>NC_090312.1:43681875-44930000 GCF_039906515.1 Pseudorca crassidens | reverse complement strand
GCTGAGCCTGTGCTTACGGAGCCTGTGCTCCACAACGGGAGAGGCCTCAACAGTGAGAGGCCCGTGTACCGCAAAAAAAAAAAAAAAAATTAATGTTTTCCCCAACTTATCTTGATAAAGTCTTTAGATAAATAAAATCTTAAAAAAGTATTGCCCTCAAAAGTATTCCACTTAATATGTGGGAAAAATCTACTTAAAGCTACCAATTTTTTCTATATTTGAAGTTATAGAAACCGCAGTTAAAGAACATATCAAATTTATGAAGCAGTTTTAAAATAAACATTTTTTACTAGTAACAACATTTCATCACTCACTTGATACAATTACTGCTTTGGATTTACTTTGTGGTTCTATGATGTAACCTATTTATGTGTCAAAAACGCTTTATGCAAAACTCAAGAACAAATAAAAAGGAAAAGATAAGTGACTGACAAAAGTAACTGCAGTATGCTGACACACTATGCCAAAATCACCTTCCTGTCAGAGGAATACAAGGCGATTTGTATTCCAGAGGAATACAAATTTGTCAGAGGAAGCTGATGGATTATGAGAAATGTGAAAGCTTCTTGTTCTTAAAGTGTGGGGGAGAGGGAGGTAAGGGTTAAAAACTGAATTGCAAAATCTCTGTCAAATGTGAGATACTATGATCTGAAGCACATCTACAGCACTCAACTCTCACCCAGACTTTTACTTCTAGGACTTCTTTTGTAAAACACAACTGCTATGGCTTTGCCCATGATAAGTCCATGTAATAAAAATAAATGATTATATCGAGAAAAAGGAAACTGCTGCCTATCGTATGAATTTCAGTTCCATTGTAAGCCTGGATGATAAAAGGCCTGAATATGTGACTCAGAGCTTCTCTATGACTCAGTTTGCTATGGGAAAATCACCTTCCTAAATGAAAATTCTCTATTCATAAAGAAAGTCACAGGACATGTAAAAGTGATTTAGAATGCAAGAAAAGGAAATATGCTCTAATTTCCAGTGTGACAATGTGCAGACTTTAATATAATGTGCCAAAATCAACACTTCTGTTCTCAAACTAACGGTTTGTGTAATTCTACCTATAGCAAAAAACTGTTTTTGTTTTTTTTTAAAAAAAGCAATAAATGGTTATAAGGGGTTAAGGGATGAAGAAATCAGGGTATTATTGTTTTATGGGTAGTTTCAGTTTGGGGTGATGAAAAAGTTCTGGAAGTGGATAGTAGTGATGGTTATACAACAATGTGGATGTACTTAATGCCACTGAACCGTACACACAGAAATGGTTAAAATGGTAAATTTTATGTCATGTATTTTACCACACACAAAAAATTCAATGCTATTAGCCTTAAAAATGAAAACATAAAAGAATAATGTGTTACTTGTTATAAATTCTTGCTCATCTAGGCTGATAATAAAAACCCCCCAAAGCAACTAAGTTAAAATAAGCACCCAATTAGATTAAGCAAACCATTAACATAACAAAAATATTCTGTCCTTGTTGAAAAGACACTAGCCATGCCAGGAGGATACACTTATTAAATTTTATGCACACACACATTTATGGCCAAGATAATGATAAATTTGTACAACCACATCTTCATTAGCTAAATATCAATAGGAAAAGAAATCATGGTGGGGTCAATACATAATGCAGAACTGAAACCCTTGTTACTACAGAATCATCAGCCTTGCATGCAATCTCCAGGTGTAGAAACAAAATACCTGTGAGAATGGAATCTGTATTTTGAATCTCCCCCACACTCTCCCTGGTAACCCAAACTGGGCCGATTTCCATTTGCTTACCACCAGTCCTAGTACGAGGGTGCGGACTCTCTCTCCTATTTCCGGTGAAATGTCATTGCCAAACTGCTGCAAGGTAGTGAGGAACCGTTTCAGCTTACTGAGCTGCCTGGCGCCACAGGCTGGGGGCAGCTGTTGATTAGCCAGAGAAGAAGAGGAAGAAGAGGAAGGCCCATTGCTAAAGCCATTGGGCGGTGAGGGGGCGCCATTCAAGGCTGTGGGTGAATGGCTCGTGCCATTAGTTACTGTCAGAGGGCACAAAATCAGAAAGAAAAAATAAACTTACAGAGAACATGCACAAGGAAATTACAACTAAGTATCCTTCCCTTCCAATCTAGTGAATTTGGTAATTTAAAAGCTGTTGGGCCTTTTTGGTAAAATGCTTTGACTTCACAGGATTACCAGAGGCTCAGGTACTCCATAACTAAATGGGTGGACTCCTCACACCACAGGAGGATATCCTGCACAGAAGCTGCTAAGAAATGGGAGCCGGCTGGAGCACAGGGACAGCCTCCCATGCACACATATGCAAACACAGAACAAACAGCATTTTGGATGTCAGCCTTTTGTCCCAGGCTTACATCAATATAACAGAACTATTCCTTTCTAAACTGCTCCCCTAGAGAAAATGGACATTTGGTGGAGACTAAATTTATCACTGGACATTTTTAATCATGTTTTGTACACACAACTGACAGCTGTGTTTATAGAAGTACGACTTTCAAGTTTTAACCTTATACCACCCAATTAGAAGGCTATTTTCTCCCCCTCATATTTCTTAACCACTTCTTTAAGGAAAACACCAATTTTATGTAAGAAGCCAAAATGCATACGGTAATTATCAAAGAGTTATTTCTAGAAATCGAAAGGGGATATCTCAGTCCAACTAACAGCATGGATTGGTGGTAACTTCGTAAATTCATTTGATAAAATTTATTTGAACGTCAAGGTGATAATCCGTAAGAACTAGGATAGAAAATTTTGCACATTTCTCACCAAAGAAAATGTTGACTTTACCATGTTAGACCTTTATCAAACCCATCTTTTAAATATAATTTTGATAAACTACCTCCAACAATAGTTTGAAGATGTTTTAAGCACCTTATTATTCTTAAAAGGTTCAAGAAAATAAAGTGGTCTCGTCCCAAATGAGTACCAAAGCAACCTGTCAAGAAATGACATCTCACTAGGACCTCTCAGAGGAGGCATATGCCTATCATTGTGGCTTTGGGTAACAACAAACCAAATACAAGATGACAGGGTTACAACTTGGCACTGTTGCAGGCCCCTGCTCCTTACATGTTTGGAAAGGTCTTATAAAAGGCAGCGCAACACTGCATAAATAGCCTGGATGTGTGTTTTGCCGAACACTTATAATCCCAAGGATCTATTTTTGCCTATTAGTTATTTTTCATTCATATACAGATTTCAGGGCACACAGTCTGTAAATAGTATTATCTGAAACCAACGGCATTTATTAGTTTCACAAATCTTTGATATTTTAACCAGGACTTTCAGATGGATGAAAACAAAGCTATCTGCTATTTCTATTAAAATATACAGGAAAAAAGGGAAGTTGCTATTCTATCAGAATATTCTGTCCTTTCCTTGGATGACACAAAAAGCAATACACTCCACTGATTCAGAGCACAAGTCTAGAGCCAAGTTGAAATGGAATAAATATTTAATAAATGTTTGACAAGTTCAAGACAAGAAAGATGCTCCTTATTTCAGAAAGTTTTCTGTATGCAACTGTTGCATAGAATGATCCCTCTTTTAACTTAAGAATGTTAGATTTTAACATTACTTGTAAATAACAGAAGAAAGTGGATTAGAAGATCAGAAGTAACCTGGAAATAATTATAGCATATTAACATGTTCCAAGTCAAAATGAACAAACTAAAATAAGGAGCTCCTCATTAAGTCAAAGGAGAAGTTAACGTGGTAATGATGAGTTACAGACCAAAGGCAGTGTTCTTCATTCACTGAAATCACAGAAGACTACAACTTTGAAACAATAATGAAAAGGCAGGCAAATATTGGCAGTCATACAAATTTTACCCAAGATATGATAATTCTGTGCTCAATACCTACTCACTGGCATACAAATTATTTGTGTGGGGGGGTGGGGCTTCATTTCTGCATAATACATTGATGCTGGATCTTAGTGTCCTTTAATTTTTATTTGCAGAAAAAAATTTAATTTGAACTTGAAAACGGAAACAGCAAATGCAGAAATGCCTACTTACACGTTGTTGGTGTAAATGAACTGGTTCTGGGAGCTCCTTGAGTTGTTGGGGGAGGTGGCATCGTGGGAGGAGTCAGCCTAGACGGGGTCTTCACATCCACAGGTGAGTCTGGCATCGTGGAGTGCTTCTCAGTCCGATCTGGAGGATGCCACCATGATCATGTTATTTTACTCCTTAAGCACCTCAGGGTTTTTTTGGTACCTCAGTTTTATAAGAGAGGTTCATCTTTTTTACAAGCAAGGTAAGAAATCCAACATCTTCTACCAATAAAATAGGCTTATCTACTGAAGCTTAAATCGAGACTTTATCATCCAAACCCCACTTAAGAAGGTGTAGCACAGATGGCAGGACCTCATTTCTAACTGGGTAATTTTACATCTTATTGTTATTTCTGGCTTAGACAGATGCTACCTTGGTAGCGTTATATGCAACAGCACAACTTCGCTTGAAGCTGAAGCCAACATTAGCAAGAGGTAAAAAATAGATGAGGAAGTGGGACGGTAATGAACCCCTCAGACAGCTCAGAAATAACACAAATCTTAGGCTGTTATGCAGGTGGGATACTGTTAGAAGTTGGCGTTTTGCAATGACTTTTTTGTAACACCTACCATCCCCTTTCCATGCTTAGTTTTCTAGCCTAACAGATGAAGCAGGCTATGTCTCCCAGACATAACCTCTCACTTCAATTTTTTTTCTGACCTGTTTGAAAAATCACCACTACATAAATGTCACAAAACGAAGTGAAGTTATTATTGACTTAGAACTTGTGAGTTTATGATCCACCATTTAAAAAATATGAAACCTGAGAAGTCCATGCACCACAGCAAAGAGTAGCCCCCACTCGCTGCAATTAGAGAAAAGCCCATGTGCAGCAACGAAGACCCAATGCAGCCATAAATAAATAAATAAATTTTAAAAATAAAGAAATAAAATAAAACATAAAAAACCAATACTTCAATTAATAATCTCAGGCAGAGTAAGAATGGAAAAGTCCCAAATTGAGAACTAAAGATCTTTCTAATATTTTTTCATGAGTATGTGACAAGGAGAAATTTCCTCATTACCCAATAATGAACATTTGCACTTCAGGACTGTTTTATACTAAGTATACTTTTCCCTTGGAATTTTAAACTTTTTTCTCAATCTGATCTACTCAAAGAAACAGATCTCCAGTTAAAAAAAAAAAAAAGTTTTCATTTGTTTGTTTAGATCCAATTTTCTACAAACCTGTGTACACATGCACACACACACCCCAAAAAATATCCGAGGCGCCTCTTGTGGCCTCAGGCACAGGTATCTCCCATTTGGAGTTTTTGAAAAGTAACATAACACAGACTATTAATAAAGAATGGGTCTCTTAAAACATTATGATCACCATAGTGAAAAACTCTCAAAATTACTTGTCAATTATTAAAATGAAAAGCCCAAATTACTACTATGACAATTCCAAATCTACCTCCCCTTTATTCAAAGCAATTTCATAAGACTTGGGTTGCAATAGAACACAACTTTTGAAAGTTGAAATAGCATTGACACCGTATTAGGGAAGAATGAAAATAATAATCATTCTAATAAGAGCACTGTGAACGATGATCCAGTGACCAGTATCAGGGTCTCTATTTCTTAGTCTCTACTGCTGGCTGAATAACAATGACTGTCCCTATTGTGAATTAAGCGTTCTGAGTGAGATGATTGTGAAGATGCATGGAGAGTGTCTCTACCTTTATTGTATTGTTAAAATTTTGACCTCATATTGCTATTCCAGAACACTTAACGAGCACCAGTGAATAACTTGTTGTAGAGAAATGCAGAAGTTAGGCAGGTTTAAAACCACTTCTTTGATAGTAAAATTCATTGCACCATTTACTCACCTCAGCCAACCTCAGCAACAAGGGAATAAATAGCTTTCCACTTGTGTTGCAGCTGAGGGAAGAGGTACAGCAGCAAATACAAGTCTCCCTAAATAAAGGCAAATATTTCCCTCATGCCAAGGAAGGAGGGATAAAGGGAGGCTTGCCAGAGTCAGCTGGGAGATAACAGTGGGAACTGCTGGTCCATCTGGTTTTCATTCTGCTAACACTCACATGGAGCTGTTAGCGAAGGCAGTCCAGACCCACAGATTTGAAGCACGTGGTTGCAGAGAGAGAAAGGAAGAGCAGGAGGGGGAAGGGGAAGTGGGAATAACAGAGAAAGAAATAAATAAGTATATCGAGCAATAGAAGGAAAGAGTGAGAAAGAGGGAACAGACCAAAAAGCAGGGAGAAAAGAGCTTGGAAAGGGAGAAAGCTACCCTGGACAGTTTCACCACCGCCAAAAGCTGAGCCTTGGTGGGCACAGGCCCTACCTTACTTGATGCAATTCTTGAGCAATACCTAAACTTGGAAATGTATCTTAAACACGCTTTTCATTACTCTTTTTCCAGTAGCCCCACACTAAGGAAAAAGGGAATAATAAACCATAAAGTTGACAGTGGGTTTCCTCTTCAGACTCTTTTAAGATAGTTTGTATTTCTTCTGTCTTCCTCTGCCCAATTTTAGAAATATTTTTGATATATTCATAATTTTAATTTGAATACCTTTTGAATACCTGTCTTGGTCCACTTGTGTAACATGATTCCTATCCAGAATTTAATAATAATAATACCAACAACAATTATTATAAAATGTAGATGAACAACTTTTTTAAATTCCTGAGATGTTGTCAATATTTTAGGAGCAATAACCACTGAGCCAATGAATAGCAAAACACCACTACTTCTAACAGGGGTATACACATTCTCTCTGGAATACATGTATACGTGTATGTATTTAAGATTTTGACATTAGCCACATTTCTGTGATGGCTAGCTTCACTCTGATGAAATGGAGTTCCAACCCAGAGGTTCTACAAACTTAGACAAAGTGGGACCATATGTAACTCATTCTGTGCTGTTCAGTGCAATCAATCCAGGATTGAAATAGATGATGAAATAACCAGCCAAGCCTAAGCCATACACACACAAAAACGCTCTGGAGTAGAGAGATTTAAGATAAATTCAGAAAATGTGTTTCAAGTATGCTGCGTTCTGTTGCATTTGTTTTGGATTAATAAAAAAAAAAAAAAAACATTTTGAAATATATATTCTTGAAACTTCTATAGCAAACAGCAAAAGAGCTATGATTCAACCATAGAAGCATTTCACTCCATTTCAAATTAGAGGACATAGTAAAACCAATATTAAGTTATAATATTTCTCATGTAATTTTTTAAGTTCATGAAAATTATACCATTCTTGCATGTAATCTCTGTTTTTAGTTGGTGTAGGGGAAAGCTGACATTTACTGAAAGACTGACACAAAATGAAAAAAAAAAAAAGAAAGAAAAAAAATTATCAGATCAGGGAATTATTTGTTTTAAAAGAACTGACTTTACTTCTACCTTAATGATTCACACCACTTCTAAACAAGATCTTCCCTATGTGGTAAGTTTTCAACTCCCATGGCAAATATCCAACACATATGTACCAAAGACGGCTGATGCATGGAAGAAAATGTGGCATATATAAATACATTACCGATACCATTTCAATATCCAATTCAATGTCAGGGCCTTCTAGAAGTGGTATGTTTTCCATTTCCCTTTTTGTTGTTGTTGTTTTATGTGAAAAGGTATGGCATAATCTGCCATGGCACTTATTTTACTTTTAGTTAGTTCAAATAGTTCCAGATGTGTTTTTAAGGTATGAAGAATAGGCATTCTATATTTCCCTTGTTTACATACCATTCTAGGGATGATTGGTGTAAAAAGATTTCAGTATTGGTATAATGAATGGCACGACATTTTCTATCAGAGTTCATCATGTCAATTATAATAGAAGAAATATCTTGGTTTCATAGGTGTTATGGGTTGAGGAACTTTTTGGTCAATTAGTAGTTAGTCCAGAGTTAGTCTTATTTGAATAAGTGTGTGTTACAAAAGCTAGAAGGTATGCACTAAAGAGGATTAAGCCCAAGTGGAACCACAGTGCTATTAATGGAGAGGCAGGAGGAACAAAACTGGTACAGAATTTGATTTTTATTTCTCTGGAAAATTTGGCAAATACAGTTCTGACAATTGAGTCATTTAGTGACTCCAGTGATTGGGTGTGAGATGTTACAAGCAACTGTCTGCAGACTGGAAAGGTAGCCATCCAGCCTTCACAACACCACCACCTCATTTCCCTGAAAAAGACCTCTGGTAACATTCAATCCTGCTCAGAACCATTCAACAATGCCTAAGAATAAAAGTCAAATACTAACATTTTAAGCTGGATGTACTGATACAGTGGGAAGGATATTTAGCAATAACAGGAGAACTTCCAAGGTAAGTCAGACTTGGTTGCAAATGTAGACTCCTGATCATCAGTAGTGGGCCCTCAGGCAAGTGAGTTACCCTGAGCCTCAGTCCCTCATAGGAATGAGGATACAATCCTCTACCTCATCAGGACCCCACCACAGCGCCTCCTCATATTAGGTACCAATACGTGTGAGCTCCGTTCTCTTTGACCTTCCACTTCACGATCCATTTATGGGTTTATTTCCAGTGTCTTTCCCCCAATTCTATGCTGTCTACATAGGGCACCCTGACATTACTCCTCGGCTTTTCTGCCTTTATCATGCTGTTGTTTCCTTTATGTAGAAGAACCTGTCCCATCTTATACATTATTCACTGCCCATTATAGATTCCACATCCTCTTACAGCTTTTCCCAGTTGCCCCAGGTGTCAACCACATCAGGTTTCCTCTGCCTCTCTTTTAGCATTTATCACAGCCCATCTGTACAATAGCTGTATATGTGAATGTGTATTATACACTCTAACACCCCAACCAGTGAAAATATTAAGCAACTTGATAGCAATTTTTTTAACTGCCTCCTTAGGAAGACATTTAAAAAATAAACACAACCATGGTTTTCACTAGAAGCATGGTTACATTCCTAATTTTTACAAATACATTCCCTATATTCCCTATATTATAGCCAGTTCAAAGATAGCAACCCTAATCTCAAGGCAAAAGACAAACACAGAACCATCAACAGCATATAAATACATGAGGAAATAGAATACAGGTAATATGAGAAGATACTGAAAATCCAAAATTCAGTTCAACTGTGCAACCAACTTACTATGTGGTTTCAGGTAAGAATGAGCTGTTACCTCATGTCTTATCACAGGTGTTATATGAAGATTGCTATATCTGAAATACAAATCTGATCTGATCTACCCCCTGATTTAAAACCTTAGGGAGTGTCCCACTGACCACAGGACGAAATATATGCTCTTCAGCTTAGCTTATGTCACAGATACTGTTGAGTGCCTACTCAACAGCCCTTATCCCTGTCTTCCTGCTGAAGAGCTCTAATTTTGTTCAGGTACAAAATTTGTGGGGGGGGGCAGATTCTCCTTGTTTTACATTAATCAGGTTATCACATTCCCCTTATCAGCAACAGGTTTCAGAGGTGAGTGTTGTGCTCCAGTTCTGGGCAATGGGTCATGAAGGGAGGTCTATGGAAAAGGTTCTAGGAAAGACTTCCTCACTCTCTAAACAGAGACCCAAGAAGAAAATAGCCCTTCTTCTTCTGATAGGCACTACTGTATCTATAAGTGATTCCTTCACTTCTTTGGAGTCTACTTATCATGTATAAAACTAAGCATCCTGGAATACATGACCTCAAGGATCTTTTGCAAACTCTAATATTCTCTGGTTTCTTTTTCCAGATATGGCTTATGATCATCTCAAACATAAAGGAGACTACCCAGGGCTTCCCTGGTGGCGCAGTGGTTGAGAGTCCGCCTGCCGATGCAGGGGACGCGGGTTCTTGCCCTGGTCCGGGAAGATCCCACACGCCGCGGAGCGGCTGGGCCCGTGAGCCATGGCCACTGAGCCTGCGTGCCCGGAGCCTGTGCTCCGCAACGGGAGAGGCCACAACAGTGAGAGGCCCACGTACCGCAAAAAAAAAAAAAAAAAACATAAAGGAGACTACCCAGAGAAAATATATCTGACAATAAAGTGACCACTAGACTTCCTCTGTCCACATAAATTTCTATGTCCACAAGAATATGTCTGCACAGAAACTTTTTTCCATAAACATTAAAATTAATATCTACCTCTTGTTTTCAAATACATTTTCAATCCTCATTACTAAATCTCCATCAATGATTTGGTTACAAAACACCCTACACAATGTCCAAATTTCCCTGTTTAGTTATCATCAAAACACTCACTTTCACAGCTCAGGTTCTTGAAAGAGTAATCTACACTCACTTTCCTTATTTCCCATTCCACCTTACGTGTACTTGGAGGGGACACCTATAAGACTTTATGCCTAGAACATTTCCCTCCCAGTACAGGGACTTGCCATACCCTCTAATTTCATAACTACCTTGGGCACCACCATGTTCTTTCATGACCTCGTACCCAAGATACCAGTGGCTGGTCCAGGCACAGCGCTTAGTCCAAGATGGGCAATCTCAGGAAAGGAAAACAATCCCAAGGATTGTTTCCCAAGGAAAACCGCACTGTCTACTGCCCTCCAAGTCCAGAGAGCAGCTCTGTGTTGAAAAAGAAGGCACCTAACAGGCAGAAAGAAGCAAAGAAGTGGCAAGAGATCATCCTTATAGTGCTTTGTAGTAAAGTTCCTCATTCTGCTGGATCCTAGGCACCAGCTGCATCTCTAAAATTCCTACAGTTTGGATCTTCCAAACAATCCTAGCCAATCAGTCCCTACTTTGCCTAAAACCTAATTTGAGTTGACTTTTCACTCAAAACCAAAGAATCCTGACTAAAATAACCCTGGAATGTAGCATGGATGTATTCTCTTAACTCCCACTTGAAACTCTTCTAAATTGTTTCTTCATTATTAATACAAGAAACACTTGTATCCTTTATCTGGCATCTTTGTAGCAGCTGACACTGTTCAGGACTTCCTCCTTCCTGAAACATATTGTTCCCAGGATACCACTATTCTAACACTCTCCTCATTTTTCTTAGGCCTTCCTGCTCCTTCTCAGTCTCTTTTATGGGTTCACCCTTCTTCACCTCTGTGATAATTACTGTTATTTTCCCCCAATGTTCCTCTTCAAAGTTTCACTCTATACCTTTTCCTTAGTGATTCATTGGTGCTGGGATAGTTACACCATGGCCATTATGTAGATAACTTGTCCCTATAACTCTAGCCCTAATATCCTTTCCAAGTTCTGGAACCAAATATCTAGAATGCGACTCATTTCAACAGCCTGAATTCAAACCCTCATCATCCATCATCTCTCACCTGGCCTGATCAACAATCCATTGAATGGACTCCCGGATCTGACTATTCATCTCTGATCCATTCTCCAAAGACCTTTCATAATGCTAAGCATAAAATCCTGGTGTCTTAGTAGGGCACAGAAAGACCTTTGTGACTCATCTGGTTCCCATCCACCCCCATGCATTCAGTAACTCTTTACTGAACTACTATGGCTCTCCAAATGCCCCTGGGTCACACAGGGTTCCACTGCATTGCATCTCTTTCCTGAAATACTCTTCACCCCACCACTGCCTTGTTAAGTCCATCATTCCTTTAAAACTCCATTTGGGTGTCACTTCAGCCAGAAACAACAACCCTCCCATCTCAGGCTGTCCCAAACTCCCCCACATTTCCCTATTTCACTCTCTAGTTCCTCTTACGGCACTGATCACACTGTACTTAGAACCAACGTCAGTCTCTCCCACTAGTTCGTAATTTACTTAAGGGAAATTATGTCATATGATTTGTTGTTAGAGCCCCAGCACTTGGCACAGTGCTTGACACATAGAAGGTGCTCAACACATTTAATATTTTAAATGAATATATATTGCTATAATGTCATAATGTAGGCAGATGGGGTAGGGTGTCCTTGGAGAAAAAGAACCAGATGTAGCTTTCTGACATAAGAGAAGCCATTTTAGACCCAAACCATTTTGTGATCTAAGCCTGGCCACAATGCTTGTCCCTGAATAGGTCTCAGTAATTAATGATTTTAAGGGAACAAAGGAATGCAGGAACAGAGGAAAAAGCAGTCAAGAAACAATAGTTCAGCAATAAATCAGAGTCCTAGTTTCTCCTCAAGGGATATACATAACCATCTTATACATATCTTGGAGTTGTTTTACAGGAACTAAGGCCTCCAATCCAGGTGGAGGATGGTAAGGTAAGACCCCAGAACCTAAAGAAAGATGACGTTGACCTTTTCTGACCCTCGTGACTTCAATCAACTAAAGCTTAGTTTCTGTCACGCTCTGCCCCAATTCTATGTAGAATTCTCCTCTGCTCAAGCCCCATCATGAATATGCATGTAGCTTAAAACTCCCCCAGTTTTGCTGTTGGGGAGACACTGCTTTGGGAAGGATCTCCAGTGTTCTCCTTACTTGCTGCAAGTAATAAATCCTTCCTTTTCCCGATCTTTGGCTTGGTTGTGTCTTTTGCAACACCCACCAAGAGGGGAACCCAGTTTTCAGGTAACAATAAGGCATGCCTTTAGTCACAATTTTGAAACACTAGAACTTTCAAGAGACATGACAGATTTAACTTAAGATACAATCATCTACATCTTTTTTTCCATCCTTAAAAAAATCCTAAAATGAATTTCTACATTAAGGAACCAAATATAAATCTTTGAACTGGATTATTGAGTTCACCAGTTTTAAAATGAGTTCACCAGTTTTAAAATGCCTTTCAGCAATTACAATATATTTCCTAAAACCTTTTATATTAGAAAAGGAGATTTGTAAGGCAATTTATACACGTATGACATAGTCTGAAAAGCTCCCTTTTTTACAATAATAGTATCAGCGTAGTCATACATCATACATATGTACATTCAAAACAAAGAAAAAAAAAATTATGAATCAAAACCAATTTTTTCCACATTTCAAAGTTTTCCTGTTGCTTGTCTATGGATTGGTAGGATTATAGATTATTTTTAGTTTCTGTTATCTTTCTTTTATTTAAAGTTATGCAATAAACATGTTTTATTTTTACAAGAAAAAAAAAACCCCACGAAAACCCTTAGGATAAATCACCTAAAATCAGGCATTAGGCACTATGCCAAATGCCCTGCATGCTTTATCTCACTTTAAAATCTCACTATGAAATTTGACCACCTTATATAAAGGAAGTGAGGACCAGAGAGGGTGGATAATTTGTTCGAGGTTACAAGCTAGAACTTACTCCAGGTCTTCTCAGAGTTCATTATCATCTAAAACTAATACTATTTTACATAAGATCTAGAAAACTGAAATAAAGAAACATTCAGTAAATATTAAATCTAGAGACAGCATTATACTAGAACTGCACCTTCCAAAACTACTGTACTAGCCACATGTGACCATTTAAATTTTAATTAATTAAAACTAAATAAAATTTAAAATTTAGATCCTCAGTCACACTAGCCACCGTTCAAGTGCTCAACAGCCATGGTGACATGGCTACCATACTAGAAAGCCCAGTTATAGAGTATTTCTGTCATCATAAAAGGACAACACCGTAATCAAATAATGGCTCTGAAATGCTACACAGAGGTGGATAGACCTAGAGTCTGTCATACAGAGTGAGGTAAGTCAGAAAGAGAAAGACAAATACCGTATGCTAACACATATACATGGAATTTAAGAAAAAAAAATGTCATGAAGAACCTAGGGGTAAGACAGGAATAAAGACACAGACCTACTAGAGAATGGACTTGAGGATATGGGGAGGGGGAAGGGTAAGCTGTGACAAAGCAAGAGAGAGGCATGGACATATATACACTACCAAACGTAAAGTAGATAGCTAGTGGGAAGCAGCCGCATAGCACAGGGAGATCAGCTCGGTGCTTTGTGACCACCTAGAAGTGTGGGATAGGGAGGGTGGGAGGGAGGGAGACGCAAGAGGGAAGAGATATGGGAACATATGTATATGTATAACTGATTCACTTTGTTATTAAGCAGAAACTAACACACCATTGTAAAGCAATTATACTCCAATAAAGATGTAAAAAAAAAAGAAACAAAAGCTCCGTGGGAGGAGTCCATGGAAGTGTCCATGCAGCCTGAAAGTGTGGGGATGGGGGCAAGGAGTGCCTTTGGCCTCATCCTAAACACCTCCCATTCCCATTCAGATGTTTCACTTGTTTTCTAGGTTGAGCTTCTGCATATGATTTCATTTGATGGGTAAAAGGAAAAATAAAAGTTTGAAACCCAATGACTAAGATAAGTGAGCTCTGAGGAAGCAGGAGAATAAGTCGCTCAGTCCAAGTAATCAGTAAACATTGGGATAACTATGCTAATGAGAACAGTGCCAAGGGTTCAGTCCTGGAACAAGCTGGTCAGCAGCTGAGTCAGCAGCTGGTCCAGAAACAGGGATGACTGCCTAAAGCAGGACATCATGCCTTTAAAGAGCATGAGTTAAGATGGAAGATGGCAAAAGAATAAGGTAAATCCATACTAATCTATCACAATTTCTAGAAAAATAACTCAAAAATCTTGTGTCATCTCTTATAGGGACAATGCATTTCCCTTCACTTCCTCTATAGCACTTAAGTAGCTAGTGCTTGAAATATTTATCTTGTTTTTGAATGTTCCCCCAATCACAGTGTCAACTTCACAAATGCAGAAAATTTTGACCTATTCTGTTAACTCCAGCTTCCACAGCATTTAGAAGAGTGCCTGAAATGGTAGGCACTTGATAAAGGCTTGTTGAATGAATGAATAAAGAAAGTAAAAGCAAGGAAAAAAGTAAAGCGAGTTTCTGACAAAACAGGCAGAGACATATTAGTAACTCTATGGTTACCCAGAGTGGGCCAGAGGATGAGTAAGCAGACAGGAGACATGCTGAAAGCACACACTCATTTAAATGGAGTAGAGGCCCAACATAGTCTAAACCAGTTCACTCATTTTTGACAAAGATGACCTGAAGCCCACCAAGAGAAAGCACTATAAACATTATTAATAAGTACTCAAATGGTGGTTCTAGTTAGAAAAATCAATTACTAATTTCATAAAGTGTGGAAAGGAATGTGGGTCTTATGAATACTGGCTGACTCCAGGCGTTAACTGTATGTATAAGCTCCTTAGAAATGTCATCTCGCCCACATCTGTTATTACCTTCACTCCAGTGATTCTGCTTCAGAGTCTAATAACCACTTCCTGGAGGTAGCTCCTGGAGCCACCAAGGGGATATCAAGCAGCCTGGGGTTAACTATGGTACTTTTTAACCAGCATAGTTCCACATTAATCTGTTTTAAGATTTAATGTATTTTAAGATTTCGTTTGGAAAAAAGGGACCTCTTGTTTAAGAAAGACAAGTTTGAAACGGCTGGCACAGGCAACTAGCTGAATGTTTGCTGAATGACTGTGATAAAAACACTAAGGAAAAAAACCACAACTCCTAAATACATAGAAAAGTAACTCCTGCTTGCATAAAGAGCAGAGAAAGACAAAGGCATCACCAAGGGCCCATAAATTGAACATAAGCATTTATGTAACACCCTGCTGCCAAACTGCAGATTATTCCAGAAGGTGAAAAAAAATCATTAGATAGTGATCCAAACCTTTAACAATCTCAAAGTACACACAATTTTTTACTCCATCAAGATTTGCCTTATTTGCCAATGACAAAGAAGGCTATAGAGCCAGCTCTGAGAGCTGTCGCAGAAAAATGGCAGCATACACATCCAGCTGCAGTCAATTACGATTACCCAGATAAGACTTAGTAAATCTAGGCAGAAAATTAAGAAGGTGCGCAGAGTATGTACCCGTGACTAAATCACAGACAAGCAAATAGCAGAAGCTCAAATGAATATTTGTTGAATTTAATTGAATGTACTCTTAAAAATAACCAATCGGTACCGTTAGTGTAGACTTCACATAATAGGAAATGGGAAAGCACAGAGAGTTTTTAGGCAGCTGAATTATATACTCATTTTTATATTATAGGTATATGTGGAGCAGAGAATAAATAGGGTAAGAAAGGCAAGAGGACTGGATACCAAGAGTGTAGGCAAGAAATGATACAGCATCCAGCATGCAAGCGGCCCTAAGAATGGAGAATAGGAGGGAGATTCAGGAGACATTTTAAAAGTCTGTGTCAAATTCACAGAGCTTCGCAACAGAATAAGATACACCTTGAGTAAGTAGGAATCTAGAGGTGCCTGGCAATGTCAAAAAGCAAACCCAAACACAACAGGAAGAACCATTTGGAAAAAAGTTCCGTTACATCATAGTGACTTAGAGGGATTCCTGCAACACTCTGTTGTTCATATATAAAACACATTAAACATCTTCCTGTCCTCCCACAGGTGCCACCATCAAATTACTCTCCCTCCTAAACGTGTTTCTCCATCTCCATCACCATCCTCGGGCACTACCATCTTTCACTGGGACATTTTCAGGAGCTTATCTTCACAACCCCTCACCCCGTAATGCCATCTGTTTACCATACAACAGATGGAATAATCTTGTCAAACACAAATGTATTCACTCGTCTAAATAACAAGCATTTATTCAAAAATATCTGAGCCATCTACAAAGTGCTAGGTACTATTTCATACAACAGGGAGAAGGCAATAAAACAAAGGGAAATCACTGCCCTCAAGAATTTTATATTCTAATGATCAGATCAAGTTACTACTCTAAATACTTGAAAGTGTTTCAATGGTTTACCATCACTCTTAAGATAATATCCAAAACCGTTTAAGTGACCTAGAACAGTAGATAGACTTAGTCTCTGCTTACCTCTCCTCTCTTATCTCACATCTCATTGGTTTAATCAGTTGCAAGTTTCACCTCACCTCAGGGCCTTTCACTTAGCCAAGAAAACCCACCTCGGCTCAAATTCACTTACTCAAAGGTGTCCCTGATCACCCCTCCCCCCCCCACCCCCTGTGTTATAAGCTCTATTGTACCATCTAACTGTTGCTTACAGAGCTTACAGAAACTGTTAAAAATAATTGTACAATTACTTGTTGTCTAACACCCCCTACCAGACAGGACATTGCTCCATAATGGCAGGGAGCATATCATTTCAATATCATATATCAACTCAGTCCCAGAATTTATCACACTGTTAAGAACCTAGTATAAGTAAATTGTGGATAAAGACATTTTCTATTTAAAAATACAGATGTGGAGGTACAAGTAGAGCAAAGCAATTGGATTCCTTAGTTCCCTTAAAAGGAATTTCAAAATTTCTTCAATGATAGAGATAATAAAACAATGGTGATAATAATAGAACCAGTCTCTCAAATTCATACTTAATCCCCACTGCAATGGGGCTTCCACCAACACCATTCCACTCAAACCACTCCAGCATAGGTACAAACTTTTTTGTGGTTAATCCAAAAGATATTGATCAATCTTTATTTTACTTGAGCTCTCAGCAGTCTTCGATCTGTCCAGCCACTTCTTACTCCTTTTCTCCTGTAGTATCATTCTTCTAGCTGTCACTAGGAGTTTCACTGAGTTCTCTCAGACCCTGGCCCCTCCTACGAGCCAGGGTCTCACCTTCTCCTCTTCTTAACTGCCTTCAACCCCTCTGCTCTCTCCTGGGAACCAGATGAGTTATCTAACTACTTGCTTAACAACTCTACCCAGATATCCCATTGACAGCTGTATTTAGAACCAAATCTAACATCTTCCTGAGGAAATCTGTGCCTCCTCCTGTACTTCAATCTCTATCTCCAAGCCCAAAAGGCCACAATCACCCTAAGCCTCCTCCCTCTGCACCATCCTCCTTCCACATCCAATCCATGCCCAGTATCCTATCAATTCCACTTCTAAATGTTGACACTTTTAGGATCCACCCTCAGTTAACCTCTGACTTGGGTTCAGAACCTACAGAGCCTCTGAATGGTTTTCTTTACCTCTAGTCCCTCTCTGCTCAAATCTTCTCCTCTTTGGCTCCAGAGCAATATTTTTAAAATATGAATTTGACAAAATCTTCTTAAAATCCTTCTACAATATATAATCTATTTAAAATCTTTCTACAATTTTAAAAGTCGGTCAGGGAAAAGAATGAAGGTTCTTCTCTTAACTCTGTATCTCTGATGTCTAAAAAAGGACCTTATACACAGTAGGTCCCTAGTTTGTTGTATTAAGCCATTTAAAAAAAAATTAAATTATCACGATGTCCATTCTACTCCCCTTTGGTATATACTGTAATCATCAAATATAAAGCAATCCCAACTAAAATACTAATATTTTTTTTCCAGAATTTTACAAATGTTTTAAAAGTTAATTTGAAATAAAAATGAAAATAGCTAGGAAAACCAGGAAATGAAATGTAATGAGGAAACTGAATCTAACATTTGTTAAAATTCACCATACAACTACAATTTGAACAATGTACTACTGGTATAGAAACAGATAATTCAGCAAAATAAAAGCTGAAAAGCAGAAAAAATATAAAGCTCAGAAATGACTATATATCTAAGAATTCAGTATATGGTAAAGATGACTTCTAATATTAGTGAGAAAATGATAAAGCAATTCAATGAACTCTCTTTGGAAATACTAGACAACAATTTGGAAAAAATGAAGTAAACCCCTGTCTCATATACAAAGTCATTCACTTCCTATATGAATAAAATTTTAATATAAAAATTAAAAAAAATACTAAATATATAGGTATATACTTGTTTACTCTTAGGACTGGAAAAGAGAGTCTAAGCTATAAGAAAGGCAGAACCAATAACTTATTAATAAATTTGAGTACAGCAAAAAATACCATAAACAAAGTAAAAGGCAAGCAACACCCAGGGAACAAATATTTGTTACGTGACAACAATGAATTGATATCCTTAATATATAAATAGCCCCATCGAATCAATAATTAAAAGCCAAAAAGCCCATCAAAAAAAAGATTGTAAAACAGCAGGAATAGGAAGTGCACAAAAGAAAAATAAATGACCTATAACCCTATGGAGAAAAAAATTTAACCTCACTAGTATTTTTTTACATTATTAAAACAAGATACTCTTTAATCTAACAGACTGACAGATTTTTAAAAATGATAATATAGTATTACAGTACAAACTGGCACTTTAACACTTTTGTAAAATGATACCCATTTTCCTACAGGACAATTAGGCAATATGTACCAACTGCCTTTAAATCATATATATCCTTTAATATACCAATTCCACTCTTTAAAAATTATCCTAAGTAAATAATACCGAGTGTACAAAGATGTTTATAATGAAGAAGACTGGAAATAACCTAGTTGTCCAACAATGGACATTTGGCAATTCAAATTCTAATAGAACCATACAGTAGAACATGATGATGTGTATATTTACATGGAAAGATACTACAAAGATACATGCTTTGCAAGATCCTGTTTAAAAAAACAACTATTTTAAGACAGTTATAGATGGACGGATGTGTCTGTATTTGTGTTCACAGGTAAAAGTCTGGAAGGATATGCATACAAAGGATCTATATCAGAAATATTAAGAGTGGCTATGCGTTAAATCAGTGGTTCACAATGGGGCAGAGCTTTCAAATATACTGTCAAACAGTCATGCTATAAAAAGCCTTTTTCTTTTAAATTTTTTGCTCAGTTTTAACACTGTATATAAACAATTCTAAGACCCCTCTGTTTTTTCTTTATATCATCTCTGAAACTGGGATAAGTACTCTAAAACCATGGAATCAAAGCATTATTCATGCTTAGTGGCAGCACTTTTTTTCTGGGAGCACTTTTCTACTTGTAAAATAACCATGGGCCTTAAAATCAATTTAGATAAAATATAGCACACCTAGATTTTCCTAGAAATGAAACTAAATGTGAAAAAAATTAAGGTAAAAATATACTTCGCTCTATTTGGAAGTCTACCAAGGCTGTTCAGCTTCAGTTTGAAGGAGCAAAAAATTGGGATTCAAGACAACCAAAAGGGGGAGGGGAGGAGTCAGGAGGTAGGGTTCTCTACAGGGGCTGTAGCACAGGAAAACCCTTGAACATGTCACAAAGGTAGAAAAAGTGCCTTATTCACCTCAGTATCCCAATCATCTAGCAGAGCCTAGCACCAGTGTTTACTGAGTAAAGGGATAAATGCTCTTTTAGTAATAAAGAAGTCCACACACAGTACAGACAGAAAGGAAAAGACCTACAGATCACTTAGCAGGGGAGAATCCAGAAGTATAGTAGCACACCATGAGAGCAAAATCCCCGAATAAATGATCAAATTCTTTATAAACCGTTCAAGGAGCACCATACAACATAACAGAACCCTGCACTTTAAGCAGTTTCACTAAGTTGTCTAGAGAAGGGTTCCCAAAGACAAGTTTGGACTGCCTATGAATTACATTAGCAAATTCTTTGCATATAATAATATTTACACACCACACGGGAACTGAAGGTTATGTGTTTAAATGGACATTTCTCTTTGACTTAATATGGTCAATATATAAAAAGATCAAGTCTATAAATTCTACACAGTTGGGTTAATTTCACATTTACTATTTCTTAATAGATTCTGCCTCAGTTATAATACAATTTTTCATGGAGGCCCATGACCTTATTTAAATTAATAAAGTAATTCAGAGAATGTACCCTAATTAATTCTTGCTAATAAATACTCCCTAAGGACAGAAGCTCAAGTTCTGTTTACTAAAGAAATAACTGTATATGTATATTCAAATGTATGTAAGTAAGTCCATTTTCCCTTATAGCAAGACACTTTAAAAGCAATCATGTCTTTTAATCTCAGGAAGACCATCAGGGAACCAAGAATTATAAAATTCTATCTGGCTACAGTCTGAATGACACATTTTTACAATACACATCACCTCAAGTTCTAGGGATGTGCCTCAAGTAGACATGTAAATAAATTCAAGTTATTAAGTCCTTAATGTAGCCTCATCTATACATATACTTTAAATGTGGGTAAATATGTTATTAAATTAAGATGACAGTCTAAATTCCCATCCATTTACTAGGAATCATTTATATTTCATATAGCACTAGAGATGTCTTCTCTGAGTTTATGAAGAATTATAATGGGAGGAAATCAAACCAAACATTGATGGACAACTGCAAAGAGCATTCCATGTACAAATGAAAAATGTTGCTTGCAAGAGATATATAAGATCATTTTCAAAAGTACGGCCTTCTTGATACTCTTTGTCAGATAAATTAATCACAAAAGTAATAAATGTCTAAATACTAAGGAAGCTGTTCTCATTCAAGGTTCACATTATTATTAACTTGTTACTAACAATAACTCAAATTAGAATATACCCAAAATCACCCCTATGATAATATCACTACTACTACTTCCTTAAAAAGCAAAGGGGTAAAATTTTTGGCACATGGCGAACACCAGCACAGAAGTCCACTCTCATTGTGAATGTTGTCATTCCTTGAGCAGCAGCAAGAAAAAGATGCTGGGAATCTCTGTTTTGAGGGGTCAAACCAGTGCTTATTATTACGTGCCGTTCCCTTCTCAAAATTACTGCCCAGGATACCTCAGGAAAGTTACTGGAGACTAATAAACCATTTCACAACTCTTCATCATCTCTCTCTGAAAAACAATAATTTACTAGTACGAGCTTAGATTTGCAAGAAAACACTAGCTTTTGCCCTGGTAGATCATATTTTATGTCTACTTGGCCTGACTCTAGGCAAAATTATGAAGTCAGCAACGTTTATCTTCAGTGTCTCTCCTTTCTCTTTGGTTTATCTTCCTTTCAGTACCTCCCACTATTCCTCACCCACGAGAAATCTGTAACTCTTATCCTACCCCTTAGTTTAAAGACAGTAAATTGCGACACCCACCTGGACCCAACGTCCGGAGCTTCAGATCTGTCCCAAGTGTCTACTTCTGGGACTAAAGTTGCAGTAATCATATAATGGCAGTAACTAATTACAGTGGCGCACGCACGCACACGCGCACGCGCGCACACACACACACACACACACACACACACACACACACACTTTTCCTCATTTTGTGACTCAGAATTACCTGAGTTGAGGGGCAGAGGGAAGGGTAGAGGAAACGCAGAGAGAAAGACCATGCAGTCGAATGGGGGAATTTATCTTGTTCCTCTCTTCTGCCCCGCCCTGAACACATTACTGAGTGCTCAGTAACACCTAACCCTTTAACAAACAAACATGGTCCTTCTCTACCTTAATTTGAAGGATAAGCTGTTATAGGTCTTTTATAGCAGCAGTCGCCAACCTTTTTGGCACCAGGGACCGGTTTTGTGGAAGACAATTTTTCCATTGTGCGGCGGGGGGGAGGCATGGTTCAGGCGGTAATGGAGCAATGGGGAGTGGCAGATGAAGCTTCGCTCGCCTGCCACTCACGGGTGGGGGGACGGGGGGTCGGGGAGGCAGTTGGGGATCCCTGTTTTATAGGGCCTTCAGGAACCAAGGAAGTATCAGTGGGAAGGACAGGACAGTATCACAAACAGTTCTAGGCAGTTACATACTGAAGGATATAATCCAATGTCTATAGAACACCTATTTATGAATATGATAAATACTAGAAAGTTACTATTTTCCTTCTCCCCTCTACAAATGGTCAGCTCACTTTCATCTTTTCTATTTTCAACATCAATGTCACCTCCTGAGGGCATCAATCCTCCCCTGGCCATCCAATCTCAAGCAGGTTTTTGTGCCCCTTTGTTTCCTTCACATACTTGGAAAACTCAAAATTCTTTTACATCCTTTTCCTTGGAGTTTAGTGGGCTCCCACCCCAGAATCCCAGCCCCAGCACAGTGTCTGGCACAGAAGTACTACAAAAGATCTGCTAAAACAAAATTTTAAAGACAGAATTGTAACTTTCAAAGAGGCAACAGTAGAATGTGAACTAGTTATGAAACCAGTAAGAAAAGAAACAGGGAGATGTCATGAACCAGAAACACAAAGGTAGGGTTAATAACCATGAGCTCATGATAAGGTCAAGGTTAGATGGGCGGTGTGATAAAGCAAAGAGGAAAAGCTGAATGGGACAGAGAAAATGAAGAAGGCTTTCCAGATTAAATAAGCCTGAGCATGTCCAGCCTGGTTGGGCCCCAGACAAGATGAGACAAGAAAGACAGTAAAAAATGAGGGTGCATTAATTAATCTTGAAGACATCACTTGACTTGCCTCAATCCTCCAGCCAAACTCTGATAACCTCATGCCCTATTTAAGCAAATAAAGTGAGGTTATCAGGCATAAAGCCCTGCAAACCTCACCCTCAGAACTCCTGCTTATCTGCACCTGAATCTTGAGTTTCAGAAGAGGCAACTTCTGTCTCTAGAGGCTTCACTCTACCAATCATTCCACCCTCTCCTTAACTTGAGCTTGTCTCCTAGAACCTAGGCATGCTCAAATCTCTCCCACCAAGAACAAACCAACCCCTCTCTCCATGTAGATGGTGTTCCCTCCATCCTTCCACTGGCAGGCTTCTGAAGGGTAGACCTCACTGGCTCTGTCTACATCATCTCTTCCATCAACTTTGCAACGCACCACAAACAAGCTCCAACAAAGGGACAGAGATTTGCTGGTAACTACTGACATCTTCCTTCCAGATGGCCAAATCCAAAATGCAATCTAGCCCCTCCCAATTAACTCCTGGTCCCTCTGCAGCATTTCACACTATAGACCTCTCCCTCCATGAAACTCTTTGCCCCCTGATTTCAATGAGACCTGACTCTCAGATGCCCTGGTAGTCACCAGGGTTCTTTTCGAGGCTTTTCTCTCTTCACACCATACATTTGCCTCCATTCCAAAGGTTTTAGCTATCGCCTCTGACTTCAAATCAAGATTTCCAGTACACACATCTCTACTCAACAAACCTGTGATCTAGCTCCCTGTGGAATATCTCAGCAGTCATATAACAGATAAACCTGAAACTTAATGCTCTCTTGATGAATTATTCACTATTCTGGTTGATGGCAAGAAGTTGTCCAAATAAGAATTCAGAGTCATCCTAGACACCAAGACTCCCCAGTCCCTGGCTCCACATCCAACCGATGTATTAGAGCCCTTTGGTTCTCTCTAGTTAGTACCTCTAGAGCCTGCTGATCCCAGCCTCCTCTTTTTCACTGATACTGAAGCCAATCATCATCCTACCTCACCAAGCAGACTGCAGATTTCATCTTCTTCAAGTTACCTTGTACATCACTTCCAAAGTGATATGAACATTCAACCCAACAACATGATCCCTCTGCTTAAAAGCCTCCAGTTGCTTTCCTTTCTGCCACTCCAACCTACAAGACAGATGTCTACTTCTGATACTTCCTCATGCTGTAAGCTCTAGCCATGCTGGTTCATGCCTTAGCATTCCTGTTTTATGTTCTTCCCTGTATTTAAAATGTCCTCTGGCAACAAGAAGCTTGTGATTTTTCAAGACACAGAAGAAATGCCACCTCTTCCATGAAGGCTTCCCTCATTACCCTTGTTCCACATTCAAATTAGAGAGAGATGGTCACTCCCTTCTTTAGGCTCTACTTTGCATATATCTATTAGAGAACTTAGCATCATCCAATTGTTGTGCTTGCAAGTGTGTGTCCAGGTGTGTCAACTATGCACACACACACATACATTCCTTAGAAGACTAGGCCCACATCCTATTGATTATTCCACCCCAGCATTCTGCACAGAGCCTAGTAAGTAAATGCTTAGTAGCTGGCTCTGAATAAATATTCGATGGTAAACTGCTGTAAGTCAAAAACACTAGGATTTAGGACAGCAAAGGAAGGAAAGTCATCAAGTTAAAAAAAGAAAATCACATAAGGTGAGAAAGAAAATAGCATTTCTACATTAGATCCTGCCCTGAACCAACTGGGAGTTAGAAGGTCTGGCTCTCTGCACTCCAAAGCTCTCTGCTCCTTCCCCTGTCGTAACACAACACACATCTTATTGTAAATAATTTTATGTGTGTCCTCCTTGCTTGAGTGAAATGTCACTACTATTACTGTCAAAATATCTTAATAGCAATTATATTTTTGAGCATTTACCAAGTGCCAGGTACCTTGCTAAATGCTTTACATATGTTAACTCATTTAATTTTCACAATAGGCCAGTGCTGTGAATGTTATTAATATTACCATTTTACAGATGGAAAAACTGAGCCTTAAAAAGATTAATCAATTTGCCCATTGTCCTACAGCTAGTGAACAGGATTCAAAGCCAAGGAGTATAATTTCAGGGCCCATGCTCCTGATTCAGCTACTATACTATATTACTAGCGTCCCCCCCCCCCCCCACCGCCAATAAACCACCATCAAATACATAAATAAAGGCCACCAGGGATCTAGGAAGGCACAGGCTATGTTTGGCTTATTTACTACTTGACACATAGTAAATGCTCAGTAAATATTTGCTGGCCGACTGGCTGGCCGAATAAAAGATTATTTAAGACTTTGTGCCTAATATATATATATATACATATTTTTTCTATAAAATGAAAGTGTGGTTCTTTAAGATGTCTTTCAACTGTAAAAATTCTATGGTTTTAGTATATGCAGGTAAAGTGCCTGCTGCCTATGGTACGGTGATGACACATTGGGAACAGTACAGACAGGTAACTAGGAGCGTGGGTTGTATATCACCAGGCCTTGAAAGGAATCCTAGATACACCTCCTAACCAGCACAAATTCCTTGATCTGTGAATCTTTATTTCCTCACCTTAAGATATGGGTGGTCCTAGTAACTGCCTCAGTAGGTGATTTTGAGGATTAAATGAGAAAATATGAATGTGAAGCACTTACACAATGTCTAGAACTACTCAAACACTAAATAAATGGCAGCTATTACTGCAATACTCAGAATCAGATATTGACTGATGCACTCACACAAAGGGAAAAGGTAAGCACCTGCTCATGAAACAAACACAGAATTCTCACAGGAAGACTATGTCGTATTTCATTATTTTACTGTCCGGAGCTACATCTTTGGATTCAGCATGTGAGTTAGAAAGAGAAGATTTAGCAAACAACTATATTTTCATTCAAAATTGTGGGTTCTGTCTTATTCCTTTCCCTTGTGTCCCTATTTGTTCATATCCAGATAATTCACCCAGACCTCAGTCTCTCCCATTTCTCATTTCTCTCACTAGAAGACATTTCTTTCTTCTTTCTTTATTTCTTTATTTATTTATGGCTGTGTTGGGTCTTCACTGCTGCGCATGGGCTTCCTCTAGTTGTGGTGAGCGGGGCCTACTCTTAGATGCAGTGTGCAGGCTTCTCGTTGCAGTGGCTTCTCTTTGTTGCGGAGCATGGGCTCTAGGCGTGCAGGCTTCAGTAGTGGTGGCACTCGGGCTCAGTAGCTGTGGCTCGAGGCCTCTAGAGCGCAGACTCAGTAGTTGGGGTGCACGGGCTTAGTTGCTCCGTGCATGTGGAATCTTCCTGGCCCAGGGCTCAAACCCATGGGCAGGCAGATTCTTAACCACACGCCACCAGGTAAGTCCCAGAAGACATATTTCTTATTTGTCATAAAAAGTGAAGGGTGAGTATGGAGGAGGACTCTTCCTAAGGAGGAATTTTAATCCACACAAATTTCTCAGACCTCTTTGCTAGCCTGATTATAGAGCATCCTGCCCCCTCCTCCCAAACAAGTTTCCCTAAAAAAGTTAAATTTATTCAATTGAAAATAATTTTAAGAAAATTGACATCCATTATCTAAGAGTAGCTAAAATATTCTCAAATGTCCCTAAACCAAGTTTATAAAATCCCTTCCTAAAAAGAAACACTTAGTTCTTTTTCCTCTTTTAGCCCTAGTATTAGCAAGCAAGGAAAATCTACTAAAAGAAAACAAAACAAAACAAAACAAAACAAAACAAAACTAGGTTCTAGCAGGCTATCACAAAACTGTAAGAAACATTATTATCTCATAAAATTTAATAAATGCACAATAAAATTTTTAAATAAATGAAATAAAAAGTAGCATGACTATTTTATATTTTTTATAGTAGCAAACATATAAGATGTTACATTAAAGATGGCATATGTGGGGCTTCCCTGGTGGCACAGTGGTTAAGAATCCACCTGCCAATGCAAGGGACACAGGTTCGAGCCCTGGTCCAGGAAGATCTCACATGCTGTGGAACAACTAAGCCCATGCGCCACAACTACTGATCCTGTGCTCTAAAGCCCACGAGACACAACTTCTGAGCCCGCATGCTACAACTACTGAAGCCTGTATGCCTAGAGCCCGTGCTCCGCAACAAGAGAAGCCACTGCAATGAGATGCCCGCACACTGCAATGAAGGGTAGCCCCCGCTCGCCGCAACTAGAGAAAGCCCGCACACAGCAACGAAGACCCAATGCAGCCAAAAATTAATTAATTAATTAAAAAAAAAAAAAAAAGATGGCATATGTGAAAATTTTCAGTCACATTTTCCTTAGAATTTTGGGAAGATGGTATTAAAAATAGTACCTTCAGTTGAATTTATCCCAAAATTTCTAAATTCTTTATCAGATAATGCTTATTTGTTTGATACAACTGCCAGTTCTTACTACTCATGATAACAGGAGTCAGGAATGGCATAAATAAATGAAAACTCAGACAAAGCTCTGCCTGCTCTCAAAAACCCTCATGAACCAACATTAACTAATCTTAATTTTATGTTTTATCACTGCTCTTGCTCATTCTCTTGTGCAGAAATTAATTAGCAGTGATGTGGGCAAAAGGGAGGCAGTGGGAGAGAAAGGTCAAAATCAATTCGCTCTGAATAAACAGGCTGTAACTGATAGCTGGCTGTATTCACACTTTGTGAATGAGCAAACCAATATGAGTTCTACAAGGTCTCACAGAAAGGCAGTTGGGAAGAAGTCAACGCCACACCAGGGGCAGCATCCATGAAAAAAATGTCTAAACAGGACCAAGAGGGTGTAAGTCAGTCTGTGTCATGATCAGTCTTTTCAAAAGATGATAAAATGAGTACTATGAAGAGGTGGCCTGAGTAACCAGCAAACTCATGTTCCACGGAAGGACCTCATTCTACTTCCTATACCCATGTCTGCAACATACGGAAGCAGGATTTGGATACATCTAATGAGGTTTAGATAGAATAAGTATTATTGCTATCATTATCATCATTACTACTACTTCAGCAACCATTTATTGGGCGGGAGTGGAGGGGGGCAACATGTGTTGAAATAATTTTTCATGATTTCATTTAATACTCAAGAGAACCAGATGAGCAAACTGAGGCACACAGAGCAAGTAAAACGAGGTCAGACGAGGAAATCATACCCAGATTTGTTTGACTGCAAAACCCAAGCTCTTAAGCACTGTATTACCCTCCACCCAGAAACCATGTTGGTTCAAGTAAGGATACTCTAGAGTCAACGAATTCCACAATGAGAAAACTATGTACAGGATACAAGTACCAGAAAGCAGTGAAATATGGAGCCTAGATAGGGTATTCATAATTATGAGATGTGAGCATAGCTCTGATGATAACTAAAAGAAATATAAATGCTATCAAAAACATGGGAAATAAAGGTATAAAATACAAATAAAAGAATATAAAAGTTAATTTCAAAACTGGAATTTATGCATAGTCACAATTTTGAATAAAACATTAATCCAGTATTTTCCATTTTCTCAAAATTGCCTACCCCTTATAGTCACATACAATTTAATTTTTTCCACTTCAATTTCTATCTCAGGACTTAGTTCCTCACCCAAGCTACCCTCCCACATTTCCAACTGTCTGCAGAATGGCTTCTATTATTATAAGAGTCTCAAACTCAACACATCAGTAAAATCAGCCTTTCCACAGAACCACTTCTTCCTCCTGACTTTCTTATTTCCACTGAGGCACAGTCATCTTGCCAGTTACCCAGGCTCAAAATGTCAACAGCATTCTTGATTCTGCTCCCCGTTTTCTCCCAAATAACAGCACAAATTCAATGAACTCCTATCCCATAGACTCCAACTCCTTGGTGCATTTAAATTCCTACCATGCTGACCTGGGCCCTCCACGGCCTCTTGCAATTTCTTCCCAATTAATCTCCACTTTCCTGGCTCTCAATTTCCATGGCAACCATTATCTCAACTTTACATCCCCTGCTAGACTTCAAGTTCCTTCAGTGCTGGGACTATGTCCTCTCTCTGAAACCCCTGCAGTGCTTTGCACAAGTCCTTCCCAGAGTCAGCAGCTAAATATTTTTCACATTAAAATGAATCCTCTCTAATGTGCAGCCACTAAAACTCAGTTATACTTTGAGATGATGCCTATGAAGCCACTACAACTCAGCTACTTTGAGACGGGGCAGCAACCTCATAGAAATCAGAAATTTTAACTGAGTCCAAGGAAATTATTCAGATAATTAAACTGACATTACTGCTACACAGGAAGTCTACACCGTGGCCTGTGTTCTCCCAGAGGACACAAATATTTCATCAATACCTTAGGTCCATTCATGTACCATTCCAGACTGTCTGTGCCTTGAAAGAAGAAAGAAATGAGTTTCACTGCACAGTTGACTTCTCATATACTAATAGATGATGCCAGGGTAACCTGTACCAGTGAAACCCATTTCAAGGGCAGTAGGGAGGCTGCGTAACAGACCTCAACATGGGGACTATTAATTATGAAGAAAAGAAAACAAAAACAAAAAAAAAGGGAATTCCCTGGCAGTTCAGTGGTTAGGACTCTACACTTTCACTGCCGAGGGCACAGGTTTGATCCCTGGTCAGGAAACTAAGATCCTGCAAGCCGCGTGGCACGGCCAAAAATTAAAAGAATTAAAAAAATTCATAGAAGAGAAATGTGGAAGGAGATTCTAAACCATAGCTTATAATAAGAGTAGCAAATAACTTCCCTGTATACAAACACATTTTTTTACACAAAGATTTTGATATTACTCCAGCTCAACTGTTCATTTACCTTTGGCAAATGTCTGTCCCTCAGCACATCACACCCAAAATGGGCTTAAAAGTACTAGAGAACAGCAGTCAGGACCCAAAGAAGACTGAACATGCAGCCTTGACTAGCACTCTACAGAGTGGTGCTTAGCTTAAAGGACTCACCCCTGCAATACAAAGAACCAGAAAGCAAACAAACTGGATTGAATACCAATGATAGTAAAATAATCTCCATGATGCACAGAATAATCAATAATAGGAATTCGAGGCACAATGAGGTCTTCAGATTGAGACACTGTTAAATACCTGATGTTACGGCATCATGCAGAGGTGCTGGACAGAGGTTACCTGGGATGAGTGTTCAATCTGTTAGACAGGAAAGTCCTTAATGGCCTAAAGAGAAACACATGGTCTCCCCTTCCCTCTCCCTGCCACCTCTCTGAGTCTGATCTCCCAGTGCACATCCATCCTCACCCAGGTCCAACCAAGCCACGATGGCTGCCTCCTTCCTGTCCCTGAAAGGCCACACTCCAGCCTTTCCACCTCTCCATTTTTATGTTCTCCCCCCATAGAGCCACATGAAATCTCTGTTCAAAAGTCCCTTCTCAAAGAGGCCCATTTCAACCACCCAAATTAAAACTGCAAGCTGACCCTTTGCCCTAACAGTCCTAAGGACCTTTCTTATCCTGCCCAATTTTTTCATAATTATCATCTTCGAACATACTACAGAATTCGCTTATGTTTTATGGTTATCATTTATTGTCCACTCCTGTCCTCCCACCCCCACACCTACACCACATACACTGGAATTAGGTCCTATGAGGGCAAGGAATTGAGCATGCTTTATTCACTGACTCATCCCCAGGGGCTAGAAAATGGTGTAGCAGATATTAAGACAGCTCAATCAATACTTGCTATACAACTGATTAAATGAATGTATCAATCATAGAACTGTTATGATTGAGTTACAGGTTATTTTTATGAGACACTGATCACCCATATTATGTATAAAACACTGTGCTAGGCTCTATGGGTAAAAAAGAAATAAAAGACAAGAGTCCTTGACCTCAAACAATTTGTCCCAAAACTGCCTCAGAGGTTTCACTAGAGCAAAGGATGCCACACCCGTTTTATCTATTCACCCACTTCCTCCAGCATCTGCTACACACCTGCCTACATGCAAAAGTTTACAACAGAAAGGAGACACATCAAGGGTCAGCATGTGCCAAGTTTTATTCGTTGCCAAGTGTTTAGCTCACCAAATGAACCAATTCAACTGATATACTTTTATAAACAAGTGACTTGAAGTGTAAACATTTATAATTAATTGTAATATACTGATTGCTTAAATGAACATAAAATATAGTTTTTTTCAGATCTTCAAGAAATTCTGATTTTGTCAAAATTTATGAAGTGTCGGGCTTCCCTGGTGGCGCAGTGGTTGAGAGTCCGCCTGCCGATGCGGGGGACATGGGTTCGTGTCCCGGTCCAGGAGGATCCTACATGCCGCGGAGCGGCTGGGCCCGTGGGCCATGGCCGCTGGGCCTGTGCTCCGCGGCGGGAGAGGCCGCGGCAGTGAGAGGCCCGCGTACCGCAAAAAAAAAAAAAAAAAGAAATTTATGAAGTGTCAGTAAATGATGACTAGGCCCTGCCCTTACTTCATTCTTAAACTGGGGGAAGACAGAGCAAATTGTTATTCAGACACTGTGTGTGCAGTATGACTTTAGTATGACTGAAGCTTGTTATGGGTTAAATCCCTAGAAATATTATAACCTCTGTAAAGCGTGTTGTGGAAGGAAGGAGAGAGAAATGGAGGCAGGAAGAAAGAGAAAAACAGACGGACCAACAGAGAGAACAAAGCACAGATCTGACACCCAGCCTGGTCTTTTGAAGGTGAGACATTCGTTTAAACTAGATAGACTGTGTGCAGTATCTTTAAATATGTTCTAAGGAAACAAGTTTTGAGGTGTGCTGCCTGTTTCTACTATTAGAAACCAAAAAAACAGCAAGTGAGAGAAATTGGTCAAAAATAAAGGTCAGGGCTCCCCTGGTGGCGCAGTGGTTGAGAGTCCGCCTGCCGATGCAGGGGACGTGGGTTCGTGCCCCGGTCCGGGAAGATCCCACATGCCGTGGAGCAGCTGGGCCCGTGAGCCGTGGCCGCTGAGCCTGCGCGTCCGGAGCCTGTGCTCCGCAACGGGAGAGGCCACAACAGTGAGAGGCCTGCGTACCACAAAAAAAAAAAAAAAAGGTCACCCTTGCAAAGTAACTGAAAATAATCACAAACTGGGGGATTATCCCATTATCCAAGATATGGTCACCGTCCTTAGTAGACAAGAGAGGAGACATCCAGTAGTGTCGTTTGTAATATTATATCTTGTAAACCAAACTAAAATGAGGAGGCATGGGACCTAGGTCAGATGTGGCACTGCACCACGCAGGTTCTACGTGTCAGGCTCCTTCCTGTCTGCCAGACCCAACATTTACTAATGTATATGCCTATCTCACCTGATCAGCCAGCTTTTCTTTCTCCTCTCTTTCTAGAGGAAAACAAATATGACTCAAGTATCTGTATTCGTGGCATCCTGCAGGGTAGGATGAGGATGCAAGCAGGGTGCTGAACAGACAACATTTGGGATGGCCTACAAAGTTTCTGTAAGGCTATTTCTCAGTGAGGAAATGATCCCCTCTGAATTTTCCTGAAGCCTTGCAAACCCATCACTTCTGAAAGATGCTGTTGTTAAGAATCCAACTGGTGCTTAACCAAGGAAAATGATCAATCTTAGGAGACAACAGCCAGCTGCCGTATTCTGAACTGTGATTCTGCCTCCCAAACTTCTACGGCTCTTCTACCTTCCCACCCTTCTTCTTACACTCCAGCCAGAATTCAGCAGCAATAAATGTAACTCCTCTCACACAACATGCAGCTGTCAACAGCTCTGTACAGTTCTGTAGGACATCAAAAAACATTTCAAGAATCGCGTTAAGTGCACACTACCTCCCCCTCCACATTCCTTAAGCATTATTTGCTTTCCTGACTGTTGGGTGGCGGGGGAATGGATATAATAAAAAAAAAATCGACTGATTGAGGAGCGGAGAACCTCTAGCCACAAACAAATACATGATTGTAAAAGTGGGGAGTGAGTTTAAAGAATAACTCAACTAATCCATATATTTGATAAGATTATGTCCAAGACAATAGTAACTTGGAACTCTCTTTAGACATTTAACCACCAGCAACATCTGCCCCTGCCCCCCAACCCCACAATTCTTCTACAGAAAGTTTGACAACCTAAACACTGCCTCACAGACTAAATGAAAACAGTCACAGAATAGTTTCTTGCAATTAAGTGCATCATGCATGCAAAAACTATGGAGTGCCTTATTTTCTCCACTTGAGCGCATTAAAAATTCCTTTCAAAAGGTTTATATCTAATAACTATGCAACTAACTAATCAACAGTTACTGCTTTATGAATTAAAACTCTTTTTACAATATCCTTCATATAATCACAATTTTCACTCCAATTCAAAAGGCAATTTGACTTCCTCAGGTTAAAATTTCTCAAAAAAACAAAAAACAGAGTGTTACTTGTAAACATTTTTCAAGTTCACTGAGATAAACTCTGGCTAAGAAGAAGAAAAAAATTTTTTTCAATCCCAGGTTGTTTCACTGGGCATGGACTTTGCCATAGAATTCCTTGAGTTTCCTTCCTTACATAATTCTAGATCAAGAGCAAGAGACTGCAGATGCCGCACACTACTACCCTGGCAATATGTTAAGTGTTTTATTAAGAAGACAACAGTACCAGAAAAGGATTCCCAACAAGATGCTGCCAACTGTTTAAATAATCCTCGAAACCATCCTGATGTTTTATTATGATCAGTGTGTGTCACTGGTAGATCAGGCTCCTGTTATTAACTGGGCCCTGTGCTAGGTCTTTTAAGTGAATTACCTCACTTAATTCTCACAATAATACCATGATTTTAGGTACTAATTTTCCCTTTCAACAGATGAGAAGACATGAGCTAAAAAAGGTTAAAAAATTGCTCAAAGTCAAACATCAAGGTCAGAATCTAAGAGATGTTTTTTCTGATTCTAAAATTCATGCTAATTCCAATTCAACAGAGTGCCTGCATGTATTTAAAGGCTCATCTCATTCCTCTGATAGTTATTTAGTGCCTACTAAGAACATGACATATAGCAGCTCAAGTTATCCTTTAAGACCATGTCATTTTTGATGGCTTCTGACACATTCAGAATAAAATCCCAACTCCTAGCAATGGGCTAACCCCTGAACTTGGCTCAAACTACCTTTGAAAATGCCGACCATATTTTCACCTCAGGGCTTTTGAACTTTCTATTCCTCTGCCACTAACTCTTCAGATCCTTCAGGTCTCCACAAAAATATTACCTCATTAAATGTGACAATCCAATCTAAATAAGTGGCCCCACTCACCCACCCTCCCTCTGGCCTATTTTTTGTTTGTTTGTTTCTTTAATAAATTTATTTATTTTTGGCTGTGTTGGGTCTCCGTTGCTGTACGTGGGCTTTTCTCTAGTTGCGGCGAGCGGGGTCTACTCTTCACTCCGGTGCAGGGGATTCTCACTGCGGTGGCTTCTCTTGTTGCGGAGCATGGGCTCTAGGCATGAGGACTTCAGCAGTTGTGGCTCAAGGGCTCTAGAGCACAGGCTCAGTAGTTGTGGCTCACGGGCTTGGCTGCTCTGCAGCATGTGGGATCTTCCCGGACCGGGGCTCGAACCTGTGTCCCCTGCATTGGCAGGCGGATTCTTAACTACTGTGCCACCAGGGAAACCTTAGCCTGTTTTTTAATTTTACTTATCCCTATCTGAAATTATCTAGGAGATGTATCTGTTTCTCTGTTTATTGTTTGTCTCTTCCCAACTAAAATACAAATGCCCTGAAAGCAAAAAAGACCCGCCAGTCTTACTCAGTACCTACAACAGTGTCACACCCACAGTGTGAGCTCAGTAAATACATATTTTTTAAATGGATGAGTGAACTCTAGGTGCCATGGAGACATATACATAATTAGATACAGGCCTGACCCTTAAAAAAGTGTTCAATCTACAAGGGGACAACTACACAATTTCACAAGGCAAAATGTTTTAAGTGCCATAAGTGAAATAATAACAAAGTATTACACGGTTTCAAAACAGAAAGCATTAAAAAATCATAAACCATAATATTAATAACTACTTATAATTTCATCAAGAAAAAAGGGAGGAAGATAAATTAATGGGGTAATAGGAGAGAACACGAACACACACACACACACTCTCACTCACTCATGTTATTCCTTAGAGCAGAAATGCTCTCTTTGGTCAAGGCTTGGAAGGTATAAACATCATTGAAATTCAAAAGCAGTTCTGAAAGAGAGGATGCCTCAATTGGTATGCAAGGGATGTTTCCTCCCCCTGAATACATTATGAACTTGCAGCATGCTAATATGCCATGCTATCATAAGCACCAGATGGGGCAGTAGGCAGTACATGTCCCATCAAACCTCAAGAAGATGTATTAATGTTCATGCTCTTTAAAAAAAAAAAAAATCCTTTGCCTGTGTCCCTAGACTTCCACATTTCTTAGCATTCAGTTACTTTCTCTCAAAGCACAGTCCTCCAGGGCTGCTCCTCTTCACCAGATGGTGTCAGGAATCATTTCAATCTACTTTATCACAGGAGGCAAAGGCCACAAAGCGTGTCAGACTATGCTTACTGAAGTTGCACCAAGCACAAAAGAGAACAACAGCAGATACAGGAGATGTAAGACCTCAATCTTCTCCAGACACTACTGATGAAACATCTGTAATTACGCTGAATGCTTATTTATGTTCAACACAGAGAAAAATAAAAAGAATACTTTTATATATCTAAACTTTCTGAATTACCTGATATTACTGTGAAATTGAAGTCTATCTAAATATTCTCTAAAGATGATCAAGCTAAGCTCAAAATTTTGAATAATCAGAAGGTGGCCTCAAAACAAGACAAGGGTATAATAAATGGTACCTGAGGGCAATGAAATAGACTCACTTCTTTAAAAGTAACTATCAGAATAAACAACACCACAGAATTGAGTTGAAATGTACCTTCTCTTAACTATCTCATTCAATTTAGCTATAATGTGTGGGCGTCCAAATATGCTATTAGAAACCAAGGCTCTGAACAAACACATTATTTGTAATTTCTTGAGTTTATTTATTGCGTTTTATTTATTTTTTTATTGAGTTTTATTTTTTTTTAGGTACATCATTTAAAACAAGTAAATTGCCTTGATTTCCATTCATTGGGACCCCCATGATAAAAAAAAAAAAAAAGGGTATTTCCTCTAGACTACACAAGGAGACCAAAAAACGACGATTTACAACAGTGATTCTCAAATTTAAATATGCTTCAGAATCCTCTGAGAGCTTGTTCAAACATAGATTACTGGGCTACCCCCAGAGTTCCTGATTAAGTTTGCAGAGGGGCTGAAAATATGCATTTCCAATTAAGTTCCTGGTTGATGCTGATACTGCTGGTCCATGCACCCCACTTTAAGAACCACTTAATTACATCATTCTACACCATGTTTCCAAAGTGCTCCAATGACCCTTGGAAAGTCTGTAATCCATGCAGAGTATCAGCAATATCCTTGTAAAAACACAGCCACTCAGTTGATAAGCTACACTGACCTTCTATAAATTTTTTAAAGGCACAGATTAAGAGAAGTACTTACCAAATATGTGTCAAATTAGCAAGATTATTCTTCCAAGGTATACAAGGTAATGAATGATATTCTCTGAAACTCAAACCTGCCCTCCTATCCCTTTCAAAGGATTCAATGTGTATGTTGAAACGTAAGAGGACAAAAATATTTAAAGAAAGTCTCACTATTAGAAGAAATTGTATGTTTTTCAAGAAATTACGTATCAGGCACTGAATGAATTACTTTAGCAATCTCTCTGGAGTCTTTAGGATAAATTTTATCAGCCTATCAATCTGCTATTCATCTAAGATTACTGGTAGAAGAAACTGTTGATGGAATTTACTGTGTAAGTGAAAAGATGAAAATATTTTGTTAATATTTGTCTTTTGCTAGAATCTTACTCAACATGTCTGCTGGAACACGGACACCTTACACCCATCCTCCCACTACATGCAAGTGCCCAGGTAGAGGGAGCGCTAATTTCCCCAAATATTACAAATGTCAAAAGCCCTGGACTTTGTTTCTAATTTCAGCAATTCTGTCAGAAAGTGTTCTTCTTAAGTGTTATATATTGTATCATACTTCTAGTAAATATCATCATGATAAACTATCAGATTTACAATACAAGCAGTACGCAATTAACTAATATGCAGCTAGCTGCCAAGAAACTGTATGGCCAAAAAAATTAATTTATTATTTTTCCTTAACTAAAAGAAAATGCTTGATTATTAAACACCATTTACCAAAAATTTTATAAGATTTACTTCTTAATTTTTCCCCTCATAATTAACATGCTTTATGCGTTATTTCTTTCCTTTAAAATCTCTGTGAATCCCAGTCCACCTCTCATCCTCACTTATTCACTAAGCAAACATTTGCTGATTGCCTACTATATGCCAACCTCACAGGTAGCCTGGAATGGAATTATTAGAACTAGGAGATCAAGATCTTAATATAAATGGCAGCTTTATCAAGAAAAGCTGATGACACTTAAAATGTCTATTATTTTAAACAATGAGGAGTCTGTATCTTGGGATACATAAAAGGTTAGACAGAATTCAACTCTCTAGCAATATCTCCTACCAAGAGAAATGAAAATCAATAAGGAGGGAAAAGTCTCAGTCACCTAAAATGCTGCCACAAATTAAAATTGCCACTTATTAATATATGTGGGGGAAAAAACAAAAACAAAACAAGATGGGCTTTTCAAGTTTTCACTTAAGCATGCACTTTATTATTTTACTCGCCATTCTAAGTTTGGTTATATGGTTTCCAAGTTAGCAAATTACTGGAATGGGTAAAAGTGTGGGCACATAAACAGGAAGGGGTTGGGCAGAAGAAAGAACAGAGAGAAAATTCTATCAAGGGTAGACAAAACTCAGAAAATCCCATCAAATATAGACAAAACTCACCAAGCACAACAGGCTAGAGCCCTTTTGCGTGATTCAAATGCTGTCCCCTATTCTTAAGTCCAGAGAGTATCACTGTCTGCCTTTAATAATTACCGTTTGCATGTAAACTCTGCTTTTTAGGGAGACACAGCATGTTTATGATCATTATTACCACCCACCGTATTGTGAAGCAAAAGTCGGCAAGACAGAATAATTGTTCCTGAGGCAAAGAAAGTGAAGCTCAGGCAGATAGTAAAATGACTTACTTGCTCCTGATCACACCACTGAGTGGAAGAACCTTGACTCACACCCAGTAATTGACATTCCTAATGCCCTGTGCTTTTTGATAGATGGCCTCATAAAACACAATATATTAACTGTTTATAATATACCCAAGTCATAAAGCAAAAGATAAAACATATTCAGCACAAACTGATTAAGAACATAGCTAAGTATAAAGAACAGGGCCATTCAAAATAACTGACCAACATGTACAGAAATTTTAAACAAGTAAACAGAAGCAACTTTGCTTAAAGAGATACCCTTCTGCTCTCTGGAAAACACTACAAAACGGTTCAATTCTCCAAGAATTTTTAGAAAAAGGTGTATTAACATTACACTGATATGCTTTACCCACAAAAGATATGAGTAAAATGTACCAAAGTACCAAAGGCTTTACCCCCAGAAAGTATGAGTAAAGTGCAGATAAAAATGGAAAACAAGTAGAAAGATACTCCTCACCAGCAAAATTAAATTACTTGCCCAAAACAACAGGGGGTAGGTAGCAGATCCAGAGATTTTAACCAGTTCTCCAGACTCCTAAAGGAGTGCATTAAAAAAAAAAAGTAATAAGATGTATTAAAAATTGGGACCAAAAAAAAAAAAAAAGCCAGAATGATATTCCTCTACGTAGCAAATAAATAATAACAGGTAACTCTTCCTTTCAGCAAAGTTCCTTAGAAAGACTCCTAAATTGTGCAAAAACTTGAAAAAGTTTTGAAAGCTTGATCACATCTACATTTACCATTTTTTTGGCTATTTCGCACTCAGCAAGCAAACACTGGTATATAAGAGAATGCCTGGGTAATTAAGAAGTTGAGTTTTACCTCTGGTTTCTGTCACTCTGTATTTTATAAACCAATGATTAAGAACATTCCAGAAAGTCTGGAAGAAAATAAAGTGGTTTCTAAGGACAAAAAACTTTATTTTGATTCCTTTAATATTTTCCTGTCTCTAGACTGTACAAATACAACTAATGCCAGAGCAGAAAGAAAGAAAAAAATAAATGTTAACAGACCTCTCAAATGATGTGTTGCCTTAAGTGCTGAGTATATAGGTTCAGATAGAACCATTATAAAGAGGAAACAATGCCCATCTCACATGGAAAGTGTCAGAATCAAGGCCCTTCTTTGTTCCAGTCATATCTTTGTCAGAACACATGTTAAGCATTTCAAATGAAATAATATATAAATTGTTACCACAGGACCCTCAAATTTTATTATGCGTTTTCCTCCCAATAACCTGAGAATCATTAAACCAAACAAGTCCAAAGGAAGGCAGTGAAGTTAAATCGTGCAAAGTTCAAATGTAATGATATGCTCAGAAGCACAACTGTCTTTCCCAAAGTTCTAAATAACTTAGCACCCCATCAAAATCATCCCAGATTATTAAGACTGGTCTGTTTATTTTGACAAACTCTTTTAAGACTCTTGTTAAAGCCATAAACACATGATAAAGACACCCTTAAATATCCCTTCTTCCTAAAAAGCATTTCTGCCTAATTACATAGCTCTTAAGACCAAACTCTTTACAGTATCATGTTCTCATCGGTACTTTCAAATTTACTTTCTTGCATGAGCATCAAAGTACACTGTATGATGTTAACAAACCACACAGAATTAAAAGAATCCCTCTAATAAAGTGAGACTTTTTACAGACTGCACTTATCACTTAGCCTTTAAAAGGGAAATGTGGAAAACAGAAGTGAAATCTTCTAGAGAAAACAGCCCACAATTTAAAAATCAACCGCTTTTTCTAGAGGGGGAGAGGCATGGTGAAAAAAGATAATCTGCTTTCCTACAACCCGTGCTCATCTTCTGGAAACACATTCTGCCTGCCTAGAACCTCCTGGGGCAGAACCATGGGTACCCAGCAGTCTGACTACCAAGAGATCTGATATTTTTTTAACCACACAATGTTTAACAGTTTTGTCTGCCACTGTGTTGAATACATCATTTGATTTCCAGTTTTCTACTATAATCCAAAACATAGAAAATCATCCATCTGAGGTTCTGACCAACAAGATAGCCAGGATTTCCTCATTCCAAAAGCATAGAAAGGTGATATCTGAGTTAACCTATACAGCTTTTTCAGGGAGTAAATTTACAATTTCTATTAGACTTTTCAAAATAATGGCATTAGTCCCCCAATTCCTATTACTCCCATTGTACTCTCTCAAGAGGAGCAGAAATACACAGAGAAATAACTACCTTGCTAACCTGCTTTACCGAAGATCGTTCTTGATGACTGAGGCTAATGTTTTTCCATTTTTATTTTTCAGCACAGAGAACTCCACCTTCTATGCTACTCTACTTCAAATTCAAACATCCCCCTTTAAACGTTTCCATCTAGCTTCCATTACAAAACATCCTCTCATCAAGCGCAACAGACTCACCCCTCCTTAAAAAGAACAAAAAAGGAATCCAAAATCAGCTGACGAACCAGAGAATCCCATCTCTAACGTTTAATGATGTCTGTGCGTCCTGGTCCTCGGGGAAAATGCTTAATTTACCTGATCTTCAGGTTTCGAATAGATCACATGGTCACAGAAACCCTTTGCAGAACTGTAGTGAGGATTAGAAAGTATATAAGGTGCCTAGTCTTGAGGCCTGGCATGTATAGGTTTTCAATAAAAGGCTTATACTATACTATCAGATTTATTCTGTTCAGAGATGGCAGTTCCATACTCCCTTTGAGATTAAGAGGATATCCCTATTCCTTTGATTGGAACTCTATGGGTTGAAAAACATAATTAAGCTAGACATTCTCAGAAGTACATTTACATTAATATTAATTAATGCAAACAGCTGTTTGAGAAAGCCAGCCAGATAAACCTGCTTCTTGGTCAGGTGTGAAATCCTATTGTTCTCAAGTTATGAGTCATTTACGTTAATGACTTATTCCACTAGATACTGTTAGCTACCAAATAACCACAACTGTACACCAAGAAATTGCTTTCAAGAAATACTATACCCACTGTCACACACAGATATTAAAATTTAATAAACAAAAATCAATGTCCTATCCTCAGTATAAGAACAACAAACTAAAAAATGTTAAGTTGCATTAACAGAGATCCAATCTGAAGAAGCAGGAGACAGGCAAGGCTTTCCAATAAGCCCACTGTCCACCCTTCCGGCTCTGTCCTTGACTCCTAATCCAGTTAGGTACTACCTGCCTCTGGGTTCCTTTACCTGTCTCCAGGCTCTTGTTATTCCATATCATAATTACTATTTATTTCACTGCCTGGAGCACTAGAACTCAAAACTCCTCGAGTGCATGGCATGGAGAGACTGAACCATAGTTATTTAGTCCCTGACAGATTTTTCAGCAACCCACATAGGTCTGCTACCTGAATTTCCTTATTACAGTAACCTTAGAGTTGTCACAGCCTTACTAAGCAGATTATTTGATCTGCTTAATACTCAGGTAATTAACCACATTTAGGCTCTCTAATTTCCAAACAATTATAAGATAAATTTGATGGCATGCTTTTGCCACAGGCCAAGTGATTACTGTTACAGAATTTTCTCCCACATAGCTCTGCAGTCATGGAGTAGGAGGGGAGAAAGCATATGGTAAGAGCAATCCAGGGTAGACAATAAAAGACAGCAAAGTACGACTCACACTAATATGGTGATGTGAGCGAGCGTAGCGTGTATATGAGATTTAGAAGCAGCCTGGTAAAGAGGATGCATCTTCTTACTTTAATAAATCACCTGAGCAAGTCACTTAACTTCTGTGATCCTCAGTTTCATCCTCAGTTTCAACATCTGTAAACTGAAGGCACTTTCAAGATCAGTCTTCCAGCTCTAAAATGTATTTGTTCCTTTGATGATTCAAAAGTCTGTTCAGAATATTGTTATTACAGTATCTCCCTTGCAAACATCAAATATCAGTGTAGTGATGAAATAGTTACTAAACATTTCTGGACTATATAATGCCTACTAAGCAAATGCTTATTTTAAGAAATAACAATAAACTAGTTGTCTTATGAAAATGTCCAAAGTTATAGCCACTCCCCCAAAAGACAGATTAAATGCTTATCTTTTTCAATATACTATTAACTACAGAGGAAGATACCTTGTAAAAGTTTCCAAGTATTATTTAAAATATATAGAACTGAAAGGTCAAATACTCAGAAATATTAACAGAAAATAAAGAAAAAGGGAACTTCAAAGGCCAGGGTTTGAAGAGAAGTTGGAACTTCTAAATGTTTGTTACAAAAAAGTAATGTCTGCACAGTCTACATTTATAATTAGGTATCTGCTGCTGGTACAGTTGTCTTTAATAGCTGGCAGGAGGTTTGTTTGATACAGCAAAGAGTTAGCCTAACACAATGGCAAATCAACTTGCAAGGTAAAAATAGAGTGACAATGAATGGACTGTTGTGTTTCATGTTCTTGTATAATAGCACTTAGATGCATCTATAAAAAAAATAATAACCAGGTGCATTATCCAAATGTTCAGTTACTAGGGACACTAACAGTTGTCTGTCCATGGCAATTTCATTTCTGATTTTACACAAATCATCACTTGCAAGCATCGATGTTAAAAACAGAAAAACAGTCTAGTACACAGTGGCTATAAATGCCAAATCAATTTTCAGCAGATAATAAAGTCCATGTTTTACAATCAGCAATGCACTGTTTTACTACCCAAAAATGTAAGCTAATAATATATAGCTCTACTAAATGGAAAATGCAGATATGCTGTTTAAAAAAAAAAAAAAGGCTGGCTGTGAGAGGATGGATCATTTCTGCAGGGACCTTCTTAAAGCTATGTGTAAGTGTTTTGAAAATATCACATGATGTGGCCATGTGTTAAAAATTACAGCCAGTTAAGTTCTCTGCTAAGAAAAATATGTGGGCAATTTATGAAATGCACTCCAGGATGGAGATGTCTTAAGTAAAACCAGATTTTGAAAACAAATCTTTTTTTTTTTTTTTTTTTGGAAACTTGAACTTAAAAAAAAGTTCCAGTCACATCTGGAGAGCAGGACCATTGAGAAAGGGTGGTCTGACCTAATACTAGTCATCTTCTGAAAGAACAGCACTATTTCTGGGCTACGCAGACTGTGCTCACTTATTGTCCTTTTAAGGAAACAGTCCTGAAAGCATTTTGTAGGTCAACATATGTTCTTTAATAATATTATACAAAGATTGATAAAAATATAAATGTATCAGAAAGCTTAGAGCCATCTCCTCCTGAAATACTGTAATGCCAAACGTCTCCTAGCCTTCTCATAAGAAAACATTTTTCTTTCCTTAAACACAAGGATCTAGTTGTTCCGAAGTGACAGGCAGTGAAATGATATTTCCTTATATTGCGTTAAATCATCAAAACGGTTTAATCTGTTTCTTTAAAGCATGCATGGCCTCCTTTGACTTTTCATGGTTCCTTTTGAAATAGTATGCTATCAACAGCTAAAGTGCTTTTTTTTTTTTTATTAACTGACATAGTTATAGAAACCCTGAAACTAAGCCTTTACCTACCCATCCCCACAGATTAGTATGTCTTTGAATAAGTTTGTGCACATCTGTTTCCAGGGATCCCCCATTTTTATGAAAAAGGTCCTAGATCTGAGAACTGTTACATCAAGTTTGGAACAACCAGGATCCAATTCTGATACCTGACCTACGGAAAAAAGATAATAATAAAATAATAATAATAATTGTTGATATATAAATACTTAGTCAAATTTAAGAAAGAAACAGTGACAATATCAGATTACCGGAAACACATCCTTTTAGTCTTCCACACATAATGTCTTACTTAAAAATATAAAATCTGTCCCAGATGGTAAAAACTGTCCATTAATATAAGTATATATATATGGACTAAAATATGCTGAAAATATATTAAGAGGTAGTCCATCTGACAGTGGTGGTTAAAAAGTGCAGATGGGTATCAAAAATAGCCAAGTGTCAGAACCGCTCAAGTATCGCCATTCTGACAGAAGCTCATAGTCACAGCTGTTAATATGTCCTCTGCATCAAAGTACAAGGTTTTCCAACACAGCTGATGAGCAAGAGACAGTGAGAAACATTGCCCACACTTCAGGTTACTGCTTTAGAACCAGTCATATATTAACACAACGCTAAAACACACTTATCAATGATTCTAAAACCTTAAATATAGTTCAATGCATTTTAAATAAGGATGCTTTGAAGAATACTTTAAAATCATGTAACCAGCATGGGATAGCAAGGGTCCTAACTAATCTCTTTCACTTATTATCATTCACAAATTGCTTTGGGTTATTATAGGGTTTTGTTTTACCAAAACAAAATATAGACTCTACAAAACACTAATAAATCAGATCATTTAACACATATTAATTAAGAGCATAAAAACAAATTAGATTTGACTGATGACATAAAAATCAGATGAAACGATACTACAATACTCTGGCTAAATAAAAAACACAAGCACTTTTTCACACAGATTCCACATCACATACCCAATGCACATTACATCTTTAGCTGCATGGCGCATATAAATCAAGATGATCGCTTAAAGAGTTAAAATGACCTTTCAAAGACCTCAGTCATTGTCTTTTTGTAAATTGATTTTCCCCATATTTCAGCTACACACATCCCTTGTCTACTGAACTAATAAAAAAGGTGCAGTTCCGTCACAAATGCATCCTTTCTGCACATATATCAATAATGATGAGGACTACAAGACACATCCTAAAGGGAAAAACATTCTTCAAACAACTGGCGATACCTACACACAACTGTGGTTGCAGAAAACCGGCAGATAATGTTTCAAAACACCATCTGTGAGGTGTACAAACTCTGTGACCAAGTACAGCCTCTTCTGCCTGTCCTACCCAAAAAATCCGCACATATCAGCCAGCTGGAGGATCTCTATCTGCCCTTTTTTATCTGAGACAGGCTACTCAAAGTAGGTAAAGGGCAATCCATATAGTTCTTGAGAAGAGCAGAAACACCCTCTCCCCAACAGGCTTCTACCAAGCTTCTCTCTCCATAAGCAGAGCCTTCACTGGCAACAATCACAGAAACACTCTAGGCTCCAAAGATAATATTTTTCAGAGGAAACAGACATACACTAAATTTCCAGGACCACAACAGCTTCAGTAATTCAGCAGACTTTTTATTTTTAATTAACCGATTTCGATTATTTGCCTGATGACATCTAAGGACTGTGATTTAGGATAAGACTGAAATAATTGGTAGTCCCTAAAGCTTCCTTCACTTTCTCTGACACGAACAGCTTTTTAAAGAGACCTTATCCCAGTATTCCACCATAATCTGTAAACTCTCTCCACAGATGAAATGCCCAGGATACAAGGTACAGATGACAGTCACAAAATCCAGAACAGAAAAAATACTTCTTTCTTTAGCTAAATCCCTCAAGTAAAATTGCTCTGGCAAACATATATGTGGCTGTACTTTCCCTCAGCCTTTAAAACACACCTCCCACATTTTAAAAGCAAGGGTTCCACACCCTGTACCCCTGTACCGAGGTTTTTGAGGGCTCTTTTTATGCCGCTTTCCACATCTCACCTCTGTCACCCCCAGCCTCTGCCTGCCCACGTAAAATACAGCTCACCGTGGGGCAGAAGGTATTTTTCCAAGCATAATAAAAAGTAAGCTTTCTTCATTTCAAAACCACAGAGAGAAAGCGGAGCAGGGCTAACTCACCAGGCATCCCTGAATCCAGCGAACACACAGAAAGTGGCTCTCTCCTAAGAGCAAGCATGCTCAGGGCTCATGCCTCCTGTTCTGGAATGGGCACCGGCAGAGAGAGGAGGGCCGTCAGAAGGGGCTGGGGCGGCATAGCCCAAGGCAGGGTGCTGGGCGCGTGCGCCTGCCAGGCAGAGACAGATGGAGAGCTGACACTCCGGATTGCACTTGGAGCAGAAATGTGGATGATGACAGGAGCACATGTGGCCTTGAACCCAGCCCTGTCTCTTCAGGCAGAACAATGACAGGGATGTGTATGCAAAGTATCACAACCCCTGCCTCCCCTTACCCACTCTACCTCTCTCAGCAAGTTCCAGAGCACCAAAGAACAGAAAAGTAAAATGCAGAATGATAAGCTAAATGCTGAATAATTCATTCACCACCACCCCCAGCCCGTTACAACTTAACCCTTATTTTGCCAAAAGAATAGAAAGTAGACCTGGCCCCCTACCACTGCTCACAATGAAAGCTGTCCTTTCCACCTTCGCATGTTAACTCCCATAATTGGGAACTTTATTTAAAAAAAAAAACACAGGCACAGACCTCAAAGCTTGTTTAATGAACTGGAAGTCAAAAACAGTATAAAAAATGTTCTAAGACTGTGTATACTGTGCCAGTTTATCAGACTGAACAAAGTATCAGAATCATTTCCTTTGTCAGCTTCTCAGTAGTATGTGTAAAATAGAACACTTTTGAGAAGCAGAAGCAGACCACTTTTATTTTACTAGTGTGCTTTTAACCCCCTGGGATCCCTGCGTTGATATGCTCCAAACATTCTTAGCTTACTCTCCTCTACCTTGCATAGAGATCCATGGGAGATGAAAACAAAATCTTCACTGTAAAGCCTTTTCAAAAGCTGAACCATCATGTCCTCCTGATTTCTGATTTTTTTGCACGCTCTTAAATGTTTATCCTTCCCATGAATAACACATACCCAGCCAGGTTCAATGGACTCTTCTCTATTAAGCTTTAATGGACACCATGATATATAAAACTAGAGCCTTTGTTATAGTGCTTTATCTAAAGCTGGCTATTTTCCTCTCAGCAGTCCCTCTTCAGTCCTTTGTAAAACATCCTTGCCTCATAGAAGAAACATATGCCTGCCAGCCTTGCATGACTTTTCTACACACACAAAAATGCCAGGCAGAAGGAAAATACTGTTCACTTCTAAAACTCTTCCTCAGTTTAACACCTGCAAATCTTTCCTAGGTCTCTGTGAGGTTAACAACACGACACATGAAGAGACAGACCCCCTCAGGCTTTACCTTTCCAGTGTATGTTCAATCCAGTATCAACACAGAAACAATTCCACTTAGGAGCCTCTGACCAGCCCACAAGCTCCATGAATATGACAGCCGGGAGCATCCCCCTTAACTCTTGCTCTGCCTTCACAGTTTTCCAACTCATCCTGTGCTTATTCTACACTTTCGAGATGCTTTTAGCCCTTATCAGATTGATTTTCCCTCTACTTGCTGCCTCAAAGAAACCATAAAAACCCATCTGAAAATAGAGGCAGTGACTCTCGACTTCTACCTCCTCACCCTTCCTACACCTTATCCCAAGAGTGCACGCAACCTGTTTCAAAGCGTGCCCATGTACACACATACCCTGCACAAACTAAGAACAGATCATCTTTGGTAAACAGTGTCAATCAATAAGGACTTTTACAGTCCTCAAATACTGCGCCCAAGAAGTGCTGCTTCATCTAGTGAACCCCTCAAAAATCCATCACTGTCAGAGACAACTTGTAAAATGACTATAATTCATAATGATTACTCTGTTCTGTCATTAATAGTGTACTGCACCCTATTTATGAGGCCAATCTTTTTGTTCATCTTAGTTAGATGTCACTTGTAATGAGGTTCTGTGTAATGGATTTCAGAACAGTTATGCACCGAGTTCAAACATTCTTATGACAGAAAGCTTTATAGCAGGCATGGGTGGATAATCAATTAAGCCCTGCTATAAGGGCCTTTATGGAATCCAGCATCCTAAATCTGCAGATTTTCATTTTTAAAGAGAGTATTTTTTTTTAAGCCACTCAATGCTGCATGCCACTGATTTTCTTTTTAATACTATACCTATGTTAGAAAGAGAACATTTTCACAGTGGGAAACCCAACTTTCATCAATATGCATGGTGAATCACTTCTAAAATAGAAAATCATAGGACAAAAATGCAATACACTTGAAGAAAACTGGATGATACCCGGTTTTAAAACTGGGTCTTAATATCGGTACACTGCAAGTCCTTAAACCACAGCTCAGAAAATTGAAGTTCCATATGCTGTGTGATTATGTATCTTTTCTATGTGTAAAAAAGCTTTTTAAGCTGTTATCTGACTACAGTAATTGCCACTTTAAATTGATCCACATCAACAAAACCTGGATCCCTGGAGATTCTCACCTAGAAATCTGATTGCAGAAAGGGCCTGAGTGTGTGTGCACCTGAGACTAGTTCAGCATTTTTCTCCAGGAACCAGTTTCCTCCTCTTATCCTTTAAGCCATGGAGGCAAGCAAAGCAGCAACCCCATTTGGCAGTTCTCCCTGAACAGGAAAGCCTGGATGCATAGTTCTATAGTTCTATACAGTTACTTAGACAGAGGTAACTTTCCCTTTAATTAAAAAAAAAAAAAAAAAAAAGAGTATAAGGAGCCAAGATCTCTAACATTCAAATTGTATAATAAAAATAGACAATCAATAACATGATGAATACATTTATGTAAGTGAGTGGGAAAAAAGAATATGTATTGTGGAAGTTTTCCCTGGCATAAAACACCGACCTGCATTACCATTAGGAAACATATTTCTAAAAATTAAAATATATTCTAAACAATAACAAAGAATACATTGCTGACCAATTAAGTGTCTTCCTTAGAAGAGCCATGTCAGTTAATGCATGTCTTTTAATTAAGAACACAGAGCATTTTTAAGGCAATTTTTTTTAAAGGGAGTCATCTAAAACATCACTTTCCAAATCAGTAAATTTAGTCAACAACTGAATGCCCAGCTCCCAAAATAATACATAAATTTCTGACAGTATATTTAGCTCATTCACTAGAAGGACATTATGGTATTGTATTACTCTAAGGTATTTTCCACTTGTTTCCAAAACAGACCATCCCTATAGTACAGATTTTTCCTTTGTTCAAACCTGACTTACCAATAGGGACTAGCAGTCTACTGAAATTGCAGTTAATGAAAGCTCTCTGCACTGGTGAAGGAAGAGTTTGAGTTAAAGCTTTTCCACAGGTCTTCTCAACTTTCCACTTGCTCCTAGCAGGCTGTTGTGATACACTGTGACTTCACACAGTAGGTATTAAGTGAGTTAATTCAAAGGAGCTGAAACCTCATTGATCCTAATTGAAAGCAATACACCCAACCAAATACCTTCCTACCCCATCTGCTCTGGCCTGCCACCAGCTATTCAATACAAGAGAATTAATAGTTTCAGATATTCTAACCGACCCAATAAAGGCACTCATTTAAGCAGGGCTGCATTAACAAAGTGAAAAAACAGGGCAAAATGGGTTCAAATGGAGCATTTTACTCCTAGTTGCCTTTAACAAAGCTGAATAAGGCTTATTCTGACTTTTTATGTGCAAGACTTGATAAACTGAATGAGAAGGCACTCAATGATCAGCCAACGAGCATTGATGAATGGTCATTAAGACCCCCCTGCTCTTAGGGGAGACCTGTCCACAAAGTGGCACACCAGCTTGAAAGGGCGGACTCACTAATGTCCAGATTTCTCCGCTTGCTTGTTCCACTTTCAATTTCAGACCACTGGCCACCAAATGAGGCTGACATATTGGAAAATAATGTTTTATGGGCGAGTGGTAAAAAATAAAATGGAGGCATTAGCTCTGCTTTCAAATTCAAATCTGCTAGTTTTGTCAGACCCCAAAGGTTTTGATTTTCCACCCAGCTGGAAGCTATTAGTGTTTTCTAAAGGCATCCCACTGACAGGGCAAACCTACCTAATGTGTGAGCTGTTGGGCTACGGGAGATGGACCTCTCTTTTGGATGATTTCCTAACTTCTCATCACTTTGACAGTCAATTAAATAGATACAACACCTAATAAAAATGTACATTAATTTGTTTCTGCCACTGAAAGACATCTGAAACTGTATTAAATAAAAGCCATAATAGATTGTCTCCTGACAAAGATAAATCCAATTATACTTTGTCTGCAAGAAAAACAAACGGTTTATGTTTTAGTTAGGCTACAACATAAGATGCAGCCAACCAGAAAGAAATGAGTGGGATAGAAAATAATTAAGTTAAAAAGTTCATTAAAGTATTTTATAAAGGTAAGAGAATATCTGTCATTTTAACCTCCTTTATATAAAAGTCTGTTGTAAACAACTGGACACATTCATGCTATTTCCCTCAAATATTTCCTTTGGGGGAAATGACTGGCAAGCATTTTTGTCTCCACAACTTTCAGCCAGCCCACAGAAGAGCTCACAAGAGCTTTGCTTAAATGACAAAAGAACAGGAGACATCATTGCCATCTTAAGAATTTGAAGGGTGTATAAACATCACGGGGTCAAAGGGTTATTTAGGGCTATCCAAGAGAGCCTAAGTGCTAGCAATAAGATGGAATCAAGTCAAAGAAAACATGCTGGATAGAGGAAGCTTATCTTAATAGGTGATTATACCAGACATCACAGCAGCAGAAAAGCTTCGCTGCTCGGATCATTTGCAACTAGATGACAAAGCACCATACAAAACAGTGTCCCATGGAGAACATGCTATATGGTCTGTCGAGAAATCCAAATCTACCAGGGCAAGTGGCAGGTCAAGAACTAGAAGTCATGACCCTTTCCCTTCACCTGTGACATGTCAAACCAAAGGACTCAGGTCGCTTTGATTTTTGTTTCTCCAATCAGTTAAAGTGAGTTAATAATGTGCTCTAAACTGTAATTTGAAGATGCCAATCACAACAAACTTTTAAATAATAATGATTACCTAAGCTGATAAGCCCAAAAGTCTCTATGATATTTTTTTTTTCCACCTTCAGAATAAAATGTTAGTTATATCATTCCAAAAAATTTTTAGGCACTGTATTTGATTCTTAACTCTGGTTGAAGTATAATGTTCTCTACATATGAATGAAAAGATGTGTATTATTACATTTAAGTATATAGGGAGCATGTATGTATATTTCTACAAAATGAAATCTGTTTAAGATGAACTATCACGTGCAAAAACAAAATCTGTATTTGTAATTATTATGAATTGTTTCTAACAGTGCCAAGGTCTTTAAAATATCACAATATATTGCAGTTCTTTTCCACCACCGACTTTTGATTTTCAGTACCTAATATTCAAAAAAATTCTGAAATGTTAACAGATTTAACACTTGCATTGTCTGAATGTTAAATGCAAACTTCAAACCTACTAATATCATTAAATGTAGATTAATCCATAGGCACCAGGAAAGGGTTAAATTATTTTTAAAAATTTTAAAGTAAAACACTTCCTTAGTAATCCACAAGGCTGTATACTAGCTATACCAACTGTCTCTTCATACAAAAGCATATTCCCATAAAAACAATCAATCTTAAAAAGTATACACTTGCATGTAAAATCTGCAAATAAGTTGCCATTTAGTTTCCTCCTATGTTTTATAGCTACAAAAATCACTCAGATAATGTAGAAGACACTCTATACTCATCTCTTACCCATTTGACAAGGACTGTAACACTCTATGGAAAACCTTTGTTTCAATGTCACCACCTCCCCATCCTAACTAACGGCAAGTTAGTTTTGTTAAAAAGCAAGGGTGATGGCGTATGCTCCGATGAACTTACCCTCCTCCCAGCACCAGAGACAAAAACCTGCAGCTCTGCCCTGTGCAGGCAGCCATCTGGACAGCTTTCCCTCAAAGCCCAGCCCACACCACATGCAGGCAAACTCGGAGGGCTCGAGAGCTCTGTGGGGCTATTCATGACATACCAATTTCACATTTTCTGCCTGTATGCTTGCAACAATAAATGCTAATGAGGACTGTGAATGACAATTTTAAAGACAATAAAAAGGTCTCCAAATCCCTTGCATATGGAGACACTGTTTTCAAAACTTCACCTTCTGTTACAGAGCTTTTAGAGTCTAAAGGAGAAAAAAAGAATAACCTAAGGAAAACAATAAGATGATCAAAGCACAACTGACTCCTTAAGATTTCTAAAGAAAGCAATCTGTGTAAGTCCAGCGAACAACAGATCTCGTCACCCGTATGAACAGCCCTATGAATGCATGAGGTACCTTTAGTCTCTACTACCTTTGCCTTCTGTAGACATGTAGCTTAGCAAATGCAGTTCCTGCAAAACACTGATTTTTTTTTTTTTAGAGACTGGGAATTTTAAAGGCAGCATGTGCCCAAAAATAATTATAATAATCATCATCAATCACACTTTGGCATAGTATTTAACATTCCACATATCTTTAAATAAATGTAAATGCAAAAGTGGTCCTCTTCTGATAACATCTATTCTTAAAAATAATGCAATGATTCTGGGTGATGAAATTATAAATCATGTTTATTTTCCTCTTTTAATTTTTCTCTATTTTCCAAATCTTCTGAAGTGAGCATGTATTACATTTCTGAGCCAGAAGAAACAATAAATATTACTTTCAATGCAATGAAAATACTGAACAAAAGACATAAATGTTTTGACCTTGATAGGAATTAAACTATTTTTCACAGCAACAAAAATAAAAGATTCATCTTACTGTAAATTGTGTGCAGGGCAGTCTTTTCATTAACATGGATTAAAACACTTTCAACAAAATCCACCAGGTGGAGCAAACACACAGCAATAAAACAAACAAACAAACAAAAAAAATCCCAGAATTTTTTCATCATATTCTTTTTTCACAGGACTTTTATCTCTAACAAACTCTCCACTTCTATCTCTCCACATTGCAAATTAGCAAAATCCATCCACACATACTAATTTGCCACATTTATAAACAAATTCAAACCTAGGTATTATGGATTCCATTATAAGTTTTCATTCCAAAACTGCTTTATTTGTTCAAATAATACCCAGCGCAGTATATTTGCTTTTATAACAATGTAAATTTTTAAATTAACGTTTCACTCCGACCCTCCTGGATTTCATCATGTACCCCGCTCCTCCTCCCTTCACCCCCCCCAAGACCAGGCAGACTAGAATGCAATGCTGCATATTCTGAAATACACTGAACAGTGGTTAAAACCTAAAAATCTCAACCTAATTCTTACTCTGTATGGAAATTTCAATTCTCACTCTCACTTCTCATTAAAGTTATTCTTAATTGTAGATACCAGAATCTTACTAAAATTTTGGAATACTGTGACTTTTTTATCTGTTATATCAAAATGTTCTGTTTTGATTCCTGTTGGTAAATTGACACAGGTCCACAGCTACTAATAGATTTTGGCTTCTTCCCTTCTCTCTTCTAGAGTAATTCACTTCCTCCCTTTCTCTTGTCCCACAGATCTGCTTTTTTCTTGCCATTTCAATCCACTTACTGAGCACACTCAGTGCAAGGCAACAACCCCATTTTCTTGTTCATAGTTTGTTCCTTAGTTCCTGGTGCCACCACCTGCAAGCCACAACTCTCCCCATTCACTTTTCAAAGTCCTCCAAGTTTTTCTCACGTTATACACTCCCTGCTGCTAAGGCTTAATGCTACAACTGGCAGTAATGTTACTTGCATTTAAGAAAGCTCCAGCTGGATAGAACTACCAAAAACCTGGAGCTTGAAAGGGGTGTACCTGGAGTCTGTCAGTGGAGGAGGACACCAGTTAGGAATGCTGACTGTGGCTTAAAATATATTTACCTGTTTTCTTTTCTCATATTTATACTGATGTTGAAAGAGGAATAATACTCAAAGAAATGCAGCAGGCTGATACATAAATAAACATGCACGTGCCTAAGGATCCACATACTACTACTTACGCTAGCGTATAAATAGATCATGGAGATGCCAGCTCCATCCCAAGATGAACGAGGCTAATCCAATTATTTAAATGGTTATATACTTTTCACTGGAGTGGTATACAAACACATAAAATATTGACATCGCTTCCATAAATATAATATGAAAAATAAGTTTTTAGAATAATTCCTACCAAACTCCTCCCTGCAAAGTCCAATTCCTTTATTCTTTGCAAAGAATGGAATCAATCCCCTGGAGCTGTGCTCATACAGAACACAGGTACACACTGCTGCTCTCTTTACTTGACGGCAACTCCTATTAACATTAATGGGATGCACATATGTGCATCTAAAGGGTAAATGCCCTGAAGTCTGCATGACAGAATCCTAATGAAGTAGCTGGAAAAACCAAATCACTGCACATGTAGTCACACTTTCCCTTCCCTCTGCAGGAAACCCCACCACCACCACCTTTGCTCCCCCACCCACAGTGCAGACATTTCACCAGCCCACCCTGTGCATAAAGAACCTGCTGGATTTCCTCTTGGCAACATAACATCTTGTTATACTCTGGGGATCTCCCAAATGGCTCCATCTCCAAGCATTCCTCAGAGTACCCTATACTACTGTCAAATTGGCCACACATTCCAAATAATATTTCTCACCACCCTCAGCTTCTTCAAAGGGTATGGCCCTTCCCACAGCAAATGTCCACATCCATATTTAAATTCCAGGGAAAGGAAAAAATCCAACCTTAAAGGTTCTATCACCTTTGTTTAAACATGGACTTTTCTGTTTTCATGGACAGATTAAGATTCCAAAACTGCCTCACAAAAAAACAACCTTAATTGCTAGTACCACACCAAACTACCAGTGAATCTGACCTAAAAAGGCAACACACGAAGGACACTAAATAACAGGAATTAGGAAAATGAGAACCCATTAACTGAGGCCAGTCCTGCACTGGTTAATGTCTGTTGCTGTTGATAGAGATATTGTTTCATATAGCAAGGCCAGGGTGTAAAATGAAAAAGACAGATTTTTAAACCCATTAAGAAAAAAATATATATATATATCAAGCATGTCTGTCACCGTAGTCCAGAAAGAAAGAGCAGGGACACAGCACTGGCAGGAACCTCAAATTCCTGACCAAACCCTCTTCCACACAATGCCTCCAGAAAGAAAGGAACCCAGGGCGGGAGCCAGCTTGACGCTGGCGGACAGACAGGGCTGGCCTTGCAGGATGTCAGAGCGCCAGGCGGCTGCAGAGATACTGGGCTTTCACACACTCTCAGGCTGACTGTTTTGCTCTTCAGGTAATTAAACAAGGAAGCAGGGCTGCTGGGTATGAGCCTGACCCCGAAGCCGCGGCTCCCTGGTTCTGCATATCAACTTCCGCAAGAACTGCCCGGAGCATCAACAGAGCATTCTCCTCTCACTCTCTCTCGTTTCCTTCTCCACCTTTTCCTAAAGCTGACCCAGAAACAAATCCTCCCTACAAAAACATCCACAGAAAGGTCTGAGTCTATTTTGTCGTAAAAACCTCTGTGCTGTTCCCTGTCATGACCCTCCAAATTTTAAGAGCAAAAAATTTCCCTAATGGTAGGAATTTTGTAAAAAAATCACATATAACAACAAATCTATGTAAAACACTGGCATCTTAATCAACACGGATTATTCAAAGATAATAATACCCAGATAATATTTTTTTCTTTAGCGTGTGCTTGATTAAAGTATGAATCTTTACATTCAAAAAGCTCCCCAAGAAGTGATTTTGATAATCCAGTTCACAAATTAAACATCTGTTGTATAGTGTAATTAATATTGTTATTTTCAGTTTTGATAATGAGCATGATGGTAAGTAAATACCACCTATGATCTGGTTTATTATGTTTCATCAAAAATGTTATTTTTAAAAAACTAAAATATTTCTTCTCTACAAAGAAAGTCACCCTTAAAACTCAGGAATATTTTTTTAAAATCCCTTAAAAGATAAGAAAGTAGCACACACACACATTAAGTAATGATTAGAATCATATAAATAATATATTCTTCCTTCATCTCGAAATCCATAGAGTAAAATATTGGCTGAAAGAGACAGAGACCAAAAGAAAGATGAATACAAAAGCATGCCTGCTTGTCTGTGTTCAACACAAAGAACATTAAATGAAAACAACTGGCATGCTGCCAAATTCCTATAGAGGCAAAGAGATTCAAATAAATTGATTTCACGCATCACACTGACCTGGGATCAGTGTGCAGTGCTACAATAAGCTCAAAGCTCCGTGTGGGGTAAAGCCCATTAATACTATCAGACCCCTCAAACATGACCAAGAAAAACTAAAAATATAGGCAAACGCTCTCAAAACCCAGCAGTTTTGCTTAAGAAAATAACTTTCTTCTTTTCCTAATAAAGATACCAATATTTGAAGGTGCACAGCATCATCTAAATTAAATGTTTTTATTTTTAAATATCTCATAATACAATATCTAAAAATTGGTACTACATAAATATCCCATCCCATGATTCAAACATAAATACATACCACTTTGCAACAAGTTTCCTCTGTCATAACTGCTTCCCTGCTAATGTCCTTGCATCTTTTAGATGGCCAATTAACTTTTTTATATGACAAATATTGGACCCTTCTTAGTATTTTCCTTAATGGCTTTTAAGAGCAAGCTCCTCAAGCTGGATACCACTCCTAACTGTCCCAAATCCACTCACTCCTCACAAAGACACACATAACAGAATTCTAGAAAAGTGAACATTGTGCATATTTTGGATATGCTTTAAAATACTGGGAGGAAACAATAGCAGCGTTTTGCCTTTATCAGCTTCCAGCTAAGCTGGTGACTGTCCCTAAGGCATCATTTCTCCCCTGGCCACCCAAAAGAGACAGGCTCGTCTCCTGGTGACCCCTGCCTTGCTTCAGACTCATCACAGGGACCAGACTCTCTGGCACCACCTCAGGTCACTGTCTCTTACTGCCACAACTGCTCAATTTCATATAGTTCTTTGCTTTTTCTGCTTCCAAATTATATCCCCAAGAATCCAATGGACTCCATGCTTGTAAATTTAAAGTATGTGATTTCTGTTTTTCTCTACTTTTTGGCTCAACCTGAATCTAAACCCCATATTTATATACACCCACTACCATCACAAAAAAGAAAAAACTAGGAGTAAATTTTTCAATGCCACATGAATCATAAAGAAAACTCAACAGTTATAAAATAGGCCAACACACACAATTATATACATACATGTACATATATATGTATATATACGTGTGTGCGCACACACATCATTTTTTAAGTATGTACACCCACACACACAAGAAAGCGAGAGAGAGAAGAAACTCAACATGGTGTTTTTGATACATGATACTCAGGATCGGTATTTGCATATTATAACAAATAATGTGCATTAAACTTGTTTTAAAATGTATCTTTGTCATGCATTTTTGCTCTCAATATGGATCTTCCATGCTGCAATGGTCCTCTGTGTCAGCAGCCCACAGAGATATGCCACATGACCAGGAGAGAATACTGTTGTAATGGGATAGGGGTGGGTAAAGACAATGACACTATGTATCTGCAATATATGCTCAAGTTTTAAAAATCCAATATCCTTTTCAATTTGCAATCTGCACCTTATATATTTTTATCATACTGTCACTCCCCCCCCCCACAGAGATACGTAAGGCAGAAAGCAGAGAATTATACCCTCTTTGAAACAAAGTGCTTTCTTCTGATGGAAGATGAAGAGAAAGCAATTCTAAAGCAAGGGTTGTTGTTGTTATTATTATGTTTGTTTCCTTTAAGATATTAACAACTTTTTTTCTATGCTGGACTTGAGAAATCTAATCAACCAAGATTTGAGTTCTCAAAAAATTTATTTTTATTATCAATAGTACACAGGTACAAAGACAGAAGCAGAGGTGAGAGATGTCTCAATTACTTAATAAATTTTTGAATTCCTCGTCTTCTCTCTCAAATTTATGTCTCTCACTAATTACAGTAGAAGAACATCATATTATGAAGATGGAGGAATGAAAGGAAGAGAAATACAGACAGAAACCAAATCATGACTTAGGCTATCTCAAAGGAGCCTATAATTATACAGGGAATCATTTCATTTTCTCTGGTCTTTCAAAAACAAAAACAAAACACCCTCATTTGCCAACACCTTCTTGGGAACTTTAAGAAAAAGCCAATAAGCCTTTGTAGGAACTGCAAGAGTAGAAGTTATGTGGCGGGGGTGGGGGGTGGGAAACACCAGCAGCTGTGTTTCCAGAACAATGGCCATGAAGGGTAAATATTTTGCTACCACCTTTTCCAGGTAGTCAGGCAGGCAGTCACAGAACTTCAAAAATCCCCACCTAATCACTAAGAGTGCCAACCTGTATCACACAACGTTTGTGTTAACTCTCAATTCTTTCTTAGCACAATTTATCTTTATTCATCTGTGCTTCTGCACAAGTCCACTAAAACTGAAACAGAGCTGGCTGCAGGAGGCATCAACTCTCTGGAACCCATAATGCAGGGCTCTCCTTAATTTTTAAATGTTGCAGACTTTAAGAAGTCACTTGCCAAATGGGAAACAGTGTACATTTTGCTGTTTTCCTAAAGTTAGACCTTTTTATTTTTAAACGTGCCTATGGACATGAATTCTGCTTAGGAAATGATATTCACCTACAAGTTTAAAAAAATATCCAAATCAAACAGAAGAAATAATAAATGGAAAAGCACTTTTTTCCCTCTTTAGTCAACAAACTGCTTCAGAAAATACCATCTCTAGTTGCAGTAAACACAGAAACCATGACATAGCTTTTACTCTTTAACTCCAAGTATTGCTCAGCTTATAACAGATGTATTATGAAACATGGCAAGAAGCACAGCAACAAGAAAAGGGGTTAAAAAAAAAAATTGGTACTTGATCATTTGCTATCTTCAGACCCAAAGCTATCAAACAAGGGCTCCCACAGCCAGGCTGACTGATCACCACCCAATCCCACATCCAAAGATTTCAAAGACAAATTTTTTAAATATATAATACAAATTCGTTATCAACAGGCACTAGAAGAAGAAGTAAGGAAAAGAAAAGAAAAATCTTCACAAGTATAATTTATTACGAAGAAAATAATAGATTGATTTTTGGCATGTAAGTAAATTGCAAAGTCAAAATATTTGTCTGTTCCTTACCTTGACAATATTCAAAGTTCCCTTTTTTCCGGCAGTCACCTATTACTAAACTCAGTGCTCTCCAAGTGTTTCTTTTGACAGATATCATTCTCCACCAATCGCTCTGCTAATTTCCTCTCTCCTTTTCTGACTGGGACAGATATTATGTTCACCAGCCCAGAGATCAATCTTTTCTATTGACAACAACAAAAGGAAAAAAAACGCATATATCACAACCAGTCTGAAGTATCACACCCATCTACTTACACGCTAATACTAGGCCAGTTTTGTTTTGTTTAAGAAACAGATACAAGCCCTTCTAAATTTTAGAAAAATCCAAAACAGAAAATATTTTCAGAGTTCCTGCAGTGACATGTCCTATAGGGTTCTTAATTCTCCAATCATCTGACTCAAAGCTGGACACAACTCCTCTTTCCTTAAGTTGGGTCTAAAATATACATACATCAATACCTTAAAACAATGTGTTAGATTTTACCTGTTTTATTTTTTAAAAATTAAATAATCTATCAGATATGGTTTCTTTAGAAGATGCTTTGAGACACTGTGTTATTTATTTTATTTTTTGGAATTTTAAGTGCAAGTTAAATAGTGTTTCAAAACAAAGTGGTGTCAATATTGTTTTCACTGTTCTGAAATTTACACATTGCCATCATTAGCTAAAATAATCTGAAACAAGTGTTAACGGTAACTAATAATCTTTATGCAACCAACCAGTTTGAAATTATTAGTAACAACAATTATTAGTGAAGCATTTTACCAAATAAACAAACTTCTTTCTTTTTTTCTTCTAAAGCAATCCAAATATTCTCATTTTTCCTGCTAGATTTGGCAGGTTTAGAATTCATTCATTCATTCCCAAACACCTACTATTACTACTACCATCACTATTATGAATAGAACAAGTATCACTATTTAGTTCTTATAATCTATGAAACATAAATCTAGCACAATCATATGCACATAAAGTAATAACTCAATAAATGCAAAGGGACAGATTTATAAAAGCAGTCTCAAAAAATATTACTAAGGATGTTGCTACTGTTTTTTTAAGAGACCAAACTACTCCCTAGAAATTAAAATTGGTGAATATACATACTCTGATCTATATAAACAAGCAGTTTCTATTTTAAAAAAAGAAAAGCAATGCCCTTTATACACCATATTACGACTCTGCTATCATGCAATCAATGTTTCTCATTCTTAACAGAAAAACTTAAACAGGGCCAAGGAGGGGAGACTGGAAGTAAATACATCTAGATGTCAAATATTATTATTTCCAGAAAATGGAAATATGGGTAATTTTCTACACAATTCTGGAATTTCCAATGTGTCTACGCTGAGATAAAAAATATATATTTTGTAAATAGAGGATAAATAAGTATTATTGGGAAAAAGAAGAAAATGGATACTTTTCTTAGATTCAATCATGATTTTTGATAATATTTAGTGCCTCAACAACCATCAACGAAAGGCATCGGAGAGACTGATAAAGTAGAGTCTACCTGTGTGGGCCATATTTAATAATCTCCATTAAACAAATGAAGGAGGCCAAGTATATACAAATCCCCTAGAGTCTAGTCTTTTTCTTCCTTCTCATGACTGCTAAATACAAGACTAATGTCTCGGTTTATCATCAAAAATGGTATAATGGATCTCAGTTTTGAGGCACATAAAATTACCATGTGGATAAACTTCCTTTATAAGATAAATTTCTCAATTATAAATGATCTCCCAATATAGAATATACTATTTCACTTTTTAACTTCACTTGTGTCTATTTTAATCGGAGTATACTGAAGTGAATGGAGAAAAGTTGGCAGGAAGATAGTATTACAAAATATTTTAAATGTACGTTTATAAATTCTTAAATGTTAACATGGCATACAAATACACATTCAAGTAATACACAATGTAAACCTCAAGTTACCCACTGATGATTTTCCTCATTCAACTATTTTTATATATGAAACATTATATCACAATCAATAGGATAACTCACCAAAAAAAAACAAGGAGTTAATGTTTAGATTTTTCAAAATAATGACTTTGGAGTATTATGTTTGTTCTTCATACCTCCAACATAATAAATGATCTTCTGATATAAAATAACGATAAAATGAGTAATGGTAATGAGCACTATGACATATACATCCAGATTATTTGTGATACTTATTCCACACTGAAGTCCGTATCACATGCAATCAAAAGTAAAATTTCTCTATCTTTAATAATTGCTTTGTTCCAATCCTAAGCCCTCAAATTTGTAAGACCTCATTATGAGGGGAACATATACTGAGACCAGTTTAAAAGCTAAACTCTACCAAGAGGAGAATGCCTAAAACAATTTGTAGTTCTACAAGAGTGTTATTAAAAAGGCTCAACATGTTGTATTACCATGGAAATTGTGGAAAACAGACATTCCCAAACAAATATTACTTTTTCTCAATGGTATGAAGTAATGAAAACCACATGTGTAAATCTGCGATCTGTGCAGTAGTTCAAGCTGCAGCTAAGAGAAAATACAGAAAGTGAACTCTGCTATATAAAGGATTTTTGTTACAGAAATATAATGTGAAAACCAGATGCAGACAGAAAACCTTAATCACAGATGGGAATGTAATCACTGGCATACTGAATACTTTTTTGATCAATCTTAACCATATGCGTAATGTATTTATTTTCTAAGGAATGCAATAACTTGAGAGAACCTTCTATTTGAATTCAGTTAACCTCGTATTTATAATGCTTTTATCTTACTCCCCCATCCCTTCAATGTGTACACTGAGCCAAGGTTTTAAAAGGAAGAGTTGCTGGCCTTGGCAAATCCTTCTTGTATCAGTTTATCTTTCAAAGTTTTAATAGGATGTAAAGACTACACACATCAGAATCAACCTCAAAAGCAATCAAGTGCAGTTCCCCATTACTGTGTTTCTCAGTCACTGCCAGGAATCCCTTCACTGCCCAAACACATTTCTCTACAGAATTATATCAACATTTGGGGCAAATTTTCCTTTAGTAAATAAGATAGTTATTCCAAAAATGAGGCTTTAACACACCTCTTTTATCTACCAATATGAACTGAATCAAACCTTTAACTTTTTCCTTTCACAAAAACATCTTGTAACGTAAAGAATGTCCCTTTACTTTAATAAAAATACAATTAGTTTTTGGTTCCAAGGGGAATTACCACAAAAGGAATCTGTTACATCATACCTTACTCAGAAAACATTACCTTAATAAGCACAGTCCCTGACACTGGGTTGTAGCTTACCTTTGTCAAGACCTCCACAACCTTATTCGTAGGACAATTCTGAATCCCCCTGATTTGAAACAGTCAACGGAGCACCACCATGTAGGCCTCACTTTAGGACTACATTCAACTTCCAACAGGAAGTGACTGGGACACTATGTTATTTAGGGTGTCCCTAAACTTCAAGGCCCCAGCTGCACAAGTTTCCTTAAGCTTCTATGGCATATACTCATCCTGATTCTCCTTCTCTCTTCTAACTACTCATCCCCTAATATATGCATAGAAACAAACAGTCCTTATTCTGACATTCAAGATCCTCCATGATTTGGCACTAACCTACACCTTCCAGCCTCTGCTCCGTCCATGCCCTTACAGGGTACAGCTCTTCAATGGATAAACTCCCATAGAATGCGTCACCTCATCTTTATGGCTTTGCCCATTAACTCTTCCACACTTAATGGCCAGCTCCTTTTCAACACTCAGGTTTCATTCAAGTGTAACCTCAGAGACAGTCTTCCCTCCTATCCAAAATAAAGTCTCACCACCACCGGCAGCACCCGCCACCATTCTCTCCAACATTGTTTTTTTTAATTGTCTTCATTACATTTAACACTATGGGGAATAATCTTACAAATGTCTCTATTGCATGCCCCCCTAAACTGTAAGATCTATGAGAACAGGGGTCTTGTCTGTTTTGCTAATAACTCTATCCTCCATACTTAAAACTGTACTTGACACCTAAAAAGAATACTAATGAAATGCTATAAAGGCCCAATTCAATCCCTGTGACCTTCACAAACCTTTCCCTGACCACTCCTGGGGCCCACGATCATTCTTCTTTAAACTTCTTTAAACTATAATAGCATTTATGGTCTATGTCAGGCGGGGCAACCTTTACCTTCCAGACACTGTTCATATGAGCCCATTCCCACCAGTACTGTACATACACAGGCCAGTATGGAAATCACCCAGGGTATCCAGGGCTATGAAGCCAGCCCTTCCTCCCACAGTAAGCAGTAGGATACCACGATTAAGAACTGCAGGCAGCATTAAGTCCATACAACCTCTAAGATGTAAATGCACTCTAGTAGTTTTTATGCATAGACTTATCTCCCAACTGAGTTTATCAATTGAGTTTCCTGTTCTGGAAAGAGATCCCATCTTATTCTCTTGCTGTCTTCAGACCTTACCTTGATGCAATATATGCATTTTGTTGTTAACGGCCATGAGGGAAGGGGCCATGTTTATTCAACAGTCTTCATACCCAGTGCGTGGCTCACAGAAAGTGTTCACTCAGTATTGGCTGAGTGAACAAAGGAATAAATGATAACGCAATCACTAGCTAGTTTTTCTTCAAGCCTCTTCCTCTTATTGTGATAAAGCATTATTTTAAAATCCTTCAAGTATTATTTTAAAGATAAAAATTAAACAGAAAGCAGCTGACCAATCTATGAATTATTTTTAGTCAAACTGACAATGCAGGATGATCAAGGAGTTAACAAAGCAGGCAATTTAAAATAGTAGGAAGCTCTAAAATATCTCGTTAAAGATATAATTTAATCTTCAATAAAATAAAATCTCCTAAAATGACTGCACCTTACCTGCACTGACCACTTAGCTCACTGCATGCAGTTGGACTGGAATCTCAGGTCTTACACTTATTAGCTATTTGATCTTGAACAAGTCACTTAACCTTTCTAAGCTTTAGATGTAAATCTCTACAGTAGGATAATAATACCTAACTCACCGGGATGATGTGAAGAGATAACACTTATAAAGTGCCTATCTTGCCCCTAGTGCAAGTGTTGTTTCATTCAATATGCTCAGTTCCTATCAATCGAGAGTAGAAAGGAGGTAATACCTAGTTTAATATTATGATTTAAAGCATTAAAGCACTAGGTCACTACTCAAAAAATGACCTAGTGCAATCAAAACATTTTCTTTTCTGAAAGTCACTGCTATACTATTAGTGATAAAAGTAAGTATGCTCAGTCAACAATCCCAAAATATGTGGAAGGTGCAGGTCCTAAAACATTTTGCAGTGGAAAAAAATAAAGAACCACAAGCTAATGGTTTGTGATTAATTTTTTCCTCATCTAATTTCATCTATGGAAGAGCACCTCTAGAGAATAAGAGAAGAGAGAACCAATTATTTCCAAAGACTGGTTTCTCCAAATAAAGGCATCTGTTCCATGCCGGCAACTTTCACATGAAAGAAAAACGAGACTTTGAAAGTATCTGTATTCAAGGTTGATGGCCACATGTCTCAAAAAACAAAACAAACAAACAAAAAAAAAAACTACGATTATCCAACTGCAAATATTGTCTGGTTGCTGCTGCTTCTTATCAGCTGATATCTCTCTCTCCTCTTTCTTCCCTCTCTTTTCTTCCTCCCTCTCCCTGCCTCAGAAACTTGTAAAGCTATGATATTTTTTGTACTCTAAACAGTAACTTTTCGAAGTACAGTGAGAAGTCTTGATAATTTTCCATTTTAATTTTAGTATAATTCCCACCTGCAGCCTTTGTGGCTGGCCCTGTCCATGGGGAAAAAATGGGGTGGTAGGATTTGAAGACTTCCAGGAGAGTGGTACTGAGCCCTGGAATAGAGAAGCCTGGGAGTCAGAAAATCTACGTTCAGACCTCGCCCCACAACCCATGCAGGGCGACGTTGGGCAAGTGAGGAAGCCTCTAGGAGTGATTTACAAATGAGCTCACTCCCAGGTGAGTGTTAAGTAAGGCAACATGTGAACTTCACTCCACGAAGGCATCTACCGTGCCTCCTCCCCACACATATCTGTCTGAAATTGTTCGGTCACTTGCATTGAGGAACTAAAGGCTGCCCTTCTGAAACCATCTCTTGGAATTGTTACCTGGAAGCAAAGACAGTAAGATGCTTCACCCGCTTTGGTGTTCAGCCACAGAATCTTGGGATGAGACAGACCTGTCATTCTATCCAGTGCCATTCCTAGTTTTAAGGCTGGTTCATCAAGCAACAGCTGGAATCCCACACAATATCAGAGAAAAGACAAGACTGGTGAGTAAAGAGGGAGTGGGAGAGGGGGCTGTAGAAGAGTGCTAGGGAGAAGTGCTCAGCCTGGGGTCTGCCCAGAAAACAGACATGACAACCAAAAGAGGGACGGGAGCCCCTGGCACCTAAGGGATCACTTGAGGGCATGGGAGAGGGAAAGCTGAGAGTCACAAAAATGGTCCTTGTTGGGGCCCTGATCCAAGGGACAGTTCCAGCTCATAAATATGTCCATGTATACAATATTTTGATTACAATTTCAGGGATCTCATCCTTGACAAAAAGTACATTTGTGAGCCATAGGGAGAAAAATAAATAAAACAGGTTAAGATGTGCACTTATGAACATACAAGTGACTTGACCACTTCAATTTACCCAGGGCTGCTATACATGTGGGGTTTTTTTTGTTTGCTGAAACTTAAACCTAAAATATGGTGGCAATAAATTGTACATTCTGTGATAAGAGAACACAATAAAAAGGGATCAAGGGGGGGAAACGGATTGGGAAAGAAACGACATGCTCTTGCAACCAAAGATTTCATTTTGATCTTAGCAATGAAATATTTGAGGACAGTATTAAGTAAATAACTTGAAATATTTGAGAACAGTATTAAGTAAATAACATGAGCTTTCACCAAATATTTAATAAAGCATCAAAAAGTACCCCAACTGTTCCAGACTCCTACTTTCAAGGAGCTTACAAATCAGCAGAGAAGTCTGAATCACATGAATAGCAGCAAAATGCTAGATGTGAATAAATTCTATCTTTGAAGAAGAGAGGTCATGAAAACTTGAATAGTTTCATTAGCAACTCAGAAGAGGACAAAGTAGGTTCCCTGCAGAAACAGCTCTCAATTAAGGCTGAGGTGAGAAAGGTCTAGCAAATCAGGAGCATTGTCTGACTTGAACATCTCTATATCCCCAGGCATTAAACAGGACTAGACTCCATTAAGAATTTGCTGAGTGAAGGTGACGGAAAAGGAACAGCCATAGAGAGGAGAAGATCCTACAGGGGGCTTCCAGAAGAGAGCAGTGGACAGTTCATGAGTGGTCAAGTCAGATGCCTAGCACAAGCAAGCCTTTCTGAAATGATATTGTGCTTTGTATATACCATCTCATGCAATCCACATGACAACCTTACGGGTCATGCCATTATTATCCAGATGAGAACTATTTCCAGATGAAGAGTAGGAGATTCAACAAGTGGCAAAGCACTGGGGAGATGCGTCTCTTCACCACTTCACTTGACTGCCTTCTAGCAGAGAAGAGAACATAATCACCTTCCCCCAGAAGGGCAGAATCCCAGAACCATTCATCCCAAGCTGATGCTACAGTCTCTAACTTTGCAGTGAATGAAACAGGTATGAGATTTGCAGAAAGACTCAGAGGACCAACAGATGTGAAATAAAAATTCTCCTTCCAACCACCAATGCCTGAGCCCCACTTTCTTCCCATAAAGGAACTACTACTGTCAGATTCATATGCATGAGTAGAAGTTTATGCACTTTTGGTAAAAATGTAGCACACTATATACATTGCTCCCTGCTTTTTTCCTTTCACAATATATCTCAGGAATGATTCCATATAAACATATATAAATCGGTCTCATCCTTTTAAAAACTATAGATTGGCTACAGAAGAAAGAAGTCTTAAAAAATCCAATTCTGAGAGATTTTTATCCACACACTCTGAATTTAAAGTTCAAAGAGTAAAAAGAATTCCCATTGTTTTCAAATTAAATGATACTAAACAAATCAAGGTGAAAGTCCCTGAAATAATATTATATTGGTGAACCATAGCCTAAAAGTCCTACATTTTGTTGTTGTTGTTTCTTCCAATAACTAAAATTCCTTAAATAGGGGAGACAATTAACAGTGAGCAATTTAGTAAGAAATGAATAGTGCCCTTTAAGATATAAAAGGGATTCCTTTGCTTTTCTAATATGAGGCCTCCATTTTAAAACAAAAACTTGTGATATCACACATGATAGTATTTTGTTTACAGTCTGCTGATTGTAAAATACATAAAGACAAGTTTCTATTAATTTCAGTAATATTTTAATGCATTTTTGTTCATTTAAAGTGTATTTGAAAAATGTCATTGTGTGAAAAAGTATTTGGTCTGCAGACAATGCTTGTGCTACTGAATGAATGAATGAATGTAGGTTCAAAAGCCCCTTGAAACTCACTGCTCCCCACTCCTCAAGAGTACTGAGCCCAGAGTCTGGGACACGCTGCTGTAGAAGAACAGCTTCTGCCCTCCCATCAACTCCTCCTTGACTCCTTATTCTCTGGTCCCTGCCTTCTCTCCTCTACATAATATTAGAATTGAAATAAATTTTTATAAATTATTCCCTAAACAAAAGTCCAATGTTTGAAACATGTAAAACAGTTAGGTTGCTCTGGTGGAAAGTTAAGGGTCCAGACCCAGCCCTCCTGACCACTTTTTTATTCTCCCACGTGGCCCAAAGTTACCAGCAAAATGAAAGGAAACTCAAAACAGTTCGAAATCCATGCAAGGAGCCAAAGCATAGGAGCAATGAATAATCAATCCTCCATGCAACCAGTACCCTTTAAGGAAAACCTACGAGGTTAACAGCCCCATCAACATTTCCCAAAAGCAGCTGGATCACGAGAATCCCTGGAGCAGGGATACACAATTGGGTTCTGAGGCTCCTTTCTGGGGGCTGTGATTCTATGAGTCTATGAGGGGTAAGGAAGCTGCCCCTTAAACATTGAAGCAATGCCCAAATTCTGGCAAGCTATGTGCACTGGACATCTAATCTGAGCTGTCATCACTTCCTCCTCTCTAAATCCACCCGATATCCAAGTACTAATTATTTTTCCTTTGCAATGTCTCTGGCATCTGCCTATTCCTTCTTGTCCCACAAACCCAATTCTGGCCATCCTTCTATAATAGCTAACATCTAAACTACTGCAAAACAAGGTCCCTACCTGGCCTCAGTCTTCCCCCATTCCAACCCATCTGGCCCACCGCAATCAGACCAACTCTTCAGAAACACAACTTTAACTGGGTCCATGGTTTCCTGTTGCCTGGCACAATTTTTTTTTTTTACTTTGGTTTTATTAAGATTTATTTTACCATGGCATCCTTTGTTCAAAAGAAGTCCAATTAGAAAATCTAATATCTAAAGCAATTTGTCATAAAGAACAGAACTATTCTGGTTTCACAGTGCTGAGAAGATAAACGAAAGGGCCTGAACCCAATCTGGGCACACTCTATGCCACCTCCCAACCCTAAGGGGTCCCATAGGACACAGTTTTTTAAACATCTGGCTTACTCAGAAGATAAAGCTTAATCAAATGCCTTATGATCTTTCTGTTTATTTCCCAATAATCACCCAAGGGTCCTTTTTGCTGTATCTGCATATGTTAATTTACTCTCTCTCTACCCTCTACCCACCCCACCCCAAGACACATCGCTTCTCCCAAAACCTTTTCCAGTCTCCATTCCTGCCTTATAACTGCCCACAACCCCATTACAATAATGTCGCCTTGATAAATCCTACCTGTCTTAAGACAAGGTGAAATTCCAACTCACTCCACCTCTAAAATCTCATTTACTATATCATTTAACTGGTAAGTAATCAAGCCTCTTCATCTTTTGTAGCTATTTAATTTGTCCTGAGCAGGTTTATCATTCAATGGGAACTGAGCTTACTACCTGTTCTGTGCTTCCATCTAACACACTGCTTTACACATAGTAGGCATTCATTAAATATTTATTAATTTACTTCAGATTTACAACCAACAGCAAAAATCTTAATTTTCTTTCAAATATTCTAAAAGGTTTCATTACCAGGGCTACCCAAAGAACATATGCCTTTCTTTTCAAATAGTCAAATTAGCTTTAATGGGTTGCTTATTTTATTACTTTTCATTTATATTTTCCTCTGATATTTTATACCCGCTTTCTCTCGCCAACTCAAAGCTTGACTTGGACAAGTCAATGGAGACTGATCACATTTACTTTCCATTTAGACCTGAATATCAGGTCTAAATGCACCTACCTACCCTTATTTAAACAAAGGATTCGAATTCATTGTCCACATTTGTTTCCCATCAGAGGTCAAATGTGGATCTCATTTCTAAATAAATCTAGCTAAAGATGAGAATGAAAATGTGTGACAGGTAGGGAAAGGGGTTGGGCAATAAAGAATACTTGCCTGACACATGATAAAAGTTACAGAATCCTAACATCACTTAAAAAGAACACTTTCACAGGAAAGGATTACTATGTCAGTCGATAAACATCACAGTTCCAGTCCCAATATCATCTGCTGTTCTTCCCAGCTGTGTTTGCTTATCACTGTGTACATAACATATGCATAGATTCAGAAAATAAACTAGCAGTGTTTCATGACCTGTCTTACAGCTCACATCTTCCTGTATCTTGAGGTTAGGGGAAGGAGTATATAGTACATCTAGTTTTAACAAAATAGAGCAACCAGCTTCCTAAGACTTTGTATTTAAAGCACAACTTGCACCATGCTTACCATATTCACTGGGAGATGACTTCCCAATTTCTAATATTCTGCTTGCCAAATTGGATGTGCATTTGAAATGCTCTCAGCAATGCTGCTGTGGTAGCTCCCTGGCACAACCCTATGCCAGCCTTTGCGGGTACCATAATCTATCTACTTCAGTGTCACCAGGTGCACTCCCCACAAGGTCTAGTGGAAGGGATGTCCCAAACACTCTAACATCTTTCAGCTAGTTTTCTCTCCTGGTGCTCCAATAGACCTGGCCACAGCTAGCTCATCACAGCTCTGGCAATATTTCTTCTCCTATTATTAGGGGCCCCCTAGCTCTTGAGAGCTTATCTTTAGACAAATTGCCATTACATCTCATGGTAATATTTTCTGTTATTTCTCTGATGTAAAATTCAATCCAGTCAAGTCAGGTACCAACTAAGAGTTCACTGCATACATACTTCTAAGACATTCATCTTTGTGGCAAAGAACTTCAATTTGGCCTCCCACCAAACTTGGAATGCCACTGCAAGAGCTTTCTATAACCTATGAAGCCACAGTGATTCCTGTGGTTTCCGTTTCTAGTGACACATGAAAGTAATGTAACGTGCATGTCGTTCCTAGTAAACAGTAGAAGTTTCTACTGCCATCCTGGATGATGACAAAGGGCTTACCTTAATCAAATCAGAAGTGTAAAAATGTAATAGTTCCCAAATTCCAAAGAAATCCAGCCTGGGTTCATTATTAATAATTTCACAAATTAGGATTAAACTTTTAATAATGTCTATATTTCTTCAAAATGAAAGTACAAAAATCAAAGTGTTACTGGTAATAATTGGGCTCTTAACTACTTTTTAGAAGGAACAGCAGACTGTTCTTTAGACAACAGACAGTTTTTTGGTCCTTCTTACTTAACACCTGATTCTAGCCAAATGATAATGTACCCCATTGGTTTAAATAAGCTATTACTTACAGGTTCTCTCCAAAAATGGTTTAAAGAGGTCATTTTCTAAATTTCCAAGTGACTTAGGTCCAAACCTTGAGACTGTGGAAAGCCTGGTAAGCACAATCAATCACCACCATGCTTTAGCCTCTAGCCCCTCACTCCTGCCCCCAGGCACCAAGTTCACCTTGTCTAGCAACCCTGAGGGAAAAGCATAAAGGCTATTTTCTTTGAGCAAGACCTAAAATCTTTAGTTCCTTCTCACTGCATAAACAGATTCTTCCCTCCATCATTCACTTCTGAAAAAAGTACAGTAACAACTAAAATTTCTGACAATCATCCTAGATCCAGGACGGCTATGGAAAAAATGACTCACTATTCCCCATACCCCTTCTTCACAATGAAGAATAGTGGGGAGATAATGATGTTCCACACTGATTCTATTTCCCAGTTATATGCAGATTAGTAGTGCCCCCAACTCAGAATTAAAACTATAAATGAGGATTTTTTTCATTCTCCTAACCATGGGAAATTCCTGAAAGCCTACTCCTAATATCCTATATAGTCTTGTACATAGGACAGCTGAGAAGCCTAATGATCAATGAGTCTATCATTTTGCTCCTGAAGAATGCACCTGAGGGCTGGAGTGCACCCCATGCCACCCAGAAAGTCAGTGACTGAACTGGAAAGGGAACTCCAGTTTGCCTATTAGGGGAATGCACAGACACTAGATCCTTCTTTTTATAATAGAATAGTTTACACCAGGGGTCCCCAACCCTGTTAGGAACCGGGCCACGCACAGCAGGAGGTGAGGGGCGTGTGAGTGAGCAAAGCTTCCTCTGCCTCTCCCCATCGCTCCTCCATTGCTCACTCTACCGCCCTGAACCTTCCCCCCCACCCGCACGCCCAGTCCATGGAAAAATTTTCTTCCACGAAACCGTTCCCTGGTGCCAAAAAGGTTGGGGACCACTGCTTTACATTACATAATCAAACTCAAGATGGTACAGAATCCCTCTCCTCTTAGAAGTGACTAGGAAGTGGACCTAGCCAACTGGGAGATGCCGAGATCGAGATATAGAGTGACCAAACTGACTGCGATGGGACAAGCCTCAGGGACTAAGGACACTGGGCAGAAGACCACTCTGGAGTGCTGAATGAGATCAACAGAGGGAACAGGCCTCAAGGCCTCAGTGTAGTGCAGGAAGGTGGTATTCTGATGGGAGAACAGAATTTAGTAATGGAAAAGCCTGGATTAGGAGGCACTGAGGGATACAGAGTGGCATGCATTTGGGCATATCCAAGGATATCTGCTGGCCAGTAGCCAACTGTGATTCCTAGGTTGGGGGCAAGGGCAAATGTAAAGAAAACAGTGGATGCATAGTTCATAACTGCTAAGGAACACGTTAAGCCAGATATTCAGAGAACATGGCTCTAATTATTAGAACTTGGGAACAAAGCAGGTAATTAATTTGGGGAACACAGGGAAACCTCAGTTTTCTAAACTGGAGCAAAAGGTCAAACCAGAAGAACTACTAAAAGAGTGATGGACTAGAGCTCTCTGAAATGAAGAAAGTGAAATGCTGGTTAATCATTTACTTAAAATCAGTGATGACAATGTACATGAAGGTTAATGCCAGGCTCACAGTAGGTCTCTAACATTTGTCCACTCCTCTACTTTCTCCCAAGTCCAACAACTAGGTGGCAGCCCTTGAATGCCCAGAGCACATTCAGTAGTCTATGCCCAAGGTGTTAAAAGATTAATGAATCTAGTCAATCACATTCCCTAAGGCACTTGGAGGTGTTGAGATTGCTGGACAAACAATGGGAAAACTTTACATTTGTGCCCTCCACATTCAACAAGATCTATATCCTAGAGGCCCCGTTCACCCAAATACTGATTTGCCTTAGGGACCCTGATCAATATGAAAGCCCACAAAAGCAAACCCCTACTTCATGAGTTACATTATACAGGTAACCTCAATCAGAACTATCAAAGCAGAGGGATTTTAAGTAGGTCTCTTACAGTCATTGAAAATGTTAGTGGTTCTAAGCAAGATTGATGGTTTAAAACTTTTTCAAACAAGAGGGTCTCAAACCTTAAACCTCAACCATGGGGCATTACTTTTGCAGTGGTTCTGATATAAAAGCCTGAACATCACTTGACAAAGTAAGAACATTCTGAAAAGAATCACAAGAAGCTCTTCCCTGTTCAAGCCACATAAGGCACTGAGGCTTAAAGGCTGATTGTGGCTTCAGCACAAAAAACAACTCACTAGACGATCACACGTACCAAATGATGGGACTGTGTCTGTGAAATAAACTTTCTTCACTGATATGTGATCCAGTGTCATTTCTTCAAAGCGGCAAAGTGCTCGGTGCTATACCAGAGAATATACCCACCAAGGAATATACCCAGATCTCTGAAAGATATGCCACAATCTGGCTTCAAATTGGAAATTACATTCTTTATAAGCATTATTCTTTAGTTGGTTAAATACATGTAATCACAAGTACACACAATGTTGTTTTTCAAACTACCTCTTCTTTTGACTGGTGTTTCAGAAGAAACATTGCATCTGTTAATATCAAATATGCTAATGTGTCACAGTGTCTGTCTTCTCTTTTATCCACTCTGGAGATATTCGGAGCTTATCTCCGAAGAGTGTGTCTGGCAATTCAAGTGTGAAGCTACAAGCTACATAGTCTCTAATTGATCCAAAGCAGTGATCATGTCTCACCCTAGACAAATTACTATAGCCACAAGTCCACCCAACTGCAATTGTGGATGGAGTCAATATTGAACCTGATCCAAATTTCACCAGTCTTCCATCTAACTTAATTCTCTATGTCCAGTTTTACATGGATAGCATTGCCATTCATTTTCTTTTTGCAGGAATGAAGTATTATTTTTATTATGATTATTCATGTTAGAGTTCTCTTTTTAATACTGGATGATTATTTTTTTTAAACATGTCTTTCCTAGAAATATCACTAGTAAAATGCATCCAATTTTTCTCTAATGTGGTGCTTTCCCTGTCCATAAAACTTATTTGATTAGCAGTACTATAGAAGCTAAGGCTTTTGTATGCAGGCACTCAAGCATAATGTAATCATTTTATTTAAGCATGAAAAAAATTATTCTGAAAGCCCTGTTAGGTAAAATATCCCTGATTGGTTTAAACTTATATTTGCAGGTATATTAAGGGTGAAATAAATCACGGAATGCCCAGTATGCAATGGAATAGTGTTAACTTTGTTATAATAGTAAGCAGTAAGTTAAAAATTGTAGTATTAGAGAATGTAAGGAATAACTATCATTATAAATAACTGCATTTAAACAGGTTATTTTAAAATAAATTTTGTTTTATGCGAAACCATTTTATATTACAAGGATTTTCACCCATGGAAACCTCTTTCATAGTCAAACGAGATGAGGTCCTAATTGCATAATACCATTTATCTGCTGAGGATAAAAGTGCCAACAAATGAAAATGCACATTAGGCAAGAGATTGTCAGAATAGAAAATTGTCTTTTTTATTTCTTTTTATTTTTTTGTTTTTTTGTTTTTAAATAACCCACTCACATTAACGAAAGACTGCAGTAGCTTCCAAATTATAGGTTGTTATTTTTAGTGGAAGTAGTTCAATATTCATATTGGAGCAGATGTAGCAGTTTAACAAAACAGCTCTTCAAATCCTGCACAAATTGAAAACAGGAAAACTGATTGCATTTTCTCTTATCACTTTCCTTTTCTGAATTGACACTTTTGGCCTTCTGAAAATTTACACATGGCTTTCATCTCAACAGCACCTGCTGATCAAACAGAAACCTAACATTTTCATGAAAATGGTATAAAGAACTAGTTTTGTTCTAAACACTGTAAAGGGCATAAGTTGCCTACTAGATAGCAACAACTGCTGGGTATAAGGCATATTCATAATAGTTTTACATTTTCATTAAGCTTTAAAAAAATACATTAAGTCCCTTCTGGTTTTTTCCATGTTCACTTTTGTATGATTCAAATTTCTTTGACTCAATGTCTGCCTAATACTTAGTTTTATCATGCAGCGACTATGCAAAATGTGTAAAAGGGTAGCTTACACTAAGATACGGAATATTTAGTATTTTCTCTGCCACTACTTGGAATACACATATTTATCTATATATTGCTGTCTATCCAGGCACATGGGTGTAAAATACACACATCCCATTTTCTCATTCCACCCACAAAAAAAAGCAAACAAAGTCAGGCCCTATTTTTGAAGGGGCCTTACAAATTGTTTTATCAGATACAGATTTAGCAGGTGCTTGAATGTTTGAGGATCCCCAACTGGGGAAAAATGGATGTCACCTGAGCACAGGCCAGTAACGATCTACCAACCACTCAGTGTAAATATCTCTGGGAAGGTAAAGTTAAATCTTGAAAATGGGTATTCTTATATGAAAAATACAAGATTGACAGCTAAGTAGCTTCCCAGATTTTTAAATAAAAGTCCATCACATATTTATCTGTTACACCTAACTCTAAGTAAAATTAAAGATGTTCCTAAGACATGCTCTCTGTCAGTTTCCTAGCAAAAGGGCTCTACCCCTCTGAAGGATTCCAAGTGTCCATTCCCATTCTGCCTGGGTGACAAGGTAACCTCAGGCAGAAATGACATACAGTAATATATGTACCACTCTGGCAAGTTGGCCTGTGAATTTCGGTGTTTCATCATGCTCACTGAGGCAGCAGCAAACCTGAAATGTCAGTATGTTCAGTCAATGGAAGTGAAATAACGGGACTCTATTGTCTTACCCAATCGATCTGCTGTTGTCAACAAGGAAACATGCCCCCCTGGCTTTAAACAAATTTTAATTAGGCTCTTAGTTACTGGTTCATATTTACCTATGAAAACACTTATCTTGACTATGTGTAAGAAGCAAAACAATTGTTTTTCCCACTTTTATCCGTTTTAACTACCTTCTAAAGTTAATACTATAATTTTTTAAGTACACTCATGAGTGTATTAAACATTTTTTTAATTAAACAGTTTTATTAGACATTTTAAAATTATTTTTCTTTTAAACCAACTCCAAGGGAAAAAAAATCCCATGGTTCAAATCCAAAACACAAATCTACCTAACAACTTGCTTTCTTTTTCCCTCTAGACCTAGTTGAAACCATACTATAAAATCAACTAATTCCATATTAAAAGTAGGTTTCATTTGCTTTTCTCACTCATTCAAGTACCACCATTAGCATCAATTCACCACCCATTCAAAACATGTCACACAAAACCAAACACAAATGATCAATTCCAAAAGCCTCTACCAATTTTGCTCAGTTTATCAATCTTACAAATAAGGGGTAAATGAAACTCCTGTTATATGGGGGATGGTGCGAAGAAGGGCAGGAGGTGGGGGTGAAAAGAAAATAAGGCATTTAAGCCCTTCAAATTTGCCTACGTTCTACAGTCCCTCCCTGCACCAGAAGGGAGACAGTCTCACCTTACAATAAAAATAAAAATGAACTAATCAAGTTGTTAAGCAGCTTTTTCTCTCCCCTCTTCATCTAAAGGCTTCAGCATCCCGTCAATAAATAATCTATTGTTCCCCCTTTATCCAGTCTCTTTAAACCTATTCAGAATGGCAAAACTAAACCCAATTAAAGATAAGGCCCTCCGGTAATCTCACCTCCGTGAGTCCTGTCTGGATAGCAGAGGTGATGGGAGATAGCGGCCAGGCCAGGGCTGATGCCTCCTCACCACACACAACAAAAGGCAGATTTCTCTTTCTCCCTCTGCTAATCTTTAAATGTAAATTCTCTCCGCCAGCTAAGAGGAGCGACAGATAACATGTTACATCTTCACTTCTCCTGGTCTTATCGACTTCTGAATCATTGGAAAGGGAGAGAGGAAAAGAGAAACGCAGCCTCCCCACACCCCCCTCCCCCGTTCTTTCCCACCCCTCCTTCCTCCCTGCCCGCCTCCCCTCCCCGTTCACGGAGATTACCTTCTGGCAAAGGAGCGCAGGAGAGGCGGCCGCAGCCGAGGCGGCACCCAGACCGCGGCTTTGTATTCATTAAACACACATCGGAGCTTATCAGAAGTAAAAGGCTTGTCAGGATGGCACATTGTGTGTGAGTGAGTGTGTGAGCGCAGGAGGGAGAGGAGAGAAGCCAACGTGCATCAGGGTGATTACAATATCAGCAGGGCCCAGATGGAGGCAGGAAAATAAACAGAGGGTGCGTGTGAGACGGAGCGGGAGAGGGAGGAAAAGTGGGAGAGACAGAAAGAGACACAAGCTGGAGGGAAGAAACGGAAAGGCAAGGAGGGGGCGGGGGCTCCGGCTCCAGAATGGGGATGGCAAGGAGGGCGAGGTACCCCAAGGCTGGCTGAGGGTGAGAGCCAGCGCTGGGGGAGGGTGGCCTGCATTCCCCAATCTGCCTCTACCCGGAGAGAACGGGAGGAATCCAGACTAGCAAACTGGATTTCCCTGCTCCAGGGCTAGACCGCCAACATTTTGGAGGTTCTGTCAAGGTCAAACGGGGATCAAGAGCTCTCTTTTGGCGGAGCTTATAACAATGAGACATTCACCATCTCACCTCCATCCAAATAGCCACAATTTGCAAAACAAACCTAGTGAGTCCTCACAGCAGTTACACAGCCTTCCAGACCGACCTCAAGTGGGAGTTCCCATCCCTTTCTTTGCTGACCCCAACGGTCCTAATTTCCAACCCCCTACCCACACACACAAAGACCAACCCAGGCAGATACAAAATATCTCATTTCTCTGGGCTTCAAGTGTCCCAGCAGAAGACTTGTGTAGCCAGCATCACTGTGATAAGAAGGCGCACTTGTGATTGGTAGCTACAGGTGACTCTGAGACACCTGCTCCACCTCCAGAAATTGTGTTGGGGAGGGGTTCCTCATGTGTACATCTGAGAGTCTATTTTGGAGGTGGGAATTTAAAACTGAGGCAATCAATCTCGGCTTGAGCTCGGCTCACAGCTCTTCACCCACCCAGAGCCCAGGAATCAATCAGAGAACAAGCAGAGAACTAGCGCTCCTCCATCAGCCCAGAGTTCATCTTCCACCCCATCAGGGTCTGGAGGGAGATACACCTGAGTGGTCTCATGGGAGCCCCTTTCCACTTTTAAGTGCACCCGTCAGACAACATGAACATCTGATCAGATCCTTAATGGAGTGCAGATAATGCAGCAAAGAAGGTTATTTTATTGCGGGGAGAGGGAGTATTTGGTCATGTTGTATTTCAAGGCACTGAAGCTTGGTTAACAAGCTCTCACTGCAGTATGAAGAGTTCAGAATAAAGTAGCCAATAAAGTACACAATTGTTCATGGCATACATTGCAGCCCCAGCTGCAGTGAAACTTCAGATTGTAAAATAGTTTATGCATGAGGTCTCAATATAAAGAGACAAAATAGTTGGGAGGAGGAGGAAATAAGGCTAGTGAGTAGAGAAAAACACTGAAGAGCAAGAGAATTAGCAGCAGCCTCTGCGAGGAGACAAATTTGAAGAAGCCCTTTAGAAAACGAGAAGCACTGTTTAATCAAGCACTCCCCTCCAAATCACTCAGTCAAAAAAGTTTTATGTGTAGTGGATCCTCCTGCCCACCCCAAGAAAATAATTAAGGGAAATTGGATAGGTAAGGTAAAGTGAAAAAAGCTGGGCATTGGTGGGGGAAGGGCATATGTGAAAAATCTTGTCATGCAATGAATGTCAGATGAAAAGGGGTCTGCCACAATCCACCAGTAATCCAATAATGTGGAAAACCTCGTGGTATCACTGAGACGAGAACGAGGTAGTATTTCCCCATAAATCTTCAAAAAGTGAGCAGGTTCAATAGTTAGAGAAGGGTGCAAGGATAGGAAGTAAACCATTTGGCAGGGTATGTTACAAAATCGAGTGCACTCTAAATGGGTGAAAATCTGTCATTCTTACATGTTTTAAATTTAATAAGATTTCTCTCATAAAGGGTCACCTTTCACTTTTCCTGTTACAAAAACTGCATTCAGAGTAACCAGACACAATCACATACACCTTCCCCTTTATTACATCTTAGATCAATTTGGACACAAACTACCGACAAATATTTATAAATCCAATGCAACTCTAGGAAGTAAAAAATACAACTTACAAATGCCAACTGATTTTTCCATTACATGCTCTCTGAAAAAATGCTATTTAAAAAACAAAGCCCTACTACTTTCAAACCCAGAAGAGGCTTACATTTTTTCTTTAAAAGGCATCCAGACACTGAAGGCATGAAGAAAACTTCACAAAAGCTTATCTGCCAATGTTCTTATTTTGTAAAGGCACAGTATTTCTATTACTACCTTGTTTGTTCACTGACTTTTGGCTCACGGTTACAGAAAAGATCAACCAATTCTCAAATGGGAAGAATCCATGACTCTCTTCCAAAGCAAACACTTTGCTGCAAAGCTTTCAATTAAAAAAAAAGGGGGGGGGGAATATAATAAGAAGTATAATCACAGAATAAGTGTACAACAGAAAGTGGTTTCTATAATCACAGCTGTCTTAAAGGCCAGGCTGGAGACTAGAAATCTTAATTTCAACTAGTTCCTTTCTTAATAATAGGTTACCTTCCTATAGGAGCAAGAAGGCCCATCTGCCTCAGGCAGATAAGTTTCGAAGCATTAATTCAGATAAAAATCTAGCATTTTCTTTCTTTCTTTGAGTATGTGAATTCTAGTGTGCTATAATGTGAGAATTCCAACATATGACCATTATGGCATAATATCTCATTGCTCAGCTTGTCATTATTTCATTTGTAATTCTTATGTTAATTATGTTCATAATTACTATAAACAGATGTGGTAGACATTCATGTGACCTTTTATTGCAGAATGCATTCCTCACTCATTTTGCTATAATTTCTCATGTATGTGAAACTGAAATGCAAAAAAAAGAAAAGCTTTCTAATTTTCTAATGTTTTATATGCATAAGTTAAATCAAAACCTACCTTCTACTTCATCTGCATTTCAAAATATTAGAATATTCTTAACATTTAAGCTGCTTTGTAGAACATTTTCAAATTGCACACTGACCCTCACTGCTGCTCACTAAATTGTAGCTATGGATGCCAAACAAAGGCTAGCGTCCGTGTCTAAGTTGTTTGTCTTTTTTTATTTTTAATATCAAAGGTTAATGCAGCAGAATTGTGCTTCAAAACCAAGTGCCTAACAGCTACATAGCAATTTATTCACTCATAACTCAACCATCACCCTCTTTACATAAAACACATTTACAATAAAATCAGTATGGATTTCATTAGCTGTAAACCTCCTCGAATTTCATTTCTTTGGCCCTAATCTATAATTAGTGTGGACAGACAGGTGCAAACCCTTCTCTTCTACAGATGGCTACTGGAAATGGTGCAAAGTAGCTCCTTCTGTTTAAACAACACAGAGATAACCTGTTCTGTCTTATCACTTACAATTACCTCCATTAAACTGAACTAATGTTTGCTTTAATAAAATGTTCACTGTTCTTTAAACATTATTTAGGAACTCTTATATTAATGGCTGTAAAAAAGTGAAGTTGGAAGGTGTCTCTTTAGATAATAATAAATAACTTATTCTGGATGAAATGTTCTCACTTGATGGATAATATTCTGGGGTTCACAAAGGTGTTTTAGTTGACTTAACATTTGTCAGTTATTTTGCATAAATAGGGTCAAATATGGTATTTTTAAAAGGCATCTGGGTAACAAACAATTTAACAAGAAATTCAGAAGTATGAAATGTTTAATTTCTTTCTTAGAGATTTTAACTTATTATTGAAGTATATAATTCCTAAAATCCTGGATTGTTTTCAACGGTTATTTATGTTAACCTAATTTTATGTATTTGTTTAACTTCTGATGGATTCTGAAAGTTGTATGAGTTCAACATTTTAAGGCACATTTTAAAAATTAACCATGCATGCAAGTGCACTCTGTAAGCACATGGTTAAAAATACCACCATTTCATAATAAATAGCTTCTATTCTATAAAGCAGAGATCACTTCTCCCTGCTTCTGCTATCAATAAAGTCTGTGGATCACTAGATGATGAATAAGGTGTCCATAAAACAAAGAAATTTTAAATGCCCAAACGTCAACAAATAAATACCTTTTCCCACTGAACTTACATAACTTACAGTAATAGACTCCAGTAAAATGCAACTGACTTTTTTTTCACATGCAAATCCTGCAGGTGCCAATTTTTCAGACTGCTTTGCTATGAAGGGCTATGCTGCCTGCATAAAACCTCAATGAAGAAGGGTTTGCATTCAGTGCCTGTCAGCTGATGTTCATATCAAAGAAGTGAGAAACAGGATTTGACAGTGAAGAATGTCCTAACCTGACAACCACTGACCAGCATTGCTATTGGAAGCATTTCTTTCTCGTGATCCCTTTTCAATGTTGGGAAAAAAAAGAAAAGAAAAAAGTGTTTTTTTTTTCTTTTTTGGCTAAGCTTCTATTTTACAATAAAATAAATGATAATGGCACCTTACATTTGTGTACTTCTTTGCAATTTATGAAGTGTTCTTTTATCTGCAAATATTTATACTAACACCCTGGATGGGAAAGCTCATCATTAAATACTAGCATCAAGAGCAATATCTTACTTTTCTTCAGAAAGGGAAAATCGTAAAAATATTAAAAAGCTACAGTCCTGTAGCTGCAACACATACTGTCCTAGTATTTCCAGCAACTTGCAGTTTAATAGTGCAGCTCCATTGTACTACAAGTAAAATGTGTCTTATTAGGAAAGTCCTTTACGGATAATTTTAAAATCAAATTATTAGCAGGTATTAGCGGGTCACAGAGACTAAGGCTACAAAGGAAAATATCATTTCAAAGATTTCTGGTCTGCTTTGAGTTCTCTAAACATTAAAGAAAAAACAGATCGTTTTCTCCACTTCTTTTATTAGGTGTGAACTGGACACTGGAGAAACCACATACTCTCCCATTCAGTATTTAGCTTTTCAAATAAAATGAGTGCTGTCTAAATGGTTTACAAAAAATTATCAATGCTTAAACAAAGTCTCTTAATATAAAGTTATTCTCTTAGTATAATCTTAGATAAAGTCAGCTTTTCTGTACCCAGAATGAGCCTGATTCCTTGATTATTTGGTTGAAAATTTTTCTTTTGAAAGAATAAGCCAAAGAAATATCAAATGCTAAATACAGTACAAGTAAAACAATGTTAGACTTCAACTTCCTCAACATACTTCCCAGCTGCAAAAAATGCCTAGGTCAAACTAAGACTCCCTGATTAATACTGGGTGAGCCCATCAGATGTCCCTTTAAAAACAACAATCAATAAAAAGAAAGAAAAGAAAAAGAAATCAGACTGCCCTATGTATGCTACCTGAAAGCCCACACAATGTTAAAACTAGAATTGACATTAAGGATAAACAAGGGAGAAAGATCCAGAGAATTATGAAATTGCTTCTCTTTGTACACATCACATCTGACATAACCACCCAGGTTTGGGCGAGGATGGTTTAAGAAACAATTGTGTTTGTTGATCTTTTCTGAGGAACTGTGTGACAGGAGAAACTGGGCACAACAGAATACTCACATGGTCAAGGCAAAAGGCTGCAATAAACTAAAAGAAGGCCCCCGACACTAACAAACCGTTTATCACAGAGAAGCTAGTCAATTTGTATTCTAGTGAGTGTGGACTCACTGGGCACAGACCCAGTTTCACTCCTGTTCTATGCAAAGGGAGGGGTATGATAATAAAAGCTACTGAGTGCACTTAAAAGTGGTACAGATGTTTAAAAGGAGACTAGAAGGGGAAAAAAAACCCTGTAAAACAGATTTCAGTTCACCCAGAAGGTAGAAAGGAAATGCTTTGGTCAGCAACCCAACCTTTACCAGGGGATAAATCAATTTGCAGCAGCTGTGGACAGCCATTTATATAAAGGCCCTGGGCAGATTAATTAAGGGAAGCGAAGTTAAAAATTCGAGGGGGCCCAGAGTTACATTAAGCACATGAAGTTGGTCTGGAGTAGCCTCCCCAGCTCTCCTAATCTTCACTCCCACGCCCTGGACTCTGTGACTGGTCTTCAGGAGCTCCTCCACGGGGAATACTAGCTGTTCCTTAAAGCGACACTCTGTAGCCAGGCTGGGGCACGTTGGGATTTGAGGTGCCCAACCTTGTATAATAAGCTATGCTCAAAAGATTTCTCCACTACGCTTTACAAGGAATAAGGAAACCCAGGGCTGCATGGCTCCCCAGCCAAATCCTCCAATCTTGAAAAGCGCGTGGGGCGGGGGGGGCTGTTAAGGGAGGACTGGGGCTATTTTTAGTAACAGTCTTGGTTCACATCCTACTTCCCGGAATCTGTCCTCAAACTTTTCCAAGGATTGACTGCCCTTACCCCACCCCACCCGCCAAAAAAGTTTCAAAAAACGGATTTAAGCGCCTTGTACCGACCTAACCGTCTTTGCTTAAGGCGTCCTGGCCAGCTCAAGGTCCGCCCAGGGAGAGGGGTCTGGGTGCGCCGACCAACCCAGTTCTTTCAGGCTCCCAAAGAGAGCGGCGGGGCCCGGAAAACGAAATTAATTCCCCGGACGCGGCTCCCCGTCTGGTCTGGGCTCCGCCAAGCGGGAGCTGCAGAGCACAAGGCTCCGCTCCCCGCTCCGGAGACGCGAGCCGAATCGGGGATGCAACTGGAACACCCAGAGGACCGGGGCAGCAGGGCCCCGGGCGCGCGGAGGTCTGGGCAGGAGCGACGCTGCCCACTGGCCCCCGGCGGCAAAGCCCCAAACCCATCGCGGGCGAGAGATTCCGGTCGGGAGACGCCGACAAGAGCTTAGGGGGCCGCGGCCTGTCCTCCACGGGCTTCCCACTCGAGTAGCCCGAATGCCCAGGAAGAACAGGGAAAGTTCGCAGGTGGGCGCAAAAGCGCTTGGGTGTCGCTCAGAGGACCCCGACCCCAGTCGCAGCCGGGTCTCAAAGTTAAGATTCCTTCTCTCCTGCTCCCAGAGCTAAGTTTTCCACCATCGAAACAAGCCTTTCCTTTCCAGTTAAAAAAAAAAAAAACACGATGAGGGTTTAGGGCCACCTGCCAAATGCACCGTAGGTACCTTGACCGGTTGTTTGGTCGGGGGGAAAATACGCATGATCTTCCTGCTCATATATCGTAATCATGGAGAGGAAAGAAAACTGTTGTAAACAGTGAGGGGAATCTAAGAGTAAAAACTGCATCCTTGGCTGACCCGTGAAGTTCAGTGTCAACGCAGCTTGGAGTCACTCGCGACGTTCCTCTTTGCCCTGGTGCGTAGTTCTGCCCTAGTTCAGCGACAAGTAACAGCCTGGGGCCTCTCGGCCGAATAATCCAAATGAAGATGACGGTCATCAGAATAATAATTAATAGCAACAGCCAGAGGCCCGTCCCCGCCGCCCGCCCGCCCAACCCTCCCGCGGGCACTTACACTGCATAGGGCCGGAGAGTCCCACCATCCGCAACCGGCTCCGAGCTGCAAATAAAACTTCCCGTCGTCTCGGCAGGCCCGCGGGGCGAGGGGGCGAGGGCACGGCGCCTCTTCCCTCGCAAGGCCAGAGTGTCCGGGACCACTCGCCCACGCGCGCTCGCCACGAGGCCTCGGAGTCGCGCCGCGGAGCGCCTGCGGCCGCTCGGCGCTACGCACAGCGAGCTGCGGTGCGAGGAGCCCGTGCTCGGGAACGCCAGCCAGACGCAGCCTCCACGCAGAGCCCAAGACTTGCGGAGCACCGCTCCTCCCGCCTCCCTCCCTCCGCTTTTCTGCTGTTGCTGCTGTGGCAGACAAATGTGATGTAGGGCGCAGGGAACTGCCACTGTCACAGGCGGCGTCTGCGTCTGCCTCGCCCGCCCTCGCTCACTCTCGAAGAAGGCGACGCATTTATCTGCAGGGCGGCCGAGCGTCCGCCGGGGAGCAGGAGCGCCGCGCGCTGTGCGGCTAGAGCGCCCGCACCAGGCCGGCTCCGGCGCGCGCTCGCGCCCGGGGCGCCGCGGCCGCTCGGGAGGGAGGCGGCGGCGCGGCCGCTACCAGGTGCAGGGAGGAGGGCCCGCGGCGGGGCAGGGGGGAGGTGGAGGTGGGAGACATCTGTGTCGTGCAGGGGTCACGGAGGTCAAGTATATGTTAACAATGGGCAGGCCCGGCTCGCTAGGGCGCGCGAGCGGGCGGCCTCCCTCCCGGCCTCGCCCTCTCCCTTGCAGGCTGGACGTGGGGCTGGCTCCCTAATGATGCTTTCCCGGGCCGCTTGCTCTCCAGCGGCCCGAGTGCCCTGCAGTAACCCAAGACGACCACTTTCCCTGGCCATCTGGAGCGCTCCTGGCTGCCCTGCCTGTGTCTCATCACTGGCTGGAGAGACAGCTCTGCTAGAAATCAAGCCACTCTCAGATCTCCACTCTAATCCCCTTCTGTTAGCTGATTTCCAGACTGACTATTTGCTTTCGTATTAGATAATAGCTTTAGAGAAAACAATTATCATTTTCTTTTTTCCTTTGTTTTTCTACTTCTTCCATAGTATATCATTAAGAGGGGCCTCTTTCTATCTCACGTTTTTGTTGGTTGTATCCCCCTCCCCCAGACCTTAATATCAATACCGGGGGTGGGGGTGGGGTCCCCGGAGGAAAAGACAGGGTGAAAGAATTCCAGATATTTCCAAAGTAAATAAATAATCTCTCAGTGAACAGGACTGACAATTTGTTCGTACAGAGCAAAAAGGGCTTGAATAATAATGAAAATATTAATATGTAAGTCAAATATGATCAGATAATGGCTTGCAATGATAAGTAAAATGAAATCTTTTCAAATTATTATGGAACGGTGCCACGACTGCAAATGTTATTATATTTAGTGTAACAATTTGAAATCCTGCTCTGAACCATGTTTTTTCCCAACTGGCTTAAATCAGTGCAAAATGTCCTGTGTGCACGTTTCTAAATTTCATCTCTACAAAGGAAAAACTGCTTAAGATAGAGTCAGAGTGAGCCTGATGCAGTGGGAACTGATGAGACATTCGTAGGTTTTATTTTTTTAAATGGTGCTTCAAATATTTAATAGTGAGTAAAATCCCTTCCCCCATCCTTTTAAACCCAGCTGGAGCTTCCAATTCTGAAGTCTTTTCAGACTCTACTAATTTTTTGCAATTCATTTTCAGAAAACACTCATTGTACATTCTGCCCTCTCCTTGGGACATTTGACTAATGAATTACAATGGATTAATGAATTATAATGTTAAGTCTTGGTATTTGATATCATGATGCATTTAATTTGAATCTCAAGTTTTATCAATTTGTACATTCTATAGTAATTTCTGCATTACAGCTCTTTATTTTTTGCTCTCCTTGCAAACCTTAACAGCATTAATAATCTTAAAATATAAAATTTTATGTACACTACTCTTAACTCCTTTATGTAGGAAATTATCAAAGCTTACCTATATTTAAAGAATCAAAAACATTTTAATATTTCATTATTCTATTACTTGTATTATTTCTTCTGTCCCCAAATTGAAAGCCGAGAATTTAGATTCTGGGGCTATACATTTATTCTTATTTAAGATTAATAAAATGACATCTGAATCAGGAACGATTTTTACGAGATAGCATTACTTCTAAAATCACATTGTAAAGTTTAGAAATAAAGTAAATCAACAAGTTTTAGGATGTAAAAAATAGAGGGAGAAATAAAATATACCTGTCATGCTACATTTTTCTTCTTCCTGAAAATTGTGCCAAAGTAGGTGAGAAATTATAATAGAAACATTAAATTTCAAAATCAATGGAAAATAACTTGCAGGAAATCAAAACAGTTTTACATTTTCAGGCTGTATTCACAACACAAAGCCGTATATTTAAATCATATTTTATAAAATCTTGTAAGATTCTAGAAGGCTTATGGGCTTCTCCCTTTTGCCAGTCATTCTTCTGGAAGAATAATAATCATTGTTCTAGTTGTACTTCTTTTTTTAAAAAATGCACAACATTTCCTACTCAATTTGACTTTACATCAGATAGAATATGTCACTAAATCTGAGCGTTTTTAAGAATTCTGATAAGAGCAGCTAAAGAATGTATATCCTGATGCTGATGTATAATCAATCAGTATATTCCTTAATCCCACTTCTCACCCCCTTTAAAAGCCTGTGTCCTACAAAATGTAGAACACATTTTTCTCTAGGGTTTATCCTTATCTCCTAACTCCTCTATTTGGAGCAAATAGTAACTATAGGGACCAACTCAAGTGTGAGGTGATTCTTGAATTGCAAAATCTAGGAAAATAAAACATTAAATGAAAAGGGAGGGGCTCATTGATAAGTGTGGTAGGAGGGTGTGATTTGCCTGAAAACTATACAGGTCCACAAAATATTTGGTTACCCTAGCTTCGGGGTAGGAAATACACATGACATTACATTCATAATGCAGTAAACTATTAATTGATACATTTTTTTAAAAATCTAAGGAGACAGGAATCCGTATTGTCTGCCACTCACAAGAGAAAATCAGGTATCTGTACTTTCAGGACTATTATTTTGCTGAGCCAAAAAAAAAAATCTTAAAAATTTTTTTAAAAAAGATTATTTACAAAAATAGGCAGCTATCCACCCTAATGAAAGCACTAAATTGAAAAATAAAATAATCACTAATGTGTTAAACTATAAAAACCCTTACTAGGAATTTTTTCTCCCAGATTTTTTTCTCACATCATTAAATTTTCATTATTGTAAAGGTACCGAGTTCTTTCAGCTTACAGGTTTTTTTTGTTTTTCAGTAATGTTACCTAAGAATGCTTTTTGTTTTTCCTTAAGCCAATCTTAAAAAAACGCAGAGCGTTGAAATACAAATTTCAGATGACTGCTTATTATCTTCTTTAGAGATGTGTGATTCACCTTTCACAAACAGGAATTCCTATACAAAATTTTAACAAGTCCTTAATTAGCACTTTCAAAATTCCTTCTTACAGATATTAAAGTTTGAATGACTCCCAAGCTGTGATTTTTCTTGAAAAAAATCAGGAGGACTTGAAAAAGTCCTCCTGTTTGCTTAGGTTGATGAAAATTCTTAATTACCATGTTACTTATTTTTAAAGAAAATTATTGTATTTGTGAAAAAAATAGAACATGATAAACATAAAGGACGAGAAGCAATAATTACATTTTCATAAGTGAAGAACTTACCCCACTTGCAATTTCTCTCGCTTTTGCTGTGTAATTTTATGTAGCTTACTTTTTGAGCTTTGTAAGGACAAATCTTCTTCCAGATCTTTGCAGTTTTGTTATTTAACTTGTTTAAGGTTTAATTTTAGAACACAGAACAAAAGAATAAATTTTAGAAATCTTTTTATCTTATTCTATAAGTGTACAGTGTAAATACATTAGTTCTTAGGAGACCTAAGATAATAAACAGATTTTTTTTAATAGAAAATTTACAAGTTAAACTAAAAATGGCTCTCAGGACTTCCCTGGCCATCCAGTGGTTAAGACTCAGAGCTTCCACTGCAGGGGGCACAGGTTCAATCCCTGGCTGGGGAACTAAGATCCCAAATGCAGCGTGGCGAGGCCAAAAAAAAAAAGTGGCTCTCATGATACCTTCAAATAAGCTGATCATCTTGGTATGATTTAGCTGCAAGCTGGAAAACAATGAGTTTGATTTTTATTTATGATCCCTATGTGTTTAGATAGTCATGTGTGTTTTTCTGTACTATTTTAAAGCCAGTCTTCACCCAAAAAGCCAAAGTTGAAAATTTTCAATTACTTATTTAATTTGCAAAAAGAAATTTTTTAAGTCTGGAGAGTTTTACAAAATAATTCATATTAGTGTTTCTTTAAGTAATGAGTTTTACTCTTTAAATATTTTAATATTTGTATTCCTCAGACTTTGACACATTAAACTCCGCAGGAGTGAATTTATTGCATAACATGAAACACACACATGCTACATGCCATACATATATAAGTGTTTTTATATGCACAACTATCTGTAGGCTAGTAGTTATCTCATGTGATATTTTATTGCTAATCCATGAAAAATAATGACGCCAAAAATAAATCTGTCACGTTTCTAATTTACATGGAATGTTTCCCACCTCCATCTTTGAAAGTTGATTTTAAAATACCATAAACCAGAATAAAACCTTATAACACCCATCCCCCACTGAAATTCTTTATTCCCATTTTTTATTGAATGTGCCCAGAGAAGTTATTTTTCCTTTTTTGCTGTTTTTCTTTTTTTATTGGTGGCTACTTTGTCTATATAATTCTCAATTAGGTGCATATTACTGTGACATAACTACACAGACGGGAGTCTTTGTTTTGTTCACTGAACAGTGCTTGCCACATATTAGGTGCTCAATAAATATTTGTTGAATGATGAATGAATAAGATTAAAAAACTTCATCACATAGATGTCATCTACACAAATCAAAGCACCATCAACTTGACGTCTTTCTTACTGAATTATTAAGAAGCCTAAGAGTTTAACACTACCACTATTTTAAATAAAGAAAATGTGGACAACGAAAGAAAAGGGTCTTCTGTGTTGTTTTATATGTGTATTTCAATACTTCTTGAAAATTGGTGAATTTGATGTGATTCTTAAGTACTTTTGTTTTAACTGTTTATAAAATTATTCTAAGTTCTACAATAAAGCACAAATATTTCTGAAATTTTGGTGTACTTTCTACAATAAGTTAGACCTTGTTAAAAATACTATGTGAAAAAAAATACTATGTGAAGGAACTTGAAGCTAGGGGGATTTTAGAGATAAGTAATTCTTTCCTTATCTTATATAGTACTTGAACTATGTATTCCTCAGTATACACATCAATATGCAGTAAAAATTCACAAGCTGTTTAATTTGTCTGGGGCATGTTCTCATTCTTTCATTTAATTGCTATATCATTGATAGTTTATATAATCCAGATTGTTTAAATGGTGTTTATACTTAGTAAAGAATCATCTTTATTTGGAAATGTGTGCCTTATTTATGCAAGATCAGTGTATCTATGTCCACATTAAATCTACCCTTTAGAAGATGCATATGTTACAGTATTTTAATCGTCTTATTTTCCCTAATCCTTTAAAAATATCAATTTACTCCACAGAACACTCTAGTCTGATGAATCCCATATCACCTCATAAGACTGTTTTTATGTGGGAATCACTACATCACTGTAGCATATCCACCTCTGGGGGGAAAACAGCGGCCAACTGGCTCACAGCACAGAAGTGGGAAGAGAAGAAATTTTTGACCCACAAACCTGTAGCAAACATAGACTGCAGTTAATCATGTTCAGTGTGAAGTTGTTTTGCACAGTTCTTACTTTTTTCTCAATAGGACTGGCCACCAACTGAAAGACCTCAGTGTCTCAGTGCAAGACACTGGAAAGGGTGAATCCGTCACCTGGGACCAACAGATGCCCCTTCCTAAACTGCCCCCAGACTTCATTTGTGCCTTCAAGAGAATAATTTGATCAATATACCCTTTAGGTTAGGCACCTGTAAAACCCCAGGATTGGTAATGTCGATCACCCAGTTTGCCTTACATGCCTTGCAATTTGGTTCAATTTCCTTGAGAGGAAAAATTTTTTACAAGATAGAAATTTCGATTTCTCATGTTTTCTGGGCAAAAGAAAATCACTCCTAGACTAACATTTGCCCTAAGTATTCATATTTTTATTTTTAAATAAATGTTCCTTATTTAATATTATTACAACAAAGATAGATAGATATATGCATACAATTGTTTGCAGTCAATACATCTCATGGAAACTATAGTTTCTAACAGAGAAGAACAAATATATTTTCCCTTAGGGCAATGCATGTCAAAATTTAATGTGTATACTAAGCATCTGGGGGATTGTGTTAATGGCAGAATCTAGATCAAGGGTCTTGGCTGAGACCTGAAATTCTGCATTTCTAACAAGCTTCTAAGGATGCTGGCCCACATAATCAGGAGCAAGACTAGAGATTATTGGAAGCATTGAGAACATCACACCTTATCATCCTCCTTATGCACACAGAGCCCCATTTTCATAGCTTGCAGAAAAGCCCACAGCATTCATGCCCTCACAAAATAACACGAAACATCCTATGGGACTGTGAATCCATAACAAGAAAAGAGGATGCTCATATATGAATAGGTTCCTAACATCCCAACCTGCTGTTCAGGCACCTGCAATTGACAAGGGAGACCCATTATCAGATAATAATAAAATAAGCAGCCACAAAACTGTTCATCTAAACAAGACTGGAAGCTCTTCAAAAGTTGAGCTATGAGTGGGTGATTACTGCAGGAGGGTTAGGTCGCTTGCAACTGTCCTCTAAAGAGTCAGTGATAGCCATCCCTCACCTGGGACTGTACTTGCCTAGTACAATGTATAACTGACAAAAGGTACTACAAACTAACGGATTCAAGGTGTGCAGCGTTTTCCAACTTCCTTGTGCACAGCCACGGATCATTCCAACCTCCACTCACTTGCAGTGGTGAATGGAGGGTCTTCAGTCTGAGGTTATGCAGCATGGGCTCTGTTGCACAAGACAAGGCTCAGCTTGCCTCAGCTCACCCACTTATGAAACTAGCTTATTTCATCGTATTGACATGTTATGACAATTATGCCATAGTGCACTGGTTTAACTGAAAGGCCTAATGCTTTTAAAGTTTAACGACAGTTGAAGATTAATAAGAACAGAGAAGTGTGTATATATTTTTCATAAATGCAATCATGTAGACATTTTCACTTTAAGCATTCTGTTTGGATCTCACAGAGGAGATCTGAACATTGGGAGGAAGGAAGTTTATTTCTTGTAATTGGTTTTGAGTCTCTTGAGCCAGACAAGGATCCACTCAAAGCCCTTGCAAGAGAAAAAAACAAAAAAGTTCATGTATTTTGACAGTGATTCTAACACACTCTCTCTCCCTATCAATAACTGGATATATTTTTGTGCTACAAGTCTTTTTTGTTCTCATCTCGTTGGGTACCATAATGGCAAATAATTTATGTTCAGTCTACCAGAATGACACTTCTTTAGCTTTAAAAAAAAGCAATAAAACAACAATAACAAAACAAAGTGTTATAGCCAGGAACTCTAAATAATAATTCTTTGCTGCAATCTGAATGAATGCACACTTTTCCCACCTCTTGCTCCTGTTTCTAATATTGCAGGAGGATTTATATTTTTTCTGAACAATAGATTTTAATTAAGAAGATTTATTAAAGACAGTTTGCATTCCTGTGATTACATTTTCTGTTCCTAAGACATCTGCATTTCAAAATATACCACATATTTTCATAAATATTCCACAATTCCCTTAGAGCATTTTGGTATTCCAATTTCCTCTAACCTCTTCTTAACATCTTCACATTCATTTGTGTGTTCCATGTATTTGTACCCAGTCAGGATTAGACATTTCTTCACACAGGTATTCTGTTAGGAAACAAATTCAAAGCATTCCTGTTCCCTGTGAATCAAGACTTTTAAAAGGAACAAAGACAAATTAAGTTCAGTAACATATGTCTAACAAAAGATCTAGATATCTTACAAGACATACTTAGAGTGGCAGGGTAAACAACTGGGCTGAGTTTGCTTTGAAGTTTAAGTCATTGTTATTTTAATGGAGTGGAAAACTCATTTAGAGAGTGGAATCTGATAATTACCCAATTAAAGCTCTTTTTTTCTATGCTAATGTAGTTTTAAATTTTTAGTTTTTGAAACCCACTTTTGCCAGAGAGTTATTTGAAGATGGAAGCAGTGTCCTTTTTTTTTTTTTCTTGGCCGCACCCTGCGGCTTGCAGCATCTCAGGTCCCCAGCCAGGGACTGAGCCCGGGCCACGGCAGTGAAAGCCCAGAATCCTAACCTCTAGGCAACCAGGGAACTCCCTTGAGCAGTGTCTTTAGATGTACCTCATGAGTGACAGTCAGTTGTTGATTAGACCTTGTAAGTGTTTTATATAAAATTGTAAGCCAATGTATCAAGCTTGATCAAGGTGCAAAGAACAGAAACACCCTCAGGTTATTTCACTTGGTTCATGGGAGTTCACTGTAAGGATATAAGGGGAAATGCAGATGGCAGGAAACTATCAATAGAAACTACCTGAGCCTCACAGGAGAGAATATACCTGCAGTGACCAGATTATCTCTCTGTTCTTCCTTTCAGCCTACCCTAATGCCCCACTAGCTCCCAGCCTGAATGTCCTGCCCTTATCATGACCCCATGGCTCTCTCTCCATCCCTATGCTCCTTCCACTCCCAACTAGCTTCTCGGTCCTCTCTACTCCATAGATTCTGCTCAGTCATTGCTTTGACTGTTTTGTTATTTCTAATAACTCATGGCTTCTGCTTACCGTCATGTCTGTCTTTCAACTCCTGTTCTCCTGTTAACTAACATATACTATTCTAAAATGCAGAGACAGAGAGACTAATGAAATCAGTCAACCATGGTCAGTATTTTGGAACCAGACCACCTCATTAGCTGGAGGACGGGTCAGGAGCCCATCTCTGGCCCAATCAGCTGTGGTCAGGATGGCAAGGTCATGTGGACAACTTTCCTCAGAAGGAAACCCCTCACGAATTGTACTGGACTCCTCTTCACAGCAAAATAACATTAAGGGGCTTTTGAAAAAATAGAATTGTTTTAAACTGACTGTAGATATTTGACTGATGTAAGGGGACAAATGTAAATTAACATTGATGATTGATGATGAAATGAGTACCTTAGGAATTCTGACCATTCCTAGAAGGTTTTCCAGATTTTATCCTGGTGTTCAGTATTACCTCTATAAAGACAGTACAATAGAAAGAAAGATCTTAGGCTTTGCGATCTATGAAACCTGGAATTGAATTCCTTTTTGGTAAATGGGTGGCCTTAAGTCACTTAACTTTCTTTAAGTTTCCATTTCCTCACCTGGAAGTGCTTCCCTCACAGGATGTCTATTTGGCATTCATTCCATATCTCCCCAAAGTAGATGTGAGCTGGTATCCTGCCTTGACATGAAGGGTGGTAGAGTTTTAAAATAATCTGCTACTTCTTCTTAAAGATGGGAAACCTAAATACTTTGCAGATTCCTTGATCAGTAGATGGGACAGGAAATACAATGTTCTTTTCATTTGCCATGACTCTCCATCCTACACCTGAATGCCTCGGCCTGTCCCAGCTTGCACTATATCAAGAGCAGATTCTTTTCTTTCTATTAGCCATGGCTATGATATTATTATTATTGTCATTATTAACTTTAAAACGGGAAATGTAAAATACATAAGTGGTGAGAGTGGGGTAATGACACATAGATAGAAATAGATACATGGTTTTTATGGTGCATTGTAATCACACTTTTCACTTTGTAAGCCATTTAATGACACATACAACATACACATCATAGTGCTAACAGCTGGGGAAATAGTACTACTAACTGGCTGTTGTAGGAGGTAAAATTGAGAGCTAGATAATAAATTTATGGCCACTTTGAATGTGATCTTTTTTCGTATAAAAAAATATATATAGCCCCACATGCCCGAGCACACAAGCAAAAAATGTATGTAATTACATGTACATTTACACAATACACTTAAAAACATCTAAATATATGCATATGCCTATCCATACACAGAGTCTGAATTTTCTTTCACATCTTCATTTTCTTTAAATCAAATCAGATTTGACTCGTAGTCCTTATCCCAATAAGCTAATGCGAAATCCAGTTGAGGGGGGCCCTTTTCCTCACTCCCTGAGTTCTGTGCTAGTCTTTGGGTCTTACTGAGAAAACTTTGAAGAAGCTAGTTTATTCTTTCATCCATATGATATCACTGAGATTTCTCTCACCCAAGTCATAATGGCTTCTTGAAATCCACAACTCGACCCCAGTGGCTTCTGAGGGGACAAGAATATTTGCAAAGGTGGTGAATGGCCCCTTCCACTGTAGTTCATACTAGGTGCCAGGCTCTGTTCTAAGTAGCACTTTCCAGGTATTACTTCATTCACTCTCTTTTTTAAATTAATTAATTAATTAATTAATTTATGGCTGCATTGGGTCTTCATTGCAGTGCGTGGGCTTCTAATTGTGGTGGCTTCCCTTGTTGCAGAGCACAGGCTCTAGGTGTGCAGGCTTCAGTAGTTGTGGCTCGTGGGCTCTAGAGTGCAGACTCAGTAGTTGTGGTGCACTGGCTTAGTTGCTCTGTGGCATGTGGGATCTTCCTGGACCAGGGCTCGAACCTGTGTCCCTGCATTGGCAGGCGGATTCTTAACCACTGCACCACCAGGGAAGTCCCACTTCATTCACTCTTAAAACAACAGAGCGAGAGAGGTACTATTATATCCCCAAGAAACCGAGCCTAGAGCTGGAGTAAGTCTAAGGCCTCACAGCTCATAATGGCAGAAGCAGGATTTGAACCCTGCTGGTGTGGATTAACAGAAGTCTGGTCCAGTCTCAAGGGTCTTGCTAGGGCTTCCCCTACCCCTCCAAAGTCACAGTTCAAGTCTCAGGGGTCAGCAATTGTAAACACCAGTGAAAATCTTGTTTCTAGGCTTGTCAGGGCAAATCCAAGGGTAGAAAAAAATTAAAGCGAGTCTCCAAGTTCAGTTCCACTAAGATCTAATTCTAAGAGCAAGACCATGTGGAATTAAATGCCACAGGGCCATGGCTGTCCACTGAACTCTGAGCTCTGTATATGGGGTCATGAATCTAAACACCTGGACCTGTGGAAACTGTCTCTACTTCCTTAAAAGGCAATTGGCAGAATGCTGGTAAAACAACTGCTAACTAGTGGCTGCTAACCTGGGAAGAAAAAAAGGTCAAGGTTATACCAGCCATCTTCTCTTTTTCTTGCCTCTTAAGAAAGAGGACCCCTGAGTTAAGTGTTTTAAATTACTTCCTCTCTCAACAAAGAAAGAAAAAGGGAAGAGAAAAAAGGTCCAAATCATGTCTGCCCAGGTGTTCAGGGAAAAGTAGCCAAGTAAGGCAAATGTGATTATTGTTTCTACTGGTTCACAAACACCATACCTCTGAGTCTGAGCACATGTCCTCACACCCCACCCAAGGTGAAGATGATTCAACTCTTAAGCCTTCCCCTCAGCACCAAAAGACAAAAAACAAAAACCCAACCCTTCAAAAAATTTACTTTCCTTTAGAGAATGTCTTTCTGACTTCCTTAATCACCTCCCTTTCCAAGTACATAAAGAGCCCAGATCCCATTATTTTTCCCTGGAGCAGGTTCTTTTACCCACAAATGTAAGACTGTAGGCCCCTGGATTGATCTACCTGCTAACTGTATAAACTAAGTACTATATATAGGTGAGAAACAGAAGATGTATAGCCCATATATGTGTATACTCCTAATACAATGGTCTTTTTCCTATTTTTATACTTCTCAATCACTACAGTGTTATTTTCCCTAAACTAACAAATATTTTCATTTTCTGCTATATTTCTATGCTAGCTAAACTGCTCTTTCTAGGGAAAAAAGTTAAGAAACTCAAATATATTCAGAGATGTCACCTAGCATTTAGTCTCTTGAAAGTGTACATATTAACACTTAGAAATATAACATTTTTTTAAAAAAAAGATTAGCTGTCTAATTACAAATTTCACACATAATCTGTCAATTGGCTAAATATGTGCTGACTGTCATTAAGCTGTTCAGTAAAAGATGGGTAGAGGGCTGGTCTGCTGCTCTTCTCGGAAGAACAAGGAGTTGTCTTGTAAAGGAGAAAATGTTAAGGGTAATATCCATATTCTCACTTTTCAAAGTGGCTAAAATAATCCACAATTCAAGTTCCTTTTGAGCAACTAACTTATGCTATGATGGCAATTGACATATTAAAAAAAAAAAAGCAGGTTTACTGGCCCCCTTTCAGATTTATTGAATATTAAATTAAAATCTGAAGGAATTGAATTTTGAAACTTATTTTTGACACCTTTCTCAGTGAGTTTTATGCCACAAGCATAGCATTTCTTCATTGGGAACATCTGAAACTTAAACAATGGTCCTTAAGATTTGGTTCTGTTCTTGGCCAACAGTGTGATCCTAGGTCACTCTCTTCATCTCTCTAGATCTGAAGTTTTGTATCTGTAAAGTGATACAGTTTCTCCAGATAATCTAAAATCTTTCCAAATCTATGTCCTGTGAGGAGCCTACACAATTCAATTCAGTATGTAGAACAATTCAGAAGCTCCTGTCTTTGAATCAGATGGAGAAGGCCATCATGATAATGTACATTTGAATAGCACTTCAGAATCTTAAGATGCTTCTACTTTACATATATATCTCTGAGCCTGAGAGTGTTGAAAAGTAGAAAGGGCAAGTATTACTCTTGTTTTTACAGATGAAAAAATGGGTTCAGGAAAAATTTAAAAGATTTCTTCAAGGTTAAACAGTAAGTGAGGTGCTAGAACAGAATTCTGGTGTTCAGATAATTACACTTTTCCATATTTACATGCATTTTTATCTGACCACAATCAAAGAACAATATAAAACCAGTACAATCAAAATTTCACTTTTGTTTTATATGTGTTTTACATTTAAAATTTTCAAGAAGAATTTTAAAAACCACAATTTCAAAAGCGGTGATTACTTTTTAAAAATAAGCTTAACATATTTAAATTCGGATTATGTTTCTCTTAACCATTACCTTCTCATCACCTGTTCTATTGCAGCAAAGACATTACCATATGCTTACCAAAATAGTTTCACATTCTTCCCAGACACACAACTAAACTACATTTCCCAGGCTCCTTTTAGATAGGAGCATTTCTTTGGAGTGTTTGAGCAGTGTTAAACCAGTGATATTTTGAGGTAGTTTATCACAGAAGTTGAACTACTTTGATTAATACTACTTTTAAATTATGTTTATTGCTTTTCTAATTTTGTCCTGTATTAGTTGGTAACTTACATATTCATTTTATCATCTTATAAGTGGTTTCTCTGGAAATTACATATCATCCTTGACTTACCTCTTCCTAAACAAAACTTTCTTTAATTCTATTTTATGCTATTGTTTTTGAATTTTAATATTCTCCTTCTTCTTCTTCTTGCTATTTTTCTTCTTCTCCTTCCTCTCCTTCCTCCTCCTCCTCTTCTTCTTTTTTAATATATATATATATTTTAATTTATTTATTTTACTTATTTATTTTTGGCTGCATTGGGTCTTCGTTGCCGCACACAGGCTTTCTCTAGTTGCAGCAAGTGGGGGCTACTCTTCATTGCAGCATGTGGGCTTCTCATTGTGGTGGCTTCTCTTGTTGTGGAGCATGGGCTCTAGGCACGTGGGCTTCAGTAGTTGTGGCACTCAGGCTCAGTAGTTGTGGCTCGCGGGCTCCAGAGCACAGGTTCAGTAGTTGTGGCGCACAGGCTTAGCTGCTCTGAGGCATGTGGGATCTTCCCAGACCAGGGCTTGAACCCATGTCCCCTGCATTGGCAGGTGGATTCTTAACCACTGCACCACCAGGGAAGCCTGCTCTTCTTCTTCTTTTCTCTCATTTTATGCTATACATACACACATATACATAACATACATGAACATACATATACATAATATACATAATACATACACATAAACACATTTATACACAAACGCCCATGAGACGTTATTGTTTTATATAGTCAATATTCATTTAGATGTATCCACATATTTACCATTTTCATTGATTTTTCATTGATTTCTATAACTGCAAACTTCTCTCTAGAATAATTTGCATTCTGCCTAAAGAATTACCTACCTTTAGTGTTTCTTTTATAACAGGTCTACTAGTGGCAAAATATGTCTGGCTTTTTATTTTGTTTTGTTTTGGTCAGAAATTCTGTTTATTTGACCTCTATTCTCTTTTTTGCAGCTTTATTAGGATATGATTGACATATAAGATTGTATAAATTTAAGGTGTACATTATGTTGATTTGATACATGTATAAATCACAAAATGATCACCACCATCGTATTAGCTTCCACCTCCATCCCGTCTCATAGTTACCATTTCTTTTTTGTGATGAGAAGTTTTAAGATTTACTTTCTTAGGAACACTCAAGTTTATGATACAATATTGTTAACAATAATCACCTTGCTGTACATTAGATTCCTAAACTTGTTTATCTTATAAATGGAAGTTTGTACCCTTTGACCAGTATCTCTCCATCCCCCCCGACCCATGCCCTGGTAACCACCACTCTATTGTTTCTCTGAGTTTGTCTTTTGTATATCCCACGTAAAAGTGATATCATACGGTATTTGTTTTTCTCAATCTGACCAGTTTTACTTAAATCGATGCCCGCAAGTTTCATCCAACTTCTTGCAAATGGCAGGATTTTCCTCTCTCTCTTTCTTTCTCACACACACACGCGCACATATGTGCACACAAACGTGCACATATGTGTGCGTGTGCACACACACACACACACACACACACACACACTTTTTTCCCATTTGGCTTGGAAACTCATCCAAAAGCAAGAATGGTGACAGTGTTAGGTACCACTTTAGAGCAACTCTAACGGTGAAACTGGGACTGTTATCTGGGGTGGGAAGAGGCACTGCCATGGCTACAGCTCTGTGTATGACTTGGGAAGTTATTTTCTCCTCCTGGTTATTCCTTCTCAAACAAAAATATCTCCTGGTCCTCTTGCCCTATTGAGAATTAGATGAAAACCTTAAGAATTATATCCTATTAGAGGATCCTCAAACTTAATTTTGGTTATAGCAAAAGACTGTGAACCAATGCTATTTATTATTTTTTTAATAAATTTTTTTTATTGCAGTATAGTTGAATTACAATGTTGTGTTAATTACTGCTGTACAGCCAAGTGACTCAGTTATACATATACATACTCTTTTTCATATTCTTTTCCATTATGATTTATCACAGGATACTGAATATAGTTCCCTGTGCTATACAGCAGGACCTTGTTGTTTATCCATTTTATATATACCAGTTCGCATCTGCTAATCCCAAATTCCCAATCCAACCCTCCCCCACCCAATGCTATTTATTCCTATAGTCATTATTCATTCATTTACTTAACAAATTTATTGAGCAACCTCTTTGTCATAAGTATTTTGCTGAGATATGAGGATGTAATGTTAAATAAGAGATTCATATCCTCATGGAACTTAAAGTCTAGAATAGAGGTTGACAAGCTTTTTCTATAAAGAGACAGATAGTATTTTCAGCTTTAAAGCCCTTACAGTCTCTGTTGTAGCTACTCAACTCTGCTATGGTAGCAAAAAAGCAGCTGTAGACAAAGCACAAATGAAACTGTGTTCTAATAAAACCTTATTTATGGACTCTGAAATTTGAATTGTGTATAATTTTCATGTATCACAAAGTATTATTCTCTCTTGATTTTTTTAAATCACTTATTTGTGTGAAGACCATTCTTAGTCTGCAGACTGTACAGAAACAGGTGATATACCTGATTGGCACATGGCTTACCAACTTCTGGTGAGGAAGGAAAGAAAGGTATTATACAAATAATCATTCCAATATGGTTATAAATTGTGAGAGATATGTGAAGAGCAAGCATATCAAGGGCCTCGTCTAGATTGGGGGTTGCTGAGGCCTGAAGGAGGGATGGGAGTTATCGCACTCATTCAACCCTACATGGCTTAGAAGCACTTTCCAAGAAATTCTTTGGCAGTATGTAATTTTCATCTTCCTAGTCACTATCACTACAATTAACCTAAACTCTTTGCCCTATGTCTGTGCCTCATGGAATCTGACTTTCTTATGTTGTTTTCTTTGTCAGAATACCTCATCAGTGTGTGAGTGGCTGAATCAAAGTTAAGAACTAAAAAAAGCCAGTTATGCAGCATTTTATTTTATTTTGGAATTTCAAAAATATTTTATATTGTTTTTGAATTTTAGAATTCTATTTTTTTTTATACAGCAGGTTCTTATTAGTTATCCATTTTATATATATTAATCTCCCAATTCATCCTACCACCAATCACCCCACCCTCCACTTTCCCCCCTTGGTGTCCTTAAGTTTGTTCTCTAACTCTGTGTCTCTATTTCTGCCCTGCAAACCGGTTTAGCTATACCATTTTTCTAGGTTCCACATATATGTGTTAATACATGATATTTCTTTTTCTCTTTCTGACTTACTTCACTCTGTATGACAGTTTCTAGATCCATCCACATCTCTACAAATGACCTAGTTTCTTTCCTTTTATGGCTGAGCAATATTCCATTGTATATATGTACCACATCTTCTTTAACCATTCATTTGTTGATGGACATTTAGGCTGCGTCCATGATCTGGCTATTGTAAATAGTGCTGCAATGAACATTGGGGTGCATGTGTCTTTTTGAATTATGGTTTTCTCTGGGTATATGCCCAGTAGTGGGATTGCTGAGTCATATGGTAGGTCTATTTGTAATTTTTTAAGGAATCTCCTTTTTGTTTTCCATAGTGGTTGTATCAGTTTACATTCCCACAAACAGTGCAAGAGGGTTCACTTTTCTCCACACCCTCTCCAGCATTTATTGTTTGTAGATATTTTGATGATGCACATTCTAACTGGTGTGAGGTGATACCTCACGGTACTTTTGATTTGCATTTCTCAAATAATTAGTGATGTTCAGCAGCTTTTCATGTGCTTCTTGGCCATCTGTATGTCTTCCTTAGAGAAATGTCTATTTAGGTCTTCTTCCCCTTATTGGATTGGGTTGTTTTTTTTTTTTAATATTGAGCTGCATGAGTTGTTTATATATTTTGGAGATTACTCCTTTGTCTGATGATTCATTTGCAAATATTTTCTCCATTTCTGAGGGTTGTCTTTTTGTCTTGTTTATGGTTTCCTTTGCTGTGCAAAATCTTTGAAGTTTCATTAGGTCCCATTTGTTTATTTTTGTTTTTATTTCCATTACTCTAGGAGGTGGATCAAAAAAGATCTTGATGTGATTTATGTCAAAGAGTGTTCTTCCTATGTTTTCCTCCAGTTTTATAGTGTCCAGTCTTACGTTTAGGTCTCTAATCCATTTTGAGTTTATTTTTGTGTATGGTGTTAGGTAGTGTTCTAATTTCATTCTTTGACATGTAGCTGTCCAGTTATCCCAGGACCACTTATTGAAGAGACTGTCTTTTCCCCATTGTATATCCTTGCCTCCTTTGTCATAGATTAGTTGAGCATAGGTGTGTGGGTTTATCTCTGGGCTTTCTATCCTGACCATTGATCTATATTTCTGTTTTTGTGCCAGTACTATATTGTCTTAATGACTGTAGCTTTGTAGTATAGTCTGAAGTCAGGGAGTCTGACTCCTCCAGCTCCATTTTTTTCCCTCAAGACTGCTTTGGCTATTTGGGGTCTTTTGTGTCTCCATACAAATTTTAAGATTTTTTTTTTTGTTCTAGTTCTGTAAAACTTGCCATTGATAACTTGACAGGGATTGCATTGAATCTGTAGATTGCTTTGAGTAATACAGTAATTTTCACAATATTGATTCTTCCAATCTAAGAATATGGTATATCTCTTAATCTGTTTATATCATCTTTACTTTCTTTCATCAGTGTCTTATAGTTTTCTGCATAGACGTCTTTTGTCTCCCTGAGTAGGTTTATTCCTAAGTATTTTATTCTTTTTGTTGCAGTGGTTAATGGGAGTGTTTCCTTAATTTTTCTTTCAGATATTTCATCATTAGTGTATAGGAATGCAAGAGATTTCTGTGCATTAATTTTGTATCCTGCAACTTTACCAAATTCACTGATTAACTCTAGTAGTTTACTGGTGGTATCTTTAGGATTCTCTATTTATAGTATCATGTCATCTGCAAACAATGACAGCTTTACTTCTTTTCCAGTTTGTATTCCTTTTATTTCTTTTTCTTCTCTGATTGTCCTGGCTAGGACATCCAAAACTATGTTGAATAATAGTGGTGAGAGTGAACATCCTTGTCTTGTTCCTGATCTTAGAGGAAATGCTTTCAGTTTTTCACCATTGAGAATGATATTTACTGTGGGTTTGTCATATATGGCCTTTATGATGTTGAGGTAGGTTCCCTCTGTGCCCACTTTCTGGAGAGTTTTTATCATAAATGGGTGTCGAATTTTGTCAAAAGCTTTTTCTGCATCTATTGAGATGATCATATGGTTTCTATTCTTCAGTTGGTTAATATGGTGTATCACATTGATTGATTTGCATATATTGAAGAATCCTTGCATCCCTGGGATAAATCCCATTTGATCATGGTGTATGATCCTTTTAATGTGTTGTTGGATTCTGTTTGCTAGTATTTTGTTGAGGATTTTTGCATCTATATTCATCAGTGATATTGGTCTGTAATTTTCCTTTTTCTGTGATATCTTTGTCTGTTTTTGGTATGAGGGTGTTGGTGGCCTCATAGAATGAGTTTGGGAGTGTTCCTTCCTGTGCAATGTTTTGGAAGAGATTGAGAAGGATGGGTGTTAGCTCTTCTCTAAATGTTTGATATAATTCACCTGTGAAGCCATCTGGTCCTGGACTTTTGTTTGTTGGAAGATTTTTAATCACAGTTTCAATTTCATTACTTGTGATTGGTCTGTTCATATTTTCTATTTCTTCATGGTTCAGTCTTGGAAGGTTATAACTTTCTAAGAATTTGTCCATTTCTTCCAGGTTGTCCATTTTATTGGCATAGAGTTGCTTGTAGTAGTCTCTTAGGATGCTTTGTATTTCTGATGTGTCTGTTGTAACTTCTCCTTTTTCATTTCTAACTTTATTGTTTTAAGTCCTCTCCCTCTTTTTCTTGATGAGTCTGGCTAATGGTTTATCAATTTTGTTTTTCTTCTCAAAGAACCAGCTTTCAGTTTTATTGATCTTTGCTATTGTTTTCTTTGTTTCTATTTCATTTATTTCTGCTCTGATCTTTATGATTTCATTCCTTCTACTAACTTTGGGTTTTTGTTCTCTATCTCCAGTTCCTTTAGGTGTAAGGTTACATTGTTTGAGATTTTTCTTGTTTCTTGAGGTAGGCTTGTATTTCCCTCTTAGAACTGCTTTTGCTGCGTCCCACAGGTTTTCGATTGTTGTGTTTCCATTGCCATTTGTCTCTAGGTTTTTTCTGATTTCCTCTTAGATATCTTCAGTGATCTCTTGGTTATTTAGTAATGTATTGTTTAGCCTCCATGTGTTTGTTTTTTACTTTTTTCCCCCTGTAACTGATTTCTAATCTCATAGCGTTGTGGTCAGAAAAGTTGCTTGATATGATTTCAATTTTCTTAAATTTACTGAGGCTTGATTTGTGACCCAAGATGTGATCTATCCTGGAGAATGTTCCATGCACACTTGAAAAGAAAGTGTAATCTGCTGGTTTTGGATGGAATGTCCTATAAATATCAATTAAATCTATCTGGTCTATTGTGTCATTTAAAGCTTGTGTTTCCTTATCAATTTTCTGTTTGGATGATCTGTCCATTGGTGTAACTGAGGTGTTAAAGTCCCACACTATTACTGTATTACTGTCAATTTCCTCTTTTATAGCTGTTAGCAGTTGCCTTATATATTGAGGAGTTCCTATGATGGGTGCATATATAGTTATAATTATTATATCTTCTTCTTGGATTCATCCCTTGATCATTATGTAGTGTCCTTCCTTGTCTTTTATAATATTCTTTATTTTAAAGTCTATTTTATCTGATATGAGAATTGCTACTCCAGCTTTCTTTTGATTTCCATTTGCATGGAATGTCTTTTTCCATCCCTCACTTTCAGTCTGTATATGTCCCTATGTCTGTATTGGGTCTCTTGTAGACAGCATATATATGGGTGTTGTTTTTGTATCCATTCACAAGCCTGTGTCTTTTGGTTGGAGAATTTAATCCAGTCACATTTAAGATAATTATCGATATGTATGTTCCTGTTACCATTTTCTTAATTGTTTTGGGGTTTTTTTTGTAGGTCCTTTTCTTCTCTTGTGTTTCCCACTTAGAGAAGTTCCTTTAGCATTTGTTATAGAGCTGGTTTGGTGGTGCTGAGTTGTATTAGCTTTTCCTTGTCTGGAAAGCTTTTGATTTCTCCATCGAATCTGAATGAGATCCTTGCCGGGTAGAGTAATCTTGGCTGTAGGTTCTTCCCTTTCTTCACTTTAAATATATCATGCCACTCCCTTCTGGCTTGTAGAGTATCTGCTGAGAAATCAGCTTTTAACCTTATGGGAGTTCCCTTGTATGTTATTTGTCGTTTTTCCCTTGTTGCTTTCAATAATTTGTCTTTAACTTTTGTCAATTTGATTACTATGTGTCTCGATGTGTTTCTCCTTGGGTTTATCCTATATGGGACTCTCTGCGCTTCCTGAACTTGGGTGGTGTTTCCTTTCCCATGTTAGGGAAGTTTTTGACTATAACCTCTTCAAATATTTTCTCGAGTCCTTTCTCTCTCTCTTCTCCTCTGGGACTCCTATAATGCAAATGTTGTTGTGTTTAGTGTTGTCCCAGAGGTCTCTTAGGCTGTCTTCATTTCTTTTCATTCTTTTTTCTTTATTCCATTCTGTAACAGTGAATTCCACCATTCTGTCTCCCAGGTGACTTATCTGTTCTTCTGCCTCAGTTATTCTGCTATTGATTCCTTCTAGTGTATTTTTCATTTCAGTTATTGTATTGTTCACCTCTGTTTGTTTGTTCTTTAATTCTTCTAGGTGTTTATTCTTTAATTCTTCTAGGTCTTTGTTAAACATTTCTTACATCTTCTCAATCTTTGCCTCCTTTCTTTTTCTGAGGTCCTGGATCATCTTCACTATCATTATTCTGAATTCTTTTTCTGAAGGGTGCCTATCTCCACTTCATTTAATTGTTTTTCTGGGATTTTATCTTCTTCCTTCATCTGGTACATAGCCCTCTGCCTTTTCATCTTGTCTATCTTTCTGTGAATGTGTGTGTTTTTTTTTTTTTTTTTTGTCCCACAGGCTGCAGGATTGTAGTTCTTGCTTCTGCAGTCTGCCATCTGGTCTATGCAGCATTTTAGATTTACGGTGTAGTTTGATGGATTCTGAGATAACGAGGCTGGATTAGTAATTACATCCTTGTGAAACATCTTAGAGGATAAACTCAATGATTTTTCTCTATACAGAGTACTGGCCTCAGTTTTTGGCTTCTGATTTTTTTTTTTTGGTTTGGTTTGGTCAGCTATTATTTGTCAGGTATTAGCAAAAGCTAATATTTGAAATGGAGAATTACTCTAAAACAGACCAAAGAAACAAAACCCTACCAGACTACATTTAAACCAATAATCAGGGGGAAATATGTTCATTTATTCTAATTTCCATGGTCTTAGTGCTATGGCATGGGCTTTCTGCCCACCTTCAAAGCTGAGCGTAATGACTCACTGGACAGGGGAATGAATAGGCTTCATGGTTAACACGAGTCTGCTAAAATGCCTCTTGTGCCCACTTTTCATGACAGGGCTAGCTGCTTTTTGGCAATCAGCAAACTGCAGAAACAGTTCTATTCAATGTGAGCCATCGCTCCAGCAACCAAAAACAGGACTCTCCCTTGGGAGTTTCCTTTAGTTGTTAATGTGTGTTTCTTGCTGTTGTTGTCTTGGATCCTTTGAAATCACGCTTTTAGGACAAAAATGCCACTGATTATTTTAGCCTTTAAATGATGCCGACAAGGCATGTGTCCTGGAAAACTTTAGCAGCTACTGGGCTAATCTGAAACTCAGCAACCTGAATGAGGTGATTCTGCAGAACACAGCTGCTGGGCACACTGAATCAGACAGACTGCAAATATCTACATGTACACAGTATGTCTTAGTTTGTACCAGGTACTGTGATAGACACCTCTGTATATTACCTAATTAATCTTTACAACAAAGTATAAGGTCAGAGAGTTATTGAACTGTGGTAATTAAGAGCAGAGCCCTAGTTCTAGAACACCCAGCTCTATTAGTTAGTAGTTTTATGACCTTGGGCAATAATTTAATGCTCTGTGCCTTAGTTTCCTTATCTGTGCAATGGGGATAGCCCTCATAAGGCAGGTGTGATGTTTATAGGAGATAATTTAAAAAGTGCTCAGTATAGAACCTGCTACATGGTAAGCACTAAATATAAGATGGCAACTACCATCCTCACTTAACAGATGAGGAACTAAGGTTCAAAGTGTTTCCCTGACTTGCTCAAATTCCCATGGGTAGTAAGAGAGCTGAAATTTGAACTCAGTCTAACTCGGGTCCTTGCACTTAACAACCACATTGTTGTCTTCATCACTACCACCTACATTATTATTATCTATAAGTAAGAGTCTCAGCAACAAGCCAAAGGAAATCCTTGTCAGGCATACAATTTGGGGTGTGTGCACATGGCCAGGAAGAATTATTTTTAGTCACAATCACAGACAGGAAGAAAAATCACGATAAGTATGAGGAACTTTGGATGCCAAATTATCAAGACCTATTGCCTACACATTTGTTAATACCTCTCCCCCTTCTACACACACGCGGGAATCATGATTAAAATAGATTCATGCCAAATAATTTATTTTTTCTTGAGAACTTTTCACTGGAGTAGAACCACAACTCAACAACAAAAACAACTGCAGTTTTTACCTTGGAACTCTTAAACTAGGGCCCATTGACACCTAGAATATCCTTGAATGGGCTTAAAGTCCGTGAACTCCTAGAATTTGTGTACAATATTTGGGGTGTGTGTTAGTATATTTTTCTGAGGAGAGAGGCTATGATCATCTTTAGATTCTCATAGAGGTCTGTGACCCGAAAAAGTAAGAACCACTGTTTTAAACTGAAGGCTGTCCCAGGGGCAAAATACGGGTAGGGAATTGAGAGGTACAGGCTACTAATGTATAAAATAAATAAACTATAAGAATATAGTATGCAGCACAGAGAATATAGCCAATATTTTATAATAACTTTAAATGGAATATAATCTATACGAATTTTGAATCACTATGTTGCATGCCTGAAACCAGTATACTATTGTAAATAATATCGTAAATCAACTATACCTCAATAGAAAGAAGTTAGCATTAAAAAAAACCCAAAAAACTGAAGATTGTCCTACCAGTCTAGTTACAGTGGTGGTTCCCCAGAAAGCCTAATGAGGGTCCACATGAGGCCATTCATTACTTTCTCTGCTTCCTAACTCTACTCCTGTGCCTGGTCATTCAAGAGAGCATTGCATTTAGGATAAAAGTAACTGACAACAATGCTCCATATAAGTTAAGTAATTTGTGAGTTTTAGTTAAATCTAGATTTAAATGCAGTTAGGATGTAGTTCAGGAGTTGGTCAACTATAGCCTGCACTTGTTTTTGTAAATAAAGTTTTACTGGAACATAACCATGCTCACTAATTTACATATTGTCTATGCCCACTTTCTTGCTACAGGGTTGAATAGTTGTAACAGAGCATACAGGTCTCAAGGTCTAAAATATTTATATCTGACCCTTTACAGAAAATGCTTGCTAACCCCTGATGCAGTAATGCAGTTGAAAGAATCTTGGTACCACAGTGAGGGTGAGCTTGAGGTCTGGTGCTTCCATTGCTTCTGTGACCTTGCACAAGTCATTTAATTTTTTTTTTAATTAATGTATTTATTTATGGCTGTGTTGGGTCTTCGTTTCTGTGCGAGGGCTTTCTCTAGTTGTAGCAAGCAGGGGCCACTCTTCATCGCGATGCATGGGCCTCTCACTATCGTGGCCTCTCTTGTTGCAGAGCACAGGCTCCAGACGCGCCGGCTCAGTAATTGTGGCTCACGGGCCCAGTTGCTCCGCGGCATGTGAGGTCTTCCCAGACCAGGGCTCGAATCCGTGTCCCTTGCATTGGCAGGCAGATTCTCAACCACTGCGCCACCAGGGAAGCCCCAAGTCATTTAATTTTAACCTCAGTTTTTCATGTATAAAGTGGGAATAGCTTCTACTCACTTTGCTTACTCTTTACAGTTATTATCATCAAAATCAAATGTGATAATGCATGCAAATGTTAAATGTACCTTATTAGTTTCATTAGTGGTAAGATATCATCCCCAAGTTGCCTACACGTGGTGACACATTATTTCTCAGAAAAGGAGAAAAATAATTTTAAAAAACTAAGCACAATAGCAATTACATAATATGGCACAAAACAGTTACTCTGTGGAATTTGCCTTCCAAGGCAACTAATGATTAAGTGTTAATTTTTTAGGGAGGAAAAACAAATATTTCCTGAATAAATTGATAAATGAAATACTAAATAGAAATAACAACACCAAAGGACATTTTCTCAGTCAAATGTCTGTTCAGTTGAGATTTTGCACTTGATTTTAGGCCTTGCTGTTCATGACCAGAGACAAGGAAAAGCTGAGACAGTGTGGCTTCTGAAGTTTGAGCTCTATCTAATTAGGTGGCCAGGAAGAACTTCTCAGCTTCTGAATTTTAAAAATTGTCTTATATTTGTGACTATCTTTAGTAAATGCTTGAAATTTGAAAAGGAAATGGCATGGCTTATACACCAATTTTTGTGAAGAAGTAAAGAAATTGATGATTTTATCCATAATCTCACATATCCACTTAATATCCTTTTAAAGGGAAGGTTCAAACTCTCCTGAAAAAGAGTAGATATCTTTCTTCAAGCATTATTAGAGAAATTTAAAACATGTATTTTTTTCTCTCTCATGAATTATAGTGTGTTATGTTCTCTTTTAGCATCACTGAATGAATGGTTATTATTTTACAATTATTTAGTTCTGTTGGTGATATTATTTGGTTTTGGGCCAAATAATACTTTGCTACTTTCCTTTTCACCTGTTAAAAAGAAGACCAAATCAGGAAGAAAGCTCACCTCTGGGCAATAAGAGAATTAATAATCAGGGAGTTGGTGGGATGCTTGCAGATTTAAGAATTTTTGAAACAAACTCTACGCATAAAAGTTAGATTATAACCAGATTAACTAAATAATTTAGGTGACCTATTTCTATTTTAATATAAAAAAGTAACCAACATAGTATATTGGAAAGAAATAAACCAGGCCTGGTTCCTGACTCCATTTTGAGAAATTTACTTATTAGAAGGTAATACTACGTGTCAAAGAATTGAACGGGAGGGTTGGAGAACCACTCTGAAAAAAATGACAGGTATGCAGTTAGTATTTGAGGGACAGACAGCGGGACTCAGTTGAGAGTCTCCTCAGGGCAGCATGGCTGTACTGAACAAGCTCCACATGTTTTTACTATCTTCACATCGCTCCACTCAAATTCAAGCCCTGTAGAATAAATAGGGGCAGCTTGGGTTGCATGTCTATCTCTTGACTGGGGTAAAACGGAGCACTTTGATTAAAGCATATGCCCAATCTGAGACTGCACCCAATGGGAGACTGAAGGAAATCAGAATGCTATTAGCAAAAGAAAAGGATATGGACCCTAGGTCCCCAAAACTATAACAAAGGTAATCATGCCTGCCTGCTCAGGTTGTTAAACATATCAAAGGCAGCAACATATTTAAAATATATATCACAGAGACTGCCACTTTACAACAGTAGCTGAGGACTTCCTTGGTGCCTCAGTGGTTAAGAATCCGCCTGCCAATGCAGGGGACATGGGTTCGAGCCCTGGTCGGGGAAGATCCCACACGCCGCAGAGAATTAAGACCATGTGCCATAACTACTGAGCCTGCGCTCTAGAGCCCGTGAGCCACAACTACTGAAGACCATGTGCCACAACTACTGAAGCCAGCACGCCTAGAGCCCGTGCTCTGCAAAAAGAGAAGTCACCACAACGAGAAGTCCGTGCACCACAATGAGGAGTAGCCCCTGCTTGCTGCAACTAGAGAAAGCCCACGCACAGCAACGAAGACCCGACACAGCCAAAATAAATAAATAAATTAAAAAAACAGGTGCTGAATAGCAACCTCAATCTAGCCTTTGCTAACTAGTAGAAAGCAATAAAAGTTATAACACCAAGGGGGCGGTGGTGGTAGAGGGAGACTTACTCTCCCTTCAACACAGGCATAGCTAGATTTTGTTGCATGAAAGAGAAACAACCTGTATGCAGCTAGGAAGTCATTACTTACCACACCCTATACTTGTCCCAGTCTCAAAGATCCATGATGTATACGACTACGGTATAGGACAGCCATCCTCTCTTGCATGAGTATTACCTTTGAGAAGACTGCAGTACCAGTTTCCACTACCATTGCATTCATTTAGAAATAGGAAGTCCCCCCCAAAACTGGGCAGGACAAAGGGGTCATAGGAATCTGAGACACAATTCTGAGAGCCAGTAACTATTTGTTGCATTTTGTTGAATTGGAAAGTGGAGTTCACATAAGCAAGGCATTGTTAAGTGGTGGTGGAGGCAGACAGAACAATTATAGTCCTGCAAATTAGGAATTGTAGATTTTCCTTGCACTCCATCAGTTTATAGCATCAGAGAATCAGCCAATGGGGATAGGAGAAGAGTGAGAGTCACCAGAAATCAAGATTTAGAGAACATTAGCCATCTGTACTCGTTACAGGTCAATAAAGGTGACATGACCAGCAACAGGCAGAAAGCAGGTGGAACCAATAATTACTTCATTTCTTTTACATCTACTGGATCTGGGAGGCTCTGCTTTCATTAAACATGAGGGAAAAGAAATGTGAATGTGGCCTTTGAAAACCATTTCAGAACAAGAAAAAATTGCTTTTAGGATTACTGAGTAGTTGTATTGAAAGTACTTTATGATTTGGGGGGAAAACGTTGAGTACAAAGAGGAAGCTCGTTCAGAAGAAACAGAGGCAGAGCAGACCTTTGAGAATGACCTACTGCAGGATCCCGAGGACATTTCAGGAAATGGTTTGGCATGATGAAAAAGCTCTATCTTATAAAAACTGGCATCTGGGACAATATATGCAGGATCCATTTCATACAATCTCCACATTTACAAGAGATCTGTCCACTCTGCTGACTCTGGCCACCTCTGTTCACTCTTGCCGTTGTTCCTGGACAGGTGTCTCAGGCCCCCTGCTTTACCTGTTTCTAGCCATCCTTACCCCAAGCTCTGTGTAGGATTTTATTAGGTTGACTACAAGTACCCCTCAAGTGGTTCCATATGCCAACCCCGGCGAAACTATCCTTTTCCACTGATCGTTTACTGAGGGTTCCAAATCTTTTCAGACTTTTAATCTGGGTTCCTGTGGCTTTTCCCCCTTGGCTGCTTGTGGCCTAATAGCCTTTCTTCCCCCATGGCTTGGTTTCATAGCCCTGCTCGAAAGCAGATGCTCTGGCGCCTTTCACAATGAACACTGCCAGTTTCATGGCATTTTCTTGCGGCTTTTGGCTGTAACTCTCAACTTTCCAAGGCCCAATTGTAAGACACCATGTGGGACAGACCCAAGAGGAGGGATATGGTAAGTGGGGGAAGGGGATATTGTGTAGAGCATGTGAAATGAAACAAAATTTATTCTCAAGGCATAAGTCACATTTTTCTGTTAACTTGGTTTACACAATTCAGATGTCAGTTGATTGAAATGAACACGTTTCCTATGGGATGGAAAGGATATTTTTCAGTGGAGACTGAATGAAATTTGAGGGGCCTGCTTTTGGCAGGTGTTCTATCTTTGGTCTTTGCTCCTGCATGTCTGCTGTTTACCTTCCAGTTGAGAGGCAGTCTGCCATCTCCGTGCACATGCCCTCTCAGTCGTTTCCAGATCTGAGATTCTCTGTCTTCATTCATATCATGTCCTTGATTTTCTATTTGGAATACGAACTATTTTACTGTTAGCATAGGATAATCTTTTAATATATTCTTTTCCCTTTTCCTTTCTCTTCCCTACCCTCCCCCACAGGCAACAGCCTCTTCTGTGAAAAAGGCCCAGTGGATGGGTCAATCATTAAAAAAAAATTATGCATGTCAAGTGGCTAGTAAACTCTGAGAAATGATGGTGACTACCCACTGACTCTTTATTGGGAAGCAAAGTGGAGTGAGAGAACAAGGGATCGTCACTGAAAGCAACGGGGAGGTCAAGACAGAGAGTGGTGGTCTCACTCTATTTAGTGAGTAGAGGCCAGGGATGCTGCTAAACATCCTACAATCCACAGGACAGCCCCTCATAACAAAGAATTATTTAACCCAAAATGTTAATAGTGGCGAAGTTGACACACTCTCTGCATCTGTAGCTGCTTACAGTCATGATTAGGACCTTAGAGACTTTATTGCTAGTCCCTTGGGGAGCTTCCTCCCCATGAATTAGATCAGTTAACACTCACCCCTTAAGCCTGAAACCAAAGTCAGTTCTACAAAACAGAAGTAAGTCATTTAAATTAGTGCCACAGTATATTGCTGACTCTTTCCTTTTACTCCTTAGAGACTGCAATGGCTCCTCTTGGTTTCTTGGAGTCAAAAGTGCCTCCTGAGTAGATCAACTCAGATACAAACTGGAAAAGAAAGAAAGAGAGAGATTATCTATCTATCATCTATCTCTCTATAAATACATATAAAATCTATATATAATAATATATTTATAATATTATAATAATATTAATACAATATATTAAAATAGTATATAATATATAAAATACATTATATGTACATATTATATGTATTATATACTGCCCTCGCCCTTCCCTGCCTACCTCATTCTCACCCTCATCCCCACCTCTGGTCATTGTTCTTCACTACTATGTCTCACAAAGCAGACAGAAACCCTCCCTGAGGTTTGGAAAAAGAGGAAGAAACTTTTAAAGACATAGCATGTGACATTTTGAGTAAGTCACCCAGCCATCTCAGGTACAGAAACTCACAGGCTATGTGTTGTTCAGAATTAATGTAATTTCATTGCTTTGGTATTCAGAATACGATGATCAGTATTTTACCTTTATCATCTCTGTTTTTAATTAGGCAGAGGTACTAAAAAGATTAGGAGAGATGATGTTTATAAATCGCTTTGAGACTTTGATTAAAAGATGCTATTTAGAAATGAGTGCTTAAAACTATTTTTATGATTTCTACAGGTGGGCTTAGTTTTTGGTTATCTGACCCAAGGAGGTGGGGTAGTTGCACATTTCCTTTGAGTAAATGAATCCCCTGGTTAAGCTACCCCAATTATTGATGGATAGGTGACAAAATCCTCAGGTGTCGGGTCCTGCTTATCCTCCAGCCAGGACTCGGTGGGTACCATGACCTGGAACAAGATCTGTAGCCAGAGCACACATATTCTCTGGAATTTAATTGTCTTTTATTTATACATCCTAATCCAAGAATTTTCTATTTTAATAATTATGATAATGATGGTGTTGAGGTTAATAACTTCCAAGTATATATTTTAGCTTGAAATTTTTTTTTTTTTTTGAGGTACGGGGGCCTCTCACTGTTGTGGCCTCTCCTGTTGTGGAGCACAGGCTCCGGACGCGCAGGCTCAGTGGCCATGTCTCACGGGCCCAGCCGCTCTGCGGCATGTGGGATCCTCCTGGACCGGGGCACGAACCCGTGTCCCCTGCATCGGCAGGTGGACTCTCAACGACTGCGCCACCAGGGAAACCCAAAATTTTCTTTTTATTCAAACTCAAGGAGAAAGAAAATAATTCTGACCTAATGATAAAGTTATTGGAGAGTCCTATGCCCCAGGACACATAAAACCTTGCCCTTCTCCTTTCACTCCCAAACTTCATTCACGCCCTCCCAACCAGGTATTATGTAGCCTGGTGTGGCTAATATGGCCAAATGGATGAAATCAATCTCCACAGTGGCTGAAAAATTAGGTAACTAACTTACATCTGTTGAATCTCTGCAGTTTATGGTCATTGTTTTACTTTGTTTTTATTGCTGAAAGTAAATTTATTCTCTGTTATCAATAATAACTGAAATGAGATAGTATACTATAACAGAAATAATATATGATGAGGAGATGGAAAAATATGTTCCCACTTGGCCATTATCTAGCTTTGTGACCTTGGACCATTTTACTCTGTGCCTTAGTTTCCTCGTCTGCAACATGAGGGAGATAGCCCAAAAAAACTTCTATGGTGCTTTTCAGATCAAAAATTCAAAATTCTATGACCTTAAACTATAGGTGACATAAAAATTTCACATGGATATGACAGATATTTATAATTATGGCCTTTGGAGTAGAAAAAAAATCTTGACAAACTTTCAATTATGTAATATATCTAATTTGTAGACACATACACAAATCCCAACTCTTGAGATAACTGGTTTCACTTAAATGTTCATCCATTTCTATATCCTCAACCAGCTCTACAACCATATTACGTTTGTGACATAGTTTGAAGCTATTTGCCCTGTGTCCACCAATGAAAACTTAGAGAGGAGAATGCTTTCTAGAATTTACCCATTATGATTACAAAAATAAATTATTCTGTTGTATAAAAAGAGGGAAAATAATGTGAGGTTTACATGAGAAACTTCAAAGTCTAATGGAGAAAGAAGGCAGGATGTGGTTCTATTTGTTTAAAACTGTTTAACTTTTTAGGTCCAAGGAGTGATATGAATTCCAAAAGGAATGATTTCCAAGAGGAAGAGAAACTTTTGATGGTTGGCCTAATAAAATAAAACTACACATTAGTGAAACTGAATTCAAAGATGATTCCAACACTGCTGCAAACAGATGAGCCCGGTAGCTGGCTCCTGTCCAACCCCAGCTGCTGTGCACACTGTAACCACCATGTGTTATCTGCAAACCAGATCGTTTCTGTGCGGGAAAGACCAGCCAGCTTTCTTGGCCAAGCTGCTGCCATAAAACACACTAGTGATTTGATTTTTCATGTTTCTTAAGGATATTATACTTTGACACACAGTATACGTTTGGTCTCAAATTGTCCAGTGGGCTATCACAGATGACTGGTTGATGAATGTTTTATCAGAAGAGGTCACATTTTCTCAGGTTGTTTTGTGTCACGGCAAATCATTGCTTTACAGTGAGGAGTGCCCTTAAAAACAAAAAAACAAACAAAAAAAAAACCCACTTAAATCTTAAGCAAAAGGATACAAAGTGCAGTTAAATACTCTCATTAAGAATAATTTGCCTTTCACAATTTATATGCATCAGCTGCCTTTTGATATCGCCTGCGAAAAGCAAAAGCATCATGGGATCTCTTAAAAGAACTGGAAAACTAAATGTCAGAACAGCATTTTTACACTCGGCTAGAGAAATTCCCGCCTCATATAAAACACCTACATTCCAACACCTAGTGTTTGCTTTGGAGACTTACAAAGAGTTAATACAGCTTGTTTGGCATCAGATATCGGTATAATGGGCTTTTACTGAAGTAATTAAAATTTGTTTATAATTAATACAGATGAATTAGTTTCTGCACAATAATAGTTAGGAGATTAACAAAGGCCACATTTTGGCAACAGGACTACATTCTTTCCCAAGTGCTGTGGGACCTTATCCAATGAATGTCTGTCCAAGCCGGCTGATTCTTCAGAGATGCCATATGGCACAGCTATGCATTATGACTTTTTTTTCTAAAAGGCAGCCATATGACATAACTGATCTTTAAAACGTTGTCAGAAGGCATTACCTGGGTAGGCTTTGAGCTGCTTTCCAAAAACTTAGCAAGCACGGGGCTATTAATTATGAGTAAAAGAAACGTGCATGCGCACACTGGAAACTTGGCGTTCTTTCCTCTCTAGTCACAGCTGATCATCTCTCAAGCCTTCTAGCTGGGGAAGTAGCTTTTTTTTTTTTTAAACTTCCAACGGAGGAAAAAAATTGTTTTAAAACATATATTCATCAATTTCTTTATAAAATGTCTATGCACCTGACCCTAATATGTACATATTTTGCCACCTGTACTTTCACTGTATTCACTGATTTTCAAAAAAAGAATGAAAACACAATGCTATTTACAACCAAAAATTTTCAAAACAATGTTTAGAGTGCCAGTGAAAGAAAAATAATTTTCTAGTTGTGGTGGTAGTTGATTTTTAGCTGACATCTATACCCTCCATACTACTCAGTTTTGGATGGCAAAAAATGTAATAACTCAAATATTTTCTTTCTGATTTCCTCAGAAAATTAGTTTGTACAAGGGGGCACATCCATTTTAGACTTTCTATTTTTGTATGTGTGTTTAGAACAAGTTGGTTGCGTTAGTTTCCGTTTATAAACTACCTACGGGAATTTGCAGAACTCCATAGAATAGGAAGAAAGGGAATAGAGAAGTCAATGCTATCAGTGGGTTTGATGGGCTCAGAACCAGTGAGAACCGCCTCTGGATTTGTGCTGACTCCTAACCTACTGCTACTCTGTATCTATTCTGATGTTGTTTCCTGGACTTCATTTGGATCTCAAATTTAAGGTGTGTAAAATTGAACTCCCTCAAACTTGTACCTCTCACAGTCTTTCTTTTCTCTATAAATGCCAACTCCATCCTTTTGGCAAATCAGTTAAAAAACCTAGCAGTCATCTTTGACCCCTCTCTTTCCCTCATAGCCCCCATCCAGTCCACCAACAGATTCTGTGAGCTCTAACTTCAAAATATATCCTAATTTTCCTGACTCCTTGCTACTTCCACTGTTAGGACCCTGGTCCTAGGCACTAGCATCTTTCTCCTCTGTTAATTTAATAGAGTTCTGTTTCTCTGTTTCCACTGCCCCTTGCCTACTGTCTGTTTCTTTGATAGCAGCCCCAGTGATCTTGTCAAAGTAAATGTCAGCCATGTCACTTCCCTGATCAAAATCCTCAGCTCACTTTGAATGAAAGTCCTCACCAGGCCTAAAGGGCTCTACACAATCAAGTCTCTTGTTTCTTTTCTAAACCTACCCCTAATGCTGCCCTTGGCTCACTCCTGCTCCACTTGCATTGGCTTCAAACAAGGATGCATATAGCACGATCTCCTGCCCCAAGGCTTCTACACCTGCTATTTACTTTCTCAATGGTGTTTTGGGGTAAGCTGCTATTGGCTTGTGAGTCACTTGTCAAATTGTCGGGAACTGTGCTAGGCAGTTGTTAAACCAGTGGTAGCTGGAAATCAGCCAAAGTGGGAGTATTTACACCAAGGAAATTGGCAATCTTTAAAAATCAGATCACTACATTCCACGGAGACACTGTTAAGCATTTACCAGAATTTCACTGATTTTTCTCTTCCTGTAATGTTCTCCTCTGGCACAAGTACCTCTCCTACTTCCTCAACTTCTTCAGATCTTTATAAAAGACCTTAGGAGTGAGGTCTACTCTGCCTACCCTGTTTAAAATATAACCACCCTCAACTTTCTCTCATCCTTTCATTATTTTTCTCCATTAAACTGGTAATTTTTGTCATTTTTATATTTATTTATTTATTTTTAGTTTATTGTCTGTCTCCCTGCAATAAAATATGGAATGAATGCATAAAAGAGTTAATCAGCACTCTATCAATATATATTGCACTCTTCCAATAGCCATCAAATGCATCAGAGTTCTTCCTCACCATATAACATTTGAAATGCTGATTTTTAAAAAGTATCTATTTTGAAATAATTAACTTTATTTGAAATAAATTTCATCTCATATAAGAGTTGCAGGAATAGTATTTAAAAAAGACTTTTGCATACACTTCACTCAGATTCAGCAGTTATTGACATTTTGCCACATTTGATCTATCTATCCACCATCTATCTAATTTTTTTTTTAACCAGGACCATTTGAGGTACTTGCTTACTTCATGACCCTAAATGCTTTAACTAGAAGGTCCTCAGAAAACAGTTTCTACCTTTTAAAATATTTTTTCCAGTTTTATTGAAAAATAATTGATATGCATCACTGTATAAATTTAAGGTATACAGCATTATGGTTTGATTTACATATATTGTGAAATAATTACCACACCATATTCAACTAACATCCATCTTCTCATATAGATACAATAAAAAGAAAGAAGAAAAGAAAAAAGGAAAAAAAATTCCTTCTTGTGATGAGAACTCTTAGAATTTATGGTCTTAACAACTTTCACTTATATCATATAGCACTGATAACTATAGCTATCATGTTGTACATTATGTCCCTTGCACTTACTCATTTTATACCTGGAAGTTTGTACCTCTTGACCACCTTCCTCCAATTCCTCTTCCTCATACTCTCTGCCTCTGGTAACCACAAATCTGATCTCATTTTCCATGAGTTTTTTCTTTTTTAAGATTCCACATATAAGTGAGATAATACAGTATTTATCTTTCTCTGTCTGACTTATTTCACTTGGTATAATGACTTCAACGTCCATGCACGTTGTCGCAGATGGCAAGATTTCCTTGTTTTATATGACCAAATAATATTCCATTATATATCATGTCTTCTTTATCCAGTCATCCATCAATGGACACTGAGGTCTGTTTCCATGTCTTGGGTAGTGTAAATAATGCTGCTATGAACATGGGGGTGCAGATATCATTTTGAGTTAGTGTTTTTCCTTTGGATGTATTCCCAGAAGTTGAGTTGCTGGATCATGTGGTAGTTCTATTTTTAATTTTTTGAGGATCCTCTATACTGTTTTCCATAGTAGCTGCACCAATTTACAATCCCACCAACAGTGCACAAGTGTTTCCTTTCCTCCACATCCTGGCCAGCATTTGTTATCTCTTGTCTTTTTGATGGTGGTCAATCTAACAACTGTGAGGTGAAGGGATATTCTGTTATATAACCACAGAATTGTGGTCAGCCTCGGGAAATTTAACATTGATAAAATAGTATTATTTAAATTGCACTACATACTTTTTTTTAACACATGTTCAAAATTTTCTCTTTTTTTGGCCTTGCTACATGACATGTGGGATCTTAGTTCCCCGACCAGGGATCAAACCCGTGCCTGTTGCATGCACTCCATATTTAAATTTTGCCAACTGTTCCCCAGATGTTCTCTTAATACTTTCTTTTCTCCAGTCCAGCATCTAACACAGCAACCTGAATGACATTTAGTTGCATCTCTTTCTCCTTAAAACTGGACACCCTAAACCGTCCTGACACAGCTTCTCAGCTTTCCTTGTCTTCTGTGATCTTTTGTAAGAGAATAGGCCATCATCAATATGGAATGTATTTTAGGTTGGATTTGACTTATATGTACTCATTATGAGATTCAGATTATGTAGTTTTGGAGAAATACCTCGTATATGATATTATGACCTTCTCAGTACATCATATCAGAAGGCATAGAAGGGCAATTTGTCCCATTACTGATGATGCTTTGATCTTTTGGTTAAGGTGTTGTCTGCCAGGTTTCTCTACTCTGAAGTTATCATTTTTCGCTTTGTGACTAATAAGTAATCTACAGAGAGATACTTTAAAACAATATAAATATCTTGCTCCTCTTCAAACTTTCATCTGATTGTTTTACAACACATTGATGATTCTTGCCTGAATAAATTATGATAGTTTCAAAATGATGATTTTTAAAATTCTCTTATTCCTTCTTCATTTATTATTTGGCATTCTATTGTAAGGAAGACCTTTCCCTTCCCTTCCTCTTTATTCATGATCAATATGAACTAATGGATTCTCACTTTATTTGATAGGTTACAATCTATTATTGTCATTATTTATTTTGATCTAAAATTGTCCTAGATTACGTTGGTGGGAGCCCCTTAAAATTGACTCTCATGTCCCTTTGACATGCCCCATCTTTCTTTGGAGCACTTCCTCACATTTCGGTATAACAAGATTTTTTAGACTAATCTTGTACTTTTCTGTCTTTTTGGGTTTCGTTTTTTTTTTTTTTTTTCTTCTTCTTCTTCAAAGTAGTTATGTTATTTCTTTGGAATGTAGTTAGGTTCCTTTGTTCTGTTTGTGCATAGTTTGACATTGTCCCCTTCCCCCATTCCTTGTTGATTTAATTTAAATTTTTAATATGTAAAACATTAAAATGGTTCCAAAAGTCAAACCTATACAGAACAGATACTCAGAGTACCCTTTGCTATCTCTTTCACCCTGTTCCCAACTACTCCTTGTAAAAAGTCAGTTTCAGATTTATTTGTTTGTTTGCAAAAATAAACAGTTTTTTTAAAAATTCTCTTTTCTTCCTTAAACAAAAGGTAGCATATTCTTTATATACTCTTTTGCACATTTTTTTTTTTTTGCGGTACGCGGGCCTCTCACTGCCGTGGCCTCTCCCGTTGCGGAGTACAGGCACAGCTACTCCGCGGCACGTGGGATCTTCCTGGACCGGGGCACGAACCCGTGTGCCCTGCATCGGCAGGCGGACTCTCAACCACTGCGCCACCAGGGAAGCCCTCTTTTGCACATTTTTAAACAATATATCCTAGAAATCACTCCTAGTCAGTTCATGCAGGTCTTTCTCACTCTCTCCTATTTTAATAGTTGCATGATACTTCATAGTGTGTATGAGCAATAGTTTATCCAGCCAATCTACTATATATGGGCATTTAAATTGTTTTTAATATTTTGCAATGACAAATAATGCTATATTGATTAAATACTAAATTTTAAGTGTTTACTCTTCTTAGTTTAAGATCATTGATAAAGTATGAGTAAGCTGGAAAGCCATAATTCTTAAAGTTATTTCCAGTCATTTATATCACACTGTGAACACATGATAAAACTACATTCTTTCACTGTGGAAATGTAAGGAAAACAGCAGCATGCTAGTTTGAGCATGTGTGTATATGTCGGGGTGAGTAGGAATCCACTAACAGGAATTTAGGGCTGAAAAAGGTCAGCTGGCAAGGCGAATTTCTTCTACTTTCAAGTGGCATTAAGGCCCAGTTTGTGTTTGATATTTTATTTATTCAACAGATGCTTATAGGGAACTTGCCCTTTGGTAGGTGCTATTCAGGGCACTGGGACACAACAGTGAACAAGAGAGGCAAAGGTAACTCAGATTTGTGGTTACCAGAGGCATGGGGTGGGAGAAGGGGGGAATTGGAGGAAGGCGGTCAAAAGGTACAAACTTCCAGTTTTAAGAGAAATAAGTACTAGGGATGTAATGTGCAACAAGATGACTATAGTTAGCTGTATTGTGGTATATTTGAAAGTCGTTTATCATTTCCCAACATATGTAAAGCAAATCATTATACTGTACACCTTAGATTTATACAGTGCTGTATAAATATACAATTATATTTCAATTATATTTCAGTAAAACTAGAAAAAATGTGTGACAAAGGCTGTGTTCTCATGGAGTTGCATTCTACTTGGACACAAATCATAAACCAGTATACCAATAAATAAATATGTAATTTTAGATAGAGTCTATCTATATGAAAAAGACAAAATGACTTGGAGGAGGGAGGGGAACATTATTTTAGGAAGGGTGCTGGAGAAAACCTTTTGTATAGGCAAACTTTGAGCAGAGATGTGAAAAAATAGAAGCAAAAAAAAAAAATAGTTGATAGAAATGATTACAGGTTGAGAAAATGACCAGGGCAAAGGGACTGAGGTGGGAATGCTCTTGTTGTGTTCTAGAACTTGAAACCAGGTAAAGGAGAGGAGGGGTCTGTGAGGAGGCAAGTGAATGACCATTTAGAGTAAGGATATGGATTTTGTTTTAAAAATATTAGTAAGCCATTGGGGGGGGGTTCTAGGTGATATGATCTGATTTTTTATTTTTTAATTTTCAGGTCACCTTGGCTACTATGTGGAGAAAAAACTGCAAGTGAAAAAAGTGCAAGCAGGGATAGTGTCACTGCAGTCTGGATCAAAGAAGGTGGTGCCTTAAGCTAGGGTAGGCACAGTGTCGGTAGTGAGAAATACCATAAATAATGTAAATTTTAAAGATAGAACTCACAGGATTTTCTAATGGATTATGGAGGTTGTGGAAGAGAGATTAAAGATGACTCCTAGATTTTATCTTAATCAAGTCTAGGAATGACACAATTGTGCTCTTTTACAAGGCCTTGGAGACACAGCCCAGTCTAATAGCTTCCTGTCATCACAGTGCCTGTTAAAGCCTTGTCAATGTATTTCTTTCTTGCTAGCGATCAAGAGTTTCCTGAAAATAAGCGGGAGTATTGTGGGCAGAGGAAAATATGCGAGATATGAGAATTGATGAGAAAAAAATTTCCCTCAAAAATGAGCTATGACAAAAACCGAACTAGTTTCTAATGATTAAGTAATTAATTCATTCACTTATTTTCTATTTATTGGGTGTTAGGGGTTATACTACAGAGCAACATAGATGTGGACAATGCCATCATAGAGTTTACAGTTATCCTGACAGCATAATATATGTCAATACTGGGAATCACAGGGATTCACAAAAACTGGTGGATCCCATTTGATATACAATGTGCTCCATCATTTTTAATTTGAGATTTGCCTCAAATCTTATGGCAAAGAACTTTGAGTAATCAAATTAACTTATACCAATGTGTGATGGACAGTCTTTGGTAATATTTGCTTTAAATGAGAACGTTGAATTTCTTTTTTTTTCTTTTCTTTTTTTGCCAATCTTTTTTTTTTTTTTTTTTTTTTTTCCTGCAGTATGCAGGCCTCTCACTACTGTGGCCTCTCCCGTTATGGAGCACAGGCTCCGGACGTGCAGGCTCAGCGGCCATGGCTCACGGGCCCAGTCGCTCCACGGCATGTGGGATCCTTCCGGACCGGGGCACGAACCCGTGTCCCCTGCATCGGCAGGCAGACTCTCAACCACTGCGCCACCAGGGAAGCCCTTTTTTGCCAATCTTATTCCATTTTCCCCCACACTTTTCTTCTTGGAGTTTTATTTGTATGTCTTTTTATTTTATTTTATTTTATTTTTAACATCTTTATTGGGGTATAATTGCTTTACAATGGTGTGTTAGTTCTGCTTTATAACAAAGTGAATCAGTTATACATATACATATGTTCCCATATCTCTTCCCTATTGCGTCTCCCTCCCTCCCACCCCTCCAGGCGGTCACAAAGCACCGAGCCGATATCCCTGTGCCATGCGGCTGCTTCCCACTAGATATCTACCTTACGTTTGTTAGTGCATATATGTCCATGACTCTCTCTCGCCCTGTCACATCTCACCCTTCCCCTCCCCATATCCTCAAGTCCGTTCTCCAGTAGGTCTGTGTCTTTATTCCTGTCTTACTCCTAGGTTCTTCATGACATTTTTTTTTCTTAAATTCCATATATATGTGTTAGTGTATGGTATTTGTCTTTTTCTTTCTGACATACTTCACTCTGTATGACAGACTCTAGTTCTATCCACCTCATTACAAATAGCTCAATTTCGTTTCTTTTTATGGCTGAGTAATATTCCATTGTATATATGTGCCACATCTTCTTTATCCATTCATCTGATGATGGGCACTTAGGTTGTTTCCATCTCCGGGCTATTGTAAACAGAGCTGCAATGAACATTTTGGTACATGACTCTTTTTGAATTTTGGTTTTCTCAGGGTATATGCCCAGTAGTGGGATTGCTGGGTCATATGGTAGTTCTATTTGTAGTTTTTTAAGGAACCTCCATACTGTTCTCCATAGTGGCTGAACCAATTCACATTCCCACCAGCAGTGCAAGAGGGTTCCCTTTTCTCCACACCCTCTCCAGCATTTATTGTTTCTAGATTTTTTGATGATGGCCATTCTGACAGGTGTGAGATGATATCTCATTGTAGTTTTGATTTGTATTTCTCTAATGATTAATGATGTTGAGCATTCTTTCATGTGTTTGTTGGCAGTCTGTATATCTTCTTTGGAGAAATGTCTATTTAGCTCTTCTGCCCATTTTTGGATTGGGTTGTTTGTTTTTTTGTTATTGAGCTGCATGAGCTGCTTGTAAATTTTGGAGATTAATCCATTGTCAGTTGCTTCATTTGCAAATATTTTCTCCCATTCTGAGGGTTGTCTTTTGGTCTTCTTTATGGTTTCCTTTGCTGTGCAAAAGCTTTGAAGTTTCATTAGGTCCCATTTGTTTATTTTTGTTTTTATTTCCATTTCTCTAGGAGGTGGGTCAGAAAGGATCTTGCTGTGATTTATGTCACAGAGTGTTCTGCCTATGTTTTCCTCTGATATGATAGTTTCTGGCCTTACGTTTAGGTCTTTAATCCATTTTGAGCTTATTTTTGTGTACGGTGTTAAGGAATGATCTAATCTCCTACTTTTATATGTATCTGTCCAGTTTTCCCAGCACCACTTATTGAAGAGGCTGTCCTTTCTCCACTGTACATTCCTGCCACCTTTATCAAAGATAAGGTGTCCATATGTGCGTGGGTTTACCTCTGGGCTTTCTATCCTGTTCCATTGATCCATCTTTCTGTTTTTGTGCCACTACAATACTATCTTGATTACTGTAGCTTTGTAGTATAGTCTGAAGTCAGGGAGCCTGATTCCTCCAGCTCCGTTTTTTATTCTCAAGATTGCTTTGGCTCTTCGGAGTCTTTTGTGTTTCCATACAAGTTGTGAAATTTTTTGTTCTAGTTCTGTGAAAAATGTCAGTGGTAGTTTGATAGGGATTGCATTGAATGTATAGATTGCTTTGGGTAGTAGAGTCATTTTCACAATGTTGATTCTTCCAATCCAAGAACATGGTATATCTCTCCATCTAATTGTATCATCTTTAATTTCTTTCATCAGTGTCTTATAATTTTCTGCATACAGGAATTTTGTCTCCTTAGGTAGGTTTATTCCTAGATATTTCTTTCTTTTTGTTGCAATGGTAAATGGGAGTGCTTTCTTGATTTCACTTTCAGATTTTTCATCATTAGTATATAGGAATGCCAGAGATTTCTGTGCATTAATTTTGTATCCTGCTACTTTACCAAATTCATTGATTAGCTCTAGTAGTTTTCTGGTAGCATCTTTAGGATTCTCTATGTATAGTATCACGTCATCTGCAAACAGTGACAGCTTTACTTCTTCTTTTCTGATTTGGATTCCTTTTATTTCCTTTTCTTCTCTGATTGCTGTGGCTAAAACTTCCAAAACTATGTTGAATAAGAGTGGTGAGAGTGGGCAAGCTTGTCTTGTTCCTGATCTTAGTGGAAATGCTTTCAGTTTTTCACCATTGAGGATGATGTTGGCTGTGGGCTTGTCATATATGGCCTTTATTATGTTGAGGAAAGTTCCCTCTATGCCTACTTTCTGCAGAGTTTTTATCATAAATGGGTGTTGAATTTTGTCAAAAGCTTTCTCTGCATCTATTGAGATGATCATTTGGTTTTTCTCCTTCAATTTGTTAATATGGTTTATCACATTGATAGATTTGCATATATTGAACAATCCTTGCATTCCTGGAATAAACCCCACTTGATCATGGTGTATGATCCTTTTAATGTGCTGTTGCATTCTGTTTGCTAGTATTTTGTTGAGGATTTTTGCATCTATGTTCATCAGTGATATTGGCCTGTAGTTTTCTTTCTTTGTGACACCCTTGTCTGGTTTTGGTATCAAGGTGATGGTGGCCTCGTAGAAGGAATTTGGGAGTGTTCCTCCCTCTGCTATATTTTGGAAGAGTTTGAGAAGGATAGGTGTTTGCTCTTCTCTAAATGTTTGATAGAATTCGCCTGTGAAGCCATCTGGTCCTGGGCTTTTGTTTGTTGGAAGATTTTTAATCACAGTTTCAATTTCAGTGCTTGTGATTGGTCTGTTCATATTTTCTATTTCTTCCTGATTCAGTCTTGGCAGGTTGTGCATTTCTAAGAATTTGTCCATTTCTTCCAGGTTGTCCATTTTATTGGCATAGAGTTGCTTGTAGTAATCTCTCACGATCTTTCGTATTTCTGCAGTGTCAGTTGTTACTTCTCCTTTTTCCTTTCTAATTCTATTGATTTGAGTCTTCTCCCTTTTTTTCTTGATGAGTCTGGCTAGTGGTTTATCTATTTTGTTTATCTTCTCAAAGAACCAGCTTTTAGTTTTATTGATCTTTGCTATTGTTTCTTTCATTTCTTTTTCATTTATTTCTGATCTGATTTTTATGATTTCTTTCCTTCTGCTAGCTTTGGGGTTTTTTTGTTCTTCTTTCTCTAATTGCTTGACGTGCAAGGTTAGGTTGTTTATTCGAGATGTCTCCTGCTTCTTAAGGTGGGCTTGTATTGCTATAAACTTCCCCCTTAGAACTGCTTTTGCTGCATCCCATAGGTTTTGGGTCGTTGTGTCTCCATTGTCATTTGTTTCTAGGTATTTTTTGATTTCCTCTTTGATTTCTTCAGTGATCACTTCATTATTAAGTAGTGTATTGTTTAGCCTCCATGTGTTTGATTTTTTACAGATCTTTTCCTGTAATTGATATCTAGTCTCATGGTGTTGTGGTCGGAAAAGATACTTGATACAATTTCAATTTTCTTAAATTTACCAAGGCTTGATTTGTGACCCAAAATATGATCTATCCTGGAGAATGTTCCATGAGCACTTGAGGAAAATGTGTATTTTGTTGTTTTTGGATGGAGTGTCCTATAAATATCAATTAAGTCCATCTTGTTTAATGTATCATTTAAAGCTTGTGTTTCCTTATTTATTTTCATTTTGGATGATCTGTCCATGGGTGAAAGTGGGGGGTTAAAGTCCCCTACTGTGAATGTGTTACTGTCGATTTCCCCTTTTATGGCTGTTAGTATTTGCCTTATGTATTGAGGTGCTCCTATGTTGGGTGCATAAATATTTACAATTGTTATATCTTCTTCTTGGATCGATCCCTTGATCATTATGTAGTGTCCTTCTTTGTCTCTTGTAATAGTCTTTATTTTAAAGTCTATTTTGTGTGATATGAGAATTGCTACTCCAGCTTTCTTTTGGTTTCCATTTGCACGGAATATCTTTTTCCATCCCCTTACTTTCAGTCTGTATGTGTCTCTAGGTCTGAAGTGGGTCTCTTGTAGACAGCATATATAAGGGTCTTCTTTTTGTATCCATTCAGCCAATCTGTGTCTTTTGGTGGGAGCATTTAATCCATCTACATTTAAGGTAATTATCGATATGTATGTTCCTATTCCCATTTTCTAAATTGTTTTGGGTTCGTTTTTATAGGTTTTTTCCTTCTCTTGTGTTTCTTGTCTAGAGAAGTTCCTTTAGCATTTGTTGTAAAGCTGTTTTGGTGGTGCTGAACTCTCTCAGCTTTTGCTTTCTGTAAAGGTTTTAATTTCTCCATCAAATCTGAATGAGATCCTTGCTGGGTAGAGTAGTCTTGGTTGCAGGTTTTTCTCCTTCATCACTTTCAGTATGTCCTGCCACTCCCTTCTGGCTTCCAGGGTTTCTGCTGAGAGATCAGCTGTTAACCTTATGGGGATTCCCTTGTGTGTTTGTTATTTGTTGTTTTTCCCTTGCTGCTTTTAATATGCTTTCTTTTTTAATTCTTGACAGTTTGATTAATATGATTAATATGTGTCTTGGTGTATTTCTCCTTGGATTTATCCTGTATGGGACTCTCTGTGCTTCCTGGACTTGATTAACTATTTCCTTTCCCATATTAGGGAAGTTTTCAACTATAATCTCTTCAAATATTTTCTCAGTCCCTTTCTTTTTCTCTTCTTCTCCTGGAACCCCTATAATTCGAATGTTGGTGTGTTTAGTGTTGTCCCAGAGGTCTCTGAGACTGTCCTCAGTTCTTTTCATTCTTTTTCTTTATTCTGCTCTGCAGTATTTATTTCCACTATTTTATCTTCCAGGTCACTTATCCGTTCTTCTGCCTCAGTTATTCTGCTATTGATCCCATCTAGAGTACTTTTAATTTCATTTATTGTGTTGTTCACCGTTGCTTGTTTCATCTTTATTTCTTCTAGGTCCTTGTTAACTGTTTCTTGCATTTTGTCCATTCTATCTCCAAGATTTCGGATCATCCTTACTATCATTATTCTGAATTATTTTGCAGGTAGACTGCCTATTTCCTCTTCATTTGTTAGGTCTGGTGCATTTTTATCTTGCTCCTTTATCTGCTGTGTGTTTTTCTGTCTTCTCATTTTGCTTATCTTACTGTGTTTGGGGTCTCCTTTTTGCAGGCTGCAGGTTCATAGTTTCTGCTGTTTTTGATGTCTGTCTCCAGTGGCTAAGGTTTGTTCAGTGGGTTGTGTAGGCTTCCTGGTGGAGGGTACTAGTGCCTGTGTTGTGGTGGATGAGGCTGGATCTTGTCGTCTAGTGGGCAGGTTCACATCTGGTGGTGTGTTTTGGGGTGTCTGTGGACTTATGATTTTAGGCAGCCTCTCTGCTAATGGGTGGGGTTGTGTTCCTGTTTTGCTAGTTGTTTGGCATAGGTTGTCCAGCACTGTAGCTTGCTGGTCGTTGAGTGAAGCTGGGTGCTGGTATTAAGATGGAGGTCTCTGGGAGATTTTCACCCTTTGATATTATGTGGAGCTGGGAGGTCTCTTGTTGACCAGTGTCCTGTAGTTGGCTCTCCCACCTCAGAGGCAGAGCCCTGGCTCCTGGCTGGAGCACCAAGAGTCTTTCATCCACAGAGCTCAGAATAATGGGGAGAAAAAGTAGAGAGAATTAGTAGAAGTATGAAGAAAGAAAGAAAGAAAGAAAGAGAGAATGAAAGAAAGAAAGAAAGGAGGGAAGGCAGGCAGGAAGGAAGGAAGGAAGAAAAGAAAGAAAGAAAGAAAGAAAGAAGCGAAGAAGGAAAGAAGGCAAGAAGGAAAGAAAGGAGAGAGGGAGGGAGGGAGGCAGGAAGGAAGGAGGGAAGGAAGGAAAAAAGACAGAAAGAAAGAAGATACAGTAAAATAAAATAAAGTATAATAAAGTTACTGAATTAAAAAATAATTATTTAGAAAAAAAAAGGGACGGATAGAACCTTAGGACAAATGTTGGAAGCAAAGCTATACAGACAAAATCTTACACAGAAGCATACACATACACACTCACAAAAAATGGTAAAGGGGAAAAAAATCATAAGTCTTGCTCTCAGAGACCACCTCCTCAATTTGGGATGATTCGTTGTCTAAAGGAGGGAAGGAAAGAAAGAAAGAAAGAAAGAAAGAAAGAAAGAAAGAAAGAAAGAAAGAAAGAAAGAAAGAAAATTATAATAGATTTATTAAAATTAATTATTAAGAAAAAAAATTTAAAAAACCATGGACGGATAGAACCCTAGGACAAATGGTGGAAGCAAAGCTATACAGACAAGATCTCACACAGAAGCATACACATACACATTCACAAAAAGAGGAAAAGGGGAAAAAATCATAGATCTTGCTCTTGAAGCCCACCTCCTCAATTTGGGATGATTCATTGTTTATTCATGTATTCCACAGATGCAGGGTACATCAAGTTGATTGTGGAGTTTTAATCCGCTGCTCCTGAGGCTGCTGGGAGAGATTTCCCTTTCTCTTCTTTGTTCTCACAGCTCACAGGGGCTCAGCTTTGGATTTGGCCCTGCCTCTGCGTGTAGGTCGCTGGAGGGCGTCTGTTTTTTGCTCAGACAGGACGGGGTTAAAGGAGCCGCTGATTCGGGGGCTCTGGCTCACTCAGGCCGGGGGGAGGCAGGGGCACTGCGTGCGGGGCGGGCCTGCGGCAGCAGAGGCCGGTGTGACATTGCACCAGCCTGAGGCCTGCCGTGCGTTCTCCCGGGGAATCTGTCCCTGGATCCTGGGAACCTGGCAGTGGGGGGCTGCACAGGCTCCCCGGAAGCGGGGTGTGGATAGTGACCTGTGCTCGCACACAGGCCCCTTGGTGGTGGCAGCAGCAGCCTTAGCGTCTCCCGCCCGTCCCTGGGGTCCGTGCTTTTAGCCGCGGCTCGTGCCCGTCTCTGGGGTCCGCGCTTTTAGCCACGGCTCGCGCCTGTCTCTGGAGCTCCTTTAAGCAGCGCTCTTAAACCCCTCTCCTCGCGCACCAGGAAACAAAGAGGGAAGGAAAAGTCTCTTGCCTCTTCGGCAGGTGCAGACTTTTCCCCGGACTCCCTCCCGGCTAGCCGTGGTGCACTAACCCCTTCAGGCTATGTTCAAGCCGTCCACCCCAGTCCTCTCCCTGTGCTCCAACGGAAACCCAAGCCTCCGCTCGCAGCCCCGCCCGCCCCGGCGGGTGAGCAGACAAGCCTCTCGGGCTGGTTAGTGCCGGTCAGCACCGATCCTTTGTGCGGGAATCTCCCCGCTTTGCCTTCCGCATCCCTGTTGCTGTGCTCTCCTCCGCGGCTTCGAAGCTCCCCCCTCCGCCTCCCGCAGTCTCCGCCCGCGAAGGCGCTTCCTAGTGTGTGGAAACTTTTCCTATTTCGCAGCTCCCTCCCACTGGTGCAGGTGCTGTCCCTATTCTTTTGTCTCTGTTTTTTCTTTTGCCCTACCCAGGTACGTGGGGGAGTTTCTTGCCTTTTGGGAGGTCTGAGGTCTTCTGCCAGCCTTCAGTAGGTGTTCTGTAGGCATTGTTCCACGTGTAGATGTATTTCTGGTATATCTGTGGGGAGGAAGGTGATCTCCACGTCTTACTCTTAGCCATCTTCAAGGTCCCCCCTCAGATAGCTGTATGTCTTTTTAATTGAAATATAATGACTTCCAGTATTACATTAGATTCAGTTGTACAATATAGCAATTTCATATTTTTATAAATTACACAATAATTACCACAATAATGCTGGTTACCTTCTGTCACCATACAAAGTCACTACAATATTGACAATATTCCCTATATTGTATATTATCTCCCTGTGAATTATTTATTTTATAACTGGAAGTTTGTCCCTCTTAATCTCACTCACTTATTTCACCCATTCTCACCTCCCCCTGGCAACCACAATTTGTTCTCTGTATCCGTGAGTCTGTTTCTTTTGTTATTTTGTTGTTTTGTTTTGTTTTTTTAGATTGCACATTTGAGTGAAATCATACGGTATTTGTCTTTCTCCATCTAACTTATTTCACTTACCATAATACCATCGAGGTCCAACCATGTTGTTGCAAATGGTAAGATTCTTTCCTTTTTATGGGTGAGTAAATTTTTATTGTATATATATAAACCACTTCTTTATCCATTCATCTATTGATGGGAACTTAGGTTGCTTCTGTATCTTGGCTATTGTAAACAATGCTGCAATGAACATTGGGGTGGATATAACTTTTCGAATTACTGTTTTCATTTTCTTTGGAAAAATAACCTGAAGTAGAATTGCTTGACCTTATAGTAATTCTATCCTTAACTTTTTAAGAAAAAAATCTTAATGTTTTCCATGGTGACTGTACCAATTCACGTTCCCACCAACAGCACGTGAGGGTTCCTTTTTCTTTCTTTCTTTCTTTCTTTTTTTTTATTTTTTGGGTGAAGTAGAAAAGGATAGCTTTATTACTTTGCCAGGTAAAGGGGGACACACTGGACTTCAGCCTCGAAAAACTGTGTCCTAATCCAGGAAGATTTTTTTTTCCTAACATCTTATTGGAGTATAATTACTTTACAATGTTGGGTTAGTTTCTGCTGTATAACAAAGTGAATCAGCTATATGTATACATATATCCCCATATCCCCTCCCTCTTAAGGCTCCTTCCCACCCTCCCCATCCCACCCCTCTAGTTGGTCACAAAGCACTGAGCTGATCTCCCTGTGCTATGCGGCTGTTTCCCACTAGCTATCTATTTTACATTTGGTAGTGTATACATGTCCGTGGCACTCTCTCACTTCATCCCAGCTTACGCTTCCCCCTCCCCATCCGTATACTCAAGTCCATTCTGTAAGTCTGCATCTTTATTCCTGTCCTGCCCCTAGGTTCATCACAACCATTTCTTTTTCTTAGATTCCATATATATGTGTTAGCATATGGTATTTGTCTTTCTCTTTCTGACTTACTTCACTCTGTATGATAGACTCTAGGCCCATCCACCTCACTACAAGTAACTCAATTTCTTTTCTTTTTATGACTGAGTAATATTCCATTGAATATATGTGCCACATCTTCTTTATCCATTCACCTGTTGATGGACACTTAGGTTGCTTCCATGTCCTGGCTATTGTAAATAGAGCTGCAATGAACATTGTGGTACATGTCACTTTTAGAGTTATGGTTTCCTCAGGGTATATGCCCAGTAGAGGTATTGCTGGGTCATATGGTAGTTCTATTTGTAGTTTTTTAAGGAACCTCCCTACTGTTCTCCATAGTGGCTGTATCAATTCATTCCCACCAACAGTGCAAGAGGGTTCCCTTTTCTCCACAACCTCTCCAGCATTTATTGTTTGTATATTTTTTGATGATGGCCTTCTGACTGGTGTGAGGTAATACCTCATTGTGGTTTTGATATACATTTCTCTAATGATTAGTGATGTTTCATGTGTTTGTTGGCAATCTGTGTATCTTCTTTGGAGAAATGTCTATTTAGGTCTTCTGCCCACTTTTGGATTGAGTTGTTTGTTTTATTGTTCTTGAGCTACATGAACTCCTTGTATATTTTGGAGATTAATCCTTTGTCAGTTGCTTTGTTTGCAAATATTTTCTCCCATTCTGAGGGCTGTCTTTTCGTCTTGTTTATGGTTTCCTTCGCTGTGCAAAAACTTTGAAGTTTCATTAGGTCCCATTTGTTTCTTTTTGTTTTTATTTCCATTTCTCTAGGAGGTGAGTCAAAAAGCATCTTGCTGTGATTTATGTCAAAGAGTGTTCTGCCTATGTTTTCCTCTAAGAGTATTAAAGTGTCTGGCCTTACATTTAGGTCTTTAATCCATTTTGAGTTTATTTTTGTGTATGGTGTTAGGAAGTGTTCTAATTTCATTCTTTTACATGTAGCTGTCCCATGTAACTACATGTCTTTTACATGTACTTTTCCCAGCACCACTTATTGAAGAGGCTGTCTTTTCTCCATTGTATATTCTTTTTTTTATTATTATTAATTAATTTATTTATTTTGGGCTGTGTTGGGTCTTCGTTGCTGTGCACGGGCTTTCTCTAGTTGCGAGCGGGGGCTACCCTTCGTTGCAGTGCTCGTGCTTCTCATTGCGGTGGCTTCTCTTGTTGTAGAGCATGGGCTCTGGGCATGCGAGCTTCAGTAGTTGTGGCACATGGGCTCAGTAGTTGTGGCTCGCAGGCTCTAGAGCGCAGGCTCAGTAGTTGTGGCGCACAGGCTTAGTTGCTCGCAGCATGTGGGATATTCCCGGACCAGGGCTCGAACCCATGTCCCCTGCATTGGCAGGCAGATTCTTAACCTCTGCACCACCAGGGAAGCCCCCATTGTATATTCTTGCTTCCTTTATCAAAGATTAGGTGACCATATATGTGTCGGTTTATCTCTGGGCTTCGTATCCTGTTCCAAGGATCTATATTTTTGTTTTTGTGCCAGTACCATACTGTCTTGATTACTGTAGCTTTGTACTATTGTCTGAAGTCAGGAAGCCTGATTCCACCAGCTCCATTTTTCTTTCACAGGATTGCTTTGGCAATTCGGGATCTTTTGTGTTTCCATACAAATCATAAAACTTTTTCTTCTAGTTCTGTGGAAAATGCCATCGGTATTTCGATAGGGATTGCATTGATTCTGTAGATTGCTTTGGGTAGTATATTCATTTTCACAGTGTTGATTCTTCCAATTCAAGAACATGTTATATCTCCCTATCTGTTTGTGTCTTCTTTGATTTCTTTCATCAGTGTCTTATCGTTTTCTGCATACAGGTCTTTTGTCTCCTTAGGTAGGTTTATTCCTAGGTGTTTTATTCTTTTTTTTGCAATGGTAAATGGGAGTGTTTCCTTAATTTCTCTTTCAGATTTTTCACCATTAGTGTATCGAAATGGAAGAGATTTCTGTGCATTAATTTTGTATCCTGCTACTTTACTAAATTCATTGATTAGCTCTAGTAGTTTTCTGGTAGCATCTTTAGGATTCTCTATGTACAGCATCATGTCACCTGCAAACAGTGACAGTTTTACTTCTTCTTTTCCGATTTGGGTTCCTTTTATTTTTTTTCTTCTCTGATTACTGTGGCTAAAACTTCCAAGACTATGTTGAATAATAGTGGTGAGAGTGGGCAACCTTGTCTTGCTCCTGATCTTAGAGGAAGTGGTTTCAATTTTTCACCACTGAGAACATTGTTGGCTGTGGGTTTGCCATATAAGACCTTTAGTATGTTGAGTTAGGTTCCCTCTATGCCCACTCTCCAGAGAGCTTTTTATCATATATGGGTGTTGAATTTTGTCAAAAGCTTTTTCTACATCTATTGAGGTTCTCATATGGTTTTTCTCCTTCAATTTGTTAATATGGTGTATCACACTGATTGATTTGCGTATATTGAAGAACCCTTGCATTCCCGGGATAAACTTAATTATGGTGTATGATCCTTTTAATGTGCTGTTGGATCCTGTTCGCTAGTATTTTGTTGAGGATGTTTGCAAGTATGTTCATCAGTGATATTGGCCTGTAGTTTTCTTTTTTTGCAGTATCATTGTCTGGTTTTGCTATCAGAGTGATGGTGGCCTCGTAGAATGAGTTTGGGAGTGTTTCTCTCAATGCTAGATTTTGGAAGAATTTGAGAAGGATAGGTGTTAGCTCTTCACTAAATGTTTGATGGAATTCACCTGTGAAGCCATCTGGTCCAGGTCTTTTGTTTCTTGGAAGATTTTTAATCACAGTCTCAATTTCAGTGCTTGTGATTGGTCTGTTTATATTTTCTGTTTCTTCCTGGTACAGTCTCAGAAGGTTGTTCTTTTGTAAGAATTTTTCCATTTCTTCCAGGTTGTCCGTCTTATTGGCATATAGCTGCTTGTAGTAGTCTCTCATGATCCTTTGTATTTCTGCAGTGTCAATTGTTACTTCTCCTTTTTCATTTTTAATTCTGTTGATTTGAGTCTTCTCCCTTTTTTCTTGATGAGTCTGATTAATAGTTTATCAATTTCTTTATCCTCTCAAAGAACCGCATTTTAGTTTTATTGATCTTTGCTCTTGTTTCCTTCATTTCTTTTTCATTTATTTCTGATCTGATCTTTATGATTTCTTTCCTTCTGCTAACTTTGGGTTTTTTTTGTCCTTCTTTCTCTAATTGCTTTAGGTGTAAGGTTATGTTGTTTATTTGAGATTTTTCTTGTTTCTTAAGGTAAGATTGTATTGCTATATACTTCCCTCTGAGAACTGCTTTTGATGCATCTCATAGGTTTTGGGTCATCATGTTTCTATTGTCATTTGTTTCTAGGTATTTTTTGATTTCCTCTTTGATTTCTTCAGTGATCTATTGGTTATTAAGTAGCATATTGGTTAGCCTATATGTGTTTGTGTTTTTATTACTGTTTTTTTTTTTCCTGTAATTGATATCTAGTCTCATAGTGTTGTGGTCAAAAAAGATACTTGATACAATTTCAATTTTCTTAAATTTACCAAGGCTTGATTTGTGACCTAAGGTATGATCTATCCTGGAGAATGTTCCATGAGCACTTGAGAAGAAAGTGTATTCTGTTGTTTTTGGATGGAATGTTCTTTAAATATCAATTAAGTCCATCTTTTGTAATGTGTCATTTGAAGCTTGTGTTTCCTTATTTATTTCATTTTGGATGATCTGTCCATTGGTGTAAGTGGGGTGTTAAATTCCCCTACTATTACTGTGTTACTATCGATTTCCCCTTTTAAGGCTGTTAGCATTTGTCTTATATATTGTGGTGCTCCTATGTTGGGTGCATAAATATTTACAATTGTTATTTGTTATTCTAGGATTGATCCCTTGATCATTATGTAGTGTCTTATGTAGTGTCTTTCTTTGTCTCTTGTAATAGTCTTTATTTTAAAGTCTATTTTTTCTGATATGAGTATTGCTACTCCAGCTGTCTTTTGATTTCCATTTGCATGGAATATCTTTTTCCATCCCCTCACTTTCCGTCTGTATGTGTCCCTATGTCTGAAGTGGGTCTCTTGTATACAGCATATATATGGGTCTTGTTTTTGTGTCCATTCAGCCAGTTAGTGTATTTTGGTTGGGGCATTTAATCCATTTACATTTAATGTAATTATCGATATGTATGTTCCTATTACCATTTTCTTAATTGTTTTGGGTTTGTTTTTGTAGGGCTTTTTCTTCTTTTGTGTTCCCTGCCTAGAGAAGTTCCTTTAGCATTTTTTATAAAGCTGTTTTGGTGGTGCTGAATTCTCTTAGCTTTTGCTTGTCTGTAAAGGTTTTAATTTCTCCATCGAATATGAAATAGATCCTTGCTGGGTAGAGTAATCTTGGTTGTGGGCTTTCCCCTTTCATCACTTTAAATGTGTCCTGCCACTCCCTTCTGGCTTGCAGAGTTTCTGCTGAAAGATCAGCTGTTAACCTTATGGGGATTCCCTTGTATGTTATTTGTTGCTTTTCCCTTGCTGCTTGTAATATTTTTTGTTTGTATTTAATTTTTGATAGTTTGAGTAATAGATGTCTTTGCATGTTTCTCCTTGGATTTATATTCTGTGGGACTCTCTGTGCTTCCTGCACTTGATTTACTATTTCTGTTCCCATGTTAGAGAAAATTTCAGCTATAATCTCTTCAATTATTTTCTCAGACCCTTTCTTTTTCTCTTCTTCTTCTGGGACCCCTATAATTCGAATGTTGGTGTGTTTAATTTTGTCCCAGTGGTCTCTGAGATTGTCCTCAATTCTTTTCATTCTTTTTTCTTTATTCTGCTCTGTGGCAGTTATTTCCACTATTTTATCTTCCAGGTCACTTATCCATTGTTCTGCCTCAGTTATTCTGTTATCGATTCCTTCTAGAATATTTTTAACTTTATTTATTGTGTTGCTCATCATTGTTTGTTTGCTCTTTTGTTCTTCTAGGTCCTTGTTAAACGTTTCTTGTATTTTTTCCGTTCTATTTCTGAGATTCTGTATATCTTTACTATCATTTTCTGAATTCTTTTTCAGGTAGACTGTGTATTTCCTCCTCATTTGTTTGGTCTGGTGGGTTTTCACCTTGCTCCTTCATCTGATGCATATTTCTCTGTCTTCTCCTTTCGTTTAACTTACTGTGTTTGGTTTCTGCTTTCCACAGGCTGCAGGTTTGTAGTTCCTGTTATTTTTGATATCTGCCACCAGTGGGTGAGGTTGGTTCAGTGGCTTGTGTAGGCTTCCTGGTGGAGGGGACTGGTGCCTGTGCTCTGATGTGTGGGCCTGGATCTTGTCTTTCTGGTGGGCAGGGCCATGTCTTGTGGAACACCTGTATATCTTTTTTTTTTTTTCCTTTGTGTTTTTCTAGTTTCACTTGAAGTAGATCCTGCTCTTCAGACCAGAGTTCCTAGTGCGGAATGGCTGCACCCAACACCTCAGCTAGGCAGGCCATGTGCCCGAGCACTTTGCTCCACACTGCAATTGACCCAGGAGAATTTGATGAGGTGTTTTATAACGATGGTTCAAAGATGGGGACTCTGACAAGATTCAGATGTGAGCAGGGCTTGCATTCCTTTAATCCCATCTCAGGTCTCCTAATATTGATGAGCTTCCCTGGTCCCTTCAATCTTGTCTCAGGTGTTTTCTTGGCAGCTCCTTCCTTGATTAGCAACTGTTTGAATCCACCCTTTGAAATTCAAGGAAGGTTATGGATGCTGGAGTCTTGCTGAGCCCTCACAGAGTCCCTCAGCCTCCAGTTCATGCTGGTCCTTTGTCTCCTAACCATCTACCACCTCATCAACCTCCTCATCTCCCACCAGTCATCCTGTCCAGAATTTGGCTTCATTTCTCCAGGTTCCCTTTTCTTAACATCCTCACCGTTAGTTGTTATTTGTTGTCTTTTTGATAATAGCCATTCTGACAAGTATGAGGTCATATCAGATGGTGGCTTTGATTTTAGAATTACTTGTTCAAATTTTGCATACAAATTTTAAAATTACTTGTTTTAATTCTGTGATATTTGCCATTGGTATTTTGATCAGTATTGCATTGACTCTGTAGACTGCCTTGGGTAGTATGTTCATTTTAACAGTATTAATTCTTCAAATCCATGAGCATGGTATATCTTTCCATTTATTTGTGTCATCTTCAATTTCTTTCCTCAATGTCTTATAATTTTCTGAGTACAGGTCTTTTACCTCCCTGGTCAGATTTATTCCTAGGTGTATATTCTATTTGATGCATTTATAAATGTGATTGTTCTCTTAAATTCCCTTTCTAATTGTTTGTTGTTAGTGTATAGAAACACAGCAGATTTTCTGTATATTAATCTTATATCCCACAACTGTACTAAATTCATTTATTAGTTTTAATAATTTTTTCATGGCATCTTTAGAGTTTTCTATATATATTATAATATCATTTGCAAACAGTGATGGTTTTACTTCTTCCTTTCCAATTTGGATCCCGTTTATTTCTTTTTCTTGTCTGATTGCTGTGGCTAGGACTTTCAACACTATGTTGAAAAGTGGCAAGGGTGGGTATTCTTTTCTTTTTCCTCATCTTAGAGGAAAAGCTTTCAACTTTTCACCATTGAGTATGATTGTCTATAAGTTTGTCATATATGGCCTTTATTGTGTTTAGGTATGTTACCTCTATAATCACTTTGTTTAGCATTTTTTATCACAAGTGGATGTTGAATTTTTGTCAAATGTCTTTTATGCATCTATTAAGATGATAATATGATTTTGATTCTTTTATTTATTACTGTGAATGTCGTGTTAACCAATTTGTGGATATTGAATCATCATTGCATCCCCGATGTAAATCCCACTTGGTTGTGACATATGATCCTCTTAATGTATTGTAGAATTCAGTTTGCTAATATTTTGTTGAGAATTTTAACATGTGTATTCATCAGTGACATCGGTCTGTAATTTTCTTTTTTGTGGTGTCTTTGTCTAGTTTTTGTATTACGATGATAATGCCTTGTAAAATGATTTTGAAAACATTCTTTCCTCTTCAATACTTTTGGAATACTTTAAGAAATATAGGTGTTAACTCTTTTCTAAATGTTTGGTGGAATTCACCTATGAAATCCCCTGCTCTTGGACTTTTGTTTGTTGGGAATTTTAAATTATTGATTCAATTTCATTACTGGGTATATTTTTCCTATTTCTTCCGGATTCTTCCTGGGATATTGTACATTTCTAGGAATTTATCTGTTTCTTCTAGGTTGTCTATTTTATTAGCATGTAACTCTAAAAATCTCTTTTGATGTATTGTATTTCTGTGATATCTCTTGTAACCCTTTTTCTTTTATTTCTGATTTTAAAATTATTATTATTATTATTAAACAAACCTTTATTTTTCACAGTTCTGCAGGCTGGAAAGTCCAAGATGATCTTGGCACTGGCAGATTCATTTTTTTGTTGGGGGCCCTCTCCCTGGTTCATAGACAGCTATCTTCTTGCTGTGTCCTCACATAGTGGAAAAGGCCTATTTATGATTTAATTTATTTGTGCTATTTCTTTCTTTTTCTTAATGAGTCTAGCTAAAGGTTTGTCAATTTTGGTTATCTTTTCAAATAGCCAGTTTCATTGATCCTTTTTATTGTTTTTAAAGTCTCTATTTTATTTACTTCTCCTCTGATCTTTATTGTCTCTTTCCTTCTACTAACTTTGGGTTTTGCTTGTTCTTTTACCAGTTCGTTTAGGTTTAAGTTTAGATTGTTTATTTGAAATTTTTCATGTTTCCTGAGATAGGCTTGTTTTGTTATGAACTATAGATTTTGGATCAGTGTGTTCCATTTTCATTTTTCACCAGGTCTTTAAATTTTTAAATTTCCCCTTTCTTCAGTGATTCACTGGTTGTTTAGTAGCATGTTGTTTAGGCTCCATGTGTTTCTGTTTCTTGCAGTTTTTTCTTATAGGTTACTTCTAGTCTCATACTGTTGTGTTGAGAAAAGATCCTTGATATGATTTCAATCTTCTTAAATTTATTGAAACTTGATTTCTTGCCTAGCATGTGATCTATATTGGAGAATGTTTCATGTGCACTTAAAAAGAATTTAGATTCTGCTGTTTTTGGATGGAATGTTCTCTCTCTCTATATATATATCTATTAAGTTCATATGGTATAATGAGTTGTTTAAGGCCAGTGTTTCTTTATTCATTTTCTAACTGGATGATCTGTCCATTGGTGTAAGTGGGGCGTTAAAGTCCCTTGCTACTATTGTATTACTATCATTTTCTCCCTTTGTGTTTGTTAATATCTGCTTTATGTATTTAGGTGCTCCTATGTTGGGTATATATAGTTATAATTATTATATCTCCTTATTGTATTGATACTTTTTCATTACATAATGTTCTGCTTTGTCTCTTGTTTTAGCCTTTGTCTTAAAGTCTATTTTGTCTGATATAGGTATTGCTACTCCAGCTTTCATTTTGTTTCCATTTGCATAGAGTACCATTTTCCATCCTCTCACTTTCAGTTATGTGTGTCTTTAGATCTGAAGTGATTCTTGTGTAGGCAGCATAGATATGGGTCTTGGTTTTTTATACATTAAGTCTTTCTATGTCTTTTGATGGGAGCATTTAGTCCATTTACATTTAAAGTAACTATTGATAGGTGTGTACTTATTGCCATTTTGCTCACTGCTTTCTGATTGTTTTCATAATTCTTTTTTTGTTCCTTTCTTCTTTTGCTCTCTTCCTTTGTGATTTGATGCCCATCTTTGGTGCTATATTTGGATTCCTTTCTCCTTTTTGTGTGTGTATCTAATACAACTTTTTGGTTTGTGGTTACCATGAGGTAATAATATGCATATAGGATTATTTTAAATTGATGATCTCTTAAGTTTGAACACATTCTAACCACCCTGCATTCTTGCTCCCCCCCAACCATACTTACTATTTTTGACATCATATTTTACATATTTTTGTTTCATGTATCCTTAACTATTTGTGGACATAGATGATTTTACTACTTTTGTTTAACCTTCCTGCTAGCTTAATAAATGGCTGATATACTATACCTTTACTAAACTTTCCCTTTACCAGTGAGATTTTTCCTTTTGTAGTTTTCATATTGCTAGTTGTAGTTTTTTCTGCTTAGAGAAATCTTCTTAACATTTCTTGTAAAGCTGGTTTAGTGATGCTGAACTCTTTTAGCTTTTGCTTGTCTGTAAAATCTTTATCTCTCCTTTAAATCTGAATGATAGGCTTTCTGGGTACATTATTCTTAGTTGTAGATTTTATCCTTTCACCACTTTGAATATACCATGCCACTCTTTTCTAGCCTGCAAAGTTTCCACTGAAAAGTGAGTTTGTTGTCTTATAGGAGTTGCTTTGTATATAACTAGTTGCTTTTTTCTTGCTGCATTTAAGTTTCCCTCTTTATCTTTAATTTTAATTATAATTTATCTTGGTGTGGACCTCTTTAGGTTTACCTTATTTGGAACTCCCTGTTTCCTGGAGCTGGATGTCTATTTCTTTTTCCAAGTTAGGGAAGTTGTAAGCTATTATTTCTTCTAATATATTGTCTGTCCCTTTCTCTCTCTTGTCCTTCTGAGATCCCTATAATGTGAATGTTAGTATATGGTTGATGTTGTCTCAGAGGTCTTTTGAAGTATCCACATTTTTTAAAATTCTTTTTTCTATTCACCTACTGCTGTGTCTTCTGGTTTACTGATCTCTTCCTCTGTTTCATCTAATCTAATATTGATTCCTTCTAGTGTATTTTTAATTTCAGTTATTGTATTCTTCAGCTCTGTTTGATTCTTTGTTATATTTCCTCTTTGTTAAACTGTGTTCATCCATTCTTCTTAATTTATTGAGCATTTATTTTAACATCTTTATTGGAGTATAATTGCTTTACAATGGTATGTTAGTTTCTGCTATATAACAAAGTGAATCAACTATACATATACATATATCCCCATATCTCCTCCCTCTTGTGTCTCCTTCCCACCCTCCCTATCCCACCCCTCTAGGTGGTCACAAAGCACCGAGCTGATCTCCCTGTGCTATGTGGCTGCTTCCCACTAGCTATCTATTTTACATTTGGTAATATATATATATATATATCAATGCCACTCCCTCACTTCGTCCCAGCTTACCCTTCCCCTCCCTGTGTCCTCAAGTCCATTCTCTACATCTGTGTCTTTATTCCTGTCCTGCCCCTAGGTTCTTCAGAACCTTTTTTTTTTAGATTCCATATATATGTGTTAGCATACAGTATTTGTTTTTCTCTTTCTGACTTACTTCACTTTGTATGACAGACTCTATGTCCATCTACTTCACTACAAATAATTTCGTTTCTTTTTATGACTGAGTAATATTCTATTGTATATATGTGTACCACATCTTCTTTATCCATTCATCTGTCAATGGACACTTAGGTTGCTTCCATGTCCTGGCTATTGTAAGTAGAGCTACAATGAACATTTTGGTACATGACTCTCTTTGAATTATGGTTTTCTCAGGGTATATGCCCAGTAGTGGGATTGCTGGGTCATATGGTAGTTCTATTTTTAGTTTTTTAAGTAACCTCCATACTGTTCTCCATAGTGACTGTATCAATTTACATTCCCACCAACAATGCAAGAGGGTTCCCTTTTCTCCACACCCTCTCCAGCATTTATTTTTTGTAGGTATTTTGATGATGGCCATTCTGACTGGTGTGAGGTGATACCTCATTGTAGTTTTGATTTGCATTTCTCTAATGATTAGTGATGTTGAGCATCCTTTCACGTGTTTGTTGGCAATCTGTATATCTTCTTTGGAGAAGTGTCTATTTAGGTCTTCTGCCTATTTTTGGATTGGATTATTTGCTTTTTGATATTGAGCTACATGGGCTGCTTGTATATTTTGAAGATTAATCTTTTGTCAGTTGCTTTGTTTGCAAATATTTTCTCCCATTCTGAGGGTTGCCTTTCGTCTTATTTATGATTTCCTTTGCTGTGCAAAAGCTTTTAAGTTTCATTAGGTCCCATTTGTTTATTTTTGTTTTTATTTCTATTTCTCTAGGAGGTGGGTCAAAAAGGATCTAGCTGTGATTTTTGTTATATAGAGTGTTCTGCCTATGTTTTCCTCTAAGAATTTTATAGTGTCTGGCCTTACATTTAGGCCTTTAATCCAATTTGTGTTTATTTTTTTGTATGGTGTTAGGGACTGTTCTAATTTCATTCTTTTATGTAGCTGTCCAGTTTTCCCAGCACCTCTTATTGAAGAGGCTGTCTTCTCCATTGCATATTCTTACTTCCTTTATCAAAGATAAGGTGACCATATGTGTGTGGGTTTATCTCTGGGCTTTCTTTCCTGTTCCATTAATCTATATTTCTATTTTTGTGCCAGTAGAGTACTGTCTTGATTACTGTAGCTTTGTAGTATAGTCTGAAGTCAGGGAGCCTGATTCCTCCATCTCCGTTTTTCTTTCTCAAGATTGCTTTGGCTATTCTGGGTCTTTTGTGTTTCTATTCAAATTGTGAAATTTTTTAAAACAAGGTATTTTAAAAGGGCTTAATTGACTAGTAAATCTCACTCCTGATAAAAGCGTAGAAAGACATTAGAACTCCTTGCTTCCGTATTAAAAAGTTAGTATGGTTAAAGTAATTGAAAATGAATGCCAGATCACTGATATGAAATGTTAGTGCTATTTGATATGGATGTTGCCTCCAGCCTGTATATTCAGGTTAGATTATGTGCAGGGTACTTCATGAACTAAAACGGTGGTTCTCAAAGTGTGGTCCCTGGACTTGCAACATCAACATCACCTAGGAACTTATTAGAAATGAAAATTTTGGGGCCTCATCCTAAACCTACTGAATCAGAAGCTTGGGGAAGGGGGATGTAAAGGAGTAGCAATCTATGTTATAAAAAGCCTTCTAGGTAGTTTGATGCTTGATAATGTTTGAAAACTACTGAGTTAAGGATGTATTTTCCATTCATTCATTTAGCATATTTTCATTGATTACTTAATATGTACCTGTTACTTTCCTAGGTACTAGGATATCGAAGTAAAAAAGCAAACTAGGTCCCTCATCTCAAGGATATTGTATCAATTAGGGATAATCAGAGAAACACTAACTGCTTTAAATATTCAGAACAGAGGATTTTTAATTGGATTTGATTACACAGGAAATGAAGAGCTGTGAAGATAACAGGTGATAGTGAGGCAACCAAGAGATCAGCAACAGCAAGAAGTCACTAGTATGCCTTGGCTGGAGCACAAAAAGAGATAGTGTTATTAGAGCTCAGGGACCAAAATCACCAGGCAGGATTGTCTGTAGTGTGCTTAAGGCACAAAGGAGTGGCAAGTGCTGCTACAGTCCTGAGACCTCCTGGGCAGAGAGGGCCAGGGAGATATATCCTGGCTTCCTTCTTCCTTCCACCCTCCCACCAACACTCCCTATTTTCCAAACTCAGTAAGAAACCTGCTGACAAGGGGCCTGGATGTGCAGCCTACAGGTGACAGTCAAGTGATACAGAGCAGAGCTTGCTGGAGAACCAAGAGGACAAACAGTACAGCATTAGTACATGTGCTTTCTAGGGAATTCAGACTATTACCTGAATCCTCTGCATAGACTGTTCTTTACACCTGTAATTTGCAGATAAATGTTGAGAAATATTTTAAATTTGCACAATATATAATAAATCGGATTAAATTAAAAACAAGGAATATTGCAGGGAAAATAAAAGTTCTAACTTATTTTTTATTCTGTCATTGTAATACATTTGTATTCTCTCCTAAATGAATGAGTCATTTAGCATGAAAAGATGTTCATGTGCAAATAGAATAGGTGGATTAATTATACTACATTTACTATCAATTCATTTTTTAATACTGACTACAGTGATTTAAGCTTTCAAAAAGCTAAGTGCTCACACAAATCATGTCTCAAGAGACTGTGTGCTTTGTGCTGATCAATAATTATTCTGTTAATTATGCAGATATAGGGAAAATTAGGCCATTTATAATTTTGCATGCATAAGAACAACTCTTCAAAGCTGAAAATACCTTTCTGTTTAGGTTGGCTTAATGCTCTGGAAGATGATTAGACCACATTCTCAATTAATCTTTTGGCAAGTGCTATTTTCTTATTTTCCTCCCAAGTATATTTTGGTTTTGAAAGAATAGAATTCTTTAAAAGAATTCACTATAAATCTACACTTTTTTCCTTTTGGGTCTCTATCTACCTTTAGAATATTCTCAGTGACAGGATCTTTCATTCATTCAACAAATATTTAGTGCATGCTTATCTAGTGCAAAATATTGTGGGGAATAAAAATGCTTTTAAAACAAATGAAGCTTGTACACAGAGAACAGTTTCCAAAGCTGGTTTTGAACAGCTCACTGGTCAGATAGACTCCAGCTATTAGATCTGTAAACTTATTTTAAATAACTAGTCTGAGTCTGTTTCTTTCTCTGTAAATAGGTCCTGTCACATCTATCTCACAAAGAGCTATGAGAATTAAGAATAATATACATTTTTATGAGTCTACTGCTGTGTCTGGAATACTCTGAGTACTGTAACAATAAATGTTAGTTCCTTTCCTAAATTTCCTGCACACTTCTCCTCTCCCTAGATAATTTCATTATTTCATATTTGTTCTCTAATGCCCCCAAATACCTTTTGTCCCTTTCTCATAGTCTTCTTATATTTTTCACTATCAAAATAACTCACCATCATTGGCAGCTAATCCCAATGAAGGGAAAAGCTCTCTTTCTCACTCTTATTCTACATTGACATTGGCATCATTCATTCAAAAACATATTTATTGAGAGTCTGTTTTGTTCCAAGCATTCTTCTCATGAGTGTAAGTTCTAGTAAAATAGACAAGGTATTTTTCCTTATTCACTTAAAAAGGTATTTTAACAACTCTTTTCTAAGTTTCTACTATATGCCAGGTTGTATTCTAGGCACTGGGAATATAGCAGGGAGCAAAAATTTTTTGACCCCATAGAGTTGATGCACTCATTATCAAAGACCAATAACTGACCGATTAACAACCAATTATAAAATATGTCATGTAGTGATAAGAACTTTGAAGACAAAGCAGGATGAAGGGACTGTGGGGATGGTGTCTGAAAACAGAACTCAGGTAGAAAGCTGAATGAAATGAGGATGAGCACTATGAATATCTGTAAGGAGAGTGGCTGCAGGTAGTAGGGAGTTCAAATGACGTGGTTAAATGCGAAGACAGGGCTGGCATGGTGGACGCTGGAGGTTGGTGAGAAAGGAGAGTAAGGACAGGGTGAGGGATAAGAACTGAGAGTTAGCAGGCCAATTCCCACTGGAAGAGTGGGCCAATGTAAGCACCCTTTTCTCATTCTGTGAGTGTTGGGAAGTGGAGAAGTGACATTTCTGACTTTTGTTTCCAAAGGATTCCTCTGGCTTCTTGGTGGAGGAAGGTCTGTAGGAGTCAGGAGTGGAAGTAGGGAGGTAGCCATCAGGGGACAGAGCCGGTGGCTTGGAATACCTTAGTAGTGATAAAAATGGTGAAAAGGGGGAAGATTCTGGATATCTTTTGAGGTAGAGTCAACAGAATTTCTGACAATTGAATATGGGAGGTGATGGAAAGAAAGAAGCCAAGTGTGACTGCAAGGGTTTTGATTTGAGAAACTGGAAAATCTCCCTCATGGAGTGTAGACTCTAGTGAGGGAGAAAGGACATGAACAAATAAACAAAGTGAATTGCAGTTACTAACTTTGTGGGTGGTGTTGGGGTCAGGGACACTTTTCCAGGAAGTGGTATTTTTCTTTTTTTCCCTAGGCGGTATGGTATTTATTCTGAGAATGGAGATTTAATGTCATACACAAATAATGTAGTAAGCTTAGATTCTGAATAGAGTTTGAAACAGTTTGCATTTAGGCAGGAAGTGGCATTTAAGTCAGGACCTGGAAGATGAGTGAGAGTTAGCTGGATGGGGGTGTGTGTTTGTGTCTTCAGGGGTGGGACATGCAGTGGAGGGCATGAATTTTGACATGTGCAAAGATCCTGAGGCAGAAAAGAGCTTTATAACACATCTGAATGTTGAGTAGACACAACAGGAGAACCCAGCCTGGCTTGCTCATGTCTCCTCTACTGATGCACAACTTTTGCCCAAGTCTGCATATACCAGAGACCTTTCATTTGTTTGCTTCTCATTCAGCAATATACCAGTCATCAGTTCTAGTTATATAGCTCTCTCATTTTAAAAACATTATAATTTTTACTTTGAGAAATAGAAAAATAAATAGAAGTCCACAGAACAATAAAACACTCATGCCCACTACCCAGAATCAACAGCTATTAACCATATCGGTTTCCAGTCTTTATTTTTTTAAGAAATTGAGAATTTATATATAAAACCAAGTCCTCTTTAACCATTGCCCACACTACTCGCCCCCTCTTTATCTTCAACAGAAGCAACAATTTGTATGATTGGATACTTTTCTTTCCTGTTAACTTTGTATGTTTTTGCACACATATTTATAACCATGTCTGATATATAGAGTTTTTGTATATAGGCCAATAGAGATTTTGTAGGATTTTAAAAATCTACACAAATATTATACTACATGTACTATTCCACATTTTCTTTTTCATTTTATTCTTATAGTTTATTTTTATTTATTTATAAATTTATTTATTTATTTTTGGCTGTGTAGGGTCTTTGTTGCTGCACGTGGGCTTTCTTTAGTTGCAGCAAGTGGGGTCTACACTTCTTTGCAGGCTTCTCATTGTTGTGGCTTCTCTTGTTGTGGAGCATGGGCTCTAGGCATGCAGGCTTCAATAGTTGTGGCTCATGGGCTCTAGAGCACAGGCTCAGTAGCTGTGGTGCAGGACTTAGTTACTCTGCGGCATGTGGGATCTTCCCAGACCAGGGATCAAACCCATGTCCCCTGTATTGGCAGGCGGATTCTTTTTTTTTGGTTTTTACAATGTTCTCAACCAGTTTAATATTTTATTATATATTAGGCTGCATTTTCACCATAAAATTATGGGGTCCCTAAGGCTGGAAAGTATATGAGAAGCTACATGGACAAGACAAGACACCTGGGAGATCCCATATACCTGTACTTGAATGGGGAGCTCAGGCCAAGGCTTGAATTGAGTCCCGCTTTCTGGGTCTATGAAGCAATTGGAAATTTTTGGTTTTTCAAATTAAGCTTCTTTTTTTTTTTTGAAGTTTTGAATTTTCTTTTATTTATTTTTTTTATACAGCAGGTTCTTATTAGTCATCTATTCTTATACACATCACTGTATACATGTCAATCCCAATCTCCTAATTCATCACACCACCACCCCCACCCCCTGCCGCTTTCCCTCCTTAGTGTCCATACGTTTGTTCTCTACATCTGTGTCTCAATTTATGCACTGAAAACTGGTTCATCTGTACCATTTTTCTACGTTCCACATATATGCGTTAATATACCATATTTGTTTTTCTCTATCTGACTTACTTCACTCTGTATGACAGTCTCTAGATCTATTCACATCTCTACAAATGACCCAATTTCGTTCCTTTTTATGGCTGAGTGATATTCCATTGTATATATGCTTTATCCATTCATTTGTTGTTGGGCAATTTAGGTTGCTTCCATGACCTGGCTATTGTAAATAGTGCTGCAATGAACATTGGGGTGCATGTATCTTTTTGAATTATGGTTTTTCTGGGTATATGCCCAGTAATGGGATTGCTGGGTCATATGGTAGTTCTAGTTTTACTTTTTTAAGGAATCTCCATACTGTTCTCCATAGAAGCTGTATCAATTTACATTCCCACCAACAGTGCAAGAGGGCTCCCTTTTCTCCACACCCTCTCCAGCATTTGTTGTTTGTAGATTTTCTGATGACGCCCATTCTGACTGATGTGAGGTGATACGTCGTTGTAGTTTTGATTTGCATTTCTCTAATAATTAGTGATGTTGAGCAGCTTTTCATGTGCTTCTTGGCCATCGGTATGGCTTCTTTGGAGAAATGTCTATTTAGGTCTTCTGCCCATTTTTGGATTGGGTTGTTTGCTTTTTTAATATTGAGCTCCATGAGCTGTTTATATATTTCGGAGATCAATCTTTTGTCCATTGATTCATTTGCAAATGTTTTCTCCCGTTCTGAGGGTTGTCTTTTCATTTTGTTTATGGTTTCCTTTGCTTTGCAAAAGCTTTTAAGTTTCATTAGGTCCCATTTGTTTATTTTTGTTTTTATTTCCATTACTCTAGGAGGTGGATCAAAAAAGATCTTGCTGTGATTTATGTCAAAGAGTGTTCTGCCTATGTTTTCCTCCAAGAATTTTATAGTGTCTGGCCTTACATTTATGTTGTTAATCCATTGGAAGTTTATTTTTGTGTATAGTGTTAGGGAGTGTTCTAATTTCATTCTTTTACATGTAGCTCTCCAGTTTTCTCAACACTACTTACTGAAGAGATTGTCTTTTCTCCATTGTATATCCTTGCCTCTTTTGGCATAGACTAGTTGACCATAGGTGTATGGGTTTATCTCTGGGCTTTCTATCTTGTTCCATTGATCTATATTTCTGTTTTTGTGCCAGTACCATATTTTCTTGATGACTGTAGCTTTGTGGTATAGTCTGAAGTCAGGGAGTCTGACTCCTCCAGCTCTGCTTTCTTCCCTCAAGACTGCTTTGCCCATTCGGGGTCTTTTGTGTCTCCATAGAAATTTTAAGACTTTTTGTGCTAGTTCTCTAAAAAAAACATTGGTAATTTGATAAGGATTGCATTGCATCTGTAGATTGCTTTGGGTAGTATAGTCATTTTCACAATATTGATTCTTCCAATCCAAGAACTTGGTATATCTCTCCATCTGTTGGTATCATCTTTAATTTCCTTCATCAGTGTCTTATACTTTTCTGCATACAGGTTTATTCCTAGGTATTTTATTCTTTTTGTTGCAGTGGTAAATGGGAGTGTTTCCTTAATTTCTCTTTCAGATATTTCATCATTAGTATATAAGAAAGCAAGAGATTTTTGTGCATTAATTTATATCCTGCAACTTTACCAAATTCATTAATTAGCTCGAGTAGTTTTCTGGTGGCATTTTTAGGATTCTCTCATGTCATCTGCAAACAGTGACAGCTTTACTTCTTCTTTTCCAATTTGGATTCCTTTTATTTCTTTTTCTTCTCTATTGCCATGGTTAGGACTTCCAAAACTGTGTTGAATAATAATGGTGAGAGTGGATATCCTGTCTTGTTCCTGATCTTAGAGGAAATGTTTTCAGTTTTTCACCATTGAGAATGATGTTTGCTGTGGGTTTGTCATATACGGCCTTTACGATGTTGAGGTAGGTTCCCTCTATTCCCACTTTCTGGAGAGTTTTATCATAATTGGGTATTGAATTTTGTCAAAAGCTTTTTCTGCATCTATTGAGATGGTCATACGGTTTTTACTCTTCAATTTGTTAATATGGTGTATCACACTGATTGATTTGCATATATTGAAGAATCCTTGCATCCCTGGAATAAATCCCACTTGGTCATGGTGTATGGTCCTTTTAATGTGCTGTTGGATTCTGTTTGGTAGTATTTTGTTTAGGATTTTTGTATCTATATCCATCAGTGATATTGGTTTGTAATTTTCTTTATTTGCAGTATCTTTGTCTGGTTTTGGTATCAGAGTGATGGTGGCCTCAGATAATGAGTTTGGGAGTGTCCCTTCCTGTGCAATATTTTGGAAGAATTTGAGAAGGATGGGTGTTAGCTCTTCTCTAAATATTTTATAGAATTCACCTGTGAAGCCATCTTGTCCTGGACTTTTGTTTGTTGGAAGATTTTTAAACACACTAGTTTTAATTTCATTACTTGTGATTGGTCTGTTCATATTTTCTATTTCTTCATGTTTCAGTCTTGGAAGGCTATAACTTTCTAAGAATTTGTCCATTTCTTCCAGGTTGTCCAGTTTATTGGCATAGAGTTGCTTGTAATAGTCTCTTAGGATTCTTTGTATTTCTGATGTGTCTGTTGTAACTTCTCCATTTTCAATTCTAATTTTATTCATTTGAGGCCTCTCCCTCTTTTTGTCAATGAGTCTGGCTAATGGTTTATCAATTTTGTTTATCTTCTCAAAGAACCAGTTTTTAGTTTTATTGATCTTTGCTATTGTTTTCTTTGTTTGTCTTTCATTTATTTCTGCTCTGATATTTATGATTTCTTTCCTTCTGCTAACTTTGGGTTTTGTTTGTTCTTCTCTCTCTGGTTCCTGTAGGTATGAGGTTACATTGTTTATTTGAGTTTTTTCTTGTTTTGAGGTAGGCTTGTATAGCTATAAACTTTCCTCTTAGAACTGCTTTTGCTGCATCCCACAGGTTTTCAATTGTTGTGTTTCCATTGCCATTTGTTGCTAGGTTTTTTCGATTTCCTCTTTGATATCTTCAGTGATCTCTTGGTTATTTAGTAATGTATTGTTTAGCCTCCATGTGTTTGTGTTTTTTACTTTTTTTCCCCTGTAACTGATTTCTAATCTCATAGCGTTGTGGTCAGAAAAGATGCTTGATATGATTTCAATTTTCTTAAATTTACTGAGGCTTGATTTGTGAACCAAGATGTGATCTATCCTGGAGAATATTCTGTGCACACTTGAGAAAAACATGTAATCTGCTGTTTTTGGATGGAATGTCCTATAAATATCAATTAAATCTATCTGGTCTTTTGTGTCATTTAAAGCTTGTGTTTCCTTATCAATTTTCTGTTTGAATGATCTGTCGATTGGTGTAAGTTAGGTGTTAATGTCCCTCACTATTATTGTGTTACTGTCAATTTCCACTTTTATAGCTGTTAGCAGTTGCCTTATGTATTGAGATGCTCCTAAGTTGGGGACATATATATTTATAATTGTTATATCTTCTTCTAGGATTGATCCCTTGATCATTATGTAGTGTCCTTCCTTGTCTCTTGTAACATTCTTTATTCTAAAGTCTATTTTATCTGATATGAGTATAGCTACTCCAGCTTTCTTTTGATTTCCATTTGCATGGAATATCTTTCCCATCCTCTCACTTTCAGTCTGTATGTGTCCCTAGGTCTGAAGAGGGTCTCTTTTAGACAGCATATATATGGGTGTTGTTTTTGTATCCATTCTGCTAGCCTGTGTCTTTTGGTTGAAGCATTTAATCCATTCACATTTAAGGTAATTATCAATATGTATGTTCGCACTACCATTTTCTTAATTGTTATGGGTTTGTTTTTGTAGATCCTTTTCTTCTCTTGTGTTTCCCACTTATAGAAGTTCCTTTAGCATTTGTTGTAGAGCTGGTTTGGTGGTGCTGAATTGTATTAGCTTTTGCTTGTCTGGAAAGCTTTTGATTTCTCCATCGAATCTGAATGAGATCCTTGCCGGGTAGAGTAATCTTCGTTGTAGATTCTTCTGTTTCCTTACTTTAAATATATCATGGCACTCCCTTTGGCTTGTACAGTATCTGCTGAGAAATCAGCTGTTAACCTTATGTGAGTTTCCTTGTATATTATTTGTCATTTTGCCCTTGCTGCTTTCTTTCTTTTTTTTTTTTTTAACATCTTTATTGGGGTATAATTGCTTTACAATGGTGTGTTAGTTTCTGCTTTATAACAAAGTGAATCAGTTATACATATACATATGTTCCCATATCTCTTCCCTCTTCCGTCTCCCTCCCACCCTCCCTATCCCACCCCTCTAGGTGGTCACAAAGCACCAAGCCGATAGCCCTGTGCCATGCGGCTGCTTCCCACTAGCTATCTACCCTATGTTTGTTAGTGTATATATGTCCATGCCTCTCTCTCGCCCTGTCACAGCTCACCCTTCCCCCTCCCCATATCCTCAAGTCCATTCTCCAGTAGGTCTGTGTCTTTATTCCTGTCTTACCCCTAGGTTCTTCATGACATTTTTTTTTCTTAAATTCCATATATATGTGTTATCATATGGTATTTGTCTTTTTCTTTCTGACTTACTTCACTCTGTGTGACAGACTCTAGGTCTATCCACCTCATTACAAATAGCTCAGTTTTGTTTCTTTTTATGGCTGAGTAATATTCCATTGTATATATGTGCCACATCTTTTTTATCCATCCCTTGCTGCTTTCAATAATATTTCTTTGTCTTTAATTTTTGTCAATTTGATTACTATGTGTCTCAGCATGTTTTTCCTTGGGTTTATCCTGTATGGGACTCTCTGCGCTTCCTGAACTTGCATGTCTATTTCCTTTCCCATGTTAGGGAAGTTTTCGACTATAATCTGTTCAAATATTTTCTCGCACCCTTTCTCTCTGTCTTCTCCTTCTGGGACCCCTATAATGCAAATGTTGTTGTGTTTAATGTTGTCCCAGAGGTCTCTTATTCTTTCATTTGTTTTCCTTCTTTTTTCTGTATTCTGCTCTGCAGCAGTTAATTCCACCATTCTGTCTGCCAGGTCACTTATCCCTTCTTCTGCCTCACTTACTCTGCTATTGGTGCCTTCTAGTGTATTTTTCATTTCAGTCATTGTATTGTTCACCTCTGTTTGTTTGTTCTTTAATTCTTCTAGGTCTTTGTTAAACATTTCTTGCATCTTCTTGATCGTTGCCTCCTTCTTTTTTTTTTGAGGTCCTGTATCGTCTTCAGTATCATTCTTCTGAATTCTTTTTCTGAAAGGTTGCCTATCTCCACTTCATTTAGTTGTTTTTCTGCAGTTTTATCTTGTTCCTTCATCTGGTACATAGCCCTCTGCCCTTTCATCTTGTCTATCTTTCTGTGAATGTGGTTTTTGTTCCACAGGCTGCAGGGTTATAATTCTTCTTGCTTCTGCTGTCTGCCCTCTGGTGGATGAGGCCTCTAAGAGGCTTGTGCAAGTTTCCTGATGGGAGGGACTGGTGGTGGGTAGAACTGGCTGTTGCTCTGGTGGGCAGAGCTCAGTAAAACTTTAACCTACTTGTCTGCTGATGGGTGGGGCTGGGTTGATTGTTTGACCTGAGGCGACCCAACACTGGAGCTTCCCCGGGCTCTTTGGTGGGGCTAATGGCTGACTCTGGTAAGGCTCACACCAAGGAGTACTTCCCATAAATTCTGCTGCCAGTGTCCTTGTCCTCCTGGTGAGACAGAGCCACCCACTGCCTCTGCAGGAGACCCTCCAACACTAGTAGGTAGATCTGGTTCAGTCTTCTGTGGGTTCACTGCTCCTTCCCCTGGGTCCCAGTGTGCACACTATTTGGTGTGTGCCTCCAACAGTGGAGTCTCTGTTTCCCCTAGTCCTGTCGATGTCCTGCAATCAAATCCCGCTTCAAAGTCTGATTCTCTTGGAATTCCTCCTCCCGTTGCTGGATCTCCAGGTTGGGAAGCCTGACATGGGGCTCAGAACCTTCACTCCAGTGGGTGGACTTGTGTGGTACAAGTGTTCTCCAGTTTGTGAGTCACCCACCTAGCAGTTATGGGATTTAATTGTATTGTGATTGTGCCCCTCCTACTGTCTCAATATGGCTTCTCCTTTGTCTTTGGATGTGGGGTATCTTTTTTGGGAAGTTCCAGTGTCTTCCTGTCGATGACTGTTCAGCAGTTAGTTGTGATTCCGGTGTTCTCGCAGGAGGGAGTGAGAGCACGTCCTTCTACTCCATCATCTTGAACCCACATCCCGGCAGGAGATTTTTAACCACTGTGCCACCAGGGAAGTCCCAAGAAAAACATTTTTGATACCTTATATGCTTTATTCTACCTGTGCACTTGTTACAGGCATTTGTGTGTCTCTTTGCTCTTCTGCGATGCTGGAAGCTCTGTGAAGACAGGGACTCTCATATTCATCTTTGTGGCTCCCACAGAGCAAAGTCCAGCTGAACAATTACAAACAAGAATAAATAGGTAAAATTTATAATGTATATTTGTTGCCTATGAATATCATGTGTTTGGACACAAATTGTGAAGCAAACTATCATAGAGATATTTCCAAATACTCACACACGTAACATCTTATTAAAAACTATACATATATTTGATTGAGATTTTTAGCATTCATTTGGAATTTGATGTTATATAGTCACCTAGGCACATTGTTCAATTTTATTTAAAGTTTGATAATTTTCATTTAGGTCCATTTAATATATCTATATATTTACATATATCAATATCTGAAGTTAAAAATAAATTGTATAAAATAAATTGAAAAATATATGCAGTTATATACATGAGAATCACTGCCACTTTTTGTCAAATATTTTTACTGTGTTTTATTGTGGTGAAAAATATAAAATTTGTATCTAACAATATTTTGAAACTCAGTACTTTATAATATAAAACTTGAATCTAATATTTTGAAGATCAGAAATTTGTGAATCTATGGCAATCTGTCTGACAGGAATGATGAAGAAACTAAGACTGAAATTCACGATAACAGTGAAAATATTTGCGCTCTTAATATTTTACATAATTATTTCAATGTAAAGTCAGTATAAATGTGTGTTGCATAAAAATAATTGCATATGGCCAATATGGGAAACTACTAGATAAGATTTAAAGCAATTACATATTATTTATATATATATATACCAATTAGAATGATAATAAAACCAAAATTTATTGGGCTATTCGTATCTGATAGCACTATTCTAAGTGCTTTACATATATTAACTTATTTTTTATTTAGTTCTCATAATAATAATAAATTAATACTACTGTTTTTCCCCATTTTAATATCGGAATCATAGGGAAGTTAGGTAAAGTGTCTAAAGTTACACAGTATTAAATGGTCCTGCCAGAAATTGAAACAAAGCAGTCTGACTCTAGAGATAGGATTCATAACTGCTAGACATTACTGTCCATTGGAATCCATCTTTGTTGGTTTAGAATGAGAACTTGATTTAGATTCAGAAGGTTTAGAATTGGGTTCAAATCTCAACTATATCACTTACTTTGTGAACTTGTCTTCAATCCACGTGACCTCATGCTAAAGAAATAGGAATAAATAATCAAAAATTCACTGTGGGTCTTCTCTGGTGGTGCAGTGGTTGAGAGTCCGCCTGCTGATGCAGGGGACACAGGTTTGTGCCCCCGTCTGGGAGGATCCCACATGCCGCGGTGCGGCTGCACCCGTGAGCCATGGCCACTAGGCCTGTGCGTCTGGAGCCTGTGCTCCACTACGGGGGAGGCCACAGCAGTGAGAGGCCCGCGTATCGCAAAAAAAAAAAAAAAAAAAAATTCACTGTGACAGAAATGACAGCACATTTTTCATTATGACTTTGAAATTCATCTCAAAAGAATAAAAGATGTTTTTCTGCACTCAAGCACTAGTATATTTTTTAAAAAGTACTTTAAAATAATAATCAGCAATCAAAATCAGGAAAGCATCCATGCCGTTTTAAAACTAGCATATATTCACTTTTTTCAGGAGTTGAGAGATAGATATATGATTCACAGACATCCAACTAAGAGTGTAACAGGACAGGAACAGTTACAAAATTAATTACCTATGATTATCACACAAAAGGAGGTGATTACATTACCTGAGTGACAAAGAGAAAAGTATTCAGTGAAGACAAAAAAGCACCAGAAGTATAAACTGATAAAAAAGTTACTCACAGTTAAATTAGAAATAGCACACTTTAGTTTTTGTTTTCACAGTAACGTTAAAATGATGCATTTTCTATTTTCTTAAGCATCAGTACATCTCTTTAAGGAGCATATAGTTATCATCAACTCTTTGTTTTGTTTTCTTCTCAATACATTTTATAAACATCCTTCACTAGAGAAAAGTATAAAAGAAACAATCTAGTGGTTTTGAAGGTGATAGACACTGATGGGCAACTGAATCATATTGAAGGCATAATTAATATCTTCTCAACTCCTACTTATCTTTTCAGATTCATATTAACTACCATTTTTGCTGGGAGCTTTGTCTAGCCTCCTTGATTATTAGGTGCCTCAAAAATTATTCTCTAAGAGCATCCTGTTCCTCCCCTTTCACAGAACTTAAAATCACATCAATTTTCTCACTTAATGATTTACCCTATGGACAAGTAAGCTTGCTCTATAACCATGCACCATGTTAACTTGGTCAGTGCTTTATCCAGTGCCTGGCATTCAGAATGCTCTGAAAAATTAGTTGTGTATTTGAGACATTATGTTAATTTAATGTACACTTTTTCTTGTCTCATTCTCCTTTCTCCCCTAATGTCCAGACTCTCTCATAGAGTACTCTTAATACTCTTCAAAAAAGCAGAAGGAAGAAAATAAACCATGAAAAGCTTCAATTTCTAGACACTGCCTCTTCACTGACACATACCTTTCACGAAAGCATGTTACCTAGAGCAATTTGCTCATCACTGTATTGGATTTACCAAGGGTCAGCCATGGTAATAACTCTATCTTTGCTGTCAGCATTCTATACTTCATTCTATAAGTTTATTACCTTAGAGGTTTTTTCTTCACTATTTTCCCTATAAGTTAAGTGCATTGTAACTTGGTGGCCCATGTGACTTGGTTATTTTTTCACTGAGTATTAGAATCTGGCTGCATGAAGGTGAATAAGGAGATAGAATCCAGAGTTGTAGTATACCAGTAAAGAAATAATTAGAAAAAAACAGTTAAAATATGGATAACTTTCTTTGCTCCGTATTTAGCAAAGGAAAAGTGAAAGAGCTATCTGTACTTGTTCTTGCCACTTTCTTCTCTCTCATTCTTTCTTGAGCTTGCTTTCTTCAGGCTTTTGTCCATATCACTCTAATTAAACAGCTCTTTCCAAGATCACTAGTGATTTCTGCATTTTGCCAAATTTAGTGGTCAATTCTCAGTCTGCATTTTACCTGAACTTCTTGGACTTTGGAACAAATAATTCTTGAAATATTTTCTGGACCTAGCTTTTAGGTCACCACTAATATGCCATAACAAATAACCCCTTTTAGACCACTCTTGTATACCAGATCCATTTATCCAAATGCCTGACTTTTCCACTTAGATGGTATATCTAAAACAGAACTCATGGTATTTCCCTTGAAGTCTTCTCATCTGCCATGTTCCTCACTATAGTTAGTCAGAAACCTTAGAGTCATCCTTTGTTCCTCTCGTTTTTTCATATATTCTTATTCCAGCAACATTTTTGGGCCTGTCTGCAAAATATTTTTGAATTTAATCTTTGATCACCACCTCCACCAAATTTCTTGGTCCAAGCCATCAATGTCTCTTATAGATTACAGCAATAGCTTCCCAACTGGTCTTATTCCTCTTCTATCCACCCACTACTCACCTCCCCCCACCCAGTCTATTCTCATAGCAAGTAGAGTGATCTGTTAAAATTGTAAATCATACTTCACTCCCTGATTCAAAAATCTTTCCACAGTTTTGAGTAACATCCAAGTTTTGAGAGTGGGATTAAGTTGGTGAAGTAAGGAGACCCTGAGATCACCTCCCCTATGAACTACAATTACATATAGAGCAGCTATCACTGTGAACAACCTGAAGACTAGCAGAACTGCTTTTCTTCAACCAAGGATATAAAGAACGAACAACATGGAGTCTGATAGGAGGGAAGGAGAAAAGATCTAGTTGGATCCACACCCCTGGTGGGTGACCTGGAAGAGGAGAGAAATATGACAGGCTTGGGGATCCTCCCTAATGAATAAAGGTTCAAACCCCATATTAGGCACCCCAGCCCTGGGGTCTAGCATTGGGAAGATGAACACACTAGACTGGCTTGAAAACCCTCTTGAAGAGCATGCTCACAGACTTGCTTGCTCCCAGTTCCAGTGCAGAGGCAACAGATTGAAAACTGAGTGGTTCTTTGACTGGCTGCCAGGATTGCCCCAGTGAGATCCCCTAGCCTGCACTGGGCTTCTGCTCTAGCCCTCCTGCTCTGGCACTGCACCCTGCTAAGGTAGAGACCACGATTATGTGTGCCTGGGTAACTGGAGCAGGCTTAAAGTTGAAGCTCCAGCCCCTTGTGCCTGCCCATGCCCATAAACAAGGCAGGGCCCACAATTCTTGCCACACATGTGCTCGTGCACATCAGGGAGAAGTGAAAACAGCTCAGAAGTATAGCTCTAGGCCCTTGGACCTTGATCCTACCCCCTGACAGGGCAGCAACCAACAGTGAGCCCAGGAGAAGCCCTGGCTTGTGCTTGGCTTTGGCTGTAGCCCCTCTGACTCTGGCCCTACTTCCCACAAAAACAGCAGCCACCAGTGCACCTTGGAAGAAGATGCCACTTGTGATCACTTCAGATCCAGTTCTTCCACCAAAGCCACTGTGCACAAACAGACTGCATAAGGTCATTCCCACACAAGGACAAGCATTCAAGACCAGAAAATGTAACTTTCACCTAATTTCATATAAACAAACAGAAGGTCAAAGAAAATGAGAAGACAGATGAATAGGTGCCAAGTGAAAGAATAAGATAAAACCACAGAAAAAATACCCTAATGACATGGTGATAATTTAGCCAATAAAAGTTCAAAGAAATAGTAATAAAAATGCTCACTGAACTTGGGGATAAAATAGAGGAACATAGTGAAAACTTCAACAAAGAACTAGAAAATATAGAAAGGAACCAGTCAGAGCTGAAGAATACAGCAACTGAAATAAAAAAGACACTAGAAGAAATTAACAGCAGATTAGCTGATACAGATGGGCACATAAGAACATATAAACTGGAAGATAGAGTAGTGGAAATCACCCAATCAGAACACTAAAAAAATATGTATTTTTAAATGAAGATAGATTAAGGGACTTTGGGAAAATATCAAACTTACTAACATTCATAGTATAGGGATCCCAGAAGGAGAAGAGAGAGAGAGGAAGTGGCAGAAAAAGTATTTAATGAAATTAAGGCTGAAAACTTCCCTAACTGAAGAAGGAAACAGATATCAGGTCCAGGAAGCACAGAGAATCCCAAACAAATGAACTCAAGGAGACTTACATCAAGACATATCATAATTAAAATGGCAAAAGTGAAAGGTAAAGAGAGAATTTAAAGTGAAAAACAAGGGGTCACATACAAAGAAACTCCCATAAGGCTATCAGCTGGTTTTTCAGCAGAATCTTTGCAGGCCAGAAGGAAATGCCACGAAATATTTAATGTGCTGAAAGAAAAAAACCCTACAACTTAAGAATATTTTATCCAGAAAAGTTATTCAGAATTGAAGGAGAGATAAAATGTTTCCCAGACAAGCAAAAACTAAAAGAGTTCATCACCACTAAACTGGCTTTACATAAATATTAAAGGGTCTTCTTTACATGAAAAAGAAAAGATATAATAACTAATAAGAAAATATTAATATATCAAGGGAAAAGTTTCATTGGTAAATGCAAATGTATAGAAACGACAGTGGATCAATGACTTGAAAAGCTAGCAGGAAGGTTAAAAGACAAAAAAAATGTAAAATCAACTATAACTACAATAACTAGTTAAGGGACAGATATAAAGATGTGAAATATAACATCAAAAACATAAAATGTTGGGGGTAGAGTAAAAAATGCAGAGCTGCTAGAATGTGTTTGATCTTAGAGGACCATCAGTTTAAGACAAGTAGACATAATTATAGGTTGATATATATGAATCTCATGGTAACCACAAATCAAAAACCTACTATAGATACACAAAAAACAAAGAGAAAGGAATCTAAATTTGACACTAAAGAAAATCATCAAACCACAAGAAAAGAGGCTAAAAGAAGAAACAGAGAAGAACTACAAAAACAACCAGAAAATAAGTAACTAAATGGCAATGGGTTCATACCTATCAATAATCACTTAAATATAAATGAACTAAATGCTTCAATCAAAAGACATAGGGTGGTTGATTGGATAAAAAAATAAGATCCATCTATATGCTGCCTACAAGAGACTCACTTCGAGCTAAAGACACACACAGACTGAAAGCGTAAGGATGAAAAAAAATTCTATATAAATGGAAACAAAAAGACAGCTGGGGTAGCAATACTCATATCAGACAAAATAGACTTTAAAACAAAGTCTATAATAAAAGACAAAGAAAAGCATTGTATAGTGATAAAGGGGTCAAGACAAGAAGAGGATATAATATTTGTAAACATATATGCACCTAATATAGGAGCACCTAAATATATAAAATAAATATTAGCACAGATAAAGGGAGAAATTGAGAATAATGTAATAATATAGTAGGGGGTTTTAACACCCCACTTACATCAATGGATAGAACATACAGACAGAAAATCAATAAGGACACTACAGCCTTAAATGCCACATTAGGCCAGATGGACTAAATAGATATCTATAGGACATTCTGTCCCAAAACAGTAGCATACACATTCTTTTCAAGTCCACTTGGCAATCTCTCCAGGATAGATCAGTTGCTAGGCCACATAATGTATCAATAAATTTAAGAAGATTGAAATTATATCAAGCATTTTTTCTGACCACACAGATATGAAACAAGAACTCAATTACAGGAAGAAAAATGGAAAGAAGACAAAGACATGGAGGCTAAGCAACATGCTACTAAAAAACAAATGAGTCAATGAAGAAATCAAAGAGGAAATCAGAAAATACCTTGAGACAAATAAAAATAGAAACACAACTTTCCAAAATCTATGGGATGCAGCAAAGCAGTTCTAAGAGGAAAGTTTATAGCAACACAGACCTACCTCAAGAAACAAGAAAAATCTCAAACAACCTAACTTTCCATCAATAAGAATTAGAAAAAGAAGAAAAATTAAAGTATAATATAGTGTCAAGCATTAATAAATACTATGAAGATAACATAAAATTCCTAGATTACATAAGCAGTATGGTCTTTGACATCGATCTTAGGAAATATTTTTATAAATCTGTTACCTCAGGCAAAGGAAACAAAAGTAAAAATAAACAAATGGGACATAATCTAACTTAAAATTTGCACAGCAAAGGAAATGTCAACAAAACAAAAAGGCAACCTACTGAATGGGAGAAGGTATTTGCAAGTGATATGTCTGATAAGTGCTTTATATCCAAAATATGTAAAGAACTCATATAACTCAAAAAAGGCAAACTGATTAAAAAATGAGCAGAGGAACTGAATAGGCATTTTTTCATAGAAGACATACAAATGGCCAACAGGCACATGAAAATGCACTCAACATCACTGATCATCAAGGAAATGCAAATCAAAGCCACCATGAGATATCACCTCAGGCCTGTCCAAAGGGCTATGGTCAAAAAGACAAGAAATAACAAGTGTTGATGAGGCTGTGGAGAAAAGGGAATTGTGCACTTTGGTGGGAATGTAAATTGGTACAGCCACTATGAAAAACCATATGTTGATTTCTAAAATATTAAAAATAGAACTACAATATGATCCAGCAATTCCACTTCTATGTATTTATCCAAAGAAAATGAAAATGCTAATTTGAAGATATATGCACCCTAATGTTTATTGCTGCTTTATTTATAATAGTCAAGATATGGTAGCAACCTAAGTGTTCATTAACAGATGAATGGGTAAAGAAGATGGGGTATATACATATATACATATACATATACACACACACAGTGGAATATTACTCAGTCATAAAAAAAGAATGGTAAGTGTTGGTGATGATGTGGAGAAAAAGGAACCCTTGTACAACATTTTGCCATTTGCAATAATATGGATGGACCTGGACGGTATTATGCTTAGTAAAATAAGTCAGACAAAGATAAATACTGTATGGTTTTATTTAGATGTGGAATCTAAAAAATAAACAAATGAATATAACAAAACAGAAGTGAAGTCACGGATACAGAGAATAAACTAGTGGTTACCTGAAGGGAGGGAGTGGGAGGAGGTGCAAAATAAGTGACGGGGATTAAGAGAAACAAACTATTGGGTATAAATAACTAAGTTACAAGGAAGTAATGTACAGCACAGGGAATTTAGCCAATATGTTATAATAACTTCACATGATGTACAAAATATGAAATCACTGTGTTGAACACCTGAAAATAATATATTATTGTAAGTCAACTGTACTTCAATTTAAAAAAAAAATCAAGTCCTAACAATAACCTAGAAGGTCCATGTGATCTGACATCTATCCACAATTCTGACCTGATTTGTCCCATTCTTATTGCTCATTTTGTTTCAACTGCTACTCTTCAAACACATAATACTCATGTCTTTAAGATCTTGCATTCATCATTCTTTCTGGTGGAATGCTCTTTACTCAACTATTCAGAGGACCCACTTTCTTGTTTCTTTAGATCCTTGCTCAAATATCACTTTCCTATCTAAAATAGCAACTATTTGTCATTTTCTATACCCTCAGCTTTAGTTATCTTCATAGTATTTATTAATGCTTGACACCATATTATACTTTCTAATGTTTGTTTGATAGTTGATTATTTTCCCAATTAAATGTGAGCTCTATGACAGCAAAGATTTTATTTTGTTTACTGCATTCTCACTGCACAGGGCAAGGTCTGGCAACAGAATAGGTGCTAAATAAGTATTTATTGAATAAATAGGTGAAGAAATTTACAGAATGCTAGAAATGATGGTAGTATAATATAGTTATATTCAAAGTACCAGAGAAAATATAAGCACCTTACTTAAACCTATTTTGAAACAAACTTATGTATCAGAAACTGTGCTGAGTGCTGGGGCTACAACAATGTGTGAAAAAAGATACCTGTATTCTGAGATCTCCTTTATTCCAAAGTGATAAACCTGGAAACTTACATATCAGTCACTTACAAACCAGGAACATGGTGTTTCCATTGGAATTTCTTACACTGGACTTTCAATTTTGTCCCTTAATTCTGGAATTATAGATCTTCCTAATAGGTTGGTCAACCCAATATGAACCAGGATGAAATGAACCATTTCATTTTGCCCTCAAATGCCACTTGAGGTTCTAGATTCTGTGATTGCATTCAGGGTAGAGGTAGTGTTCTAATCATTTTCTTTAGAAATATGTTCATTACATCATTGACTAATCAATTACCTTTACTATCATAAAGTTCCTAGGCATCAAAATCTTCATCTAAAATAGAGACAAACTAATGGCCAAACAAGATACTGCAACATAAGATCTACACAAGAATAGTTTATATAATTGGCACATCTGATGTCTTAATTGTCTTGGGCTGTTAAAACAAAATATCATAGTCTGAGGGCTTAAGAAACAGAAATTTATTTCTCATCGTTCTGGGGTCTGAGAAGATCAAGTTGCCAATTTGTTTTCCTGGTGAGGACTCTTCTTGGCTAGTAGATGGCCATTTCCTCACTATATCATCACACGGCCCTTGACTTGATGACTGCAAATGGGGAGATAGGGAGGAGGAGAGGGAGAGGGAGAGGGAGAAAGAGAGTTCCTTTTTCATACAAGGCCATTAGTCCCATCAAGAAGTTTCCAATCTCATGACCTAATCTAACCTTTTACCCCCCAAGGCCCCATCTTCAAATACCATCACCTTGGGGGTTAGGGACTCAACATATTAATTTTGAGGGAACACTAACATCAGTCCATACACCATCTAGCACAATAAATAATGTTTATTGTATTAAGTAGAAATTATAAGTGTGCTGGTCAATAGAGAAGGGACAAACAGACAGGACGTGGAGAGTCAAGAAGAGCCTGGGAATTAAGAGTTGAGTCTGTACAGGCTTCCTAGGTTCAGAGCTTGAGGTAAAGATTCTGGAGGTACGCTAGCATAAGAAGTTGTGGTAAGTCAGAGAGTAAGACTATACCTGAGCTATAGCTGAGTAGATTATAATTTATTTATTGTGTTTTGAAACAGCACCTACATTTTTAGATTCCATCAGCATCACAAACATCCCAGCCATTAACCCCAAATCAGAAACTATCTTGTAAGGGGAAACTCTGTGCTAAAGACCCAGGAACTAGAAGAAGGAAAAGGTTTATGATGCTTCTCTCTTAAAGAATTTCTTTTGACTTATTAATAAACTATAGAGAAAATTGGTCTCATCTCTGTTTATTCTACAACTCCTGCAGATTAAGAATGTGGTTTTAAGCAAACTATTAATTTTAACACAATTACATTTCAATAAAGCATTCTCAATTTCCTATGGAGTTTATTACAGTGGGAGGTTTACTTGAATTAAAAATAGTTTTGTGGCAACATTTGTCACACTTTATAATAGAGTAAATTATATGATAGAATGCAAACAGAGTGAGAAAGATCTTAAAAGTAATTATCTACTCCATGTTTTTGTTTGTTTTGTTTTGTTTGTTTTTTGGCCACTCTGTGCAGCTTGTAGGAATCTTAGTTTCCTGACCAGAGATTCAACCCGGGTCCTCATCAATGAAAGCGTGGACTCCTAAAACTACTGGACTGCTAGGGAATTCCCTCTACTCCACGTTTGAATCCCTTTTGCAATATACTTGTTGCATGATCACCCATTCTTGTGCTTGAACACCTCCTGTAATAGAGACTCACTTTCTTAAAAGGCAGTTCATTTCATTTTTTGGACAACCCTGAATTTTACAACGATCTTTCTTATATTGAGTCAAAATTTAGTTGGAGCTGTCACCTAAAAACAGTCCTACCTCATGGTAGAAATACTAACATCACCCTAGGTACTTTCTCTGACTTTTCCTTCTCCAAATTCTCTGCTTCTTCCCCCAATTTTCCATTTTTCCTTTATTTTTGCTTATTATTTTATACACCTGATTTCTTTATTTCTTCTTCTTTTTTTTAAGGACATTAATCTTTTATTTTAACAAAGACTGACAGTTTACAAGACCCTGTGATTTACAGTGGTTAAAGCACAGGTTTTGTACCTTCTCTCTGGGTTCAAGTCCAGGTTTTAACATGCATTGGCTGTGTAACCTTGAGCAAATCATTTAATCTCCATCTGTCTCTGTTTCTTCTTTAGCTAAATGAATATAATACCAGTATCTACCTTACAAGGATGATGTAGGATTAGTATATATATGTATACACCTGATTTCTAAGTTAAAGAGAAAAAATGGAAATTTTGGACTATTTATAAATGAATGATAATGATAGTTTCGTATCAAAAACTATAAACTATACCATAAGGATTATTTGGGGAAAATGCGTTAAATATGTTTATTTAAAAAATAGGTTTAAAATAAATGTTAAGCATTTCATTCAAGAAACTAGATAAAATGCAACAACATATATTTAAGTAAGTAAAAGACAGTAATGAGGTCAAAAGCAGAAATTAATGAAATAGAAAACAAAATAAATATTAGATTTGAGCAATAAAATCCAAGATTTCTTTTTAAGATCAATACAATAAATAAACTTTTTGTAAGGCACTCATAAGATGAGAGTGTGAGAGAGAGAAAACACAAGACATTAGAATGAAGAAAGGAACATGACTAAAGACATATTGAAAAATATTACTAGATAATAGAATGTTTACATTTGCATTAATAAATTTGGAAAAGAAAATGAAATGAATATTTTCCTAGGAAAAATATATATGACCATGACCAATAAGAGTTATTAGATAATATGACTGGGTGAACAACTATAGAATAAATTAAATAGTTAATTAAATATCTAATACTTAAATGAATAACAGGTCTTTTTAAATTCTACCTAAGTATGTTAGGAAGTATGTTATTATTTAAATTCTAAGCACTTAAAAGAGCATAGAAAATTATGGAAAATTGGCTAACACAGTCTATGTATAGTACATGATCCTGATATAGTCTTGAAAAAGTTAGCACAACTAAAAATCAATAACACTTATCATTATAGATTCAAAAATATAAAATAAAATAAAATTTGGCAGTATATTAAAAGAGTAACACACTATGATCAGGTAGAATGTATTTCTAGAACACAATTTGTTAAACATGCGTAATATAGTACCCATAATAATAGAATAAAGAATGCCAACATATTGGGTAAAGAAAAGAAAAAGCAAAGGTTAAAAAACAATATAACCATCTAAAAGTAACATTTTTAAGAACTGTTCAGTAAAAGGTTCAACTCTGTAAGACACAAAACCCTGGAGACAAAAAGGAAAATATTCTCACATGTAAGTAAACACAATTTAAAATCTCTTATAAAAGGTGAATAACAAATCAGGAGAAAATATTTTTCTAACATATATAACAGGCAAAGGTTAATATCCATAATATATAAAGAACACTAATGAATCAATAAGAAAAAGGTAACCAAAATTGGTTAACTGAGAATTTATTTAGAAACAGATAATACACATGTATCATAATCATAAAAGAAGTCAAGCTCAGTGGAAACCAAGGAAATGTAAATTAAAGCAACAATTTTGTAAGCATACTTTTTCGTCCATCATATTGATAGATTTAAATGTTGTCAAAGCTTTAGTATAACTGATAATTTTATGTGCTATTTGTAAGGGTACAGATTGGAACAACTTTAAATGCTTACACATTCTTGGTCCAGCAATTCCATCCCAAGAAATCTATTCTGCAAAAATAATACCATGTGTATTAGCATTGGTTAAAATACTAAAAAACTGGGCACAATATAAAGGAGAACAGTTAAATAATTATGACACTTTCATTGAAGGAAGAAAATGGAAAATGATGTAATTGTTAAGAATAATGGGATAGGTGTGGGTCTGCATGGACCCTGAGCTCCTCCCTCTGCTTCTCTTGCCTCCAAGGTCGCAGATTGTCCCAAAATCTGAGAAGAGGGCGGCATGATCCCCGACACCAAAACCTCACTGCCACTGCGCTCAAGACAGACCCTGCCAGCCGAAACCCTATCTGCCCTCTGGGCCACGTGCCACATGTTGCTGTCTTTGAATTGAACCTGCTCACCGTTTTTGAGCAAAGAGCCCTGGGATGTGAAGAAAAGGAAACAACAGTCATACACCCAGGTAGGTTATTACAGACTATTGAGGAGAGTGCCTGTGCTATCAGCTGTGTGGTGGACAGGGTCTTCGTGCTCCGGCTGGGTGTCAGGCCTGTGCCTCTGAGCAGAGAGAGCTGAGTTCAGGGCATTGGTCCACCAGAGTCCTCCAGCTCCATGTAATATCAAATGGCAAAAGCTCTCCCAGAGATTTCCATCTCAATGCTAAGACCCAGCTCTACTCAACGACCAGCAAGCTACAGTGCTGGACCTCCTATGCCAAACAACTAGAAAGACAGGAACACAACCCCACCCATTAGCAGAGAGGCTGCCTAAAATCATAATAAGGTCACAGATACCCCAAAAAACAACACTGGATGTGGTCTTGCCACCAGAAACACAAGATACAGCCTCATCCACCAGAACACAGGCACCAGTCCCATCCACCAGGAAGCCTACACAGCCCACTGAACCAACCTTAGCCACCGGAGGCAGACACCAAAAAAAACAGGAATGACAAACCTGCAGACTGTGAAAAGAGACCCCAAACACAGTAAGTTAAGCAAAATGAGAAGACAGAGAAACACACAGCAGATGAAGGAGCAAGGTAAAAACCCACCTGACCAAACAAATGAAGAGGAAATAGGCAGTCTGCCTGAAAAAGAATTCAGAGTAATAAGAGTAAAGATATCCAAAATCTTGGAAATAGAATGGAGAGAATAAAAGAAATGTTTAACAAGGACCTAGAAGAACTAAAGAGCAAACCAACAACGATGAACAACACAATAAATTAAATTAAAAATTCTCTAGAAGGAATCAATGGCAGAATAACTGAGGGAGAAGAATGGATAAGTGACCTGGAAGATAAAATAGTGGAACTAACTACTGCAGACCAGAATAAAGAAAAAAGAATGAAAGAATTGAGGACAGTCTCATACACCTCTGGAACATCATTAAACACACCAACATTCAAATTATAGGGGTCCCAAAGAAGAAGAGAAAAAGAAAGGGACTGAGAAAATATCTGAAGAGATTATAGTGGAAAACTTCATTAATATAAGAAAGGAAATAGTAAATCAAGTGCAGGAAGTGCAGAGAATCCAATACAGGATAAATCCAAGGAGAAATATTTCAAGACACATATTAACCAAACTATCAAAATTAAATACAAAGAAAAATGTTAAAAGCAGCAAGGGAAGGGCAACAAATAACACATAAAGGAATCCTCATAAGGTTAACAGCTGATCTTTCAGCAGAAACTCTGCAAGCCAGAAGGGAGTGGCAGGACATATTTAAAGTGATGAAAGGGAAAAATCTACAACAAAGATTACTCTACCCAGCAAGGATCACATTAAGATTCGACAGAGAAATTAAAGGCTTTACAGACAAGCAAAAGCTAAGAGAATTCAGCACCACCAAATCAGCTTTACAACAAATGCTAAAGGAAATTCTCTAGGCAGGAAACACAAGAGAAGGAAAAGACCTATAATAACAAATCCAAAACAATTAAGAGAATGGTAATAGGAACATACATATTGATAATTACCTTAAATGTAAATGGATTAAATGCTCCCACCAAGAGATATAGACTGGATTAATGGATAAAAAAATTAGACCCAAATATATGCTGTCTACAAGAGACCCACTTCAGACCTAGGGACACATAAAGACTGAAAGTGAGAGGTTGGAAAAAGATATTCCATGCAAATGGAAATCAAAAGAAAGCTGGATTAGCAATTCTCATATCAGAAAAAAATAGACTTTAAAATAAAAACCATTATAAGAGACAAGGAAGGACACTACATAATGATCAAGGGATCAATCCAAGAAGAAGATAGAACCATTGTAAATATTTATCCACCCAACATAGGAGCACTTCAATACATAAGGCAACTGCTAACAGCCATAAAGGGGAAATCTACAGTAACACAATCATAGTTGGGGACTCTAACACACCACTTACACCAATGGACAGATCATCCAAAATGCAAATAAATAAGGAAACACTAGATTTAAGTGATATATTAAACAAGATGGACTTAATTGATATTTATAGGACACTCCATCCAAAAACAACAGAATATGTATTCTTCTCTAACTGCTTATGAAACATTCTCCAGGATAGGTCATACCTTGGGTCACAAATCATGCCTTGGTAAATTTAAGAAAACTGAAATCATATCAAGTACCTTTTCTGACCACAATGCTATGAGACGAGATATCAATTACAGGAAAATAATCTGTAAAAAATACAAATACATGGAGGCTAAACAGTACACTACTCAATAACCAAGAGATCACTGAAAAATCAAAGAGGAAATAAAAAAAATAGCTAGAAACAAATGACAATGAAAACATGATGACCCAAAACCTATGGGATGCAGCAAAAGCAGTTCTAAGAGGGAAGTTTATAGCAATACAATCTTACCTCAAGAAACGAGAAACATCTCAAGTAAACAACTTAACCTTACACCTAAAGCAATTAGAGAAAGAAGAACAAAAAACCCCAAAGTTAGCAGAAGGAAAGAAATCATAAAGATCAGATCAGAAATAAATGAAAAAGAAATGAAAACAAAAATAAACAAATGGGACCTAATGAAACTTCAAAGCTTTTGCACAGCAAAGGAAACCATAAACAAGACCAAAAGACAACCCTCAGAATGGGAGAAAATATTTGCAAATGAAGCAACTGACAATGGATTAATCTCCAAAATTTACAAGCAGCTCATGCAGCTTAACAACAACAACAACAACAAAAAACCCAATCCAAAAATGGGCAGAAGACCTAAATAGACATTTCTCCAAAGAAGATATACAGATTGCCAACAAACACATGAAAGGATGCTCAACATCACTAATCATTAGAGAAATGCAAATCAAAACTACAATGAGATATCATCTCACACCAGTCAGAATGGCCATCATCAAAAAATCTAGAAACAATAAATGCTGGAGAGGGTGTGGAGAAAAGGGAACCCTCTTGCACTGTTTGTGGGAATGTAAATTGATACAGCCACTGTGGAGAACAGTATGGAGGTTCCTTAAAAAACTACAAATAGAACTACCATATGACCCAGCAATCCCACTACTGGGCATATACCCTGAGAAAACCATACTTCAAAAAGAGTCATGTACCAAAATGTTCATTGCAGCTCTATTTACAATAGCCCGGAGATGGAAACAACATAAGTGTCCATCATCGGATGAATGGATATAGAAGATGTGGCACCTATGTACATTGGAATGTTACTCGGCCATAAAAAGAAACGAAATTGAGCTATTTGTAATGAGGTGGCTAGACCTAGAGTTTGTCATACAGAGTGAAGTAAGTCAGAAAGAGAGAGACAAATACCATATGCTAACACATATATATGGAATTTAAGAAAAAAAAATGTCATGAAGAACCTAGGGTTAAGACAGGAATAAAGACACAGACCTACTGGAGAATGGACTTGAGGATATGGGGAGGGGGAAGGGTGAGATGTGACAGGGCGAGAGAGAGGCATGGACATATATACACTACCAAACGTAAAATAGATAGCTAGTGGGAAGCAGCCGCATAGCACAGGGAGATCAGCTTGGTGCTTTGTGACCACCTGGAGGGGTGGGATAGGGAGGGTGGGAGGGAGGGAGATGCAAGAGGGAAGAGATATGGGAACAAAAGAAAATTAAAATAAATAAATAAATAAAATTAAGCAGCCAGTTAAATTTCTCATTGTTTTAAAATAGAACTAAAATTAGGCAACTCCCACACTCTTCTCTACTGAAATATTAAAAGTATGCTTCATAAGGAAAAAAAAAAAAAGAAATGAAGGAAACCATAGCAAAGATCAATAAAACTAAAAGTTGGTTCTTTGAGAAAATAAACAAAATTGATAATCCATTAGCCAGACTCATCAAGAAAAAAAAAGGGAGAAGACTCAAATCAATAGAATTAGAAATGAAAAAGGAGAAGTAACAACTGACACTGCAGAAATACGAAGGATCATGAGAGGTTACTACAAGCAACTATATGTCAATAAAATGGACAACCTGGAAGAAATGGATAAATTCTTAGAAAAGCACAACCTTCCAAGAATGAACCAGGAAGGAATAGAAAATGTAAATAGACCAATTACAAGCACTGAAATTGAGACTGTGATTAAAAATCTTCCAAGAAACAAAAACCCAGGACCAGATGGCTACACAGGTGAATTCTATCAGATATTTAGAGAAGAGCTAACAGCTATTCTTCTAAAAGTCTTCCAAAATATAGCAGAGGGAGAAATACTCCCCAAATCATTCTACGAGGTATCATCACCCTGATACCAAAACCAGACAAAGAAAGAATACTACAGGCCAATATCACTGATGAACATAAATGCAAAAATCCTAAATAAAATACTAACAAACAGAATCCAACAGCACATTAAAAGGCTCATACACCATGATCAAGTGGGGTTTATCCCAGGACTTCAAGGATTCTTCAGTATAAGCAAATCAATCCATGTGATACACCATATTAACAAATTGAAGGAGAAAAAAACATATGATCATCTCAATAGATGCAGAAAAATCTTTTGACAAAATTCAACACTGATTTATGATAAAAACCCTCCAGAAAGTAGTCATAGAGGGAACTTACCACAACATAATAAAGGCCATATATGACAAACCCGCAGCCAACATCGTTCCCAATGCTGAAAAACTGAAACTGTTTCCATTAAGATCAGGAACAAGACAAAGTTGTCCACTCTCACTTCTATTATTCAACTTTGTTTTGGAAGTGTGAGCCACAGCAATCAAAGAAGAAAAAGAAATAAAAGGAATCCAAATTGGAAAAGAAGAAGTAAAACTGTCACTGTTTGCAGATGACATGATACTGTACATAGAGAATCCTAAAGATGCTACCAGAAAACTACTAGAGCTAATCAATGAATTTGATAAAGTAGCAGGATACAAAATTAATGCACAGAAATCTCTGGCATTCCTATACACTAATGATGAAAAATCTGAAAGAGAAATTAAGGAAACACTCCCATTTACCATTACAACAACAGGAATAAAATACCTAGGAATAAATCTACCTAAGGAGAGAAAAGACCTGTATGCAGAAAAGTATAAGACACTGATGAAAGAAATTAAAGATGATACAAACAGATGGAGAGATATACCATGTTCTTGGATTGGAATAATCAGCATTGTGAAAATGACTATACTATCCAAAGCAATCTACAGATTCAATGCAATCCCTATCAAACTAACACTGGCATTTTTCACAGTACTAGAACAAAAAATTTCACAATTTGTATGGAAACACAAAAGACCCCGAATAGCCAAAGCAATCTTGAGAAAGAAAAACAGAGTTGGAGGAATCATGCTCCCTGACTTCAGACTATACTACAAAGCTACAGTAATCAAGACTGTATGGTACTGACCCCCAAACAGAAATATAGATCAATGGAACAGGATATAAAGCCCAGAGATAACCCAATGCACATATGGTCACCTTATTTTTGATAACAGAGGCAAGAATATACAATGGAGAAGAGACAGACTCTTTTATAAGTGGTGCTGGAAAACTGGACAGCTACATGTAAAAGAATGAAATGAGAACCCTCCCTAACACCATACAGAAAAATAAACTCAAAATGGATTAAAGACCTAAATGTAAGGCTAGACACTGTAAAACTTTTAGAGGAATACATAGGCAGAACACTGTATGATATAAACCACAGCAAGATCCTTTGACCCACCTCCTAGAGAAATGGAAATAAAAACAAAAGTAAACAAATGGAACCTAATGTAACTTGAAAGCTTTGTAACTTGAAAGCTTTTGCACAGCAAAGAAACCATAAACAAGACGGAAACACAGCCCTCAGAATGGGAGAAAATATTTGCAAATGAAGCAACTGAGAAAGGATTAATCTCCCAAATTTACAAGCAGCTCATGCAGCTTAATATCAAAAAAAACAAACAACCTAAGCCAGAAATGGGAAGAAGACCTAAATAGATATTTCTCCAAAGAAGATATACAGATTGCCAACAAACACATGAAAGGATGCTCAACATCACTAATCATTACAGAAATGCTGATCAAAACTCCAATGAGCTCTCACCTCACACCAGTCAGAATGGCCATCATCAAAAAATCTACAAACAATAACTGCTGGAGAGGGTGTGGAGATAAAGGAACCCTCTTGCACTCTTGGTGGTAATATAAATTGATACAGCCACTATGGAGAACAGTGTGGAGGTTCCTTAAAAAACTAAAAATAGAACTACCATTCGACCCAGCAATCCCACAACTGGGCATATATCCTGAAAAAAGCATAATTCAAAAACAGTCATCTATCACAATGTTCATTGCAGCTCTATTTACAATAGCCAGGACATGGAAGCAACCTAGGTGTCCATCAACAGATGAATGAGGAAAGAAGATGTGGCACATATATACAATGGAATATTACTCAGCCATAAGAAGAAACGAAATTGAGCTATTTGTAGTGAGGTGGATGGACCTAGAGTCTGTCATACATAGTGAAGTAAGTCAGAAAGAGAAAAACAAATACCGTATACTAACACATATATATGGAATGTAAAAAAAAAAAAAAAAAGTGTTCTGAAGAACCTAAGGGCAGGACAAGAATAAAGATGCAGACATAGAGAATGGGCTTGAGGACGTGGAGAGTGGGAAGGGTAACCTGCGACCAAGTGAGAGAGTGGCATGGACATATATACACTACCAAACGTAAAATAGATAGTTAGTGGGAAGCAGCTGCATGGCACAGGGAGATCAACTCGGTGCTTTATGACCACCCTTTCCCACCCTAGAGGGGTGGGAAAGGGAGGGTGGGAGGGAGGGAGACGCAAGAGGGAAGAGGTATGGGAACATATGTATATGTATAACTGATTCACTTTGTTATAAAGCAGAAACTAACACACCATTTTAAAGCAATTATACTCCAATAAGATGTTAAAAATATATATATAACGAGATAAATGGAGGGAGCTTATGAAGAGATAAATGGATTTGTAACAACAACAAAACAAAGGATATTAGTCACATTATGTTCACATTAATATTGAATGTATATGAAAATGTATACAAAATAATAACTGGAATGATATCAATTAATTTGGCAAATATTTAGTGAACACTTAGATGTGTGCTATTGATTGTTCTCAGGTGCTAGATTTATGGCTATGACAAACCAGGAAGATAAATACTATTTTGTTTACCTTTATGGTGTTGAATTTGGTAGTAAAGAGGGTTTGTTTTTATATGTTACTATATTGTATGAATTTCTTTTTGACTGATATATATTCATATGCTACTTTTATGAATTTAGAATATAAGGTAAAAAAGAAAAAAAGAGAAAAATTAAACCCATAGGTACTTCTTGTTCATTTGATATTATAATTTTATTGGCATAAGTCTGAATTTAACTTATGAATTTGATAATTATGTATTTAGATACTTTTCCATTCACACTTGCTGATTTATTTATCAGCAAGAGACTAAAACAGTGTTTATACACACACTGAAAGATATAGTGTTAAACATGTAGTTTGCTTTCATATGTTCTATGAAAGGAAACAATTTCAGACACATCCAGAAATCATTATCTGAATGGCCGAAAGATATTTGTATATATCAAAGAAATTCTCCATTTCCTTAGTGAGGGCATATATGGCGGCAAAAAATACATTTTTTCGGGTGATAGTTTAATTCGAGGAGGAAGAAAGAGCTTGCACAAATAATTTGAAATAAATCATTTTAAGCAGATGCATATTCATTCAAAATAAGTAATTATAACTGTGTTTACACAACATTTATAATTTATTTAGTTCTTTCAGAATGATGTGCTCTATCACAGTATATAGAGTTAGTTTTACAGTGTATGTTCTGCAGAACATGGTACGAGAGAAAATAGCATTTTCAAGGCTTTTCTGTTTCCTTTTGTCATCATTATTTACCTGAATTGTTCAAGTAGGTATAAATAACACTCAAGGAAAAGCAAAGTTCTTCTTTGTCCACACTGAGTTTGAAGTAGTCAAGTTAGTAGGATTTAGAATTTAGAAAAATGGCTATTACATATCAAATTGGGAGTCTCTGGTACCAAAATGGTAGCTGAAACCTGGCCATAAGTGCAATATAGCCAAAGAAGAGAGCATATAATGAACAGAAAAGGCTGATAATGAAATTTTGGGGGCCATGAAAGGTTACAGGATGGTAGAAGGAAGTGTATCCAGTAAAAGGGACAGCATCTGGAAATAAGAGTGTCACTGACAACCTGAAATCTACTTTGGAATATGAAGTTGAATTATTGAAAAGTTAACCTCATCTTCCCTGTATTTGCCTTCTAGGTTCTTTCCTTATCCTCAGAGTCACTACTTAGATATAAAATGGTTCCAGATGCAACTGTGCCAAACACACAAGTAAGTCTCAGCATTTGGTTTATTGGTTTTGCTTGGAAATATTTTATGATTCAGTGAACTACGTATTTGGCCAGTTTAATTGCAACTGAAAATTGGAGAGGTTTAATTTACCTGTTTATGCAGTCGCTTGAGTGGCTAAATTTATGCAATTTTTTTCTTTTAAGGAGATGTGATAACAGGCACCTATTATATCTTCTAGCCAAGTCTTCTCATTATATACACATATCTCTCATTAATGCAAATTTGTGGTTTATTTTGTTGATGTCAAAATTGGTTTGTATAATCTGCTTCCTAAGGTGATAAAAAAAAATCCTTAGATTTCAATACATTGTTTACTTGATGTAACTAAATCAGTTAAAGCACTTATATTTTTCCTATAATATACTGGCTTTATAAGTGAGAAGAATTGGAAATTCTTGTTCAGATATGTTTCAAAGTGGTGATACTTGTGTTTTTTGAAATTATTCAACTTTTAAAATTAATCCAATAAGACATTATCTCCGAAGGGTGGGGTTATACTTTTTTATGGGCTGACTTACGTGTTTTCAACAGAAATGATCAAATTAATTGAACGTTATGTTTGCTCTTCTTTTTTTTCCATTATGTAGATTCAATTGGTCTAAAAATGTTGTTTGGTTGAATTTACACTAGTTTAGCAATGTGTGCATTAAAGCTGCATTTCCCTAGAATAAAAAGCTGATTTCTCAGGCCCTAAAACACACCAGGAGTTAAATACCACTTATCCAGTCAAATAAGAGGTATTTTTGAAGCATTACAAAAGGACAGAATAGACAAATATTATGGTTCAGTGATTCTGATAAATACAAATGATCCAAAACCTTCAATCCAGGAACCAAGTATAAGCAATGCCCAGTTTTCCTGAACTCCCTAGAAAAGAAATAATGGAAATAATTTTAATGCTGGAAAAAAGGTTAGCAAATAAGAATCTAGCTAGGTTCCCTGTACAATCTCTTACAAAGAAAAAAAAATCGCAGAGCCTCATACATGTGTAGGTGAGTGTTCGAAGTTCTGATTGCTTATCTGAACTCTCCAACGTTTGGCAGCATGCCCACCTTCAGGGCAGACCCTGTCATCTTTGGCATGAAACAGAATGAGGTGATCTGAACCTAGGAGTCAATTTCTTCTCTAGATGCATGTGTGCAACTCCTATTAATTTTAATGAGAATTATGTTTGCACATTGAGGCAGGATAAATCCCTTCGGGAGGAATCTTTTCCTTGGATGCATACGCGTAATTTCCATTAAAGGGACAAAACCCCAGGGGAAACGTACATGGGTGCCTGAGGGCACGCTCTGACACTTTGCATAAAAAACACTGCACAAATCACCAGGTCATCTTAAACTTGTAGATGCCAAAATATAAGAGGTAAGTGAGCATTTATTTAAGCCTGAAATTTGTATTCAGTTGATGTGGATTTCTCTGAGAACTACCTTTAATTTGTGATCATATAAAGAAGAAATGACTACCAAACTGTAGAATCCAATCTTATAATTAGGATATTTGTTAAAGAACAGTAACCAATATAAGGTGAATAGTGTCATATATATTTTTAAAAGAAATAATACAATTCAAATGAAAGAGACAATGAAAACTGAGTTAATGAAAAAAGTAACCTATTTCACATACTCTTGCTTCCAAAGGAGACTTCGAAGATTATGGACGATTTAAGTCTTTTCATCAGTGAATCCTGTGTGAAAACTTTTTAAGTGGCCCTAATATGTAATGAATAACCTCAGGGCAGAGATCTGTTTGAAGGCGATATGATTGATGGTCTATCATTCCTAATTCACTGTTTATACTGGTAGAGAGCCTACTGGGAAAATACCTCATTCATCAGGGTATTAGTGAATTCAACCAACGTATGGCACCTTCATTTTAACAAACTAAAGGAGAAAAGCTAAATGGGGGAAATTGACAACCATCTCTGATTCTATGATAATGCAATTAGGCTGCCCCTCTCCAGAGCTTTTGCTAATTCACAAAACAGCTTCAGTCGGCAGGTCATAAATATATGATCATTTTTCACACTTTGAAAAGTAATGATGCCTTGACATGAATCAATAAATCTTGGTGAAGTCCTTTATACTTTTTATGTTCAGCATGCAAGTCAGTTTTAAAACTCATGTGTATTAAATCTGACTTGCTATACAGCCTGTGTTTACACAATCTAATTTAACAAAGTCTCAAATAAACGTGTAAATGAAGTGTTTATAGTAAGCACAAGGAAAGTTTCCCTTTCATTGAGAAAGTGTGATATGGTGCATCAAACTATTTTAATTTGCACCCTGAAATACCCATATTTGCAAATGTGCCACATACAGAGAGCTGTTGCTCTTAAAATTTGGTAGTTTCTATATCGAGCTTTGCATGTTATGCTCAATAGATGAATAAAAAAAAATTTCTACTGCATATGACACAGTATGTAATACATTATTTATCTAAAATGGATTTGTTGCAAAACATCCAGAAACATTAATAACACTCTTCCAGTCCAAAAAAAATGTTTGCTCATCTTTCTAAAACAATTGCATAAAAATCCGTGCAAACATATATTCATGTATTAAGTAGCAAATATACACAGTAGCACAACAGTTTTCTAACAATCATAGCTCCGCATACTCTACAGGGAATAGGAAGATGGACAGGCTAATGAATACAGCAGGTAGCAAGTGGTTGAGGTTTGCTTAAGGATGAATTATCAAACAGGAACAAATTGCCAATTTAAAGAGGTTATACTATATAGTACATAGCATTTTATTTTTTATTCTTGGAATGGTTGACAATTTTCCTGGATGAAAACTGAAATGATACCAAATCATAAATGTACCTGCTGTGCTGTCATTCCCATTAAACTCTCCCTTTGTTTTGTTTATTCACCGTCCCTGATTGCAAAAAAGAAAAAAAAAAAGTGCCTTAAGACAGGGGTGGACAAAGCAGTACTTTCATCAAAGACCTGGACAGCAATATGTTTTTAAATTAAAAATAAAACAATTGGTGCTTGGCTCATGAGTTTTTCACTGTCATTTGGAATTGTTGATGAAAATAAATATTGCATAGAAAATGATTTCTGAAGTGTTCATGCATTCTGCTTGAATATCTCCATTACTCAATATTTGCTATGATGAGTAATTGGTATGATATACTATCTATAAATAGACTGTATCCACAATACAACATCAAGGGCGTGATGGGAAATCGATTCCACTGGTTGAAATTTCCATTTTGTCTTATGGTCTGTAAATCTAGCCTTACGCATACATATTCCCTACATACTGAGTAAAAGTGGTAAATTCTAAAAAATTTTAATTTTTAAAACCAGATTACCAAATCACAAATTATCTCATAAAGATAGTTTGGAAAAGCCATTTTGAGAATACCCTTCAAATGTTCACAAAGGGACACCAATCAGTAATTGAGAACTAATATTACAGAGGGATTTATATGCAGATCTATACACAACACATTGAACTCTCTTGCATTTCTCATTGTAGTGGATCCTGATTTGATTTGGGTAAAATATGCAGTTCCCTCCAAAATAACCATCTTTACTTCAAGACAGGCTATGCAAAGTGGTGTGAAACAACCTCTAAAATTATTGGACTAAATCCTATGTCTTGTCCTCTAATTCTGATCATGAGAGGCCTGGAGGAGGCCTGGATTCATTTTATCTGTTGGAGGCCTGGATTCATTTTATAAAGGTTATTGCAAGGAAAATATTTGGATTAATGGTATAATTTAGTGACAGTAGGTCTAACCTCAGCTGAATGACAATAGAATTGAAAAAGTAACCAATGGGATAGATGCGACTGTGGCTGTTGGGGCAGCAGCAGGAGGCTGCAGGGGTCACTGTGATTGGCATTGTCACTTTCCCCATTCATCAAGCAAGGCCAGACTTCCTGAATCATTTCCCAGACGGGGCAGCTCGTCAGTTTAAACACCTGATATGAAGCCATCCATCATCTGATAACATGATCGTTGGGCTGCAGCTGGCTGGGTGCTCTGCAGCCCGAGTGCACATGTGATGGACTGAAGCCAGGGAGGCAGGCTTAGTCGCGTTGCCCTCCCTTGATAGGATTTGCAGTCCTCTACTGGACCATGGAACAGGTGGAGGCTGAGTGAGAATGAAAAAATTACCATGTGTTGCAGGGATTAGAGCCTTACATACTCACCACTCCGCCTGAATACCAATCAAAGCCAGACAACCAAACTTGAGTCAGACCAACTTCAGGCCTGGCCATAGAACAGGGAATTAGAAGATATGCAAAAACACTGGAAGACCTGGTTTCCTGCACTAAGAACAACTTTTAACATTTGTAATGCGCCTAAATTTTTTCTAAACCAAATGGCTGGAGATGAGATTTTTCTCTAAAATTCTTCAACTTTCTTTTTCTTTTCTTTCTTTTTTTAAAAAATAAACAAAGCAACTTAAGCATTTTTAAAAGAGAGAGAGAGAGAGAGAGAGAGAGAAGAGTAATCTCTAGGGAATCATCACAAATCCTGTTATTTTACGCTTACCATGGAGAAAAAAACTAATGCAACAAAGAGAATCAGACAAAGAGACAAATTATGCACACTTAAACTGAAAGTGTTTATTGCCATGTGAAGTATAATTATGCTGATTTAAAATGTTCACTGCTCAGACAGTCTAGAGCTTATCAGAATAAGGGCTAACCTTTCACTAGAGACTGAGGCTTTTGCTGAATTCCACAGAAGCATGGAAAATAGGGCTGTGTAGAAGAGTGGCCTCATTTCTCACCCTGGTGGACTGTTCTGAGAAACCATCCCTTTATTCGTAAAAATTAAAATCCCTCAGTTGGAGAGTCCATAACTGAGATAGCAAGTTAACTAGTAAATACTTAATCCTCTTATGTCCTTTAGTGGAATAATATAAAGAAGTTTATTGTGCTTAGCATATGACACTCCTTATTGTCATAATTCCTAGCAAGGGTCTATTCTAGCTTATTTGCTGTTCTCTGCCAATGGTGAGCTCTCTCTCTCCCTCCCTCTCTCATTCTCTGTCTCGGATGTATGATTTTGCGTCTCCACCCTAAATGACTTGTGTCTCCAAGAAACCTCTCCACAGACTTGATTTTGCAGCTGTGAAGGGGTGGAGCCATTTCTGATGCAGATTCTACATCTAGTTTCCATTTCCTCCCCATCAAATTTTCTGTTCAGGGTACTTTGTCTATCTTCCAGGGACACATGTGTGAGTACCTGTCTACTCCTACTTAGATGGCAATTTTAAATAATTATTCATACATATAGGAAAAAATTTAAACCACAGAACCGCCAGCCTCCTAAACTGAAGAGCAGTTTTGCTTTCCTTCTCCTTTCTTCACCTGTATTTACAGTTAAGTTTTATGCCCAAAGAGTAAACATAAAATCTCACAAGGATGTTACTGAGAAGAAATAAGGAAAGATAGGCAAATAAGTAAGAATTTAAGATAGCATACATATTTTAGAGATATAATATTGAGAGGAAAGACTGGAAGTTAGACCCACCAGTGTTCAGATCTTAGTATTGCTGAAACTTACTATGTAACTTCAGACAAGTTATTTAACTTCTCTGAACTAAATAGTTTTTATCTGTGAAATGTGATTATTTAATATTATTCATTATTAAATACCTTTTTCAATTGTTTAAAAAGGTTAAACATCATACTGAATTTAAATAGCTAACATAGTATTTGGCCCATAGTAAGATCTCCATTAATAGTAACTGTTGCTATATTGCTCTATAACATTGTACAAATAACAATAAGACAATTTACTCACAATAGGGAAAAGTTTTGCATTTTAGTTCAACAACATTCTTTGAGGGTTTACTTTGTGCCAGTTGCCATGCCAAGGATTAGAGATAAAAGGACATTTAAGACATAGTCCTTCTCCCTCACGAGTCTAAGCCAAGGTTGCTAAAGTTGCACAGGAAAATTTTTTTATGCTACACTTTTTTTTTTCTTTTAAAGATTATATCAGTTGTTGTAAAATTTAAAGCACAAATTTTCCCCAACATACTGGTGTAACACATAAAATAGTCTTAACACTGTTTTGATTAATGTAAAATATTTTCACATTTTGAAATAAAGAAAGTTTAGTGATTAAAATAGTATATTCTCTTGGTCTGTAATTCACAGTAATTCATTTTACAAATATTTGAAAACATAAAAATGCAGTCTACTGTGTAAGGTCCAAAAATTCAGAGTTAAATAAGATGCAGTTTTGCAATCAGTTGAGGTGGCAGAAGTAAAAATAACTGTTTTATGATCTGAAATAGGCTATGAAAGAGGTTTGGAATAAATGCAATGAGAAAACAGAGTGAGCATAATTAATTTTGTGTAGGGCATGTTGTCATTGGGGAAATCTTTGTAAGGGAGATAATATTTAAACAATGAGTAGGATTGAAAAGAGGCAAAGTTCATTCTAGGTTGAGAGAACAGCACAAACAAAGGCTCAGAGGGACTCTTGAGAATGCAAAGAGCATTTCATTTATTCATTCAACAAATATTTGAAAATAAATGTTTATCGAGTTTTATACAAGATTGCCTTGTAAATTTACACTTTGAAGCACCCTTCTGTTCCAAAAATAAAACAATAGATAAAATTTTAAACACAAACATTTAAAAAGATTTAGCTGTGCTAAAAACAATAAAATGAAGCAAAGTAAACATCTTTGTGGAATAGATACAAAATAGAAATGTTTGGTGGTCAGTGGAGGTGTGGATGAAGGACTAGGGCTGCCAGTTCCTGTGTATAAAACCTGGTAGTTCATGCTTGTGAGGTGAATTCCTCCCTGTGAGGTGGGAGAGAAGAGCCAAGCTCACTAATTGAAACCAGGGGCTGGGGAAGGAGGCGCCCTGTAGTAAAAGGCATAGAAATATGGCTTATATGAAGCCATGGGGGACAGAAGAAGCAAACACAGCCTTGTGACCAGAAATGGAACCAAGCCTTAAGATGACTTTGTGACAGAAACTGTAAAATTCTTGATGTCTCTGTTACATAACATTTAATCTTCAATATAGGATATGGCTTTGCTATGGGACACTTGGGGGACCAGGTAGAAGCACTACAAAACTGGACATGGAAGAAAAAACTGAGAAAGAAATTCTGGAGATAACTGATAATTCCTAAAGCCAGGGGAGGAAAAACCCTAATACTGAGAAAGTAATCAAGAAAATAAAAATTTTCTATATTAATTTATTTCATAAAAGTTAATGTAGTAGAACAACTGATATATATTTTAAAATAAATATATTTAGGAAGTTCAGGGAGATGAATGAATAACATCCATAAAGAACAAAGAAATAATGAAATAAAACCCAGGATGAAATGAAGCAAAAAAGGCCTGGATGTGAAAAAGAGTAATTAAAAATCCTGAAAATGAATAATATAGCCAGTGAAATTAAAAACTCTATTGATGAAATACACTCTACATTAGACACAGGCAAAGAGGAATTAGTAAATTGGAAGACAGTAATGAATAATTCACTCAGAAAGCAGCAGAGTTAGAGATGAAAAATATGATTATGAAGGAGCATTTTAGATACCTGGAGAATACACCGACAGGCTCCTGTATACATCTAGTAACAGTACCAAAAGGAAAAGAGTACCTTGCAGCAAATGCAAAGGAAGAATGATGAGACTGACAGCAAACTTCTTCCCAGTAAGAGTATGTGTCAGATGTGTATCCATATAATCAGCTAAAGGAAAATAGCTGCCAGTTTAAAATTTTATACCTAATTGAATTACCATTTAATGCAGAGGTCAAAATGAAGACATTTCAGGCATACAGAGACTAAGGGAGATTGCAACAGTCAGATACTAAAAGAACTATTAAACAGGAAGGGATGGAACACATGCAAAAACTTTGAGCAAACTAGTAAATTCAGTAATATACTAACTGGAAAATAAAATACATTTTTGTGTGTGTGTGTTCAGAACAAAAGTAGGGGCAGTAAGTGTGTAGCTAGCATAGGCTATGAGCTTTGTGATCTGAGAAAAATAGAACTATTGGGTGACTTTAGACTTTTTAGAAAAATTTCCACAGCTGTTCAGAGTATTGGGTGTTCATGGCTCAAAGCTGAGTCTCTATCATTTGAATTGTTCCTTCACCCAAGGTTAGGCCCCTTTCTGGGGGCAGCCCATATCCAACAACTGGTTGATGTAGGAATACAAAAGTCTGGCTTTTTTTGCCTCAGAGTTGGACAACTCTGAAGGGTCATCCCAACTCCATAACATCTCATGGGATCTGTTGAGTTCTCTCTTGTAACTGTCTCTCAGTTCAACTTCTCCTTCAGCCCAGTGCTTGCTTTCCTTTTTTCTTACAACATTTCTCAAAAATCTTTAGCATGCAAATCTCTGTCTCAGAGTCTGTTTCCAGGGATACTGACCTAGAAAAATTTGGAACCAGAAATAGTCCCAGGAAGCAGACTCTAAAATGGGATATTAGAGCTGGGTCACTCATTGATCAGATGACAGAACTCCATCACTGCTGGTAGGTGGAGTACTGATAACCCCTAGAATGATGTAGCAGTGAAAGAGTTAAATTTTTATCAATAATGACTTGGGATTGGACACCAGTGGAACAGAATGCACTAGCAAGGAAAAGATCTCAGGCTTTGAGAGATTTATAGGAAGTAGTAACTATATGGACCATGGAATTGGATGGCTTTTGCCATCAGTGAGAAAGAAACACAATCTTAGTAGGCTTCTTTGCATTCTGGAGGAGGGATATTTCACTCCTGAGAATATTACTCTGATCCATTTAGTAAGCTGAGCCCAGAGCAGAACAGAGTTCGGCAGCAGGTCTAGATACAGGGCAAGCAGTTTTGCTACTTGGACCACATAACCTTGCATGTCCAATGATATTAATGGTATATGTGGTAGAAAAATGCTATGGAATTTAAGGTAAGCCCCAGTAGGAAAATCATAACCTAGACTCCCAGAATTTTGGAGTAAGTCCATGTCATCCACTGCAGAAAATTATGCTCCATTTTAAAAACAACCTCTGGCATGCTACTGAGCCCTGGTTGAGAGGAAGCCTCTGAGGATGGAAACTCAAATAACCATGTGATCAGAACAGACTCCCATGGAATGTGTTCTGTCAGAACTATCATGTTATAATGTTGGGAAAGCCCAATGCAATTCATTAATAACGTGGAAGTGAGATTGGGGCCAGAAGCTGCAGGAAAGCTTCAAAAGCAAGTGGCCCAGGCTTCCATGTCTTCCATCACCTATGGCTACATAGGAGGTTTCTTGTTATCAGAAGAGAAAGGAAAAAGGTCTAACACAATTTATGGATGAGTTGACTTCCTATGTGGGTTAAAGTTGAAAGCGGATTGCTCAGGAGTGGCCCTAAAAGAGAGTTGTGAGGGAAAATCCTCCCAGTGGAAAGAGCTTTAGGTGGTTCATCTGGTAATCTATTTTGTATTTTGATGAAGTCCAATTTGGCAGTTTTTGCTTTATGATTTTCACTTTTTTTGCATACTAAGAAATTATTGCCTAACCTAACATCACGAAGATTTTTCTCCTATGTTTCCTTCCAGAATTTTATAATTTTATGTTATACATTTAGGTCTGTGACCCTTTTCAAGTTAATATTTTATACCTTATTAGGTAAGGGTTGAGGTCTTCCCCCCCTTTTTGTTTATATAGGTTCTAGCACCATTTGTTGAAAACAATATTATCTCTCCATTCAATTAACTTGGTACCTTTGTCAAAAGTAGGCCATATATATGTAGATGACCAAAGATAATTAAGAAATAATTAATAAACTTTGTTTTTTTAATAGTTTCAGATTTATAGAATAATTGAACTGATAGCACATAGAATTCCATATACCTACTCCACTCTTACCCCTTAACCCTTATCCCCACACAGAGTTTGGTCTATTATTAATATCCTGTATTAGTGCAGTACATTTGTTACAGTAAATGAGCCAATATTGAAGCATTATTATTAACTATAGTCAATAACTACATTGTTTCATTCTTTGTGTTGTACAGTTCTAGCGGTTTTGAAAAATGCGTGATAACATGTATCCACCATTAGTTTTACACAGAATAGCATCACCACCCTGAAAAATCTGTGTTCTAGCTATTCATTTTATACCTCCCTTCCTTGGAATCCTTGGCAGCCAATGATATCTTTATTGTCTCTATAGTTTTGTCTGTTCCAAAATGTCATATAGTTGAAATCAGACAGTATATAGCCTTTTCAGACTGGCTTCTTTAATTTATCAATATGCATTTAAGGTTCCTCCATATCTTTTCATGGCTTGATAGCTCATTTCTTTCTTTATTTTTTTAATAGATCTTTATTGGAGCTTAATTGCTTCACCATACTGTTAGTTTCTGGTGTACACCAAAGTGAATCAGTCATAGGCATACATATGTCTCCATATCTCCTCCCTCTTGAGCCTCCCTCCCATCCTCTCTATCCCACCCCTATAAGTCATTGCAAAGCACCAAGATGATCTCTCTGTACTATGCTGCTGCTTTACACTAGCTAACTATTTTACATTCAGTAGTGTATATATGTCAATGCTACTCTCACTTTGCCCCAGCTTCCCCCTCCCACCCCGTGTCCTCAAGTCCATTCTCTATGTCTACATCTTTATTCCTGCCTTGCAACTAGGTTCATCAGTACCATTTTTATTTTCTGACTTACTTCACTCTGTATGACAGACTCTAGGTCCATCCACCTCACTACAAATAACTCAATTTTGTTTCTTTTTATGGCTGAGTAATCTTCCATTGTATATATGTGCCACATCTTCTTTATCCATTCATCTGTCAATGGACATTTAGGTTGGTTCTATGTCCTGGCTATTGTAAATAGTACTGCAATGAACTTTGTGGTACATGTCTCTTTTTGAATTATGGTTTTCTTAGGGTATGTGCCCAGTAGTGGGACTGGTGGGTCATATGGTAGTTCTATTTTGAATGTTTTGAGGAATCTCCATTCTGTTTTCCATAGTGGTTGTATCAATTTACATTCCCACCAACAATGCAGGAGGGTTCCTTTTTTACCACACCCTTTCCAACATCTATTGTTCCCAGATTTTTTGATAATAAAAAGTATGGAATGCTCCACGAATTTGCGTGTCATCCTTGCTCAGGGGCCATGCTAATCTTCTCTGTATCGTTCCAATTTTAGTATATGTGCTGTTGAAGCGAGCATGCTCATTTCTTTTTATGACTGAATAATATTACATTGTATAGATGTACCATAGTTTGTTTATCCATTCACTTATTGAAGACATATTGGTTGCTTCCAGGTTTTGGTGGTTATAAATAAAGCTGATATAAACATTCATGCACAGATTTTTGTGCAGACATACATTTTTAACTCAATTGGGTAACTAGGAGCACAGTTGCTGGATTTTAAGGTAAGATTATGCTCAGCTTAGTAAGAAATTGTCTTCCAAAATGATTGTACCCATTTTGCAGTCCCACCAGCAATGGATGAGAGTTCTTGTTGTTCCACATCCTCACCAGCATTTGGGATTATCAGTCTTTTTTTTTTTTTTTTTTTTTTTAAGTTTTAGCCATTCTAATGGGTGTGTAGTATTGTTTTAGTTTGCAATTCCCTAATGACTTATGATGTTGAGCATCTTTTCATTTGCTTATTTGCCATCTGTATATCTTCTTGGGTGAAGTTTCTGTTTAGATCTTTTCCACATTCTAAAAGTTCGGTTGTTTGTTTCCTTATTTTTGAGCTTAGAAAGTTTTCTGCATGTTTTGAATACAAGTTCTTATTTGGATATGTGTTTTACAAATATTTTCTCCAAGTTTTGGCTTGCCTCTTCACCTAAGAAAATTTTAAACTAAGTTTTTAATGTCAATAATTTAAAGTAACTACTATGAAAAGAAATCAATAGCTTCCAAATTTGTATAGAAATTAAAAAAGCATTAGAAAGCATTAAAAATCTATAAATGAAGAATATTAAAAATGCAAACACAACATGGTAATTGGAAAGTGAAAGATAGAAAACAGAGATACGGACAAATATATCAATCACAACAAGTATAAGCATATTAAACTCTCCTATTAAAATACCTCTAGTATCAAACTAGACTAAAATGTGTTACTATTAACAGAACGTACAGAAGAGTTGATAATTAAGAAATGAAAAAATAAATAGTTGAGTAAGTACTCTGAAGATAATAAATAGAAAGTTATTTTAGCTATGTTAATATCAGACAAAGTAGAATTCATTTATTTATTTATTTAACTTTTATATTTTAATTAATTAATTTTTTTTGGCTGTGTTGGGTCCTCGTTGCTGCATGCAGGCTTTCTCTAGCTGTGGTGAGCAGGAGCTACTCTTCGTTGTGATGCACGGGCTTCTCATTGTGGTGGCTTCCCTAGTTGCAGAGCACGGGTTCTAGGTGCACGGGCTTCAGTAGTTGTGGCACACAGGCTCAGTAGCTGTGGCTCACAGGTTCTAGAGCACAGCCTCAGTAGTTGTGGCATATGGGCTTAGTTGCTCTGCGACATGTGGGATATTCCCGGACCAGGGGTCGAACCCATGTCCCCTGCATTGGCAGGTGAAGTCTTAACCACTGCACCACCAGGGAAGTCCCCAAGATAGAATTTAGAATGTATTCCTGGAATGAAAGGATGATTCACCACTAGAAAAATATATCATAACACAACACATCAAATTTATAGATTAAGGAAAAAAATGCTTAATTATATCAATAGATACATAAGCATTTGACAAAATTCAACATTTAGGTATAGTCAAATAATGTTGCTATGCCACAGTTAAAATCAATTAACTAGAGTTGAAAACAACCCAACATAGATATATTTTGAAAATGTAATGTTGGACAAAAATGTTATAAAATAACATCTATTATATGATATAATTTGTATAAAGTTTAACTACTTGCCAAAGCAATATCATGTTGTATATGGATATAAAATCTATTATATTGAAAAATATAAGAATATCTTCAGGAAAGTTAAACACTAAATTTATAATAGTGATTACCTCTTGGGAGGGGAGAGTACCCTCTTGGGAGGGTTTCAACTTTATTTGTAATATATACAATTAAAATCAGAAGCAAAACAACAATACACATTTATTGAATTTTACCTTTGGAAGACATTTTCTAGGCACTGAAAATATTGGGATGAGTGAGTCATGATCTCTGCTTTCAAAATACTCTCATTTCAGGAGATGGGACATAATTGTATCTAACATAAATTTTATAAGGCCCTTATTGGTTCTCATGTGAATTGCCACAACAGTAATTCTACTAAATGCTTCATACGTGTTGGCTATTATTATTACTGTTAAGAGAACCGGATAATTCATATGGACATTGTTAATAACAACTGCACATACAACATGAGCTTATTGCTTATATTAGGAGAAAAAATGTAAATCTTAAGTCTATTTCCTAGTAAAATGTAGTAGGTTGTATATTGTGCTTTATGAGACCATCAATCACTAGATTAATAGATTATATTAATCTTCCCCACCCCCTCTTTTAATCTAGGCAAATGGCTCCAGTATTCCGCACAATAAGTTGCACTAGTGAAATCAGCCTATAATTGGCTTGTTACCGTAAGAGAATTAAGTTGAGAACCATGGAAGAAGGTAGGATAGATACGGAGCTAGGAACAGAATCCAGAAGGCAGAGATAGGGACAGAATCAAAGGATATCCAGACCTGGAAGAGACTCCCAATCCACAGGACTGGAAGTAAAAATAAAGACAAAAATTGTTCTAAACTTTTCTTCATGTCACTTGCAAAAAAAAAAAAATCTTTTTATTTAGGGAAACAAAATTCTTTCTCATGGTTAATTTCTCCAAATTATAAAATGTTTCTCAGAAACAACATGAAATACATTTAGATATTTTTCTATACATTTATAAAACTCTTCAAAGCCATTTACAGCCCTTAAAATTATTGGCTCCATTTACACTTCCTGTTCTGTAAATGAACCTGAATCAATAAAGAGTTATGGTTCTGAATGTATTTAGTAAAACAGTTTCCCTCAAACAACATACACCTCATGCCTAATACTCAAATTTATTTTGTGTCTAATCTACTCAAAATGAAACATAAAGGTGCAGTGAAAACCCAGGAAGTAATATAAATACACAAAGAGTAGAAGGATCATCCATGATATATTTTCTTGTGTTGCATCAGAATTCAATATATGTGAACAGAGAAGTTAGATGTAATTTCCTTTTGAAAAATAATTAATAATTAAAGTGAATTTTAAAGTATGTTTTATTCAATTACCTCTGGAATTTTCAACAAAGGTATATGTTTATAATAATAAGCAGGAAAAACCTGAAGGCAAATATTTCACTTTTTGTAGTTCCAAGGTACGCTTTTTAACTATAGAAGATGATTATACCTTTTAACCACAGAAGAAATTTCAAGAAAATTGTGTATGTAATATAGATTAAAGAATAGCATAAGATCCATAGTAAAAATCCTTTCAGCAAGCATCAGATATTTGAAGAAGTCTAATCGACATTTTTGTGTATTTTTCTTTTTAAGGTAGTGACATAGGTACATAAGACTGTGCAATAATAAGGAGCTTTAGTTGCTCTTAAAATAAAAATTATCAAATGCACGTTTCTTATGTATTTGGAATGCCTTAAAAATCCATATCTGAACTTGAATGAGGGATTACAGAATTTGGGATTGTTTGGTCTGGATATTAGAAGGATAAAGGGTTATTATGAGAACATTCTTCATTTTTACCTGAGGACAAAGCAAGAGGAAATTAGCTTAAATTGTTTTAAAAGAGGCTGAGTCAACATGACTAAATTCAAGATCATTTTGACTGAGTTGACCAGTTAACAGGGTTCCACTTAAATGACTGATTGGATCAATTCAGCAAACAATCCATTAGCCAGTTATTTTGGCAAAGAATGAAAATGCAAAGCCTTTGATTAGAAGGAAGTACTCCTTTAATTAAACATTAGGGTATAAATTCAAGTAAGATTATAGACTCTATCCCTAAAGGTCTTTCAAGTTAAAGTAGACAGCTATATAGATTGAATGGTTTAATCAGTCAATGAATATTTATTTAGTACCTACTTTGTTCCTAACACTAAACTATTCAAAACAAGGGCCTAGATAAGAGAATCAACTGAAATAACTTACAATCTGTTATGAGGTTGAATTTTGTCCCCCCAAAAGATATAATGAAATTCTAATCCTCAGTACCTATGAATGTGACCTTATTTAGAAACAAGGCCTTTGCAGATCTAATTAGGTTAAGAGGAGATCATTAGGATGGGCCCCAATCCAATATAATTGGTGTCTTTATAAGAATAGAAGACAGAGAGATGAGGAGGGAGATGGCCATGTGAAGATCAAGATAGAGGGTGGAGTGATGCATCTACAAGCCACAGAATGCCGAAGATTATCGGCAACTGGCAGGAACAATGAGATTGACGTGGAAAAGGTTCTTAGAGCTTTCAGAAAGAACCAAATCTGCTGACACTTTGATTTCAAATTTCTAGCCTCCAGACTGTGAGACAATAAATTTCTGTTGTTTTAAGCCACTGAGTCTGTGATATTTTGTTATGGCAGCCTTAGGAATACATAATGATTAAATTATTTTTTCTCACTTTGTACATTAAAATACAGTATGATCTTTTATAAGCCATCAACTCATTCTTTTTTTAAAATGGATTTTAAAAAACCAGCCTTATTAGCATATAATTCACATACCTGATAATCTACTCATTTAAAGTGCACAATTAGTAAACATTAAACTGGAAATTGTAAGACTCCTAGAAGAAAACACAGGGAAAAATTTCTTGACATCAGTCTGAGTGATGATTTTTTGGATATGATCAAAAAAGCACAGGCAACAAAAATAAAAATAGAGAAATGGAATTGCATCAAACTGAAAAGCTTTTTCACAGAAAAAGAAACAATCAAGAGAGTGAAGAGACAATCTAAGGAATGGGAGAAAATATTTTCAAACTGTATATCTGATAAGGAGTTAATATCCAAAATATATAAGGAACTAAAACAACTCAATAGGAAGAAAAATAATCCAATTAAAAAATGGGCAAAGGAACTGAATAGGCATTTCTCAAAAGAAGATATATAAAAGGTCAACAGATGTATAGGAAGGTGCTCAACATCACTAATCATCAGGGAAAGGCAAATCAAAATCACAATGAGGTATCAGCTCATGCCTGTAAAAATGGCTTTTATCAAAAGAATAAAACAGGGACTTCCCTGGTGGCACAGTGGTTAAGAATCTGCCTGCCAATGCAGGGGACACGGGTTCAATCCCTGGTCCGGGAAGTTCCCACATGCTGCGGAGCAACTAAGCCTGTGCACAACAACTACTGAGCCTGTGCTCTAGAGCCCATGATACTGAGCCTGTGTGCCACAACTACTGAAGCCCACGTGCCTGGAGCCTGTGCTCCACAGCAAGGGAAGCCACCACAACAAGAAGCCCGCACACCGCAATGAAGAGTAGCCCACGCTTGCTGCAAATATAGAAAGCCTGTGCTCAGCAACAAAGACCCAACACAGCTAATAAATAAATTAATTAATTTTAAAAAAAGACAAAAAAATTAAAAAACCCAAAAAACAAAATTGCAAAAAAAAAAAAAAAAAGAATAAAATATAACAGGTGCTAGTGAGAATGTGGAGGAGAACACTTGTACATTTTTGGTAGGAATATAAATTGGTACAGTCATTTTGGAAAATCACATGGAAGTTTCTCAAAAAAATTAAGAATAGAATTACCATATGATCCAACAACCCCACTTCTCTGTATATACCCAAAGATTAATGAAATCAGTAACTGGAAGAGAAACCTGCACTCCCATGTTCACTGCAGTATTATGCATAATACACAAGATGTGGAGTCAACACTTTGTCTGTCGACATACAAAAGATAAAGAAAATAAAGTATGTACACACAATGGAATATCATGCAGCCTTAAAAAAGAAGGAAATCTTGCCATTTGCAACAATATGGATGACCCTAGAGAATATTATGCTAAGTGAAATAATCCAGGCAAAGAAGGAGAAATACTGCATGGTTTCACTTACATGTGAAATCTAAAACAGTTGAATTCATAGAAGCAGAGAATAGAATGGTGTTTGCCAGGGGTCAGAAGGTGGGAAATGGAGAAAAGTTGATCAAGGAATATAAAATTTCAGTTATGTAAGATGAATAAATTCTGGAGATCTAATGTACAGCATAATGACTATACTTAATGATACTATACTGTATACTTGAAATTTGCTGAGAGTAGATCTTTTTTTATAACTTTTAATTTTATATTGGAGTATATTTGATTAGCAATGTTGTGTTGGTTTCAGTTGTACAACAAAGTGATTCAGTTATACATATACATGTATCTGTTCTTTTTCAAATTCTTTTCCCAATTAGGTTGCTACATAATATTAAGCGGAGTTTCCTGTGCTATACAGTAGGTCCTTGTTGGTTATCCATTTTAAATATAGCAGTGTGTACATGTCAATCCCAAACTCCCTAACTATCCCTCCCCTCCACCCTTCCCCCCATGGTAACCATAAGTTCCTGCTGAGAGTAGATTTTAAGTGTTCTCACAAAAAATAAAACAAAACAAAAAAACAGGTTAGCTGTGTGAAGTGATGGATATGTTAATTAACTTGATTGTGGTAATCATTTCACAATGTATGTGTATATTAAAACATCATGCAGTACACCTTAAAAAAGTGTAGAGTTAAGCAGATTTTAATATATTGACAGAATTGTGCAACTATCACCACAATATAATTTTAGAACATTTTCAGCATCCCACTGGCTTCTGAGTTCCCTCTTTTCCAGATCCTGGAAAACCCAAATCTACTTTCTGTCCCTATGGATTTAACTATTCTGGAAATTTTATTTCAGTGGAATCTATAATATGTGGTCTTTCATGACTGGCTTCTTCCAATTATTATAATGTTTTCAAGATTTATCCATGTTGTAGCATGTATCAGTGCTTCATTTTTATATTGCTAAATAATATTCTATTGTATGGACATACCACTTTTGTTTATTCATTCATCAATTAATGGACATTTAGGCTTTTCCACCTTTGATCTATTGTGAATAATGCTGGTATGAACATTTGTACAAGTTTTTATGTGAACATTTTTTCTTTTCTCTTGGGTATATACCTAGGAATGGAATTGCTGGATTATATGGTAATTCTTTGTTCAACATCTTGAAGAAGTGCAAACTGTTTTCCAAAGTGTAATTTTACATTCCCTTCAGTAAAGTATGGGATGTCCAATGTCTCCACATCTTCACCAATACTTCTTATCATCTGGTTTCTAAAAAATTATAACTACCCTAGTGGGTGTGGTTTTGATTTACCTTTCCCTAATGACTAATGTTGAAAATCTTGTGCTTACTGGCCATTTGCTTGTCTTTTTTTGAGAAATGTCTATTCAAGTCCTTTGCCCAAATGGAAACTGAGTTGTTTTTCTTTGTTGAGTTGTAAGATTTTTTACATATCCTGGATAGACGTCCCTTGTCAGATGCATGATTTGTATTTTGAAACTGAGTTGTCTTTCTATTGTCAAGTTGTAAGAGTTTTTACATATCCTGGATAGAAGTCCCTTGTCAGATGCATGATTTGCAAATATTTTTTTCTCATTCTGTGGGAAGTCTTTTCACTTTTTGCTTGGTATCCTTTACAACACAAGTTTTTAAATTTGATGAGTACAATTTATATATATTTTTCTTTTGTTACTTGTACTTTGGTGTTTTAACTAAGAAACCATTCCCTAACCCAAGGTCACATACCGCATGCTTATTTTCTTACGAGTTGTATAATTTTAGTTATTACATTCAGTTCTCTGATCTATTTTGAGTTAATTTTTATGTATGGTGGGATGTAGGGGTTCAATTTCATCCTTTTGCATGTGGATACCCAGTTGTCTTAGTTGAAGATATTATTCTTTCCTTCATTGAATTGTTCTGTCATCCTTGTCAAAAATCAATTGACCAGGGCTTCCCTGGTGGCGCAGTGGTTGAGAGTCCGCCTGCTGATGCAAGGGACACGGGTTCGTTCTCCGGTCCGGGAGGATCCCACATGCCGCGGAGCGGCTGGGCCCGTGAGCTATGGCCGCTGAGCCTGCGCGTCCTGAGCCTGTGCTCCGCAATGGGAGAGGCCACAGCAGTGAGAGGCCCGCGTACCGAAAAAAAAAAAAATCAATTGACCATAAATGTAAGGATTTATTTTTGGACTCAATTCCATTCCCCTGAACTATATGTCTATACGTATATGCTAGTACCACACAGTCTTATAGGGAGCTGGCCAGGGAGCGCATGCACTTACTCAAAAGTTGAAGCAGATCCTAATATGCCCACAGCTAAGGCTGTTAAAGAACTGCATTCCTAGCAGCTGGCAGGTCCATGACTGTCATACTCCATTTTATAGATAAGCAAAGTGAGACTTAGAAAAGTAAAATGCTAGTCAAATATCACACATAAACCTTAGATTTGAACTCAGTCCTTCTGAATCTAGAGACCATATTTTGACTTGTTATGTAATATTACCCCTCTTCTCATGTTTTATCAAATGTGTGGGCTGCACATGTTAATATGTACAGGTACATATTAAGTTTTCAATAAATATCCATTGATTAAATAAATGATTATTTTTGAAAGGCACCACCATTTTTTCAGTTACCAAATCCAGTAACCTGGATTTATCCTCAATTTCCCCTTTCCCCCTTTCTTTTTCTGTCTTCAAATGGTGACCCATTCCTGTCTATTACAACTTAACACTTTCACAATTCATTCATCTTCTCATCCCCAGTGCTGCAGTCTTTGCTGGAACATCTTCCACCTAAATAATTTCAATGGTTTCCTAACTCGTCTTCCTAATCTAACTCTCCCCACTCAACCTCCATTCTTTACAGGATGAAAGTACAGCTCCTTAGCGTGGACTCTAAGACTCTCCACTATCTTCCTAATTCTCTAAGTTCAAGCCTCCACCCACAATAAAAAGCCCCCATGCTCCAGTCATTGAGAACTATGTAGTCCTCTGAATGATAGCACATCTCTGTGCATACTAATACATTTATGAGCAATGTTTTCCCCTACTGGTCCATCTAGTGGGCAGCTGCTCATTTTCTAAGCCTTGCTTCACATTTTATATTCTCTAAGAATTATTTGTAATTTATTGCATATACCTATGCTTATATCAACCACGTAATTTGACTATAAATAATTCATTTCATATTAGAGTTTTAGTCATTATCAATGAACCCTTTTCTCTTTTAATTATAAATGAATGTCTTCATGTGAATTTCTGGGTTAAAAAAATATGTTCTCATGTGTTTAAAGATTTTAACAAAGAGGTTAGTTAACCAGCTGAGCAGCACTCTCAGACTAGTTAATAACTGCTTGGCATCATAGCGGACTGTTGTGTCAAAGTTAATAGTGAGCTATCTCATTCGAAATTTGCATAAAATAACAGTAAAATCCCTAAAGTTTTCAGGTAACATTTTTAAATCAGAGTAGATTTATAATAATGTTACTCTCACATTCGGTAAGATACCTTTAGATACCATCTTAAGTGAGGAAGAAAAGGGTGGAATAATGGCTATTAAATTGGGAATGATGACAATGACAATGTAGTATGAGTGTTTTGTAGTAGGAAAAAAAATGTTGAGTGCTACTACCTACAAAGTTTGTCACACAATTCACACTATTAGGTACATACTGAAGATGGTGTATAAAGACCTTCACAGGTACCAGAGAAAGAGGAACCTCCTGTCTTTTCTCCTTCTGACATTTTCCTGTTCGATTGGGTTTGTGTCTGGTTTGGGAAAGCCCTTGCAGAAATCAGTGCAGCAGCTGTAAGATTAATATTCAGTGCCAGCTCCATGAAGCCACTGATGCTGGCCCTTGATTAGATTTCCTTTGAGCGCTGTGTGGTTGAGCAATGCAAAAGTATGGTGGTCCTCTCACAGAACACCTCTCCTTATTCCTTAAACACTTCCTCTCCATGGATATGCTTCAAAGAACCTGAACTGCTTGGGCAAAGCAGGAAGTTGACCAAGGGCCTCTGAGATGGCAAAAAATTCACTTCTTTTGTTGGTGGCCTGAATTTTCAATACTCGTTCCCCTATTCAGTGTCCAGCTTCACAAGTTTTCCTTAGAACCCTTTTCAATGAGTAGGTTTCTGAAACTCCCCCTCCACTTCCCACTGAAGACAACCTCTCTTTCATCATACACGTTTTTGAAGGTATCTGGACTGTTCATTTTTCTGAACACTACTTTGTAAACAGGACTCTAGGTGCTAAGTTACTGTTGTCTGATTATAATGTTCAAGGCAGGAGGATGGAAAAGAGGTGTGGACATATGGAGAAGTGAGATGCCAAATTGCTTTCATTCTTTCCTATTGACTTTGTTTATTTGAACACTTTGAAAGACCTAGAAGATGATTTATTTCTTGAGGACATTAAGGCTAACACCTCACTGGATCTAGGGAGGAAACCATGCTCCCAAACAAGTATAAGCAGGATACAAGATATTAAACTGAATAAACTATAAATTAAGTAATATTTCTTAGGGGTTTGTGTGAGTTGAAATAACTATGAGAAAAGATTCATTTCTAACATCCTGAAAAAAGGAGTAAAATTGATTTCATTTTTATCTTTAAAGATCAGTGAAAATGGAAGTGATTTCTATCCTGACATGGGTCATAATGTGGTTTGAAATTTTGTGAAATCTCTCATGATTTCTTTACCAGTATGCATTAGTCTTCTGAGAATGCCATAACAAATTACCACAAACTTGAGTAGCTTAGAACAATAGAAATGTATTCTCTCACAGGAGGTCAAAAGTCTGATATCGAGGAGTCAGGATGACATGATATCTGTCTTCTAACTTCTGGTTGTTGCTGGTAATCCTTGGCAATCTTTGGCTTGCAGCAGTGTACCTTCAATCTCTGCCTCCATCGTGACATGGGCCTTCCTCCTTTTGTGTACCTGTGTCTTCACTAGATGTTCTTTTCTCTCTGTGTCTTGTCTCTTCTTAAAAGGACACCAGTTACACTGGATTAAGGGTCCATTCTACTCCATGACGATTTCATCTTAATATACATCTTAAGTACATCTGCAAATACCATATTTCCAAATAAGGTCACATTCACAGGTACCAGGGGTTAGGATATATGTTTTTTTGGGGGGGAAAAATTCATTCTGCAATATGGTAGATTACTGTCAATAAATGAAACTTCCATTTGTATTTGTTTCTGATGATCTTTTGGGGATTAGGTAATTATGGTATGATTAAAATAAAATGCCAGATATTAAGATGAATGCTGACAATTATAAATTCAAATCTGTATTGTCTCATTAAAAAACAGGAAACCAAATTTTTGTTCCAATACTGCTGCCTTTGTTCGCTGTATTTTGGGGAACTTCTCTTTGTAATGTGACTTAAGAGATAGTAAATTATCTTAATAACTTCAAATCATGGCACAATTCCATGTCCTTTGAAGAGGTAGTATACTGTTGTGAGGGACCTAACTAGACTAATTTAGCTAAAAACTATGTTTCAAACTTACTGGTGGAGAAAATGTTTAGCTATGGCTATTCCCTACAAGTAGAGGAAAACTGGATAATCTTCTCATTTGAAGAATCATGCTCAGTGCTTTCAACCATGAAGTTTCACTGTTAAAACGCAGGAGCCTGGTAACCTCAGTCTTAATCTCCTGGTCTGTCCACTGATCTGCAGTGGTCAAGGCACTCATCACTATTTAAAACTGATGACATAGTATGAAGGAAAGAGTTTGATTGACCTAAGAGTCTTTCAGAGGTACTGTCTGGCAGAGCTTTCCTGGGTCCAGAACAGAAGAGGAAGTCTTCCTTCCTCAGTATCTTTCAATTCTCATAGATTCATTTGCCATGGCAGCATGTGTTCTTGGTCAAATAGATCTCTTTACATATGTGCATAGCCACTCTATCCAAAGTTTTCAGGGCATATGTGCTCTGCCATATCTGTGCCTAGGAACACCCTTCCTTCTGATCTTTATATGCCTTCTGGAACGTAGAGCTCCATCTGCCCCATGGTCTATCTCCATCACCATTTGGAGGTAGTTAAGGGAGAGTTTTAGAATGTAGGTCTGGTGTCAGACTGCTCAGGTTTGAATTCTGTCTCTGCCCTGTACTACTAGTGGGAGGTCGAACAATTTACTTAACCACTTTGAGCCTCTGTATACTTGCTGTATAAGGGGGTAATGACAGTGCCTTCCTCATGGGGATGGTATAAAGAATGTATGAGACACTACTCAGAACATTTCTTGGCTCCCCTCAATGAATGCTTCCAATGAATTTATAACAGTAATAATAATAATAATCAGCTCAACTTCCAATCTGTCCTATTTTAATTCTTTCACTTGCAGATCTCCTGTTTTGGTCCTTTTTCTCCTATGCTTGACCCTAATCTTGAGATTGGAGAATCACTGGACCCTGTTCTGGGCACCCAAATTCAGTCACCATTATTTTTGACAGGTTTACTACAATAGACTCCTAACCCATCCCCTTACCTATCTTGATCTCCCGTGATTCATTTTCCACAGAGGAGAGTAATCTAAATCAGGAGTAGTCACGTCATACTATACCTCTGCTTAAAATCGTTTCATGACTTGCCAACACATTTAAATCCCATACTTCTCACTTTTTTTTTTTTTTTACAAATCCTTGTGTGTCCAGCCTCTTCAGTCCCTGGCACCTCATACTACACTTCTCACCCTGGCATTCCAAGCTCACTCCATCTGAAGACAATTGTGACAGCTCTGCTGTCCCCCTGGAATGCTCAACCCCACTTCCTGTCACCTCATCTAAGAGACCTTTCATGGCTGGCTAATTCAAAATTCAAACTGTGTCACATCAGCTTACTGAAATTCTCTTCATTGTACATATCACCCTCAATGCTTTCCTTCATTTATTTTTACTACTTACCTCCCCTCACTCGAATGTAAGTTCCATTAGAATAGTAACTTTTCTTGTCTTGTTCATTGCTCTATTTCCTTCACCTAGAACAGTGACTGGCATTAAGATAATAAATATTTGCTGTTAGATAATATTAATACTAACATTACTTTCTTTTTCAGTAGATGTGCATTCCTTCTGATGAAAACTCCATTTTTATTGGGATGATAATATCTATTTACCTCACTATTATTGTGTGGATTAGATATAAAAATATGTATTTTATTTAGCATAAACATAGCTTTTTTTCTTAATGAATAGAACCTACAGATAGACAATGAAGGTGATAAGGGGGTCTGGGTGATAAGTTGAATAAACCTTATCACCAAAATATCCTATACTCAAGAAATTTTTCTAAATTCTCATTACTTCCTCTATTTAAAACATGTATATTTTGTATTCTATTTCATAACACATAATTTTTGTTTTAATATACAGTTTTTCCAAAAAAAAATTCAAGTAAAAATGACATTATAGAATGATGAACTATATTGGCAGTAACACAGAGTAGATGTTCATTTAACATTAATTCATTTTCTTTTATTATCTTCCTTTCCAGAGAGATATACCTTTAATAAACAGTCAGACATAATACAATTCCTACATTTGTACATGGATAGAAAAAGTCTGGAATAAATTGGCAACATCAAGAACTTCTGGCAAGGTGATGGGATAAGCACATAAAGAGCTACTTCAAATTCTTGTTCTACTTATTTCTGCTTAGTTTGTATTTTTAAAGACACTTTAAAAAACATGTGCATGTTTTTAATGACATGTGTCATTATATATAATATAATTCGGCCTTCAATTTTTATCTTGTTTCTAATTTCAAATTGCTAACAAAATTATTATAAGTTTATTATCACAATGTTAAATAATTAAAAAAGCCATGAAAGTGTATCTAAAAATGATTATTAAAATATATAATAGGGCTTCCCTGGTGGCGCAGTGGTTAAGAGTCCGCCTGCCGATGCAGGGGACACAGGTTCGTGCCCCAGTCTGGGAAAATCCCACATGCCGCGGAGCGGCTAGGCCCGTGAGCCATGGCCGCTGAGCCTGCGCGTCCGGAGCCTGTGCTCCGCAACGGGAGAGGCCACAACAGTGAGAGGCCCGCGTACCACACACAAAATATATATATATATATATAATAATAAAGTAATTATTTTTGTGCATATGTAGAATGTAGTGATTGCCTTTTAAATTCAGGGTATAATAAATGTCATGACTACCAATGACAATAGCAGTTTCTTGTATAGGATCAAAGTTTGAGATGAGGTCAATAAAACCACAAACAATCTTATATCATTTTCAATGGGTTTCCACATAACAGGACAGAACAGCCATGCTTAAATACTGTTTTTATAACAAATTATGAATAAGTATTAAAATAAATGCTTATTACTATAGCTATAAAAAGATCCATCGCATATGTTCAAATTGTTCCACATTACCTAGTTTGATGTATAAAATTTTGTGCTTTATATATCAATAGGAGAAGTAAAATTAGCCTCCTGTCTTAGATGAGCTAATACTTGGAATTTAAACGACTTTCCCACATCAAATACTTAGTTATTGAACAAGGAAGAAAGGACATGTGTGTCTGCCCACAAGGCTATTGGGAAGATCAAATAAGATATTTTACACTGTGAAGTTTTGGGGCATAGTATTACATTTGTAATTGTTATAAATTAAAATAAAAGTAATATATGCAGCATGATTAATAATCAAACGGAATCGAAAAACTTATAATGAAAAACAGCTATTCTATTTTCTACTCTTCACCACGACCTTTAGCACCCCCCCACCGACCACCTCCTGCCCCAGTTACCATTCCCCCAAAGCAAAGTTTCTTCTGTTAGTTACATTAAGGCTTAATAGTATAAAAAAACAAACAAACAAAATAATGCACATAGCATCAACACTGCTGAATCTTAAATGTTTCAGAAATACAGAACCTTAGGGCCACTAGTGAGAATAGCAGTGGTCAATTTATAGAAGTGCTAATCAATAGATTTTAATAAGATGAGATGATGGACAACAAAGACCTTTTTCCTGTATAGAATTTTGTGGTCAGCTCTTTTTATTCTCACTGAAGACAAAAGTCATCTCTATAATATCAGGATATTCAGAGAGAATTATGTTGGCATATACTGTGGGTAGGATTGTCTTAACAGCAAAGTTGCATCTACTCAATAAAATGTTTCTTTGAAACAACATTTACTCAGCAAAGGCAATTCTCTTGTCATATTGCCTAGTGATGGTTTTTTGAGGACAACAGAATTAGTGGATGCAGGTTCTGAACCCAGCCATTGTACATGTCTAGTAATGTACAGGGACCAGATCAAATCTGTTCACAGGGAGCTGTCAGTTGTCAGTGGATACTTTAGGATCTACTAAGCAGCACAGAGAGCAAATCCTCTCTCATTACTGTCAGTGCTTTAAGTTGTCTTCAGTATTACGTCTTTAAGTTAGTAGAGATCCAGGGGTAGAGATCTGGGGTAGAGATCCAGTTTAGGAGATAGGTATTATCCTCTACAAGCTGTCTTATTTTTATTACCTGCCTTGAAATCTTAAGGGGCAAGAACTGTGAAGACGGTATCACTTATTATTTTCTGATCATATATTAAAAATGGATTGTTAATTCTTACCTTTTTTCATGATCAGATGCTAAAAAATGGACCATCAAGTACAGGTACACCCAGAGATCATGGAATTTAAAGAAATAAGGACCCTACATCTAAGATGTTTCCATTGGAGCATCCAACTCCCCCCTGCGCCCCCTCCCACACACACCCCCCCCCCCACCCAGATTAAAGCAGAACAGGCAAAGACAGACCGGCTTAAATGACACTGAAAAGACTGCTGAAGTAATTACAAACATTGTCAGTGGCTGTCAGGAAGAAGGTCGTGGAATAGCACGACTCAGTGACTCTTTATCTGGGTTCAGAGATAAATGCCAGGCTTGGTTCATTCAGTCAACTTGTCTCCCTAATGATATGCTGAAGCATTAAAAATGGATTTCTTCTTTGTCAACAGTACATCACATATATCTAAGATGATTGGCAGTTTTCTACTCTAATTTGATTCTTAGAATTTTTTTTTTGAGTAAGTTAGTACATGAACTTGGTTTGTGACATTGGCTATGACTACAAATTTTCTATTTAAAAAATTAGATGGGCATAACAGAAAGAAAAAGAGTAGCCAAATCTTTGGGTTAAAGTTCTTTTTATTAAATACTGTGTAAATTACTTAGCTAGTAATTCCTCTAAGGCTCAGTTTTCTCAAATGTAAATTTGAAATTAAAATATCTTCTTCATGGTGTTGTCATTAGATAGAATGACATAGGTATAAAACATAGTAGGTCCTCAAAAATGTGTGTTTTCTTACACTAGATAGTAATGCATTTAAAATAAAAAAAAAATGATTCTCTGATGTTCAGTTGAAATTCTCCTAGTTGAAAATTATCTAAATAAATCAGACAATTTAAAAAAAATTTATTTTATTAATTGAAGTATAGTTGACTTACAATATTGTGTTAGTTTCTGGTGTAGAGGACCCTGATTCATTTATACATATACATATGTATATATTCCTTTTCAGAGTCTTTCCCCATATAAATTATTACAAAATATTGAGTATAGTTCCCTTTGCTATACAGTAGGTTTTTATTGGTTACCTATTTTATATATAGTAGTGTGTATATGTTAATCCCAACCTCCTACTTCATCCCTGCCCCCATCCCCCTTTCCCTTTTGGTAACCGTAAGTTTGTTTTCTATGTCTGTGAGTCTATTTCTGTTTTGTAAATAAGTTCATTTGTATCATTTTTTTAAGATTCCACATATAAGTGATATCATATGATGTTTGTCTTTCTCTGCCTGACTTACTTCACTTAATATGATTATCCATGTTGCTGTAAATGGCATTATTTCACTCTTTGTTATGGTTGATACCCCATTGTATATATATACCACATCTTGTTTATCCATTCACCTGTTGATAGACTTTTAGGTTGCTTCCTTGTCTTGGTTACTATAAATAGTGCTGCAATGAGCATTGAGGTGCATGTATCCTTTTGAATTATGGTTTTCTCTGTATATATGCCCAAGAGTTGGATTGCAGGATCATATGGTAGCTCTATTTTCAGTTTTTTAAGGAATCTCCATACTGTTGTCTGTATTGGCTGTACCAATTTACATTCCCACCAACAGTGTAGGAGGTTTCCTTTTTCTCCACACTCTCTCCAGCATTTATTGTTTTCTAATTTTTTATTAATATTTTTCTATTTCTTTAATTTTTAAAAATATTTATTTATTTATTTGGCTGTGTCGGGTCTTAGTTGTGGCACGTGGGATGGAGGATCTTCATTGCTGCATGCGGGATCTCTATTTGCAGAATGTGGGATCTTTAGCTGTGGCATGCGAACTCTTAGTTGCGGCATGTGGGATTTAGTTCCCTGACCAGGGATCGAACCCAGGCCCCTGCATTGGGAGTGCGGACTCTTAGCCATTGGACCACCAGGGAAGTCCTTCCAGCATTTATTATTTGTAGACTTAAAAAAATAATAATAATTAATTATTTTTTATCTGCATTGGGTCTTCATTGCTGCATGCGGGCTTCCTCTGGTTGTGGTGAGTGGGGGCTACTCTTCATTATGTGTGCGGGCTTCTACTTGCTGTGGCTTCTCTTGCTGTGGAGCACAGGCTCTAGGCATGCGTGCTTCAGTAGCTGTGGCACATGGGCTTAGTTGCTCCATGGCACATGGGGTCTTCCCAGACCAGGGCTCAAACCCCTGTCCCCTGCATTGCCCCTCTTAACCACTGTACCACCAGGGAAGTCCCTAGACATTTTGATTATGGCCATTCTGACTGGAGTGAGGTGATATCTCTTTGTAGTTTTGGTTTGCATTTCTCTAATAATTAGTGATGTTGAGCATCTTTTCATGTGCCTTTTGTCCATCTGTATGACTTCTTTGAAGAAATGTCTATTTAAATCTGCCCATTTTTTTATTTTTATTTTTTTAAATATTAAGCTGTATGAGCTGTTTGCATATTTTGGAGATTAAGCCCTTGTCAGTCACTTTGTATGCTAATATTTTCTCTCATTCTGTAGGTTGTCTTTTCATTTTGTTTATGGTTTCCTCTGCTGTGCAAAAGATTTTAAGTTTAATTTAGTCCCATTTGTTTATTTTTGTTCTTATTTCCATTACTCTAGGAAGTGGGTCAAAAAAGATCTTGCAATTTATGTCCAAAAGTGTCCTGCTTATGTTTTCCTGTAGGAGTTTTATACTATCTGGTCTTACACTTAGGTCTTTAATCCATTTTGAGTTTATTTTTGTGCATTGTGTTAGAGAATGTTCTAATTTCATTCTTTTACATGTAGCTGTCCAGTTTTCCCAGCACCGCTTATTGAAGAGACTGTCTTTTCTCCATTGTATATTTTTGTTTCTTTTGTCATAGATTAATTGACCATAGGTATGTGGGTTTACTTCTGGGCTTTCTATCCTGTTCTACTGATCTATATTTCTGTTTCTGTGCTAGTACCATACTGTTTTGATTTTTTGTAGTATAGCCTGAAGTCAGGGACCCTAATTCCTCTGGCTCCATTTTTCTTTCTCAAGATTTCTTTGGCTACTCAGAGTCTTTTGTGTTTCCACAGAAATTTAAAAATGTTTTGTTTTAGTACTGTGAAAAATGCCAGTGGTAATTTGATAGGGATTGCATTGAATCTGTAGATTGCCTTGGGTAGTATAGTCATTTTGACAATATTGATTCTTCCAATCCAAGAACGTGGTATGTCTCTCTCCATCTGTTTGTGTCATTTTCGATTTTTCACCAGCGTCTTACAGTTTTTGGAGTACAGGTCTTTTGCCTCCTTAGATTTATTCCTAGGTATTTTATTCTTTTTGAAGTGATGATAAATGGGGTTGTTTCTTTAATTTGTCTTTCTGATCTTTTGTTGTTAGTGTATAGAAATGCAACAGATTTCTATGTACTTATTTTGTATCCTGCAACTTTATTGAATTTATTGATGAGTTCTAGTAGTTTTCTGGTAGCATCTTTAGGATTTTCTTTGTATAGTACCATGTCATCTGCAAACAGTGACAGTTTTCCTACTTCTTTTCCAATTTGGATCCCTTTTATTTATTTATTTATTTTCTTCTTTGATTGTTATGGCTAGGACTTCCAAATTTTTGTTGAATAAAAGTGGTGAGAGTGGACAGAGTTATCTTCTTCCTGATCTTAGAGGAAATGTTTTCAGATTTTCATCGAGTATGATGTTAGCTGAGGGTTTGTCATATATGACCTTTATTATGTTGAGGTAGGTTCCTTCTATGTCCACTTTTTGGATAGTTTATCATAAATGGATGTTGAATTTGACAATAACAACTATTGGCAGGCTATGGAGCAACAGGAACACTCATTCAGTGCTGATGAGAGTGAAAATTGATTCAATCACTTTGGGAACATTTTGGCATTACCTAAAGAATGTGGAAGAACATACCCTATAATCCAGAAGTTCTGATTCTAGTTATACTTCCTCAACTAGAGAAAACCTTGCTATATGCAGCTGAAGACATAATCTCAAGCATGATTTTTAGCTGCATTGTTTATAACAGAAAGAAAACTAGAAATCACCCATATATCCATTAACAGAACTGATAAACAATAGAATGGGTAAACAATAAAAGTGGACTACTTTTGTTTAAATCAACAATTAAAGAATCTCATAAATGTTATATTGAGAAAAAAAGGCAAGTTAGAAAAATACAAATTGTGCAGTGTTCCATTTTATATAAAGTGCAAAAACAGGCAGAACAAAAAAAATCATAGTTTAGAATATCTATCTATCTATCTATCCACCTATCTATCTAATCATCTATAATTTGTTTAACTATTTGTCTATGATAAAATCATAAAGGAAAACAAGGAAATGATTAATATAAAATTTAGGATAGTAGTGACTTTTGGTAGGTAATGAAGGTGATGCTATTGAGGAGGGACACAAAAGTAACTTTAAAAAAAAGTGGTTTTAATCTTTTTTGAAAAAACCTAGAAATAGCTCTATTTTATCTTCATTTTATTTTTATTTTTTTGTGGTATGTGGGCCTCTCACTGTTGTGGCCCCTCCCATTGCGGAGCACAGGCTCCGGACATGCAGGCTAGTGGCCATGGATCATGGGCCCAGCCGCTCCCCGGCATGTGGGATCCTCCCAGACCAGGGCACAAACCCATGTTCCCTGCATCGGCAGGCGGACTCTCAACCACTGTGCCACTAGAGAAGCCCTCTTCATTTTTTAAAAAAGCATTTTTTTAGAGAAGTTATAGGTTTACAGAAAAATTGAAAGGAAGGTACAGAAATTTCCCATATACTCCCTGCTCCCACACATGCATAACCTCCCCCATTATAAACATCTCCTACCAGCGTGGTACATTTGTTACAACTGATAAATCTACTGACAAATCATAATCACCCAAAGTCCATAGCTTACATTACAGTTCACTCTTGGTGCTGCACATTCTACGGGTTTGGACAAATGTATAATTTCATGTATCCACTATTATAGTATTATACAGAGTATTTTCACGACCTAAAAATCCTCTGTGCTCTTCCTATTTATCCCTCTCTGCTCCATATACCACAAACACTGATTATTTTACTGTCTCCGTAGTTTCCCTTTTCTAGGTTGTCGTATAGTTGAAATCATATAGTATGCAGCCTTTTTAGATTGGTTTCTTTCAGTTATTAATATACATTCAAGGTTCCTCCATGTTTTTCCATGGTTTCACAGCTCATTTCTTGTTAGTGCTGAATAAAATTCCATTGTCTGGGTGTACCACAATTTATTCATTCACCTATTGAAGGCCATCTTGGTTGCTTTCAAGTTTAAAGCTGCTATGAACATCTGTGTGCAGGTTTTTCTGTGAACACAAATTTTTAACTTCTTTGGGTAAATGCCAGGGACTATGATAGCTGTATTGTAAAGTATGATTAGTTTTATAAGAAACTACCAAACTGTTTTCGAAAGTGGTTGTACCATTTTGCATTCCCACTAGCAATGAATGAGAGTTCCTTTTGCTCTACATCCTCACTAGCATTTGGTGTTGTCAGTTTAATTTCTTTTTTAAGGTAAAGGGTAACATGTAGGCATATTAGTTTTCTAGGATTGCTGTAACAAATTACCACAAACTGGATGGTTTTAGGCAATAGAAATTTATTCTATTACAGTTTCGGAGGCCAGAAATCTGAAATCTAGAAGACAGCATCATTGTTTCCTTCTGGAGGATCTAAGGGAGAATCCATTTCATGCCTGTCTCCTAGTTCCTGTGGTAATGTTTGGAATCCCTAGCTGGTATACACCTGAATTTAGTTTCTCTCTCTTCTTCACATGGTCTTCCCCTCTGCATGTCTGCCTATGTTCCCCTCTTCTGTCTCTTATAAAGACATGTGTCATTGAATTTAGGGCTCACTCTAATCAGGATTATCTAATCTCAATATTTTTGACTTACTTACATTTGCAAAGACCCTTTTCCCAAATGAGGTCACATTCACAGGTTCCAGGTAGACATACTTCTTTGGAGGCCCATTGTTAAACCCACTATAGAAGGTGTACATTTTATTATTATTGTGTGACTGTTATATACATATTCATTCTTTTGGATGCTTGATACATTTTTCAATAAAAATAAATATGATTAAAATTAAAAAGTGAAAAAATGTTTTAATGTCAATTGCAAGATTAGCTTGACTCCCCAGCTTGACAATATAAATTAGAATTGTCTCAGTAAAGAAATAGTTTCCTAATATTTTGAAGTAAAATAATGTTATTTATTTAGATATTTATATTTATATACATATGTATGTAAATATTACATATTGAAATCTCAGTCTAATTTTGAAATATATTGAAGCTGAGCTTTCTATTCCTATATTCCTATTAAAAATAACATTAAATCTGATTTTACATTTGAGATTGCTTTTAATTTTGATGATTAAATTTCTGGAATTAAAGAATAAGGCATTAAATAAGAATTCTAAGTTGATTTATAAGTAGTCTTTTCTGATGTCATTGGGCAACTCACAAGAGGAAAAAGAAAGGATCATATGAAAGTAAAAGTTTAATTCTGACTCATAGCACAAGAAATACATGTTTCCATTTCTGACCACCATATTGACAACTAATTTTTAAAATATTAATTGCCTGTGTTGGAGACAATGTGAATATATAGACACCCTTTTACATTGCTTCTAAGAGTGTAATTCACCATAATCTTTCCAGAATGAAATTTAGCAGTGTGTATCAGGAACATTTAAAATATTCATTTATGCCCTTTGTCCTCGAAATCTATTTATAGGAATTTATACTGAGAAAATAAGCAGATAGTCATATAGATTTATATACAAATGTATTTAATACAAAAGTATTAGCAATAGTAATATTGGAAATAACCTAATTTTCTAAAAATAGTATAAATAAATGACCACTTCAGGTTCCATCTATCTATTACTATGTAGCAATCTACCCTCAAACTTGGTGGCTTAAAATAAAAATGCAGGGATGTTGTTGAAAATAGAGAACCCAAGAGCTACTGTGGAGGGGTTTTTCAAGACCGTGGAGGAGTAGGAGGACATGGAGTTCATCTCTCTCCACAAATGTATCAAGAATACATCTACAGATGGAACAATTCTCACAGAACACTGGCTGAACACTAGTAGAAGACCTTGGACACCAGAAAGGACAATAAAGATCCCTGTATAACCAGGTGGGACAAAAGAAAGAAAGGAGAGAGAAGAAGAGAGGAACCTGCATCCCTAGAGGGGAGCTGAAGCACAGGAGAGATTCCTGTATCTGGGGAAAACATCTCACTGATGGGAAATCAGTTGGGATGGAAGGGAGGCATCTGAGGCTGTCAGAGGAGGGTGAAATGGCCGGTCGGTGGCAGACAGGGCAAACTGAGAACTACACAGGCAGTCCGTGCCACGGCCCTGCATGCCCCAGACTGCGATGCGTGTCCACTGGTGCACACGGGGACTGAGAGCTGGAATGTGGGGACTGGAGAGCAAACCTGGGTGGGGAGGACTGCTGTTGGCTGCAAGGAGACAGCCTGAGGGGACGGGTGGCAGGAAATCTGCAACCGGGAATGCCTGTGGAGAAAAGCCAGACTGCCATGGAAGGAAGGTGCCACTGTTGAGTGATTCACAGGGGGTGGAGCTGCCATTGCAGCCTCTCTCTCCCCATGTGCTGGTCCCTGTCCCCCCAGGCAATAGGAAAGGGCCCTGCCAGGGCTAGCCCTCACATGCTTGCTGCCGGGCACTAGAAAATGCTCCCACTAGGGCCGAATCTCTCACTCCTGTAGCCAGTGGCTTCCCCATGCACCTATAGCCACTAGGGGTCCTGAAACCCAGGCAGCTGTGCCACCTCTGCACTCTGTCCTCACCAGGACAGGGCCGGGTGCTCTAGGGCAGCCTCAGGAGCAGAATCCTGTGGGTGACCCACACTCAGAGGTGGGGCTAAAACCACAGCTGAGCCCCACGGGCAGGGCGACTAAAGAAGAGGAAAAACTCCTCAACTGCACAAGACACAGATTAAATCCCTGCAGTTGGCTTGGTAGACCCTGCGTCTATGGAATGTTTGAATGGACAAGAAGTGTCCCCACAAATGAAACTGGTCTAGCTGTTCCCACAAATGAAACCAGCCTAGCTCTGGCAGCTGTGGACTTTGGGGGCAAACACATGAGGGAGTTGGGCCAGATTAGAGTCTGAGCTATCAACCCAGTGCCCACAGTGGGTCCAGAGACCAACCTAGAGGCACTGGAGGGCCTCCTGGGGAGGTGGAGGTGGGGCAAGGACACTGACAGCTGAGAACCCAGGTAAATATTATTATCACTATTATTTTTATTATGTTTTGATTCATTCTGTTGTTGGTTTTTTTAAAAAAGTATTTTTATTTTGTTTTTTTGGTTTGTTTTTCCTTTTAAAATTTTTAATATATTTTTTATGTTTTATATTTCAATTTTTACTATGCTTTTTCATTGTTCTGTGTTTTTCTTTTCTTTGTTCCATTTTGTTTTTACCTTAAAAATTTTTTTGTGGGTGTTTGTTTGCTTTATTATTCAGTTTGCATTCACTTTGGTTTTGTTTTTTGTTTTGTGTTTATGTTAATTTTGTTTTTAATTCTTTGATTTCATTTTTGGGTTCTTTTGTTTGCCTGGTTGTTCTCTTGTTTTTTGTTTCTTTTTTTTGTGTGTGTTTCTTTGTTTTTGCTTGGTCTTGCTTTCACCATTTGTATGGGGCTTTGTCTTTTTTTTTTTTTTTGGCTGTTGTTGCTGTTTGTTTGTTTCTGTCTTTGCTATTTGTTTTGAGATTTTTTTATCTGTTTGTTTTCATTTGTTTTCTTCCTCTCCTTTTTTTCTTTCTTTTCCCTGACATGACATGGCATGCCATCCGTGACATGTGGCTTGCAGGGTCTTGGGGGATGGGCCTGAACCTCTGGGGTAGGATCACTGAGTCCAGGACTGCCAGAGAATTCCTGGCCCCAGGAAATATTAATCTGCAAGAGCTCTCCTGGAGGTCTCCATCTCAAATCCAAGAACTTGCTCCACCCAACTCCCTGCAGGCTCCAGTGTTGGATGCCTCATGCCAAAAAACTAGCAAGAAGGAAGACAAACCCACCCATTAGCAGACAGGCTGCCTAAAGTCATACTAAGCTCACAGACACCCCAAAACACACCATGTGACATGGCCCTATACAGAGAAAATCCTAAAGATGCCACCAGAAAACTACTAGAGCTAATCAGTAAATTTAGTAAAGTTGCAGGATACAAACTTAATACAAAGAAATATCTTGCATTCCTATACACTAACAACAAAAGATCAGAAAGAGAAATTAAGGAAACAATCCCATTCACCATTGCAACAAAAAGAATAAAATACCTAGGAATAAACTTACCTCAGGAGGCAAAAGACCTGTACACAGAAAACTGTAAGACACTGATGAAAGAAATCAAAGACAACACAAACAGATAGAGAGACATACCATGTTCTTGGATTGGAAGAATCAATATTGTCAAAATGACTACTACCCAAAGCAATCTACAGATTCAATGTAAATCCCTATCAAATTACCACTGGCATTTTTCACAGAACTAGAACAAAAAATCTTAAAATTTGTATGGAAACACAAAAGAGCCCAAATAGCCAAAGCAATCTTGAGAAAGAAAAATGGAGCTGGAGGAATCAGGCTCCCTGACTTCAGACTATACTACCAAGCTACAGTAATCAAGACTATATGTTATTGGTACAAAACCAGAAATATAGATCAATGGAACAGGATAGGAAGCCCAGAGATAAACCCATGCACTGATGGTCACCTAATACATGACAAAGAAGGCAAGAATATACAATGGAGAAAAGACAATTTATTCAATAAGTAGTGCTGGGAAAACTGGACAGATACATGTAAAAGCATGAAATTAGAACACTCCCTAACTCTATACACAAAAATGAATTCAAAATAGATTAAAGACCTAAGTGTAAGGCCAGACACTATAAAACTCTTAGAGGAAAATATAGGAGGAACACTCTTTGACATAAATCGCCACAAGATCTTTTTGGATCCACCTCCTAGAGTAATGAAAATACTCTTAAAATGAAACTTAAAAGCTTTTGCACAGCAAAGAAACCATAAACAAGACGAAAAGGCAACCCTCAAAATGGAAGAAAATATTTGCAAATGACAGTCTTAATCTCCAAAATATACAAACAGCACATGTAGCTCAATATCAAAAAAACAAACAACCCAATCAAAAATTGGGCAGGAGACCTAAATAGACATTTCTCCAAAGAAGACATACAGTTGGCCATGAAGCACATGAAAAGCTGCTCAACATCAGTAATTATTAGAGAAATACAAATCAAAACTACAATGAGATACCACTTCACACAGGTCAGAGTGGCCATCATCAAAAAATCTACAAATAATAAATGCTGGAGAAGGTGTGGAGAAAAGGGAACGCTTTGCACTGTTGGTGGGAATGTAAATTGATACAGTCTCTATGGAGAACAGTACGGAGTTTCCTTAAAAAAGTAAAAATAGAACTACCATATAACCCAGCAATCCCACTACTGGGCATATACTCAGAGAAAATCATATTTCCAAAGCACACATGCACCCCAATGTTCACTGCAGCACTATTAATGCATATATGTGGAATCTAAAATATGTTATAGGTGATCTTATTTGCAAAGTAAAATAGAGACACAGACGTAGAGAACAAAGGTAAGGAGGGGAGGTGGGATGAATTGGGAGATGAGGTTTGACATATATACACTATTGATACCATGTATAAAATAGATAAGTAATGAGAACCTACACAGGGAACTCTACTCAAGGTTCTGAGGTGACCTAAATGAGAAGGAAATCCAAAAAAGAGGGGATATATGTATACATATAGCTGATTCACTTTGCTGTACAGTAGAAACTAACACAACATTGTAAAACAACTATACTCCAATCAACTTTAAAAGAAAATTAAAAAAAATACTTTATTATATCATGATTCTGTGTGTGAGGAGCATAGTAAGAATGGACAATCTCTGTTCCATAATGTCTGAAGCCTCGGATGGGTAACTCAAAAGTTAGAGGTTGGGTAGTACAGCTGGGGGTTGGCTGGGCATTTCTCTTTCTCTCTATGGCTTCTACATGTGGCTAGTTTGGATTTCTTCACAGCATGGTGAGCTCAGTATAGTTGGATATTTCACATGGCAACTGAGGAGTTCAACAATGAGTTTTACAAGACAGAAGAAATGGACGCTGCCAGTTTCTTATCTGTCTGTCACTTCCACCATACTCTCTTGGTCAAAGCAGGTTGGAGAGTCCACCCATATTTATGGAGAGGAGCACACACCCTAACTTCTGATGGAAGGAATATCAACGAATTTGTGGCAATCTTTAAACTGCCATATTTAATGATATGATGGTAGCCATTAAAAAGGGTTACACTGATAATTATTAGAAAACAAAGAGGGTAATAATTCAGAATAATCATTGTGATTATAAGAAAAATAAGTGCTTTTCAGGGAAATTCTAAAATAAGAAAAATGCTTCACATAATGGTGGGATTTTTGAACCAAAATAAAAATCTTCTAGAGCAATTCATTTGAAGATTGATAGGTGTTTGCAAGCAATGTTTTGAAAAATTTATGTAAGTTGTTACAATTTTTGTAACCTTATTCTTGTGAGCATTAGGATAAATCGAACTTCATATGACCTCAAAGTAAAAGAGAAATCAGTGACAGAAATCAGTTGTGGACAGAAGGAAGTGATGATAGGTCTCTAGAAACACCTATAGCCTAAAGGGACTGAGAGAAATGCAAAGAATTAGTAAGAAAAATACACAAATATTGGTGAAAAAAGACAAATGGGAAAATTTTCAAAGTATATTCTGAGGAGAAAAAATTGTGGTCATCTAGAAGGAAATTAGTGAGATTAATAGAATATTGGAAACTTGTAATACTACTATTTGGAATTTAAGTACATTTTTAACATTGCTTTTTTCAGAGATATCTATAGAAGCAAAATGTTAAAGCTGAAAAATAATGAAACAAATAGTATTATGATTAGAGTAACAGTCAAGTAAATTATGGAATATCAATTTATTGGAATACTATATAACCATAAGATTAAAAAAATTATAGACTAAAAACTTCACATAATAAAGCTAATTGAAAAAGTAGAATATGAAAATGTATTCATATTAGAATTAGCACTTTGTGAAAAATACAAAAATAAAAATTGGTAGGCAACTCAGACAAAGAAAAACCAATGGGGAACTACAGATAATTGTTTCTTGATAGGTTTGCTTAGTGTTGCAAATTTTACATGATTTTGTAAGGAAGTCATAAACCATAGTTGCTAAGTATAAGATAGCAAATCTTGAAATTTAAAACTTAAAGACTCTTGGGCTTCCCTGGTGGCGCAGTGGTTGAGAGTCCACCTGCCGATGCAGGGGACACGGGTTCATGCCCCGGTCTGGGAAGATCCCACATGCCACGGAGCGGCTGGACCCGTGAGCCATGGCTGCTGAGCCTGCGCGTCCGGAGCCTGTGCTCCGCAACGGGAGAGGCCACAACAGTGAGAGGCCCGCGTACCACAAAACAACAACAACAACAAAACAAACTTAAAGACTCTTTATATTTTCTTTTTATAGTCAAGTGATTCATGTTTTTGAAGATTATTTTAAAATATAAGGAGAAAAAGAGGATACAAAGCTATATGTATCCAAAATGGTAAGACATCAGCTTTATAAAATCACTCTCATTCTTTCCATAATCATGGCTTTGCTAACTACACAATCATAGTTGTAAACCAAAAGTGTGATCTTTCTAAGGACTTGAGGTTATGTTTAATCCCATTAAACCACAGAGCAGCACAATGATTGTCCTTCTTTCACACAAAGTGAGAGAGAATAACTGTTTGTATGCTACTTCCTTAATACATGGCAAGAAAACCGGGTCCACAAAAATCTCACTTTTAACCATGATAATTTGTGAAATTATTTGTGAATAGAAAAAAACTATTTTGAAAGCATTTTTTTCTCTCACCTAGGAAGACCAAGTAAGGGGGAATACAAGCATTCATTGTCTAATTTAAATCCAGGAGGGCAATTAAGACATAGAATCTGAGTATCATAAAACTTGTAAATATCTGCTTCAGTAGATTATGTTATCCAGTAGACATTTGCAATATCATGCCTGTCCATTCCTTGACCCTTAAAGAGTAGTTAATGTTCTCTAACAGTGTGTCCTTATGGACAAGGTTGCAGGGTACAGAAAAAAGGAATTTTACTAATAGTTCAATTTCCAGGGGCCTCGGTGATACAGTCCAACCATAATTTCAAAAAGTCAAGCAATACTGAGTTACCCGAGGGCTCAAAGGTACTTAGTGAGACCGGGGCTTAGGGCTGTTGTATCAGACATCTCATATGCTGCCTCAGATCACCTCATCCTATTTTCTCTCAGGCCCTGGGCCTCATGCTTTGCCCACTTCCTGGAAAACTGAGTTCTTATGGTCCATGCAGCTTGATTGTTTGAGGCTGTCTCCTGGGGTTCTGGGCTCCTTCCATCGCTTCCAGACTTGAAGAGCTTTGAAGTAGGCAAATGTTCCAGAGGAGACAGGTGATGCAGCCCAGAAATGCGAAGCATTTAACTCCTCATTGAATGAACATTGACTAATGAGGACAGGAGACAGGAGGAAGGCAGGAGAAAAATTCCCTCTCCATTCTTTCCCCAGACAGAGTATTCGAGGTTTAGCATTTCTGTGTAGTCTATCTTTAGATGAATGAATACCTGTGTCTTTGAAGTAGGTTCAACTAAAAAAATACCGCTTTGAATCTGCTTCCCATTCTTCCATGCTTCACTTAACTTTTCCCTCACTCTCATTACCCTGGTTTTGCACATCTCAATAAAGCATTGGCATTTAAGCTTCGTCCCAGAGTCTGTTTTCCTAGATAGCCAGGCAGATCTTTTTTACCTCCTGAAGTCTCAGTGGATCAGAGAGATGTATGTATAACAGAAAAGCTCTTTTGTTTTATTCACAAAACATAAAGATTAAGAGCTGAAAAAAGAAATAAATTTAACTATGGATAGTAGTCTAAATTTAAGTTAAATTGTTATGTGCTAACAGTTAAGGATGAGTGAATAAATTTTTCTTTTGTAGTCAAGTACTCATTTTCACTTAAACTTATTCAGTTAGTATGAATCTTTATTGATTAGAGAGAATGATGATTGTGAGGTGCTTACAATGCATGAGTTATATCTTTATTATTCTTTTCATTAAAATATATAGTTTCTCTTTATTCCTATTAATGCAATTGCCTTAAATTTGATATTGTCTGAGATGAATATTGCTATAAATTTTTTTTTGATTCCCAGTGGTATTCAATTTTAGTTTTTTCATTTCCTAATCTTTGTGGTCTTATATACAGCAAGTAACACAACTGAATTTTGTTCTTTTGTCTGATACAATAATCTCTGTCTTTAGTAGTTGAGTTTAATATATTTACATTTTGTATTTCTGATTCATTTAGATGTTTTTGTACCATCTTATTTTGTAATTCTTAAAATTAATTTCCTTCTTCTTTATACCTCTTTAATCTGCAGTTTTGAATTGAAAGTAAATTTTTGTTTTAGTGGTTATTCTTTATTTTAAACTTATTTGACTAAATTTTTTCTTAAAAATGTCTAAAGTAACTCATTATTTCCATCCTTCTTCAAGACAGGAAATACTTTAAATATGTATAGAAAAACTCCTTATTCCATTTTCATTATTGCAGTCTAGCTATTACTCTCACCACTATGCTTTTAAAACATAAATTCATTATTATATTAAAGTGAATTTTAATTAAATAATCTTTTCAATCACTGTTTCTTAAATCTCACTGTCCCCTTTATGTATATATTTCTTGCCAACATATGTCTTTTAATAGTTCCTTTAGTGAGAGTCTTTTCATAAGAGTGGTAAATTCTTTGTTATTCAATATCAGATAATATATTTTTTTGTCCACACCCTGAATGATAGTTTAACTGGACATAAAATTCTGAGTTGACAACTTTTTTCTTTCCTTACTTTGAAGATATTAATCCATTGTCTTCTAGCATCCATTGTGTTTATAGATCAAGTTGGGAAGAACTGACTTGACAATATTGAGTCTTAATATTCATGAACATGGAATATCTCTCCATTTATTTCATTCTTCTTTGAATTTGTTCATCAGAGTTTTATAGTTTTCCTCATATAGAACTTATATCTATTTTGACAGATTTATCCCTGCTATGGTTTGAATATTTGTGTCCCCTCCCAATTTCATATATTCAAATCCTAACCCCAAGGTGATTCATTAGGAGGTGGGGACTTTGAGAGGAGACTAGGTCATGAGGGAAGAGCCCTCATGAATGGGGATACCTTTATAAAAGAGGCCCCAGAGATTAATTTCTTGCCCTTCCACATTGTGTGAGGACACAATGAAAAATCTTCATCTTGGAAGTGGTCCTTCACCAGAGCCTGACCATGCTGGCACCTTGATCTTGGACTTCTAGCCTCCAGAACTGTGAGAAATAAATTTCTGTTGTTTTTAAGCCACCTAGTCTGTGGTGTTGTGTTATTGCAGGCCAAATGGACTAAGTTAATACCCAGGTATTTCATTTTTAGTGGAGTGCTAGTGTAAATGATATTATGTTTTTAATTTCAAATTCCACTTTTCATCACTGGTATATAGGAAAGCAATTGCATTTTGTATATTACCACTGCATTCTGCAACCTTGCTGTAATTCCTTAATAGTTCCAGGAGTTTTTGTGTATTTTTTTGGTCAGTTCTTTTGGATTTTCTATGTAGATGATTATGTCATCTGCAAACAAATACATTATAGTTTTATTTCTTCCTTCCCATTCTGTATATCATTTATTTTCTTTTCTTGGCTTATTGCATTAGCTAAAACCTCCAGTACAATATTGATAAGGAGTGGTGAGAGGGGACGTCCTTGCCTTGCACCTGGTCTTAGTGGGAAAACTTCAAGTTTTTCACCATTAAGTATGATATTAGCTGTAGTTCTTTTGTAGATATTTTTCATCAAGTTGAGAAAGTTTCCCTCAATTCCTAGTTTACTGACAGTTTTTATTATGAACGGGTGCTGGATATTGTCAAATGTTTTTTCTGCATCCGTTGATATGATCACGTGATTTTTCTCATTTAGCCTGTTGATGAGATAGTTTACATTAGTTGATTTTCAAGTGTTAACCAACCTTGCATACCTGGGGTAGATCTCACTTGGTCATGGTGTATAATTCTTTTCGTACATTGTGGAATTCAATTTGCTAATTTTTTATTGAGGATTTTTGCATCTATATTCGTGAGAGATACTGGTCTGTAGTTTTCTTGTAATGTCTTTTTCTGGTTTTGGTATTAGGGTAATGCTGGCCTCATAGAATGAGTTTGGAAGCATTTCCATTACTTCTATCTTCTGAAAGAGATTATAGAATATTAGTATAATTTCCTTCTTAAATATTTGGTAGAGTTTACCATTGAACACATCTGGGCCTGGTGCTTTATGTTTTGCAAGTATATTAATTACTGATTCATTTCTTTAATAGATATAGGCCTATTCAGATAATCTGTTTCTTTTTGTGTAAATTTTGGCAAATTGTGTCTTGCAAGAAATTGGTCCTTTTCATCTAGGTTATCAAATTTATGGACATGGAGCTGTTCATCATATTCTTCTATTAACCCTTTAATGTCCCTAAGATCTATAGTGCTGTCACCTCTTTCATTTCTAATATTTTAGTAATTTGTGTCCTCTATCTCTTTTCCCTAGTTAGCCTGACTAGAGGCTTATTGATTTTAGAGATCATTTCAAAGAGTGTCACTTACAAGTGTGTTGTTTAATCTTTATATATTTTGGGATTTGCCAGTTATCTTTCTGATATTGACTTCTTTTAATTCTATTGTGGTCTGACAGCAAACATTATATGATTTCTATTCTTTTAAATTTTTTAAGGTGTGTTTTATGTGCCAGAATATGGCCTATATATTGAATGTTCCATATGAGCTTGGGAAGAATTTATATTCTGCTATTGTTGGATGACATAGTCTGTAGACATAAAATATAGCCAGTTGATTGATAGTGTTGTTTAGTTCAACTGTGTCCATACTGATTTTCTGGCCTGCTGGATCTGTCCATTTCTGATAGACAGATGTGGAAGTCTCCAGTTATGATTGTGGGTTCATCTACTTATCTTCACAATTTTATCAGTTTTTGCCTCACATAGTTTGATGCTCTGATGTTAGGGGTATACATGTTAAGGATTTTTATGTCTTCTTGGAAGATTACCACTTTATCATTATGTAGTGCCCTTCTTTTTCTCTGATAAATTTCCTTTCTTTGAAGTCTGTTCTGACTGAAATTAGTATAGCCACTCCTGCTTTCTTTTGATTACTGTTAGACTGATATATTTTCCTCCATCCATTTACTTTTAATCTATATGTTTCATTATATTTACAGTGGGTTTCTTGTAGACAACATAGAGTCTCATTTTTTGTTCCACTCTGACAACGTCTGTCTTTTAATTGGTGAACTTAGACTGTTAACCTTCAAAGTGATTATTGGTATAGTTGGATTAATGTCTACCATATTCATTACTGTTGTCTATTTGTTGCCTTTGTTTTTTGTTCCTATATTTGTCTCCTACTCTTTTTCTACCTTTTATGGTTTTAATTGAGCATTTTTAGGTGGTTCGATTTTCTCTCCTTTCTTAGCTTATCAGTTTTACTTCTTTTTAATTTTTTATATTTTTAGTGATTGCCCTAGAGTTTGCAATATATTTTTAAAGGCAATCCAAGTCCACTTTTAAATACCACTCTTTGCCCATTTTTAAATTGGGTTGCTTTTTTACTGGTGAGTTGTAAGAATTCCTTATATTTTCTGGACCTAAATCTTTTATCAGTTAAATTAGCAACAAAAATTTTCACCTGGTCTCTGGGTTGTCTTTTCACTTTCTTGATAGTGTCCTTTGAAACACAAACTTAAAATTTTTTGATAAAGTCCAATTTATCTATTGTTTCCTTTTGTTGCTTAGGCTTTTGGTATTTAAGAAGTTATTCTCTAATTAAGGTCATGAACATTTACTCTTATACTTTCTTCTAATATTTGTATAGATTTAGTACTTACATTTAGGTCTTATTTTAGTTAATTTTTGCATATGTTTTAAGATAGAGATTTAAATTTATTCTTTTGCATGTAGATATCCTGTTGTCCCAACAACATTTGTTGAAAACACTATTCTTTCCCCCTTTGAATTGTGCTGGCACTGTCCTGTAAGATCAATTGACGTAAATGTATGTGTTTATTTCTGGACATTCAATTCTATTCCATTGAACTATATATCTAGCTTATATCAGTACCATGTACTCTTGATTACTTTAGCTTTGTTGTAAGCTTTAAAATTGAATGTGTGAATCCTCAATTTTTTTTTTTAAGATAGTTTTGGCTAGTCTGCATCCCTTGAATTTCCATACGAATTTTAAGGTCAGTTTTTCCATCTGTGCAAAAAAGTTATCTCAGAATTTGATAGGAATTGTATTGAACCTGTAAATCAGTTTGGGGAGTATTGTCATCTTAACAATATTAAATTTTCTGTTTTGTCAACATGGGAGGTCTTTATTTAGTTAGATCTTCTGTAATTTATTTTTAACAATGTTTTGTAGTTTTCAGTGTATAAGTCTTGCACTTTTTTGGTTAAATTTACTCCTACTCTTTTTATTCTTTTTGCTTCTATTGGAAATGGAATTATCTTATTAATATTATTTTAGGATTGTTCATTGTTAGTGTGTATAAATACAATTAATTTTGTATATTGATCTTGCAAACTTGCTGGATTTGTTTATTAATCCTAAGAGCTCTTTTTTTGTGGATTCCTTAGGATTTTCTATATATATGACTATGTCATCTGTGAATAGAGAGAGCTTTACTTCTTCCTTTCTAATCTGTATGCCTTTTATTTCCTTTTCTTGCCTAATTGCTCTGGCTAGAACCTCCAGTACAATATTGAATAAAAGTGGTGGTGGTAGACATCCTTATTTTGTATTTAAATTACAATAAGAAATAAAAAATAATATTGAATACTTGCTCAGTTGATACAAAAACCTTTTACAAAAGACCTCTGACAATTAATTATAAGACACAATCTATAATTTTATGATGATGATAATCATTAACTGTTTTCTATTCTTACTTTGTTTTTGTCTAAGATATATCCTCTTCTAGTTCCTATCAGTGTTTTCCAAAGTTCATTTACTTAAACGCTCTAATATGAGAACCAACTAGAGATGAGCATAGCCTAAAAATCATAGAGTCATTCACTCAGTATTTTTTATAACAGTCCCTGTATGCCAGCTTCTACTGATACTGAAGGTATGGAGGTGAAGGTAAATAAGACAAGCATAATCATTATTCTCATAGCAATAACTGTTGATCATTTGGATTCTTATACTGTGCCTGGGAAGCACAGCATACTATATCAGTTTAAGTAGCTATCCAGTTGTGTGTGTGCACATGTGTGTATAATCAAGTATGTATATACACATATATACACATATTTGTTACACATACACAAGTATGCATATTATAATAGTTCATGGTAATACATTTGTAGGTAACTTATGTCCTCAAATTATCATATGAAAATAATTTCCTTTGAACATAAAACTAATGTGTGTAGACTATTCACACTATTTTTGCTCTCTAATATGGTGGTTCTGAAAGTTTAGCATGCATCACAGTCATCTTGAAGGCTTGGTAAAATATAGATTGTCAGGTCTTACCACCAGGGTTTCTGATTAAGTAGATCCAAGGTGAGCTACGAATTTGAATTTCTAATGCATTTTCAAGAGATGCCAATACTACTGGTTGAAGAACCATATTTTGAGAACCATGGCTCTTATAATCGTTTATTGTGTGATTGTGTTAAAGGCATGTTTTGTGTAACTTACATACCACAGGAATTATGGGTGTTTCCTAATTCTTTCTTTTTCTGTACTTTTTCTGGATGTTCTTTTTTCTGGATGTACTTTTTCTGGATGTTCCTTGAACGTATGAGCTCTCATAAGCGTGGTAGAGTGGCTCATTTTGCTAACTGAGCTAATAAATCCTGCCACCACAGTTCAGCACCTTTCCTGTTTAGGCCAAAATTGCTCTTTTCTAGAGATTGCTTAGCCCAATAGATTAGAAAATCCTTTGCACGATGTCATGATCTAATGAGATTACCCTTTAATCTTCAATTTCTAGTAACATTACAAATGCTAGGAAACTATTATAACCACAGTGCAATCATAAAACTTATATTAATGATATTCCAGTGATAAATGTATTTGAAATAGGAACCATTAGATAGAACAAGAATTCTACAGATATTTTGATTAATTCTAAGAATCTGTGGTTTGTCCTTCATGTGTGTTTCTGCATTCCTGTTTCCATATATCATTTTTTAAATGAAAAAAAAATCAATATAATAGTATTGGGGTTTCCAAAGAATTTATAATTACAACCAGTGTTTGGATGATATCTCTAATTTTTGAGAATGGTAGAGGTCAACTGAAGGAAAAAGGCAATAACTGCAAAATCAGCCAAATAGGAGCCTCACCTGGATTACCTGTGTCATTTTTCTCTGCTCTTGTCTCTGTTCTTGGATGGAGGTCTAGCTCTGAAAAAGCATTAAATTATCTGTGATTTGATGTGCAATGATGTAAATAAGGCACATTCTAGCACATATTAGAACTTCTGTATCTGTCCCCTCATTCTCTGCATTGTTCTCCTTTGTGTTGAATAGAGGCACATGGCTAAGAGCAAAGTTATTCATGCATTCTACTCAGTCACATTCTTCCCTGCTACCTGGCTAGCCTAGAAAGGAGTCTAATTTGCTGATGATTACAATGAGGAGGGAATGATCCATTACATTAACTTTAATGAGCTGCAGCAGGTCACTTGGTAACGGATGGTACCATGCAAAGGTTGCAGTTCAGGGTGATATGAAATCACTGACAGCATCCTCCTGACACTTGTGCAGTGGCCATAACAAAGGAGGGATCACTAGTTTGTAGTCATAGTAATGACTGAACTTCACTGCATCTTTCCATTTGGACAAGCTTTAGTGTTACTATCTACAGCACTAAATAATTTATAGACAGAGCTTATGTAACTGGCGGTTATGATACATAGCATTAACTTAGAAGTGGTCTTGCAGTTGAAGGAATGATAAAGAGTCTGCATTTTTTATATTTCCTCTCGCTTGATTTTAAGGGTACTTTTAAACTTCAGCCAGTACATTCAGGAGCTCTGAAAACCAATTAATGATTTAGTTAAAAATGTCTGCAGCAGAATATATTAGACTGATTTGTCTCTTTGAGCACGAACAAGACACTTTTATGTGGAAATTTCCATTTTAAGATATATTAATTTTTTAAACAATAGATGAAATATAAGTCTTTCAAGAAGATGAAATGATAGGAAGGCAAGTTAAGAACATTTGCTTTATCTTACATTGAAAGTGTTATTTTTAACTATGATAATATGATCTTGGCTCTGTTGTATTTTTCTAGTTGAGCAATAAATAAACAGAACATTAAGGTTTATATAGCATTCAGTAAACTGTAAAAGAATGTGCTTGAAAGACTTCTAATTTTTCAAAGACAAGTCTTTTATTTTGTAAGAATCCAATAAAAATAACACCTCAAAAGCATGTCTTCTTTTCTCAAGACTAACCTGTGGCTTAAGAAAGGTTATTGGATTAACTCTAGGCATTTTTGAACTGATGACTGAAAGAGCTAACTTTTCTTATAACTAAGTAGGTAATATCTCTATTTTTAAAACATGGATGGCTAGTAGCTGGGGGTATTTCCCCCTTGGAATGGTAGTGGGGGCGAAATAAGGTCAGAGTCTGGAAGGGGAGTCCATCTGGATGTCAGTCCAGTAAGACATAAATTCCTAAGAACCTCTCCACTCAAGAGAATGAGCATATCATAGGTGAAGAACACTCACCTAATGATTTCAAGCTTGTCACAATCTTCCTGCACCACTATCATAAACTGCTAGTTTGGCAAGGGAGACATAACTAAGGAATTCATTGTTTGAAGAAACTCTTTTGACAGTTTCTTTCTTGATTTATATTTATACATTTGCTGCTGCCCTTGTTTGTATCTTTGTCAATACAGCTTCATTTTCACTCAGTATGGTTATTCTTATCACACATATTTTACCACCGCATGACCGGTTATTTCCCTTAATTTCTGTCTGTTTGTAAAGAAAAAACAGAGGATGTAGAAGTGCATGGTAAAAAAAAAAAAGTTTGACTGGGTTGGGCACAGCCTCCTTTCATGTGGGTACCAACAGTTTAGCCAGGGCTAATTGTAGGCCAGTCACTTACATCCTCAAAATTAAGTGTCTAATTATTTCCACAATGGTCTAATTATGGCTGCAATTAACTGCAGGTGCAATGTTTGCACCTGCAGCTAATAGAGGGACCAAGCTACCCAAAACAAGTTGCCTAAGCAAAGTCTTAAGGGCATTGATTTATAGCTCTGCAAATACTTGAAGCAGCCTGTTTTCATATTAAAGATACTATTTAGCAAACAACATTTATTGCTGACAGAACTTACTTTAGTTGATCATGCTTGCTTTTTGTGTTAGAGTATAGTTTCTATATGCCAGAATAGAGTAAATCTGGGCATTTATATTTTTTCTAAACTTGAACAAAATCTTTGTTAAACATGGGCTTCCCTGGTGGCGCAGTGGTTGGGGGTCCGCCTGCCGATGCAGGGGACACGGGTTCGTGCCCCGGTCCGGGAGGATCCCACATGCCGCGGAGCGGCTGCGCCCGTGAGCCATGGCCGCTGAGCCTGCGCGTCCGGAGCCTGTGCTCCGCAATGGGAGAGGCCACAACAGTGAGAGGCCCGTGTACCGGAAAAAAAAAAAAAAAAAATCTTTGTTAAACAGTTCCTGAAAAGAACAGATGCCACCCATTATCTTTCCTGGATGGAAAGCCTCATTTCTGCAAAGAGCAGATAAAGGAATAACGAAAAGGTTTTGTTTTATGGCAAAGAGCCATGATTTGGGTCCCAGCTCTCTCAGGCATCTCATCATTATCACTATATTTTTACATAAAATTTAGCAAGTTAAAACGAGACTTATGGAATCACATAGTCATCTGCTTAACAACCATAGTATTTTTGCCCATATACTCATTTTTAATAGCTAAGCTGTACTTTCTAATTTATAGTTAATGTATTTAGTACCTAGCACAGTGCATTTGACAGAGTACACACTTAACAAAACACACTTTTTTGAATGAAGCAGAGGGTACTGAAGTGACATCGCTTATGGGTCATTTATATGGTTTTAACCAAGTAGGTTTTATTTTTTTTCTTTTTCATCTTCCTCCCCCGCCCTAATATCCATTACTTGGAAAAGGGGTAATCTGCAATTTCATTTCTCTCTGTCATATGTTCCTCCTGGGACTGCTGGAATACCTGGGTTGGAGTTGATATTGAAGTCATGTCCTTTCTGATGAATCTAGCTGGTCAGTGACATCAGATGGCACTGTTTTGAAAGGGGTGTAGCATGGGGTCAAGGGAGGGAGATAGTGCTCCCTTATGTGCTGGGTTAAAGGGGAGGTGGCTGTGCAGAGCAAGAGATCAAAACATGGCCTAATTATTAGCTGCTGCTGCCTTTTCTGTCTCGGATCTATTTCATGATCCCTGAAGATTGTTTCGAACTTTGAAATGATGAAGACATGAATATTTCCTAATTGTTCAACTTCTGAACTTTCTGGATGATCTGCATTTCACTAGCTAACAGGCCACAGCAGAGCATGGATAGGGCTGGACAGGTTAACACCTAGCTGGGATCTCACAGCTTCTTGGTGGATTGCAAACTAACGAATAAAGAAACTTGATGCAGGCCTTGAGGTTAGAGGTCAACAATCTAATTCTCACTTACAACTTCACTGGGTAATCATCTATTAAAGACTTTGACTTTGGAACTGTTGCCAGTGATGACTTCATCAAGATTTTCATAATATTCAAGAGGAGTATTCAAGAAATATTTACAGATTTCAAAAATCTTCAAAAAACACTTAAGTAGTTGTGACTACTTTTAAATCTTCTTGAGAGAAGTAAATCTTTTTTAAAACATATAATCAAGTTAGAATAATGGCATGGACACAGCTGATGCTGTATTTTTGACAAGAATCCTCTCCTTCCATTTTGAGGAGTAAACTAGTGTCCTTTTTATGGTAAGTGTCTTATATCTCCCTGAAAAAAAATATTGCATATAATATAAAACCCTAACGTTATAGACATTTCCAAGGAATTCACCTGTAAACAGCAGATATTATATTGCACATCCAGTGCCTAAATTTCAAAATCTGACCAGCCTGATCTAACAAATTTCTAGCTAAGTGCCTTATTCCTACAAACTTGTATGAGTTCTGGGTTTTAATTCTGTTCTCCTATAGTTGCATCAGTAATTTTACCAAATAAAATTTTCTTTCATATTGAGAAAAGCCTCTAAGAAATTTTGCTTCTCTATCTGTGAAATAAAATTCCATAGGCTGATCTTTCTGAAGGAACACCAGGAGTTGCTGAAACTATTTATGTACCTTTGCAGTTCATTTATACATCACTTTCTCAGTTTGAAGATATGTTTAGAAACTAGAGATCATCCTTATTAATATCCAAGCAATGAGTTCTCCAGTGACAGATTGGTAGCTCATATTTAGTTTGGGATTCTTTGCTTAGGCAAAGCCTTTTTAAAAACTTCAAGACAATAGCGGTGATATCTTCAGGGATGCCAGTTTTCTTCTAGTAATGTTCTCCTCATGTCGTACTTTGGAAGAAAACCATTATATTATTTAAAAAATGGAGGGTATACTCAATTGATTATTGATGACTCAAAACATGGCTGATGTAGTGGACACTGAGGTCTGCTGCCCAGACTCTCCTTCTGGAACAAGTCGCTCATTCTCTCAGCTGCCAGGAATGTCGGCATAGCTCATAGGCCAACACATGAGATCAAGACTTGGCCTCATGAGCTGAATCCACTCATAGCTGAGTCCCTTCCAGCAATTGCCCTCTGCCGCAGGTTACCATTTGGCCTAATATTATACCTTCTCCCTAGAGGCAGCACACATTCAGTGAGTGGGCGATGCAAGGGTAAAATGGCCTGACCCTCTTGCCACAGTGTGGACAAATCTGAAGGCCTATCCAGCTCCAGAGTTCCTTAGGGGATTGACTGAGATCTTGGCTCCAACTGCTTTTTAAATTCAATTTCTCCCTCTATCAAATCCTGCTTTCCATACTCTTTTATCCATCTGAGAGTTCTCCCTAATAAAGTACTGTCCTCTAATTTTTAACTCAGAGGCTGTTTTCAAGGAACTCAACTTAAGACAGCATAGGAAGGATAAACAACAAGGTCCTACTGTATAGCACAGGGAACTATGTTCAATATCCTGAGATAAACCATAATGGAAAAGAAAACAAAAAAGAATGTATATATATGAATAACTGAATCACTTTACAGCAGAAATTAACACAACATTGTAAATCAACTATGCTACAATTACAAAAAAAAGACATCACGTAATTACCAAAAAACCCCAAACAGTATAGGAATACAAAGCTCGAGAGAGTATACTAGGCAGAAGCTGCTTCCTGAAACTTTCTTTCTCTTTTGCAAACACTGCTCTTTTACTGTGAGTTTTTTTTTCCCCCTTAATGCCTGTACATTCAGGCTCTGCAGATGGCCCATTTTAGTAGAACTTCTGTTAATATATTTCTAAATCTTTTAGCGCTAAGTCAAGCACCTAATACTAATTCTACTAGGCTATTGCTAGGCCATGAGATTATTGCCCAGAACAGACTTAGAAACAGCATGTGTTTGGGGCTGAGGAGTTAATGGGGAAGACCCTCTTAGTGAGTACACACTAGACCATCTGCAAAACTTCATGTCTCAGAATGCAAGTGGCTGGGTGACTGCACTCTGTAAACACAAAGGGAAATGTTTCAAAAGTCAGGCGCCAAGAATGATTTGTTTTGCACTTAGTAAATCCCTTACAAAGCAGTCAGATATATGGATTGATCTCCTGGAAGGTTTGCCCCTCTATCATGTATATGTGGATATATGGCCCTGGGGGATTCTTCCATTTCCTGAGAAGACAAATGGTATATAGTGTAACCAAAGCTTGGCATTTACAAGTTTTGGGGAGATAATCTGGGTTTTTCTGTAGGGTAGTCTCAGGGATGTTATAAAGAGGTTACAAGGCAAAAATATGAAGTAAAGATTGACAGAGGCAGAGAGAGCAACAGGAAAGGATCCTTTCTAGTTTCTGGCCCAATTGGCCCTCTGATTGCATCATTCATTCATTCATTCATCCATTTATCCAATATATGCTTGGCTGGGCTAGAAATATTGGATGTTCAGAGGGGCATTCAATTACAGCAGCATGTGCTGAAAGTGTATCAGTTTCAAAATCTGACCAGGTCAACTTTACAAAAGCCCAGATGTCTAAGTGCCTTATTCCGACAAACTTCTACCATCCCTCTGCTAGTAAGACATTGAAAAGATACAAATAAAATTTTTATTAATTTTTTGACAACTAGTGGTATCCTGGCAAGGGGATATTTGACTCTTGCAGGGGATATTTGACTTAGAGTGGGCAGTTAGTCAAGCAGTGTGACACAGCAAGAGAGCTCAAGGAGAGTAGTTTGCTAGACTTTCACTGACATGTGGTGGTAGGCAGGAGAGGGTAGGAGACCTGTAGTTTCAAGTATTGCTTTGAGAATCTCTCACCTATGAACATCCAAACCGGTGTGCAAATAAAGCAAGCACTGCAATCATCCACAGTTAAGAGAATTTTGTGATCATTTATGTTGCCCTTCCTTGGACTTTGGTGACCTCAGCAACTTCACTATCATCTTTCAAGGTACATTGTCATGGTGATGATGGTAGCAGTAGAAGTTCTTGAAAGCCTACAAAACAGTGCCTGCATTGCGCTAAACAATATGTAAAGAGTGATGTACAAGCCAGATAAATAAGACTCCTGCTCTCGTTACTGATTAAGAGAATTAGGTAAAGCAAGACCACAAGTCAGTGCATGGCATAGACATTTCCTTGCAGAGTTCTTGTTAGATTTTGTATGGGTAAGACTGTTTTGACTACTTGGGATTGTGTTTAACAGTATTGGGGGAATTGCATTTCTTTTTCTTTTTTTTTTTTGCGGTACGCGGGCCTCTCACTGTTGTGGCCTCTCCTGTTGCGGAGCACAGGCTCCGGACGCGCAGGCTCAGTGGCCATGGCTCAGGGGCCCAGCCACTCCGCGGCATGTGGGATCTTCCCAGACCGGGACACGAACCCGCGTCCCCTGCATCGGTAGGCGGACTCTCAACCACTGTGCCACCAGGGAAGCCCCGGGGATTGCATTTTTGAGGTAATATAGTAGCTTTGTGATATGTGTGAGATGTATGACTCATATTAATATTTTGTCTTCTAACTATAGAAAGAGTGATGTATATGGATTTGTTGAAGGTTGTGGCTTAAAAGGGCAGTATAGGCTCAACATTAAACCAGAGAATTGAAGGATTATGGGCCAATAAATTACCTTTTTCTACATAGTAGGTGTCACAGCACTTTGTGTATCACCAATCCTGGATGGAATATCACTGATGACTACGGGAAAATGAACAATAGGTCACATTTGCTCTCAGCAACAGGGACTCCTGGGATTAGATTTCTTAGTGTATTCTGGGAGAAGGAGGACACCTGTTAGTGTCTCAGGAACTAAGAAATAATGTTTCCACCAACAAGTGTGTTCTAAAGGTTAACTTTAACTAGGGGTATCATCAACACCTGAGAAATGTTTTATCCATTACCCTGGCCCTGTCGAATTCTGTGAACTCCTAAACAGTCAGGAATCCTTCGTAGGATACTTCTGAACATTGCCCTTGTGCTGAAGATAAATAGTTGGGATATAAATGCCTATAGCAATCTTCCAAGACCAAGATGATATTCTGGATAGCACTGTGGGACTGTACAAAACCATATAAATGTCATTGTGATTCTGACACTTTATGCACCAATTAAAAAAAATTATTGGAGTATAGTTGATCCACAATGCCGTGCTGGTTTCAGGTATGCACCAATTAAAAAAAATATAAATTTGTTCCATGTAAGAGTTAATTCATTCTATTCACTGTCTGCCTATCAATTATACCTATAATTTAGGAGGCTTGTATAAAAGTAGCTGATAGATTTATAGAGTTTTAAAATACTGAATATTATTGACTTTAGAATATAAGCACTGGGGAGATTTGGTTTATAAGCTTTTGAGTTACATGAGACAGTGCATGCTACTTAAGTAGTCAATTTGTATTCTTTGATCAAGATGATTTTTGACTTTGATGGCTTGACCTATAAATAGGAAGAGGTATTATTATTAACCCTTTCCCCATAAGGATCCTTCTTTCTGATTGCATTCAATAATGTTCCATGAAATTAACTCATCTTAGAGCTCTGTGGAGAGAGTGGAAAGAAGTAGAAGACTAGTGAGATCACAAAATATGAAGGTAATCATGGATCTTCTTTGGTAACCAGTTAGAACTCCAAAAAGATCACATCATAAGAAACAAAAGAACATCTAGTAACTGGAAATCAAATATTAGACATTCCTCAGGAGAGTTACTAAATTTAACTAAGAAGTTATAATGAACTAAGAAGTGAGTTTGAATATATGTGCCTAGTTTTTCTTTTGGGCTTTTAGGAAGCTAGTCACACATAGCATGCTTAACAATCCTAAGGAAAATCAAATAATCATCTTGAGTAGATTTGTAATATTGAGATGCCATTCCTCAGATTGTAAATATTTCTAAAAACTATTCAGAGATTTGTCATTAAGGCATATCTTAAAAAAAATATTGAATTGGGAACTAAACATGCATTTTCTGAGAGACCCTAACAAAAAAATCTCAGCTATTATTAGAATTTGATTTCCCCTAACGTTATCTCTTGAGTTCTTAATGTGTATGACTATGATTTGCATTAATTTACTTCCATGAATCAGGATTCTCAGCCAAAGAAGCAGTCAAAACAAAATGAATCATCTCTCTTATTTGGCCAGAAGGTAACTTTTGCCACTGACTTTCTTGGCTTAGAACTTGGAGTCAGATAACTTTGCCCTTGAACACTACAAATTCAGTGTTTTACGTTCTGAACATATAAGGGCTGGTTCAAATAAATGTTTATGCCCCTTGGTAGGACATACCTGCTTTACCTAAATATTTTAGTGACACATATGCCAGTTTGGACAGAGATCAGTGATTAAGAGCATGGACTTCAGATCAGATCCACTTAAACTTGAATCAGAGTCCTACTACTTACTAACTGAATAATTAAGAGGAAATTCTTTATCTTCTAAGTGATAGTTACAACCATTTCACAGAGTTGTCAGTGGGATTGAATGGGATGTCTAAATAGAGCTTGGCATAGAAACTGGCTTACAAAAAAATTATCTGCTGAATATACTTGGTTTGGGTAATTTTTTAAATTAAAATATAAAATGATCATTTCTACTTGGCACTATATAAGGGCCACAAAATGATTTTTTGATAATGGGATAAAATGTACATATATTTCAATTACTATCTGTCAACTTAAGAATAGTTGGATATGTGTATTATTGCAAGGTATGTATTACAATGTTTTCCTGTTGTTGATAAAGTACTTCACAATGAGCCTAAAGCTTATATATATATATATATATATATATATATATATATATATATATATATATAAGTTTGAATCAATTCCTTTTTCCATAAACCTAGTTTTTTTCTCCAACTTACATTTCCCAGTTTTTTTCTCCAACTTACATTTCCCACTATCGTTTACCCCAGAATATTATTTCTGATATTATTTTTATCCATGCTGATCTTCTAACTGCAGGGAGGTTTCAGCCTTACTGCTCTAAGTTTAGATTTGAAAAGATATATAGATCTCTGCTTCAACCACATGGAGTTCATCAACTGATTTCCCTGCCTATTTGCTTTAGCAAAAGTCTTAGTGTCCCTAGAAAGAATGATGTATGTTATGACCAATTAAGTTTTCTCTTTATTTTATTCAGTTGTCCTTTAAGTATTTGTTGAATTACTACTATGTGCTAGGCACCATGTTTTTTTTTAATTGAAGTATAGTTAATTTACAATGTTGTGTTAGTTTCAAGTGTACAGCAAAGTGATTCATATATATATATGTGTGTATATATATAAATATAGTTTTTCAGATTATTTTCCATTATAGGATATTATAAGATATTGAATATAGTTTCCTGTGCTATATAGTAGGTCCTGGTGTTTAACTATTTTATATATAGTAGTGTGTGTATGGTAGTCCCAAACTCTTAATTTATCTCTCCCTCCCCCACCCCCCGCTATCCTCTTTGGTAACGATAAGTTTATCTTCTATGTCTGTGAGTCTATTTCTGTTTTGTAAATAAGGTCATTTGTATAATTTTTTAGATTCCACACATAAATGATATTGTATGATGTCTGTATTTCTCTGTCTGAATTACTTCACTTAATATGATAATCTCTAGGTCCATCCATGTTGCTGCAAATGGCATTAATTTATTCTTTTTTATGGCTGAGTAATATTCCATTGTATATATATACACCACATCTTCTTTCTCCATTCATCTCTCAATGGAAATTTAGCTAGCTTCCATGACCTGGCTGTTGTAAATGAACATTGCGGTGTAAGTATCTCTTTGAATTTGTTTTCTCCAGATGTATGCCCGGGAGTGGGATTGCTGGATCATAAGGTAGCTCTATTTTTAGTTTTTTAAGGAATCTCCATATTGTTCTCCATAGTGGCTGCACCAATTTACATTCTCACCAACAGTGTAGGAGGGTTTCATGTTAAACTCTGAGGAAGTAATGGTAAACCTGACACAATCCCTCAATTAGAACCCACTGGTGGAGAGAGGCATCAAACAGATAATTAGAATATAGAATGTAAGTAATTTCCTTCCCCCAATCTTGTGGGCATCACGTGGTCCTGAAAGGCTTTATCAAGGAAATGATCTCAAAGTCAAGACCTGCAGGATGAAGGTCTTGACTCAGGGGTATGTATGAGGTGGAAAAGGGCATTCCACAGACAGAAACCAGCATATTTAAAGGTCAAGGAGTAAAGAGAGGTTGGTTTGTTCTGGGAATTACAATTACAAGACTGGAGTGTAGTTGCAGGGGAGGGGAGTGTAAGAAGCACCAGATGGTAATCCCCATGCAAAAAATACAAAAGCACCTCACAAGTGATTTTAAACCAAGGTCTGACACCCTAAAGATGAAATGCCTATCTCCTTGCTCTTTGATAACTATCCCAACAGCTTAGTAACATGGGTGCTCTATTTTGCGACCATGTGCCCTCCTCTGTCAGACATTTAGTGCCCATGAGACTGATTCCAGAAACCACATTACAGCCCAGTCAGTACCCATGGAGGCCTGGACCAACTAGGCATTTTTTGTTCCTGTCACAAGGATCTCTTTTGTGGGCTTGGCACTGTCGGCCTCAGAGTGACTGTCTTCTTGCTCAGACTCATGCTAAATAGACACCAAAATCATTTGCTAAGCAGTATCCATTGATCATAACATAATTTCACATCTGCAGAGATGCACACACAGTGAAAAAGGACCAAGCACCACACCAGCTCAGGGCTCTGTGTTTTGGCAGATGGGCTTCAGCTGCCCAGATATTTTTTTTGCACATTTTGAACGCTTCTTCATGGTAGGTGCTGACTTATAATTATGGAAATAATCAGTATCCTTAGGACTTCATCCAGCCTTGATTTAATACTTAGGGTTGCACGAACTCTTTCCAATGGCACCACTCTGAAAGGTGAATCCTGGGGTTGTAATTATGAGAATAAACCCCAACTCCACCATTACCCAATCTATGAAAAATCAGATAAGTACCTATGCTACATGAAGAGAGCATTTTGACACATGAAAAACACCAGCTAAAAAGTCTTAAGACAAAGGTGACTTTTTCATTGGCACTTGGTATTGCCTGGATCTAGCCTCATATAATTCAATGTAGAAAAAGAGTGTGTGTATGAAAATTTCCTAGTTAAATTACATTTTATCCAGAACTCAGGAGACCAATTTGTCCACTATGAATGTGAAACTGCCAAAAAGCTGAGAGAAAATAAGGAGGGATTAGAGAAGTTTCCCAGTTGATCCACAATGGTCTCCAGCTTCTGCCAGTCCATACAGAAGGAGGAAAATAGTCACGATTACTTCAGCTGCCTTTTCTGTTTATTCTATGAAAGGTTAAGTTTGAGGCTTCATGCATAATCATTTTATTATACTTTCATCTCTGGTCCAACAAAATGACTGTAGGAGGAGTTGTTCAAACGGAATAGGATAATGTTGTGTGAGAAGGTTTTGTAATTTTAATATGCTATACAAGTGTATGTTGTATTCTTTTTGCCAGCTTCTGTATGAGGAGACAGTAGGAAGCAGTGTAGTGAAGTGGTTAAGAGTGTGAGTTTGGAGTCTCAGCTCTCCCACCTCCCCACTGTGTTGTTCTGAGCAAACCATTTGAGCCTCATGGGGCTCGATATCCCTCTGATAAATGGAAAGAATAACAGAACTTAGCACCCCAGGAGCTGTAAGCAGTTGAGACTCCAGTGTAGCATGTGAGAGGATGAGCAGTGAGAGATGAGGCAAGGTTTAATTTCCAGCTACAACCAGTCTCTCTAGACATTGGTTTCCTCAGCTGAAACTGACAGTAATGCTTAACTAAGGAGTGTTGTGAGAATAAACAAGACAGTACCCATGAGAAGTATGGGACAGCACTTCTGTTTGTCATTGGAAATGATGGCAGTGGGGAGCCAAGGCACCATCTTGAGCCTTCAGTGTTGTGTTTGGATCATCAAGCGTTTATCAAGGTTCTTTGGTTCCCCTGTAGTCAACTACTTTATGCCAAGACCAATTAATACTGGAACAAGAATAAGCAGATATTATGGCTTCTACCTTACTTTTGAATCTTTAACTTGACTTCATTTTCCATTGCCCTTTTTTTTTTAACATCTTTATTGGAGTATAATTGCTTTACAATGGTGTGTTAGTTTCTGCCTTATAACAAAGTGAATCAATTATACGTATACATGTGTCCCCATACCTCTGCTCTCTTGAATCTCCCTCCCTCCCACCCTCCCTATTGCAACCCTCTCGTGGTCAAAAAGCACCGAGCTGATCTCCCTGTGCTATGTGGCTGCTTCCCGCTAGCTATCTATTTTACGTTTGGTAGTGTATATATGTCCATGCCACTCTCTCACTTTGTCCCAGCTTACCCTTCCCCCTCCCCGTATCCTCAAGTCCATTCTCCAGTAGGTCTGCATCTTTATTCCCGTCTTGCCCCTAGGTTCTTAATGACCTTTTATTTTATTTTATTTTTTTAGATTCCACATATACGTAGCATATAGTATTTCTTTTTCTCTTTCTGACTTACTTCACTCTGTATGACAGTCTCTAGGTCCAGCCACCTCACTACAAATAACTCAGTTTCATTCCTCTTTATGGCTGAGTAATATTCCATTGTATATATGTGCCACATCTTCTTTACCCATTCATCTGTTGATGGACATTTTGGTTGCTTCCATGTCCTGGCTATTGTAAAAGGAGCTGCAATGAATATTTTGGTACATGACTCTTTTTGAATTATGGTTTTCTCAGGGTATATGCCCAGTAGTGGTATTGCTGGGTCATATGGTAGTTCTATTTTTAGTTTTTAAGGAACCTCCAGACTGTTTTCCATAGTGGCTGTATCAATTTACATTCCCACCAACAGTGCAAGAGGGTTCCCTTTTCTCCACACCCTGTCCAACATTTATTGTTTGTAGATTTTTTGATGATGGCCATTGTGACCGGTGTGAGATGATATCTCATTGTAGTTTTGATTTACATTTCTCTAATGATTAATGATGTTGAGCATTCTTTCATGTGTCTGTTGGCAATCTGTATATTTTCTTTGGAGAAATGTCTATTTAGGTCTATGCCCATTTTTGTATTGGGTTGTTTGTTTTTTGATATTGAGCTGCTTGTAAATTTTGGAGATTAATCCTTTGTCAGTTGCTTCATTTGCAAATATTTTCTCCCATTCTGAGGGTTGTCTTTTCATCTTATTTACAGTTTCCTTTGCTGTACAAAAGCTTTTAAGTTTCATTAGGTCCCATTTGTTTATATTTGTTTTTATTTCTGTTCCTCTAGGAGGTGGATCAAAAAGGATCTTGCTGTGATTTATATCATAGAATGGTCTGCCCATGTTTTCCTCTAAGAGTTTTACAGTGTCTGCCCTTACACTTAGGTTTTTAACCCATACTGAGTTTATTTTTGTGTATGGTGTTAGGGAGTGTTCTAATTTCATTCTTTTATGTGTATCTGTCCAGTTTTCCCAGCACAACTTATTGAAGAGGCTGTCTTTTCTCCACTGTATATTCTTGCCTCCTTTATCAAACATAAGGTGACCATATACGGGTGGATTTATCGCTGGGCTTTCTATCCTGTTCAAGTGATCTTTATTTCTGTTTCTGTGCCAGTACCATACTGCCTTGATTACTGCAGCTTTGTAGTACAGTCTAAAGTCACAGAGCCTGATTCCTCAGGCTCCGTTTTTCTTTCTCAAGATTGCTTTGGCTATTCGTGGTCTTTTGTGTTTCCATACAAATTGTGAATTTTTTTGTTCTAGTTCTGTGAAAAATTCCAGTGGTAGTTTGACAGGGATTGCATTGAATCTGTAGATTGCTTTTGGTAATAGAGTCATTTTCACAATATTGATTATTCCAATCCAAGAACATGGTATATCTCTCCATCTATTTGTATCATCTTTAATTTCTTTCATCAGTGTCTTATAATTTTCTGCATACAGGTCTTTTGTCTCCTTAGGTAGGTTTATTCCTAGATTTTTTGTTGCAGTGGTAAATAGGAGTGTTTTCTTAATTTCACTTTCAGATTTTTCATCATTAGTGTATAGGAATGCAAGAGATTTATGTGCCTTAATTTTGTATCCTGCTACTTTACCAAATTCATTAATTAACTCTAGCAGTTTTCTGGTAGCATCTTTAGGATTCTCTATGTATAGGATCATGTCATCTGCAAACACTGACAGCTTTACTTCTTCTTTTCCAATTTGGATTCCTTTTATTTATTTATTTTTATTATCTGATTGAGGTGACTAAAACTTCCAAAACTATGTTGAAAAATAGTGGTGAGAGTGGGCAACCTTGTCTTATTCCTGATATTAGTGGAAGTGGTTTCAGGTTTTCACCAATGAGGATGATGTTGGCTGTGGGTTTGTCATATATGGATTTTATTATGTTGAGGAACGTTCACTCTATGCCTACTTTCTGGAGGGTTTTTTTTTTTTTTTATCATAAATCGGCATTGAATTTTGTTTAAAGCTTTTTCTGTGTCTATTGAGTTGATCATATGGTTTTTCTCCTTCAATTTGTTAATATGGTGTATCATGTTGATTGATTTACATACATTGAAGAATCCTTGAATTCCTGGGATAAACCCCACTTGATCATAATGTATGATTCTTTTGATGTGCTGTTGGATTCTGTTTGCTAGCATTTTGTTGAGGATGTTTGCAAGTATGTTCATCAGTGATATTGGCCTGTAGTTTTCTTTTTTTGCAGTATCTTTGTCTGGTTTTGCTATCAGAGTGATGGTGGCCTCGTAGAATGAGTTTGGGAGTTTTCCTCCCTCTGCTACATTTTGGAAGAGTTTGAGAAAGATAGGTGTTAGCTCTTCTCTAAATGTTTGATAGAATTCATGTGTGAAGCCATCTGGTCCTGGGCTTTTGTTTGTTGGAAGATTTTTAATCACAGTTTCAATTTCAGTGCTTGTGATTGGTCTGCTCATATTTTCTATTTGTTCCTGGTTCAGTCTCTGAAGGTTGTGCATTTCTAAGAATTTGTCCATTTCTTCCAAGTTGTCCAGTTTATTGTCATATAGTTTCTTGTGGTAACCTCACATGATCCCTTGTATTTCTGCAGTGTCAGTTGTTTTCTCCTTTTTCATTTCTAATTCTATTGATTTGAATCTTCTCCCTTTTTTTTGCTAATAAGTCTGGCTAATGGTTTATCAATTTTGTTTATCTTCTCAAAGAACCAGCTTTTAGTTTTATTGACCTTTGCTATCGTTTCCTTCATTTCGTTCTCATTTATTTCTGATCTGACCTTTATAATTTCTTCCCTTCTCCTAACTTTGGGTTTTTTTTGTTCTGCTTTCTCTAATTGCTTTAGGCATAAGGTTAGGTTATTTATTTCAGATGTTCTTGTTTCTTAAGGATTGTATTGCTATAAACTTCCCTCTTAGAACTTTTTTGCTGCATCCCATATGTTTTTGGTCATTGTGTTTTCATTTTCATTTGTTTCTAGGTGTTTCTTGATTTCCTCTTTGATTTCTTCAGTGATCTCCTGGTTATTAAGTGTTGTGTTTTTTAGCCTCCATGTGTTTGTATTTCTTACAGATTTTTTCCTGTAATAGATATCTAGTCTCATAGCATTGTGGTCGGAAAAGACACTTGATACAATTTCAATTTTCTTAAATTTACCAAGGCTTGATTTGTGACCCAAGATATGATCTATCCTGGAGAATGTTTCATGAGCAGTTGAGAAGAATGTGTATTCTGTTGTTTTTGGATGGAGTGTCCTATAAATTTCAATCAAGTCCATCTTGTTTAATGTATCATTTAAAGCTTTTGTTTCCTTATTTATTTTCATTTTGGATGATCTGTCCATTGGTGAAAGTGGGGTGTTAAAGTCCCCTACTATGTTTGTGTTACTGTTGACTTCCCCCTTATGGCTGTTAGTATTTGCCTTATGTATTGAGGTGCTCCTATGTTGGGTGCATAAATATTTACAATTGTTATATCTTCTTCTTGGATTGATCCCTTGATCATTATGTAGTGTCCTTTTTTGTCTCTTGTAATAGTCTTTGTTTTAAAGTCTATTTTGTGTGATATGAGAATTGCTACTCCAGCTTTCTTTTGATTTCCATTGGCATAGAATATCTTTTTTCTTCCCCCCAGTTTCAGTCTGTATGTGTCCCTAGGTCTGAAGTGGGTCTCTTGTAGACAGCATATATATGGGTCTTATTTTTGTATCCATTTAGCCAATCTATGTCTTTTGGTTGGAGCATTTAATCCATTTATATTTAAGGTAATTATCGATATGTATGTTCCCATTCCCATTTTCTTAATTGGTTTAGGTTTGTTATTGTAGGTCTTTTCCTTCTCTTGTGTTTCCCACCTAGAGAAGTTCCTTTAGCATTTGTTGTAAAGCAGGTTTGGTGGTACTGAATTCTCTTATCTTTTGCATGTCTGTAAAGTTCTTAATTTCTCCATCAAATCTGAATGAGATCCTTGCTGGGTAGAGTAATCTTGGTTGTAGGTTTTTCTCCTTCATCACTTTAAATATATCCTGCCAGTCCCTTCTGGCTTGCAGAGTTTCTGCTGAAAGATCAGCTGTTAACCTTATGGGGATTCCCTTGTGTGTTATTTGTTGTTTTTCCCTTGCTGCTTTTAATATTTGTTCTTTGCATTTAAATTTTGATAATTTGATTAATATGCATCTTGGCATGTTTCTCTTTGGATTTATCCTGTATGGGACTCTCTGTGCTTCCTGGACTTGATTAACTATTTCCTTTCCCATATTAGGGAAGTTTTCAACTATAATCTCTTCAAATATTTTCTCAGTCCCTTTCTTTTTCTCTTCTTCTTCTGGGGCTCTATAATTCGAATGTTGGTGCATTTAATGTTGTCACAGAGGTCTCTGAGACTGTCCTCAATTCTTTACATTATTTTTTTCTTTATTCTGCTCTGCAGTAATTATTTCCACTATTTTATCTTCCAGGTCACTTATCCATTCTTCTGCCTCAGTTATTCTGCTATTGATCCATTTTACAGAATTTTTTATTTCCTTTATTGTGTTGTCCATCACTGTTTGTTTGCTCCTTAATTCTTCTAGGTCCTTGTTAAACGTTTCTTGTATTTTCTCCATTCTATTTCCAAGATTTTTGATCATCTTTACTATCATTATTTTGAATTCCGTTTCAGATAAACTGCCTATTTCCTCTTCATTTGTTAGGTCTTGTGGGTTTTTGCCTTGCTGCTTCATCTGCTGTGTTTCTCTGTCTTCTCATTTTACTTAACTTTCTGTGTTTGGGGTCTCCTTTTCGCAAGCTGCGTGTTCATAGTTTCCTTTGTTTTTGGTGTCTGTCCCCAGTGGCTAAGGTTGGTTCAGTGGGTTGCGTAGGTTTCATGGTGGAGGGGACTAGTGCCTGCGTTCTGGTGGATGAGGCTGGATCTTGTCTTTCTAGTGGGCAGTTCCATGTCTGATGGTGTGTTCTGGGGTGTCTGTGGACTTATTATGATTTTAGGCAGCCTCTGTGCTAATGGATGGGGTTGTGTTCCTGTCTTGGTAGTTGTTTGGCATAGGATATCCAGCACTGTAGCTTGCTGCTCGTTGAGTGGAGCTGGTTCTTGGTGTTGAGATGGAGATCTCTGGGTGATTTTTGTCGTTTGATAATACGTGGAGCTGGGAGGTCTCTTGTGGACTAGTGTCCTGAACTTGTCTCTCCCACCTCAGTGGCAAAGCACTGATGCCTGGCTGGAGCAGCAAGATCCTGTCTTCCACATGACTCAGAATTAAAGGGAGGAATAAAAGATAGAAAGAAAGAGTTGATAAAATAAAATAAAAGTAAAATAATGTTATTAAAATAAAAAAATAATTATTTAGAAAAAAAAATTTAAGTAAAACAAAGAAACAAAGAAACGGACATACAGAGCCCTAGGACAAATGGTAAAAGCAAAGCTCTACAGACAAAATCTCACATTCACAAAGAGAAGCATAGACATACACACTCACAAAGAGAAAAAGGGAAAATAATATATATATATCTTTGTTCCCAAAGTCCACCTCCTCAATTTCGTTGCCTATTCAGGTATTCCACAGATGCAGGGTACATTAAGTTGATTGTGGAGATTTAACCCGCTGCTCCTGAGGCTGCTGGGAGATATTTCCTTTTCTTTTCTTTGTTTGCACAGCTCCTGGGGTTCAGCTTTGGATTTGGATCCACCTCTGATTGTAGGTCACCTGAGGGCCTTTGTTCTTCGCTCAGACAGGACGTGGTTAAGGAAGCAGCTGACTCTGGGCTTCTGGCTCACTCAGGCCAGGGGGTGAGGGAGGGGTATGGATGCAGGGCGAGCCTGCAGCAGCAGAGGCCAGCGTGACGTTGCACCAGCCTGAGGCACGCCATGCGTTCTCCCGGGGAAGTTGTCCCTGGACCACGGGACCCTGGCAGTGGCGGGCTGCACAGGCTCCCGGGAGGGGAGGTGTGGATGATGACCTGTGTTTTCACACAGGCTTCTTGGTGGCTGCACCAGCAGCCTTAGCGTCTCATGCACGTCTATGGGGTCTGCGCTGATAGCCGTGGCTTGCGCCCGTCTGTGGAGCTCCTTTAAGCTGCGCTCTTAATCCCGTCTCCTCGCGCACCAGGAAAGAGAGGCAAGAAAATGTCTCTTGACCCTTTGGCAGCTCCAGACTTTTTCCCGGACTCTCTCCCTGCTAGCGGTGGTGCACTAGCCCCCTTCAGGCTGTGATCACGCCGCCAACCCCAGTCCTCTCCCTGGGATCCAAACTCCGAAGCCTGAGCCTCAGCTCCCAGCCCCCGCCCACCCCGGCGGGTGAGCAGACAAGCATCTCCGGATGGTGAGTTCTGGTCGGCACTGATCCTCTGTGCGGGAATCTCTCCACTTTGCCCTCTGCACCCCTGTTGCTGCACTCTCCTCTGTGGCTCTGGAGCTTCCCCCGTCCGCCACTGACAGTCTCCACCCGCGAAGGGGCTTCCTAGTGTGTGGAAACCTTTCTTCCTGCACAGCTCCCTCCCACTGGTGCGGATCCTATCCCTATTCTTTTGTCTCTGTTTTTTCTTTTTTCTTTTGCGCTACTCAGGTACGTGGGGAGAGGTACGTGGGGAGTTTCTTGCCTTTTGGGAGGTCTGAGGTCTTCTGCCAGCGTTCAGTAGGTGTTCTGTAGGAGTTGTTTCACAGCTAGATGTATTTCTGATGTATTTGTTGGGAGGAAGTTGATATCCGCGTCTTACTCTTCCGCCATCTTGAAGCTCCTCCCTTCTCATGCTCTTTGAGATTTGGGGAGGTAGGAAGGGAGGAGCTCCCCACCCACTATTTCCTGTCAGCTAAACCTCTGCAGACTGTAATTGTGGAGAAGGCACTCAGATGACACCTGTGATATCAGTGTGGCTCAAGTAATCCTCTGGGCTTGTAGGCAGAGAGGTGGACAACAGGTCACCCATTCACATGTGACAAATATTTATTTAGCACTCACTATATGCTGGGACCTGAACTGGGAGCAGGGGATACAGCAGTGAATATGAAGACAAACATCACTATCCTTCTGAAGCTTACATTTTAAAGGGGGAGATGAACAATAAACAAAGGAAAAACTAAGTAAAGCAGATGGTATTAAGTGCCATGGAGAAAAATGAAGCAAGGAGGATGATGCAGAATGAGAGGCAGGATTGCACTCCTCATGGAACTCTAAGGCAAAAGTGTTCGGTGTGCTTGTTCTCTGTCTACTTGACTGTAGAGTCATGATGAGAGAATCAAGAGAGGGCAGTTAGAACTGCTGGTGTCAACAGCTGCATCTTTCATTCAGGGTGGGGATTCTGCATGCAACATCTGAGACAAACCAAGCCTGCTGCCTGGGATTCTGCCCTTGAAACACGTTTATTCCTCAGTGTTAGAGATAATTCTCCTCTGGGTCCTGTCTGGGCCTGAAAACTAAGTCCCTCATCCTCACCTGATGCCCTCTAGGCTATGCCACCATCCTAAATGGTTTTGGAGGCAAGCACACATTTATATTGTGATTAATGTAAAGTTTTCTTTCTCTAATCCCATCAGACAACAATGAACTGAGAAAGCCTGATTTCTATTATTTGAGAATAAGAATTATGTCATCATGGACAAAGAGATAAACCCCAAATCTCAGTTTAGCACAGTATTTCAGTAACTCTTCTTACCCAGTTTTTAAATGAGAATTGCCAATAGGTACTTCTACTGATACGAATTTTACTTCTTTCTTTCCCTACTCTTTCCTTTAGTTGTTAATGGGCAGTGAAGTCACCAAATTTGGGCTTTTAAATAAAAGGAGGCTGAGGAAAGTGGGAATGTTCCACTAAGGAACACTCAAATTTTAAATCATGAAGAGTTATCTGCTTTCTCTAACATTACTGGCTCCTGCAGTAATGTGGCTTATTGTATATTGTGCTTTACTTTAACTGTCTGAATTTTATGAAGCTGATGTAATCTTTGGTACTAATTGCCAGTACTTTAAGAAAAGGTTGTTGATATAAGAGAATGTCTTCATTTCATTTTTTTAAACTGTACTTCGTGCCCCATATGACATATGCACATAACACAGAATAAAAATGCACACTGGACACATTATGAAAAGTTTCCCACTAGAGTAGAGTGGCACATGTAGGAGTGAAAAATATCTATACCCAAATTGGAAATGATTTATGACCACACAGGACTTGGTTTTAGGTGGGCCATGAAGGGTCTGGTAACAAAAATAGCATCTAGAAAGTGTAGACATTTTGGAAATATTAGTGAGATGTTTATCATGCCCTTTTTCTAGTTTGTCAAACAAACACTTCCTCTACTGAAGAAAAAAAATTAGAATTCATTTAGAGAGAGTGCTTCACAAACAACCTTTTGAATTAAGAAAACATTCATTTTGATGGCAAAATTATATTCTTTAATAGCACAGTTTAAAATTCATTTCATTTTCTGGGCCAAGTGTTTTTCACTATTCCAAAATAACATTCTTTGTATCACTATCTTTTATAAGTTAATGATTTAGTAGTAAAACTTTGTCCTAGAATTTTTCAAGAGAAGACAAAATCTATGTAATGTTTTGTTAATCATTTAATTTCATGTGAAATAAGAAGATAGATGTCTTCATAATTTCTGTTTTTTATAGTATGAAAAATTAAAAATTATTGCAGTCTGGCAACTCAGTTCAATTCTATTCTTTTATCTTACTTAAAAAATTTCCTTAATGTATAAAATAATGTTTAAAATTTTAATATTTAAATATTATCTTAATTATGTTTTTTCCTGTTAACTGACTTGACTGTCAGTTCTTGGAGGTCAAGAAGTATACTCATAAATGATATCTGTCAAAATTATGAGAGTCTTTGTAGGTTTCAATGCATATGAGTTGGACTTGTTAGAGGACCTATTCAACCCCCAGAAAAACTGTGTGGCAAAGGTGAATAAGCACTGTTCCAGTCCAAATCAAAAGAGCACTATAGAATATTTTATCAGTCACATACTTACATGGTTTATAAAGGTAACTATTGATATAATAGCTCTTTAAAGAACATTAAAGCACAGTTTTATAGTCTCTAGAGTTGTAGTATTCAAATTTAAAATTTTACATTTTTATCTACTAAGAATTTTAAAGCATGCCTTCCCAATAATAAATAAATTTTGATGCATACTATTTATGTAATCATAACCATTTATTTACACATATTTATTTATGTATGTATATAATTATGTACATTTTCAAACATATAATTTATAAATTAGAAGAGTATACAGTGAGGCTGAAAAAAGATAATATCTCAGAATGTAATATAAATTGAGGCCACAGTTTCTCATTAGTAATATGGATTTGTGACATGCATTAAACAGTCAATAATTTGGAAGATCTGTCTCTTTTCTTGTCATATCGGCTTAGATGGCCATTGTCTATATGTTGCTATGGAACAGATGGTACAGTCATGCCAGGGGTATAAGAATATTAATTCTGCCAGTTTCTTAATTTTGCTTGTACTTGGCAAAATACCAAGATTGTCAATTTCTTGTTTTTCCTGTGCTTCTGAGAAGAAGCCACTTGTTCACTTTTGTAAGGATTTGTTTAGTTAATACTAAATAATATGATCTATAAACCAACTTATCCATGCATCCTAAGACTATAGTATGTTAAAGTATGTTTTTTTTTTTTTTTTTTTTTTTGCGGTATGCAGGCCTCTCACTGTTGTGGCCCCTCCCGTTGCGGAGCACAGGCTCTGGACGCGCAGACTCAGCGGCCATGGCTCAAGGGCCCAGCCGCTCCATGGCATGTGGGATCTTCCCGGACCGGGGCACGAACCTGTGTCCCCTGCATCGGCAGGCGGACTCTCAACCACTGCGCCACCAGGGAAGCCGCTAGAGTATGTTTTATTTATTTTTTTAAATGAGTTTTTATTGCAATAAAAGTCACATAATATAAAACATACTATTTTAACCATAACTGTGCAGTTCAGTCGTACTAACTTTCACATTGTTGTGCAACTCTCACCATCATCCATCTCCCAAATTTTTCACCTTCCTAAACTGAAACTCTGTCCCCTTTAAACACTAACTCCCCAATCACCCCGCCCCCCTGCCCCAGCCCCTGGCATCTACCAACATACTTTCTGACTCTATGAATTTGACTATTCTAGGTGCCATGTATAAATGGAATCAAACAGAATTTGTCTGAACCTAAGGTATATTGGATTGCATTTTTTTTTTTTTTTTTTTTTGCAGTACACAGGCCTCTCACTGTTGTGGCCTCTCCCATTGCGGAGCACAGGTTCCAGACACGCAGGCTCAGTGACCATGGCTCACAGGCCCAGCCGCTCCGCGGCATGTGGGATCTTCCTGGACCGGGGCACGAACTCGTGTCCCGTGCATCGGCAGGTGGACTCTCAACCACTGCGCCACCAGGGAAGCTCTGGATTGCATTTTTAAGGTTAACTTAATATATGTCTTACAAATGGATTGTACCTTTATTTTTTCCCCTGTGATATACAGTAGGCACTCACTAGCCATCTACTACATACATAGTAGTGTACATATGTCAATCCCAGTGTTCCAGTCCACCCCAGCACCCCTTGGCATTCATACATTCGTTCTCTACATCTGTGTCTCTATTTCTGCTTTGCAAATATGTTCATCTGTACCAGTTTTCTAAATTCCACATATATGCATTAATATACAATATTTGTTTTTCTCTTTCTGACTTACTTCACTGTATGACAGTCTCTAGGTCCATCCAAGTCTCTGCAAATGGCACATTTTCATTCCTTTTTATGGATGATTAATATTCCATTATATATATGTACCACATCTTCTTTATCCATTCCTCTGTTGATGGACATTTAGGTTGTTTCCATGTACTGGCTATTGTAAATAGTGCTTCAATGAACATTGTGGTGCATGTATCTTTTGGAATTATGGTTTTCTCCGGGTATATGTCCAGGAATGGGATTCCTGGGTCATATGGTAGTTCTATTTTTAGTTTTTTAAGGAACCTCCATACTGTTCTCCATAGTGGCTCTATCAATTTACATTCCCACAAACAGTGCAAGAGGGTTCCCTTTCTCCACACCCTTTCAAGCATTTGCTGTTTGTAGATATTTTGATGATGACCATTCTGACTTGTGTGAGGTGGTACCTCATTGTAGTTTTGATTTGCATTTCTCTAATGATTAATTTTGTTTAGCATCTTTTCATGTGCCTCTTGGCCATCTGTAGGTCTTCTTTGGAGAAATGTCTATTTATGTCTTCTACCCATTTTTTGATTTTTTTTTTTAATTGAGCTGCGTGAGCTGTTTATATATTTTGTAGATTAATCCTTTGTCAATTGCTTCATTTGCAAATATTTTCTCCCATTCTGAAGGTTGCTTTTTGTCTTGTTTATGGTTTCCTTTGCTGTGCAAAATCTTTTAAGTTTCATTAGGTCCCATTTGTTTATTTTTGGTTTTTATTTTCATTACTCTAGGAGGTGGGTCAAAAAAGATCTTGTGGTGATTTATGTCAAAGAGTGTTCTGCCTATGTTTTCCTCTAAGAAGTTTATAGTGTCTGGCCTTACATTTAGGACTTTAATCCAGTGGGAGTTTATTTTTGTGTATGCTGTTAGGAAGTGTTCTAATTTCATTCTTTTACATGTAGGTGTCCTGTTTTCCCATCACCACTTATTGAAGAGATTGTCTTTTTTCCATTGTGTATTCTTGCCTTGTTTGTCATAGATTAGTTGACCATAGGGGTGTGGGTTTATCTCTGGGCTTTCTATCCTGTTCCATTGATCTATATTTCTGTTTTTGTGCTGGTACCATACTGCCTCGATTACTGTAGCTTTGTAATATAGTCTGAAGTCAGGGAGCCTGATTCCTCCAGCTCCATTTTTCTTTCTCAAGATTACTTTGGCTATTTGGGATCTTTTGTGTTTCCATACAAATTGTAAAATTTTTTTGATCAGTTCTGTGAAAAATGCCTTTGGTAATTTGATAGGGATTGCATTGAATCTGTAGATTGCTTTGGGTAGTATAGTAATTTCCACAATATTGAATCTTCCAGTCCAAGAACATGCTATATCTCTCCATCTGTTTGTGTTGTCTTTGATATTTTTCATCAGTAACTTATAGTTTTCTGCATACAGGTCTTTTGCCTCCTTAGGTAGGTTTATTCCTAGGTATTTTCTTCTTTTTGATGCAACGGTAAAAAGGATTGTTTCCTCAATTTCTTTTTCTGATATTTCATTGCTAATGTATAGAAATGCAAGAGATTTCTGTGCATTTATTTAGTATCCTGCAACTTTACCAAATTCATTGATTAGCACCAGTAGTTTTGTAGTGGCATCTTTAGGATTTTCTTTGTATAGTATCATGTCATCTGCAAACAGTGACAGTTTTACTTCTTCTTTTCCAGTTTGGATTCCTTTTATTTCTTTTCTTCTCTGATTGCCATGGCTAGGACTTCCAAAACTACATTGAATAATAGTGGTGAGAGTGGGCACTCTTGTCTTGCTCCTGATCTTAGAGGAAAGGCTTTCAGTTTTTCACCATTGAGAATGATATTTGCTGTGGGTTTGTCATATATGGCCTTTATTATGTTGAGGTTGGTTCCCTCTACACCCACTTTCTGGGAAGTTTTTATCATAAATGGGTGTTGAATTTTGTCAGAATTTTTCTCTGCATCTATTGAGATGATCATATGGTTTTTATTCTTCAATTTGTTAATATGGTGTATCACACTGGTTGATTTACATATATTGAAGAATCCCTGCATCCCTGGGATAAATCCCATTTGATCATGGTGTATGATACTTTTAATGTGTTGTTGGATTCTGTTTGCTAGTATTTGGTGAGGATTTTTGTGTCTATGTTCATCAGTGATATTGGTCTGTACTTTTCTTTTTTTGTGATGTCTGTCTAGTTTTGATATCAGGGTGATGGTGGCCTCATAGAATGAGGTTGGGAATATTCCTTTTTCTGCAATATTTTGGAAGAGTTTGAGAAGGATTGGTGTTAGCTTTTCTCTAAATATTTGATACAATTTGTCTGTGAAGCTATCTGGTATGGACTTTTGTTTTCTGTAAGATTTTTAATCACAGTTTTAATTTCATTACTTGTGTTTGGTCTGTTCATATTTTCTATTTCTTCCTTTCTCAGTTTTGGAAGTTTGTACCTTTCTAAGAATTTGTCCATTTATTCCAGGTTGTCCATTTCATTGGCATATAGTTGCATGTAGTAATCTCTTATGATCTGTTGTATTTCTGCAGTATCAGTTGTAATTTCTCCTTTTTCATTTCTAATTTTATTGATGTGTGTCCTCTCCCTTTTTTCTTGATGAGTCTGGCTAAAGGTTTATCAATTTTGTTTATCTTCTCAAAGAACAAGATTTTAGTTTCATTGATCTTTGCTATTGTTTTCTTCATTTCTATTTCATTTATGTCTGCTCTGATTTTTATGATTTCTTTCCTTTTATGAATTTTGGGTTTTGTTTGTTCTTCTTTCTCTAATTGCTTTAGCTGTAAGTTTCAGTTGTTTATTTGAGATTTTTCTTGTTTCTTGAGGTAGGTTTGTATTGCTATAAACTTCCCTCTTATAACTGCTTTTGCTATATCCCATAGGTTTTCTGTCATCAAGTTTTCATTGTCATTTATTTCTCGGTATTTTTTGATTTCCTTTTTGATTTCATCAGTGATATCTTGGTTATTTAGTAGCATATTGTTTAGTCTCCTTGTGTCTGTGTTTTTTGCAGCTTTTTTCCTGTAAATGATTTCTTTCTTTTTTTTTTTTAATTTATTTATTCAGCTGTGCTGGATCTTAAGTGTGGCACATTGGCTCTTCATTTGCGGCATGCAAACTCTTAGTTGCAGCATGTGGGATTTAGTTTCCTAACCAGGGATCAATCCTGGGTCCCCTGCATTGGGAGTGCAGAGTCTTAGCCACTGGACCACCAGGGAAGTTCTCTGTAATTGATTTCTAATCTTGTAGCTTTGTGGTCGTTAAAGATGCTTGATATGATTTTAATATTCTTAAATTTACAGAGGCTTGGGACTTCCTTGTTGGCACAGTGGTTAAGAATCCTCCTGCCAATGCAGGGGACATGGCTTCAAGCCCTGGTCTGGGAAGATCCCACATTCTGCAGAACAACTATGCCTGTGCACCACAACTACTGAGCCTGCTCTCTAGAGCCCACAAGCCACAACTACTGAGGCCCACGTGCCACAACTACTGAAGCCTGCATGTGTAGAGTCCATGCTCCACAACAAGAGAAGCCACCACAATGAGAAGACTGCACATCACAATGAAGAGTAGCTCCTGCTCACTGCAAGTAGACAAAGCCCGCATGCACCAACGAAGACCCAACATAGCCATAAATAAATAAATAAATATATAAATTTATATATATAAAAATTTTACCAAGGCTTGATTTGTGAATCAAGGTTTGATCTATCCTGGAGAACATTCCACATGCACTTGAGAAGAAAGTATATTCTACTGCTTTTGGATGGAATGTCCTATAAATATCAGTTAAATCTAACTGGTCTATTGTGTCTTTTAAGCTGTGTTTCCTTATTAATTTTGTCTGGATGATCTGTCTATTGGTGTAAGTGGGGTGTTAAAAGTCCCCCACTATTACTTTGCTACTATTGATTTCCCCTTTTATGGCTGTTAGCATTTGCCTTATATATTGAGGTGCTTCTACATTGGCTGTGTAAATATTTATAATTGTTTTGTCTTCTTGGATTGATCCCTTGGTCATTATGTAGTGTCCTTCCTTGTCTCTTGTAACAATCTTTATTTTAAAGTCTATTGCTACTCCAGCTTTCTTTTGATTTCCATTTGCATGGCATATCTTTTTCCACCTCCTCACTTTCAGTTTGTATGTGTCCCTAGGTTCGAAGTGGGTCTTTGGAGACAACATATATAGGAGTCTTCTTTTTGTATCCATTCAGCCAGTCTGTGTCTTTTGGTTGGAGCATTTAGTCCATTTACATTTAAGGTAATTATCAATATGTATGTTCCTATTACCATTTTCTGAATTGTTCTGGGGCTTTTTTTGTAGGTCTTTTTCTTCTCTTGTGTTTTCTTCCTAGAGAAGTTCCTTTAGCATTTGTTGTAAAACTGGTTTTGTTGTGCTGAATTCCCTTAGCTTTTGCTTATCTGTAAAACTTTTGATTTCTTCATTGAATCTGAATGAGATCCTTGCTGGGTGCAATAATCTTGGTTGTAGATTTTTCCTTTTCATCGCTTTAAATACGTTCTGCCACTCCCTTCTGGCTTGCAGATTTTCTGCTGAAAAATCAGCCAATAACCTTATGGGGATTCCCCTTTATGTTGTTTGTTGCTTCTCCCTTGCTGCTTTTAATATTTTTTCTTTGCATTTATTTTTTGTTAGTTTGATTAATATGTGTCTCAGCATGTTTCTCTTTGGGTTTATCCTGTATGGGACTCTCTGCACTTCCTGGACTTGGGTGGCTATTTCCATTCCCATGTTAGGGAAGTTTTTGACAATAATCTCTTCAAACATTTTCTCAGACCCTTTCTCTTTCTCTTCTTCTTTTGGGACCCCTATAATTTGAATGTTAGTATGTTTAACATTGTCCTAGAGGTCTCTGACACTGTTCTCATTTCCCTTCATTCTTTTTTCTTTATTCTGCTCCTTGGCAGTTATTTTCACCATTCTATCTTCCAGCTCACTTATTCATTCTTCTGCTTCACTTATTCAGCTATTGATTCCTTATGGTGTATTTTTTGTTTCAGTTCTTGTGTTGTTCATTGCCATTCATTTGTTCTTTTAGTTCCTTTTTACACACTTCTTGTATTTCCTCAATCTGTGCCTCCATTCTATTTCTGAGATTTTGAGTCATCTTTAGTATCATTACTCTGAATTCTTTTTCAGGTAGATTGCCTATTTCATCTTCATTTAATTGGTCTTTTATGTTTTTACTGTGCTTCTTCCTCTGGAACATATCTCTCTGTCATCTCAGTTCTCTCAATGGGTGGGGCTGTGTTCTTGTCTTGCTGGTTGTTTGGCCTGAGGCGTCCAGCACTGGAGCTTGCAGGCAGTTGGATAGAGCCTGGTCTTTGTGCCAAGATGAGGACCTCTGGGAGAGATCACACCAATTAATACTCCCTGGGGCCTGAAGTTCTCTATTAGTCCAGCAGCTTGGAATTGGTACTCCCACCACAGGGTCTCAGACCTGACCCTTGGCCTGGGAAACAAGATCCTGCAAGCTGTGCAGCGTGGCAAAAAAAAAAAAAAAAAAGGCAAAAAACAGACAACAAACAAGAGCAGAACAATAACAAAGAATAAAAAATAAAATAAAAGCAGAAAAATAAAAAATATAGTAGAAACAATAAAAGTAAAAATGAAACCAGAAGCAGAAAACAAACACAACAACAAAACCAAATAAATAACCAAAACATAAAAACCAAATAAAAAAAATTAAAAAACAAATTAAAAAAAAACTAAAAATTCCCTGGTGCCTCCTCTGTCAGTGTTCTTGTCCCCATGGTGAGCTACATCCAGCCCCTGCCTCCCTGGAAGGGCCTCTGAGGCTTCTAGGTAGGTCTCTGGACCAACTGTGTCAGCCCCACCTCTGTGTGTGTTACTTTCACCAGTGTCTGCTCCTGAAGCTGGCCCAGATCGCACATGCTCACACAGGCCTGCTGGGGCACAGGCTTGCCTGGGCATGTCTGCCTAGGCCAGCACAGATGGAAGAGGCTTTGGAAGGGGATGGTGCTTGGCCTGCCTGGACCCACGTGGCCAGAGGAGGCTTTGTCAGGGGCGAGGCCCAGGCCTGGGTCTTGCTAGGCTGGAGGAGGCCCTGTCAGGGTGGTGCATGGGTCTCTGTCACCCACACGGCCTGTGGGGGCTTTGTGTGTGGGGGTGTTCTGGCCCACCAGGATCCATGCAGTGAGAGGAGGCCTTGGTGTGGGTGGGGTTCAGGCCCGGCATGCAGTAGCAGGAGGAGGCCTTGTCATGGGTGGTGGGTGGGCCTCTGAGACCTGTGTGGCCCTCGGTGGCCCTAAGGGGTCAGGGTCCAGGCCTGGGACCTGCTGGGCAGGAGGAGACCCCACCAAGGTGGCATATGGGTCCTTGGGATCTGTGTAGCCAGAGGAGGCCCTCTAGGGGCAGGGCTCAGATGTAGGATCGTAGCAGGCTCACCAGGGCTTGAGGGGCAGGCAAGGTTGCTCAGGTGTGCACCTCTACCACTTTCCAAGGAGGCCAGGCTGGCGGGAGAGGAAGGGCATTGCAATGGCAGCCCTGCTCCCAACATGCAACTCAACAATGGCTCCCCACTTTCCTGGTGGACTTAGCCTCCCCCACCAACCCTCCTGGCCATGGAACCATTCCTCTCTACCACCCCAGGCCATCTCCCCAATGCCAACAGCCGTCCCCTTCCTGGGTCCTTCCTCCAAACCCCACTCTCTGGCACCTAGCACCCCTCCCCACCAGGAGACACAATCCAGGCCGGGCTTCACAGGACTGCAGCACAGACCACACCACAGGCTCTGCTCTATCCTGCCCCCCACAGAGTGGTTGCCACACTCCCCTACAAGCCTCTGAACCCCTGAAGGTCCCCCTCCATCCCTGCCGAACACCCTGCCACAAATGGGTCCCCCTGAGTGCTGGAATCTCTCTTCTCCCCCAGACACCCCCAGGGATGCTGGCCTCGCTCATCTCCACCCCTCCTCTCCACCTCCTTCCCCACCACACCCCACCCGGTTGTGCAGGGACCCCTCCCATCCTTCTAGGTGTCCGAGGTCCCCCACTAGCACCCAGCAGTCACCTCGTGAGAACTGCTCTGATGTCCCCCTACTGCACCTGTGAGGAGATGTGAATTCCACGTTCTCCTACTCTGCCATCTTGACCTGCAGTATGTTTTAGAAATAAGTGCAGATTCTCTCAGTGTTCCAGAGGATATGTTGTATAACAAATGTGACACTTTCTCTTCTGAATCAAGGAGTAAGGAGAGGCATCGAGGGAGGGCTCCAGTGATAGTCATATATGGGATATAGTAAGTCTTAATGAATTTCTTGCTTATAGATTAAAAAATATATAAATAAGAACTTTATAATATTTTTCTAAACCTAAGTGATTTACATAGAATATTCTTTCCAAAATTTTGGAATCACATATTCTATGTAAAAATATTCTGTCGTGAAATACTCCAATACACATTTATTTGTTTAGAAAAAATACCCACTATATTGTGATGAAATATACACATTTATTGCAAACACATCAAAATATAGTATTTGAATTAAAGCAGATAAGAAAAAATATACATAAAAAGAAGATTTAGTGTTTTATTTTCCTGCCATTGTGGATTGTTTTGTGGGCAACACTTTGGAAAACACTTTTCTGGGGACTGAAGACCTGTTGGTAGAAATTTACACTTTGTTTTCAAGCAAGAGAGAAAGTATGAATGATTCAGAATAAAGTGATCACAATAGGTGACCACATTTAAAACTTTCCTTTTTTCCTACCTTCTCAGAAGCAATTATACTTAGAAATGTGAACTGGACCCTCTATTCTCTTTGTTCTGCCCTTATCTGAATTCTCAAGCCTCCAGTGGACTCTAATAATCACTCAGAACCTTAAATTTAATTCACAAATTCTCTAAGACATACTACTTTATCTTCAAATCTGTTACTTGAGATGAAAGGTAAGATTCTGAATCTTTGAGCTAAGGAATAGGGTCATTCTGTCAGGGTGGAGGAATGATGTGGGGAGCATAAATTAAGTTGAGAGATCATATGCTTTGTTTTCTGAACCATAAACTATGGTGGTAACCACACAGGTAGTATTTTTTGCTGCTTCTAAGCTTTACTATTACTTCTGGTATAATTATTATCTATAGATTCATGTGTGCATTCAATAGTGAGCTTCTTTTATTTTATATTTAACCTACTAAATGATATACTTATTTCTTCCCTTTGTTTTATAAATTTGTTATAGTAATGCTTATATTTGTTAATTCAAAAGCTGAACATTATTTTCTTCATTCTGTTGCATAAATAAAGTATTGAATGTTTATGACTTTTGGATAAGAATGGTCAAATGATAATTGCATTCACATTTTTGGTATTAGTTTTCTCTTACTCTAATTTGTTAAAATACTTTTGCATGTACAATAGTCTTATTAAATCAGGCATTCCTTACATGTTATTAATTAACGTGTGTAATGTCTATCTTGAAAACTCACTTAATTTAACAAATTACACTACTCTATGAGAGTATCCCTGGACCTTCATCATGTCTGATTTCTAAATAATTTCAAAGTGAAAAGAATTTTTAATAAGAAAATAAACTAAAATCTATTTCACAATCATATTTAGCAGGGAAACATTGCACCACAGACTTTCAAGTATCACTTGGATGGTTTTGCAGGAGTAGTTTATCTATCAAATCTGTATTGTGCCTATTGTCAAATACTGTGCTAGGTGTGGTTAGTAGGACAAGGTTCTTATCTTTAAGTAGGAGACACTTCAGCAGGAAATACAGTGATACAAATAAATGTAATGTCAATATGACAAGATTAAAGTTCTGTCGACACCCAGAATAGTGGGACCTTGGGATAAGAGTGTAAGAAGATATCAAACAAATCTTCACAGAGAGGGAACCATTTCAGTTTGACCTTGAGGTCCAGAGGACTGGGCGTTACTATGGAGAGCAACAGCTTGTTTGGGGAATAAAAAAGTTAGTTCATTGTGGCTAACATATGAGATTCAGTGGGGTAGAGAAAGAATAATAGAAAGTAAGGTTGGAGAGATAGTTCAGGGTTATAGTCTGAATCTGATGGTAGACGTGTGTTTGGACAATGACAAATCATCTACCACAAAGGTAAGAAAGAGACAGTTTGTGCTGATGGAGAATGGCTGTTGCGAACACTCATATTAAGGCCCTTTATAGACTCCATAGGAAAACTTGTGACTATAATCCATTATGAGAAAGGTGAGGAAAGAGTGGCTGCGATTTAGCAGGTATTAATCTAAGCTTTCCAAGCAAAGGATGGACATGATCAAATCTGTAATTTGGAGAACAAAACAAACAAAATATCACTTTGGTATCACTGAGAAAGATGGATTAGAGAGAAAGGAAATCAAAGGCCAGTATGAAGGTTATTGTAATAATTCAGATACATGATGATAAGGCATGAATAGGACAATGATAGAGAAAATGGAAAGAAAGTGACACTGCAAAAACATTAGAGGGGTAGAACAAACACCTTATGACTAATTGCATTACAAGGTGAAAGAAAAAGAAAAACCCAAGACTCTAAGTCAGTATTTGGTTTGCAGATTTGAGTAATTGTTGAGTTAGCCATTTACAAACAACTCTAACATTCAATGATTTATATAACAATCATTTCATATACTTGTGAATCTGTGGATCAAGAGAAATTCTCCTGCTATAGCTGGGGCCTATTTATGTGGCGCTCTTCATGTGTGGACAGCTTAGGACAGCTCTACTCATCACTGCAGAACTGTGAGGCAGCTGGGGCAACTCTCCCTCATATGTCTCTTATCCTTGTCCTAGTGTGTTAATGTGTTATTGTGATCTATAATAAGAAATATATATTTGGTCTTCATTCCTGTTTCTGGCACAGAGCTCTTAAAACCCTTGGAACTTTCTATGTGATGAGAGAGATAAAGGTGTCTTTCGTTATGTTAATGAGGTGACTTATGGACAACACCTAAGGATGTGGCTGGTTGCCAAGAGAACCATGTGATTAGAATGTTGGAACTTTCAGTGCCACCTCCTGACCTCCAGGTAGGGGAGAGGGGCTGGAGGTTGAATCAATGGCCAATGGCCAATGATTTAATCAACCATCTCTATGTAATAAAACCTCCATAAAAAACCAAAAGGATGGGATCTGGAGAACTTCCAAGTTGGTGAAGAGGTGAAGATGCAGGGAGAGTGGCACCTGGAGAGAACATGGACGCTCCCTGCCCTTTCCCTACATTGCCCTATGCATCTCTTCTATTTGGCTATTCCTGAGTTATATTCTTTTATAATAAACCAGTAATCTAATAAATAAAATGTTTCTCTGAACTCTGTGAGCTGCTTTAGAAAGTTAATAGAACCCAAGAATGGGGCCATTAGAGCCTCCAATCTGTAGCCAGTCAGTCAGAAGCAAGGTCACAACCTGGACTTTTGATTGGCATCTCAAGTCGGGTGGGGGCAGTCTTGTGGTACTGAGCCCTCAACACATAGAATCTGATGCTATCTCTGGCTAGATAGTGTCAAAATTGAGTTGAATTGTAGTACACCTAGATGGTGCCTATGAATTGCTTGGTGGTGTGGGGAACCCCTGCTCCCCAACACACATTGGAATTGGTGATTAGAACCATAACTGGGTGTCAGAATTTGAGTAAACCAGGATATATTTTTTCTTATGGCAATGGCATAAGGGCAAAAGGAATAACATGATGATGATTTTTAAATCCTAGATTCTGAAATGGTGTTTTGTCATTTCTTGTCACAGGACACTGACTAAAGGGAGTACAAAACCAAGCCCAAAGTCAAGGGATGAGAAAATTCACTCCACCACAATGAGGCCATGACAAGAGTGTTGATGCCAGAAAGGTACAGGATTGGGGACAACAATGCAATCTACTATGTTGTGGTGTCAACATGTTTTTAAATCAAAAAATAGTTTTGGAAATAAATCTTTAAGAAAAAGAAAATGTGTATTTTGTTGTACTATATCTGTGGGCACTAATGAATAAGTTTGAAGCCAGGAGGATCAGCCAAAGAATAATTAAGCTTAAATTAGCCTTTTTTAATGAAGAACTATAGCTCTCTAGGTTGTTTGCACTGGACTGCTGCCAGGAAGCCCCCTGGCAAATTATTTTCAGTCACTAAATATCAAGAGAGGAGGTATGGGAATTTAATCTGGAGTGAAAAAATCATTAAGAGGAAATTCTCAAGTTCATCAGTTGGAATTTGTATTTATTTGGTAAAATAACAGAGATGCAGTTCCCTAGTATATTTAGGGTTCTTAATAATATAATGGATAATAATTTGAATAAATGAAGAAAAAAGGACAAAGAAAATGAAGAACATATAGTTTATGTTGTGTCTCTGCCTATTACAAATATATATCTTGATACTTCATTTAGGAGGCTGAGGGACTTCCCTGGCAGTCCAGTGGTTAGGACTCCTCACTTCCACTGCAGGGAGCATGGGTTTGATGCCTGGTTGGGGAACTAAGATCCCACATGCTGTGCAGCCAAAAAAAAAAAGAAGAACTAGAGAAAGTACTGAACTTTAAGGAATTTACATTTGTTATTGTGTTGCTGAACAATTCACTTTCTACAAGTATTGCTTTTGTGGTTGGTTAACATACTCTCTGAAAAAGTCAGTGAAATAAGAAGTAATATAATACTGTGGACAAAAGGGCACAGGAGCACATGAAAATGTATTGCAGGTAAAAAGCCATTAAATTCATTATTTGCTATGTATACTTATATCTATATCTACATTTACATCTATATCTATATCTTTCTATCTAATCTAATGATGATAATATAGAATACTTAGCAAGAAATGTTCAAGACCTATACGAGGAAAACTATAAAACACAAAAGTAGATTTGAAACAGTGGTCAGGCATATCCGTGGTTTTTGATTGAATGATTCATTATCAATAAAAGTGTCAGTTCTCTCTAAGTTAATTTATAAGTTCAATGCAATCTCTGTAAAAGCACCATGATGTTTTGTTATTGGCTCAGACAATTTGATTATGAAATTTATTTAGAAGAGCATAAAAGAATATCCCTGAAAAATGGGAGCAATGAGGGGACCAAACTTATCAGATTAAAATGCATTTTAATATGTCTATAATTAAAGAAATATATGTTGTATCATGAATATAGAAGGATAAATTAATATAACATGTTGTAAAATTTAAAAAAAGACCCAACATTGCATATGGAAATTTAGTGTACAATAAAGTGCTATTTCAAATTAGTCATGAAAAGATGGAATTTTCATGAAGCGAAGTTAAGATAACTAGGTAGCCATACAAAAAAGTAAGATTGGATCTAATTCTTATACCATCAATTATGCTAAATTCCAGGTGGATTGAGAGATGTAATTGTAAACAATTAACATATGTAAATACTACAAGGATGCATGAGAATTACTTCTGTAATCTTGGAGTGGGGTAAACTTTCCCAACCATGACTCAAAACCCAAAGTCGATAAAGGAAAATATTGATAAATATTATTATGTAAAAATCAATCAAACAATCAAAGAAAGTAACAAAAACTTTTGCATGGCATAAAAAATACAACCTGTTGATGAGGCTATAGGGAAGAAGGCACCCTCATATATTATTGGTGGAAATTTGGCAGTATCTAGAAAATTCCCATATGCATTTACCATCTGATTCAGATATCCCACTTCTATAAATATATTCCAAAAATACAGTAGAAAACTATGAAGGACATATGTGAAAGACTATTGATTATAGCACTATTTGCGATAGCAATGGAAATAACCTAAATGCCTGTCATAATTGGAACCACTTAAATAAACTCTATACATCCATACAATGGAGTACTGTGCATCTATTAAAAGATAAAGAGGGCTTCCCTGGCGCAGTGGTGCAGTGACTGAGAGTCCACCTGTCAATGCAGGGGACACGGGTTCATGCCCTGATTTGGGAGGATCCCACGTGCCATGGAGCGGCTGGGCCCGTGAGCCATGGCCGCTGAGCCTGCGGGTCCGGAGCCTGTGCTCCACAACGGGAGAGGCCACAAGAGTGAGAGGCCCGTGTACCGCAAAAAAAAAAAAAAAAAAAAAAAAAAAAAAAAGATAAAGAATATATCTATAAACTGTTATGAAGTGATTTTTAGGATATATTAAGTAAAAAAAAAACAAGGCAGAGAAAAGTATATATAATAATCTGCTTTATCTCAAAAAACTATAAATATATCTGCACTTTCTTGAAGTTGTAATGATAAAATAAAATCAACCCAATAGTTATCTCCAAGGGGAGAGAGGGAACATGAGGGAAAAGTACAGGGATAGAAACTACACTTCTCTGAATATACCTTGTTTGGTTCATTTGATTTTGGTACTATGTTTATGTGAATATGTGACAAAGTTACATTAAAATAAAAAAAAATGGAGTCTAAAATTTAAAAGCAAGATTAAACAAAGAACTAAACTGTATGTTGAGCTGATGGCTTATTCAAGACCTAATAAATTGTTTCAAGTAACTTTAAAATTCAGTAACTTGCCTATATATTCTTATCCCTGCTGGAATACATCTCTTTTTTTTTTTAATTGAAGTATAGTTGATTTACAATGCTGTGTTAGTTTCAGGTGTAAAGCAAAGTGATTCAGATATACATATGTATATATACATATACATGTACATATATATATTCTTTTTCAGATCCTTTTCTGTTATAGGTTATTACAAGATATTGAGTATAGTTCCTTGTGCAGTATAGTAGGTCTTTGTTGTTTATCTATTTTATATAAAGTAGTTTGTATCTGTTAACTCCAAAATCTTAATTTATTCCTCCCTCTCCTCGCTTTTCCCTTTGATAACCATAAGGTTTCTATGTCTGTGAGTCTATTTCTGTTTTGTAAATAAGTTCATTTGTATCATTTTTTGATTCCACTAGTGGACTATATCTTAAGGAGATACTAAAGAAAACAAAAAATTAAATAGTTTTTAGTAATCTTATAGTTATTATTCTGAAACTATAAATATATTATATTATATATTATGTATAATGTAAATCAAGTAAGCAATTAAAACATTTTAATAACAAAAAAAATCTCTATTTAGTAAAAAGACCTGAGACAATTTCCAATTTAGAAACTAGACTGTGGCCTATAAGAAATATGACTCCTCACTTCAAAACTGGCTTCTTGGACAAGCAGCTGATTCCAAGGCTGAATACTGAAAGTTACAAGATGAGCCTGAAACGTCTTGTACCAAAAAACAAGGACACTATCAAAGACAACTGGGGTGGTGTCACAAGGACTCAAGAGCCTTCAAGAGGCTTGCCCTAGACAATGAAGGGACAATTTAAGATATAATACAATATAATACTAATACAATGAAACATTTAGTAATAATAAGAGTACTAACTACAATGAAACATCCTCCCTCTTATGAAATTTGAAACAAAATATTACCACCTCCTAAAAAGAAAATCCAACCCAATCAAGTTAAGTCCCTAGATTTATCCACCAGTGTACAGAAAATACAAAGAGCAGAGGAATCTACTAAATGACCCTATGGAGATGTAATCAGCAACTTTCAGGATGAAGGCAACCTGACAGGGCAAAAGGCTAAGATTTTTCAAAAAATAAATTGCAAAAAAAAAAAAAAAAAAGAATAGCATATAGATTAAAAGAGACTTAGGAGTACATGTTAATTAAATAAAAATTATGGACCTTGGGTGAATTCCAATTAGAAGAAATCCAACTGTGAAAATAGTGCATATGAGGCAAACTTTGAGGAAGTCTGAATGCTAACTGCACATTTTATGTCAATAAGGAACTATTGTTAATGTTTTAGGTGTAGATAATAGTATCGCCATTGCTTAAGAAAGTTACTAATATATTCTGAAATGCATGAGTGAAATGATATATCTGAGATTTGCTTCAAGATAATTCAGTGAGGGGAGAAATGGAAGTTATAGATGAAACAATAGTTGATGAATGCTAAAGCTGGGAGAGAGGAACATTAGAATTTATTGTGCCATTCTGTTTACTTTTGTAAATGTTTGAAATCATCCTGATAGAGTGTTTAAAAAAAGAGAGAAAATGCCATTAAAAGGGTCCTTTTCCTCATGCTTTCAGATTAAATAAGACCGATGATCTTATTTTAAGATTTTTCCAAATATACTCAACAAACAAAAAGGTGACAAGATAGCCTTAATCTCAAACTGACTTAAACGCTACAAAATAGTAAGATGGTTCAAAGGTCTGTGAAGTTTCAAATAATACTGCATAGCTTTTGTAGAATTATCTTCAGTGTCCTATATGAGCCTGTTTAACATGAGAAGTCAATGTGATAAAATTTCCAAGGAGTTCCCAGTATGTCACTGGGTCTCTGTCATCAAGACAAAGGTGACAAGAGGTATTTACTCAAAGAGATGAATAATAATGTAAAAAATAATGCTATTAGTTAATGGTTGATTCAGGCAAGCACACAGAAGTGTGGTTAGGAGCAAAGGCTTCGGAGTTGGACAGACTAACCACTGTTCATCATTCACTATTTCTATTCCCTGTTTGGGAGAATTCACTTTCACGTTCCTCATCCAAAATTTAGGGCTACTATATCCCTATAGAACTTACACAGTGCCTGGTGTATATGAAGAGTCTCAGTCACTGCAATAATTAATATTATTGGTTCATGGTGATTATTGTCTGAGAAGCTGAAGCAGAATCACAAGCTCAAAAGGGGAACGTAGAAAAAAAATATAAAAGTATCCTGGAAGACATACAACTTTTGGGTTATCAATAACAGAGTTCTTTTTTTGTGTGTGTCCAGCTCAATACACTCTAGATCTCTTCCTAGCAGCTCATATTTTCAGGTAGGACACCTTGGAAAATGAGCAGGTGACTATCTGAGGAAGACATAATTCTGATGAAAATAACTTGCAGTGCAGTGGGTCTTAAATGTTGGCTGTGAAAGACCTATCCTATTATCAAAGCTTTAACCATGTATTCTTTGATTAAAGATGCTACTGGTTCTGATGAACCTAGGGGCAGGACAGGAATAAAGACACAGATGTAGAGAATGGACTTGAGGACACGGGGAGGGGGAAGGGTAAGCTGGGATGAAGTGAGAGAGTAACACTGACATATATACACTACCAAGTATAAAATAGATAGCTAGTGGGAGGCAGCTACATAGCACAGGGAGATCAGCTCGGTGCTCTGTGACCACCTAGAGGGGTGGGATAAGGAGGGTGGGAGGGAGATGCAAGAGGGAGCAGATATGGGGACATATGTATACATATAGCTGATTCATTTTTTTATACAGCAGAAACTAACACAACACTGTAAAGCAATTATACTCCAATAAAGATGTTAAAAAAAAAAAGATGCTACTGGTAAGGAAACCTGACAATGTTATATTTGTATCACTTTCTTTGCCGTATGCACAGAAACACAGAGAAATATAAAACATATTTTAAGTGTATGTAAAGGAGGGGAAGACATAATATTATCAAATGTAATCAGGGTCATTTCACAAAGGAGATGATATTTGAACCTCATCTAGAAGGATAAGGGAAGTTTTTCAGGAAGAGAAAGTTGCAAGGACATTCTAGGCAGAAGCAGCAGGATGAGGAAAAGGTATGGAGACATGATTGTTTGGATACACACTCCCATCCGCCACGAGTTCTTAAGGCATGTGGATCAGTACAGGATGAGACTAGGAGGAGGATTTAGTGTCGCTCTTATAGATCCTTTTCTGCCTTAGAGTTTTCTCTTTATTTTCTAGGTAACACTGAATGTATATTAAAGGTGATATTTAATCATGATTATGGTAGTGATTCAGAGAGATACCTGATGGCCATCTGGGTAAAGGACATATATGAATTCTAAAGAAATACAATGAAGGAGCTAAGTTGGATGATGTTTACAATATTACATTTTTCCAGAAGAGAGGTTTTATGGTTAGCTGATAGTAGTTGTGGTGAGATAGTGACCAATTGAAATTCAAGAGATACTTGGGAGAGATAACTGATAAGACTTGGATAGATAATCATATAATTCATATAATTATATTGTCTGAAAAATTATATTGTCCAAAAGTTATATGTGTTCCACAGAGACTTAGATTTTTATCTACTCTCCTCTTTTGAGCTTGGGATTCTGCTTCACTTTCTCAGATAAGAATTGATAGGACTTGAACATAATTCATAAAGGTGAAATAAATTTCTAGTTTGAAGTGAGTGAAAATCTTTCTATTTATCAAGATGGACCAGGAGTGGTAAGTAGATACAGTTAAGCCTTGAACAATGCTGGGGTTAAGGGCTCTGACCTTCCCTGTAGTCAAAAATGCGCCTATAACATAGTCTGCCTCCATATAAGTGGTTCCTCCATGTTCACGGTTCCACACCTTCAGATTCAACCAATCTCGGATCATGTACTATTAAAGTATTTACTATTGAAAAAAAATCTGCATGTTAAGTGGACCCATGCAGTTCAAGCCCATTTTGTCCAAGGATCAATTGTACTTTGATAATAAACATGTTGAGTCTGAGGTACACATTCTTTATTGCCATTAAGTGTCATGACCTCACTCACTGGTAAGTTGGGCATTGAAAACAGAGTGGGAAGGGTTAGGTTGGAGACTGACCCGTACTGGTCAAGTGAGGGTTAAGGAAAGCAAATTAAAGAAAGGCAAGGAGCGGTACTGTGGGATTTGAAATGCATGGAGTGCCATACCCAAGAGCACAAATCATAATTACACAAATCAAACTCATGCCTAATCAAAGCTGCAGTAATAAATATTCTGGGAAAAGCATGCTTTCTATTATTAGGTACAATCTGAATTCACAGAGAAGAGCTGTATGAGGAAATTTAAGAGATTCTTAGAAGAAAATCATCAAAGTAGAGGGAATGAGGCATATGAGCCAAAGATGCCCAAGCCTACTTTCTGAGGTTCCTCCTAGTATTCTAGAGATGCTGATGGAAGCACTGAGTTCAAGGGGCTGAGAAGATTGGCCACTTTGTCACCCAGTCTCATCTAAAGAAAGTCATGTAGGGGCACTGCATGTACTCACCAGTCCCCAGGGCTCACTCTACCCACAGGCCCTCAGACACAGGCATAGACTACTTCCCAAACTTGCTAGTCAGTGCGAGTGAGCCACTAATGTATCCTATCAGTTGAGGTCTTATTTGTTTTTATTTTACTATTACTTACAGAGAGTAAGTAACTCAGGTTGATTGAAGGGGAGAGTTGGAGGTAGGAAGGAATTGGAATCACAAGTAGTAAAACAGATGGTAACCAGATCCTGGAGAATATTAGAGATTCTAATATAAGTCTAAGGAGTTCTGATACTATATTTTAGTCAATGGGTATTGTTGAAGGATTTTGATCATGAGCGTTTTGGTATATCTTAGATCATATACTTAGTAAATTATTGTTGAAGGAATACAAGACTGCATCTAGGTGAACAGAAATTCTCCAGATTTTGAAGCAATGAAGCACATCTCTATATTGTTGAGAGATCTATGTAGCCGCAAATCAAGCTGGCAACGAAAGACCAGAACAAAGCTATTTGTAGAGCCAAGGGCAAAGTTGCAATAATGGCAAACTCTGTAAGCAGTGGCCAAGGGGTGGAAATACTGATTATGGACTGGTATCCTTAGCTCATTGGAAGAAATTGCTTGGAGCCTCTATATACAACATGACCCTGGGGCATATACCATGAGACTACTTTTAGTACAAACTATCTTATAAGGAGATCTTTTGGTGTTTAATTACATAATCCTCTTGGAACTGGTCCAGGATTTCAGAGGATTTTTCAGTAGAGTGAGAAGTATTACAGTGAGGTTCTAGAAATGTGTCTATTTCAATAGAACAACGTGTACTAAACATATTCTTTGCATGTTCTAATGTTGGGGAGACCTTGACAATAAAGCATGCAGTATTTGATTGCCTCAGCTCATGAAGAATATGATAAATGAAGGTGTAGATAAACCTTAGACTTTATTTTCCATTAATATTTTCAGCATTGTAAAACTTTATTAAGAGCATCAATACTCAGTTATTTAACACAATTTCTGAACTCATCTAGGGATACTGATAAATGGAGCAGGAAGGAGTGAAAACAAAGACTGCAAGCAGTTTAGAAACTAAAGCATAGACCAAGTGACCAGTACATTCTTCCATACTGACAGCACACGGAAGAAGGTACTGTAACTCACTAAAGTCAGATCATTCACTCTTCTGTAGACTTGGCTTCTGTCCATGCAGCATTCAAGTCCAATTATAAAAATGAGGCAGTAATGAGAAATGAGATGGTTGCCAGAAAACTCTTAGACTGATGTTAAAATCACCCTTTTGACTGGGATGACCAAGCCTTTATGTGAAAGTCTAATCGGCTATTGAGATCTAAATACACTTTTAGACCACTTAGTGGCAAATGACCCAATGATTAGTCTGTAACAGGAAAGACAAGAAGCACATACTCGAAGAAACCATTACAGTGAAAATGCAAGGGAGCAATATGGGCATTCATCCAATGTTGTGTAATAAAGAAAATTATTACAAGACGTTTATAGTTATAAAAATTAGAGAATTGCTGTTGGTGAAGGAAGAACACTATGTAGTCAATAAATAATTGAAACTGCAGTTCTTCTTTGCTTCCACTGACCTTTCAGTCAGGAAAATGAAAGTACTTTAATTAAGCTTAAGATCTTCATCAGTTTGTTTAATTCTTTTGAAAGAGCTACTTGGGACTAATATGTCTAGATCTCCCATTGTTATCAGTGGGAGATGTGCCAGCTTCAGGACAGAAAGAAAAGAATACATAATTAGAGACAACCTATCCTACTGGAAATTATTCCAAAAGGTACAATAATTTCCTTAAGGTTTTATATACAATGATAGGCTTCTAAAGTCAGAATGCCCAGGGTTCCAATGCATTTCTATCATTCCTTTACTCAATTTTTCTGTGCCTCAGTTACCTCATCTGTAAAAAGGGAGTTGATGTTTGCCTCATGGAACAGACATAATGATTAAATGAGATAATACATGTGACATGCTAAGACTCATGCCCGGCATATGGTGAGGCTTCAATATATATTAGTTATTATTATTGTTATATGATAATAATATTAATTCTGTTAGGGTGGGCATGGGTTGGAGAATAGGTAAAAAGCACATACTGTAAGATGTATCTGCCAGTGCTATGACACGATGCTGGCCAATGAGCCATTTTTCTCTTATATGTGAGTAACCAAAGAATGATACTTGATTTCATCAAATTCATTAGACAGAGGTTTTCTAATGTCATAGCAGTGGGGATAAATAAATATGTGAGTCTGGAAGAAATGTAAGACAAGGGTGAAGATTAATTACTAGGCAGGATCAGACACCTCTTAGAGGAGTTCTGTGGTATGACTAAAGGGAGACCGGACAGGAGTGAGAAAACTTTCATCTGCCCCCAGTTGACTGCAAGCCGTCTAATACTGGGTGCCATATTTTATTCTAAATAGAATCCTCCATGCCTACTACAGAGTGTGGTTCACAGTAGGTGCTCAGTAATTGCTGAATAAATAAATGAATTAACCAGACATTTAATCTTATGCAAATCACAATTTATATGAATCCCAGTTAGGATTTGTTTTCTTTTGTTCTTGTTTTGTTGAAATGATGGGGTTGTGCTAGTAATCTTTAAAGTCCTATAAGATCTTCATACAGCAAATAACTTAATTTTAAAAACTGAGAAATTCCCTAAAAATCAGAATTATTATAAGAGCAGTGTTTCTCAAACTTTAATGTTCATACAGCTCACCTGGTGATCTTGCTAAATGCAGATCTGATCTGGTCTGGGACAGGCTTCAAATTCTGAATTTCTAAAAGTTCCCATGTGATGCTGATGCTTCAGTTCCATAGACCACATACATCAAATAGCAAAGAATAGAGGGCTTTTAAAATATTCTCTCTTAGCTTATAAGAAATAGGGAAGAATGTCTTTAGACAGATACAAATACCTTACTTGCTGGGTTCAGGGTGAAGGATTCTTATTATTTAAAGACATGACATTTGACCTTCAGTTGAAGGGTGGGTAGGATTTGTGACAGCACTTTACAATTTGCAAACTACTATTTTCATTTCATATTTCAATGATTATTTACAGAGATCTTATAGACTCTTTTAAGTCTCACAATAACCCAAAGAAGTAGACATGGATTTTGAGCTCCATTTTATAGAACAGGCCAAAGGACTCAAAAGAGAATGATTATTCTCCTAGCTAGGGAATAGTAGTTCTGAGGTGAGCAAACAGATCTCCTGAATCACAGTCAGTGTTTTTGTTCAAGCACGTCACATTTCCTCTAAGTAGACGAGGCTTAAGCCTATGATGCTATGAACTTGTCACTCATCCAATTTGACATTGCTCACCAGGACCTGAAAAGTGAAGAAGCCCTAATGAACAATCAGCACATGATGTAATAAAGCCAGTACAAAAACGATAGCTATTTCTCTTTTCACTTATCAGCTATGTATTTTATTTAGAAATTTTTAATGGATTTATTATTTCATTTCCCACCTTTTATTATTTTAATTCTACATAAATTTTTGACAAGAGCCAGGAGAGGTGGTAAGCCTTTATCAAACACAACAACATGCAGAGCACTGGCTTCTTCTGGGGATGCAGAGATGCATAGAAATTCCCATGGAGATATCAGAATATACTGTGGTGAGACTATAATGAGGATGACCTTACATCCTCATCTGCCAGAGACAGTTCCAGTTTATGCTTATTGATCTAGCAGAGTTAGCTTCAATTAGAAGGATGTGGTCACTCTAGCTATCATGGATGTGATGATTACTTTTATGTGTCAACTTGGCTAGGGACATAGCACACAGATAGTTGGTCAAATACCAGTCTAGATGTCTCTTTTTTTGTTTTTTAACTTTTTATTTTATACTGGAGTATAGCCGATTAACAATGTTGTGATAGTTTCAGATGCATGGCAAAGGGACTCAGCCATACATGTACATGTATCCATTCTCCTCCAAACTCCCCTCCCGTCCAGACTGCCATATAACATTGATCAGAGTTCCCTGTGCTATACGGTAGGTACTTGTTGGTTATCCATTTTAAATATAGCAGTGTGTACATGTCGATCCCAAATTCCCTGACTAACCCTTTCCCTCATCTTTCCCTGCCCCCCTATAACCTGAAGTTCGTTCTTTAAGTCTGTGAGTCTGTTTCTGTTTTGTAAATAAGTTCATTTGTATAATTTCTTTTTAGATTCCTCATATAAGGAATATCATATGATATTTCTCTTTGTCTGACTTACTTCACTCAGTATGACAAACTCTAGGTCCATCCATGAAATCAGCTATGTATTTTAAAGATTCAAAGACTCAAATTCTTAAGCTAATATTAAAAAGAACAGAATCAATAAGCTATAATATATTCATTTTTCTCAAGGAGAAAAGCATCCACAGAATTATCAAACAATATATTCAAGATCTATACAATCAAGAGTTTGTCAACAGGTTTGAACTCCAGGCCTTATTCTATTAGACTCCACTAACACTCAGGTAGTTTTAAAATTTTGAAGAGGTTTTTGAATTTCACTATCATGTGTTTTTCCATCTCAGCATTCATGAAGGTCAAAGGAACAGTGATAAATGTCTCTGAGAAAACATCAAACATTAACATTGTATCAGTAAACCGTCACAGCTCAAGTATTTAGACATCACTTAAATTTTAATAAATGCTTTCTTCAAAACCCTTTGTTCAGCTCTGACTGATCTTAAACAACGTTGTCTCCACAGAGTTTTAGCAGTACAGTGAATAAAATGTAAAATTTGTATTTTATTTTTCCCTGTGGTTCCAGGTAAAATTTTCCTAGAAAATGAGAATAATTGCATTAATTCTTACAAATGCAAAACAATTTTCATGTTCTTTGCTCAGTCCTAATTTTGATTCATTGGGTTTCCCATAGAAAGTATCTCTGAAAAATAACATATTCAGCAAGACATATATACTAAAAATGGCCAGGCTGGAAGATACAAAATTTTGTTTCTGGTGTGATGGCCAATATCACTCAAAAACATGTATTCAATCCTAACTTCTCGTTGTCTGGTATTTTTCATTTGTACCAATTCCACTTTTGTGGGCTTGCATGTAAAAAAATAATGCGAGCAGCTTCTTCAGAAGTTGAGAAAAAAATCTTTTATCCTTACAAATGCTCTCTCAAGCAACAGGGATGGTACCACAGGCTTTGAAACAGATGGTAGCCAATCCAAATTCAGTATGGTAAGCAGGCACCACTCAATAAAACTTTAATTGCTGCATATGGTATCTGCTAACTTGTTTAGAAAATGGATATGCAGCATTAGCTCAAAGCATTTAAATGGCCCGATAGCACTGGACAGCATGTTGGGCTGCCACCTGGAAGACCCAAATTTCATAGCAGATGTAACAGTAGAAGAATAAAGCTGGTGGTTGATAGTCCTGGAATGGAGATGACACAGTCAGCACCCAGCTGTTCCCCCCACCCGTGCTGACTCCTATTGCTTTGGTGTCACTTCCACCAAGTCCTGAAATCACTCATGTAGATATTGTATTCTTTTCCCAAGAAGAGGAAACAAACAAACAAAATCACCCCCTTAAACTAAGCTACATCATAAGGCTGAAATGGAAAGGGGTTCTTGCCCCTACTATACCCTGGGAAATGTGGAAGATGCTTTAGAATGCAGTACAGGGATGAACAAAAAAAAAAAAAAAAAAGGATAAAGATCTGGATGGTGAATGCCCGACATATGTGCAAATTTTTGCCAAAAGACGGGAGCCAAGACAGAAGAGAAGGTTCCTTTTGAGAGTGCGGAAGACATCTTCGCAATTTATCATTTGCATTTGTCTTGCCCTGGCAAACAATAAATAACACTTTACACATGCCTGCCGAGGAGGTCAGTTTATCAGTCCCCCGACTTCAGAGACAGATTAAGGAGTGAAGCTTATCATTTCTCAAAACAGGGACTCTTTAACCCCCTCCCGCCAAGTTAGGTAGCATAATGAGTATAAGAGAAATAGGATCTCAAGATCTCAGCCTATTTAAAGACGGAGGATACTAAAGGAAGGAACAAAACTAATTGTTTTTCAGAAAGATCGAGGAAGAATATTCACTGTTGAACATTAGTGCTCCGCGCTACCCACCCCAATCTAAATTAAGAAAACCCACAAATGCACTTCCTAGACACACTATTGATTTCTGACCTGTAAATTACTCTCCATCAAAAAGGTTTTGGTGCAGACTAGAGGTTTGGAGTAGCCTGGGTACTTCTCGGCTGCAATCTGCATAATGTTTAGTATTCAGTGAGTTAAAGCAGGCAATGAAAGGGAACTGTCAACGCAATCTAGAAGATATAAAGAAATGAAGGGGGGTGGGGAGCCGTATGCTAATAATCCACTCAGTAATTAAGTGAAGATCGCTGCCAAGCGCCACTGCCACTTTCAAAGGGTAATTTGTACAGGAAATCATAGAGTCATTGTCAAATCATTTCAGGATAAAAGGAAAGTCATCAACTGAGATAAGATAAATGCTGGGTGTCTGGCAGCATGTGCCCTAGGAAATGCCTTTGCTTTTTAATTTTTTTTTTCCTTAAAAATAAAAACACCTTGCAAAAGTGGGGCTAGAAAAACTTGACAGGTTGAAATTTACATTTACTATTAATAATAGGGGCAATCTATGCATGGATGCGTTTTTAAATAGGTTACTTGAACAAAACAAAACACAAAAGGTAAACTAGATCAGTTAAGAGGACTTGTGTGATTTTTCTGCTCCTCTTCCTCCCTTTTACACCATGGAGAAGTGTTCAATCGTTTCCCCTTTGCTTCTTTATTTTAGCTAAATTATAGTGTTTTAAAAGTATTATTAAGCACCCTGCTCTCTTAGGAAGACAATGCTTCCATCTCTGGAAAATTAAATTTTTTTTAGGAAATCCAAGAAGGAAGAAAACCATGTCCTCCCATTATATTGCCTTTCATGCTCTTGAATTCTTAATATTAATTTTCATCTTGCTTTATCTCACATAAAATATTGCAAAATTAATGCGTGAAATTTGTGGGGTAGCTACAGTCTTCTTTCCTTAAAAGTGGAGGGTGCAGGTTTTTTTTTTTAATGTTATTCTTATGGAAAAATCTCAACAAAATGAGATATGTATTCTGTTTGTCATTCAAATGTATATGCTTCCTCATTGACTTATTCTGGTTTAACCTGTGTTAGACAAACATCTCTAAAAAGAATAAATTGATGCATGCATTAACGGGTAGCTATTTCTACATAGCTAAATTGATTCCTTGGATAAAAGATTTCACCCAAATATTTCCTTAAAACTGATGTCTTCTGTCATACTAAAATAAAAGTTTGTTTGCTCTAGGGAGTAAAATGTTGCAATGTTTGAGGCTCACTTTAAAGGACTCTCCCCATTATGGCACTGATTTATCCAAAAAAGCATGGAAAGGAAAAATCAAGATAGCAGAGCTTCAATGGATACTTAAACATGGGAAATACGTAAAGTTTGTTCAAAGTATTTTTTTTTAATTGCTTGACAAAACTTTTCCTAATGAAACTATATATTTTATAATATATACTTAATGAATTTATCAAGTTAAACATATTAAGAGTACTTACCTTTGTGCCAGCTGCTATGTTAAGACACTGATCCTACTAGCGAAGAGTTCATTTCTAACAAGAAAAGCAAACAAACAATTTATTTGTACATATTCATTTTCTAAGCATTGTCTTTTAGCATATCAGTTTGTATCACAAGGTTTGTTATTTGGTTCTTAACTTAAAAGGACATTTAGCTAATTTTGTGTAGACTTCTGATGATTTCTTCAGAACAGTTATGAACCTGTACACTTGTCCTTCTTCCCTCTCTTCTCTTTATCCCTCCCTCCTTTTTTCCTTCTTTTCCTTTCTTTCTTTGTCTCTCCCTTTCTTCTTTCCATTTATCTACCTCTACTCAGCTACTAATCTATCCATTTATCCATTAGTAGTAGTGCCACTAATAGATACTGTGATATATGTCAGAACATAAGAATTTGCCCTTTGAAGTTATGACTTAATGAATAAGTGATGGGAAGGAGAATACAAAATTAAAGAAAACAATGGTCATAAAATATAGCATTTTGTTCTATGGGCTAGGAAACTACGCTCTGGGCAGAGATTATAGAATTCATTTTGAGTATAAACTTGAGGTTATTGATTTAATAAGAATGATCATTTGATTCTTTTGGAAATCTTGTCTCTTTCCTTGAATTTCAGTAGTACCAGGAAGCAGTTGAGGAGGGAGACTATAAAGCAGACATACCAAAAAGGCTGAGCTTATCACAGAGATTAAAAAATATATATACATATATATTACAGTATTTATATCTATCTTATTTAAGATATATATAGATATCAACTATTAAAACATAGTAATCTGGGTCCTTTTAGTTTAAGGCACACAGGCTTACACAGTATATCAAAATTTATTCAAAGAATAAATATAGGAACTGATGTTCTTAATAATGACCCTGAATGGACTGATTGGTTATGACCAAGAGTTGTGAACTGATTGGTTATTTAGAGTAAGATTAGGTTTCTTGGGTACCCGCAAATGGAAAAGCTACTGCCACTTCGGAGGAAAAAAAACAAAAACAAAAATCAGAACTTAAAGTGCATAGATTATATAGTAGTTGATTATTTTTCAGTCTTATGATTCAGTTTGACTATTATGCATTTAAATTTTACTTAAGTTTGTGAAATGCTAAATTAAATAATTAAGGATATTTCTTAATTTTACACACAATATTTTAGAGACTTTAATTTATATTATGGTTCTCTGTGAGAGAATTAAGAGTACTTCTCTTAATTATAATATTTATTTCCTCAATATATTTGACTATAATACCCTCTTTTCTATATATTTTCTAAATATATTTTCAATATATTTGACTATAATACCAAAAGGAGCATTTTGGAAGACTAGTGACTGTTAACAAATGTCTTCTAATGAAAAAAAGGATTAATCAAAGCTCTTATCTCGTTGATGCTTAGGGAAGTTGAAACAATCATTATTTTTACATCCACATATTTGACAAGCAAACCAATTAAAAATAGGACATTTATTCAAAAGTCTTGACTTGAAAGAGTTTAATATCAAAAGCCATACCACTGAATAGTATGTCCTAAAACTGAGCTAAGAATGTTACACACATCATCTTTTAATCCTTCGTACAACTAAAGGTGAGCAAGTTCTCATTCTAAAAGTGAGTAAAGGCCTACAATTCTAAAAGTGGTAAAAGCAGAATTTTAGACACAAATCTGTCTGGTGCCAAAGAATATTCTTTTATATGACTTTCTTTTTTTGAGGAAGCACAAAAAATTGTTTCAGAAGAGAACCTATAAACAAATCATTTATTTATTAATATATTTAGAAATCATTCTGAACCTAACCTTATAAAAGGCTCTGAGCCTCTACTGAAAGGACCAAAACATGGAATAATAATGTTTAAATCCTTGTATTTTTCAGAAATAATGAGAGTAGAGTAAGGATGAATATGTTTTTATAAAACAAATGGACTCTGGTCTTATCAACCCACACAATGGGTCTTAGAGAGTAATGTATTTCACAGCATGATAAAGTTTCTTTGAAAGCTCATCTTGCAAAGGCCAAAAGGAAAAGACTGCTAGTACTAGCCCTTGAGCCACCTACAGCTATAGACTAACCTTCCCCAAATTTAAAGTTAAACTTATTTTTCAGAACATTAAAGTCAATATGCTTGATTTTAGTTTACCTGGGAAACACTGTTAGAAATCATTCTTCAGAGTTTATTGTAATTTACATTAAAAAAAGATAAAGTTGAGAATAAGTTAAGAAAAAAAGAAGTATAGAAAGATTTGTATAGCTGGACCAAAAGTTTACTACACAAAGCAAATATTTTTTAGCACACCATTCTCCATGATGCTAACTAATGAAATTAGGGAAATCGATATTTTGTGTGACTGAAATATTTTCTTATTATGCTCAAATAGACAAATGATTTCTTAGAAGTTATGGAGATAATTTCTAAATAAGGCTGCCATTTATTCCTCCCTTCTCCTATTGGGGTAGATTCTGTTTTTCCTCTTCTTGAATCAAGGATGACCTTTAGACTTGCTCTGATTAACAGATTGTAGCGGTAGCGACACTGTTCCCGTTCTGGGCCTAGCCTTTAAGAGGACTGGCAACTTCCTCTTTCCAGGGAATTCAGCCACCATGCAGTACAGAAGCTTGGGTAAGACTACTGAATGAGGAAAGATCACATGTAGAGAGAGAGGAGAGAGGGGGGAGGAGATGGGGAGAGGGGAAAGAAGAGAGGAGAAAGGGAAGAGGGGAGAGGGGAGAGGGGAGAAGAGTGAGAGAAAAGTCATGTGAAGAAGCACTGAAATACCAGACATGCGAGTGAAGCTTTTTTGGATGTTTCAGTTCAGCCCTGGGGCAGCTTAACTACCTCAGTGAGTGACCTCCATCAATGGCAGATGGAGCAGAAGAATCAACTAACAACCCTGTCCAAATTCTGGATCCACAGGATCATAAGAAATAATACATTGCTGTTGTTTAAAGCCTGTTTTGGTGTGGATTATAATGCAATAGATAATTGGAGGAAAAAAGACTGAGTTAAAAGAATTAAAGAATAGACAATGATTTAAATTTTTTACTTTCTTAAAATTTGTCTGTATACTCAAGGTCTTCAAAGGAGATTAAAATTGAATTAACCAAAATTCAGAAGCTACCAAAGATGCTACAAGTTTCCTCAAATTATTTTTTTTTGGCCCTGATCCCCAGATGGGAAGTCTAGACAAAGGAAATTTATAGAAAAAGAACTTGGACATTATTTAATACAAGCATTTCAAATCCAAATTCCTATGAAGACTAAGCAAGTAACACACATCAATTTCTAAGGTGTAAGGAAATAGTGATTTCTGAGAAAATATTAGAAACACTTTTCAAAATGTTAACACTTTTTGTACCATTTAAAAAATAAACCATGAAATTGGACTCCCCCAGTTGATTTTGATGTTCAGGGCAAAACACAAGTTTTGAGATTCGGCAAGTTCATAAAGTATTATCCTTAGTATGAATCAGTTTAGTTCATAACTCATTAAGGGTATTTCCATTTGATTAAAAAAACTCAGCAGTATCCTATGCCTGAAAGATTTTCAGAGAGTCATAAAGGAAGACATTTAATTTGGATTAATTCTGACCAATTTGCTTATTCAACTAAATGTGTAAGCAGTCAGCTCTTTGAAGTGTGTATGTGTTTGGAGGATGAAAAGAATATTTGAGAAGACTGATTTTTAGTAACCAAAAATTACCTTAGTGTTCCTAAATAATTGTCAGTTTTCCCAGCAGAGAATTTTATTGAGTATGGTTGGTTTGCAAAAGCTGGAAGGTCAGTTTGCAATGTGACTTGCATTTCTTCCTAGGCAGGTCATGACACAAATCACTAAAAAAAAAAGGCCCTCTATTTTTCTAAACTTCCTTAGACTCAGAGACTTCTTCGTACATGGAAATAGCTTCTAATGCATGACTGTACAAGTGGCCCAGTCATAGCCCTTCTCATTTTCCCCTTTGGAAATGAAGGTGATATTCATAACCCTACTGGAAATTCTTGAACACTAGCTAGCCCCAAACATATTAGAAAAATTTAGTCCAACACTTTCCTTTGTTTAATAACTGGTTAAAATTATTTTGCTTAACACTAGTTAATATTAAATAGGAGTAGGTTTAAAAAAGCACCTTTTTTTCCCTCAAGGTATCACAGCAGAGATTTATAAAGTAATGAGTTAAAATCCTGGGAGCAGTGAGACTATGCTGGCAAATGGATCAGCCATTATGTACCCAACAATAGCTCACACATGGATAAGTAATTAATGTCCTTCAGATGTACTTTATCACACTTACTTTTCACAGTGTTAAATTATTACCCTAATTTTTATTCCAAAGACTTTCCTATTTATCTGGGGTTGAATTATTTTATTGAGCATACTACCATTTATTTAAAAAAATCACTATCATTTCAATTATTCTTGAAGAAGCTTTCTCATTCATTGCTCTGACTATAATTTCATGTGCCACTTCTTGGGTAGTATAAAAAAATTAAAAATAAGAATGGGATAAAAATTAAAAACCCAGCTAGAATGAAACCTATTAATTGCTTTGTTTCTCTGTGTGTAGCTACAAAAATAAATAGGTCTCTCTTTTCAATTTTGTTTAAGGAAAATGTGTATTTTTGTGTGTGTGTGAAATATTCTCTCATTAAACAAAAACAAATAAATCTCTATTTTATTATATTAAATATTAGACATACGTTATTTTAGGAAAGGTATATAAATTGAATAATTTGTTTTGTTAAGGTATTTTTTGTGAATGAAACATCAGACTAGTTTGGAGAGGTAAGCCACCAATGTTAATGATTCATCTTTCAAAATGAATGCAAGAGTTTATGCAATCAGCGAATGGCCAAGATTTCACAAAGGATGTTCACTGAATGCACAAAGTTGAAAACAAACCCCAATACACAGAACAATAAATTCTGTGGCAATGAATAATCATCAGTCTTACAAATCCTAAGTGTTTTATGATTTATCTTAATAGCAGTTAAATATGTTCTTTGAATTCTTTTATCTGTAACAATATTTAGATTTTTTTTTCCAGGTTTCTGTTGGTGATATTTTCCAAATTAAGTGAAAGAAAAGAAAACTCAGTCATTATAAAACATAAAGCAATCTGTAAAATTATAAAGCTTTTTCCTTCCTCTCCCCCACTCTCCTTCCCACGTCAAATGTAGACCATATGCCAAGGCTACTCCTTAACTATAACTGACTGTTGCTACTGTAGTAATCAGTCTCTGTCAGAGCAATTACTTAAAATCATCCGTCCTGGTTGTTTTTCACAATCCACAGCACACTGAGCAGAACAATGCAGCTGACAATCCGAATGACACAGATGGAATTATCATACCTCACACCCCATCTGACTGACAGTTACCTGCAGGAAAGGGGAAGGACCCTATCATCTGGAGGGGCAGCTTTCTTGTTGCCAAATAGGTAGAGAGAAAGCCCTTTGCTGCACCTTTGTTATCTAGGGGATCAGCAGAGACTTCTTCCTGGCATGTGCAAAACAAACAACGACATTCTTCTGGATGGGCAGCGGGGTGGGCATCATCCATATCGAGGCACTGGGTTTAAGATATTAAACAGGTTAATCAATAGGTGTTCCAGCTTTTGCAAGACCCTTATTAGCAGACCATATGGATTGAAATTCATTAGCCCTTCTTGCCTTTTACCACATCAATATTTCCGGGAACTGTCCCTAAGTACATTGTTTAGAAAAATGTTTGTTCCTTATATTTTCTAACCACTAGTTGTTGGGGTGTATGCAATGTTTGTGTGTGTGTGCCAGTGAGTGTGACAGGGAGAGCTGCAGGGAGAGGCCTTGGGAGGGTCACAGAGTCTGACACAATCAGGTAGTACAATCACCACTGTATTTAGAGGTGCAAGTTTTGGGACAAAAGTTATTTAAACTCAGCAAATAGTCTCCCTCATCCTGCCTTTTATTCAAAACAAACAAACAAACAAAAGGTAACAAGGGAAGCCTTCCAGGAAGGTGGGATTTTACTAGGTTGGAAAACTGAATCAAACGAAATAGCATTTTTCCTGAACTGTTGAGGTTTCCAAAGACCTGCCTCTCTCCCAGTGTTGCCAGCTTCTCAGAACCTGAGGAGTGAAGCTGCTTGGGCTAGAGCATGTGCGTTATTAAAAGTCTCAGGAAGATTTAGCTGCCTCCATAATCCTAAAAGCTAGAAATGTATTCATATTCATTCTCAGTGAACTCAGCTCAAAATAATTAGAGGAAGAAAAGAGGGGATAACTTCTGTATTGCCATCTTTTAGTCTTGAACTATCTGTGCCAAATTAAGCATCTATACACATGAGGGAATGGGGGTAAGTGTATGACATATAGACATTTAGATATATGGCACCTATATGCATATACATTCTTTTCATCAATTTCTTTGACTGGCAAGATTCAAAATACTAACAAGGAAGGAATTCATTTGTTTCGGTAGGGAAAAAAAGCAAATTAGAAGAGCTGAATTCTTATGGCATGCTGATGATTAAACCTACATTAATCATAAACATCAATAGGCCACCAACAGGGCTTGTTTAATCACTTTCAACCAATTGTGTGACTCTGTGACTGCCCCTCTGCTAGACTTCTTAGAAGTGTTTCCTTATTTGGGGTTGGAATTATTAAAGTTCAAAGATACTCCTGGGTAATCAGAATTTATTGCATTGCTATTCAGAAATTTGTCCAACGTAGATGTTGCTAAAGACGCCCTACCAAATACAGGCCTTCTGGCAGTGTTTCTTTCTTGGACATCGGGGGACTTTCATGTGAAGAAAGTACAGTTATTTTAATTTTGCTTTCAGTTAATTTTGGGCAGTGCAGTCTGGGAAGTGCTTCATAACTGGGAAGCACTGGGAAGCCCCATTCTGCAAAGGCAGGGGGTACTCTTTGTCTGCAGGCATGGGAAATGGGTAGGCAACAAGAAGAACCCTCTACACTGACAAGCAGTCAGTGGCCTGTTGGGAACTAAAGGGGTGGGAAGGAGAGAATCTTAGCTCAGAGTCTACACCTGATCTATCCAATACAGTAGCCACTACTGAGGCCACTGAGCCCATAAAACTTGGCTGGTCCGAGTTGAGATGTACTGTCATTGTAAAGTACACACTTGATTTTGAAAAACCAAAAAGAAAAAAGAAAGCAAAGTACCTCATTAATAATTTTTGATATTGATTTTCACATTGAAATGATAGTATTTTGGATATACTAAGTTAAATACATCATGTTATTAAAATTATTTTTACCTGTGTTTTTTTTTCTTTTTTTTTTCTTTTTAGTGTGGCTACTAGACAATTTAAAATATACTTGTGGTTCACATTCTATTTCTATTGGACAGCATGGACCTGCACTATCCATACACTGTGCCAATCACTTCATATGTATACTCTCTTTAAATCTTTATGGCAACTTGATGAGGGAGTTATGATTGCTTCCTATTTATTGACAGGGACCAAGTTTTAGAGACGCTAGGGAACTTGCCATAATTACTAAGTGGGAAGACTGTATACAGAGCAGATTGGTGTCATTCCAAAGGCCCTCTTCTTTCCAGGATGTCTTGCTTCTTCCATGATCTATTGCTGATACCTGTGAGTTGGAACAAGAATAAGGATTTTGACTTTTAATGCATATGTTGTCACCTTTGACTAATCCAGTGCTTCTCAGTGGGGATGCTATGGTCACTAGGGTGGGGAAAATTCTGGTTTAGATGAGACTGCCCCAGGATCTTTGCAGAATTTTTAGCATCTCTGGTCAGGGTCTACTAAATGCCAGTAGCTCTTTCTGAGTTCCTATTACTGTGAGAACAAAAAAGCTTCCCCTTCATTTCCAAACAAACTCTAGGTGGATGATAACAGCCTGTGTTCGGAAACATTAATCTAGATTAGGGGGGTTGCAAACTATGGTCCAAGAGCCACATCTTCTTTTTATTAAATAAAGTTTTCTGAGAACATAGCCATACCTTTTTGTTTACATATTGCATGTGGCTGCCTTTGCACTACAAGGGCAGAGCTGAGTTGAGACAGAGACTATGAGCTGCAAAGCTGAAAATATTTACTGTCTGGCTCCTTACAGAAAAAGACTACAGGCCCACCTAGATCCATCTTCATATATTATTCTGCCTCTCAATTAACATCCTTGCTTTAGGACTTGTGTTTTGGGACTTGTTTCTTCTTGATTCTCATTCCTAGCAGTTTCTATATTTTAGATGCACTATTCCCACTCTTCCATACACATAAACTTCTAAAAGTTTTGTGTGCTACTTCTAGTCCTTTCTGTAGTAGTATTGTGGAAATCAGGAAAGCTTGAATTCCAGACTAGGCACTGCCACTTATTAGTTGTGTGTCCTTGTGCAAGTGTGTCCTTACTCTCTCTGAGGCCCCCTTTGCCTACCTGTTATAAAGGGCTAATTCTTACCTCGTGGTGGCTATGAAAGGACCTAATGATATTAGAGCATCTAGGACATAACAGGTTTCTCTTCTTTTCCTAGGCTGGGTCCAAAACCAGCCTACTGTACTTTTAGTGTTGCTTCTGTAGCCTTCAAGACTGTCATGGTGAGAGTATTTCTTTCACTAGCATTGTTTTCTCCTCAATCAGCAGGTCACTGATCACTAATACCAGTGATCTAATGAGAAGGGTCACTGAAATAGACTGCTCAGACAAAGAGGAGGGTAGTGAATTCAATTTGCAGTTGACCAGATGCTTGGAAATCAAAGAGGTGTCATGTTGTCTTATTGCTTAAAGCAAGTAAATAACCTTGCAAAGAAGTTCAGAATTAATTGGAGTTGAAATAATTATAGTTGATGATAAGCTAGCCACCAGAGAAATGCAATAGTCAAACTGTGTGGTAACAAATGCATTGATTAACATATGTCAGGACAGCACAGAATGTAGCTGAGAAACACAGAATTATGAAGGTGAAAAAAATTACCGGCTTCAGTAACAGTTTTTATTTATAACTCCATTTCTATTTCTGAGATCAGAAAGACTCCATTATTTTAAAAAAGCTGTTTCAGTGAGAGAGAATATTAGCCTGAAAGGCCAACATGCCACATGACTAGCAAAGCCACAGATTTAGAATAAACAAATGTATTTTAACATCCATAGAGATATCCTTTGATTTTCTGATCAACTGATTAGTGGACCATACCCAGATCCTGAGTTTGAACAAGGTTCATAAGGGTCATCTCCCTGCAGATGAGGACCTCTGTACCACTCAAAGCATAATGTGACCTATTAAAGTGGAAATGCCTTTAGCTGGAGAACTTCAGAGACTCCACTTCACCTAAAATGAGCCTGGTGCATACAAAAGGACTGGCATGTGACCCATTTGTAGCCCACAGATGAAAAGGAATCCTGGAATAACACATATTTGTATGGCTCTGGAGTTTTCAAAGCACTTTTCCCTCCATTAACTCATATGTGAAATGACCAGGTTGATTAATTTATTGAAAGAAAACAAGATTGTTCTTTGCAGATCTAAACTTCCTCCCACCCTCTCAATTTTTTTCCACAGAATTTAGGACATGACTCAGTTTCTTAACACATTGGGGGAAAATTACTTCAAAGAATGGAGTGATGTGTGAAATTAAGAAACAGAAGGAGCATAAGGAAGACAATATGGTAACACACAGTTAAGTTTCCAAGACTTGAGAATATATCTTTTGCAAAATATCCCTGTATGCTAAAGTGCATTCTGTTTATTCTAGCTCAGTGGCTCAGCTGGTCATGTAATATGTTAGCAAATGGCAAGACTGAAAATGTAGAGCAAGGTTGGACTATCAGGGCTTTCATCAAGAGGAAACTGTGGGGCTTGGTGTTAGTTCTTTGAGTCTGGGAGCAACAGAGAATGACTAAAAATGTATGATGGGGAGAAAGGGAAGTGGAAAATGAAGAGAATGAAGTAGTCTCTCAGACTCAGTGAGTGGTTAGCGACCATAGCCCCTCACAGAATTTTCCGTATTAGTAAAACATAAATACATCCTCAGAGAATTTCAGCCTAATTGGAACTCATTATCCTAGCCAATATGGGCTCACCCTGGAAGAGAAGTGTCACAGTAATTGAACATTCATTTGGTTTCAGACTCTGGCAGTTGAAGGGAGGTGCTGTTCAACACACAATGTATTCAGCAAAGAGAATACCACTTGGCCTGAACAGTTTCTAAAGAACTGTGCAAGCCACATAATTTTATAGCAAGTGAGTTCTTGCTAGGGAAGTGATTACCAACATTTTATATTTTTCGAAAAGCCTTATAAGCATTTAATGGAATGTGCCCTCATCACTTTCCTGCTGTTTTTACCTTCATTTATAGATTAGGAAACTGAGGTTCAGTGGCTTGGAGAGAATTTCCAGGGTCACATAGTAATTCAACTGCAAAGTTTCATAATATCACACAATCACAATAACAGAAGGATTTATAAATAACCTTTCCACTGATTTACAGAATGAATTCTACCTACAAGGCTTCTTTTGGACTTTAAAAATAGACACATCTCTCTATGTCCTTTATGCTGATTTCTATACACTTTTAAGGTAATAGACTTTTCAGGGGAACAAAAAATCATGTTACTAACAAAAAAGAAAATTCCGTTTAAAAAACTCTATAAAAACAAGCACAGAATATTGTATATATTATAATTAATATTCTTATGGCCATAATTATCTTGATTTCTTTTTTCTATTTAGGAACATTGGCCAGTGTTTATTTTGAGTTGTCATAAAAGGTCACATCCAACTACCAGAACCTCTATATTAGAAAAAGACAGTTGATTACTAATTGTCTCTTTAAGATTTGCAAAGATGAATGTTCCATAATCTTTCCTAGAGGTAGCTCTCAACTGGTTGTATTTTAATATCATGAGCCATTTTTCAAATTTACCAAGGGCATCTGAAAACTCATAATCAACCTCCAAGATCTTAGCATTGTGAGTCATCTGCTAACCAAATAGTCAACTCTCTGTTTATCTAAAAAAACCCAAAAAACAAAAAACACCTTAATTTTTACAAGCCTCAGAAGCATTCCTAAAACTCTAGACTCTATTACAAAAGAGTCTAGAAAATAGTTGCATACTAAATATACAACTATATTTGTGCTGATAGTCACTGAACTACAAATAAGATATTGATAGATATCTGAATTCTTAAATTACCTATATTAAATCCCTTAAATTCTTATTCTCTTTTGGTTTTATAAGGGCTATATTAAAAGAGAAGTTTAGCAAATTTTTCGAGCTTTACTCTCAACAGAGAAAATAAAATTTAAAACCAAACTCAGTTGACTAAGCTGAACAAGACAAGATTACTTCTATGTTAAAGTTCACAAAGAGACAAGAACTACCAAGGAGGAAAAATATGAATGGCAGATCTCTATCAGTATGAATATCCCAGAATTGGTGTTTTTGGGAATATTTCAGTAGTTTCATGATCAGACTTTTAAAATTTTATTTTTGCCTCTAATATTTCCCAGTATAAGTCATCTTGAAAATCAGTGATGAACTATTCTCCTTTACCTTTTACTCTCATTTGCCCTTCTCAGAATCTTCTGTGATTCCCAAGTGCTTACAGGTAAATTCCCAAGTGGTTTACTATTTTAGGCCCTCCACTTTCTAGTTTCTTTCTAGATGAACCATTTTGGTAATAGCTCAACTTGCCTATTCATTGTTCCAAGAATATATCAATTACTTCTCAAGATACCCTTTGTCCAAAATGTCCTCCCAAATTTCTGCCAAGTCTTCTCTCTTCAAAGGTAAGTCCCACATTTTCTCTGAGATCACTCATAGAACACTGCCCTTTATTAATTACTTCCTCCATGGCAGTCTTGTAATTTATTTTACCTGTAACATTCACTTGACACATAGTACATGTCACACCATATTATTATATATCTTAATCTTTGTACTTTTAGGTTCTGTGTATGTCACAAGTGTTGTGTATCTGGGATCCTGCACTTGATAATGCCTATGGCACTGATGAAAATTGCTAACACTGAATGCTATGTGACAGATAAACAAAGTGGCCTAAGCCTTATAAGTATTAACTCAATTTAATTCTCACAGTAGTCCTAAGACATAGCCACCATTATTACCTCCGTTTTAAAGATGACAAAACTGAGATATACAACAAGTAAGTGATCTTCCCTGTGCCATCTAGCTGGTAAATGGTGGAGTTGAGATTTGAACCCAGGTGGTTCAACTTGACTCCCATTCCCTTAAGCAATGTGCAGTGCTGAGGATTATTGAAGAAAAAAAGTGTGAAATTTTATAATTATGAGTTAAATTTTTCATGAGATGAGCAAAACTAAAATATGACATATTTAAGTCAAAAAGGTATTTCTTTGGAGAATAAAATTTTAGGAATAAGCATCATTTAATTTTCTTAAATAGATAATGACACATCTATTTGAGTAAAATAGTGTTAAGACTTGAATCAATATCTAGATGATTCAGATTCTCAAACACCACTGCTTGACTTAGCTGCCCACTTTGCCATAGATGTGTACTCTTGCTCTGCCCTTCTTCATGTTCAGGTCACTGATGCTTGAGGAGAAACACAGGGAAACTGGAAGTTAAAACAAACAAACAAAAAAAACCTTGAAACAATTGACTTATTATTGAATGTGTCAAATATCTTTTTCAAAATGGTAAGTGTGATTTCATGAAAGTACAATAGTTTAATGATGAAAAATGTCAATGTTCTTTATTTTTTCTAGTATATCAAGTGTCTCTAAGCAACTGACTTACATACTGGACATATTATGTCAACCTGGGCCATACATGGGTATGTGAATCTCTTGATAAAATGAAACCTGTCACTCATGAGGCATTTCGTTGGAGTTAGAACTCAATGAATATCTGAAATTTTCTATAAATTGGATATCTAGGGATTCCTTAATGTATAAACTAATAAATGACATCTAATGATTTTTAATGTTTTTAATTTTAATATACTTTTTATAATCAATATTTTTATTAAAATTTAATCAGGAAAATCAATAGATACCACAGTTGTTTGAGAAGCCTAAAACATTTGTACATTGTGACCATTAATACCACTTATAGGAATCTATAACTAGGAAATAATAAGAAATGTAAAAGAAAAACTTGAAAGCAAGAATGTTTATTGCAACATGCAGTGAAAAATAAAATCTTCTTAAATATCCTGAATTAGAGGAAGTAAATTATGGTACAGTTGCACAATAGAACACTTATGTAGTAATTAAAAATGAAGAGTGTTTTACTGACATAAAAATGCTTTTAATAATCAGTAATGTTAAACAAAATGCAGCTTAACAAAATTATATATACAGAATGAGAACAAGTATTAAAAGAAGAATAGATAGGAAAGAAATCAGAAGATACTCTGACATATGAATAGTAAAAGAAGAAACCTATAGAAAAAAGACAAGAAATAATTATGGAACAATGTTTATAAGGGTATCATGTGCTGTGTGATTATGGGTGACCCATTATTTTCTTCTTTATGCATTTCTGTAATTTATAAACTTTTAAATGTGGGTTCACTACTCTTATTATCAGAAAAACTTTTGACCTAAAAAAGTTAATTGCAATTTCAATAGAAATGTATAAGATTTAGGATGAAAGATAACAAAATATGAGTTCTAACACTTCATTTTTTGAAATGATTACTGATGTTGTTGATGGTCACACAACGGTCTTCAGAGATAATGGCCAAGCAAAACCCTGAAAAGTTTATCTATTGAATGAAAAATATTGGATCTTTTGGGTATCTTGCTTATGATACCATTGTTCAAATAGATTGCCAGTATATGTTTGTTAACAATTGTGTAATTGTGTAAAAGTTCCTTCTCAAAATATAATTATTACTTTGTGCAATTGTTTTGTGCATAAACATCATCAGATTCTTTCTGAATATTAACTATGAAGGAGGGACATATATATTTCACTAATAAAAAGTACACTGGAGCCACTGTATTATTTGCTCCCAGCCTAATTCAAATATTCAGTGGATTTATATTTATATATATCAAAAAATAGTTTGGCATAGTTGTAGAATCCCAATATATTTTTTTGTCAACAACTCTGTTCAGAACACAATTCATTCAAAAATGTTATTTTTTGAACCAGGGCTTATTTTCAAGTTCATCTCCAGAATTCCAGAGGAGAATGGATGTGACAAGGGGATTGGGATATGTCCTCTGGGCATATGAGTGAAGCGCAAGAATGAGTCACAACCATGTCTTATGTGTGATTGGGTCCACCTCTGAAAAAGTTTTGTACTAGAGAATCTATTTGTAATTCATGCCATCCTTTTTTCCATTTTTAGTATGTTATTAATGCTTTTTATTCCACAGAGAAGCAGTGAAAATTGATTTTTATGTAAGACTTTGAAATTGCCCCTTCAACAGGTCTTCATATGGAAACACATGGAAGTGCAAAATAAAGATTTGTGGGAAAGATTTTCTTTGCAGTATCATTTATAAGATTTAAAAAGAAGAATCATTCTAAATACTAAGAGTTGGAAAAAGTAGAGTCTATAAAGACTTTAAATAATCATTAAAAATATTATGGAGTTTTATTAAAATGGGAAAATAATTTTAGTAAGTAGAAATGTAAAGCCCCAAACCAGCATGTAAATTTATTGGTAGTGGTTAATTAAGTGAATTCTCAGCTCTCTCAGTCTCTAATTATTCCTTAATAGAAAAACAGAGTTAACTTTGTTTAAAGGAAATGGTCTTGACCCTTTGGTAGTGCCTTTTAATGCTCTGAATGTGTCAAACTGTGTTTCTCAATACTGAAATGACTCAAAGTAACAATCCCTTAGAAGAATGATTGCAGATCAATATTGTAATTCCAATTGAGGCTAATTAAGAAGACTTTATACACAGACTCACGGCATTTAGAGAGATTAGGGAACTTTGTGATTGTCTAAATAACTTCTTTGGCAGATGAGAAAACAATTCCAGCTACTCCTAAAATAAGCCAAAAAGAGAAGCAGATTTCCTTTTATCTCACCACTCAGGGCTCATTCTCTGAGACAAAGCCATTCTCTTCTTTGGAGGAATCTGTGTAACATTCTCAAACTGAGGTTATTCCTTTAAATTCACTATCCCTCCAAGCCTGACTTAAAAACAAAACAAAACAAGATAAAAAAAAAAAAAACCCAAACACCATATAAAGTGAAATTGCAGATGTAACATTTGATTGTTTTGATTTATTTTTAATTATTCTGTCTACCTTTTGTCTTAATTGGACAAATGTGGTATAAACTTGTTCTATGCAATTAAGAGTAGGTATGTGCAAAGAAAGTGGAGTTCTATTTTAAATCTTATTTGAACTGACTCATAGTTCAGTGTGTTACATGAAATTAGAACAAGTATAATATTTAAAAAGCTAATGAGTTTTAGTAAAAATATCCTCACAGAATGAAGTGCTGGGAAATTTTATATATTGAATTGGGAGTCTATTAAGGTTTTTCTTTCTCTTCTTTTCTTCACTACATACAAAGCAGAGTTTGGAAAAAATTAGAGTATTTTGAATTCAATATCCTTTGAGCTGTCATCTCAAAAATTTACTTAAAAAATCTATGGCAAAAAAAAAAAATCTATGGCAGAATTCTATGGAGCTTTTCTTAGAAGGAACTAAAAGAACATTAGAAGTACTATAACAATAGACTTTTCTAGGAACTAAAAAGAAATCAGGTCATGCTTAATGAAATCAGGCAGCAACCCTAAAGTCAACTGGGATGTTCTGGCTCCTTTTTCTTGTTTAGTTTTTGTGGAAATCTGAGTTTGTGGGATTCCTCTGAGTGTTTTTCTGATAAGCTCTTGATTTCTAATCTAAAATATATGATGAGTAGTAGAAGTACATACAATGGAAAGGAAACTAACATGTATTAAGCACCTACATCATGCTGGGTGTATGTATTATCTCTTTTAATATAAATGGGGGAGTTGCCTTAGCAACTCAAACCATACTCATTGTAAATGTAATAGGATAAATTCAATGTTGGCTATAAGAACAATAATTCATGTATACTCATTCTGTGTCTCCCAGTTACGTAAGGATCCCCATTTGAAAGGCTAGATCCATTTCTATGTATATAAACTATATACACAGAATTGCCATGTGAATTTGGGATGGAGGAGAAAGAAGAGAACGAGTATTTACAAGCAATAAATTCCATTTATTCAATGGGCTCTTACTGAGCACTTACTATGTGCCAGGCATTGTTGTGGTATTAGAAATGGAGAGGTAAACAAGGAGAAGTCTCTTGGAGATTGTAATATGCTCAGGCAAAGCAGATAATAAACAGGTAAGTCAGTAAACACATATTAGGTAGTAATAAATGCTCACAAAGACTTGAAACAGAGTGATTTTATACAGAGTGGCTAGCTGTCTATGTAGATGGGATGAGTAGGGATGGTTTTCTTTTGGAGGTGACAGTGTACAACATTTTGTTTTATCTTTGCCAATCCTGGAAATAATAGCTTTACTTTACAAAGCTAAGTAAGGTTAAGTACATGTCAAAGGTCACAGAGCTACTACTTTTCCTTCCTCAATTCATGTTGGACTCGCAAGATTTTTTATACTCTTTGATACTGGAGATTTTTCTTTTTCTTTTCAAAGTTCTGATTTTTAAAGAAATCATAGTTTATGGAGAGTAAGGTGGACCTTCCCCAACAAACACAGAAAAATGCTAGGACAGTGTGGTGGGTTTTCTCTTTCAATCTAACAAAATAATTAATGGAGGAAATGGTGCTTACCACTACTCTCAGACTGTTCAGCAGGTATCTTCCCTGTGGTAAACACTTAAAACAAAGATCCATTTTCTGGCTGGCTGATTTGTTTGTTTATTTTGAAAAATCTTTGCCTCTCTGGAAAGCATGTTTGTCCTAGAATATAGTATTTTTGCCAAAGTCCCACACTGAAGACTGCTCCTCAGGATGGCCTTGTACAGAATGTGTGAATTTCCATCATCAGCTAAAATGTGAACTTGAACAATAGACAGTTGGCTTTCCTCCAGTCCTAAATAAAGCTGTGCAAGAGCTGTAAAATTCTTCCTGCATCTGTGGAGGGAGGCGGGGCAGAAAGTTTGCAGTTCTTCTGATGCTATTTAGGGATGGTCTCCTTAAGAAAAAATCACCCCTTTCACCTATTCCTGAGAACTGCAGGGACTCTTCTTTTACCAAAGTGACCTCTATTTACATTATTCTTGTGGGACCTAAACAACAAGGCAATGAACGGTATGTTTTCCCTGTGGGCCCAGTTATAGCCTCTATACTTCCAAGCTTTGAATTTCCATTGGGAATTTCTATCCACTGGGTTTTTTTCTAAAAGGAACTTAGCATAATTTTGTGAAATTCTATACTACTTTGTGATTGCTCTTCTGTTTTCTTTTTCGTTCTCTTTCTACCAAATACTGTCATATTCCAAAGTTCAGTACTTTACCTACTGCTTTCCTCCATCAAACAAGCTCCGGCTCATGGTGTAATTACTTTTTGCTCATGTCACAATCATTTACTGTAGCATTTCAGTTACTGTGCTTAGGGTGAGGGTTGTTCAAAATGAATCAGAGAGGACTTTTATCCTATCTTAAGATCCCTAACTGTCTCCTGAATTTCCATCTTCAAATGCTGTAGGACAGCTCCATCTCATATGACAATAACCTCTCTCCTCACCCACTCCTTAAACCAAGTCTTCCCCTGCGTTTCTCCTGGCTTTCCATCAATGGTGCCATCATCCTTTCAGTCATCCTTCTCCATTGCTAAGTCTCTAAAACTTGGCCGTTGTCCTTTCATAATGTTTGCTGCTGTCTTTTTCCTCCAGTAGCAAGGATCTTAGTCATAGACCTTATCAGTTCATCAACTGGGCTGCTGTAATAATCTCTTGTTTCCCTGCCTCTGAATATTTTCTTTTCCATTCATCCTAGATACATGCCACTGCAATCTTCAACTTTCCAAAACACCTGGTTATTTAACATGAGGCTATTCAGAAACTCTGTGGCTTCTCATTAGATAGTCTTCCAAGATCTCCCATATTCTGATTACTTAAACTCTGAAGTTTTCTCCCCAGTCACCCTTACACTGATATTCCATGCCAGCCAGACTGGCTTTATGTGCCTTTGTGCCTTTGCTTGTGTTCTTCAAGATATTCTTCCCCACCCCACCCCCACACACTCCTGTGCACATAGCTTATCTTTTTCTTATAAAGCTTGACTCAAGTCTGACTTGTCATCTGAAACCTTCCTAACTATGCCAGCTATCAGTTATTCCTCTCTTCTCTAGGCTCCTATAACACTTACCCTGCCCTACTTTGGATTGCTACATGTTAAGGAGTGAATATTTGTGTCCCCCCACCCCCAAAATCCATATGTTGAAGGCCCAACCTAAATGCGATGGTATTCAGAAGTGGGGCCTTTGGGAGGTAATTAGGTTTAGATTAGGTCATGGGAGTGGGGCCCTCATAATGAGATTAGTGCCCTTATTAGAGAGAGAGAGAGAGAGAAATTTGTCCAAACACATGCACCAAGAAAAGACCATGTGAGGACATAGACAGTGGCTGTCTGTAAGCCAGCTAGGTAGTGGGCCCTCACCAGGAACTGAATCTTCCTGCACTTTGATTTTGGGCTTCCCAGCCTCCAGAACATGAGAAATAAATGTCTTTGTTTAAGCCACCCACCTATGGTATGTTGTTATAGCAGCCCAAGCTGACTAAGACACTGTAGTCAAGTCCCTTGACAGTGTCTCCTACCATTTTGCTCAGCTTTTCCACTCTGGTGACCTGGTTGTTTCTGGAACACATTGAGCAAGTTCGTGCAGGACAGAGGGCTTTTTTTTTTTTTTTTTAATAAATTTATTTATTTATGTCTGTGTTGGGTCTTCATTGCTGCATGCAGGCTTTCTATAGTTATGGCAAGTGGGGGCTGCTCTTTGTTGTGGTGCACGGGCTTCTCATTGCAGTGATTTCTTTTGTTGCAGAGCATGGGCTCTAGGAACGTGGGCTTCAGTAGTTGTGGCTCATGGGCTCTAGAGCACAGGCTCAGTAGTTGTGGCACACGGGCTTAGTTTCTCTGTGGCATGTGGGATCTTCCCAGACCAAGGCTCGAACCTGTGTCCCCTGCATTGGCAGGTGGATTCTTAACCATTGCACCACCAAGGGAGTCCCAGGAGGGAGGGCTTTTGTACTTAAAGTTGCCTTTGCCTGGGATGCCGCTTTCTGAGATATGCCTGTGATTTGTTCCCACATTTCCTTGAGTTTCTGCCCAACATTCATCCTTCACTGTATTAGCTAAAAGAGCAACTTCCATCAATATATTTCCCCCTATATTGTTCTATTTTTCTTCATAGCACTTTCAACATTTGACATTATATGATTATCTATTTGTTTACCTATTGAATGGGAGCCCCATCCAGAAAAAAAGTTTTGCCTACTTTGTGTATTATTCTGTCCCCAGTGCTTAAATAATGTCTGGCACATAGTGATGCTCAATACATTTTTGTTGAATAAGTGAATGACTGTTTTTTTTGGATTTTATTGGAGTATAGTTGCTTTAGAATGTTGTGTTAGTTTCTGCTGTACAGTAAAGTGAATCAGTTATACATACATATATATACCCTCTTTTTAGATTTCCTCACCATTTAGGTCACCACAGAGCACTGACTAGAGTTCCCTGTGCTATACAGTAGATTCTCATTAGTTACCTATTTTGTGCATAGTAGTGTATGTATGTCAATCCCAATCATCCAATTCATCCCACCTCACCTTCTCCCCTTCGTATCCATAAGTTTGTTCTCTACATCTGTGTCACTCTGCTTACAACTCCAGCTCTCTTATCTTCTTGAATGATTTAAAGTACAGTTGATTATTTGCTAATTTCATATTTGCAAATTCACCTGCTCACCAACATTTATTTATTTACTTATTTATTTATTTTAAATATATTTATTTTAAATATATTTTTGATGTGGACCATTTTTTTTAAGTCTTTATTGAATACAAGAGGTGCTTTCAAGGTTGATCACAGACAGGCACAGAGGGGCAAAAATTTGAGTCACCCCATGCCAGTGTTCATGGTGATGCTCTGCCTTCTTGATTCAGCTTTCATACTGTATGCAAGTATTCTTTTTGCAGCCTATTTAGTGCCATGTTCTTTGCATTTTTTGTGTGTGGGCATTTTTTTTTTTTGGCTGTTCCACTGTTTGTAATGGCCTCAAGCATGGTGCTGAAGTTCTGTGTAGTATTCCTAAGCATGAGAAGGCTGTGATGTAACTTGTAGAGAAAATACATGTGTTAAATAATCTTCATTCAGGCATGAGTTATAGTGCTGTTTCCATTCAGTGTTAATAAATCATCAATATATGAATATATTAAATAAGGTATCTTTAACAGGAATACACATAAAACAATGTATTGATTGGTTGACAAAAATGTTATGACAAGAGGTCAAAGGAACCTAACCATCTATTTCCCCTAAGATCAACATCTCAGTATTTGTTAATTTAGTGTTTGGGGTGACCTTATAGGTCATAATAACCATGAATAATGAGAATCAACTGCACTTCTTTTCTTTCTTTATTTGATGATGACTCCTACAGCTGTATCCAGTCAGAGTGGTTTCTCAAGTTCCTCACCCATACATCCACCTGCCACCTCATTTCTATCTTTTCTTTGCCTTCCTTCTGACACCATGTTATAGCTCTGAAACACTGCATCTGATTATGTCACCTCTCTGTTTTAACCTTCCCATGGCTCTCTGTTTTACCTAGGATCATCCAACCTCCACAGCATAGAACATAACCTCTAGGTGATCCCCTCCCCACAACATCTTTGTTCCAACCAGACTTCTCACCCTGTCTTAAGCACCAGATGTCTCTATATCTCTGCACTTTTGTACATGCTCTTTTCTAGCCTTTCAACTTTTCTTAGCATGTAAAATTCTGAATTATCCATTAAAAGAGCATTCAGATATCTTCTCTGTGAAGGTTTCCCAGTTGCTTAAGCAGGGGGGGTTGCTTCCACTTCTGGCCTCTGACACATTATTGTAGGATTTGCACTGTGTCTTAGTTTTCTTACTTGTCTGTTTTTTACACTCATCTGATGTGTTTTCCAGCACCACCAAACCGTTCTCCAGTTCTCAGCAGACACTGACTGGATGCCCTATGACTTAACTCGAACCTGACACTGTCTACCTGGAGATAAGAATCAGATCCCACAGGTTAAGGATTCAGTCCGACAAGATGCCCCTCCCTGCTTCAGATGCCAATAGCAAGTCCAGATTATTACCTGTGCTTCTGATCTACCAGCTATAAATTGGAGAGTCCCACGACCCCCTCCTCAGGTTTATTATAAAAGGATTTAACTCGGGAACAGCCAGACAGAAGAAACGCACAGGGCACGATATTGGGAAGGGTATGTGCAGAGCTTTAGGTACCACTCTTCTAGGATTGCTATGTGTCCACCAATCCAGATGCTTTCCAAATCCGCTCCTTTTTGGGTTTTATGGAGGGTCCATTACAAAGGCACGATGGATTAATGGTGATTGATTTAACCTCTAGTCCCTTTCCCCTCATCTGAGGTTAGGGTATAGAATGGAACCCTCTAATCATGATGTTCCCCTGGCAATCAGCCCCCATCCTTACTTGCTTTCCAAAAGTAATCTCATTAACATAAATTCAGTTGTATTTGAAGGAAGCTTGTTATGAATAACAAGACCAACCTTTTATCTTTCTGACACTGAGCTATTTCAGAAACCAATAACAAAAGACCAAATATTATAACAAAAGATGCCTCTATGGCTCTTATATAGGAAATAACTAAGGTTTTAGGAGTTATGTGCCAGAAACAGTGAACTAAGACCAAATATATACTTCTTCCTACAAATCACAGTATCACAAATCACACTGAGACTCCAACAAACTCTCTTAGGAAGGGCAAGATCATTCTTCTTCTCATATGGACCTCTAACCCCGGCGTCAAACACCTGTTAAGCACTTAACAATACTTATTAAATGAACTGAAAGAAAGAATATTTGTAAATGATGCTGGGATGTATACCTGCCCAAATAAGACATTTGTTTGGATCTAGGTAAGAATATTCTATTTCTAAATTATCATTAATGATGTAATTACCACTGTTTCTCTTTATCATCCAAGTTGGTCACAGATAAAATAAGAATTCACCTATTGCAATCACAGCCATTATGAAGCCTCACTGGAAAGTTTGATTCCATTAACATCAATCTATAGAACATGTCTGATGAATGAGTAGATGAATAAAAAAAGAAAAAAACAATGTTTGAAAGAGTGTTGTGTAGTTTTACTTTAGGAAGAGTGAATAGTGAATTCAGATTTAGAATATCTTAATTATAGAATCATTCACTTCACCTCCCTGAACCTCAGTTTCTTCAACACAAAAATAGGATAATAATGCCCAACTCTGAGGGTTAGTGTGAAGATTTAACGGTACAATGCTTAAGAATTCTCTTTGTAACAACAACAGCAACAAAAGACCACTATAAAAATGGAAATATTTATTTCTGCATTTAGGTTTATTTATAAGGGACATTTCTACTTTCAGTGCAATCAAGATACCAATCTTTTTTTTTTTTTTTTCTTTTTGCGGTACGTGGGCCTCTCACTGTTGTGGCCTCTCTCATTGCGGAGCACAGGCTCCTGATGCGAAGACTCAGCAGCCGTGGCTCACGGGCCTAGCCGCTCCGCGGCATGTGGGATCTTCCCGGACCGGGGCACGAACCCGTGTTCCCTACATCGGCAGGTGGACTCTCAACCACTGCGCCACCAGGGAAGCCTGATACCTACTTTTTTCATTCCAGTATCTTGTAGTTGCTCCATAACTTGGCTCAGAGAAAGAATTCCACCAAAAAGGCATAGCTTGTGTTTTGTTTTGCAGAAATCTCTATAAGCAGAATATTTCATAGATGTTTTATACAATGACAAATAGTTATTCACAGACAGATGCTGGCCATGTGTTTTCCAAGATCAATGAAGAATGCCAGCAAATGGGAAATTGGAGGGAGGGCAGAACAGATATTTCCTGAAGCAGCACACCTCCCAGTTGGAAACGTCAGAATCTTTGTGAGTTTCTACAGCAGTGTGTAGAGTATGCCAGGACTCTGGGTGTGGTTCTGTGCAGCTGACTGCAGCATAACTCAATTAGGGAATTCTCAGTGGCTGGGCATCTGGGTTCCAAAGTGGTTGTTTATATTCTCCAGATGGTCACGGACAGCAGAAATAATACATTTAAAAGGAAGGAGTACAGAGGGGAAAAAAGAGTTTGAAAAGTAGCTAAGCTGCTTTTGTCTTTTCCTTATTATAATCTGATTTTTTGGGTGGAGCGATAAAGCAACTGTTCCAGAGAAAAATGCTTTTCACTCATTTAAAGTTTCTTTAGCATCTTGAATGGTTTCTTGTCATAAAGGGAGCTCTTTTTACAGAGACACCTGCAATATAACAGGATATACAGGGGATAATGCCTTTTAGAGTGACAAAAATGCTTGGATTGTACAACATAGTTTGTATAAGTCAATGTATATCTTAATATTGGTGATAAAAAACCTCTTTCTAATGAGAAAGGAAAGTGATTAAATATCATGGAGATATTGTTGGAGACTATATGAAACAAAAGTAAACAACAACAAAACATCAAGATATATTGGCACATGTTTGAGATGGAGTTTTGTGACCCTTTCATTATAGCCTCAGCTATGATTGGACAAGGTGTTTCTCTGAAGATGACAAGTGTTGCTCTTGGAGGAAAGTGATTCCCCCAAATATTGTGTTTAAAATAAATGCTGTTCCCGGGCTTCCCTGGTGGTGCAGTGGTTGAGAGTCCGCTTGCCGATGCAGGGGACACGGGTTCGTGCCCCGGTCCGGGAAGATCCCACATGTCGCGGAGCGGCTGGGCCCGTGAGCCATGGCCGCTGAGCCTGCGCATCCGGAGCCTGTGCTCCGCAACGGGAGAGACCACAACAGTGAGAGGCCTGCGTACCGCAAAATAAATAAGTAAATGCTGTTCCTTTTGAAATGATAGTTCATTCATTCACCGAATATTCATTGACTTCCTACTTTATGCCAGACTCTGTTTTAGGTCCTGGAGAACAAAACAGACAAGATTCTCAATCTCAGGGAACCTTTTTCCCATTCTAACTATAATAATAACATCTCCCTACATTTAATTCTTACTCCACACCAGGGTGTTATTATAGATTTTTCTCATATTCTTTTAGAACTCCTGCAAGTTAGGTGCTATTATTATCATTCTAAAGTTGAGAAAACAAGCAGAGAGAGGTTAAATGATTTTCTCAAGGTCATGCTGTAACTCTAAGAACTGATATTTGCCCACAGGTCTGCCTTGATTCAAAGATGTACTCTTTCCCATATACTCTACTGCTCTAGAGAAATATAGGGTATTTCTCCAGATATTGTCATTTTTAATATTATGATGATAAGCAGGACACACATCGCTGCCTAATATTATAATGATACATACTTCTGCTGTCATCACCACCATGACTGTGAATACTTCTTACATCTTTGTGCTGCTATAAATAACCTCTGAACCTCAGGGAGGGTGAAGGAGTCATTCAACTCTATCCAGGAGTTGTGACTGTTCCCAGAGGAGATGGGACATAACTAACTGCACCCATTCTATGAATTTTTCTCCATATGCTCTATTTATTCTGTTGAGGGCTCCTGTAGAACAGGATCATGACTTGTCCTTTTTTTTTTTCACTTTCAATAAATTCTATTAAAGGCCAACAATTTACCTCACACCAGTCAGAATGGTTATCATTGAAAAGTCTACAAATGGTAAATGCTGGAGAGGGTGTGGAGAAAAGGGAACCCTCCAACAGTGTTGATGGGAATGTAGATTTGTGCAGCAATTATGGAGAACAGTATGGAGGTTCCTTAAAAAAACTAAAAACAGAGATACTATATGATTCAGCAATCCCACTCTTGGGCACACATCTGGAGAAAACTCTAATTCAAAATGATACATGCACCTCAATGTTCATAGCTGCAGTATTCACAATAGCCAAGACATGGAAACAACGTAAATGTCCATTGAGAGATGAATGGATAAAGAAGATATGGTACATATATACAATGGGATATGATGCAACCATAAAAAAGAATGAAATAATGTCATTTGCAGCAACATGGATGGACCTAGAGACTATCATATTAAGTGAAATAAGTCAGACAGAGAAAGACAAATATCATATGATATCACTTATATGTGAAATCTGAAAAAAATGATACAAATGAACTTATTTACAAAACAGAGATAGGCCCACAGACATAGAAAACAAACTTTTGGTTACCAAAGGGGATAGTGGGGGTGGTGGGGAGATAAATTAGGGGTTTGGGATTAACACATACTCACTACTATATATAACATAAGTAAATGACAAGGACCTACTGCATAGCACAGGGAACTATACTCAATATCTTACAATAACTTATAATGGAAAAGAATCTGAAAAAGAATATATATACAATTGAATCACTTGCTGTACAATTAAAACTAATGCAACATTGTAAATTAACTATACTTTAATTTAAAAAAATATATAATCAATGTGCTGGGTACAGGAGATAAAATGGTGACGGAGCTAGACATTTTAATCATTTAAATTTTTTATCAATATAATATACACACGGTTTAAAAAGCTAAATAATACTAAAATATTAATAATAAAATTTAGCAGTTCCCCACCCATTGCACTTCACTGACACCCAGACCCCTTCCAACTGGCAACAAGGTTGGTCTTTTTTAATTGTTTCTTTGGGCATTCACACCCTTGTATTTCTAAATAAGTGTGTTTATTACTATTTTTGTTTTACGTATTTTCTACTGACTTTCTAGAATTAATTTTCTCACACTAACCACTCTATTACCCCATCCTCCCAATATAGCTGTAGTTTTGATTAAATATTATTCATTTTTATTATTCATTATTATGTCTATGCATATACTATTTACAAATGAATGCTGTCATGTGATTATGTTTTTTTCCTTATTTTTGTTGTTACTAAAGTTAATAATTTTTCCACTTGCACTTATTCTTCTCATACTTTTTATTAGTCTCTTAGCATCATTTTCATAACACTACGGTATGTATAGTTACAATTTTTTTCTTAGAGAAAACTTTTGAGAGATTATTTCATTTGAGATTCCCAGATAATATCTTAAGTTTTCCTTTTTCTTTACTTGGAATTCTCTTTACCTTTCTTCTGAATTTGTTTACCCATTTCTTCGATTTTATGTCTTCTTCCTTCTTGGTTTTACTTGCTTGTTCAAAAGAGCACATCATTCAGTATTTTAGTCAGATTGAAAAAATAGTTGAATCTTGCAACTTTGCCAAATTCATTGGTTAGCTCTAGTAGTTTTCTGGTGGCATCTTTAGGATTCTCTATGTATAGTATCATGTAATCTGCAAAGAATGAAAGTTTTACTTCTTTTCCAACTTGAATTCCTTTTATTTCTTTTTATTCTCTGATTGCCATGGCTAGGACTTCCAAAACTATGTTGAATAATAGTTATGAGAGTGGACATCTTTGTCTTGCTCCTGATCTTAGAGGAAATGTTTTCAGTTTTTCACCATTGAGAATGATGTTGGCTGTGGGTTTGTCATATATGGCCTGTATTATGTTGAGATAGGTTCCTTCTATGCCCACTTTCTGGAGAGTTTTTATCATAAATCAGTGTTGAATTTTGTCAAAAGCTTTCTCTGCATCTATTGAGATGATCATATGTTTTTTATTATTCAATTTGTTAATATGGTGTATCACATTGATTGATTTGCATATATTGAAGAATTCTTGCATCCCTGGGAAAAACTAATGCACAGAAATCACTTGCATTCCTATACACTAAAAAGAAAAGATCAGAAAGAGAAATTAAGGGAACAATACCATTCACCATTGCAACAAAAAGAATACCTAGGAATAAACCTTCCTGAGGAGGTTTATTCTGTACTCAGAAAACTATAAGACACTGATGAAAGAAATCAAAGATGACATAAACAGATGGAGAGATATACCATGTTCTTGGATTGGAAGAATCAATACTGTGAAAATGACTATACTACCCAAAGCAATCTACAGATTCAATGCAATCTCTATCAAATTACCAATGGCATTTTTTACAGAACTAGAATAAAAAGTCTTAAAATTTGTATGGAGACATAAAGACCCCAAAGAGTCAAAACAATCATGAGGGAAAAAAATGGAGCTGGAAGAATGAGACTCCCAGACTTCAGACTATACTACAAAGCTACAGTAATCAAGACAATATGGTACTGGCACAAAAACAGAAATATAGATCAATGGAACAGGATAGAAAGCCCAGAGATAAACCCACACACCTATGGTCAACTAATCTCTGATGAAAGAGACAAGGATATACAACATAGAAAAGGCATTCTCTTCAATAAGTGGTGCTGGGAAAACTGGACAGCTACATGTAAAAGAATGAAATTAGAACACTCCCTAACACCATACACAAAAATAAACTCAAAATGGATTAAAGACCTAAATGTAAGACTGGACACTATAAAACTCTTAGGGGAAAACATAGGAAGAACACTCTTTGACATAAATCACAGCAAGATCTTTTTTGAACCACCTCCTAGAGTAATGGAAATAAAAACAAAAATAAACAAATGAGACCTAATGAAACTTCAAAGCTTTTGCACAGCAAAGGAAACTATAAACGAGATGAAAAGACAACCCTCAGAATGGGAGAAAATATTTGCAAATGAATCAGTGGACAAAGAATTAATCCCCAATATATATAAACAGCTCATGCAGCTCAATATTAAAAAACAAAACAAAACAAACCAGTTAAAAACTAGGCAGAAGACCTAAATACACATTTCTCCAAAGAAGACATACAGATGGCCAAGAGGCACATGAAAAGCTGCTCAACATCACTAATTATTAGAGAAATGCAAATAAAAACTAAAATGAGGTACCACCTCACACCACTCAGGATGGCCATCATCAAAATATCTACAAACAACAAATGCTCCAAAAGTGTGGAGAAAAGGGAACCCTCTTGCACTGCTGGTGGGAATGTAAATTGATACAGACACTATGGAGAACTTTATGGAGGTTCCTTAAAAAACTAAAAATAGAATTACCATATGACCCAGCAATCACACTACTGGGTATTTACTCAGAGAAAACCATAATTCAAAAAGACACATGCATCCCAATGTTCAGTGCAGCACTATTTACAATAGCCAGGTCATGGAAGCAACCTAAATGCCGGTCAACAAATGAATGGATAAAGCACATGTACATATATACAATGGAATATTACTCACCATAAAATGGAATGAAATTGGATCATTAGTAAAGATGTGGATGGACCTAGAGACTGTCATACAGAGTGAAGTCAGAAAGAGGAAAACAAATATCATATATAAACACATATATGTGGAATCTAGAAAAATGGTACAGATGAAGTGGTTTGCAAGACAGAAATAGAGACACAGATGTAGAGAACAAATTTAGGGACACCAAGGGGGGAAAGTTGGGGTGGGGGTGGTGTTGGTGAGATGAATTTGGAGATTGGGATTGACATATATACACTAATATGTATAAAATAGATAAGTAATAACCTGCTATATAAAAATATAAATAAATAAAAATCAAAAAAAGAAAAAAAGAAAGAAAATATAGTTGAATGACAAAGGGCATGGTGACAGCTGCCCAAAACCTGGTTCTTGAATTGCACTGCTTCAGTCTGAATGAGTGGCTTCTGTGGGACTTCTCCCTTCTCTACAGATTCCCTTCCTTTTCCTCTAGCTTTGGGTTTTTTCTTTCTTTTGTTTTCTGATCTCTTGATTTATTCCCATATTTTGGTGACAGACATTTTCCACTCTCTTAGTAAAGTAGATACATTGCTTTTTGTTTTTGTCTTCTGGTTTTGTTTTGCATCTTGAAGATCTAAAAATGTCCTTGCTTTACCCTGACAGTTGATGGAACATTTGGCTGGATATAGAATTCTAGGTTAGAAATAATTTTATTTCAGACTTTTGAAGACATTACTCTATTTCTTCTAGTGTACTATTCAGATCATTGTTCCTTTATATGTCCCCTGTTCTTCTTCTTCTCCTTTTATTTTGATAAGCTAGTAGAACTTTTTTCCCAGGTTTCTGAAATTTCACAATGATTAGCCCTGGTATGGGTCGATTTTCATGAATTTGTTGGGCATTCCATGGTCCTTTTCAATCTGGATATGTATGGTTTGCAGTTGTGGGAAATTTTCTTACATTCTTTCTTTGATAATGTTTCCCCTCAATTTTCTTGGTACTTTCATTCCGAAAACCTATTATTTGAATGTTGGACCTCTTGAAATAATATTCATACATTTTCCATCTCTTTGGGCTTTAACCTACTTTTGTGACAATTACTCTAACATTTTCTTTCAGTCCTCTATTGAGTTTCTGTTTTGTTTCATTTTTGCTATGATATTGCTAAATTCTAAAAGTTCTTTTTAATAGCATCAACTTCTTATTTCATGAATAAAATAACTCTTATGTCTCAAAGGCTAGTAATAATAGTTGCTGTTATTGTTGATTTTTTTCTCACTGCATAGTTTATGTTTTCTCCAAGTTGCTTTTGTTTGTTTTGTTTTAGTGCTAGACTCCATATCAGAATTTTCTCTTAGATGCCTCATTATTCTAGATTGTCTATTCATGATTAAGACTGGAGCATTAACAAGCTGTTTGGAAACTCTGAGGGCATGAGTAGTGCTATCTGACTTTGAGCTTTATTGCCAGATAGTCTGGGTGAGACATTTCTGGAGGAATTCCTGGTGTCAATATCTTTAGGCCCCTTTGTGTGTGGGAAGGGAGTTGGTTAGGGTTAGGGTTAGGTTTCCAGAGAAGTTGCTTTATTCTCTCCTGCTTACAGAGTCTCTAGGAGTTGACTGGAGGAAGAGGGCTAGGGGCTTTTTCATTTAGCATCAACACACATATGGCCACTTAATTTCTTTCTTTTCAGTATGGCATACATCTTTTCTACTTTGCCAAAGACCCTTTACTTTCTCCAGAGAATAAATTTCTCATCTCTTGGCAGGGGTGATGGTGGTGTGAGAGTGGGAGTAAAGAAGGATCTAACCTTTTCCCCTAAAGCTTTCAACAACTTTCCTGAGGAGAGACAGATTTTTGGTCTTTCTGCTCCCTCCCTCTCTCCCCATTTCTAGGATTGGGCCAGGAGCTGGTTCCATGGGGATGATTCAGCTCATTAAATTACAGGGAGAGCTCAGGTTGTTTTGGCAGCTACAGTGTGGGAACTCCCAAGCTATGCTTCAGGGCCAGGACACCTCTTTGTTCCATAGAAAAATGAGGTATTCTTCCTCTCCTCAGTCAAGCCTATGAATATATGTGTTCATGTCTCATTTGGAATATCAGTGGTAATGGAGGATCTTACATTCTTTCTGATCCAACATTTTATTGCTCATATCTTCTCTCTAGGGTTCTGTATTTTCATGGCTAATGTCTATCTTTACAAAAAAAATTCTTTGCTATAATTTTAGTCAGATTTGGGGCATATATATTTCAAACTGCCTTCTTAGAACTGGACATCTTCCCTCTAATCACTGCATTTTCAGCACCTAGTGCTGTGCCTCAATAAATATTTTGTTGACCTCAACCAACGTTACATGTAATACTAATATTGTCACTAGCTATCCTAGCTATCTACTCAGAAATGTTAGTAGGCTCAAATGAAGTAAGCTATACCGTATCTTAAAGTAGTATACTGTATCATAATTGGATATACAATTATGATGAAGATGAAGGTGATGGCAGTACCTCATATCTCTTCTTTCTCTTCCTAACTAGAACTTATATGACTGGTACTATGTTATTTGCTTCGCATGCATCAATCTCTAAAATTTGTTAAAAACATATAAAATTGTTATTGCCTTTCCTATTTTATTTTCTTTTTCTTCTCATTCTCTATTCTCACTGTCCCTCTTGCCAACCTCAAGTAAAACACGTTTTTGCTTTTTAAAGAGTAAGACAAATAAGAGAGGCCTTGTACATTGTTGGTGGAAATGTAAATTGGTACACCCACTGTGAAAAAGTATGGAGGTTCCTCAAAAAACTAAAAATGGAATTACCATGTGATCCAGCAATTCCACTCCTGGGTTTATATCTGAAGAAAATAAAAACACTAATTTGAAAAGATACAGCACCCCAATGTTCATAACAGTGTTATTAACAATAGCCAAGATATGGAAGCAACCTACAGATGAATGGATAAAGAAGATGGATGGATAAAGAAGATGTGGTATATATATATATATATATATATATATATATATATATATATATATATATATATATATATATACACACACACACACATACACACACACACACACTAGAATACTACTCAGTCATAAAAAGGAGTGAAATTCTGCCATTTGCAACAACATGGATGGACTTGGAGGTATTATACGTAGTGAAATAAGTCAGACAAAAAAAGACAAATACTGTATGATATTACTTATGTATGGAATCTAAAAAATAAACAAAATAGTAAACATAACAAAAAACAGACTCAGATATAGAAAACAGATATAGAAAATAAACTAGTGGGTACCAGAAGGGAGAGGGAAGAGGGGAGGGGATGATAGGGGTGGGGAATTAATAGCTACAAAGTACAATGTACAAAATAAATAAGCTACAAGGATATATTGCACAGCACAGGGAATATAGCCAATATTTTATAATAACTATAAATGGCATATAATCTTTAAAATTTTTGAATCACTATGTTGTACACCTGAAACTAATATAATATTGTAAATGAACTATACCTCAATTAAAAAAATAAAGAGCAAGCCACACAAAGTATTGATTTTTTTCTAAGACACATAACTGTCCTGTGTGTAGATATGGTTATTGACATAATAATGTTGGCTGCTAAACAACTAGAATTACAGCTACCCTAATTTTACCACTTCACCAAAAGGTTGAAAAAACAAAAAAAACATTATTTCTCTTGTGTGCCTGGCCTGAAATTTTATCCTGCTTTCAAAAGTGCTTGAAGCCTGGGGCACCCGCTGGGGATATTAATCCAAATTTAAGTTCTCATTTAGGCCCCAAACTCATATGACTTGGTTCAACTACTATTTTAAAATAAAGCTAGTCTTAAACTGAATTTTATTTGCAGAGAAAACATGGGTATTCACAAGGTCTCTGGGCAGACTAAATAGGAAAAAATTGGAAAGGAAAACACTGAGCTCACAAAACCCTACACAATAAAATAAGTACACATGTGCTCCCACATGGAGCAACTATGGGGTTCTAGAGCAGTGTAAAAATGCACACTGCTTTCCTATGCTGCCTGGGTAATTATAACTGATGAAACCAGGCAGAATTCTAGATTCAGGGAAAAAGCATCTCCACCATTTGGAAGCTTCTCTCCCTCAGGGCAGCTGTCTTAGCATTCAGGGTTCCCAGTTGAATACTGTTGAGGTAATTACATTTTTGTGTAATCTTAGCAAAACTGAAAAAGCAATATACTCAATTCAAATGCAATGGGGAAATGCTATGCCTTGTGATAACACAGGTCTTTGTTCTTCTTCAGAAGCACTTTCATCACCTACATCAGAAGAGGGAGGTGAGATTTCAGCAGAGTACATCTGCTGCTCCGAGGGGTGTTTGAGAAGGGGTCATGCTCTTGCTGTATGGGTCACTCTTCAAACCTTAAGCAACATCACTTTGAAGCTTCCTCCTTAAACCACTCCTAAATTACTCTGCTCTGGTTCTATAGGATACTGCAGTGTGGCTCCTGTAAGATGAAACGGAAGCTCAGACCAATCTAAACAGGTTGACTCTATCTTTTAATATGTTAACTGCAAAATTCTGCACCTGTGTTAATTACTACTCCCAAGATGGTGTACTGGGGACAAGAAGATGAGCTGAGCTTTAAAACTGTAGTCAGAGCAAAGAGCTGGAGAGACAAGGTTAGCCAAAAAAGATTTTTTAAAAAATCATCTAGTTAAAAACCTCACCAGGTGAATGGGATGACAGATGAATGATGGATGCAGGTGGGAAAATGGGATTCCCTTCAAAGAAAAGAGTGTGATGTGCAAGGCAATGAGGAAACATGAGATCCTGGTGCATGTGCGTGGGGAACAGATAATACCTGTCTTGTGTGCTCACTCTATTGTCAGAAGCTGCTGGAATAAATCCTCTGGAGATCTGCTATAATAAAATCAAGAGCAGTTTCCCATTTTGATATAAATTTAGAGGCATTGTAATTGTCATTGTGCTACTCTTTAAGGTCAAATTTTTATGAAAGGAACAAAATAAGTAAAACCCTGAAGGACATGGGCTTTTGAGACAGACAAGTTAAGACCCTGCTCCATTGTTAACTAGTTATGAAGCTATTATTAACCTCACTGAACCTCAAGTTTTCAATCTGTAAAATAGGAATAATAATAATAATTTTCTTTCTATTTTGTTATAAAGAGTAGTTATACTGGGTTTAAAGTAGCAAGAACAGTCAGTAACTGATAGGTCTCCAGAAATTGTAACTGTTATATTTGGGTGTTAGAAATAACAATAAAAGAATAAAACCTTGAGTGAAGTCTTCAAAATAGGTCTTATCCTAGATAGTCAATGAGTTCTATTGATCTTTAGGATACAAGGATGAGTTTTTGTGCATGGGTGAGTGAACATAATTGATCATGCATAAAAAACAAACAAATAAATGAAACAGAGAAACAACAACAAAGATGTAAACAACCTCAATAAACCAAAACTAAAACCAGTACCAAAAGAAACAGAAACACTTTCTGATTGAAATAAACTAATTTGTAGGAATTAGGAAGGTATTAGAGCTACTATTCTGGTTCAAATGTTCATTCTTTCAAACTAGATTACTTAAATAGTCTCCTAACCTAATACTTAAAAGAGTGCATGGCATTCTTTGTATGTGTGAATGAATGAATGAATGGACTCCAATAAATCCTCATGCTACCAAATTAACTTTCCTGAATCATTATTATCACACCATCATCCCCTTCCTCCAGAACCAAGTGCTGTCTCTTTCCAGGGATGTACAAGGGTCTCCTATAGTCATAGACAGCCACGATATGACAACCGGAGCAGAGCAAAGGAAAACTCGCAAATCTAGTGACTTTTAACTACCTTTCTTTTTACCAGTGACGTTCTCAAAACATCTCCTATGAAAGGGGTCAAATTGCATCATTAGCATCATTTTTTCTTTTTTCTTTATTATCCTCCTTAAATCAAATTATTTCTAAATTTGCAGCTATGCAGCTCATAACCACTCAGCTGCCAGTTGGTTTTCTCCTCTCAAGTTGATACTTTGTCTTCCTTCTCCTTAATGTAAAAATTTGACTGTCAGTAGGACTGGCTGAGTAAAAAGCTGTCAGGAATTCCCACAAATAATTAAGGCATAAAATAAATAATAAATGACTAGTATGAGAGAATGTTCCTTTTCTTTCTGTAATATACTCAGTGTAGAAAGAACTCTGGAGACCCAAGGTAATCAAAAGCCCACTGCTGGTTTTCTCATACACATTTACATTGCTTCTTTATTTTTCCACTGAAGTAGTTATTGTCTTAAAAACAGTAACATTTTTATTTCACTAGCGTACTTGTAGAGACATTGTAGTTTGATTTGATTTTCTGTAAAGGAACAGTGAGGTATATATGTTAAAATAATCAAAATTCAATTTTAGAATTAAAAAAATCTATCCCATAAATATTCTGGCTCAATTCTGGACAGCTTGTTTCTGTCCTTCTTCTTTCTCTGCCTCAGAAACATCTTCCTTCCATCTTTCTGTCCTATTTTACATGTATCTGTTGTTCAAAACAATAGAGGAAAAAAACAGAATGGAAAAGAAAACTGGCAGGTAGGATGGGGTAGTGTTAATGTAGCTTACAAACTGGATTTCAAAGCCATTTGCTGCTTTTCTTTGTCATTTCCAACTGAGAACTGTAGACTGGGGAACATAGTGTCTTTTGGGGGAATTCCCCCTGGTTGCCAGCTCAGATACTCTCTTGGGAAGTGTAGAGGGAAGGGAGTCATAAAACTTCAGAGAAATGGAATAGCTCCCCAGTTAAAACCAAAACCAGAACCCAAAAATAGTCACTTATTCAGGAATATATTTTGCTTGCTTGTTTATTTGCCTGTTGTTTTGCACTGAAAATTCCGTTAAGGCAGCAATCACATTTGTTTTGTTCATTAAATGTATTCCTAATGCCTATCCAATAAGAGGTGCTTAATATATATTTGCTGGATGAATCACAAGAGATCACATTTATTGATAAATTTCTTTGTGCCAGCATAGTTGTAAGAACTATGCACACATTAGTCTGTTCATTCCTTGTTTCGTTATCATTGCAGCTCCTAACACTTTCAGTGAGTGATGAGATTACAGAGATGAGGTGCAGGGTGGATGATTTACCAAGGTCACTGGCTGCTGAAGGGCAGAGCTGGGAGTCAGACTCAGGCAGGCTGACCCCAGAGCCTTGTTAAGAAATATCTTTTGGCTGATTAAAATATTAAGATCATATTTAAGTAGAGACTTTTATATCCTGAGTAGTTCAGCAGCTGGGGGGAAGGTCACATGATTTCTGTGTTCCCTTGACAGAATCAACAATCTATATCAACCCATACTTCAGATCACAGGAGTAGTATCTGGTTCCAGAGTGACTTAGTCTATTTCATACTACCTACATGTGTATTAGTTTAATCAAATCTTGGGAATTCTTGGGAACGCTTGCCCAAGTATTGGAGCTGTGCTCTGAACTATGAGCTGGTGGACTAATTAGATTGTAAATATTTTGGGGATATAATAATAAATGAATTTGTTCACTTAACTTTTATTGGATACCTACAGTATTCCGGGTACTTTGCTAAGGCAAAGAAAATGTGTATTATACATCTTTATATCTTCAGAGCCTAGCAGAGTACTCTGAGAATATACTTTAAGTGTAGTATTCAATTAGAATGTAATGAATCAATTCAATGAGGTAGGGTGTACAGGAAGAGGGGGAAGGTTGGAGATGGGAGATAATGAGTTTAGACTGTACTCTTGTTTTGATGTACCTTCACAGTGTTTATTAACCACAGGTTATGCTTTTGTGTTTAGAGTGTTTAATACATAATGGAGTGGTTAATGGACAATAGTGTCAATTTTTGCAGGAGATCTTTATAAGAAACACTTCTTGGTTTGTTTTTATATTATTTATATATATTATTTTATATTCACAATTCAAAAATTGTGAAATATGCAAAAAGAAATGTACAGAACACATTATATACAATTTAATAAAGGATTATAAAGTGAACAACCATGTAGCCACTGACAGGGTCAGATATGGAAGGCTGATGACATCCCAGAAGCTCCTTGCATAGCTCTTTGAGTCACATCCCACAGCTTCTCCTGCTGGATGTATCCCCTATCCTGACTTTTATGATACTTGCTTCTTTGCTTTTCTTTACACTTTTTTTTTTGGCCAAAATTTGCATTTGTAAACATTATAGTTAGTTTTGTTTATTTTCAAACTCTATAGAAATAAAATAATGTGTTCTTTTGTGTCTGGCTTCTCTTGCTCAATATCATTTTTATGACATTCACCCATTGCCACAGCTGATTTTCTGCACAGCATAATATTCCATGGCATATAGCACCATTTTATTGCTGATGGACATTCAGTTGTTATAAAAAATCCTGACATGAACATTTTTGTAAATGTCTCTTGATTCACTTTTTTTTTGGTAACTACCTATGGTAGGATTGTTGGTTCATAAGACTTGTGTATATTCAACTTCAATAGGGCTGTCGAATATTTTTCCAAAGCAATTGTAGCAATTTATTCTTCCACCTGTAACATACAAACGTTCCTGTGGCTTCAAGTTTTTCTCTAACACTTGATATGATTAGTCTTTTTAATTTTAGTTTTCCTGGAGGGTGTATCATGACATCTCATGGTGCTTTGTTTGCATTTTCATGATTATTAATGAAAAAATTATACAAAATATTTTTATTGTTTGTGAAATTTACACATTGCACATGTCTTCTTCTACTCCATAGTTTGCCTTTCCATTCCCTCAGTGATGATTTAGAAGAGAAAACATTTAAAATTTTAATGTCATCAAATTTACCAATTTTTATAGTTGTGTGATTTTTTTTTATTGGAGTATAGTTGTTTTACAAAGTTGTGCTAGTTTCTTCTGTACAGCAAAGTGAATCAGCTATATGTATACATATATCCCCTCCCTCTCGGACCTCTCTCCTAGCCACCCCCACAATCCCACCCATCTAGGTCATCACAGAGAACCGAGCTGAGCTCCCTATGCTATACAGCAGATTACCACTAGCTACTTTACACATGATAGTGTATATATGTCAATCCTAATCTCCCAATTCGTCCCACCCTTCCCTTTCCCCCCATGTCCATACGTCTGTTCTCTACCTCTGTGTCTCTATTCCTGATATGCAAATAAGTTTATCTATACCATTTTTCTAGGTTCCACATGTATGTGTTAATATACAATATTTGCTTTTCTCTTTCTGACTTACTTCACTCTGTATGACAGACTCTAGGTCCACCCACGTCTCTACAAATGACCCAATTTTGTTCCCTTTTATGACTGAGTAATATTCCATTGTATATATGTACCACATCTTCTTTATCCATTCATCTGTTGATGGACATTTAGGTTGTTTCCATGTCCTGGCTATTGTAAATAATGCTGCAGTGAATATTGGGGTGCATGTGTCTTCTTGAATTACGTTTTTCTAAGGGTATATACCCAGTAGTGGGATTGCTGGGTCATATGGTAGTTCTATTTTTAGGTTTTTAAAATAATTAATTAATTAATCTGTTTTTGGCTGTGTTGGGTCTTCATTTCTGCATGTGGGCTTAGTTGTGGTGAATGGGGGCTACTCTTTGTTGTGGTGCACAGTCTTCTCATTGTGGTGGCTTCTCTTATTGTGGAGTATGGGCTCTAGGCATGCAGGCTTCAGTAGTTGTGGCACACGGACTTAGTTGCTCCGTGGCATGTGGGATCTTCCTGGACCAGGGCTTGAACCTATGTCCCCTGCATTGGCAGGCGGATTCTTAACCACTGCGCCACCAGGGAAGCCCTTAATTTAATTCTTTTTGTCAGTAGCTGTCCAGTTTCCCAGCACCACTTATTAAAGAGAATGTCTTTTCTCCACTGTATATTCTTACCTCCTTCCTCATAGATTACTTGACCATAGGTGCATGGGTTTATCTCTGGGCTTCTATCCTGTGCCACTGATCTATATTTTTGTTTTTGTGCCATACCATACTGCCTTGATTACTGTAGCTTTGTAGTATAGTCTGAAGTCAGGGAGCCTGATCCCTCCAGCTCCAGTTTTCTTTCTTAAGATTGCTTTAGCTCTTTGGGGTCTTTTGTGTTTCCATACAAATTGTAAACTTTTTTGTTCTAGTTCTGTGAAAAATGCATTGATAATTGGTAGGGATTTCGTTGAATCTGTTGATTGCATTGGGTAGTATAATCATTTTGACAATATTGATTCTGCCAATCCAAAAATATGGTATATCTATCTCTCCATCTGTCTGTGTCATCTTTGATTTCTTTCATCAGTATCTTATAGTTTTCTGAGTATAGATTTTTGCCTCCTTAGGTAGGTTTATTCCTAGGTATTTTATTCTTTTTGATGTAATGGTAAATGGGGTTGTTTCTTTAATTTATCTTTCTGATCTTTCATTGCTAATGTATAGGAATGCAGAGATTTCTGTGCATGAATTTAGTATCCTGAAACTTTACCATATTTATTGATTAGCTCTAGTAGTTTTCTGGTGGCATCTTTAGGATTTTCAACGTATAGTATCACGTCACCTGCAAAGAATGACAGTTTTACTTCTTTTTTTCCAATTTGGAATCCTTTTATTTCTTTTTCTTCTCTGATTGCTGTGGCTAGGACTTCCAAAACCATGTTGAATAATAGTGGTGAGAGTGGGCACCCTTGTCTTGTTCCTGATCTTAGAGGAAATGTTTTCAATTTTTCACCATTGAGAACGATGTGGGCTGTGGGTTTGTCATATATGGCCTTTATTATGTTGAGATAGGTTGCTTCTATGCCCACTTTCTGGAGGTTTTTTTTTTTTTTTTTATCATAAATGAGTGTTGAATATTGTCAAAAGTTTTTCTGCATCTATTGAGATGATCATATGGTTTTAATTCTTTAATTTGTTAATATGGTGTATCACATTGATTGATTTGCATATATTGAAGAATCCTTGCATCCCTGGGATAAATCCCACTTGGTCATGGTGTATGATCCTTTCAATGTGTTGTTGGATTATGTATGCTATTACTTTGTTAAGGATTTTTGTGTCTATGTTCATCAGTGATATTGGCCTGTAATTTTATTTTTTGTGATATCTTTGTCTAGTTTTTGTATCAGAGTGATGAAGGCCTTGTAGAATGAGTTTGGGAGTGTTTGTCCCTCTGCAAGTTTTAAAAAGAGTTTGAGATGGATAGGTGTTAGTTCTTCTCTGAATGTTTGATAGAATTCATCTGTGAAGCCACGTGGTCCTGGACTTTTGTTTGTTGGAAGATTTTTTTTTTTTGGAAGATTTTTTTTTTTTTTTTTTTTTTTTGTGAAAGCAATGGTGGGCAAACCTGCTGGTGCCTTTGCACAAGTCAAGATACCAGGCAGTAGTCATTGTGTTCTTAACTGCCACAAAATCACAGTAAAAAAAAAAAAAAAAGGAAAGAAGAAAGAAAAAGAAAAGCCAGTTTCAGTTAAGAATTTCCTTGTTGAAGTAGTAAAAATTATTAATTTCATTTAATCTTAAGTCTTGAGTACAAGTCTTTTTAACATTCTGTCTGATATAATGGGAAGTACAAATAAAGCACTTCTGTATGCCAAATGTAGTTCAAAGAAAAGCAACTGTGTGATTGATTGAATTGTGAGCTAAACTACCCTTTTTTTTTTTTAACATCTTTATTGGAGTATAATTGCTTTACAATGGTGTGTTAGTTTCAGCTTCACAACAAAATGAATCAGTTATATATATACATATATTCCCATATCTCTTCCCGCTTGCGCCTCCCTCCCTCCCACCCTCCCTATCCCACCCCTCCAGGCGGTCACAAAGCACCGAGCTGATCTCCCTGTGCTATGCGGCTGCTTCCCACTAGCTATCTACCTTACGTTTGGTAGTGTATATATGTCCATGCCTCTTTATCGCTTTGTCACCGTTTACCCTTCCCCCTCCCCATAGCCTCAAGTCCATTCTCTAGTAAGTCTGTGTCTTTATTCCTGTTTCACCCTTAGGTTTTTCATGACATTTTTTTTTCCTTAAATTCCATATATATGTGTTAGCATACGGTATTTGTCTCTCTCTTTCTGACTTACTTCACTCTGTATGACGGACTCTAGGTCTATCCACCTCATTACAAATAGCTCAATTTCGTCTCTTTTTATGGCTGAGTAATATTCCATTGTATATATGTGCCACATCTTCTTTATCCATTCATCCGATGATGGACACTTAGGTTGTTTCCATCTCTGGGCTATTGTAAATAGAGCTGCAATGAACATTTTGGTACATGACTCTTTTTGAATTTTGGTTTTCTCAGGGTATATGCCCAGTAGTGGGATTGCTGGGTCATATGGTAGTTCTATTTGAAGCTTTTTAAGGAACCTCCATACTGTTCTCCACAGTGGCTGTATCAATTTACATTCCCACCAACAGTGTAAGAGGGTTCCCTTTTCTCCACACCCTCTCCAGCATTGATTGTTTCTAGATTTTTTGATGATGGCCATTCTGACTGGTGTGAGATGATACCTCATTGTAGTTTTGATTTGCATTTCTCTAATGATTAGTGATGTTGAGCATTCTTTCATGTGTTTGTTGGCACTCTGTATATCTTCTTTGGAGAAATGTCTATTTAGGTCTTCTGCCCATTTTTGGATTGGGTTGTTTGTTTTTTTTGTTATTAAGCTGCATGAGCTGCTTATAAATTTTGGAGATTAATCCTTTGTCAGTTGCTTCATTTGCAAATATCTTCTCCCATTCTGAGGGTTGTCTTTTGGTCTTCTTTATGGTTTCCTTGGCTGCGCAAAAGCTTTTAAGTTTCATTAGGTCCCATTTGTTTACTTTTGTTTTTATTTCCATTTCCCTAGGAGGTGGGTCAAAAAGGACCTTGCTGTGATTTATGTCATAGAGTGTTCTGCCTATGTTTTCCTCTAAGAGTTTGATAGTTTCTGGCCTTACATTTAGGTCTTTAATCCATTTTGAGCTTATTTTTGTGTATGGAGTTAGGGAGTGATCTAATCTCATACTTTTACATGTAGCTGTCCAGTTTTCCCAGCACCACTTATTGAATAGGCTGTCCTTTCTCCACTGTACATTTCTGTCTCCTTTGTCAAAGATAAGGTGACCATATGTGTGTGGGTTTATCTCTGGGCTTTCTATCCTGTTCCATTGATCTATATTTCTGTTTTTGTGCCAGTACCATACTGTCTTGATTACTGTAGCTTTGTAGTATAGTCTGAAGTCAGGAAGCCTGATTCCTCCAGCTCCATTTTTCGTTCTCAAGATTGCTTTGGCTATTCGGGGTCTTTTGTGTTTCCATACAAATTGTGAAATTTTTTGTTCTAGTTCTGTGAAAAATGCCAGTGGTAGTTTGATAGGGATGGCATTGAATCTGTAGATTGCTTTGGGTAGTAGAGTCATTTTCACAATGTTGACTCTTCCAATCCAAGAACATGGTATATCTCTCCATCTATTTGTATCATCTTTAATTTCTTTCATCAGTGTCTTATAATTTTCTGCATACACGACTTTTGTCTCCTTAGGTATATTCCTAGGTATTTTATTCTTTTTGTTGCAATGGTAAATGGGAGTGTTTTCTTGATTTCACTTTCAGATTTTTCATCCTTATTGTATAGGAATGCCAGAGATTTCTGTGCATTAATTTTGTATCCTCCTACTTTACCAAATTCATTGATTAGCTCTAGTAGTTTTCTGGTAGCATCTTTAGGATTCTCTATGTATAGTATCATGTCATCTGGAAACAGTGACAGCTTTACTTCTTCTTTTCCAATTTGGATTCCTTTTATTTCCTTTTCTTCTCTGATTGCTGTGGCTAAAACTTCCAAAACTATGTTGAATAAGAGTGGTGAGAGTGGGCAACCTTGTCTTGTTCCTGATCTTAGTGGAAATGCTTTCAGTTTTTCACCATTGAGGACGATGTTGGCTGTGGGTTTGTCATATATGGCCTTTATTATGTTGAGGAAAGTTCCCTCTATGCCTACTTTCTGCAGGGTTTTTATCATAAATGGGTGTTGAATTTTGTCAAAAGCTTTCTCTGCATCTATTGAGATGATCATATGGTTTTTCTCCTTCAATTTGTTAATATGGTGTATCACGTTGATTGATTTGCGTATATTGAAGAATCCTTACATTCCTGGAGTAAACCCCACTTGATCATGGTGTATGATCCTTTTAATGTGCTGTTGGATTCTGTTTGCTAGTATTTTGTTGAGGATCTTTGCATCTATGTTCATCAGTGATATTGGCCTGTAGTTTTCTTTCTTTGTGACATCCTTGTCTGGTTTTGGTATCAGGGTGATGGTGGCCTCGTAGAATGAGTTGGGAAGTGTTCCTCCCTCTGCTATATTTTGGAAGAGTCTGAGAAGGATAGGTGATAGCTCTTCTCTAAATGTTTGATAGAATTCGCCTGTGAAGCCATCTGGTCCTGGGCTTTTGCTTGTTGGAAGATTTTTAATCACAGTTTCAATTTCAGTGCTTGTGATTGGTCTGTTCATATTTTCTATTTCTTCCTGATTCAGTCTTGGCAGGTTGTGCCTTTCTAAGAATTTGTCCATTTCTTCCAGGTTGTCCATTTTATTGGCATAGAGTTGCTTGTAGTAATCTCTCATGATCTTTTGTATTTCTGCAGTGTCAGTTGTTACTTCTCCTTTTTCCTTTCTATTTCTATTAATTTGAGTCTTCTCCCTTTTTTTCTTGATGAGTCTGGCTAATGGTTTATCAATTTTGTTTATCCTTTCAAAGAACCAGCTTTTAGTTTTATTGATCTTTGCTATTGTTTCCTTCATTTCTTTTTCATTTATTTCTGATTTGATTTTTATGATTTCTTTCTCCTGCTAACTTTGGGGTTTTTTTGTTCTTCTTTCTCTAATTGCTTTAGGTGCAAGGTTAGGTTGTTTATTCGAGATGTTTCCTGTTTCTTAAGGTGGGCTTGTATTGCTATAAACTTCCCTCTTAGAACTGCTTTTGCTGCATCCCATAGATTTTGAGTCGTCCTGTCTCCATTGTCATTTGTTTCTAGGTATTTTTTGATTTCCTCTTTGATTTCTTCAGTGATCACTTCGTTATTAAGTAGTGTATTGTTTAGCCTCCATGTGTTTGTATTTTTTACAGATCTTCTCCTGTAATTGATATCGAGTCTCATAGCGTTGTGGTCGGAAAAGATACTTGATACAATTTCAATTTTCTTAAATTTACCAAGCCTTGATTTGTGACCCAAGATATGATCTATCCTGGAGAATGTTCCATGAGCACTTGAGAAAAATGTGTATTCTGTTGTTTTTGGATGGAATGTCCTATAAATATCAATTAACTACATCTTGTTTAATGTATCATTTAAAGCTTGTGTTTCCTTATTTATTTTCATTTTGGATGATCTGTCCATTGGTGAAAGTGGGGTGTTAAAGTCCCCTACTATGAATGTGTTACTGTCGATTTCCCCTTTTATGGATGTCAGTATTTGCCTTATGTATTGAGGTGCACCTATGTTGGGTGTGTAAATATTTACAATTGTTATATTTTCCTCTTGGATCGATCCCTTGATCATTATGTAGTGTCCTTCTTTGTCTCTTGTAATAGTTTTTATTTTAAAGTCTATTTTGTGTGATATGAGAATTGCTACTCCAGCTTTCTTTTGGTTTCCATTTGCATGGAATATCTTTTTCCATCCCCTTACTTTCAGTCTGTATGTGTCTCTAGGTCTGAAGTGGGTCTCTTGTAGACAGCAAATATATGGGTCTTGTTTTTGTATCCATTCAGCCAATCTTTGTCTTTTGGTGGGAGCATTTAGTCCATTTACATTTAAGGTAATTATCGATATGTGTGTTCCCATTCCCATTTTCTTAATTGTTTTGGGTTCATTATTGTAGGTCTTTTCCTTCTTTTGTGTTTCTTGCCTAGAGAAGTTCCTTTAGCAGTTGTTGTAGGGCTGGTTTGGTGGTGCTGAACTCTCTCAGCTTTTGCTTGTCTGTAAAGGTTTTAATTTCTCCATCAAATCTGAATGAGATCCTTGCTGGGTAGAGTAATCTTGGTTGCAGGTTTTTCTCCTTCAACACTTTCAATATGTCCTGCCACTCCCTTCTGGCTTGCAGAGTTTCTGCTGAAAGATCAGCTGTTAACCTTATGGGGATTCCCTTGTGTGTTATTTGTTGTTTTTCCCTTGCTGCTTTTAATATGTTTTCTTTGTATTTAATTTTTGACAGTTTGATTAATATGTGTCTTGGCGTATTTCTCCTTGGATTTATCCTGTATGGGACTCTCTGTGCTTCCTGGACTTGATTAACTATTTCCTTTCCCATATTAGGGAAGTTTTCAACTATAATCTCTTCAAATATTTTCTCAGTCCCTTTCTTTTTCTCTTCTTCTTCTGGAACCCCTATAATTCGAATGTTGGTGCGTTTAATGTTGTCCCAGAGGTCTCTGAGACTGTCCTCAGTTCTTTTCATTCTTTTTTTTTTTTTCTGCTCTGCAGTAGTTATTTCCACTATTTTACCTTCCAGGTCACTTATCCGTTCTTCTGCCTCAGTTATTCTGCTATTGATCCCATCTAGAGTACTTTTAATTTCATTTATTGTGTTGTTCATCGTTGCTTGTTTCATCTTTAGTTCTTCTAGGTCCTTGTTAACTGATTCTTGCATTTTGTCCATTCTATTGTCCATTCTATCTCCAAGATTTCGGATCAACCTTACTATCATTATTCTGAATTCTTTTTCAGGTAGACTGCCTATTTCCTCTTCATTTGTTAGGTCTGGTGGGTTTTTATCTTGCTCCTTCATCTGCTGTGTGTTTTTCTGTCTTTTCATTTTGCTTATCTTACTGTGTTTGGGGTCTCCTTTTTTGCAGGCTGAAGGTTCGTAGTTCCTGTTGTTTTTTGTGTCTGTCCCCAGTGGCTAAGGTTGGTTCAGTGGGTTGTGTAGGCTTCCTGGTGGAGGGTACTAGTGCCTGTGTTCTGGTGGATGAGGCTGGATCTTGTCTTTCTGGTGGGCAGGTCCACGTCTGGTGGTGTGTTTTGGGGTGTCTGTAGACTTATTATGATTTTGGGCAGCCTCTCTGCTAATGGGTCGGGTTGTGTTCCTGTCTTGCTAGTTGTTTGGCATAGGATGTCCAGCACTGTAGCTTGCTGGTCGTTGAGTGAAGCTGGGTGCTGGCGTTGAGATGGAGATCTCGGAGATTTTTGCTGTTTGATATTATGTGCAGCTGGGAAACCTCTTGTGGGCCAGTGTCCTGAAGTTGGCTCTCCCACCTCAGAGGCACAGCACTGACTCCTGGCTGCAGCACCAAGAGCCTTTCATCCACAGGGCTCGTTAATTTGGGATGATTGGTTGTCTATTCAGGTATTCCACAGATGCAGGGTATATCAAGTTGATTGTGGAGCTTTAATCCGCTGCTTCTGAGGGTGCTGGGAGAGATTTCCCTTTCTCTTCTTTGTTGTCACAGTTCCCAGGGGCTCAGCTTTGGATTTGGCCCCGCCTGTGCGTGTAGGTCGCCGGAGGGCGTCTGTTCTTTGCTCAGACAGGACGGGGTTAAAGGAGCCGCTGATTCGGAGGCTCTGGCTCACTTAGGTCGGGGGGTAGGGAGGGTCACGGAGTGTGGGGCGGGCCTGCGGCGGCAGAGGCTGGACGTGACGTTGCAGCCTGAGGCGCGCCGTGCGTTCTCCCGGGGGAGTTGTCCCTGGATCCCGGGACCCTGGCAGTGGTGGGCTGCACAGGCTCCCCGGAAGGGCGTGTGGCTAGTGACCTGTGTTCGCACACAGGCCTCCTGGTGGCGGCAGCAGCGGCCTTAGAGTCTCATGTCTGTCTCTGGGCTCCGCACTTTTAGCCGCGGCTCGCGCCCGTCCCTGGAGGTCTCTCAAGCCGCGTTCTTAATCCCCTCTCCTCGTGCACCAGGAAACAAAGAGGGACGTAAAAGTCTCTTGCCTCTTCGGCAGGTCCAGACTTTTTCCCAGACTCTCTCCCGGCTAGCCGCGGTGCACTAATGCCCTGGAGGCTGTGTTCACGCCGCCAACCTCAGTCCTCTCCGGGGGCTCCGACAAAAGCCAGAGCCTCAGCTTCCAGTCCCGCCCGCCCTGGCGGGCGAGCAGACAAGCCTCTCGGCTGGTGAGTGCCGGTCGGCCCGATCCTCTGCGCTGGAATCTGTCCGCTTTGCCCTCCGCACCCCTGTTGCTGTGCTCTCCTCCGCGGCTCCCAAGCTCCCCCACTCCACCTCCCGAAGTCTCCACCCGCGAAGGGGCTTCCTAGTGTGTGGACACTTTTCCTCCTTCACAGCTCTCTCCCGCTGGTGCAGGACCCGTCCCTATCCTTTTGTCTCTGTTTAGTTTTTTCTTTTGCCCTAACCAGGTACGTGGGGGGTTCCTTGCCTTTTGGGAGGTCTGAGGTCTTCTGCCAGCGTTCAGTAGGTGCTCCGTAGGAGTTGTTCCACGCGTAAATGTATTTCTGGTGTATCTGTGGGGAGGAAGGTGATCTCCGCGTCTTACTCTTCCGCCATCTTCCCGGAAGTCCTCTTGGAAGATTTTTAATTGAAGTTTCAATTTTATTATTTGTGATTGATCTGTGTATATTTTCTAATTCTTCCTGGTTCAATCTTAGAAAGTTGTACCTTTCCAAGAATTTATCCATTTCCTCCAGGTTGTCCATTTTTGTGGCATATAGTTGCTTGTAGTAGTCTCTTAGTATGCTTTCTATTTCTGTGGTGTCTGTTATAACTTCTCCTTTTTCATTTCTAATTTTATTGATTTGAGTCCTCTCCCTCTTCTTCTTGATGAGTGTGGCTAATGGGTTATCAATTTTGTTTATCTTCTCAAAAAACCAGATTTTAGTTTTATTGATCTTTGCTATTGTTTTCTTTGTTTCTCTTTCATTTATTTCTGCTCTGATCTTTATGATTTCTTTCCTTCTGCTAACTTTGGGTTTTGTTTGTTCTTCTTTCTCTAGTTCCTTTAGGTGTAAGGTTAGATTGTTTATTTGAGATGTTTTTTGTTTCTTGAGGTAGGCTTATATTGCTATAAACTTCCCTCTTAGCACTGCTTTTTCTGCATCCCATAGGTTTTGGGTCATCATGTTTTCGTTGTCATTTGTATTTAGGTATTTTTTGATTTCTCCTTTGATTTCTTCAGTGATCTCTTGGTTATTTAGTAACATATTGTTTAGCTTCCATGTGTTTGTGTTTTTTACAGTTTTTCCTCTGTAATTGATTTCTAATCTCATAGCATTGTGGTCAGAAAAGTTGCTTGATATGATTTCAATTTTCTTAAATTTATTGAGACTTGATTTGTGACCCAAGATGTCATCTATCCTGGAGAATGTTCCAGGTGCACTTGAGAAGAAAGTGTAATCTGCTGTTTTTGGATGGAATGTCCTGTAAATATCAATTAAATCTATCTGATCTATTGTGACATTTAAAGCCTGTATTTCCTTATTAATTTTCTGTTTTGATGATCTGTCCATTGGTGTAAGTGAGGTATTAAAGTCCCTCACTACTATTGTGTTACTGTCGATTTCCTCTTTTATGGCTGTTAGCAATTGCCTTATGTATTGAGGTGCTCCTGTGTTGGGTGCATAAATATTTACAATTGTTATATCTTCTTCTTGGATTGCTCCCTTGATCTTTATGTAGGGTCCTTCTTTGTCTCTTGTAATAGTCTTTTATTTTAAAGTGTATTTTATCTGATATGAGTATTGCTACTCCAGTTTTCTTTTGATTTCCATTTGCATGGAATATCTTTTTCCACCCCTTCACTTTCAGTCTGTATGTGTCCCTAGGTATGAAGTGGGTCTCTTGTAGACAGCATATATATGGGTCTTGTTTTTCTATCCATTCAGCAAGCCTATGTCTTTTGGTTGGAGCATTTAATCCATTTACGTTTAAGGTAATTATTGATATGTATGTTCCTATTACCATTTTCTTAATAGCTTTGGGTTTGTTTTGTGGGTCTTTTTCTTCTCTTGTGTTTCCTGCCTAGAGGAGTTCCTTTAGCATTTGTTGTAAAGCTGGTTTGGTGGTGCTGAAGTCTCTTAACTTTTGCTTGTCTGTAAAGCTTTTGATTTCTCTGACTAATCTGAATGAGATCCTTGCTGGGTAGAGTAATATTGATTGTAGGTATTTCCTTTTCATCACTTTAAATATATTCTGCCACTCCCTTCTTGCCTGAAGAATTTCTGCTGAAAAATCAGCTGATAACTTTATGGGGATTCCCTTGTGTTTTATTTGTGGTCTTTCCCTTTCCATTTTTAATATTTTTTCTTTGAATTTAACTTTTGTTAGCTTGATTAATATGTGTCTTGGTGTGTTTCTCCTTGGGTTTATCCTGTATGTTACTCTCTGAGCTTCCTGGACTTGGGTGGCTATTTCCTTTCCCATGTTAGGATGTTTTCGACTATAATCTCTTCAAATATTTTCTCAGACCCTTTCTCTTTCTCTTCTTCTTCTGGGACCTCTATAATTCGAATGTTGGTGCATTTAATGTTGTCCCAGATGTCTCTGAGACTGTCCTCATTTCTCTTCATTCTTTTTTTTTTTTTTTTTTTTTAATTCAGCTCCTCTGTAGTTATTGCCAACATTCTATCTTCCAGGTCACTTATTCATTCTTCTGCTTCAGTTATTCTGCTATTGATTCCTTCTAGTGTATTTTTCATTTCAGTTATTGTTTTGTTCATCACTTTTTTTTTTTTAAGTTCTTCTTGGTCCTTGTTAAAGATTTCTTTTGTTTTCTCGATCCATGCCTCCATTTTATTTCCGAGATTTTGAATCTTCTTTACTATCATTACTGTGAATTATTTTTCAGGTAGGTTGCCTATTTCCTCTTCATTTATTTGGTCTTGTAAGTTTTTACCTTGCTCCTTCGCCTGTAACATATTTTTTGTCATCGCAATTTTTTTTTTTTTTTTTTGATGGCTGGAGCTTTGTTTCTTTCTTGCTGGTTGTTTGGCCTGAAGAGTCCGGTACTGGGTTTGCAGGCAGTTGTGTAGAGTCTTGGTGCTGAGATGAGGACCTCCAGGAGACCTCACACCAATTAATATTCCCTGGGGTCTGAGTTTCTCTGTTTAAAAAAAGGCAACAAACAAAAAGAAGGAGAACAATAACAAAGAATAAAATATAAAATTAGAAAATAAATATATATTAGAAAAAATATAAATGAAACAACAACAGGCTAAACAGAACCACAATAGCAAGAAAAAAAAGGAAGAAAATAATACCAGGAGAGGTCTTGGGGAGGGTGGGCGAGCAGGGCTTAAACTCAACGCAGCTGGAGGTGTTCCTTTGGGTGGATGGGGGAAATGCTGACTGCATTCCTCTCTGACCCCCAAAGGCCTCTCCCCATCCCCACTAATCCCCACTCTGTGTATTTACCCCTCTGATCATGGGAACCCCTCCCCTCTCCCAGCTGCTCCTCAGAGGTGCCAGTCCCATTCCACCTCCACTTTTCCTTTCCCCTTTCTTCCCCCCCCATTCTACATGGTCGTGTGGGGATTTCTCCTATCCCTTTAAGTGTCTGATGTCCCCCACTAGTGCCTGGTAGGTGCCCTAGTTGTGACGAGATGTATCCTCCTACTCTGCCATCTTGACTTCTATAGTTGTGTTTTTAAAAAGAATTCCTGACCCTGAATTCATAAAGTATTCTTTTATTCTATTTTTTAAAACTTTATTGTTTTTCTTTTTCACATTTAGATCTAAATTAGAGTTAAGTTTTAACTTTGGTCAATGTCAGTTTTTTCTATATTGATATGAAATTATCCCAGTTATCATTTATTGTAAAAACAAACAAACAAACAGTGACCATCATTTCTCCATGACTCTGCACTGGCATTTCATCATAAATCAAGTTTCTTGGATTTTTTTTGTTGTTGTTGTTCCATTGGTAAATATATATCTATATTTATATATCTTGTACCAAGACAACAATGCCTTAAATTTTGTAAATAGTATAGCTTTGTCATTGTCTTGATATTTGTTAGAGAAAGTTCACTCATCATTTCTAGAATGTCTTGGTTATTCTTGGCCCTTTGCATTTTCTTGTGTATTTTAGAAACAGTTTGTCAAGTCCTGCCCAACCCCTCACCCAAAGAGGAAATCTATTGTAATTTTTTTTGAGACAGTATCATATTTACCAAATTGGAAAGATTTGACATTTTCACAATATTGAGTCCACTGTCTGAAAATGATGTATCTCTCTACTCATTTGTATCTCTTTAATAGTCTCAATAATATAGCTTTATAGTTTTATTCACATCTTTTAGTGGATTTATTCATTGATATTTGATACTTCTCATGCTTTAAAATTGTAATTTTAAAAACTAATTTCTACCTCTTTGTGGCTAATATACAGAAATATTATTAATTTTAAATATTAAACTTGTATCTAGTACTTATGCCAAACTCATGTGCTTGCTTTAATGATTAATCTGTAAATTCTTATATATTTTTCATGTATGCAATCTACCACTCCTTCCCTTGTCACACACATAGAATGTAGTCATAGTCTAATTTGTGCCCGGTGTGTAACACCTAATATTACATGGAGCAAATTCTAGACCAGTGTTTCTATTTTTTTTTTTTTTGCGGTATGGGGGCCTCTCACTGTTGTGGCCTCTCCTGTTGCGGAGCACAGTCTTCAGACGTGCAGGCTCAGCGGCCATGGCTCACGGGCCCAGCCGCTCCGCGGCATGTGGGATCTTCCTGGACCGGGGCACGAACCCGTGTCCCCTGCATCGGCAGGCAGACTCTCAACCACTGCACCACCAGGGAAGATCTAGACCAGTGTTTCTTAACCAGGGTTGAGAGTTTTTTTTCAATAAAACATTCCTGTGTCTTACCAGCTTCTATAGGTTTGGGCTAGGGCTTGATTATATCTGTTCTGAAAAATTTCCCAGATTGTTCTGATGTAAAAACCTGGTTCAATACCAATAAAGTAATGTGAAATACAAATCAATTGCCTGTATAATTCAAGCCCTAAATATATTTCACTCTTAACTGTCTGAGTAACTGAGGCAAAAACACTCATTGTTTTGGTTTGCTTGAATTTCCTTTTACTCTTGATTTGGTAATGGTACACTCTAAGAAAACAACCAATAGAAATTTAAATGTTAGATTTATTTGTAAGAAGAAATAAGAATTTAAAAGTGAGATCTTTTGAATCTTCTTTTAAAAGAATTTTGGTAGAGTAAGCTAAGAAATGGATGTCTGGAGAAGAGGTGGCTGAATGTTTTCTCTTTTGGCTGAAATCTCAACAAACAACAAGCTACAATGAGTAAATCATTTTTAAATGGATGAGACTAGGGATCCAGATGTTTGGAAGCAAGATACTAGTTGGTAATGTGCTGTAGCACATCATCCAGCCCCTTCCTGAGGGAAATGATAACAAAGCCAGACTCTCTGCTTTCTAAATATCCTCTAGAAACCAATCTTGTTGTCACCAACATCACAACTTTGTTTCAGCTGGCAATTTGCCAACATCTGCTTGGCAAGGATATTTTTTCCCTTCAACTCTCAGATATACATTTTCCCATTTTGAAACACTGAACCCAACACACAGCAAGAAAAGAGTATTGAAAATCACAAAGGCTATATTCTAATCCATTTTCAGGAAAACTTCCAATCTTCTTACTTAAAGTATTATTTTTACCTTCAAAATCTTGGCAGCATAAATTATCAGTGTGTACATCACTGTTTGGAGTAATCCAACTGAGTGAAGCATACATGCATATACAGCTGTGCAGGTAGTTCTTCACAGTTATTTGGTTTTTTTGAAGAAAAAGGGTCAGATGCAGCAGTCTTAAATTACAGAATATCAAAAATTGCATTTTACTAGCATTTCAACCCCAAGGGTTTATGGATTTTGAAAATGAAATGGTTGGAAGGGGAAAGATTTACTAAACATACAGAATCATCAATAATGTCCATTACATTTTGGCTGGAACAAGGTCATCTTTTTGGTTCTTTGACCACTTTAATGATTGCCAAAATTATCTGATCATTTGTTGAGTGTACAAGTTGTATTTATTGGGAGAGGAGACAGAGAATTTCTTTGTAGCTCAGAGGCCAAGTTGGACAGATAGACTACTTCAGCATTGCACAAGCCAGCTGAGAGATAATTAAGTCATTTGAATGTGAGCTTTCTTGGCTTCCCTTTCCCATTTTTTCCCCTTGTCTCTTCTTGGAAGCAAACCATGGCTCTTGTCCCGTGTCCTTCCCCCAAGTCTTTTTAACATTCCCTCCTCCAGCCCGAGGTAAGTGTGAAATATTTCTGCTTATAGAGGAAAAAGTGTTGAGAAAAATTACTAGCAAAGATTCATAAAAGAAAACTTAGATTCCTATAGAGCCTTGTGAAAATGTTTCCCTTAACCCTATGTTATCTCAAAATGATCTATATAAGTATCACTTCTCCTTTAGACTGTAAATTCCTGCAGGACAAGATTCTGTCTTATTCTTCTTTGCATTCCTAGCACCTAATATAATAGGTGTTGAAGAAATGCTACTTGAACCCAAGGAGATCACCTAATCCAACTTTATTTTATGGAGAAGGAAACAGACCCAGAATGCAAAGTGATTTGTCCAAGTTTCCAAGATAATCAGTGGTAATGTCCTACTCTGCAGAAGAGTTTTCAAAACCAGCTTTTATTTTTTGCTGTCACAGACTATTTGCTCACTCTGTGCTGTGCAGACTCAGTCGGAGAGGAGCATATTACGCACACGAGGCCACTTGGAGACATCATAAGAAATTTTGGACAGTGGGACCATCATTTGGCTGGTGGTCCTTGGCTCTCCACATTTTGTTCTCATAGTCCCAGATGGTAGCGTAATTTCACATGCCCAGTGCCTGGCTAAATGATTTTGTCCAAACTCAGTATCAAGAAGATAATATGGTGCAACTTGGGCGGGACCAATAATTTAGAACCTACAACATAAATAATCTGGGCTTTTTTATTTAAGTAAATACATTTGTATCTTGCTACACAAAGGCTAACTGCAGATCATTTTTATATTTTTGTATCTTCAAATCTAAGTAACTTTTAAAACTTTAAAACCTTTAGGTGTTTAAAACCTTTTCTCTTTGTTGAACAAAATTCTGTCACTTCCCCATTTGTATATAATACATACATACATATAAAAATATTAATTGCGTTAACAATATCAAATGTCTTAAAATTGATGATATAATTTAGTTGTTTTTAAGACATATACTAGAATGTCAGTATTTCATTACTCTTTGTTTCATAGGTGATATTATTTCCTAAGAAATTATTTTGGGGTATTTCATTACAAGTTAATTCTCCCCGAGTATTTAAAATGGTTTTCCTACATAACTAAATGTTTGACTCACTTTCTATAAAAATAGAGTGTATTATTCAAAATAAGAGACATTGGTTGCTTTCCAAAAAATTAGTATCAACTATTTAGTTCACATCCGAGCTATAATACAACATTGTTCCTGTTTTGACTGCTGTTTTGACTTAGAATCATTCCCTATTTAATGGCCAACAAATGTTGAATTTGGAGATAGAATTACATACATTGGATTAAATGCCATATACAAATAAATACAGTATGCTGCTGTTTAAGGACTGCTGGGGTAACCTACCGCCAAGTATTGAAACATTAAATCCTACTACATTTCTACTAAGTAATAATATAGGCATGAGGTGCACTGAAGAATAGGAGGTAATGCAGCTATTGAAATCAACAGAATCAGGCATCCTGTCACCAATTTGGGCTGGAAACTTGCCAAGGTAGATTTTATTTTATTTTATTATTTTTTTTAACTACTGTTAAAGCTGTCAGAATTAAAATGTACACATACACACACATGCACACTACAAATAGGGACAAAAATGAATACCAGTCAAGGGGTTGAGGACTTTGGAATTTCAGTTTCTTCTCATGTAATACAGCTTAAGTTACTTGTTGGGTCATTTCTTTGCTCTCACATCAAGATACCTATTTGGATATAGTGAAACTACCTTTAAATATTTTATGTAATGTTTCTTTTTCTGACTAAAGACCAGTATCTGTGTTCAGGTCTATATTATTGTTTCCCCATTGGTGAAGCTCTACTTCTCTATAGAACAAAAACCTTTATAGAAATAAAATAGTTGCAAAAATATGTCCATGTCTTTTCTTTTCTCTTTTAATAAGCAGGGTATAATAGATTCAAAATGTATGTCACCTTGGTGCATTGTGGTATTTGGGTAGGACTTAGCAAGAAATTCTTAGCAGAAATTCTTGGCATTTCTATATGCTTTTATTTCTATTATCTCCAATACTTTGAAATTTCAAAGAACAGTTTTGGTGCTAATTACCAGATTTTGACTTTTATGAAAACCCCACACCACATGTCCTGATTTTATAGTTGCATGTGGAATCTGAAATGTGGTTTTATCAAAATAAACTCACACTTTGGTGTGTGGAATTTCACTTGTAAAGTAGAGATCATAATTTCAAAAACAAACACAAATTGCACTTGGTTTTGCTTGAAAAAATAAAATGCTTGGCTGTGATGAGATGAAAAATGTTTTACTCAAGTACTGGCTTTTCTCTGAAAAGCATCTCTGGTCAGAGCCAAGTGGTCGTGAACAGCGTCATATTGCATGTAAGCACCTTGGCATCTCCTTATTTAATTGGTATTTTAAAACAAGGAGGTATTTCCTCCCTCCAACCTTAACATTCTTTTTCTGAAACCCAAAGATCTGTTCTAACATTTTTTGCTTGTTTGGGTCAAGAGCAGTATTTGTAAGAACGAGTTACTGGGAAAATAGAAGATTCTTAAATTACTAATTAAGTCCAAGAAAAAAATTGAATCCACTGCTGTCTAATGCAGAAATATTCAGTTGTTTCTTGGGAGGTAGTTAGTGTAGTGAAAGACAAATCTGTATTTGAATTCTGGCTCTGCCACCTACTAGCTGTTTTACCTTGAGCAAGTTACATAACCTCTCAATGTCCAAGCTCCCTCATCTAATAAAATGGCAATAATTAAAAGAATAATTTTGAAAGTGAAATGAGAAATGAGACATGTAGAATCTCTAGTGAAGTGCCTGGAACATAGTAGCCAGTGAAGCTGCTGGTGCCTGTGATGGCATTTTAAGTTCATGGAAACAGAACAAAATCAAATATCATCAGAACACTTGAGTTACTTAGATTTTTAAGTTTTATATGTGAAATGAGAAAACAGTTTGTGCTAGTTTTACCTATCATCAACTCCATAAAAATTCTTGATTTTGTTATGCATTAAAGCTATTTCAAAAGAATTAGCCCTCATGATCAAACAGGCCCATAGCCCAGTAACAGAAGAATGCAAGAAAAGTTCCTGCAAGAAAGGGACGTACACTTGAGACTCGTTTTGAAATTTATAAGGTACACAGTACATCCCTGGAGGCCAAGGAAGGAGAGCATAAAGCAGAGAGAAGTGGAGAGTGTGGTCCTGTTGTCAACAGATTTGGGTTGAGAACGACTCCTACCACTTGCCTGCTATAAAGTTTTCAGCAGGTCAATTAGCCTCCCAAAGATGAGTAGTGACATTTATCACAGTTACTTTAAGAATCAAATGAAATAATACATTCAAAGTTTTAGCAAGGTCCCTGACACGTGACAAACATTAAATAGATGGGTTTAACTCTCAACATGATTATTACTCCTCCTTTCCTTCTTTTTTTTTTTTTTTCCTCCTTTCCTTTTAAGACTCTTTCTTGGTGGCATCTACTTACCTTCCTGGAAGGAACACAAATGGACTAGAAAATATAATTATGCTTCCCTTTTGATTTGAATATTTTAATTAATTATTTTAACATCTTTATTGGAGTGCAATTGCTTTACATTGTTGTGTTAGTTTCTGCTGTATAACAAAGTGAATCAGCTATACGTATACTTATATCCCCATATCCCTTCCCTCTTGTGTCTCCCTCCCACCCTCCCTATTCCACCCCTTTAGGTGATCATAAAACACCGAGCTGACCTCCCTCTGCTATACGGCTGCTTCCCACTAGCTATCTATTTTACATTTCGTAGTGTATATATGTCCGTGCTACTCTCTCACTTCGTCCCAGCTTACCCTGCCCACTCCCTGTGTCCTTAAGTCCATTCTCTACATCTGCATCTTTATTCCTGTCCTGCCCCTAGGTTCTTCAGAACCATTTTGTTTTTAGATTCCATATATATGTGTTAGCATACGGTATTTGTTTTTCTCTTTCTGACTTACTTCACTCTGTATGACAGACTCTAGGTCCATCCACCACACTACAAATAACTCAATTTCATTTCTTTTTATGGCTGAGTAATATTCCATTGTATATATGTGCCACATCTTCTTTATCCATTCATCTGCCGATGGACACCTACCTTGTTTCCATGTCCTAACTATTGTAAAGAGTGGTGCAATGAACATTGTGCTACATGACGCCTTTTGAATTATGTTTTTCTCAGGGTATATACACAGTAGTGAGATTGCAGGGTCATATGGCAGTTCTATTTTTACTATTTTATGAAACTGCCAAACTGTTCTCCATAGTGACTCTATCAATTTGCATTCCCACCAAAAGTGCAAGACGGATCCCTTTTCTTCACACCCTCTCCAGCAGTTATTGTTGTTTGTACGTATTCTGATGATGGCCACATTCTGACCAGTGTGAGGTGATACCTCACTGTAGTTTTGATTCGCATTTCTCTAATGATTAGTGATGTTGAGCATCCTTTCATGTGTTTGTTGGTGATCTGTATATCTTCTTTGGAGAAATGTCTATTTAGGTCTTCAGCCCATTTTTTGATTGGATTGTTTATTTATTTATTTAAATATTGAGCTGCATGAGCTCTTTATATATTTGGGGGATTAATTCTTTGTCCACTGATTCACTTGCAAATAATTTCTCCCATTCGGAGGGCTATCTTTTCATTTTGTTTACGGTTTCCATTGCTGTGCAAAAGCTTTTACGTTTCATTAGGTCCATTTGCTTATTTTTGTTTTTATTTCCATTTCTCTAGGAAGTGGGTCAAAAAGGATCTTGCTGTGATTTATGTCATAGAGTATTCTGCCTATGTTTTCCTCTAAGAGTTTGATAGTGTCTAGTCTTACACTTAGGTCTTTAATGTATTTTGAGTTTATTTCTGTGTATGGTGTTAGGAAGTGTTCTAATTTCATTCTTTTACATGTAGTTGTCCAGTTTTCCCAGCACCACTTATTGAAGAGGCTGTCTTTTCTCCATTGTGTAGTCTTGCCTCCTTAATCAAAGATAAGGTGACCATAGGTGTGTGGGTTTATCTCTGAGCTTTCTATCCTGTTCCATTGATCTATATTTCTGTTTTTGTGCCAGAACCATACTGTCTTGATTAGTGTAGATTTGTAGTATAGTGTGAAGTCAAGGAGCCAGATTCCTCCAGCTCCGTGTTTTTTTTTCAAGTTTCCTTTAGCTATTCAGAGTCTTTTGTGTTTCCATACAAATTGTGAAATATTTTGTTCTAGTTCTGTAAAAATGCCATTGGTAATTTGATAGGGAATGCATTGAATCTGTAGATTGCTTTGGGGAGTATAGTCACTTTCACAATATTGATTCTTCCAATCCAGATATCTCTCCATCTGTTGGTATGATCTTTAATTTCTTTCATCAGTGTCTTACAGTTTTCTGCATACAGGTCTTTTGTCTCCCTAGGTAGGTTTATTCCTAGGTATTTTATTCTTTTTGTTGCAGTGGTAAATGGGAGTGTTTCCTTAATTTCTTTTGCAGATTTTTCATCATTAGTGTATAGGAATACAAGAGATTTCTGTGCACTAATTTTGTATCCTGCTACTTTACCAGATTCATTGATTAGCTCTAGCAGTTTTCAGGTAACATCTTTATGATTCTCTATATATAGTATCATGTCATCTGCAAACAGTGACAGTTTTACTTCTTTTCCCATTTGGATTCCTTTTATTTCTTTTTCTTTTCTGATTGCTATGGCTAAAACTTCCAAAACTATGTTGAATAATAGTGGTGAGAGTGGGCAACCTTGTTTTGTTTCTGATCTTAGTGGAAATGGTTTCAGTTTTTCACCATTGAGAATGATGTTTGCTGTGGATTTGTCATATATGGCCTTTATTATATTGAGGTAAGTGCCCTCTATGGCTACCTTCTATAGGATTTTGATCATAAATGGGTGTTGAATTTGTCGAAAGCTTTTTCTGCATCTATGAGATGATCATATGGTTTTTCTCCTTCAACTTGTTAATATGGTTTATCACATTGACTGATTTGCGTATATTGAAGAATCCTTGCGTTCCAGTGATAAATCTCACTTGATCATGGTGTACGATCCTTTTAATGTGCTATTGGATTCTGTTTGCTAGTATTTTATTGAGGAATTTTGCTTCTATGTTCATCAGTGATATTGGTCTGTAGTTTTCTTTTTTTGCAGTATCTTTGTCTGCTTTTGGTATCAGCATGATGGTGACCTTGTAGAATGAGTTTGGGAGGGTTCCTCCCTCTGTTATATTTTGGAAGAGTTTGAGAAGGATAGGTGTTAGCTCTTCTCTAAATGTTTGATAGAATTCACCTGTGAAGCCATCTGGTCCATGGCTTTTGTTTGTTGGAAGATTTTAAATCACAGTTCCAATTTCAGTGCTCGTGATTGGTCTGTTCATATTTTCTATTTCTTCCTGGTCAGTCTCAGAAGGTTATGCTTTTCTATGGATTTGTCCATTTCTTCCAGGTTGTCCATTTTATTGGCATATAGTTGCTTGTAGTAATCTCTCATGATCCTTTGTATTTTGGCAGAGTCAGTTCTTATTTTTCCTTTTTCATTTCATATTCTATTGATCTGAGTCCTCTCCCTTTTATTCTTGATGAGTCTGGCTAGTGGTTTATCAATTTTGTTTATCTTCTCAAAGAACCAGCTTTTAGTTTTATTGTTCTTTCCTATTGTTTTCTTCATTTCTTTTTCATTTGTTTCTGATCTGATCTTTATGATTTCTTTCCTTCTGCTAACTTTGGGGTTTTTTTGTTCTTCTTTCTCTAATTGCTTTAGGTGTAAGGTTATGTTGTTTATTTGAGATGTTTCTTGTTTCTTAATGTAAGATTGTATTGCTATATACTTCCCTCTTAGAACTGCTTTTGCTGCATCTCATAGGTTTTGGATCATCATGTTTCCAGTGTCATTTGCTTCTAGGTATTTTTTGATTTCCTCTTTGATTTCTTCAGTGATCTCTTGGTTATTTAATAGCATATTGGTTAGCCTACATGTGTTTTCATTTTTATTACTGTTTTTTTTTTCCCTGCAATTGATATCTAGTCTCATAACGTGTGGTCAAAAAAGATATTTGATACGATTTCAATTTTCTTCAGCTTACCAAGACTTGATTTGTGACCTAAAGTATGATCTATCCTGGAGAATGTTCCATAAGCACTTAAGAAGAAAGTGTATTCTGTTGTTTTTGGATGGAATGTCCTATAAATATTAATTAAGTCCATCTTGTTTAATGTCACTTAAAGCTTGTATACCTTATTTATTTTCATTTTGGTTGAGCTGTCCATTGGTGAAAGTGAGGTGTTAAATTCCTCTACTACGACTGTGTTACTGTTGACTTCCCATTTTGGGCTGTTAGCATTTGTCTTATGTATTGAGGTGATCCTATGTTGGGTGCATATATATTTACAATTTTTATATCTGCTTCTTAGATTGATCTCTTGATCATTCTGTAGTGTCCTTCTTTGTCTCTTGTAATAGCCTTTATATTGAAGTATATTTTGTCTGATATGAGAGTTGCTACTCCAGCTTTCTTTTGATTTCCATTTGCATGGAATATCTTTTTCCATCCCCTCACTTTCAATCTGTAAGTGTCCCTAGGTATAAAGTGGGTCTCTTGTGGACAGCATATATATGGTTCTTGTTTTTGTATCTATTCAGCCAATCTATGTCTTTGGTTGGAGCATTTAATCCACTTACATTTAAGGTAATAATCGATATGTATGTTCCTATTACCATTTCCTGAATTGTTTTGGGCTTGTTATTGTAGGTCTTTTCCTTCTCTTGTGTTTTCTGTCTAGAGGAGTTCCTTTAGCATTTGTTGTAAAGCTGGTTTGGTGGTGCTGAATTCTCTTAGCTTTTGCTTGTCTGTAAAGGTTTTAATTTCTCTGTGAATCAGAATGAGATCCTTGCTGAGTAGCATAATCTTGGTTGTAGGTTTTTCCCTTTCATCACTTTAAATATATCCTGCCACTTCCTTCTGGCTTACAGAGTTTCTGCTGAAAAATCAGCTGTTAACCTTATGAGGATTCCCTTGTATGTTATTTATTGTTTTTCCCTTTGCTGCTTTTAATATTTTTTCTTTGTATTTAATTTTTGATGGTTTGATTAATATGTTTCTTGATGTGTTTCTCCTTGGGTTTATCCTGTATGGTACTCTCTGAGCTTCCTGGACTGGGTGGCTATTTCTTTTCCCATATTCGGGAAGTTTTCAACTATAATCTCTTCAAATATTTTCTCAGTCCCTTTTTATTTTTCTCTTCTTCTTCTGGGACCCTATAATTTGAATGTCGGTGTGTTTAATGTTGTCCCAGAGGTGTCTGAAACTGTCTTCAATTCTCTTCATTCTTTTTTTCTTTTTTCTTCCCTGTGGTTATTATTTCCACTATTTTATCTTCCAGGTCACTTATCCCTTCTTCTGCCTCAGTTATTCTGCATTGATTCCTTCTAGAGAATTTTTAATTTCATTTATTGTGTTTTTCATCATTGTTTGTTTGCTCTTCAGTTCTTCTAGGTCCTTGTTAAACCTTTCTTGCATTTTCTCCATTTTATTTCCAAGATTTTGGATCATCTTTACTATCATTACTCTGAATTCATTTTCAGGTTGACTGCCTATTTCCTCTTCATTTGTTTTGTCTGGTGGGTTTTTACCTTGCTCCTTCATCTGCTGTGAACTTCTCTGTCTTCTCATTTTGCTTAACTTACTGTGTTTGGGGTCTCCTTTTTGCAGGCTGCAGGTTCATAGTTCTTCTTGTTTTTTGTGTCTGCACCCAGTGGATATGGTTGGTTCAGTGGGTTGTGTAGGCTTCCTGGTGGAAGGGACTGGTGCCTGTGTTCTGGTGGATGAAGCTAGATCTCGTCTTTTTGTTAGGCAAGGCAGAGTCTGGTGGTGTGTTTTGCAGTGTCTGTGAACTTATTATGATTTTAGGCAGCCTCTCTGCTAATGGGTGGGGTTGTGTTCCTGTCTTGCTAGTTGTTTTGTATGGGGTTGTCCAGCACTGAAGTGTGCTGGTCGTTGGGTGGATCTGGGTCCTAGTGTTGAGATGGAGATCTCTGGGAGAGCTCTGGTTGATTGATATTAAGTGGGGCTGAGAGGTCTCTGGTGGTCCAGTGTCCTGAACTCAGCTCTCCCACCTCAGGGGCTTAGGCCTGACACCTGGCCAGACCACCAAGACCCTGTCAACCACACGGCTTTAGGGAAGTGTGAGGTCTTCTGCCATCTTTCAGTAGGTGTTCTGTAGGAGTTTCTCCATATGTAGATGTATTTTGATGTATTTGTGGGAAGGAAGGTGATCTCCATGTCTTACTCCTCTGCCATCTTGAAGGTCCTCTCTACAATCATGTTTTTAAGTTTCTCTTTCTATTCAAGATCCTCATCATTTTATATGAATGTTTTTCTAGAAAGATCATGGCTATATAGAGAGCTATGTTCCTTTTCAAAAAATTGGGTCTTAATTATTTGAATATGATAATCAACCTCCAATTTCTTTGTTTCTTCATCTTGGATATCCTAGATCATGTGTACAGTAGTAGCTGTAGGCTTTTGGACTTCACCATGAGCAAACTTTTTATGAGCCTCTTGTTACACTCTTTATCTTTATGAGATTTATCAAAGTAAGTAACGCTGCTGGTTCTGTAAGAATCTCTTATTACATGAACATTTTACAACAAAGAGGAGTTACTTTATTAAAAGGATCTCATGCTCCAGACGCTCTTGTGATGTCAAAGATCTAAGGGTTGACATTACTACATGAGAAAAAATACATGTTTATTAATGAGAAATAAAACAATTTGTCAATTGATTGGGTAGTCCTCAATTTTTTATATTCCTCTTCCTTTGCTTCCTTCTCCTAATCAATTTCATTTATTTACTCAACAAATATTTCTTGAATGTTACAATGTCCTAGGCCTTGCTAAAGAGGCAAGTAAAACAGGCAGAGCCTCTGTTGTCAATGAACTGCTAATGATTCTCACAGTGGGCTTCACATTAGAATGATTGGGGTTTTGTTTTTAAAAAGATACACACCCAAGGATTATATCTGGGTCATCTGGGGTGGGTGAAGAGGCAGGTGGAATCTACTACTTCAGAGGGTCTGACAAAGGCAGTGTGTCACACTATAGTGGTCAAGAGGTAGAGGGTAGGAGATGGATGTGGTGGAGAAGCAGGAGTCTGAGCTCGGAGCAAATGCCCCAGAAGCTGCTACTTAAATAAAACTGTGTTTGGGCTTCCCTGGTGGCACAGTGGTTGAGAGTCTGCCTGCCAGTGCAGAGGACATGGGTTCGAGCCCTGGTCTGGGAAGATCCCACATGCCGCGGAGCAACTAGGCCTGTGAGCCACAATTACTGAGCCTGCGCCTCTGGAGCCTGTGCTCTGCAACAAGAGAGGCTGCAATAGTGAGAGGCCCGCGCACCGCGATGAAGAGTGGCCCCTGCTTGCTGCAACTGGAGAAAGCCCTCGCACAGAAACGAAGACCCAACACAGCCAAAAATAAATAAAATAAATAAAAAATTATTCTAAGAAAAAAAATAAAACTGGGTTTAACAAAACATTTATTCAGATTATCAAATGCAGTCCTTTTTCAGGAACCCTCCTACACTGTTGGTGGGAATGTAAATTGGTACAACTGCTATGGACAACAGTATGGAGGTTCCTTAAGAAACTAAAAACTGAGCTGCTGTATGACCCAGCAATCCCACTCCTGGGAATATATCCAGAGAAACACATGGTTCAAAAGTATACATGTACCCCAATATTCATTGCAATGCTCTTTACAATAGCCAAGACTTGGAAGCAGTTTAAATGTCCATTGACAGATGAATAGATAAAGAAGATGTGGTACATATATACAATGGAATATTACTCAACCATTAAAAAGAATGAAATAATGCCATTTGCAGCAACATGGATGGACCTGGAGATTATCATACTAAGTGAAGTAAGTCAAACAGAGAAAGACAAATGTCATATGATACTGCTTATATGCAGAATCTTAAAAAAATGATAGAGATGAACTTATTTACAAAACAGAAACAGACTCACAGACTTAGAGAACCAACTTATGGTTACCGGGGTTGGGGGGGAAGGGAGGAGGAGAGGGATACATTGGGAGCTTTGGACTGACATGTACACACTGCTATATTTAAATTAGATAACCAACAAGGACCTACTGTACAGCACAGGGAACTCTGCTCAATGCTCTGTAATAACATAAATGTGAAAAGAATTTGAAAAAGAATAGGTACATGTATATGTATAACTGAATCACTCTGTTGTACACTTGAAACTAGCACAACATTGTTAATCAACTATAATCCAATATGAAATAAAAATTTAAAAAAATAAAATGCAATCCTTTTTCAATTTTACAATGAGAGTCGGATATTAAAAAGAGCCTTTGAAGGACTTGTGCCTCATTCCAAATATATACTACAATTTGAAATCTGCATAATGTCTTATACGGTCTTCACGTTAGCTTTTCAAAGCAGGAAAAATGGGCCTCAAGTGTCTATAGTAACATTTTCTTAATCACTTGAACCACAGATACTAATTCTTTCATCTCCTTTCTCTTGCAACATTTTGTTAGTAGAATATTTCATGCATCCAAATGCCATGAATTATTCACTAAAGGTTATGAACACACACTTCCTTTTTACTTGGCTATTTATATATAGTTTTCCAAGTCCATTGGTTAACTTATCATGTGACTTCAATATGTTTATTAATGAGAAATAAAACAGTTTGTCAATTGATTGGGTAGTTACATCACTTAGTTACAACAAAGATGGGATGACAGAGTAGAGTAAAATGACAGTGGTAAAAGTGTGAGAATTTTGAAATTCATCAGTATCATTGGCATGTATATTTCCTGAAACTTACTTAAAATTATATCTGGATAAAGTTATGAGTTGTGATGTTTTTAATCTGCAACCATAATGTGGATCTGACTTCATTTTATTGCATGTTTAGAAGGATGGATGCATGCATGAAAAAGTCATCTAATGGTCTATTAAAACATTGATTTGTTTGATTCATTAATGCATAATCAAATGTATACTGTAAGGAACTACTGAAACATATTTCTTTGGCTATAATTCAAGAATGCTTATGTGATTGGAGAAAATTATTTTTCCAGGAGAATAAAGTTTAATAGTAATCAGATGTTCATTCTGGAAACACAAGGATAATAATAATATTTTTGGAAATGATATTCCAATGTTTGCCTTATATTGAGCCTGTTGTTTTTGTTGGTGCAGAACCACACTTATAACCAGAATACATAGGGAAGCAAATCTTGCTTTTTTGTGTATTTTTAATTCTTCTTCTTTTACAGTTTGACAGTTCTAGAAGCCAGAAGGAACTTCCATAGAGAAGCCCAAGGACGTCATGGTAATACTTGTTCACTGTTCTAGCAACCTGAACCTAAGTGTAGGTCTGCTGTATCATACAGCTCTGTTGACCTGTGTTTGAGTGATGCCCCCATTTGTGCAAAATGGCAGTGTTACTTACGCAAAAGCATTTGATTTCTGTGGCATATTCAAATCTGTGAGATTTTTACACTGAGGAGAGTGGTTTTAAAGACTTTTTGAATGTTGTACTATAGTCAATAAGCTATTAGGTAAATATATGAGCTATATTTCCTTCATTTAATTGGAGGAAGTGCAAAAGAGACATACTTGACAGTAGAGAGGCTGGTGAGTTTTAGAAATATTAAGTGGAAGAGAAAGTCAAGCTAAGAAAATATCCTGAGCTGGAAACTGACAGAAGGAAGAATGAATTAAATCTTGTCAATTCTTATCTCCTTGAATCTCTTGATTCTGTGTCCTTCCATACCTCCTCACTGCCATTGTTTTAGTTCTTTCATATTTTTATCATTTTATGTAGTTGCTCTTGCAGCCTCTAGTCTTAAATCAATCTTTACCCTGAACTCTTCTTCCAGAGTCGTCTTTAGGATAAAAATCCAAACATATTAGGGGTGTATTCAGATTCCTTTATGACCTGATTCTGGTTACCTTTCCAGCTTCATTTACTCTTAGCATTCTAGGCTTCAAGAATACTTTTTTGGACTTTTCCTAACACTGATATTCCTCCTTTCTCCCAGTCCTTTGTAAACTTCCTACCTTTAGTTACTATGACTAGAACTTTAAGACTTGGCTTTGACATCACTTCCACTAGCAAGTGTTCCCTGACAATTCCATACCTCCAATAAGAGGTCTATACAATCCTCTTGTAACTCTTGCTAAGGGGCATTTTAATCAAGTACTGACTGGTGTGTCTCACCTCACTGGATTTAATCTCATGAAGATTAGGATTGTGTATTTTTAGTCTTACATTCCCAGGATCCAACTAGTGCTTGACATCTACCAATTGCTTAAGACTAATGTGTAAAATGGATGAGCAGGTAAGTGAATAAATAAATAACTAAGGAGTGAATGAAGGAGCCAGAAAGGAATGGGAAGATTTGGGAAAGCAAAGGGAATAAAAGCCCACAGTTTTATTTTTAATATTTAATTTTTTTCCTTTAATTATTTTAGTTAAAAATTTCTTGATATTTTTGATTCTGTCATGCCAGTTACAGTATCTTCTCCCTTGATTCAAACCAATAAAGAACACTTAAGACATATATATACACACACACACACACACACACACACACACACACACACACATATATATGAAGTAGCAATCATATCTCTCATTTTTATCTTGTCCTATTAGAATCCTACACTATCTACATATCATTTGTTTTTTCTACATAAACCTTAATATAGAATTGATTGTTCAGAAGAAGATTATTAAATCTTTACTGGTAAAGTTATACTGTGGGGCTAGCAGCCTGTGAAAAGGCAGATGAGTGAGCTAAACGTGGTGGGAGACAGTCCCAGGATATAAGTCACAGGGCTATCTGCCTGGTCATCAAAGATTGCTCTTTAAAAAATAGAACTCTTGGGGCTTCCCTGGTGGCACAGTGGTTGAGAGTCTGCCTGCCGATGCAGGGGACACGGGTTCGTGCCCTGGTCCGGGAAGATCCCACATGCCGCAGAGCGGCTGGGTCCGTGAGCCATGGCCGCTGAGCCTGCGCGTCCGGAGCCTGTGCTCCACAACGGGAGAGGCCACAACAGTGAGAGGCCTGCGTACTGCAAAAACAGAAACAAAGCAAAACAAAACAAAACAAATAGAACTCTTGAAAGGCTAAGATCAAGAAAGATCCTGCATGTAAGAACATGCAGCAGATCCGTTTATTGGAAGTTGCATAGTTTGAATTTGCTTATTGCCTATGAAAGCTCCACGAATGGCAGATTAGTACAGTTGGGTAAATCCATGATCATGGAGTCTACTGTGATAAAGGTCAATTGGCTTAGCTCTGGTGTGACATTTTGCATGTGTTAGGCAAACTATAAAGCATGGTCCTGATAAAAATGTTGAAAAGAGAGGACTCAGACTCAGATAAGCATAATTTTCACTTCAATTTACTCCTAACCTAGTAATCAAGCAGATTAAAAAAAATGAGGATGGACATAGCTTTTCAAAGGCTCCCCATTTCCTCTCCTCTCAGAGGAGCACCTAAAGTTCAGGGATCAGTGTGTTTAGCCCAGAGAGGAATTCACTATGAAGCTTGGGATCAAAGATGGCTTACTTGACTTCCTATAGGCTGGGGATGTGGCCATGACAGTGCACAAGTACTCAACTTACTACTCTGTAAGACAATTTTTACTGCACCACAGTTATATACTTCTGGGGGTCTAGTTCTTGCTGTATCACCAAGGCTGGAATAGGTCTGACTATGGCCACACACCTGCCCAGGTATTTCATGAATATATTTTGTTATTTAAAAACTTTCCTTAGGCCAGGGAATAGGACAGATAAGCAGAAATTGACCTTGGCTCCTAAAACAAAACAAGTTAAGGGAAACTGTACTCATTATAGTTTTATTTTAACTGGGTTTTTTTGGTTATCCAATATCCTTACTTCCCAGTTTTCATTTGGGTATCTTACTCTCCCCAAATCCTGCCCTCAGCTCTATGGTGAATGCTTTAGGAAGGAACCTGTAATCCTGTTTAGTCAGTAGAACTTTAAGACTCAATCTCAGACCCTTAATTGGCACCCTCTCACTCACTTTTTCTTACTGGCTTTGTAAAGGGTGTGATGTGAGGCTGGAGCTGTGGTGGCCAATCTGTCAAGAGGATAAAACTTTTTGAGAATGAAAGGAAGAAAATTCCAATGGCAGAGGCAGAAAACCAGTATCTTGGTATCAACATTTGAGTCTTTATCCACCCAGTTCTACCTCTGCGTTTGCACTTACCTGGGTGGATAAATCCTGTTGACTTAAGAAAGTTTGTGTTGAATTTTTGTCTTTTGAATCTTCTAGAGTTCTGATAACACAGCATGCTCAGTTGAAGAAGAATCAGTGGGTCTGGTTAATGCACAAAAGTGCCCTATGTGTGCAGTAAATATTTGTGGTCCTATTTGTGACCTTCCTTTTTGCCTTCCACCTAAGGCAGTAGTTGTACACTCCCACTAACCATAATCATATACATGCACTTCGTAAATGAGTGTGTCTCATGGTCTTTGTGACTCATGAATGTTACTGCTTGAAAGCTTTCAGGGTTTTAGGTGGCTCTACCTCCTATTAGTGCTGCTGTGTCCAGCAATCAAGGCCTCATCCCACTACAGAGGCAGCATATGTACTGGCGTGTGAAAACTCTAGCAATTGTATTCTGTGAGAGTCAGAGATGGTCCGAGTCATCTGAACAGTCCTCCAGTGCATCTGTCTCATATGCTGCATACGATTTGTGAGAAGTATCCCTCCAGTTTTCCTATAAAACTAACATCAGTGTTTACCTATAAACAGACACAGAAGTCACTGCCGACTGTACTCTGCTTTGTATACAATCCTATTATATAAAGAGCTCAAGCAGCATGTCTGTCTGCCTAGATGTGTGTGTTCTCCTTCTCCAGCTGCCAACCACCTAAATTATTCAGCAAACCCTGGTCATGCCAAGTTTTTAGTCAACAATGGAGATCTTGCCAAAGAGCTAATAATGTTAAAAAAAAAAAAAGCAATGTTTGTGACAATTAACAGAGCCTGCAGCCTGCAACGCACGTTGGACTCATTTGTAAAGGAAAATTTAAATGATATGCTTCATTATAAATGGTCCCATGCAGCACATTGCTAATCAACCAAAGCAGCTTCTTCTTCTCCCCCCGCCCTTCTTTCCTATCTGATAAACCCAAATGGCAGCACTGTGTCAAGGCTCTTGGCCACTGCTTGCTGTAGCTATAAACATGGTGTGGTTACCTATCAGTATTCTAATCAGCTTAGCTCAAACTGAATAATTATCTCTAACATGGATGAATAGAGCACTAGCCTCTTATCTTGTCTATTAATAATCACAAATATAACTTCATGGCCAAATCAAGAGGTATGTTACTGTACCCCTGGGAGCCTGTTTGGGTAAAACCCCTGTGACTGCACCAGTCTAAGGAGTGCAGATGGGACAGTGAGCCAATAATGATGGGCTGACAGCTGCCAAACCCAGCAAGTCCTCCCCCACTCTTGGCAGAGAGAAAGACATTGATTGGGGAAGTGGGGCTGATTCTCCATACTAAATAACAATTATTTCTCAAATAATGTTTTGAGATAAAGGGAGAGGAAAGAGGACAGAAGACTGTTGCTGGATCTCCAAATTTCAGTCTCAGCGAAATAAAACTCCATAGCCCAGACCAGCCCAGCTAATGGGCAGCACATGAGCACCAGTTACCTTCACTTCTAAAGCATGTCTCTGTTCCTTCTGCTAAGACACCTCACATAACTAAATCCTTCAGGCCATTAAAATGTTTCATTTGCAGAAATGATCCCTCTGTAAGTTTGCCTTTTTAACACAAAGGGTCAAAAGTGTTTGTAAGAAAGGGCACAATTATATTTTTAGTATCTTATATTTTTTCTTCCTGTTTTATTGAGATATAATTGACATACAGCTCTGTATAGGTTTAATGATTTGACCTGATTACCACAATGAAATGATTACTACAATAAGTTTAGTGAACATTCATCATACCATATAGATACAAAATAAAAGAGAGAGAAAAAAATTTTTTCCTTGTGATGAGAACTCAGGATTTCCTCTCTTGACAACTTTCATATATAACATACAGCAGTGTTCATTATATTAATCATGTTTGTAGTCATTACATTCCCAGTACTCATTTATCTTATAACTGGAATTTTGTACCTTTTCACGGCCTTCATCAAGTGCCTCCTTCCCTCACCCCCCACTTCTGGAAATAATAAATCTGATCTCTTTTTCTATGAGTTTGTTTGTTTGTTTTTGAAGTATAATTGACCTACATCACTATGTTAGTTCCCTGTGCACAACAAAGTGATTCAATGTGTCTATATATTACAAAATGATCACCATGATTAGTCTAGTTACCCTCTGTCACCGTAAGATATTTACATAAGAGATTACATTAATATTGCCTGTATTCCCCATGCTGTACATTTCATCCCCATGACTCATTTATTTTGCAACTGGAATTTTGTACCTCTTTATCTCCTCCATCCATTTCACTCACAGCATCCCACTTCTGGCACCCTTCTGTTTGTTATCTGTATCTATAAGCCTGTTTCTGGTTTGTTATGCTGGTTCATTTGTTTTGTTTTCTAGATTCCACACATAAGGGAATCATATGTTATCTGTCTTTCTCTGGCTTATTTCACTTGGCATAAAACCCTCTAGGTCCATCTATGTTGTCGCAAATGACAGGATTTCATTCTTTTTTATGGTTGAGTAATATTCCATTGTGCATATGTGTGTGTGTGTGTGTGTATAAAACTTCTTTATTCATTTATCGATGTGCACTTAGGTTGTTTCCATACCTTGACTATTGTAAATAATGCTGCAATGAACATAAGGGTGCATATATTTTTTTTTGAATTAGTGTTTTTGTTATCTTCAGAAAAAAAGCCAGAAGTGGAGTTACTGAATCATACGGTAGTTCTACTTTTAATTCTTTGAGGAATCTCCATACTGTTTTCCATAGTGGCTGCACCAGTTTACCTCCCCACCAACAGTGCACAACAGTTCCCCCTTTTTTTTTAACAGATTTATTTATTTTATTATTTTATTTTATTTATTTATCGTTTCTGGCTGTGTTGGGTCATCGTTGCTCTGCATGGGCTTTTCTCTGGTTGAGGCAAGTGGGGGCTACTCTTCATTGCAGTGTGTGGGCTTCTCATTGTGGTGGTTTCTCTTGTCATGGAGAACGGGCTCTAGGCACATGGGCTTCAGTAGTTGTGGCACGAGGGCTCAGTAGTTGTGTCTCGTGGGCTCTAGAGAGCAAGCTCAGTAGTCGCGGTGTATGGGCTTAGCTGCTCCCTGGCATGTGGGATCTTCCCAGACCAGGGATCAAACCCATGTCCCCTGCACTGGCAGGAGGATTCTCAACCACTGTGCCACCAGGGAAGCCCAAGAGTTACCCTTTCTCCAACATTCTCACCAACACTTGTTATGTGTTGTCTATTTGATGATAGCCATTCTGACAGGTGTGAAGTGATATCTTATTGTGGTTTTTTTTGTGTGTGTGTGGTGTGCAGGCCTCTCACTGTTGTGGCCTCTCCTGTTGCAGAGCACAGGCTCTAGATGCGCAGGCTCAGCAGCCTGGATCATGGGCCCAGCCGCTCCTTGGCATGTGGGATCTTCCTGGACTGGGGCATGAACCCATGTCCCTTGCATCGACAGGCAGACTCTCAACCACTGTGCCACCAGGGAAGCCCCTCTCATTGTGGTTTTGATTTGCATTTCCCAGAAGATCAGAGATGTTAAGTATGTTTTCATGTGTCTGTTGGCCATCTGTATGTCTTCTTTGGTAAAATATCTATTGAGGTCCTCTACCCATTTTTTAATTTGTTTGTGTGTGTGTGTGTGTGTGTGTGTGTGTGTGTGTGTCTGTTTGTTGAGTTGTATGAGTTCTTTGTGTATTTTGGATATTAACCCCTTATCAGATATATCTTATCCCATTCAGTAAGTGGCCTTTTTGTTTTGTTGATGATTTCCTTTGCCATGAAAAAGGTTTTGCTTTATGTAGTCCCATTTTTAAATTTTTGCTTTTTTGTCCTTGCCTGAGGAATCAGATCCAAAAAAATATTACTTAGACCAATGTCAAAGAGCATATTACATATGTTTTCCTCTAGAAGTTTTATGGTTTCAGGTTTTACATTTAAGTCTTTAATCTATTTTGAGCTTATTTTTGTATATGGTATGAGATTGTAGTCTAGTTTGGCTCTTTTATATGTAGCTGTCCAGTTTTCCTAACACCATTTATTGAAGAGGCTATCTTTTCCCCATTGTATATTCTTGCCTTTTTTGTCATGGATTAATTGGCCTTATAAATGTGTGTTCATTTCTGAGCATTTTATCCTGTTCCATTGATCTATGTGTCTGTTTTTGTGCCTATACAACAATGTTTTGATTACTGTAGCTTCATAGTATAGTTTCAAATCAGGGAGAATGATACCTCCAGCTTTGATCTTCCATCTCAAGATTTTTTTTGGCTAATTGGGGTCTTTTGTGTTTCCATACAAATTTTAGAATTATTTGTTCTAGTTCTGTGAAAAATGCTGTTGGTATTTTGATAGGGATTGTGTTGAATCTGTAGATTGCCTTGGGTAGTATGGTTATTTTAACAATATTAATTATTCCAATCCATTAATTCTTCCAACAACATATTCTTCCATTTGTTTGTGTCATCCTTAATTTATTTCCTCAGTGTCTTATAGTTTTCTGAGTACAGGTCCTTTACCTCCTTGGTTAGATTTATTCCTTGGTATTTTATTGTTTTTGACACAATTGGAAATGAGATTGTTCTCTTAATTTCTCTTTCTGATAGTTTGTTGTTAGTGTATAGAAATGCAACAGATTTCTATATATTAATTTTGTATCCTGCAACTTTACTTAATTCATTAATATTTCTAGTAGTTTTTTGGGGACACCTTTAGGATTTTTTATATATAGTATCATGTTATCTGCAAATGGTGACAGTTTTACTTCTTCCTTTCCAAATTGGATTCCTTTTATTTGTTTTTCTTGTCTGATTGCTGTGGCTAGTAGGACATTATACTTTTAAAAACAAGTTCTCATATGCACTGTGGTGCCCCCCCAACCTTGCTTTAATTCATGTATGTCAATTTGTTTAAAGCTGTGGGCCTTCTCCCCATAAAAATAATACTCATTGGTAAATTTATACAAAATCTGCATAAGAATTAAGGGGGTTGACAGTCTTTCTAAAGACCACTTGTGAATTCTTAAGGGGTCTAATAGGCACCAGCTTAAAAACATCTGGCTTAAACACAGAAACTAAACAACGAAGACTTCAAGAATAGAAGTAGAGCCACTAATTGTGAAATGAACTATGTTTTCATAGAATTAGTTGGTCCATAGAACATTGTTAAATCAGAGTTCCTGTAAGACAATGAAAAGAGGGTTTAAGTCCTGGTCTGCCATTTTGTTGACACCATTCTCAGTGAACTGTGTTTTAAAGTAACAAGGCTAAGTTTGTCTTATAAATATTATTTTGAAAACTCTGTTGTGGCTGTGGGTCTTTTAACAGGCAATTGCTCTAGATTATCCCCACAGAAGTCTATTTAACCCCAATAAATCCAAAATAGAGTATACACCCTGTGGACTCTGTAATCATGTTTGTTAGGCAAAAGGGTAGAGTGTGAAGAGAGACAGATGATTGTATTTGGGAAGACGGAAGTGGTTGAAGACATTAACAGAGAGTTTTCAGTGGCTTGCTGGGAGAAAAATCTAACAAGTGGGTTGAGGATAGAAAGAGGGATGAGGAAGTAAATGCAGATAGGAAAAATGACAATATATTTTAATGTTGATGAGATGAACCAACAGAAAAAGAAAGATGATAATGCAGGGGAAAAAAAAGTATACTTGCAAGAGAAAAACATTGACTATAAGGGGGCCAGGCTAGAATTCACATGTAGAAATATAAGGATTGTTTTAGATAGGAACAGATATATTTTGTTCACTTCTTACAACTAATGGGAAAAATCCTATCTAGAATTACAGGATTTATGTGTTTCTTTATCTGTCAGCTTCAATTTCCTGGACTGGCTGAAACCTCTGTAGGGGATTTAGTGATTGGTAGCTCCAAACTTGCATTTTTACAGTGTCTTGAACATCCAAATTACAGATGATGGAAATGGAGAGAGAAACAAGCAGGTTCTTAACTTAAAAATAATAGAGCAAAAGGCAGTTCAGAAACCAGAAGTGACTCTGACTTCCACAGTGCTTTGCTAATCCTTCAAATTCTCATGCTATTCCCCCATACCCTCCTAAAGCTTTCCCTAGGCAAGGAGAATTACCATTAGTTGCTGTGATTACTCTTTCTGTGAAAAGTTAAAGGCTTTGTACAACTCATTTCCAGGTTGAAGTTTATTGTGGAGAAATCTGAGGCTAACCTGAATTTCTCTCCCTATATATGATTTGATCTTTTTGCCAATATGCATAAGGGAATCTTTATATTTGAAGTTTATCCTCTTTACCAGGATATGACCATTTGTATCATCTTTCCCCCAATCTGGGACATAGTGTGCTTTTTTCTATTTGAAAAGCATTTTTTCCTGGAAATCTTTCTTTTGTAAAACCTTTGAAATATATTTTTCTATTTCATTTGTTGAGATTTCATATTTCAGGAATACCAATTATACATATATTGAATCTCCTTTGTCTCATTTGTCATACTTCATATCTATTAGCTCTTTAAAAAAATTAAAATCTAAGTTCATTTCCATTTTTTTAAGAATTTTTATTTTACTTTATTTATTTAATTATTTTTGGCTGTGTTGGGTCTTCATTGCTGTACATGGGCTTTCTCTAGTTGCAGCGAGCAGGGGCTACTCTTCGTTGTGGTGTGTGGGCTTCTCATTGCCATGGCCTCTCTTGTTGCAGAGCATAGGCTCTAGGTGCATGGGCTTCAGTAGTTGTGGCTCTTGGGCTTTAGAGTGCAGGCTCAGTACTTGTGGCACACGGGCTTAGTTGCTCCATGGCATGTGGGATCTTCCCAGACCAGGGCTTAAACCCATGTCCCCTGCATGGCAGGCGGATTCTTAACCACTGCAACACCAGGGAAGCCCCATTTCCATATACTTTTGTTCATTTTTCTCATTCCTAACTATCCATAGGTCTAACTGTATCATCAGCAGTGTTTGTTCTCTTTTGTGTTGCCTACAATAAGATCTTTGATTCTAGTTCTCACTTCCATTTCTTATCCTAGCTTTTGCTGCTTTGTGTTTATATATCCTTCATGTATTGCTTTATTTTCCCTTTCCTAAGCTCTTCTACTGAGTTTATGGCAAGATATTTAATCATGGTTTTTAACTGCTCAATGGTAATTTTTTGTTTATATGTATGTATGTATGTATATATATATATATATATATATATATATATATATATAATGCTGACTGTTCTTTGTCTGCCATTTGTTTATCCTTTTATTTGTAATATTTGTATATAGATACTGTCTTGATAATTTTAATTAGTCATTTTTGAATTATAAGAATTCTACATGAATCTTTTATTTATAGGAGCTTCATGGAGGAGAGGGGCTAATGAGGTGTTCTGGGCTAATGTTCTTGGCTCATGCTCAAGATTCTTGTGTATGTGTATTGGGGTGGGGATTGTCTTACTCTTTATTTATTCCCAGCCAACAAAAATATGCAACTCTAGGGCTGCTTGAAATTTAGAATAGCTTTCCTCTTTGATGTCTCATGTATACACTGGTTCCAGCAAAAATAGTCTGACCATACATTTCCTCATTCTGCCCAGCATTGTCTCCTTCTTTTCATGTCAGTGATGTCCTAAACAAGTTACGAGTTGTAATCCATACATTCAATATCATTATCTCAATAAGTGTTTTTGCTTCCTTGTTTTCATCTTCAGGGTATTTTGACTTATTTTGGAGAACTAGCTCCTTCTTTCTTTGTTTGATATCAGTAGTTGCAAGTGACTTTCTGTTCCTCTACTGGATCTTTATCTTTGTTATTTATTATACTTGGTGCAATAGGCAACACTCGATTTTGTTTAAGATAGAGCTTGTGTTCGCACTCTTACTCCCAGAGACCCTTAAACTTATAAAAAAAAAATTCCTTAGCACATATAAATTAAAAATCTTCTAATAGTTTTATATATAACATTGTATTTATTCTGACATGCTGAAGCCAGAAGTCAGAAATAATTTCTTAATACTTGTTTATTACAAGCATTGAGGACATTTACACTTGAACTAGAATCTCAAGGTTTTCCTAGTATCATGAAAAACTGATGGAAGAGAGATTTGGGCCAGGTGCACTTTCAATCTTTCTAAATTGACATCTGGCAGAAGCTAATTATATTCATCCATCCATTGTTCAGGATTATTTTGTTGAAAAAGAAAGAAACCCAAGTCAAAATATTTTAGCTAAAATGAGGGATTTGTTTCCTCACATGACCAGATTATGGGAAAGTGAGAAGTAGAGCTGGCTTTGTGGACAAATGGAAGTGGGGACTTAAGTACCATCAGATTTCCTTTTGCTTCATCTCTTCTCTTTGCTCCTTTATGTGTCAGCTTCAATTTCCTGGACTGGCTGAAATCACTTTAGGGGATTCAGTTATTTGTAGCTCCAAACTTGCATTTTTATAGTGTCTTGAACATCCCAAAGAAAGGGACTTTTTCTGCATCAGAACCAGTGTGAAAAATCACGTGGGAAATAATTCTGATCAAGCTGGCTGAATACTGGTTCCTGTCCCTTGCAGCTCTCATTCTAGCCAGGCTTTGCCTTGCCTATGTGTCCAACCTATGCACAAGAGAAGCAGTGTCGATGATTGGAAGAAAGAAGTGGGGAGGAAGGACATGTAAGGGCACAAACAATAGTCACTACACAAATCTAATTGTGATTACAAGGTATTATGTAGAAGTTTTTCACGTTGCCTTTCCATGAACAATGTTATACCATTTTTAAAAAAATATCTTTATTAGAGTATAATTGCTTTACAATGGTGTGTTAGTTTCTGTTTTTATAATAAAGTGAATCAGTTATACATATACATATGTCCCCATATCTCTTCCCTCTTGCATCTTCCTCCCTCACACCCTCCCTATCCCACCCCTCTAGGTGATCACAAAGCACCTAGCTGATCTCCCTCTGCTATGCGGCTGCTTCCCACTAGCTATCTATTTTACGTTTGGTAGTGTATATATGTCCATGCCACTCTCTCACTTTGTCCCAGCTTACACTTCCCCCTCCCCGGATCCTCAAGTCCATTCCCTAGTAGATCTGCATCTTTATTCCCATATTGACCCTAGGTTCTTCTGAACTTTTTTTTTTTTTTAGATTCCATATATATGTGTTAACATACAGTATTTGTTTTCCTCTTTCTGACTTCACTCTGTATGACAGTTTCAAAGTCCATCCACCTCACTACAAATAACTCAGCTTCATTCCTTTTTATGGCTGAGTAATATTCCATTGTATATATGTACCACATCTTCTTTATCCATTCATCTGTCAATGGACACTTAGGTTGCTTGCATGTCCTGGCTATTGTAAATAGAGCTGCAATGAACCTTTAGGTACATGAGTCTTTTTTTTTTTAACATCTTTATTGGGGTATAATTGCTTTACAATGGTGTGTTAGTTTCTGCTTTATAACAAAGTGAATCAGTCATACATAAACATATGTTCCCATATGTCTTCCCTCTTGCATCTCCCTCCCTCCCACCCTCCCTATCCCACCCCTCCAGGCTGTCACAAAGCACCAAGCCAATATCCCTGTGCCATGTGGCTGCTTCCCACTAGCTATCTACCTTACGTTTGTTAGTGTGTATATGTCCATGACACTCTCTCGCCCTGTCACAGCTCACACTTCCCCCTCCCCATATCCTCAAGTCTGTTCTCCAGTAGATCTGCGTCTTTATTCCTGTCTTACCCCTAGGTTCTTCATGACATTTTTTTTTCTTAAATTCTATATATATGTGTTAGCATACAGTATTTGTCTTTTTCTTTCTGACTTACTTCACTCTGTATGACAGACTCTAGGTCTATCCACCTCATTACAAATAGCTCAATTCCGTTTCTTTTTATGGCTGAGTAATATTCCATTGTATATATGTGCCACATCTTTATCCATTCATCCGATGATGGGCACTTAGGTTGTTTCCATCTCTGGGCTATTGTAAATAGAGCTGCAATGAACATTTTGGTACGTGGCTCTTTTTGAATTTTGGTTTTCTCAGGGTATATGCCCAGTAGTGGGATTGCTGGGTCATATGGTAGTTCTATTTGTAGTTTTTTAAGGAACCTCCATATTGTTCTCCATAGTGGCTGAACCAATTCACATTCCCACCAGCAGTGCAAGAGTGTTCCCTTTTCTCCACACCCTCTCCAGCATTTATTGTTTCTAGATTTTTTGATGATGGCTATTCTGACTGGTGTGAGATGATATCTCATTGTAGTTTTGATTTGCATTTCTCTAATGATTAATGATGTTGAGCATTCTTCCATGTGTTTGTTGGCAGTCTGTATATCTTCTTTGGAGAAATGTCTATTTAGGTCTTCTGCCCAGTTTTGGATTGGGTTGTTTGTTTTTTTGTTATTGAGCTGCATGAGCTGCTTGTAAATTTTGGAGATTAATCCTTTGTCAGTTGCTTCATTTGCAAATATCTTCTCCCATTCTGAGGGTTGTCTTTTGGTCTTGTTTATGGTTTCCTTTGCTGTGCAAAAAGATTTTAAGTTTCATTAGGTCCCACTTGTTTATTTTTGTTTTTATTTCCATTACTCCAGGAGGTGGGTCAGAAAGGATCTTGTTGTGATTTATGTCATAGAGTGTTCTGCCTATGTTTTCCTCTAAGACTTTGATAGTTTCTTGCCTTACATTTAGGTCTTTAATCCATTTTGAGCTTATTTTTGTGTATGGTGTTAGGGAGTGATCTAATCTCATACTTTTATATGTAGCTGTCCAGTTTTCCCAGCACCACTTATTGAAGAGGCTATCTTTTCTCCACTGTATATTCTTGCCTCTTTTATCAAAGATAAGGTAACCATATGTGGGTGGGTTTATCTCTGGGATTTCTATCCTGTTCAATTGACCTATATTTATGTTTCTGTGTCAGTACCATACTGTCTTGATTGCTGTAGCTTTGTAATATAGTCTGAATTCAGGGAGCCTGATTCCTCCAGCCCCATTTTTATTTCTCAAGATTGCTTTGTCTATATGGTGTCTTTTGTGTTTCCATACAAATTGTGACATTTTTTGTTCTAGTTCTGTGAAAAATGCCATTGGTAGTTTGATAGTGATTGCATTGAATCTGTAGATTGCTTGAGTAGTAGAGTCATTTTCACAATGTTGATTCTTTTTTTTTTTTTTGATGGCATTTTATCAACCAATCATAAAACAAATGTTTATTGAGCATCTACCACATGCTGGCCAATAGATACCATTTTTTTAAAATCTTTTTCTTTTTTTCATTTTAACATCTTTATTGGAGTATAATTGCTTTACAATGGTATGTTAGTTTTAGCTTCACAACAAAATGAATCAGTTATATATATACATATGTTCCCATATCTCTTCCCGCTTGCGTCTCCCTCCCTCCCACTCTCCCTATCCCACCCCTCCAGGAGGTCACAAAGCACCGAGCTGATCTCCTTGTGCTATGTGGCTGCTTCCCATTAGCTATCTACTTTACGTTTGGTAGTGTATATATGTCCATGCCTCTTTCTCGCTTTGTCACCGTTTACCCTTCCCCCTCCCCATAGCCTCAAGTCCATTCTCTAGTAAGTCTGTGTCTTTATTCCTGTTTCACCCCTAGGTTTTTCATGACATTTTTTTTCCTTAAATTACATATATATGTGTTAGCATACGGTATTTGTCTCTCTCTTTCTGACTTACTTCACTCTGTATGATAGACTCTAGGTCTATCCACCTCATTACAAATAGCTCAATTTCGTTTCTTTTTATGGCTGAGTAATATTCCATTATATATATGTGCCACATCTTCCACAATGTTGATTCTTCAAATCCAAGAACATGGTATATCTCTCCATCTTTTTGTATCATCTTTAATTTCTTTCATCAGTGCCTTATAATTTTCTGCATACAGGTCTTTTGTCTTCTTAGGTAGGTTTATTCCTAGATATTTTATTCTTTTTGTTGCAGTGGTAAATGGGAGTGTTTTTCAATTTCACATTCAGATTTTTCATCATTAGTGTATAGGAATTCAAGAGATTTCTGTTCATTAATTTTGTATCCAGCTACTTTATCAAATCCATTGATTAGGTCTACTAGTTTTCAGGTAGCATCTTTAGGATTCTCTATGTATAGTATCATGTCATCTGCAAACAGTGACAGCTTTACTTCTTCTTTTCCAATTTGCATTCCTTTTATTTTTTTTTTCTTCTCTGTTTGCTATAGCTAAAACTTCTGAACCTATGTTGAATAATAGTGGTGAGAGTGGACAACCTTGTCTTGTTCCTGATCTTAGTGGAAATGGTTTCAGTTTTTCACCATTGAGTATGGTGTTGTCATATATGGCCTTTATTATGTTGAGGAAAGTTCCCTCTATGCCTACTTTCTGCAGGGTTTTTATCATAAATGTGTGTTGAATTTTGTTGAAAGCTTTCCCTGCATCTATTGAGATGATCATTTGATTTTTCTCCTTCAATTTGGTAATATGGTTTATCATGTTGATTTATTTGCGTATATTGAAGAATCCTTGCATTCCTGGGATAAACCCCACTTGATGATGGTGTATGGTCCTTTTAATGTGCTGTTGGTTTCTGTTTGCTAGCATTTTGTTGAGGATTTTTGCATCTATGTTCATCAGTGATATTGGCCTGCAGTTTTCTTTCTTTGTGACATCTTTTTCTGGTTTTGGTATCAGGGTGATGGTGGCCTCATAGAATGAGTTTGGGAGTGTTCCTCTCTCTGCTATATTTTGGAAGAGTTTGAGAAGCATAGGTGTTAGCTCTTTTGTAAATGTTTGATAGAATTCGTGTGTGAAGCCATCTGGTTCTGGGCTTTTGTTTGTTGGAAGATTTTTAATCACATTTTCAATTTCAGTGCTTGTGATTGGTCTGTTCATATTTTCTATTTCTTCCTGGTTCAGTCTTGGAAGGTTGTGCGTTTCTAAGAATTTGTCGATTTCTTCCAGATTGTCCATTTTATTGGCATATAGTTGCTTGTAGTAATCTCTCAGGATTCTTTGTGTTTCTGCAGTGTCAATTGTTACTTCTCCTTTTTCATTTCTAATTCTATTGATTTGAGCCTTCTCCCTTTTTTTCTTGATAAGTCTGGCTAATGGTTTATCAAATTTTTTTATCTTGTCAAAGAATCAGCTTTTAGGTTTATTGATCTTTGCTATTATTTCCTTCATTTCTTTTTCATTTATTTCTGATCTGATCTTTATGCTTTCTTTCCTTCTGCTAACTTTGGGTTTGTTTTTTGTTGTTGTTGTTGTTCTTCTGTGTCTGATTGCTTCAGGAGTAAGCTTAGGTTGTTTGAGATGTTTCTTGTTTCTTAAGGTAGACTTGTATTGCTATAAACTTCCCTCTTAGAACTGCTTTTGATGCATCCCATAGGTTTTGGGTCATTTTGTTTTCATTGTCATTTGTTTCTAGGTATTTTTTGATTTCTTCTTTGATTTCTTTAGTGATCTCTTGGTTATTAAGTAGTGTGTTGTTTAACCTCCATGTATTTTTTATTTCTTACAAATTTTTTCCTGTAATTGATATCTAGTCTCATAGCGTTGCGGTCGGTAAAGATACTTGATATGATTTCAATTTTCTTAAATTTACCAAGGCTTCATTTGTGACCCAAGATATGATCTATAGCAAGGATGTTCCATGAGCACTTGAGAAGAATGTATATTCTGCTGTTTTTGGATGGAATATCCTATAAATATTAATTAAGTCTATCTTGTTTAATGTATTATTTAAGGCTTGTGTTTCCTTATTTATTTTCGTTTTGGATGATCTGTCCATTAGTGAAAGTGGGGTATAAAGCCCCCTAGTATGACTGTGTTACTGTCAATTTCCCCTTTTATTGCTGTTAGTATTTACCTTATGTATTGAGGTGCTCCTATGTTGGGTGTTTATATATTTACCATTATTATATCTTCTTCTTGGATTGATCTCATGATCATTATGTAGTGCCCTTCTTTGTCTCTTGTAATAGTTGTTGTTTTAAAGTCTATTTTGTCTGACATGAGAATTGCTATTCCAGCTTTCTTTTGATTCCCATTTGCAAGGAATAACTTTTTCCATCCCTTCACTTTCAGTCTGTATGTGTTCCTAGATCTGAAGTGGGTCTCTTGTAGACAGCATATATATGGATCTTGTTTTTGTATACATTCAGCCAGTCTATTATTTGGAGCATTTAATACATTTACATTTAAGGTAATTATCGATATGTATGTTCCTATTACCATTTTCTTAATTGGTTTGGGTTTATTATTGTAAGTTCTTTCCTTCTCTTGTGTTTCCTGCCTAGAGAAATTCCTGTAGCATTTGTTATAAAGCAGGTTTGGTGGTGCTGAATTCTCTTAGCTTTTGCTTGTCTGTAAAGGTTTTAATTTCTCTGTCAAATCTGAATGTGACCCTTGCTGGGTAGAGTAATCTTGGTTGTAGGTTTTTCTCCTTCATCATTTTAAATATGTCCTGCCACTCCCTTCTGGTTTGCAGAGTTTCTGCTGAAAGATCAGCTGTTAACCTTATGGGGAATCCTTATGTGTTATTTGAAGTTTTTCCCTTGCTGCTTGTAATATTTGTTCTTTGTATTTAATTTTTGATAGTTTGATTAATATGCATCTTGGTGTGTTTTTCCTTGGATTTATCCTGTATGGGACTCTCTGTGCTTCCTGGACTTGATTAACTATTTCCTTTGCCATATTAGGGAAGTTTTCCACTATAATCTCTTCAAATATTTCCTCAGTCCCTTTCTTTTTCTCTTCTTCTTCTGGGATCCCTATAATTCAAATGTTGGTGTGTTTAATGTTTTCCCAGAGGTTTCTGAGACTGTCCTCAATTCTTTTCATTCTTTTTTCTTTATTCTGCTCTGCACTAGTTATTTCCAGTATTTTATCTTCCAAGTCACTTATCCATTCTTCTCCCTCAGTTATTCTGCTATTGATCCCTTCTAGAGAATTTTTTATTTCATTTATTGTGTTGTTCATCACTGTTTTCTCTTTAGTTCTTCTAGGTGCTTGTTAAATGTTTCTTGTATTTTCTCCATTCTTTTTCCCAGATTTTTGATCATCTTTACTATCATTATTCTGAATTCTTTTTCAGGTAGACTGCCTATTTCCTCTTCATTTGTTAGGTCTTGTGGGTTTTTGCCTTGCTCCTTCATCTGGTGTGTGTTTCTCTGTCTTCTCATTTTGCTTAACTTACTGTGTTTGGGGTCTCCTTTTTGTAGGCTGCAGGTTCGTAGTTTCTGTTGTTTTTAGTGTCTGTCCCCAGTGGCTAAGGTTGGTTCAGTGGGTTGTGTAGGCTTCCTGGTGTAGGGGACTGGTGCCTGTGTTCTGGTGGATGAGGCTGGATCTTGTCTGTCTGGTGGGCAGGTCCAGGTCTGGTGGTGGGTTTTGTGGTGTCTGTGGCCTTATTATGATTTTAGGCAGCCTCTGTGCTAATGGATGGTGTTGTGTTCCTGCCTTGCTAGTTGTTTGGCATGGCGGGTCCTGCACTGTAGCTTACTGGTTGTTGAGTGGAGCTGGGTTTTGGCATTGAAATGGAGATCTCTGGGAGATTTTCGCCATTTGATATTATGTGGAGCTGGGAGGTCTCTTGTGGACAAGTGTCCTGAACTCGTCTCTCTCACCTCCATGGCACAGCTCTGACACCTGGCTGCAGCACAAAGAGCCTGTCCTCCACATGGCTCAGAATAAAAGGGAGAAAAAATAAAGAAAGAAAGATGAAGATAAAATAAAGTAAAATAAAATAATATAAAGTTATTAAAATAAAAAATAATTATTAAGAAAAAAATTTTACGAAAAACACCCCCAGAAAAACAGAGAGCACCCTAGGTCAAATGGTAAAAGCAAAGCTATACAGACAAAATCACACGGAAGCATACACATACACAATCACAAAAAGAGAGAAAGGGAAAAAAATATATGTATCCTTGCTCCCAAAGTCCGCCTCCTCAATTTGGGATGATTCATTGTCTATTCAGCTTTTCCACAGATGCAGGGTACATCAAGTTGATCGTGGAGATTTAATCCGCTGCTCCTGAGGCTGCTGGGAGAGACTTCCCTTTCTCTTCTTTGTTCACACAGCTCCCAGGGTTCAGCTTTGGATTTGTCCCCGCCTCTGCGTGTATGTCGCCTGAGGACGTCTGTCTTTCGCTCAGACAGGACAGGGTAAAAGGAGCCGCTGATTTGTCGGCTCTGGCTCACTCAGGCCTGGGGGATTCTGGGGTATGGATGCGGGGTGAGCCTGCGGCGGCAGAGGCCAGCATGACGTTGCACCAGCCTGAGGCGTGCCGTGCGTTCTCCCAGGGAAGTTGTCCCTGGATCCCTGGCCCCTGGCAGTGGCGGGCTGCACAGGCTCCCAGGAGGGGAGGTGTGGATAGTGACTTGTGCTTGCAGACAGGTTTCTTGGTGGTGGCAGCAGCAACTTTAGCATGTCATGCCCGTCTCTGGGGTCCTCGCTGATAGCTGCAGCTCGCGCCCATCTCAGGAGCTCCTTTAAGCAACGCTTTTAATCCCCTCTCCTCATGCACCAGGTAACAAAGAGGCAAGAAAAATTCTCTTGCCTCTTTGGCGGCTCCAGACTTTCCGGGACTCCCTCCCGGCCAGCTGTGGCATGCTAGGCCCTTCAGGCTGTGTTCACGCAGTCAACCCCAGTCCTCTCCCTGGGATCCAACCTCCGAAGCCAGAGGCCCAGCTCCCAGCCCCCGCCCACCCAGGCGGGTGAGCAGACAAGCCTCTCGGGCTGGTGAGTGCTGGTTGGCACCGATCCTCTGTGTGGGAATCTCTCTGCTTTGCCCTCCGCACGCCTGTTACTGCACTCTCCTCTGTGGCTCCGAAGCTTCCCTCCTCCACCACCCACAGTCTCCGCCCGAGAATTGGCTTCCTAGTGTGTGGAAACCTTTCCTCCTTCACAGCTCCCTCCCACTGTTGCAGGTCCTGTCCCTATTGTTTTTTCTGTTTTCTTTTACCCTACCCAGGTACGTGGGGAGTTTCTTGCCTTTTGGGAGGTCTGAGGTCTTCTGCCAGCATTCAGTAGGTGTTCTGTAGGAGTTGTTCCACATGTAGATGTATTTCTGATGTATCTGTGGGGAGGAAGGTGATCTCCGCATCTTACTCTTCCGCCATCTTGAAGCTCCTCCATGTTATATCATTTATAAAATATCACAGTCAAGCTTCCTCTGCATACTTACACAAATTCACAGGACAATTTATGATTATCTCATACACACGTGACATAGCTATTTTATTGTGAGACGACAGAAAAAGCATAAATGTATAAATGTGTATTCATTCTGCTATTTCTCTATTACTTTTAAAAGTATTTAGACAAGGTAGTTTCTGGATAGACTGCCCATTAATTAATGGAGACAAAGGCTAAAGGGGTTCCTTTGTGAAAGAGATGCTTGGTTCCTACACATCTAGGGAAGTCTTTTATTAATTACACACATTTTATTTAGTTTACCTCAGTAGATAAGAATTAAACAGGAATAAAATGATTACACCACTCTGGGGTTGTGGGGGAGAAAAGCACTAATGCAAGAACACACTCTGTTTAATTATCCAGGATAGTTGCCCTTCACTGAGACATCAAGGGTATCAATGCTTTTTTGCACTATAAGAGCAAATTGTGACCTACAGAATTTATAAACCATATTATCTTCCTTGAATCTCTTTAAGTACATTTCCAAAGTATTGATGTTTATATGAAATACTCTAATTTCAAAGTGTGTGACAAATCAGCTGCTAAAAGGAGGGATGATTGCCAGCCTTCAAAAGAAAGACATATTTCAATTTTATTTTATTTTATTTTGCTCTTTTCATGGCAGTGCAACTTTTTCCCAATCAGTTGTGGAATAGTTTCATTCTGTTTATCAGGATAGTGAAAGTCTCAACATTTCTTTTTCCAGGGAAAAGCAGCTGGAAAGAAGTAAAATGAGCAATGTTTTCTTGTTCTTTTGTGAATTTTATAGAGACAGTAACTTGGCACAGACCCATGTTTCCAACATCTTACCCCTAAGGAGCTAGTTAGTGTAAAAAAAGAGAAAAAGAAAAAGAAAAAAACCCACTTGGGCAAATGCAGGCCCCAATTCCATCTCTCAAAAACTGGAGGAGAGAAAACAGTCCATGTTTTATAGTGTATTACCTGCAAGTGCAGACGTGACTGTGGTAATCACACTTTCGTTGCCCACAGACTGTAAAATATTTATGGAGACAATGTGATTTGGGTCAAGACATTAAATAAAGTAAAAGTTGCTTTATTCAATATGTGATGAACAATATCCATGTTAAAAACCATTGGGAAAAGTGTTCAAATGAAAAAAATATTCTTAAAACAAATTAATCTGTTCAATGTTCATAAATGTTTTAAGAAATGCAGACAAACGAGTCTGGAAATCCATATTTATTGTACACAGTTGAAAAACTAATAGTATTTATTTAATCCAGAGGGGAAAGCAACTCAAAATTTGGCTTTTAATGGTCAACAGGAAATATTTTTCCTAAGAAATTACCAAAGTGTTTGTTGTTAACCAAGCTACAATAGGGTTATAACTCTTCTCCTGGCAAATAGCTAATGTTATTAGTCTAACATTGATTTATAAAGAATAGGTTCCTTCCAAACCTGCAGAAAATCTTAAGTTCTGACTAAAAATACTGTCTAGATTGAAAGAATGTGTGTGTGAGAAGTGCAAAGCCGAGTGTTGACTTGAGACTTGTGTATTGCTCTGTGGGTATTATGCAACAAATTAGGTAATATATTCACTCAAGGATATTATCTGGTGCTGATTAGGGTCAAACTGTGGGGTCTTGCTCTACTGGATCATTCTCTAATCTGTATTCATGATGGAAAAAAAAAAACCCTTCATAATTTAAACAGAGAAGTAAAACACAGCTACCTAGTTTAATGGTCTTTATGAAATCTGCCCCTTGAAGCCTACGTTCTGGGTTAGTCAGTGAACTTAAGGTCAAGTTGATGGTGACAGTTTCACTCACTCACTCATTCAGTGTTTGCTAATTATTTATAAATTCCTTCCTTGAGAAGAAACAGAGATATCCATTTTCACCAAAGCAAACTTCATACAGGTATGAATCCAAATTCAGTCTCAAGCTTTATGCAAATGAGTGTATGCTTTGTTTTCTTGTTTGTGTAAATGAAAGATGTGGAAAATCCTACATGACCCAGTTCAGATAAACTTGAGTCTAACTTCAAGGTAATATTAATAATAAAGCTGACATTTATTAATAGCCAACAAGATAATACATATTGGGCCTGTACTAACTGCCAGGCACTGTACTAGGTGCTTTCTTTAAGTTATTGAAGTGGTTTAAATAATTTTTGGCTTTGAGCGAATCATAAAATGTAATATAATATAACATGGCAAAGAAATCTGTTTGTTTCTTCTGTTCTTTATGGGCACGAGGCTTTGTGAAGCATCACCAACTAATCATAGACATGATGCCTACCAGTGAGAAGGTTTCATGGAAGACTAAAAGAATATATGCAAAAATAGTGCTAAAATTATTAAAATCATTACAGTTCAAAGGAAATTGAAATGTTAAATGCCAATAATTGTCCTTTTAGTGGTACATTTCCTTCTCATTCATATAGCACTCTAGATTATGAAACAGACAAAATGAACAACATTAGAATCTGAGGTTGGAAAATGAAGGGTTAAGTGAAAATAAATTTTTATATTCTACTTATAAAAATATTTCCTATCCCAAATGCTCCATGTGCTTATGGTTCGTCCAGATCAATTAAAACAGAAAGAACAACAAATAAACTAATATGTTTAATTTTTTTTGGCAGTCTTTTTCTATTCCAGTGGTTGGTTCAGCCTGACACTTGCTTTTATACAACCTGTGAGCTAATTGCGGTTTTAAATTTTTTAAATGGTTGGAAAAAAATTTAAGAAAAATAATACTTAATTACATGTGGAATTATAGAAAATTCAAAGTTAAGTATCTACAAATAAAGTTTTATAGGAATACAGCCATGCTTATTCATGTACATATTATCTATGGTGATTTTGTACTATAATAGCAGAGTTGTGTAGCAGCAACAGGGAATGTAAGACCCCAGAAGCCTAAAATATTTATTAACAAGACCATTAAGAAAAAGTTCGCTATCTCTATTCTAACCCAATAAAATGATAGGCTCATTGCTAACTTGTACTAAGTCCAACTAGTTGTTTGAGACCCATCTTCAATGCAACACACCTGGTTGTCAACAACTGCGAAGGGTTTGATATTTTACTCATAAGCTTGAAAGTTTGCCTGACACATTTCATGAATACAAGTAGAGGACATGAAATTCCTGGGTCAGGGACAAAAGACAGTTTACTACTCAGCATTAGCAGTAGTCAGAGTATCAGCATTTCTGAGTTGGTTTCCCAAGCCCCAAAGGGTCAGATGATTACTGCATACAGAGTGCGTGGGTTGAATTGCAGGAAAAGAACTCTGAGCTTAAAGATCTGGAATCTTTCATACTTGATAGTAGGTATGCCTGCATTTTGCTCCAGAAAAGAATGCTATCTGTATCCTCCAAAGCCATTTACACTACAATCATCATTGAAAACAAAGGAATAATGGTAAGTCAGTGCCTCACTTGCAAGACATGGAGAAATACAAAAGAGTTATTCTGAATCATTTCCAACACTGATTATTTATGTTACCTTTAGTTATGAAACCAAATAAATATTGCAAAACTGTTTAGGAAAATAACTGAAAACTCAGAATTGTACTTGAAAAATTTCAACAATGCAAATACTTCTAATTTTTTTTTTTTTTTTTTTTTTTTGCGGTACGCCCCCTCTCACCACTGTGGCCTCTCCTGCCACGGAGCACAGGCTCCGGACGTGCAGGCCCAATGGCCACGGCCCATGGGCCCAGCCGCCCCGCAGCATGCGGGACCCTACCGGACCAGGGCACGAACCCGCGTCCCCTGCATCGGCAGGCGGACTCCCAACCACCACGCCACAAGGGAAGCCCCAATAATTTTAATTTTTATCTATAATTGTTAAAAGTCATTTAGATAGGTAACACAAAATGGGAGATTGATTTTTTTTTTATCAGTTTGGGAATACACATTCAGGCCTGTATAGCTCAAAATCAAATCTCTCATTCTTTCAAATATATAGTAAGCTGTACTGTTTACTTTATAGTGGAATTCTTTACCTTCTCTGTGGTTTGATTTTCAGAATGGAATTTTATTATTTGATAGAATTTAGCAATCTTCTGAAATTGTGGTTTTAAAGATTACTCATGCTATTGTGTTTTCCTGTGGCTATTAGAATTCTCATGGAAACGTTTCATTCCCTTATCTCCAAAGTAGAAATTCATTGTTAGCTCACTGTTTACCAGCAGTTTGCAAGGGCACTAAACTATAGCCCTAGACTGGAATCCATGATCAGGGAAGTCAGGCTGTCAAGGAGGCTGCATCAGAATCATAAAATTAGAGAAGAAACATCTTTTGAAAGTACAATGCACTCCTTCACAAACACTGGCTTCCTTCTACCAGTTTCTGTCGAAGGTAAATCATCTTGAATTCAGAGAGGTAAATGTTATTAAGGGTTTGACAAAACAGCTCTGGGAATCCAAGTCCATTTAAAGAAAGTTACGTATTATCTTCTAAATATGTTGAAAAATAATTTAAGAATTTAAAATAATAGAATGTAGCTTTGCTAAACATTTTATCTTCTTGTTGTCTAAGGATCAGTCATTTCTGAATCAGCCAGTTGGACAATACATTTTGTATTCCTTTCGATTGGGCTGTCCAAAGACTCTAAAAGACTGACTGCTTTGGGATTTGCTTTTCTCAAATAGACATCAGTAGGGTATAACCCCAAACTGTTTTATTTATACATATATTTTTTTCTTTTTTGCCAGCATTTTCTTTTCCAATTAATTATTACTAGAAGTAAATACAACAATTTTTAAAACAAATTAGTCTCAATCACAAATAACATACTATCAAAATGTCCTTTTAAAATGGCTGTTTTACTTTATTTTTACTGAAAGTGAAAAAAAAGAAAAATGTTACAAACTGAAACTGCCTGAAGTCAGGTAATTGGTGAGGCAAATACTTTTTTTCTCATCACTGTTACTGATTGAAGGCAAGTTTTGAGGTGCTTTAAATCACAAAGCCTTTAAGATATACTGAATTAAATTTTTGGATCACCTTGGTGACAGTGCTCTGAAAGGAATTTTATATCATCAGTCCCCCCAAATTTAGTGGTAGAAATAGCTTCTGATCAGTTCTTTGGAACACTGACAGGTGAGAAGTGAAAGTGAGACATCTGGGACACCATATTTAGGTAGTTTTTTAATCTTGAAGTTGAGAAATGTCATTTATACATAACATCTTGTATTTTGTGGTAATGCGACTTTGGGGTAGTATTTTCCGGTTAAATACACTGACCTCCTCCAACTCCCAGAAATCCTGCTCCTGACAGATAGCGGAAGTTGGATGACTATAGCTTCATGTATTTCACTTTCCAAAAGGTAGACACTATTCTTTTTGTTTCCTTCCAGATTTATTGAGATATAACTGACACATAGAACTGTATAAGTTTAAGGTGTACAGCATAATGATTTGATTTACATACATCATGAAATAATTACCACAATAAGTTTAGTGAACATTCATCATTTCATATAGATACAAAATTAAAGAAATAGAAATTTTTTTTCCTTGTGATGAGAACTCTCAGAATTTACTCTCTTAGCCTTCATTTATAATATAGTGTTAATTCTATTTATCATACTGTACATTACATCCCTAGTACTTATATATCTTATAACTGGAACTTTGTACCATTTGAACTACCCTCTCCCCCACCCCCTCCTCTGGAAATCACAAATCTGATCTTTTTCCATGAGTTTGTTTGTTTGTTTTTGAAGTATAAGTGGCTTCCAACACTCTGATAGTTCCTTGAACACAATATAGTGATTAGATATTTCTATACATTTGAAAATGATCACCATTATAATTTATCTGTCACCACAGAAGAATGTTACATAGTTATTGACTATTTTCCCCACACTGTACATTTCATACCAGTCACTTATATTGGAGTAACTGGAAGTTTGTACCTCTTAATCTCCCTCACCTATTTCTCTCCTTCCCCAAACCTCCTCCCCTTTAATTATCACCTATTTGTTCTCTGTATATATAACTGTTTCCATTTGTTCATTTGTTTTGCTTTTTAGATTCCACATATAAGTGAAAACATACAGTATTTTTCTTTATCTGTCTAACTTATTTCACTTAACATAATACCTTTTAGGTCCATCCATATTATTACAAATGGCAAGATTTCATTCTTTTTTTATGGCTGAGTAATATTTCACTACATCAATCCATCTATCTATCATCTATCTATTTAATCTTTTTTATTCATTTATTAATTGATGGGCATTTAAGTTGTTTCGATATCTTGGCTATTGTAAATAATGCAGCAGTCAACATAAGGGTGCATATATCTTTTCAATTTTTCTTCCAATAAATATCTTGAAGTGGAATTGTTGGATTGTATGATACTTCTATTTTTAATTTTTTGAGGAACCCATACTGTTTTCCATAATGGATGCTCCAACTTACAGTCACACCAACAGTGAACAAGGGTTCCCTTTTATCCACATCCTCATCAACACTTCTTTTTTCTTGTCTTTTTTGATAATGGCCATTCTAACAGGTGTGAGGTGATATCTCATGATGATTTTGATTTGCATTTCCCTGATGACTAATTATGTTGAACATCTTTTCATGTGCCTGTTGGCAATCTATATATCTTCTTTGGAAAAATGTCTATTCAGGTCCTCTGCCCATTTTTTTAATCAGATTTTTTTTTTTTTTTTTTTTTTTTTTTGCTGTACGCGGCCTCTTACTGTTGTGGCCTCTTCTGTTGTGGAGCACAGGCTCCGGACGCACAGGCTCAGCGGCCATGGCTCACGGGCCCAGCCACTCCATGGCATGTGGGATCTTCCCGGACCGGGGCACGAACCCGTGTCCCCTGCATTGGCAGGCGCACTCTCAACCACTGCGCCACCAGGGAAGCCCTGTTTTTGTTTTTTGATGTTGACTTGTATGAGTTCTTTGTTTATTTTGTATATTAACCCCTTGTCAGGTATATTATTTTCGAATATCATTTTCCATTACGTAGGCAAGATTTTCTTTCTGTTGATAAGTTTCTTTTGCTGTGAAAAAGGTTTTTAGTTTGAGGTAGTCTCACTATTTTGCTTTTGTTTCCCTTGCCTGAGGAAAGAGATCCAAAATAATATTACTAAGACCAATGTCAAAGAGTGTACTGCATGTATTTTTTTCTAGGAGTTTTATGGTTTCAGGTATTAACTTAAAGTCTTTAATCCATTTTGAGTTTATTTTTGTGGTGTGAGAGAGTTGTCCAGTTTGGTTATTTTGCATGTAACTGTCCAGTTTTCCCAAAACCATTTATTGAAGAGGTTATATTCTTCCTATTGTATATTCTTGCCTCCTTTGTCATAGATTAATTGCCTATGTAAATGTGTGTTCATTTCTGAACTATTCTGTTCTGTTCTCTATTCTGTTCCATTGGTCTATATGTCTGTTTTTGTGCCAGTACCACACTGTTTTGATTCCTGTAGCTTTGTGGTATAGTTTGAAATCAGAGAGCATGATACCTCCAGCTTTGTTCTTCTTTTCAAGATTTTTTTTTTTTTTTTTTTTGGCTATTTGGGGTCTTTTGTGTTTCCATACAAATTTTAGAATTATTTGTTCTAGTTCTGTGAAAAATGCCATTGGTATTTTGATAGAGATTGCATTCAATCTGTAGATTGCCATGGGTAGTATGGTCATTTTAATAATATTGATTCTTGCAATCCATGAGCACAGTATATCTTTTCATTTGTCTGTGTCATCTTTAATTTCTTTCCTCAATGTCTTTTAGTTTTCTGAGTACAAGTCTTTTACCTCCTTAGTTAGATTTATTACCAGGTATTTTACTCTTTTTTATGAGATTGTGAATGGGATTGTTTTCTTAACTTTTGTTTCTAATAGTTCATTTTTAGTGTATGGAAATGCAATAGATTTCTGTATATTAATTTTGTATCCTGCAAATTTACTGAATTCATTGATGAGTTTCAGTAGTTTTATGGTGACATCTTTAGGATTTTTTTATGTATAAAAATGCGTCATCTGCAAACAGTGATAGTTTTACTTTTCCTTTCCAATTTGGATTCCTTTTATTTATTTTTCTTGTCTGATTGCTGTGACTAGGACTTCCAATACTCTTTTAAATAAAAGTGGTGAATGTGGGCATCCTTGTCTTGTTCCTGATCTTAGAGGAAATACTTTCAGCTTTTTACCACTGTGTATGATGTTAGCTGTAGGCTTGCCATACATGGCCTTTATTATGCTGAAGTATGTTCCCTCTATACCCCTTTTGTTGAGAGTTTTTTTTTTATCAAAAATGGATGTTGAATTTTGTCAAAAGCTTGTTCTGCATCTATTGAGATGATCATATGGCTGTTATTCTTCAATTTGTTAATGTGGTGTATCACATTGATAGATTTGCAGATATTGAAAAATCCTTGCATTCCTGGGTTAAATTCCACTTGATCATCGTATGTAATCCTTTTAGTGTATTTTTGGGTCCAATTTGCTAATATTTTGTTGAAGATTCTTGCATCTATGTTCACCAGTGATATTGGCCTGTAATTTTCTTTTAGTGCTGTCTTCATTGGGGTTTTGTACCAAGGTGATGCTGGCCTCATAGAATGACTTGGGAAACCTTCCTTCCTCTGCATTTTTTGGAATAGTTTGAGAAGGATAGGTGTTAACTCTTCTCTAAATGTTTGGTAGAATTCATCTGTGAAGTCTTCTGGTCCTGAACTTTTGTTTTTTGGGCATTTTAAATTACTGATTCGATTTACTTACGGATAATTATTCTCTTCATATGTTCTATGTCTTCCTTATTTAATCTTGGGAGATTGTACATTTCTAGGATTGGCTCATTTCTTCTAGGTTACTCATTTTATTGGTGTATGATTGGTTGTAGTAGTCTCTTATGATCTTTTGTATTTCTTTAGTGTTGGTTATAACTTCTCTTTCATTTTTGACTTTGTTGATATGGACCCTTTTTTTCTTGATGAGTCTGGCTAAAGTTTTGTTAGTTTTGTTTGTCTTTTCAAAGAACCAACTCTTAGTTTCATCAGTCTTTTATTTCTTTTTCTTTTTTTTTTTTTAGTCTCTATTTCATTTAATTCTGCTCTGATCTTTATGATTTCTTTCCTTCTATTAACTTTGGATCTTGGTTGTTCTTTTTCTCTTCCATTTAGGTGTAAGGTTAAGTTGTTCATTTGAGAATTTTCATGTTTCCTGAGGTAAGCTTGTATTGCTATTAATTCCCTCTTAGAACTGCTTTTAACGCTTCCCATAGATTTTGGATCATTTTTTTAGGTTTTTATTTGTCTCCAGATATTGTTGGATTTCTTCTTTGTTTTCTTCAGTAATGCATTTGTTGTTTAGTCTTCAAGTGTTTGTGTTTTTTGCAGTTTCGTTCTTGTGGTTGATTTCTAATCTCATTGTATTTTGGTTAGGAAAGATGCTTGATATAACTTCAGTATTCTTAAATTTAATGGAACTTGTTTTTTGGCCTACCATGTGATCCATCCTGGAGAATGTTCCATGTATAATTGAGAAGAATGTATATTCTGCTGCTTTTGGATGGAAAGTTCTATATGTGTCTATTAAGTCTATCTTGTCTAATGTATGTTTTAAGGTCAGTGTTTCTGTGCTGATTTTATGTTTGGATGGCTTGTTCATTGCTGTAAGTAGGGTGTTAAAGTTTCCTACTATTTTCGGGTTACTTTTAATTTTTCCCTTTATGTCTGTTAATATTTGCTTTATGTATTTAGATAGTCCTATGTTAGGTGCATATATATTTACAATAATTATATTTTCTTCTTGGATTTATCCCTTGATCATTATGTAATGTTCTTCTTTGTCTCGTTACAGTCTTTGTTTTAAAGTCTATTTTGTCTGATGTAAGTAGTGCTATCCCATCTTTCTTTTCATTTCTATTTGCATAAAATATCTTTTTCCAACTCTTCATTTTCAGGCTGTGTTTTTCTTTAGATCATTCATGAGTCTCTTGTAAGCAGCGTATATATGAGTGTTGTTTTTGTATATATTTAGCTACTCTATGTCTTTTGGTTGGAGCATTTAGTCCATTTATATTTAAAGTAATTACTGATATGTATGTACTTATTACCATTTTGATAATTGTTTTTACTTTGTTTTTGTGGTTCTTTTATTTTCCTTTCTTCTTCTTTTGCTCTCTTCCCTGTGATTTGATGACAACCTTTAACAATAATGTTTGGATTTTTTTCTTGTGTGTGTGTGTGTGTGTGTGTGTGTTGTGTGTGTATCTAGTAAAGATTTTTGGCTTGTGGACACCAGGAGTTTATATATAGCAATCAATATCTATATATATTTCTATATCTATATGGTTATTTTAAGTTGCTTATCTCTTAAGTTCAAACGCATTTTAACAACCCTGTATTTTTACTCCCCACCCTACCAATTAACTGTTTGTGACATTAAATTTTACATCCTTTTGTTTTGTGTATCCCTTAACTACTTATTGTCGATATAAAAGATTTTACTACTTTTGCCTTTTAACCATCTTACTAGCTTTATAAGTTGATTGATCTACTACATTTACTGTATATTTCCCTTTAACAATGAGATTTTTCCTTTCATAATTTAATATTTCTAGTTTCAGCCTTTTCTTTTTAGTTTGGAGAAGTCCCTTTAGCTTCTTGTAAAACTGCTTTGGTGGTGCTTTTAGCTTTTGCTTGTTTGTAAAACTTTTGATCTCTCCTTCAAATCTGAATAAAGCCTTGCCAAGTAGAATACTCTTGGTTGAAGGTTTTTTTTTTTCTTTCTTTCATCACTTTAAGTATATTGTGCCACTCCCTTCTGTCCTGCAGATTTTCTACTGAAAATCAGCTGATAGCCCTTTATGAGTTTCATTGTACACAATGTTGCATTTTCCTTGTTGTTTTTAATATTTTCTCTTTATCTTTAATTTTTGCCATTTTAATTATGATGTATCTTGGTGTGGTTTTCTTTGGAAACCTGTTTGGGACTCTCTGTGCTTCCTGGACCTGGATGTTTGTTTTCTTTCCCAGGTTAGGAAAATTTTCAGCTATTATGCCTTTAGATATGTATTCTGCCTCTTTCTCTCTCTCTTCTTCTTTTGGGACCCCTATAATGCCAATGTTCACTTGATGTTGTCCTAGAACATCTCAAACTGCCCTCATTTTTTTCTTCTGTTCAGCTTAAGTGATTTCCACTACTCTGCCTTCTTGTTTGCTGATCTGTTCCTCTGTATCATCTAATCTACTCCTTCTTCCTTCTAGTGTATTTTTTATTTCAGTTGTGTATTCTTCAGCTTCGATTGGTTCTTCATTACATTTTCTAACTCTTTGTTAAAAACTTCTAACTTCTTACTCTGTTCATATAATCTTCCAAGTCCTTTGGACATCTTTATGATCATTACTTTAAACACTTTATTGGGTAGATTGCTTCTCTACTTCACTTAGTTCTCCTTCTGGGTTTTATCTTTTTCCTTCATTTGGAATACATTTCTCTGTTGCCTCATTTTGTCTTATTTGCTGTTTTTATTTCTATGTATTTTTATGTAGGTTGGTTACATTTCTTGATCATGGAGGAGTGGTCTTATGTAAGAAATGTACTATGGGGCCCAGCAGCACCCTCACCTCTGATTATCAGAGCTATATATTTTGGGGGTGCTCTTTATGTGGGCTGCATGTGTCCTTCTGCTGTGGCCAGGCCAACTCCTGTAAGAATGCTGATAGGTGTGGCTGGGCTCTGGTCCAATTGGTTGTCAGGCCTTGCCTTGTGTGGAGACTGCCTGCTGCTGGTGGGTGGGCCTGGATCCTGGCACTAATAAGCTTGAGGAAGGATTTCAAAATGGCACTTAACAGCATTAGTGTTCTTGTGGTGGGATGAGCTTCTCAACATGGCTGCTGCCAGCACGTATGTCCCCAGGGTGAGTTTTAATTGCATCCTGCCTCACTGGGAGGCTCTGCAGGATCACCAAGTGGGTATGTCCCAGATTCCTTTCAGATTACTGCTGCCCTGGGTCTCACAGTGTGTAAGATTTTATGCATTCCTTTCAAGAGAGGAGTTTCTATTACCCATAGACCAGTGGCTCTCCTGAATGTAAGTCACACTGGTCTTCAATGTCAAATATTCTGGGGGTTCCTCTTCCTGGTGCCAGATCCCCTGGCTGGGGAGCCTTATGTGGAGCTTGGATCCCTTGCTCCTTGGGGAGAACCACTTCAATTGTAATTATTCTGCCCTTTGTGGGTTGCCTACCCAGAAGTGTGGGTCTTAACTATATGTGTCTCTGCCCCTCCTACCTGTTTTATTGTGGTTCCTTCTTTATATCTTTAGCTGTAGAAGATCTATTCTGATAGTATTCAGGTTGTTCTCATGGACAGTTTCTCTGTAAATACTTACAATCTTGGCTTGCCTGTGGGAGGAGGCGGGCTCAGAGTCTTCTTTTACCACCATTTTGGCCACTCAATAAGAACAGAAGCTATTCTACCTGGAGCTTGCTGACAGCATCTGAAAATTCTTTGTCACATATTTTATTGGAGGGAAGTCATGTTGAAGTCAGTATTGACATGGAGAGAGTCTCAGAAATTTATGGTTTTGATATTCATTTTTGCTAGGGTTCTAAATAGTACACATTATTTCCACCCAGAAGACACTACACTGGTATATCATGATATATGGCAGCTTAACCATTCCAAATGGATTCTATCCTAGCCTTAAAAGTTCTATTATTTGAAGTTTTAAAATGACTTACAGTTTTAGTTTTCAGTTTCACATTGAAAATTCTAAGATGAACAGTGATTTAAAAAATATTTAAAGTCTGCAGAGACACAGACAATATTTTCTTAATAAAACATGAGTTGGTGGATTTTTTTCCCATTCTTAGCTAATTTTTCAAGACAAATCACTCTACCTTTGAAACTGTATGCTCATACCCACCGGGTTAAAATAAGGCAAAAGATGATTAATTAAGATCCTTTAGCTTAGCTTGCAGAACAATAGGAAAACTACAGATGAGAAAACAGCTTGCTGACATCCTCCTTTGACTGAACATCACTCAGATGTATTTAGGGACTAGAATGATCAGTGAATTTTAGTTGTCATGGGATGAAAATTTACTGCATTAAACACATGAACCCCCCCTGAATTTACATATACAACCCATGAAGAGACATGAAAGACAGTTGCACCTGTTCAGAAGACACTTAAAACTTCTCTTTACCCTCCTACCAACCATTTCTTAGTCCCAACACCCTCTTATTCCCTCCTCCCACAATAAATATCCCACACAAAACATGATTGGGGAGAGAGAACTGAGCCTTGCCTTCTGTCTCTTTTCTTGGCCACTCTACATTAAAGCCTTTTCTCTCTGAAAAAGAATGTTGCCTTGGTGTTTGAACTTTCCATTGCACAGCATGAAATAAGCCCAGTTGCTCAGTTACACCTTCCAAGAAGTAGCTAAAACTGTATGTTATCTTCAGAGTACTTGAATGCTGGGGATTTGACATAGAGATGTTTGAGAAAAGCAAAGACAAAGGCATAAATGTAGGAAATAGTAGGACATATTCATCCAAGGAGTTTAGTATGATTGGAGCATAAAGTCTGTGTGTGAGAGAGAAATAAGACTTGAAAAGTAGCCAGAGGTAATAGCTTGAATCATTTTATGTTGAGAAGTGATTTGATCACTTTTAAGTTTTAGGAAGGTTAAACATGCTGCTGTTGTGTGAACGACAGATTGGAAGGGTCCTAAGCAGATGAACTGGAAGCTAACTGGGAATGATTTGTAATAACTATGGCATGAATCAAGGTAGCACCAGTTAAAACAAACTGTGGAGCTTCATATGAAGGTACTTAGGAGATAGAATGAATGGGTTCCATAACTGATTAGATGTGGGTGTAATAGGGAAGGACTAAGATGAATCCCAGGACAACTAATTGTACAGAAGTTCCATTAACAGATATGGAGGACACCAGAGGATAATCAATTTGAAGGGAAGATTATGTTATACTTTGTCTGTGGAGCATCAGAGTATAGATGTCCAGGCTGAAAAATAAAATGGAATTGAGGCAATGTCAGTCAGTTCTGCTGCAGTAACAAACATCCATAAAACTTAGTGACTGAAAAACAACAGTTTTATTTTCTGCTGATGTTGCATATCTCTCTAACTCTTACTTAAAGGCATCAGATAAAGGAGACTTTATCAATTAGAAAGTGACTGGTCCTTGAACAGGAGAGAACTTTGTATCAATAAAATTGCACACTGTCTTTTAGAGACTTCTGCCTGGAAGTCACACGTGTCTATTCTGGTTAAAGTTATACTGGCCAAAGAAAGTCACACAGGCATGTGTAACTTCAAAGGAGTAGGAAAGCACAATCATTCATATATATGCCTAGAAGAAAAGAGCAGAACCAGAACATTGATGGAAAGTAAGATAAATTGGGAACCATCAATAATAAGTGCTGTTTGAAGATATTATAGTAGATAAAATCAGCTCAGGGATTATATATATTTTGAAAATAAAAGAAAGCTAAGAACAGAATCCTGGGGTACACCAACATTTAAGTACAAGAATCCATAATAAAGGTGACTATAAAAGGAGACATCAGAGATCTGGGTGAAGAATCACTACAAAAACTTTAGTAAAACCATCAACTAGAATTGACAAAGCAATTTCACATACAATATCATTTTAAAATCCCCATTAAGTATTTTGAGACTCTAGGAAGTTGAGTAATTAAGTTTTGTTCTATGGAATTGAACCTATTATGCCTTCCAATATTATCCAAGTGACTGTCTCTTTAGGAGACTATGGAAAGTATGTAATCATTAGCAGGACAATGAAGCTTTTTTTTTTTCCAAAACAATGTTAAAAAGGAGGCTTAACAGAGGTAAGAATGCATTGCAAATCCTGTGTCCTAGGAATAAAAACACCTAGTAAATAAAGAAATATGCACAAGAAAATGACCAGTGCAGGGCAGAGTCTTGGCTGTCACTTCATCTGTATATGGGTAGGTTTTACAATGATGGTAACTTTTCATTACTATTTCCTTAAGATAACTTCCCAGAAGTGGAATTGTAAGGTCAAATAATTGCATATTTTTAATACACATGATATCTCATGTCTATGAAGCCTCCAGAAAAATTATATCCATCTATGTTTGAGTCAGCTGGGTATAAGAGTGCTTCTCTTGAATTGTTGTAATGTAATTGTTTACATTTTTTCAAACTATAAATAATGTTAGATAATGTTTTGTATAACATTTTACTTTTCATTTCTACTGAGGTATGACATTTATATATATGCTTTTATTAATCTGTATTTCTTTCTCTTATTAATGAAATTGCCTGTCATATTCTTCTCTGATTTTCTTTTGGATTTCCATCTTTTTTTCTCATTGATTTTTTTTCCTTCCAGTTTTATTGAGATATAATTGATGTATAGTACTGTATAAGTTTAAGGTGTACAGCATAATGTTTTGACTTACATACATCATGAAATGATTACCACGGTAAGTTTAGTGGGCATCTATCATCTTATACAGATACAACATTAAAGAAATAGAAAAACAAAATTTTTGCCTTGTGATGAGAATGCTTATGATTTACCCTCAACAACTTTCATGTATAACACACAGCAGTGTTAATTACATTTATCATGTTGAACATTTTTTCTTGCTGATTTTTAAAAGCTTTGATAAATATGTAGCATATGTGTCAAATATATACATATAAAAACTGCCTGTATGTCCAATAATAGGGTATTTTAAAATTTAATTTTGGTATAAATTTTCATACCTTTACCCAAAATATGTTGAACCCACAGGTTTTCGGATATTCAGATAGATGTTGGGGATAGCACAGTGAATAAAACAGACATGGCCCTGTCCTCATTGATATTATGACCAAGAAAGGTAGATAAACAAGAAGCAACTAAGCTAATAAATGAAGTTTATTATTGTGACAAGTGCTAAGAAAGAAATGTGAGGATGAAAATAACTGGAGGTTGAAGGACACTTCTTTAGATAGTATCATCAAGAAAGCTTTTTTTGAGTTGATGATATTTAAAATCAGAGCTGTTGGATGAGCAGTGGCATACAGTCAGCATTCCAGGTTGAGAGAACACCCTGTACAATGGCTCTGTGGAGAAGAGACATTTTAAAAAGACCCGTGTGGCTGGAGTGTGGTGCATGAGGAGGAGGAACCAAGCAATAAGGCTGCATGAGTGGCAGGAGTGGATTAACCAGGGCTTATAGGTCATGCTGAGTTGATTGGATTGTATTCCAAAGCAGTGAGGAAGTGATTGAAATGTTTTACAAAGGAAATAACGTGATTTTATTTCCATTTTAAGACAATCACTCTGGTTGATCTGTATAGAATAATAGAAGGGCAAAGAATAAATTTAGCATGTGTGTGTATCTATTATAGAATGTTGTATCAGTTAACTACTGTTGCTTAGTAAGCTACCCCCAAATCTATTTGCTTAAAACAACCACCTCTCAAAGTCTATAGAGAGGTCTGAAGGGAAATTCTGTTGACTTGGATCTGTTTGCTACAAATATGCTGCAGTCCACTGGCCTAAGCAAGTCACATGGCCAAGCCGAGGGTCAGTGTGTGAAGGTACAAGAACAAGAACGAACACAGGATGGCATGAAAAATTTGGACCATATATTCAATCAATTTAACACAAATTTCTGTAAGTGAAAAGGTACACTATACTAAGTGATAACAGTTATATATAAAGCTATATGTGTAATGTAATATTTTAAAGAAAAAAGCTACTTGAAAGATGTACAGTTGATCATTGAACAACACAGGGCTCCAACTTTCCTTGAAGTTGAAAATCAATGTAAAACCTTATAAGCCCTTTGTATCCATGTTTTTGAATCCTCAGATTCATCCACCATGGATCCTATAGTACTTTAGAACTTATTTAGTGAAAGAAATCTGCGTGTAGGTGGATCTGTGCAGTTCAAACCTGTGTTGTTCAAGGTTCAACTGTATAGTGTATCGATATGTTAACTGTGATTATCTCTGGGTAGTGGGATGTAAGGTGCTTTGAATACTTTATTTTTCTGTATTTGAAAGATTTTCTGCATTGAGTTTGTAGTAATTTTATAATAAAATGCTATTTCAGAATTCTAGACAAAATCTTTGTTTTATCATAGAGAATAGAGATGAGGGAATAAAGAAGAAGAAAAGAGAGAAATTGAATTTATTTGTCATGGTAATCTCAGAGGTCAACCTGTATTCTGATCACATCCTAGCTCCCTAATCTGTCAAATAAAGCTAGCTAAATGTAGGTATAGTTTTATTATGTCAGCATCTCATTTCTTCTAGGTAGCCCTAGAAGAACCTGCTCAACAAATATTTTCCTTGCAGAGCAAAAGAAGTCCCGAACATTCATGTCATCTTCTACCTCTCTCTGGCAGAACCACAGTTCTGTTATTTTCTGATTTAAGTGTAACAAAACAACTCTTGGATGGATGCACCATGGATAGTATCAACATAGAATTTTCCACTATTTATGAATCAATTTATTGGTTGTTTTGTTTTGATTGCATTGTTTTGTTATTGATTGCATTGTTTTGTTCTCAAGTTCCCCTGTACTTCACCCACTAGTGTCTGGAAATGACATTTCATGTGAGGGGAGGCTGGTCAGTATATAGTGAGAAGAGTATGGTCTCTGGGGTAAGAAGGTCTGTATTTGAACTGTTTGACCACATGGACAACTCATTTTATCTCTGAGGTGTCAGTATCCTTATTTGGAAAAAAAGGGATAAAAGAATAATAATACCATCTACATATGGCTACCCAGAGGAACAAAAGTGATACCATATGTAAAAGTCCTTTTTAAACTGTAATGCTTTCAAAATGCTTAGTCTCTTTTGGTACCATCTATTACTTGAATTAAACATAGACTTTTTTGTTGTCCTCTTTTGAAAGTCAGATAGCTCTGAGAGGAATAAGATCTTATGATAAATGCACCTACATAATAATAAAGTCTTACTGTCAGAGAAGAAAAAATAAATGTTCCATAACACATTGAGTTCAAAAGTTGAGGAGAGAAATGGTTGAGTCAAATTTTAAGTGTTTTAAAGTGTGTCTAAGACTGACATCCATTTTCTTGATCAAAAACTTGGGGTGTTGAGGAGAGCATGTTCAATAAAAGCGTTTATTATTATCAATGGATTTTAAATTGCTTTCAAGAAAATTGTTCTTGATCAAATTTGCCTTGCCTTGTAGTTTAAAAAATGTAAATATAGCAGCTGCATAGCACAGGGAGATCAGCTCAGTGTTTTGTGACCACTTAGAGGGGTGGGATAGGGAGGGTGGGAGGGAGACGCAAGAGGGAGGAGATATGGAGATATATGTATATGTATTGCTGATTCACTTTTTTATAAAGCAGAAACTAACACACCATTGTAAAGCAATTATACTCCAATAAAGATGTTTAAAAAATGTAAATATCAATGGGTTTAGCAACAAATAATCTTTATAAAATAGATACTATTAAGTATATTTGAAGGCAGTTAAGTCAAACAAGAACATTCTGTATTTCGACCTTGTTCTAGGCATAAAGGAAACTCCAGGATCCCTGCTATTCCCATCAGTTCAGATGAAGTGATTGATTTCTTTTCAGTTGAAATGAAAACTTGTTTTAAATATTTTGAAAATTGTCCAGACAATCATAACTTTCAAGCTATCAGAGAAAGCAGAACTGTGACAAGAAAAATAGTACTGAATTCAGTTGTCCTATCATAGGTAACTGTGTGTACTTTTGTTGTCATGGGGCAGAAGGGAGAACAGAAGTAATATTGATGATTAAACATGTGAACTGCTGATCTAAATCCAAATGAAAACTTCTTGGGTGAAGTTGCAGAAAGGTAGATCTTTGGTAAAAATTAACTCTACATATGGGAAGTTCACTACTGAACACCTCTTGCACTAAATGAATGTAGTGTCAACACACTGTTCCTGGTCACTTGATATCCACTGAGCTCTCTTTTTGGCCTTGTTATTTATGAGCTTTGTGATCTAGGTTCAGTATTAAATTTCTGAAAAACTCATTTTCCTCTTTTGCAAAATTTACTTTATGCCATTACAAAAATACACTTTATTTAGTGTCTATACACCAGGCAAATGACATACATTATATCTTTTCATTCTCAAAACAGTACTATGAGTGAAACTGAGGCAAAATAGAAAATAAACAACTTGCCCAAGATCACATAGCTGATAGGCGGGGCAATCTTAATCTAAATCTAGTTTTCTACCACTTCACACTGCCCATCAGGATATGGCATAAAATAAACACTCCCCAAATGTTAAATCTCCTCTCTTTGTTCCCTCCTACAAAGTACTATTGTTATTGAGATGAGAAGAACCTAGGGGTAAGACAGGAATAAAGACACAGACCTACTAGAGAATGGACTTGAGGATACCGGGAGGGGGAAGGGTAAACTGTGACAAAGCGAGAGAGTGGCGTGGACATACATACACTACCAAACATAAAATAGATAGCTAGTGGGAAGCAGCCGCATAGCACAGGGAGATCAGCTCGGTGATTTGTGACCACCTAAAGGGGTGAGATAAGGAGGGTGGGAGGGAGGGAGACGCAAGAGGGAAGAGATATGGGAACATATGTATATGTATAACTGATTCACTTTGTTATAAAGCAGAAACTAACACACCATTGTAAAACAATTATACTCCAATAAAGATGTAAAAAAAAAAAAAGATATGGGCTCTCAACTAGATTTTCTGCAGAGAAAACCTGTGAGGGTAAGAAAAAAACAAGACTTTCAGGAATCTTTCAATACTTTCAGTGGCCCACTAGGCAGGCTGGTAGATAAAAAATGCTTTAGTGATGGGAAGAGATGACAGGAGAGATGGAGGAAGTGAGGGGTGAAGAGAAAGGCAATAGAAAGACGTCATAAAGATTATGGGGGTTAAGGGGGATGGTCAGTGATAGAAAAAGGTTTTAGCAGGAGCTTTGAGTTTGAAATTCTAGGGGAAGAAAGTAGTGTCTAAGGAGAAAAATCTAAGAAGGTTTTCTATGTGAAGTACTGTGTGAAACTACTACAGTGCTGTTTAAGGAGGTTTCTTTTAGTGAGATGTTGTGCAGACACCGGGCCAGGCTATTTATGCAAACTTCCTGCTTCAGGAAAGGGTCACTGCATGCTCATAACCATTGTCTGCAATACCCAAAGAAGTATAATCGAGAAAGAACTGTGGGGTCATGGAAGAGCAGCGAGGAGAAGAGGAGAGTCCAAGTCTTGGACTTAATTGCTAGAGTTAAGTAATATATTCCTTTGTATACTGGAGGTCATAATATCTGTCTCAAAGAGATGTGAGGCTTAGGTGAGCTGATAATGTGTTATAAACTATAAAAGCTTCATGAAAGACTTCCCTGGTGGTGCAGTGGTTAAGAATCCACCTGTCAATGCAGCAAACATGGGTTCGATCCCTGGTCTGGAAAAATCCGACATGCCTCAGAGCAACTAAGCCCATTGACCACAACTACTGAGCCTGGGCTCTAGAGTCTGTGAGCCACAACTTCTGAAGCCCATGCACCTACAGCCCATGATCCACACAAGAGAAGCCACCGTAATGAGAAGCCCACGCACCGCAATGAGGAGTAGACCCCTCTCGCCGCGACTAGAGAAAGCCCATGCTCAGCAATGAAGATCCAATGCAGACAAAAATAAATAAATAAGTTAATTAAAAAAAAAAAAAGCTTTATGAATGTAAGTTGTGATTATTATACAGCACCTAGATTTGTTAGCTCCCAAGAAGTTCTATGATGAGCAAGGACCACCTTACTAAAAGGCACATTTAGATTTTTCTCTTTCTTGGAACTTAGTGGCCTTCTATAAATTAGTAGGTGTTAACATGGTTCTGTCTTAGATGAGGTTTGGAGAGTCAGGAATTTTGGGGAATTGTACTTTAAGAGTAGGTTCTGATGATAAGTCGGACAGCAGTGATCATATTTTCTAAATTGAAATTAAAGACATATGATCAGACAACAGGACAGAGTATTTCAAATAATATATATCTGGAAAAATCTAAGATCATTGGTCACCAGAAATATAAACTGGCATTTCTAGCAAAGATGTTCCAACCTCTTCTTCTTCAAGGTCTTTGATGAAGGGCAAAATTCCAATTTTATGAAGAAGTGCACTGCAAGTATTTTAATTTTCCCTTCTGCACCCAGGGGGACAAATAATTAGCACTTTCCTAGGTCTAAATAGGAGAACAGAGCCCAGAAATTCTACTATCAATGCTAGCTTACTAGGAAAAGACATACTTGTGCCATGCATCGCTAGGGATTATAACAGATTAGCAACTAAATTTGAGTTAATTAAAAATAATCAACTATAATAAGAAGAGAGTTTCCAGAAAATTACCATATTGATCAAGTTGACAGAACAAATTTTGGAGGCCCAATGCCAAGTATCTGAGGAAGCTCATTAAAATTTAAAATGTTACAGAATTCAATTAATTTTATTAATAATGACCATAAAAATACATAACAAATAAATAGCTAGAAGGAGTTTAAGCTTGAGAGTCTATATAATAATACAAAACTTAAAACGTAAAATATGACATGACTTTAAGAAGTTAGAATTGAATGTGAAAGTTGAAGATTAGAAAAAGTGAAAATAACAATGTTTGACAATAAATGTATGATGTGCTATGAAATACTTGAATGGGACCTAAACTTTGAAATAGATAATACTGTATTTTGAAAAATAGATTATTTTAAATCAAGGGCTACAATGCTTGCCACTAATTTATTTAGAGGGAAAACCTATAAAAATGAATCAGTGTCTTGTATAGTTATAGCTTGGTTGGATTTTAGATCTAGTTATAATCTACTTTAAAGATTTTTTAAAAATCTCTTAAAATATTGTCATTTGAGAAACTCCTAATTTATCAAAGTGAGTGTCTTCTTAGCAAAATAAAATGTTTATTGCATGAAGCTTTCAGGGTCTTTAGATGAATGAAAGTAGATTTTGTAAAATAGATTACCTGGTCTAGCTCCCAAAATTATCATAAAACACACTGGATGACACAAATTAACCACAGTTAAAATGTTTCTACTGGTGTGAAAATTAATAATCTATGTTTCATTTATCAGATTTATTTGTATACAGCTATTTCCCAAAATGATTTATGATAACTGTTTGTTTTCTTGAACATTGTTGTCTGCTCTCTTGTTTCAATTTTGTGACTTCTGTTCTCTGTTCAATAAAAAATATACATGGGAAAGGTTGATTGAGAAAACAACCTTTCTAGGAAATAAAGGCAGAATCCAGACTTGGAGGATAACCTCTGCCAAAAGTCATAAGCAAACTTTTCCTTCAACCCATCAGCTCTGAGCTCACTCATAATCCATAAAGTGAAGATATCCATCACTCAGCTAGGCAATACCTACACCAGTGGGAGGATGAGAGCTTTGACAATAAACTCCTAACTATGATAGAAGTTAGGTGCCCAAAGGAGAAAAAGACAAACACAGGCCCAGGGCTCCTTAATAAGGTATTTCAAAAACAAGATGAATAGTGATATAGAAATTAGAACTCAATATCATGAACAGATAAACAGTTCTCATTCCTTCCAAGTTGTCTAGGTGATTTGCAGAAGACTGGGGAATTACTTGATTCCCCTTTACTTTCAGAAATAGATGAAGTAATTAAAAATCTTCCCCAAGAGAAAGTTCTTGGCCCTGGTGGAGCTACAGGAGATTTCTATAAAACCTTTGGCTTAGCCCTCTCTGTACATTTGCTTGACAAGCTCAATCACTTGGGGGACTCAGGTGGGTTCATCCCTGCCAGCCCTTACATCCAGATTATCTTAATTGCTAAAAAGGATAAAGATACAGAAAACTGTACCACATCTAGGTTGAAACCCCTGATTAAAGTGGATATCAACTCTTGGAAAGGATCCTGATAGTTCTCATCATTATTTGAAATCTGGGGCACAGTAATTAGGCAGTCGCTTGGGGATGGGTCATTCTTTGCATAAAATGACTATTTTTTTACCTGGATAACAGTTTCTCTCAGAATGACAGGGCACTAGCAACCCCATTTATCATTTTTCTACTAAAGGACAGTTTTAAATTTTGGGCAGAGCAGTGAGTATCAGGGATGTACTATAAGCTCAGCAATCCAAGGTTTTCCATTATTTAATGATATATCTTTTGCTTGTGCTCCAAATGAGTAGGATAATCTCTGTTTTGCTATTTCTCAATGTCCTCAGAGCTGAAGTGGGGAGGCTGGTGTTACATTATACTATTAGCCTGTTGCTACACACACACACACACACACACACACACACACACACTCACACATGGAGGTGTGGAAGTGATAAATTAAAAAACATCTTGCAGTATGATTCCAGCTATATGACATTCTGGAAAAGGCAAAACTTTGGAGATAGTAAAAAGATCAATGGTTGCCAGGGGTGAGGGTGAGGGACAGATGAATAGTCAGAGCACAGAGGGTTTTTAGAGCAGTGAAACTGTACTGTATGATACTATGATGGTGGATTCATGCTACTATATATGTGTCTAAACCCATAAAATGTACTACACCAAGAGTAAACCCTAATATAAACTATGGACTCTGGGTAATAAAGATGTGTTGATGTAGGTTTAGTGGCCTTCTACATCTGTAAACCTACATCTGGTGGGGGATATTGATAATGGGGGAAGCCATGCATGGATTGGGGCAGAGGGTGTATGGGAAATCTCTATACTTTCTGCTCAATACTGCTGTGAACCTTAAACTGTTCTAAAAATTAAAGTCTTAAAAAATACCTTGCAGGAAAAAAATATTTTTGGTTCTTAAAAGTACAAGTAAGTGGTGGTTGAATAAATGAATTATTTAATAAAGGAGGGTAGGTTTTCAGCCTTCAAAATTCCTGCCTCTACTGTGGTGTTCAGAGCACTGCTTTTTATATCCACTCTAGAACAGCCAACACCTGGTAGAATTGTCTCTGTGTCTGAGATTTTATTTTATTAATTTAGGTTGTGCCAGGTCTTAGTTGTGGCATGCAGACTCTTTGTTGCAGCATGCGGGCTCTTACTTGTGGCATGCATGTGGGATCTAGTTCCCCAGCCAGGGATCAAATCTGGTGCCCCTGCATTGGGAGTGCTGTGTCTTACCCACCGGACCACCAAGGAAGTCCCCTGAGGTTTTAAAGTTCATGCCCAGTCTAGGACGTTTAGCAAGGGGGTGGGGAGGGGCTACTGCTAGGCAGTTCTGTGTACCAAGTGGTCAAATGTTCTCAACTGTGTTTTCAAAAGTTGTGGTGTTTTGTTTTAAAACTGGAGTTAAAGAATGGTATAGAAATGTGAGTGGGAGGGAAAAGAATAATCTAAAAACAGTAAGAAAAGACAATGCCACCAGCAAAATTATTAAAAATACATGACTTTTCTCAATTGCGAAATGTCTATGACTGTCATACCACCTGGGGTTAAGACTTGACATATTTCAGTACCTAAAATATATCTCATCTTGTAAGTGTTTTGGGGGGAATTCTCCAAGGTAAAGCACAAAATGCAAGGGGAGGAAGTCTCGCTTAAAGAAGCTTTCGTTAGGAATTTGGACAGTGAGCCATGTGATATTCTTTATGAAACTGTCCTTCAGATTTACACCAAATGAGGTGTCAAGTAAGTAAATGTAAAGATAAACTCAATCTTCTGTGTGGTTACCAAACTTTCCACATCTTAGCTTGTGAAGGAATTATCATAAGGCACTGCTCTGAATTCCAAAAGTGGAGGGCTTTGTCTGAAGCTCTGTAGATTAGTAAATTTGGTTCCAGAAACAATGTAAAACTTCTCTAGTTTGAGGACATAGGAGGCTAGAATGATTAATAAAATAAATATATTTTTAAAAGTGGATTTGGTATCACAGACAGTCCAAATTCTCTTTTTGCTATAATCTTCAGATTTTAATTATTTGTGTAAAGCCAGCTAGATATAAGATATAATTGGGCACAAAATAGACAAGGACCCCAATCTCAAGTGTGTATGGTGCTCAGAAGTTGAGGCTTCCAACTAGAGGAAAGGCTCTAAGGTGAGAGTTGGGATGGTAAGATCAAAATCAGAGTATTAATCCAGAGAGCCAGTAAGGGAATGAGAGCCAACATAAACACTCAAAATGAAAGTGGGGTTTGGAAAAGTCACACTAAATGGAGAGAGGGTTTGAAGGAACCAAGAAAGGAGGAGTAGTGTAACTAGGATGGAATGTGATATGAACCCAGATGAATTTTGGAGGTTCAGGACTTAACTGAAATACTGGGCTCATTTAAGCATTCAAAGCAGGGTGAAAAGTAGACTTTTCATATAATAATAAGAAAGTACTGTGAGGATAGTCAAGGTTGGGAAGAGGCCTGTCTTTTAATTCCTCTTATATGTTCCCTATTTTCCCTTCTGATCACGTGGTAAATAGTTTATTCCACGGATTACCCTGTGAATGTTTGGGAGTCATGGGATCTTGTCCATTTATATAAAATCAAATATGAACTGCCTTGTCCTCATGCCTTTTATATTCAGTCTCTTTCTATTGGACTCCAGTTTGTATATTGCTTCCAGGAGCTCTCTGTCACAGTGCCACTTGGCTCATGAATTTACAGTGACTTTCATTTCTTCAAATCCATTATGCAGATATCAGGATCTCCATTAACCCCAATGTATTTTTCCCAACTCACATCTCACTCTTCCTACAGGGTCTTCTATTCTAACAAGAGAAGTAATTTTCTCTCCTCCAGTCCTTACCTATTTTCTTATAATTCTTTGTATTTTCTATCCTTCAAACCAAAGTCTCCACTTCTTTCAAAGCTCATATTAGGGTTCACTGGGTATAAGAAGCATTTGCTTATTAAGTTTACCTTACTTAAACTTTGGTATTTTATTTTATCATAATATATACTCTCTTAAACTTCCATATAGCCTTAGAATTTTTTCCAAGTTGACTCATATATGTGTAGGTTTCTGCCCTAATTACATAGTAAATTCCTGGGCAACATATTTTACTTCTTTTATATTCTCTTTGAGCCTCAAAATGGAAGCTTGAATACATAGGAGGCACTCAAGTAATGCTTATAAAACAGATGATGACATCCCCCTACTGTGACTCCCTATTATAGAGTAATCAGAATTGGTTTTGTAATAGAGCAAATGTTTAATTTTTGTGGTTTTTAATTAATAGTGTATATAAAATTCCATAATTCATATTACTCAGAGTTACAGTGCACTGTGTCTTAATATGGGAATTTTAGGGTAAATTATTTTACATTTATAAACATTTCTACCTCTTCCATTTATTTGGGGTGAGAAAGAGTTAGGTTGCTGCTTTGGTTGGTAGTGGAGTACCAGAGAGATTCAAATAAAATTGGACTGCTTATTAGCACAGGAACATTTTAGGTTCAATCAGCAGAGCACAGTTTTCCAAAGCTAGGTCCATGGGTGGAAGGAGCAGATGTTAATCTATAGAATCCTACTACAGGCATATAAGTAGCTATATAGATATTATTATAGGTATAAGTACACAGATAGTTATATAGTTAGCAGTTAGTTTATATTAACTATAATATAACTATATTATAGTTAATATAAACTCCTGTAGGTAGTAGTGAGTAGAACCTTTATTTCATATACAGCTGTCTTATTTGGCATCAAATCTTTGGTTAGGCAAAATGTTGTTGTGTGGTCTTTTATCAATGTCACTGAGATTCTAATAACTTTTTAAGGATGACTTGTTCTATGCCCCAGATCTTATTTCCTTGTGTTTCAACCCATCAGTGAGTATTCTATTGATGACTGTTCTGCATACTGAATGGAGAGCGTTTTGTTTAAAAAGACCTATTTTTCTTTCAAACCAGTGGGGATATCATGTGCCAGATGGTTAATTCCCATGAGTTAATGAGTGTACCCACACACTTCATGATTTGAAATATCCTGCGGACATGTCCTTTGGTGAAAGGATTGCTAGATTTTAATTTACCTCTGTATAAAGTACATATTTGCTTTTTTTCTGCTGATACCTGGAAAAATAAATTTTTATTCATAATGCGTGAAATATATGCCGTTTTAGTTATATAGTCCTCTGATGTTTGTGACTTAAATAATTTACAGAAATATAAATTCTGGTCACACTTTAAGATTACTTTTTAATTATCAATTGCATTTAAATTAGAGAGTGAGAACACAGCTTTCTGATGTATGTGTGAAGGGTAATAGTTGGCAATATTCAAATGAATAATTCTTGTGTCCCTGTGTCAATAAGATTTATATTTTTAACTAATGGAAGTTCTTTATCACATCCAATTAATGGGCTAATAATTTATAGCTATTTAAGATGAAGGCGATTCTTGTAAAGCAGTAATGCTAAAATGTCCAAAGATTGGCAAAGGTAGAAAATAACATTTGAATCTGTTTTGAGAAAAGCCTAAAATAAAATTCATCAGTACATTAGATATTTTCAAGTAGTTGGGTAAGAATAGTTGATCCATATAGCTGAGTTTATATAATAGTTTATGCTGTAGTGATTCCAGGATATAAAGGCTGAACATAAAAAACAAATTCATAATAAAATATTTATACTAACAAACAATATATTTATAGGTTTTTAAACATAAAGAATAAAATATTTTTATAATACTCTACAAATGACTGTAATTTGTATATGCAAAAAAATTATATGGGTTATTAGCAGCCTACAGTCCATGGTGCTGACCACAACCTCTGTAGCTAAGCAAAATACTCAGAAGTTTCAGGGCTTCAAGGTAAGACAGATAGCCCATCTCTAGGTGCTAGAATCACTTCAGGTTTTTTATACCCTGTCTCAATTTACAATAACTTGGACTGGCATAACTCCTTCTTTTGTTAGGTGAGAATGAGGGAGGCATCATTTTCTCATTGAGCGATACACCTAAATTTACTCAGGGGATTGACCAAGCAATCAAGTCATAAGGTTGCTGGTGAGAGGATTTCAGGTAACCAAACAACTGATAGGGCTCAATGAAAGCAATAGCTGAACAAACAGATGAAACAAAATCTTGGGTATTCCTTGGGTAAGTAGTTGGGATATGAAGTTCTCTCATTATTTTACATGTTTAGAACAGGACAAACTCAAAATGTTGAAAAATAACTTTGTATCCTGTGCCTTACATACTAGAATGTAAATACTAGGAAAGAGAGAATTTGGGGACAAATTTACAGTGGGAAACTAAATACAATGTAATAAGACTTTTTTTCTGAGAAAAGGAGCTTAATAAAGTAATTAAGTAGTCCTCCTAGCATTTCAACATAGACACACTGAGGCAGGATCAAGATGGTAGAGAAGGAAGACTGTGAGCTCACCTCCTCCTAGTTTTGACACATCAAAACTACAAGTAAGTATATAAAAAGTCTCTCTGAGAACGATCTAAAGACTAGCAGAATGGCTATTCTACAATTAAAGATATATATATATATATATATATATATATAAAAAACAACACTGAGACAGGTAAGAGGGGAAGAGAAGGAATTTAGTCAAGACCCATACCCCCAGTAGGCAACACAAAGTGAAAGGAGATATCTCAAACTTGGAGGTCCTCCCTAAGGAGTGAGAGGTTAGAGTCCACTATGGGCACCCTAGCCCTGAGATCAGTACATGAAAGACAACTCCCCTCTAAATGGTTTTGAAAACCAGCAGGGCTTAGGACCAGGAGAGCCAGAGGACTGTAGAAAACTAAGAATCTACTCTTAAAGGGCACACACACAAATTTACTTGCTCTGAGTCCCAGCACACAGGAATCAGATTGAAAAGTGCTTGACACTCTAGCCAGCCTTCCATGGCTATTCCAGCATGCACCCCAGCACACACTAGGCTCTGGCTCCAACACCACTGCCAAAGTAGTGGCTCCCAGCACACTCTGGGAAAAGCCCCAGCTGGTGCTGGGCTTTGGCTCTAGTCACCTTCCATCAAGGCAGCAACCCTGGGTGCACCCCAGGAGAAGCCCCAGCCTGTGCCAGGCTTTGGCTTTAACCCCTCCAGCTCCAGATCTCTTCCCCAGACACACCAAGGTGATGGCCTTGGCATGCACCAGAAAAGGCCTCAGCTGGGGCTTGCTTTAGCTCCAGCACTCTTTCTAAAGCCACCAGACACACTCAGTGTACATAGCAATGCTCCTACACAAGGACACATCTTCAAGACTAGGACAGGTAACTCTTTTGTCTAATTTATAGAGAAAAACACAAAAAGTCCAACAAAATTAGAAAACAGGAATATGTTCTAAGTGAAAGAGCAAGATAAATCCCCTGGGAGGGGGGGCAGGGGGGACTAATGATATGGACATAAGTAATTTACCTGATAAAGAGTTCAAAGAAACTGCTACAAAAATATTCACTGACTTGGAAGAAGAATTGAGGAACACAGTGAGAATTTCAACAGAAAAATTTTTAAAAAGTACTTATCAAAGTTGAAAAATACAATAAGTAAAATGAAAAATAGGTTAGTGGTAATCAACAGCAGATTAAATGATACAGAAAAATGAATAAGCAGCCTGGAAGAGAGAATAGCAGAAATCACCCAATCAGAACAGTACAAAGAAAATTTGAAAAAATGAGGATAGTTTAAGGGACTTTAGGGACAACATCAAGAATATTAACATTCACATTACAGTAGTTCCAGAAAGAGAAGAGAGAGAGAAAGGGGAAGAAAATATATAAGATGACTTAATGGTGAACAATTTCCCTAACCTGCACTAGGAAACAGACATCCAGGTCCAGGAAGCACAGAGAGTCCCAAACAAGATGAACCCAAAGACATCCACACCAAGACATATCATAATTTAAATGGAAAAATTTAAAGTTAAAGAGAGAATTTTAAAGGCAGCAAGAGAAAAACAAAGAGTCACATACAAAGGAACTCCTTAAGGCAATCAGCTGATTTTTCAGCAGAAACTTTGCTGGCCAAAAGGGAATGGCATGATATAGTTAAAATACTGAAAGGAAAAATACCTACAACCAGGATATCATTCAGGCAAGGTTATCATTCAGAATTAAAGAGAGATAAGAGTTTCCCAGACAAGAAAAACTAAGAGTTCATCACTACTAAACTGGCCTTACAAGAAATGTTAAAGAATCTTCTTTAAGTGGAAAATAATAGGCCATAATAAGAAATATGTTTATATGCAAAGGAAAAATATCTTGTCGGTAAAAGCAAATATATAGCAAAGGCAGTAGATGAACCACATAAAAAGCTAGTAGGAAGATTGAAAGACAAAAGTCATAAAATCACTATAACTGCAGTAAGCAGTTACGGGATACATAAGAAGACGTAAAATATGATATAAAAACATAAAAGTTGGATGGGGGAGTAAAAAATGTAGAGCATTTAGAATATGTTGAATTTAAACAACTATTGGCTTAAATATATATATATATATTTACATATGCATATATATATTTTTAAAATCTACATATAGATATAAACATACCTCATGGTAACAAAAACCCAAAAACTTACAATACATACACACACAAAAAGAGAAAGGAGCCCAAACATGACATTAAAGAAAATCATCAAATCACAAGGGAAGAGGTTAAAAAGAGAAGAAAAGAACAGAGAAGAACTGCAAAAACAATCAGAAAACAAGTAACAAAAGGTCAATAAATACACACTTTTTGATAATCACTTTAAATGTAAATGGACTAAATGCCCCAATCAAATGACACAGGGTAGCTGAATGGATAAAAAAGAAGACCCATCTATATGCTGCCTACGAGAGACTCACTTAAGAGCTAAACACACACATGGACTGAAAGTGAGGGGATATAAAAAGATATTGTATGTAAATGGAAATTAAAAAAAAGCTAGCTGGGGTAGCAATACTCCTATCAGACAATGTAAACTTTAAAACAAAGGCTATAACAAAAGACAAAAGGACATTACATCATGATAAAGAGGTCAATCCATAAAGAGGATATAGCATTTGTAAACATACATGGACATAATACAGGGGCATCTAAATACATAAAGCAAATATTAACAGACATAAAGGGAGAAATTGAAAGTATGTAATAATAACAGGAGACTTTAATACTCCACTTACAAAAATGGATAAATCATGCAGACAGAAACTCAATAAGGAAACATTGACCTTAAGTGACACATTAGATCGGATGGACTTAATAGACATCTACAGAACATTCCACCCAAAACAGCAGAACATGCATTCTATTCAAGCACACATGGAAGATACTCCAGGACAGATCACATGCTAGGCCACAAAACAAGTCTCAATAAATTTAAAAAGATTAAAATCATATCAAGCATCTTTTCCAACAACAATGTTATGAAAGTAGAAATCAATATCAGGAAGAAAACTGGCAAAAACCTCAAACACTTGGAGACTAAACAGCATGCTACTAAAAAACAAATGGGTCAATGAAGAAATAAAAGAGAAAATCAAAAATACCTTGAGATGAATGAAAATAGAAACACAACTTTCCAAAATCTATAGGATGCAGCAAAAGCAGTTTTAATAAGGAAGTTTGTAGCTATACAAGCCTACTTCAAGAAACAAGAAAAAGTCTCAAATAAACAACTTAAATTTACACTTAAAGAAATTAGAAAAAAACAAACAAACAAAAAACAAAGCCCAAAGTTAGTAGAAGAAAGGAAATAATAGAGATCAGAGTGGAAATAAATAAAATAGAGACCAAAAACAATAGAAAAGGCCAATGAAACTAACAGCCAATTCTTTGAAAAGGTAAACAAAATTGATGAATCTTTAGTCAGATTCATATCAAGAAAAAAAAAGAGAATGCAAAGAAAATTAGAAATGAAAGAGGAGTTACAACTGATGTCACAGAAATACAGTCATAAGAAAATACTACCAACAGTTATATGCCATTGAATTGGACAACCTAGAAGAAATGGATACATTTCTAGAAACATACAATCTTCCATAACTGAATCAGGAAAAAATAGAAAATCTAGTATTGAAATTGAATCAGTAATCAAAAAATTCCCAATAAACCAAAGTTCAGAACCAGATGGCTTCACAGGAGATCTACCAAACATTTAAAGAGAAGAGTTAACACATATTTTTCTCAACCTAATTCTAAAAAATTGAAGAGGAGGGAACACTTCCAACTCATTCTTTTTTTTTAAACATATAATTTTTAAAATAATATATATTTTTAAATTTTCTTTTCTTTATTTATTTATATTTTGGCTGCTTTGGTTCTTTGTTGCTGCACAGGGGCTTTCTCTAGTTGTGGCGAATGGGGGCTACTCTTTGTTGTGGTGTGAGGGCTTCTCATCATGTGGCTTCTCTTATTGTGGAGCAAGGGTGCTAGGACCACTGTCTTCAGTATTTGTGGCACACAGGCTCAGTAGTTATCGTTCATGGGCTCTAGAGTGGAGGCTCTGTAGTTGTGGCACATAGGCTTAGTTGCTCCACAGCATGTGGGATCTTCCAGGACCAGGGCTCAAAGCCATGTCCCCTGCACTGGCAGATGGATTCTTAACCACTGCACCACCAGGGAAGTCCCAAACTCATTCTACAAATCCAGCATTACCTTGATAATAAAACCAAAGACCCTACCAAAAAAAAAAAAAAAAAAGAAAGAAAGAAATCACAGGCCAGTATCCCTGATGAACATAGATGCAAACATTTTCAACAAAATATTAGCAAACCAAATTCAACAATACATTAAAAGATTCATATGTCACCAAGTGGGATTTATTTCAGAGATGCAAGGATGGTGCAATATCCACAAATCAATCAATGCAATACACCATATTAACAAAACAAAGGATAAAAATCACATGATCATCTAAATAAATGCAGAAAAAGCATTTGATAAAATTCAACATCCCTTCATGATAAAAAAAAAAAACTCTCAACAAAAATTGTATAGAGGGAACATATATCAATATAATAAAGTCCATTTATGACAACCCTACAGCTAACATCATACTCAATTGTGAAAACATTATGGAGTTTCCTCAAAAATTAATAATAGAACTGTTACTGGGGCACCAAGACTGCTGCTGTGTAGATGCTACCTGGTGGTACTTTCTGCTGCCACTGCAGCAGGCCCCTCTCTGAAGAGTGCAGCCCTCCTCAGTCCAGGGGTATTACAGGCAACAAGGATCTTTCATACAGGGCCACCAAGTCTTGCCTCTGTACCACCTCTTCCTGAATATGGAGAAAAAGTTCATTTTGGGCTGATCCCTGAGGAGTTCTTCCAGTTCCTTTATCCTGAAACTGGTGTAACAGTAACCTATGTGCTCAGAACTGGGCTTATCTTATATTTACTCTCCAAAGAAATATACGTGATAACTCCAGAGACTTTCTCAACCATATCAACAATAGGATTGCTTGTCTATGTAGTTAAAAAATATGGTGCCTCTATTGGGGAATTTGCTGATAAACTCAATGAGCAAAAAATTGCCCAACTGGAAGAGGCAAAAACAGTCTTCCATCAAACAAATCCAGGATGCGATTGATCTGAAGAAGTCAGAGTAGGCACTGGTTCAAAAGCTCCATTACCTTTTTGATGTCCAAAGGAATAACATTGCTATGGCCTTGGAGGTTACTTAATGGGAACGGTTGCATAGAGTATACAAGGAGATAAAGAATCGCCTGGACTATCATATCTCTGTGCAGAATATGATGCATCAAAAGGAACAAGAGCACATGATAGACTGGGTGGAGAAGCATGTGGTGCAGAGCATCTATGCACAGGAGGAGAAGGAGACAATTGACAAGTGCATTGCACATCTAAAGCTGCTCGCAAAGAAGGCTAAAGCATAGCCAGTTCTGTAAATGCATCTATCCCAACTGAGAGAGCTAGAAATAGTTGACTGACTAAATGGAAACTAGCCTATGTGACAGAATCTTTGTATATCGCTGTCTACTGAAGTTAGAGTTGATGTTTCTTAAAAATGAAAAGTTTGAGTTTCATATAATGCGAGAAATAAAACAGTCTATTGGCCAGTAAGATGTTTCTCTCATCCTTCTTGCTCTGCATTGAATTGTTCCATGATCACTTCTGAATAAGCAGTTTGCTTTGAATAAAATTTGGTACTGGACTAAAGATTATCAAGTTATAGTTTAAATTTTTAATTAATTCAACCATCTTGCAATAAAGTGACAGTTGAAACAAACAAAGAAATAGAACTGCCATACAAACCAGGAATTCCACTCCTGGGTATTTATCTGAAAAATGAAAACACTAATTTGAAAAGATAATGCACTCCTATGTTCATTTTAGCAATATTTATTCAATACAATAGCCACAATATGGATGCAACCTAAGTGTCCATTGACAGATGAATAAATAAAGAAGATGTGGTTACTATTAGCCATAAAAAATAATGAAAGTTTACCATTTTTGACAACACGGATGGGCCTAAAGGGCCTTATTTATGTGAAATAAGTCACACAGAGAAAGACAAATACTGTATGTTTTCATTTATATGTGGAAATTGAAAAACAAAACAAACAAATATAATAAAACAGAAAGAGATTCACAGACACAGAGAAAAATCTAGTAGTTGCCAGAGGGTAATGGGTGAGCAGATGTGTGAAATCGGTGAAGGGTCTAAGAATTTCAACCTATCAGTTATAAAATAAATAAGTCAGAAGGATATAGTGTAAAGCACATAGTAATAGGGTAATAACTTTGTATTTTTCATAATCTATAAAAGTATGGAATCACAGCTTTGTACACCCAAAACTAATATAAGATTGGCAGTTAACTCTACTTCAATACAAAAAAGAAAAAAAAAAAAGAAAGAAATCAATTCAATAAATCACTTAAAAAGAAGGCAAAAAATACATAGACACATTAAGGGTGTACTAATGGTGTTTAATAAGATAAAGTAAAATCAAATAGCATTTAAACAAAAGTATAAGAAAAGTCTTCATGTTAAAAAGATTTAAAGTTATTAAATGTCATTCAGAGTAAAATAAATGAAGCTAGGTTTTTTGGTATCCATTTAATGTTGGACTTTAGAAAAGATTCGTTAATAACTGGCTGAGGAGATAAAACTAGAAGCCATGTGGGGTTTTTATTCACAGATATTTATCATATCATGTAAGAATCAATTCAGATATCTGCAAAGAGAATACATTATGATGTCAAAGCTTTTTTCATATTTTTACTTTGTATTTAAATCCAAAATCAGATAATGGATACATCACACCAAAGAATTCATTTCTCACTGCAGTCTGGCTATTTTGCTTTGATATTTTCAACTAGCTTATTCTTCCTGTAGTACATTTTACTTTTTCTTCATCTTTTTTTTTCACATCCGTACATTTCTCTTTTTTTTAATTGAAGTATAACTGATTTACAGTGTTGTGCCAATCTCTGCTGTACAGCAAAGTGACTCAGTTTTACACACATAGACGTTTTAAAAAATATTCTTTTCCATTATGGTTTATCCTAGGAGATTAGAAATAGTTCCCTGTCCTATACAGTAGGACCTTGTTGTTTATCCATTCTAAATGTAATAGTTTGCATCTACCAACCCCAAATTCCCAGTCCATCCCTCTCCCTAATCCACATTGTACATTTCTTTGCTTCGTTCATTTCAATTTACTCTGCTAATGTCTAGAAAGAATATTATAACTCAACCTTAGTGTAATAGTTTATAACCTCCTGATTTTGTGATCTTTTTAAGGACTGTTACATTGACAAGTAAATTATACTTACATCAGCCAATTGTATGTACTTATGTACTTCAAATTTAACTTCATCACTAGTTGTCAAATTCTCCCGTGACCTTTTTAATGTTCCAATGTATTTGACAATGTATGTTTTTTATTGACATTTCAATTTTGTTTTGCAGCATGCTAAAGTTACAAGGAAACAAATGACTGAAAGTTAAACCTGAGTCAAACCAGGCTAAAGTTAAGTTTCAGGAGTGTTTGGGAAGACCTTATTTTTGTTGAATGGGTTGACTTCTGGACCCTCGAGGATCCAGAAACATTCAATCAAGATCTGGATGTTGAACTTTATTTGGAAGGACGTAAGAACAAGGACAGGAGATCCTCACAAAACAAGTCCAGAATTTAGATTTTCTTATCACTAACTCTATGTTTTCATTTTTTGTTTTATGGTCAGTGAATGAAACCCCAAATCATTTAAACATTTTGCTTTTTAGTATGTAACATTTTCCTTTAGTGAGTTAATTACAATTTTGCTGAATTGTTTTGTTTCTTATTTCATGCCCAATTCATCCCAGATGCTATAAGTTGCTCTTCACAACTTTGTTTACCTTGATCTCTCCTATTTTCTCCTGTACCTGGTACCAGGCATGATGCCTACTAGATACTCTTTTTTTTTTTTTAACATCTTTATTGGAGTATAATTGCTTTACAATGGTGTGTTAGTTTCTGCTTTATAACAGAGTGAATCAGTTATACATATACACATGTTCCCGTATTTCTTCCCTTTGCATCTCCCTCCCTCCCACCCTCCCTATCCCAACCCTCTAGGTGGTCACAAAGCACCGAGCTGATCTCCCTGTGTTATGCGGCTGCTGCCCACTAGCTACCTATTCTATGTTTGGTAGTGTATATATGTCCATGCCACTTTCTCACTTTGCTACACCCTACCCTTCCTCCTCCACACATTCTCAACTCCATTCTATAGTAGGTCTGTGTCTCCATTCCCATCTTACCCTAGGTTCTTCATGACTTTTTTTTTCTTAGATTCCATATATATGTGTTAGTGTACAGTATTTGTTTTTCTCTTTCTGACTTACTTCACTCTGTATGACAGACTCTAGGTCCATCCACCTCACTACAAATAACTCAATTTCGTTTCTTTTTATGGCTGAGTAATATTCCATTGTATATATGTGCCACATCTTCTTTACCCATTCATCTGTTGATGGACACTTAGGTTGCTTCCATCTCCTGGTTATTGTAAATAGAGCTGCAATAAACCTTTTGGTACATGACTCTTTTTGAATTATGGTTTTCTCAGGGAATATGCCCAGTAGTGGGATTGCTGAGTCATATAGTACTTCTATTTTCAGTTTTTTAAGGAACCTCCATACTGTTCTCCATAGTGGCTCGATCAATTTACATTCCCACAAGTAGTGCAAGAGTGTTCCCTTTTCTCCACACCCTCTCCAGCATTTGTTGTTTGTAGATTTTTTGATGATGGCCATTGTGACCGGTGTGAGATGATATCTCATTGTACTTTTGATTGGCATTTCTCTAATGATTAATAATGTTGAGCATTCTTTCATTGTTTGTCCGCAATCTGTATATCTTCGGAGAAATGTCTATTTAAGTCTTCTGCCCATTTTTTGATTGGGTTGTTGCTTTTTTGTTATTGAGCTGCATGAGCTGCTTGTAAATTTTGGAGATTAATCCTTTTTCAGTTTCTTCATTTGCAAATATTTTCTCCCATTCTGAGGGTTGTCTTTTGGTCTTGTTTATGGTTTCCTTTGCTGTACGAAAGCTTTTAAGTTTCATTAGGTCCTATTTGTTTATATTTGTTTTTATTTCCGTTCCTCTAGGAGGTGGGTCAAAAAAGATCTTGTGTTTTATGTCAAAGAGTGCTCTGCCTATGTTTTCCTCTAAGAATTTGATAGTGTCTGACCTTACATTAAGGTCTTTAATTCATTTTGAGTTTATTTTTGTACATGGTGTTAAGGAGTGTTCTAATTTCATTCTTTTACATGTATCTGTCCAGTTTTCCCAGCACCACTTATTGAAGAGGCTGTCTTTTCTCTACTGTATATTCTTGCCTCCTTTATCAAAGATAAGGTGACCATATGTGGGTGGGTTTATCTCTGGGATTTCTATCCTGTTCCATTAATCTATATTTCTGTTTCTGTGCCAGTACCACACTGTCTTGATTACTGCAGCTTTGTAGTATAGTCTGAAGTCAGGGAACCTGATTCCTCCAGCTCCATTTATGTTCCTCAAGATTGCTTTGGCTATATGGGGCCTTTTGTGTTTCCATACAAATTGTGAAATTTTTTGTTCTAGTTCTGTGAAAAATGCCAGTGGTAGTTTGATAGGGATTGCATTGAATCTGTAGATTGCTTTGTGTAGTAGAGTCATTTTCACAATGTTGATTCTTCCACTCCAAGAACGTGGTATATCTCTCCATCTATTTGTATCATCTTTAATTTCTTTCATCAGTGTCTTATAATTTTCTGCATACAGGTCTTTTGTCTCCTTAGGTAGGTTTATTCCTAGATATTTTATTCTTTTTGTTGCAATGGTAAATGGGAGTGTTCTCTTAATTTCACTTTCAAATTTTTTCATCATTAGTGTATAGAAATGCCAGAGATTTCTGTGCATTAATTTTGTATCCTGCTACTTTACCAAATTCATTGATTAGCTCTAGTAGTTTTCTGGTAGCATCTTTAGTATTCTCTGTGTATAGTATCATGTCATCTGCAAACAGTGACAGCTTTACTTCTTCTTTTCCAATTTGGATTCCTTTTATTTCTTTTTCTTCTCTGAATGCTGTGGCTAAAACTTCCAAAACTATGTTGAACAATAGTGGTGAGAGTGGGCAACCTTGTCTTGTTCCTGATCTTAGTTGGAATGGTTTCAGTTTTTCACCATTGAGGACGATGCTGGCTGGGGGTTGTCATCTATGGCCTTTATTAAGTTGAGGAAAGTTCCCTCTATGCCTACTTTCTGTAGTGTTTTTATCATAAATGGGTCTTGAATTTTGTTGAAAGCTTTCTCTGCATCTATTGAGATGATTATTTTGTTTTTCTCCTTCAATTTGTTAATATGGTGTATCACATTGATTGATTTGCGTATATTGAAGAATCCTTGCATTCCTGAGAAAAACCCCACTTGATCATGGTGTATAATCCTTTTAATGTGCTGTTGGATTCTGTTTGCTAGTAATTTGTTGAGGATTTCTGCATCTATGTTCATCAGTGATATTGGCCTGTAGTTTTCTTTCTTTGTGACATCTTTATCTGGTTTTGGTATCAGGGTCATGGTGGTCTCGTAGAATGACTTTGGGAGTATTCCTCCCTCTGCTATATTTTAGCAGAGTTTGAGAAGGATAGGTTTTATCTCTTCACTAAATGTTTAATAGAATTCGCCTGTGAAGCCATCTGGTCCTGGGCTTTTGTTTGTTGGAAGATTTTTAATCACAGTTTCAATTTCAGTGCTTGTGATTGGTCTGTTCATATTTTCTATTTCTTCCTGATTCCGTCTTGGCAGGTTGTGTGCTTCTAAGAATTTGTCCATTTCTTCCAGGTTGTCCATTTTATTGGCATAGAGTTGCTTGTAGTAATCTCTCATGATCTTTTGTCTTTCTGCAGTGTCAGTTGTTACTTCTCCTTTTTCATTTCTAATTCTATTGATTTGAGTCTTCTCCCTTTTTTTCTTGATGAGTCTGGCTAATGGTTTTTCAATTTTGTTTATCTTCTCAAAGAAGCAGCTTTTGGTTTTTGTTGATCTTTGCTATTGTTTCCTTCATTTCTGTTTCATTTATTTCTGATCTGATCTTTATGATTTCTTTCCTTCTGCTAACTTTGGGGTTTTTTTGTTCTTCTTTCTCTAATTGCTTTAGGTGCAAGGTTAGGTTGTTTATTCAAGATGTTTCCTGTTTCTTAAGGTAGGATTGTGTTGCTATAAACTTCCCTCTTAGAACTGCTTTTGCTGCATCCCATAGGTTTTGGGTCATTGTGTCTCCACTGTCATTTGTTTCTAGGTATTTTTTTGATTTCTTCAGTGATCTCTTCATTATTAAGTAGTGTTTTGTTTAGCCTCCATGTCTTTGTATTTTTTACAGATCTTTTCTTGTAATTGATATCTAGTTCCATAGCATTGTGGTCGGAAAAGATACTTGATACAATTTCAATTTTCCTAAATTTACCAAGGCTTGATTTGTCACCCAAGATATGATCTATCCTCGAGAATGTTCCATGAGCCCTTGAGAAAAATGTGTATTCTGTTGTTTTTGGATGGAATGTCATATAAATATCAATTAAGTCCATGTTGTTTAATGTATTATTTAAAGCTTGAGTTTCCTTTCATTTTGGATGATCTGTCCATTGGTGAAAGTGGGGTGTTAAAGTCCCCTACTATGATTGTGTTACTCTCGATTTCCCCTTTTATGGCTGTTAGTATTTGCCTTATGTGTTGAGGTGCTCCTATGTTGGGTGCATAAATATTTGCAATTGTTATACCTTCTTCTTGGATAGATCCCTTGATCATTATGTAGTGTCCTTCTTTGTCTCTTGTAATAGTCTTTATTTTAAAGTCTATTTTTTCTGATATGAGAATTGCTACTCCAGCTTTCTTTTGATTTCCATTTGCATGGAATATCTTTTTCCATCCCCTTACTTTCAGTCTGTATGTATCCCTCAGTCTGAAGTGGGTCTCTTGTAGACAGCATATATATGGGTCTTGTTTTTGTATCCATTCTGCCAGTCTGTGTCTTTTGGTGGGAGCATTTAATGCATTTACATTTAAGGCAATTATCGATATGTATGTTCCTGTTCCCATTTTCTTAATTGTTTGGGGCTTGTTATTGTAGGTCTTTTCCTTCTCTTGTGTTTTCTGTCTAGAGGAGTTCCTTTAGCATTTGTTGTAAAGCTGGTTTGGTGGTGCTGAACTCTCTCAGCTTTTCCTTGTCTGTAAAGTGTTTAATTTCTCCATCAAATCTGAATTAGATCCTTGCTGGGTAGAGTAATCTTGGTTGTAGGTTTTTCTCCTTCATCACTTTACACATGTCCTTCCAGTCCCTTCTGGCTTGCAGAGTTTCTGCTGAAAGATCAGGTGTTAACCTTATGGGGATTCCCTTGTGTGTTACTTGTTGTTTTTCCCTTGCTGCTTTTAATATATTTTCTTTGTATTTAATTTTTGATAGTTTGATTAATATGTGTCTTGGCATGTTCCTCCTTCGATTTATCCTGTATGGGACTCTCTGTGCTTCCTGGACTTGATTATCTATTTCCTTTCTCATATTAGGGAAGTTTTCAACTATAATCTCTTCAAATATTTTCTCAGTCCCTTTCTTTTTCTCTGCTTCTTCTGAGACCCTTATAATTCGAATGTTGGTGCATTTAATGTTTTCCCAGAGGTCTCTGAGACTGTCCTCAGTTCTTTTCATTCTTTTTCTTTTTCTGCTCTGCAGTAATTATTTCCACTATTTTATCTTCCAGGTCATTTATCCATTCTTCTGCCTCCGTTATTCTGCTATTGATCCCTTCTAGAGTATTTTTAATTTCATTTATTGTGTTGTTCATCGTTGCTTGTTTCCTCTTTAGTTCTGCTAGGTCCTTGTTAAATGTTTCTTGCATTTTCTTTATTATATTTCTAAGATTTTGTATCATCTTTACTATCATTATTCTGAATTCTCTTTCAGGTAGACTGCCTATTTCTTCTTCATTTTTTAGGTCTGGCGTGTTTTTACCTTGCTCCTCCATGTGCTGTGTGTTTTTCTGTCTTCTCATTTTGCTTATCTTACTGTTTTTGGGGTCTCCTTTTTGCAGGCTGCAGGTTTGTAGTTCCCATTGTTTTTGGTGTCTGTCCCCAGTGGCTAAGTTTGGTTCAGTGGGTTGTGTAGGCTTTCTGATGGAGGGGGCTAGTGCCTGTGTTCTTGTGGATGAGGCTGTATCTTGTCTTTCTGGTGAGCAGGTCCACGTCTGGTGGTGTGTTTTTGGGTGTCTGTGGACTTATTATGATTGTACAAAGCCTCTGTGCTAATAGATGGGGCTCTGTTCCTGTCTTGCTAGTTGTTTGGCATAGGGTGTCCAGCACTGTAGCTTGCTTGTCGTTGAGTGAAGCTGGGTCTTCACCAGAGATGGAGATCTCTGGGAGATTTTCACCATTTGGTATTATGTGGAGCTGGGAGGTCTCTCATGGACCAGTGTCCTGAAGTTGGCTCTCCCATCTCAGAGGCACAGCACTGACTCCTGGCTGGAGCTCTAAGAGCCTTTCATCCACACAGCTCAGAATAAAGGGGAAAAAGTAGAAAGAAAGAAAGAAAGAAAGAAAGAAAGAAAGAAAGAAAGAAAGAAAGAAAGAAAGAAAGAAAGAAAGAAAGAAAGAGAAAGGAGAAAGAAAGAAAGAGAGAGGATAAAATAAAATAAGATAAAATAATAAAGTTATTAAAATAAAAAAATAATTATTAAGAAAAAAATTTGTTAAGTTAAAAAAAAAAAAAAAACAGGTGGATAGAACCCTAGAACAAATAGTGAAGGCTAAGCTGTACAGACAAAATCTCTCACAGAAGCATACACATACACACTCACAAAAAGAGAAAAAGGGGAAAAAATAATCTATCTTGTTCCCAAAGTCCACCTCCTCAATTTGGGATGATTTGTTGTCTGTTCAGGTATTCCTCAGATGCAGGGTACATCAAGTTGATTGTGGAGATTTAATCCACTGCTCCTGAGGCTGCTGGGAGAGATTTCCCTTTCTCTTCTTTGTTCTCACAGCTCCCGGGTTTCAGCTTTGGATTTGGCCCGACCTCTACGTGTAGGTCGCCGCAGGACGTCTGTTCATCGCTCAGACAGGACGGGGTTAAAGGAGCAGCTGATTAGGGGGCTCTGGCTAACTCAGGCCGGTGGGAGGGAGGGGAACGGTTGTGGGGCAAGCCTGTGGCGGCAGAGGCCGGAGTGACGTTGCACCAGCTTGAGGTGCGCCATGCATTCTCCCGGGGAAGTTGTCCCTGGATCCCGGGACCCTGGCAGTGGCGGGCTGCACAGGCTCCCGGGAGGGGAGGTGTGGATAGTGACCTGTGCTCGCACACAGGTTTCTTGGTGGCGGCAGCAGCAGCCTTATCCTCTCATGCCTGTCTCTGGGGTCCGCGCTTTTAGCCGCGGCTTGCGCCCGTCTCTGGAGCTCCTTTATGCAGCGCTTTTAATCCCCTCTCCTCGCACACCAGGAAACAAAGACGGAAGAAAGAGTCTCTTGCCTCTTCAGCAGGTCCAGACTTTTCCTTGGACTCCCTCCCAGCTAACTGTGGTGCACTAACCCCCTGCAGACTGTGTTCACGCCACCAACCCCAGTCCTCTCCCTGCCCTCCGACTGAAGCCCGATCCTCAGCTCGCAGCCCCGCCCACCCCGGCGAGTGAGCAGACAAGCCTCTCGGGCTGGTGAGTGCCAGTCGGCACCAATCCTCTGTGAGGGACTCTCTCCGCTTTGCCCTCCGCACCCCCGTTGCTGTGCTCTCCTTCGCGGCTTCGAAGCTCCCCCCCTCCGCCATCTGCAGTCTCCGCCTGTGAAGGGGCTTCCTAGTGTGTGGAAACATTTCCTTCTTCACAGCTCCCTCCCACTGGTGCAGGTCCTATTCCTATTCTTTTGTCTCTTGTTTCTTTTTTCTTTTGCCCTACCCAGGTACGTGGGGGAGTTTCTTGCCTTTAGGGAGGTCTGAGGTCTTCTGCCAGTGCTCAGTGGTTGTTCTATAGGAGCAGTTCCACGTGTAGATGTATTTCTGGTGTATCTGTGGGGAGGAAGGTGATCTCCGCGTCTTACTCTTCCGCCATCTTCTTACTCTTCCCGATACTCTTATCTTTTTGATGACCTATAGTTGCTATGTCTCACACAGAGACAACTCACACATAAACATTACTATAAACAGAAACGTGGATTGCACACTACAGATTTTGATTTGTGTTTTTCCTTTAATTTTATTAATTTTGGAAAATAAAAGTAATGGATGTTTTTGATTTGACGGTTCTACTGACTACTTGTGCTGTAAGCGTTTTAGAGTTGCACTGTTCAAAACAGTAGCACTAGCCACATGTGGCTATACAAATTTAAATTTAATTAAAAGTAAATGAAATTTAAAATTCATTTTTTTCCAATACACTTGCCACATTTCATATGCTCAATAGCTATATGTGACTATTAGCTACTGTATTGAAGAATGCACATTATAGAAGATTTTCCATATTGTAGAAACTTCTTTTGGACAATGTTGCCTTAGAATGCTCTCTTAGAAGAGCACCCCAAGTAGACTATTGCAGAATGACAAAAATTCCTTCCTTTTTGATTTCATATTGCTTGAGGAAATTTCTGCTACTTCAGACATGCAATATAGGCACAACCATTCCTGGCACTAAGTGGATCAAAATGACCTTAAATTGACTGCCACCAAAACCACAGAGTAAGATTAAAATGCCAGGAGTTATATCTGTCAAAGGACTTGTAGTGGCTCCCTTGGTTCTTTTCCTAACTGTTTCAGTAATGCACCAATGTTTTTATAGATTGGCCTGGCCTATTTCTTGTTTTTCTTTTTTTTCTGGACGCGCAGGCTCAGCAGCCATGGCTCACGGGCCTAGCCGCTCCGCGGCATGTGGGATCTTCCCGGACCGGGGCACAAACCCATGTCCCCTGCATCGGTAGGCGGACTCTCAACAACCTCACCACCAGGGAAGCCCCTGGCCTGGCCTATTTCTATGAGATTACTGTCGGACAATGGAGAATGTCATACTTATAGCAAGTTTTCTGGGTATTCTGTCCTCGAATAGAGACAAAAATCACTGGGAATATTGAGAGCAGATACCTCATCCCTTATCCCTCCTCTTTTAGTTGTTACAAGCAAGTGTTCAAAAGGAAGTGTTCTGGTATCTGCATGTCATTGCTTAAGGAGAGATACATTTTCCAGTTCAGATTTATATCAGAAAGTTATGCTTCCTGACAAAAGGAGATTTAAAGACTACACCGTCCCTGCATCACAAAGAGAAAAAAGATCACCCAGAACCCAGGAGCAGATAACAAACAGATCACTCTAATTAGAACAAAGAGATGCAATATCCCAGAAACAGAGCCCAACCACCTCTGGGCAGTAAAAGGAGTGAACCTTTAAGAGACCTCTTGTTCATGTTCTTAAAATGAAACTTTAATAAATTATACATGATGACTAAGATTAAGGGCCTCCATATGAAAGAATGACTTTCTGTCATAGACCAGTAAAGATCTAGAAAAGTGTGGGATATTAAAAAATAAAAAATGGAGAACGATCCAGATAGAACCAGAACATGAGCTATTTTTTTTTGCCATACTGCTGAGGAGTTTTCACCAGTTCTGCATGAAGAGGAAATAGAAATTGTTATCAGAATCCCACTGTTTTGCTGATTATATTTATAGAATTTACCGTTTTCAAAATGTGTCTGCAAAACTGTTAAGTGGCTAAGGAGAAAGTTTCCATTGTAAATAAGTTTAGGAAGCAATGAGTTAAATAAGATTAAATAAATTGGAAAAATAACTATAAGACTTCTCAAGACTTTCACCATGCTAATGTGTATTGTGATTCTCTAAAAGGTTGTAGGAGGGAAAAAAATATTTCTTACGCTTTTGTAATAAGTATTTGGGATTTTAGGTAAAGCCCCCTTGCAGAGGAAAATTGCTGTAAGTAGCTTCATATTATAAAGAATAGCTACTAAACACATTGTCACAGAACTTAAGGGTGACATTATGATAATAACGATGCTGATGTAAATATTTATAAAGTGCATACTTATAAAACTCTCAGAACAGTGCCTTGCACATAGTAAATGCTCAGAAGTGATAGTTATTATATTATTTGGGGACTTGATGGGCTGTGGGAGATAGAAAACATATGGACACACTCTTGATCAAGCAGAAGCAAGGATGCTGTATAAATCTCAATGACAGGAAGTCAAAAATTGTGAAGTGTTCTCACAGGGCCTGGAGGATTGGTTCATGCCTTATCCCCTCCCACATGTGAGACTGAGTGATGGTCATGGATTACTCAAAGAGCCAAATGTGGAATGGTGGTTGGTGTTAGTGTTGGAGGTGGAGGGAGCTGGCTGATGAGGAAACAAGCTAGAGGCTACAACTAGAGGTGAGCCAAAGCCCTATGGAAGTGGTAAACCTTAAAATTGAAATTGAATTCATCTCTTGACAGCAGTGAACAAGATTTTCTTACTGATTTTAATGTTGGGGCACAGTGAGCATGCCAGAATTTATTTATCCAATGTTGAAATAGCAGGAAAAAAGTCAGACACAATATCCATCGTTTTGTACTCTGACTTATCAGTTACTACTGTCCTTGAAAAGATGTCTGCTCAGGACCATATCTCTCAGGCCTGAGTCTCCCTAGCTGAGTCTCTTTAGGTAGGATGTTTGGTGAAGCACATTTTGATTAAGACAAATTTTACTGGAGAGGAATAGGCCAGGTCCTAACAAAGTCAGGACCTGGAAGGTTTAGCAAGTGAAAGAGAAGGATTCCAAAGGAATTCAGTCCTTGAAGAAAGGAATTTATCAGAATTCAGAAGGTTGAGAATTGGTTCCCAGAATCTACTTCTCTTCTTTCCTCCCTTGCTAGTCCCCAATGGTACTTTCCCCCTGCTTTCAGAACTATCACACACCTCCATTCTAAGACCACTCCAGCAGAGACCTTGGAATTGATGGTGGTCAAAATTGACTCTGGGGAAATAAAAATGAATTATAAATATAAAAGATAAGAGATTCCCAATCAACTTAAGAAATGAAAATTAAAATAAGGAGATAACTAGATTTTAAGCACATGAAAAGATATGTTCAGAATACTTACAAATGAGGGCAAACTTGTTGTAATAAGAATTTTATTGTAACATTGATTTTCTGAGTAAGTCTCAAGACATAAATGATTTAGGTTTTAGGTTTTTTAATAAACAAAAAATATAACATTGTTCCAATAAAGATAATGATAGTTTGGCATTTAAAAATGTCATGAACACTGTAAAAATGAATGCTGCAGCTGCTTCTACCACTCTCACATGGATAGTCTTTGGATAAATGGTGGTAAGTCCTGTGTAGTCTCTAAAATTGTCTTGATCCCTTTATCAATTATTTGTTGCAGCATAACAAACCAGCCCCAAACCATAGTGGCTGAAAACTTCAACAAGTTATTACTTGTGTTAACTGGGCAGTCCTTTTGCTGTTCTTGCCTAGCTCACTCATGAGGCTTCAGTCAGTTGGAGGATCGGGCTAAGTGGCTGGGATGGTTGCAATAGCTGGGACTCTCTCTCCATGTTCTTGTGTCTCTGGAATCTTCACAGCATGGGGGTCTCAGCTTCTGCAAGGGCAGAAGCTGCAAGGTCTTTTCAGACAGACGCTTGGAAGTCACACAACTTTCCTTCCATCACATTCCATTAATCAATGCTAGTCACAAGGCCAGTCCAGATTCCAAGGTAGGGGAATTAGATCCCACCTCCTCATGAGAAGAGTGGCAAAGTCACACTGCGAGGGGGCCCATGTCTAAGGAAGAGAAATTTGTGGTCATTTTTGCAAATAATCTACCACAGCCTCTTAGCCATCACTGAGGAGTAAGAAGGAGACTTAACAAGAGAGGGATAATTATTTCTAAGGAATAATTTTGCCTCTGTTCACCCTTAAAACCTGGAACTTTAGACCTTTGGCCTAAATGCTGACTGTAATTTTTATATTGATGTATAAATGTTAGAACTGTACTATACATCTGTATTTGGGAAGTAGATAAATTTCTTCAAAGTTTGTGCTGACTTTTTGTTCATAAACTGACTTTCAACTTTGTAATTTATAAGCTTAAAAAGAGTAGTCCCCATTTATTTTGCCCTCTTTCCAAGATATAATCTTTGTAATCATCAAAGAAGCCAGCGTATTTTAATTCTAAAATTGTTTTAATTATCTTATTTAATTATGTCAACATTGTTGACATTATGAGCTTTTGAATTGTAAATTCAATAAAGAAAAATACAGTTGATGTTTATATTTTAATTCTTTTTATTGTTTGCATTCCAAATGGCCAAACAGGCTGCAAAGACTGACAAGTTTCTTGCACCTGTGTCTGCATTTCTTCAAAAGTCAGGATACCAAATAGAATAATTTGTTGATAAACAGAAGGCTTTATTTCTGAGTTTCTGGGAAAAAAATCACCATAAATCTGATCATGAAATCCACTAGATTATCATTTAGAAAGTCTTTTGTTAATGGTCATAGACCCTCTTTTTAAGTTCTCCCTCTCTTCTTTTATTCTCCTGATGATAAATAGGTTGAAATCAATTTTCAGTGTGTGTGTTTGTGTATATATCTATGAATTTCTGAGGGAAAGGAGAGAGACAGAGACAGAGATAGAGAGAAAGAGAGACAGAGAGAAAATGAGAAAAGTTGAAGGTGCTCTACTCATCCCACATGTTTTGACCTCATCCTTGTTTTGTTTACATTCTTCTTGCTTTCTGGAGACCATGATGCTTAACTCAATTGTTCAATTTTGAGTCTCCAAAATCTCCCAAATCCCCCCAATTCAGTGGCTTTCATTGTCCTTTTTGGAAACACCTCTGATTATTTTTAAACATTTTGGAAAATTGTACACTGATATGTAACTGTCCAATGGGATGAGAAGGATGATGGTGATGAAATTGTTTGTCTCAATATTTATTGAGTACCTCCTTTATTCCAGGAACTTGCTAAATATTGAGGATACAGAAAAAGAATACATCGTGTAAATTTCTCTCAAAGAATTCTTCCTATCAGGAGTTGGTGAACTTCTTTTCTGTAAAGGGCCAGGTAATAAATATTTTAAACTTTGTTGGCCATAAAGCCACAGTCACAACTACTCAATTTTGTCTACATATAGTACAGAAGCATCCCGAGAAAATACATAAATGTGTTGATATGACTGTCTTCCAATAAAACTATATTTACAGAAACAGATGGTGAACTGGATTTTGCCTCTGAGCTACAGTCTGATGACCCCTGTTCTATATAATTGAGGCACATAAAATTTAAGAGCAGTAAAGTGTTATAAGTAATGTGCTAGTAATAGGTACAGGGGCATGAAAGAGAAAGTGCCAGTTCTCTGGGGTAGAAGTGGTTAGAAGAAACTTGGTATAAGAAACAAATAGGTTTCTGTCAAGTGTACTAGGAAAAGAACAGACAAAATAACATTTCCCAGGAACTACAAGTGGTTTGGAATGACTGGGTCACAGGGCATAACCACCATGTTATTATGCCAGTCATGAAATTTTTAAGCTCAAGGGAATTTTAAAGTTTCTCTACCCAATTACTCATCAATTCAGTGATACTTTTACAACGTTCCAGAAAGAATTTGTGAAAATGACATGTAGGGATCAGTAGCACTACATGCTTTAAACCTTATGTATATCAAATATCTATTAAAACAAATATCTTTACAACAAACAAATAGTTAAAGCACAGCTGATAGCTCATTTATTTCAAGCAACCACCAACACAATAACATTTTCATTTCCCTCTGTACATGCTGCTCTCTTACACCCCTCTCTCTGCATGGGTTTAGATTCACAGTGGCATTTGCCTCTTAGGAGGGGAAGATCCAGGTTTGTGGAACCTGAAAATTATACTTTTGAGGCTCTCTTTACAGAAAATAAAACTATAAATACAAATTTGATAGGTTAGCTCTTGGGACCTTGGAAAGGATCTGTATGAGGGAGGGACCCTGAAACTTAAGTTTCATCAGCTTTGTGGCAAATCTGCCTCAAATAGCAATCGAATTTTCCAAGTTTCATTAAACTGTACAGATCTAAAAAACTAACTCATATTCTTTCCCCTCAAAATCTGCCGATATTTGGCATATGGCAGCACCCACATTTTTGAAATCTAGAAGTACTAAGGGTCATCCTCTACTTGGCTCTCTCTAACACACCAAATCCAACCAAGGCCAAGTTCGGTGACTTTTATCTCATGAAGAGCTCAGGTATCTGTCTCCTCCCCCTCACTGTCCCCACTTCACACCTGCCCATTCCACGAGCTAGTCTTGTCACCTTCAACCCCACCTTCACGTTGTTTCCAAAAAAGGAAAAATTACGTTCTAAAATGTAAATCTAATAAGATTACTCACCTGCTTAAAACCTCTCGGTAGCTCTCCATGATCTCTCAAAAACCTTTATAATGATGTGCTAAGTCTTTCATGATCAATCTTTGCAACTTATTCTCATTCCAACTTTTCTTCACGAACTTTCTAGAATGACCTTTCTGGCCTCAAAACACAATGTCAAACTGTGTTTAGAATTTTCTCAGTGTCTCTCTCCATAGAAGAAATATTTAAAACTTCTTTGCACAGTGTACAAGAACCTCCATAAGCTGGTTCTTACTAATTCGTTCAGCCTCATCTCTCTCCAAGTCTCCAAACACACCATATTCTCTCAGGCTGCCTTGACCTGCAGCCACTATGTATGCTGCCTGGCGCACCTTCGTCTTTCTGGTCCACCTGGCTAACTACTTCATTATAATTCCATCTTCCCTGAGTTCTTTGGCTTATACCAGGTGTGATTTTTCTTCTACATTTTGTCTAGTTCTCCAATAAAGAGATTACGTTTTTATCTACACTGGTTTACTTTAAAATCTGTCCCCTTTCTATAATCTAGATTTAAGCTCCTTTAGGAAAAAACATACTTTTAATTTTTAAATTCCTCTCTCTCTGTTATTATTCCATGCACAGTAACATACAATATATACTTCTTGAATGAATGAATGAGTGAATTAATGGGTTTGAATGTGAAAAAGTACGCATAGATGAACCACTCATAACAAAGACATTTCTGTGCAACAAAAAGATATTCTGTTTCCTGCATATTAAAATAATGAACTCTGTCATTTGGGTATGAGATTTGGCATATATACAGTCCTTCTAGGTATGAGATTTGGCATGTATACAGTCCTTTTAAGTCACAGTCTTCCATTTGTTCTAGAAGAAGCCACGTTAGTGCTGAAGCCCTAATCAAGCATGTCCCTTCATTATGTTAGTATTGGTTTAACACATAACAGTCTTTGAAGTCCATGCAAATGAAAAATATTTCACCATCCCTTGACATTACTATTTTATTTTTTTCTAAGGTTGGGGAAGGAAGAAAGGGGAGTGGGTTCTATATTCAACTAACCTGACTATCTAGGGCTTGGGCAGCCTTCTCTCTTGGTTTCTCTGTTACATTTAAAGGACTTTGATCTGTCTCCATGCTGGTGTAGCCTTTACTCTGACCAGTCCTATATCCTCATTTCCAACAACATGTTTCTTCCATTTTAGATGTGTTCCTGCCTCCTTCCTATTGTGGTCTTCATCTTTCCACTATAGTATCTCATCTTAACATAAAAATCTTCCCTAACATACAGACCTCCCTGTACACTATAATTGGTGCTTCTTTAGCATTTGTGTGAGTGCTATAACCTGCAGCTGAGACTCTGGCTACCTACATTAAATCAGAAATAACACAGTGGCCAAGTGAGCACAGGACAAGGAAGGAGGTTGAGGCAGATCTTCTGAAAGTGGGGTCTTCATTGCAGGTGTAAGAATCACATGAGGTGCTTGTTGAACATTCAGATCCTTGGATCGTATTAAATCAGAATCTGACCAGCCCATGAAATTCTTAAGCAGACAGAAATTTGAAAATGTGTGCATCATGATAATTTTTAAAGTGTCATACTTCATTTAACATGTCTTCTGGTTAAGCAGAATTTGGAAAACAATGATAATCATGAAGGTGGTTTATAAACCTGCAGGTTAGTGAATTTTGTTAGATTGTAAGTTTCTTGTAGGAATAGCAAAATCCTTAGCCTCATCTAAGCTCAACAACATTATAGGAGCTCAGAAAATAGCCATTAAATTAACTTGTATTTTGAATCAGTAACTTTAAAAAATGAAAAACTCAGATAGAACACTACTATTTAGACATTAGACTTTATTCTGGCAAATCCTATAGTCAATTAATGTTGTCTAAGAAGAGAGAAATTCCATCATGTCTAAGGAACAGAGAAATTCCATCAATTTCTAGCCCTAAGATTAATTGCCTGGGTAGTCTGGTCAATTTTATAGCATTTCCTTGCCTCAAAGTTTTCAGCTTTCAAGTGGGAAGCATACCTATGGAAATTCCTATTTCATGTGTGCTATAAATAGTACATATGTTATGATATGGGAAAACAGTTTGGAAAAAACACAGCTTTTCTTCAAATACATTTTATAATAAAATCTGCACCAAAGTATTTTTTAATTTTTACTCAGTAGTATTTAGTTAAATGGTTGCTTGTTTAAAATCTTTTCTCCCTATTTAGGCCTCTTAATAACTATTTACTTAATGAGTGAATGATGTGATGTTGGACCCATTTCCTGCAAAATATTCAGCTGTTCTCACGGCACCCAAGACTTTTAAACCAATAATTTGAGAATTAAGTCATATTATTATTCAATTACTGTATAGTTTTAGAAAAAAATACTTTTAATTTATCAGTATGTTGATAATTTATCATGACAGTAGCAACATTTAAAAAATATCATCCACCTTCATTGGATTTAGTATTAAACTTATAATCTTGTGGTGAGTCTACTAATGTGTATATAGACACCATCCTATAGTTCTTAAAATTTCCATTTTTATCTTATATTTTATTTTCTTTGGGTAATTTTGTTGTCCTTTCTTCCTTATGTTCCCCATAATTTCCTAGGCCAAGGCTGAGGAAGATCTGATGTTATGCCTTCTGTTTGATGAGGACCACAGTTTGATCTGTTTGTGGAGTCTAGACATTTTTCCATCTCCTTCACATTCCCAAGGCGTCTGGATGGGAAAGGGAAGGGAGAAAAAGGAGTAGTTGGAAGGAGGGGGAAGCACAGATATAGCTTCCATGTAGTTTCTACTCTGCCCGGTTCCCTTGTTGATTGAAGCATGCTGCTTTCTAGCCTCATCTTGCAGGATGAGGAAGGGAGGAAGTTGTCAGGCAATGTCCATTCTTGCCTCTTCCTGGGGAACCATTGGAAGTGGTACACCTCAGGGCTTTGGATCCCCCCTCAACCCCATCAATGAGGGTGACTTGATCAATAAGGAAGTGCCATGGGCAATGGAGAAGCTGTCCTACTTCTAATCTGCTTCGGACTGAGAGAATAAAAAAAGGAAACTAACCTGTCTCAATGTTCTGCTATTAAATAGATACTCTGCTAAGACACTGACATATTTTTGCTACATCTCTGTGAAGTGGCTATTGTTACTTCTTCATTGGTAAAAAGATAATTAAGCTCAAACTTTAATCAGCTTGCTTAAGTCAAACAGCTACTAAGAAATGGAACTATAATTAAACTAAATGTGAGAACTGGACTCAAACTCCATGTTAATGACTTTAAATCCACATTGATACACACACTCCTCAAAGTGGCCCAAGGAAACCAACTTTTAGAATTGTGCATATATTACATGTGAAGAGGTACTGACCAAGGTCCAAGGGGATTATCCTTTGAATAAAGCTCACACACAAAACCAAACCAAACCAAACCCAACCCAACCCAGAGCTTTCAAGGTGAGTGGCCTTTGGGTTATTTAATGTTTTCTATTTCAGGGAAGTCATGATACTAAGTCCAGATAATGCTTTTGTTTTATACTTAGTTAAGTATTATTAAACTTGTTTTTGACTGCACCTTGTGAATATTGCAGAGTATGTTTACCTAACTACCCACCTAAAAAAATTATACTCCATCACTGTATTGTTAAGGATGAATTCAATTTCAAAACCTGCTCCAGGTTTTGAAAGAAGCAGACACTTCTTTTGTTTCCAGTCTCCTGATTCCTGTGCTTATCAGTACTATATAGTTAGCAATACATACTTAATGATTAATATAAGGCAAGAATAACATTGATGCAAAGAAAGAAAATATTTAACCCTACATGTATTTAAGTCCTACACAAAGAAAACTACGCAATACGTAGTGCTATGCAATTTAGAATATGTTTAGGGATGACCCTTGAGAAAATTATAAAGGGATGAAGCTTGTTTTCAACATCCTTAGCTCCTACTTTCTGAATTCTTTGTAGCATTCTATAACACGTATTATTATTCTTAATGACCGCACATTTAAACAGCCAAATAAATGAGTCTTTAATTGTTGAAATGCATCAAATAGAAGAATATTTGTGGGGGCTTGTTGATTTGTTCTGAAATCACAGCATTCTGTACTATTTGTAAGAAAGGGTCACCCCTCAGCTTTACAGAGTCCTAGAGGTAAGGTCTCACAATATAAACTGAGATCCTAGGTAGAAACATTGAAACAATTCTTTGAAAAATGAAACTAGGCTAACAGGATGACTGGTGTTCACTTCCAGCAGAGGTAGAGACAAAGACCCCTCCCATGTTGGTTCTGATTGTCAAAAACACTCAGAGTTATCTATTTATAGTTGCCATCCAAAATGCATGAAGAGAAACGCCTGCTTTTCTCCAAATTTTTTTCCTTCCTATCAAGATAAAAACAGAAATCTTAGTTCAAGTTCTTCTATTAATATTCCAGAATAAGCAGGCAGAATTGTGAAAAGTTCTATAAACCTTTAAATTGCCATTAGCTAATCAGAATCATTGTTCAGTGACCATTTTTATTAAATGACCAGTGAATCAGAATGTTCATACTGCTTTTCAATTAAAATGTAGAATAGCCAGAACTGACTCAATAGCACACAGAGCAGCAGCAGAATGACCCAGTGAAACTGCCATTACCCAGAAGTAATTGACCACTTAAGAACTTAAGTTAACTTCTTGATGTAGCCTGTTATTTCTGCTAATGTCATTTCTAAAGGCTTTTCCTACAGAAAAGAGCACTCATAAACAATATATCCTGTAATAAGGTGTTCAAGATAAAAACTGCTCATGATTTTAAAAATTCCGTCAAAGCATAATGCTATTCTTTTTCCTTGTCATTTGTTAGGGATTCATGCAATATCCTAGGGTGACTGAGTGAAGAAGGGTGATAGAAAAATAGAGGTGACATAGATAGCTCAGGTATGACCAGTAAAGGATAGGACTAGTAAAATTTATTTTGAATTTAAATGTACTTATACATGTGCTCAGACACACACAGACATATACAACTATTTGAAAGATCAAAGCAATTGATGGCAAAATGAAAAATTTAGTCCTTAAATTAACACAAACATGGCAGTAGATAATGTTTGGCTATTGCTTTCTCTCACAGAATTAATAGGGTTGTTCTTTTAGTTTTGTTTTTGTTGTTGTTGTTCCATGAACAGTAGAAAGAGCTTAATTACACCAAGGTAGGACGGACTAGCTACTAAAGAGTTAAGTTTTCCATAAGAAGAGAAACACAGTTAAGTACTACATCACAAATTACCATTTTTATGTCACCACCCCACCATGACTTTAGCACTAAGCCTGCTACATCTTCACACTCTCATTAGGATATAATGCATATTCATGGTCCTGATTATATAGCCACTTTTTGGACTTGTTTTAATTGTGCATGAAGACACTGTGACAGGAGACCTGACCTTTTCAAGATCATTTTCTCTCCATTGCTTTTCACAAAGCTATTAACTTGTCTCCTTCCCAAAGATTGCAATAATTTATTTCCCATTAATAAAAAATTCCTGATGCCATGCTAATTAAAATTTATTCAGCAAATAGAATTCTTAGGATTATTTTCTAATGGCTTTAAATACTTCCAGCTTAGGAAGAAAAATAATATTAATGGGTACAGGCTGAGTGGATAATTGCATACATTGAAGAAAAATGAATATACAACCAATGCTGTAGCTTACTTCACATCAATTACCCAGAGGAGTTGCTTTACTATTTTCAAAAGATATATTAAATAATTTATTTCAGGGGTATCATTATGGTCTTGAAATTATCCCAATTGAATGAAAAGCTCAGCAACTTCCATCTACGAACAACACATGTTGGTATAAGAAATTCAGACCAAGTTAAAAAATTGTGTGTAGGTGTAAATGAGATTATTTAAGGGGGTCACTTAGCTAAAGTGGCAACTGAAGTGCAATAAGTGTGAACAAGGGAAAAATGAAATGAAAGGAAATGAATTTCTTTTCTTACTAAGTGGCACCTCTCTTTCTCTTTGTGATCAAGAGTACCCCGTGAGAAAACCAAATTTCCAGAGCATGTTGTTTTTGAATCTCATTCTGAGAGAAGTTAAGTATATCTTCTTCATGTTATGCACTTTTTCTCTTTTAATGTGATGAAAATTGTGTGTTAAAATGTTTATATGCAAAATGTTTTAGACCTAAAGTGCTGTGGGTAGCACATTATATTTATTGTCAACCTATTTGTTCCATATAAAAATAATATCAGTGCCTAAAGGATGTCAGTTCTACTTTGAGCCATCATAAACATAACTCTTTCTGGTTTTTGACATACCAATTGCATTGGACAAGTGGGATTAGAAAGCCCAAGAGAACTTTGTGTGCTTATAATTTTCCAATGGAAACAAAGCTCCTTGAGTATTTTCTTCATAGTCTGGGAAATTAGAAAAGGAAGGAGTGGATGGGCAATCTAGTTAACCTGCCAACTGGGGCAATTTTCCCCCTTAAATAGAAGGCTTCATTGTCCCATCCAATATAATTTTAAAGACTTTTTCCCCTGTTCTCATTCACAGTCCAAAAGGAAAAAGAAAGTTAGGGGAAGAACTGTTATTTTGATGCTGCAGAGTGTGCAGTGAGCTTTTACACATATTATTTCACTGGACCCTCAATATTATTCTTCGAGCCAGTTAGGATAATTTTTCACACCTTGTTTTACAGATAAAGAAACTGAAAGCACAAATGAAATCATGTGTTCAAGATTTTTGGCTAATAAATTAAGGAACCAGGGCTCAACCCAAGATTCCGTGGCCCTTCTTAAGTTCCTGCCAAATTAACTCAAATAAGCTAGCCTTATCAGCCTCTGCAGCAGTGGTTGTCAACTGGGAACAATATTGCCCTCCAGAGAATATTCCACAATATCTGAAGTCATTTTTGGTTGTCACAATTACTGTGTGTTTGTTGGAGGGTGCATTTGGCATTTAGCAGCATCCTACAATGCACAGGACAGGCTCCACAGCTCAGTATTATTTGGTTCAAAATATAAGAGTGTGATTGTTGAGAAATCCTGGTTTATAAATATGAGTTTAAAAAGAAATGAAATAGAGGTAAACAACTTTTGAAATAAAATTCTTTACAGATGGATTTTTAGTTTGATTGGAAAGTGTGATAAAGACTGTAAAACAATGGAAATAAAAGTAGGAGAAAACCAGAAAGCAAAGAAACAGAGCCAGAATATAAGGCAAAATAGTCCTTAAGAGAAAATTAATCCTGGGAGGAAAAAAATAAAGGAGTAAAAAGGAAATGTTTAGATTAAAGATCAGTGAAGGTCCTAGAACAGAAAGCAGATAAAAAAATTCTAAAATTTGTACAGAAATAAAGACCAAAGATGATGTGAATGACTGAGCATCCAGAAAATTATACTGACACGAGAATGGAGACACTTGATAAAGTCCTGGAGAAGTCCAGTGACAGGAAGTACTATTAGATGGACCAATCTGAGAAGTACATAGAAGAAGAAGAAAAGGACTAGGAAATACTCTTTAATGCAAGATACAGCATCAGTGTTTCAAGTGCCTAATGCTTGAGGGATAAAAAGAAAGAAAGAGAGCAGCTAACTGGGCTACCAATAAAGGTAAGAGTGGAATACTAGTGAAATAGGAGTTTAAACTCAGCACAGAGCATTCTTGCTGTGGGAGTTCATCTTCCTTGTTCTGAAATCTTCATATAATGCGTACTGTAATCAATTTGGTTAGAGGAGTATATTTTACCTTGTTTAGTCATTTAAAAAAAATTAAAAATACCTCATTTTAGAATATGTTAGAGGATATTCTAATGCTTTGTGAAATTTAAGGCAGACCTGGAATTTCCAACCCTACTAGGAATTTAAAATTAACAAGATTCAATAAAATCATGGTGGGTTGGGTTGTGTGTGTGTGTGAAACATGACAGATCCAGTCTGTTGAAAATAAAGATTCTCAACAATGTATATCTCTTTGGGGCTCCTGGAACTAATTCCAAAGCACACTTATGTGTGTTTGTGTTTTGTGTGGGGAGGAGCTGGGCTTCCCCATACCAACAAGCAATTCTCAGACAGCAGCAGGGTGTCTGAGAATTCAACTCAATTCTGACACTATCTACCCGAGAGCATCAGATTCCTAGGTTAAGGGCTCAGTCCTACAAGACTTCCCTTCCCCCTTCATCCCCACCAAGCCCATTTCAAATGCCAGTCAGAAGTCCAAGTTGTTACTTGTGCTTCTGACAGACTAGCTACAAACTGGAATTTCCCATTACCTCTTCCTTAGGTTTTATTAATTTCCTAGAGTGGCTGACAGAGCTGAGAGAAACATCTTACTTACTAAATCACCAGTTTATTATAAGTGGATATAACTCAGGAAAAGCTAGATGAAAAAGAGGCACGGAAACAAGGTGTGGGGAAAGGGTGTGGAGCTTCTGTGTCCTCTTTAGGTGCCAGTCTCTCAGCATCTCTAGGTGTTCACCAACAAACAAGCTCTCTGAGCCTCCTTCTTTTTGGGGTTTTTAGTGGAAGCTTCTTACATAGGCATAATTGACTAAACCATTGGCCAATAGTGATTGAATTTAATCTCCAGGTCTTCTCCCTTCCCCAGAAGTCAGAGGTCACAGGGTTGGCTGTCCTGGCAACCAGCTCCCATCCTAAGGTACTTTCCAAAAGTCACCATTACCACAACAAAAGACACTTTATTGCTCTTGTCACTTAGGAAATTCCAAGAGTTTTAGGAGCTCTGTGCCAGAAATTGGAACAAAGACCAAATATATATTTCTTATTATAGATCACAATATCAGAACAGTCTCAGTTGAATTTCCTTGCCTTTTAGCCATCTTGTTGAAACTATGAGAGAAGACTGATGAAAGACAGGCAGTTTAGGATCAAACAACCTGAGAAAAGGCTGTGAAGCCCATCCCTAGCTCTTACTGGCTTATGTAGTGCAAACATTCCCAAACTTTTCAAACATCAGTTTCCTATTTGGTAAACTAGGAATAACAACAACTATTTCCCAGAGTGGTATTAAAAATATTTCACAATTAGTATAGTATGGATCCTGATCAAACAAAATGGGTACACTGACCAATCAGAATGGACATAGCTATAAACAACCAATATGACCAGACTAATCACTGACTATCAGTCCTGCCTTGCTTACAAAGTCCTGGGGAGACATATAATTTTGTTTGTTCATTTACTCATCTACTTATTACATATTTATTATACATGTACCAGGCTCCAGATGCTCTATTGGTACAGGGAAAATAGAGATAGATAAATACTATTTTCATGAAAGAATCAAAGTCTAGTGAGAGAAATAAGCATATAAATTAAAAATATAACTGCATATATATGAGGAATTATTAATATTGAGCTTTATTCAATTATCACTTGCTTTTGGGTTCCACTCACATCCATGTCTCCAGGCTTAACTTTTCCTTGATGTTTAGTCCTGCCATCATTGGGTCTTTCCTATCATTCAGGTCCTATATCTAGTCCTCAGTCAATCCTGTTGACATTTCCCTGTTTAATTTCCCCCCATTCCTTTCCAGGCCCACACTAACTCAAACCTTACTACTTCCTGCCTGACCCCCATTCTAGGCTCTCTGCTTTTGCTCCTACTATATATATTCCCAATTCTTAACATTTTTCAACTACCAATGTGTACATTTTATTTATTCTTCAAGACCCTATCATATCACTGTGTTCTGTTTTCTCTGAGTTATTACTTTCAGAAATTAACTCATCATGTATTTTCTTACATGGTTATGTGTCTCCTTTTCCTCCCTTCCCTTCTGACCCACCCTGACTATTAGCTACATGAGCAAAAACTTGACACATAGTAGACATTCAGTAAGTATGTGGTGAATGAATGAACGAATGAGTGAAAGAATAAATGATTTGCCATGTTCTTCCCACCCCTCAGACACAACTGCCTGAATTCCTACACAATTGTATCTGTGTTTGTCTAGCTCTGGATTCTCACAGTTTAGAGTCTCTATTATCTTACCAATCATTACTTCTAATAGTTCTTGGAACTCTTGCACAAATAGTTCTTCATATAACTAAAAATTATAATTTTGCTTGACCATGAATCTTTCTATTGACATCCTCTCAATATCATTGCTAAAACAAAACTCTGTGTCTTTTAAATATTTATAGCTTTGACATTAAAAAGAAACCTTAGTATTAGTCCATTAGAGCAACCTACCAAAAACTCATTTTCTTCTGCACTTAGATGAAAGTAAATTAAAGAATGTAGATTAAAACTCAAAGTATGTAAACCCACTGTTTCTCATTTGCTGTGTTAATGAAGGCTGCAGGAAGACATTGCTGACTCCATTAGCCTGTGTTTTCATTTTCTGTTTCTCTCTCCTCTCAGTCCTTGTGTTCTACGTCACCCGTCTGAGCCTTTGACACCTTTCTCGGATAAAAAATGGATCTTATTCAAACATAAACTGTTCAAAACACTTGTGTTAATCGTAGTACGTTGACAGAGAACCATTGTAAAGGCTCAGAGTAACCTGTATTATTTTTAAATTTTTTTCTGAATAATAAAATATATGTTTATTTTTAGCAAACTTGGACAACACAAACAGGGAAACACACTAGACAGTATATACTAAGTACCAAATTAGTGGTGCTGACAATGATTGATTGATCACTCTAGTGATTGATTTCTGAATGAATTGGATAAGAAATGATAGTATAACACTCAGAGGAAAGGAAACCCTGACCTGTATTATCCTGAAGGAGACACCTCTGCCTTCAGAAATCTTAATTTACTTACATTTTAATCACATTTCAAAAGAATTCCCTGTTTAGCTCCCTTTCTTACTCCTCACTTTCCCATAGTATTTGACTCATTGCAAAAGTTTATATTAGTGTTAAATGAAGTCCTCCTTATTACAGAAGCTGATATGAAAAAAATACTGCAACGACTTAGCAGACATGTTTGGGGAATTTTTTTCAGCAAAGAGAGAGCTACCATCAGCCATTTTTGCTGAAAGTGATTTAGCAATCATTATTTAGGGGATAGTCATAGGATATTTATTTTTTCCAGAAAGGCTCTTAAGGTTGCCTTAATTTATGTGGTCATTTAAAAGTATTGATTATTGCCTAGTGGCACTGGAGATATGGATGCTGAAATCAGGACTGAGTTATGGATTAGATAGTTGAAAATTTATGCTGTGGATGCATATCTGCTTAATTAAACAGAAGTCATATTCTTTTAAGTGAGACACTCAGCTTTGCCTATCAAATAAGAATATAGAACAAAGATATTTGCTTATGAAGAGTTAAGGCAAACTATTATGACAAGCCTGTAGCTATTGGTCAGCCTCAAGCTCAGAAACACCCCATGTCATTTGATGTACCCAGCTGAGTTACTATTGTTTGAGTTCCACTTTTACTTCTGCTGGGAATTGTCTTAGCACTTCCTGATGTACCTGAATAATGAGGTTGTTGCACCTGTGAAATAATTATCACACAAGCCACCATCACCCAGGGGATGTTAAGTGCAGCATATGTGCCAACTCATTGTGTACTGGTGGGCTGTCTTCCTCCTTATACCTTTCCTGCTTCTTCTCTTTAGTGCAAACATGCTATTTAATCAAATGAGACTAACTTGGCAAACAGCATAAAATTCATCTGCACCTTCTTCAAATCACCACTGAAAACAAATTTCCCATCTCCAATTTTATGTCTGAGGTGTGGAATGAATATAAGACAGTCATATTTATGGTCACCAAAGCTGCTCTGCTAAAGAAGAAGGGATATAAAAAACTGATGGGTATGCACATGGGTCAAATCTTATTATTTGGAAAGAGAATCAACAAATAATAAAATCATTTTTCTTTCTCATTGAGAAAATGCCAATTTAGTTTAAGATAACATGATATAAAAACTTTCCTTTAGGTCCCATGAAAATCTTCCACATACAAAATACATGTGCATATTGGGACTTTTTTGGACACCAAGACATGGAAAACTACAATTTAAACTTAATTTTCACATGTATGCACATAGAAAATAGAGATGTTTCGTGTTCACAGTGATGACTTTAGTATCTTTACAATAATTTCAATAAATACGTGCAGTAGAATTTGATAGTGGTGAATGTTAACCCATTCTGAATTTCTGAAAATCAACTCAGAATAGTACATCAATGGTTTATGTGATCAGTGGTTTAGATCTCTGAGTATTAAGTGTCTGGACTAGCTCTCTCATCCCCCCTTATAACCTTCTTCTTGTTGGAAGGGTTGGAAAGTTAAAAACTACATTTCTTATGCTGTCTCACAACCATGGTTCTGATTTCAAATCAGTTTCTACACGTTGTACTCAATAAGAGACTTGGGGGTAGACGTGAGGGAAGGGCCACCTTCTGATACTTCTAGGTCAGTGGTTTTCCAAGTTTGGTCCCTGACCAGCAGCAGTATTGTGACTTGGGAACTTGTTAGAAGTGTAAATTCTTGACCCCACCCTCAACTTACTGAGTTAGAAATTGTTGAGGTAGGTCCAGCAATCTGTATTTTAACAAGATTTCCATTTGATTTTGATGTACATTGAAGTTTGAAAATCACTGCTAGGCTACTGGTAGCTGATTAACAAGATAGTGGACACTTGAGGATTCCTTGTACAGCAGTCTATTCTCCAGATTCCTGAGTGTTGAGGTGCAATTGAGCAGACACATCTTCCTGATCTGACTTCCTAATTGAAAAGATGGACGTCCATTCTCCAATTTCTCTGAAATGAGAGGCAATTATTTCCCTCACATTGGTGTCTTGTGTTTAGCAGAGTTTCTGAGGCAGCCTCCAAGACAGGAGCTGCCCTAGTGAATCACCTGTATTGTTCCAGAAATCTGAGGAAGACCAACCTAAAACTTGCTTCTTCTAACCTTCCTGTACTCTCATAAGCATCTACCTATGTTACATACTTTCTTCTTAAAATATCTAGGGTGAGATCTCTTTCCTACACTGGACCATGGTTGAGCCATTCACTGAGGCAGTTTTGAAACATGGATGCCAAATTCTTTGCACATTTTTTCATTGAAAGGTGGAATCTCCCTTTGAACTTGGGGTCTATGATTGCTTGACCAATAGCACACGGTAGAAGTGACACAATGCTAAGGTTTTAAGAAATTGGCAGCTTCCATTCCTTGTCTATTGGGACACTGGTTCTTGTAACGCAGACACCAGCCTGTGAGGAAGCCAGACAATAACCAGCACTGAATTATCAACCATATAAGTGAGACATCTTGGGTGAGGATTCTCCAGCTTCAGGCAAGCAGGCCCAGCTGATGGCACACGGAGCAAAGATGAACCTTCCCTTCTGAGCTCTGCCCAGATGGAAGACTCAGGAGCTTGGGGAAAAAAAAAAGATTATAAAGTTTAAAAAAAAGTTTTAAAAAGACTTTTAAAAAGTTACTATAAAGTTTATACTAAATATAATCTTGCCAGTCTGATATTCCTTGATTTGCCTTTCTACTATCCCTAATTCCAGGGTTTTGTTGTGGACATTACTCTTAAATAAGGCAAAACTAATTAAACCTGGACACTGATCCCTCTTATATAAAGACATCAGAAGACTCTGCTGCTGTTTTAAGCCACTAGGTTTGTCATGGTCTGTTATGCACAAATAACTATCTGGAAAAGCAATAGCTTATCTCTAAGCCAGAATATTAGTAGAATTAGAACAAGGATGTCAAATCTAGGCCAGGGTGTTTTCATAGTTTGGGTTCCCCTAAAGCAGATCCAGATGTGAGGTGGTTGGGGTATGACATTACAAACAAGATAGGAGGGGATCTCAAAGAGGCCCTTCCATAGCTCTTATATCACATCACAGAGCTAGTTCTAATATTTTCTCTAAGTCTGGTTGTATGAAATTAGCATGTTTTCTGCCATGGAGGCACCTGTGTACTAGAGACAATGTATGATTTTCTCTGTATATATTTTCAAAAAATCATCATTTCCCTCTTTTCCAGATAAAAAAACAGAAGTGCAGAAAGGTTAGGCAATACTCACAACATCATATATTTAATAAGTGAATGAAATGATAAGGCACCCGACCCCGACCCTGGTCTCTCTGAATCCTAAGTAATATTCAATTATATAGAACATAGTGAAGCAGAAACTTGGCTATTCTTATTGAAACTGTAGATCTTAGAGAAATCAGGCAAATTAGATAATTCAAGATTATAATAATTAAAACAAATTATGTTTATAAAGTATTATTATTTTAAATCATTCACACAATGTTTTATTTGATCTTCACAAAAACTTTATGAGATAAATAGGGCAGGGATCTGGCTTCATGTATTTTTTTATAGTTTAGAATAGTAAGACTCAGAATGTATTAGTGATTTGTTCAAATCAATGTTTGACCTGAGTCATCTATTTTGGTTGTGAACATGGAGCAAATTTCCTGGGTAATTCCTAATTTTCCACCACAAAGTTATAACAAATAGGTCATTTTAGTACCTTTAATTAACAATTCATTGTTCTATGTTTTAATGACCTTTTCCTTTGAAAATTTTAAATTCCATTATCTATATCTTTATTCACTGAAATGAAGAACTAAATATAGTAATAATAATTTTGAACTCTTCATTTCTTAAATTAAAAAAAAATCATGGAAACATAGAACTTCAAGATTTGAAAAATACCTTTAAGAAAAATTTTTAAAATGTCCCTTCTTACAAATAAAGAAACAATAAACACTCTGAGAAGTGAAGTGACTTTTCTAAGGTCATGGCTAGTTTATGCAGAGTGAGGTCTAGGACCCACACTTTCTGACTGTGCCCCTCAAGACAATACATACACATGCTGTCTTCTTAACTGTTGTGCACAAAAGTGCCTGTCACAGTGTGGGGTCTTTATGTTTATTGAATAAATAAACAGTATCAGAACCGACTCTGTTTCTATGATAAGCCACTTGAAGGCAGGGATTATGGTTTATTGACTTTGTATTTCCTACAATGCCTAAGGACAAATTTTAAGCTCAAATCAAATACCCAAAAAGATTGGTTGAATTTGATTTGGAAACAAGGATGACAGCCTCAGATGTGTGGTGTACAATACTAAGCCATTTTCTCTCTTCTTCCCTCAAGAAATTTGCATTTTAATGTATGCTCTTTCCACAAGCACTTTCAGTTGTCACAAAATAGTGACAACTAATGTTTGTATGTCTCCTTCCAAAGTTATTTCCCCTACATGCTTTTATTTGATTCTGTCACAACCAAGGGAAGGTTTATATGGGGAGAGAGTACGTTATAGAGAGGTTAATGGATTTGTTCAAAGCTATACAGAGAATACATGTAAAGCAGGGGATTTGAATTTAGGCTTTGTGTTCCAGAAGTCATGCTCCTTTCAGGTCCTGTCTTGAACCAAAGGACCACCTAGAAGATCACTCATTGAGGATAATGGATGAAGAAATAAGAGGTCATGTCTGAAAAATAGTTTTACCAAACAAATTCTGTAACCTTAGACAACCTTTAATGTTTCTAATTTGTTTGTGGAAAAATCTCACTTAAGACAATCCCAGGAGGAAGAAGAAAGGTGTGGAATAGACACTTTCTCCCTTTTTATGTAGTAAATACCACCGTTTGTTTCTAAACACTCTAGTGCAAGATGAGAAATACTAAGTCCCCTTAAGTGCCCTGACATTTCAAAGTATGTTATTATTGAATACAGATATTCAATTCAATTTGAAACAGGAGATAATAGTTTATGTAGGTATTAGATTCCAACCAAATGCTTTTATAACAAAATAAAAATGTGAGAACACTACTTCACAGTTTGTGTTGCAAGAGTATTGCTTTCATTTCTTCCAGAGAATAAGTATGTGCATGTCCATGCGCCATCTACTATGCGTTATCACTTTATTTGCAGGAGACATCTCTTTTGTTCACAGTGTTACTCTGAAAAAGAGAGGACATATCTGTTGACCAGTCTGATATTCCAATAGAGAAGGGCTGTCATTAAAATCTTGCATAATATCAAGTGGGAAAGCAGACTTATACTGCAATTACTTTCCTATTAGCTGCTGCCCATTGCTCCTGACAGGTATAAATTAGATCTCGCTGGGTTGCCTACAGATTAATGAGTTCCCAAATTGGCATTCAATTGTTTGGGAGTGAAAGGTAGACAAGGAAGGTAGATGCAAAATCTTTATACACCTCTGATTAGGGAATATTTGCTTTCATTTCATATTTTTCTTCCTTCCTCGGTATCGCTTGGGTGATAACTGACACTTCTATCTGAGGATTGCTTTCTGAGTAGCAGAAACTTGCAGCTGAGGCGAGGCCAGAATTAATAATTTGCGTGAGCAAACACACAGCTGCTGTTTGTGGAGAGAGATTCTATTAACGAACAGTGAATTCTCATAATTAGCCGAGCGGTTTCTGCAGCTGCCCGCCTGACCCCCAGACTACACAAATTGTGGGTGGTGTTCGGCCTCGAAATCAATCTTACCTAATTACTATAAGCATGTTCCTCCAGTCCTAATGACTGAAAAAAATTGGACATTTCTTACTCATTCAAATGCTCTTATTAGATTTTCCTTTGTACCTAAATTTATATTTGTCTATTAGCATTTCTAAGAGTGTACAGGTGTAGTTACAAATCAGACACAGAGAAGTATAATTCGTGTTCCTGCAGGCATGCACCCGCCAATGTCTGCTCTGCAAACAGAAGCAAGATTTGTGCTCCCTGAAAGCATCATCTCCCAAACAGCATTTAGAGAACATTCTGTGGGTTGGTAGTCATTCAGACCCTTGTTTCTCTTCTATCCCCTGGGTCCCTTTCACTCATCTGCCACTCCTCTCTTCCCCCCATCCAACTCCTCCGAACTCTAGTCAGTTAAAAAGGAAGAGATTATGCATGCCATGGGTAAGCCCCAGCCTCATGGGAGCCAGGTTTCTCCTTGTCATTCTGTCACCCTGAAATCAAACCAACTTATTTGACATTGATTTGCTTAACAAGGGTGTGACTGAGTGTCCCACTCTCAGTATTGCCCACCCACATTGCAGCAACTTCCAAGACATGCACACTATTAGTTTGTTCAGGTAACTCACTACTTTTTCTTTGCAGAAGCAAACTTTGGACAAAGCCTCCCTGCTCTCTGGAACATGTTGCTGGTCTTCCATCCACATTACCTGAGCACTGGGAGTTGTGTCTGCTGATACAATGAGAACATGTGCCCATAACCCAGATATATTTCAGCTACATCACTTTTCACTGAACCTTAAAAAATGTAAAAGTGCTTATTCTGAATTAAGGTTATTACATTAGGCAGTGTAGTGCACAGTTTGGACCTTATCCTCCATTCTACACTTAGAAAACAGAGTTGAAATTTTTTCCTCCCTGAACAATATCATCCAGGTCTGAGATGAATGAAACTAGTGTGAGCACCACTGAAACTATAAGCTCTCTTTGGTCATGTCAGGTCGTTCAGTTGTTTTTCTCTTCCCTTTCCTTTCTTTTCCTCTCTCCCTCCATCCATCCCTTCCTCTTTTCCTTCCTTCCTTCCTTCCTTTATTAAGTGCCTATTTTCTGCCAAATATTGTGTTAGTTTTAGGTATTAGGTATACATTAATGGACAGGATCAATATGGTCCCTCACCTCATGGTGCTTCTACTTAAGAGGGGAAGACAGACAATAAGCAGGTAAATATATAGATATAGATATAGATATAATTATCAACTACAAGAGAGAGTACAGTGTTGTTTGAAGAGCATGAGTTCTAGAATCAGACTTTGTGGGTTCAAATCCTGGCTCTAAAATTTACTTGCTGTTTGACTGTGGACTAGTTATTAAACCTTTTTGTTCCTCAATTTCTTCATTTTACCATAATAAAAGTATGTATATTCATGATTAAAATGAGAAAAAACATATCTGCAAAAAACTTGGAACATGGTCTGGCATGTAGGAAGAACACAGTACATGTTAGATACTATTGTAATTGTCATGAAGGAACAAAACACGCTTCTACAAGAAATAATGGGGGAAGCTGCTTTAAATGGGTTGAGAAGGGTAGTCCTTTCACTGGAGCAGACATGAAGCAGAGAGATGCTGACCTTGCGGAGAGTAACAGGTGTTTTCTTGGCAGTGAAGTTATATATGCAAACACTAGGAGGCAGGACAAGCTTGTTGGGTTCCAGGAACTAAACAAAGGCCAGTGTGGCACAGGATCCAACACTGGGTAGATCAGAATAGTTGAAAGACTAAATGCTCCAAAGAGTAAGCATAAGGAATGCTTTTAAATATCCTTTTGAGAAACCAATGCCACAATTCCATGATCATTATAAATTCTATTAGAATCTTTGGTCTTTAGATGAGAAACAACAGAATCCTCTAAAATGGTGCACTGAGAAAAATAGACATGACCTGATTAAGTAGGTTGTGAGTTTTTATTTTCTTCTTCATCAAGCCCTAAGTTCATTTGTCTTAATGGCAGCTACATAAAAAGAAAGTTCGTGTGATGAGTCTTTATTGAAATCAAGAGTTAAAAATCACATCAGAGCTCATAGAGAAGAAATAGAAGGAATTTTTCAAATCAGACCTAGTGAACTCTGGTGTATGGAAAATAGAACATTCCCTACCCCCAACCCCAAGTCACAGGCTAGCACTCACATTAAAGCCTGAATCTTTGGAGCAACCTTGACATAACTAGCATAAGTGGATGTAGGAAGGGCTACCTTACATATCTCAGTTAAGGAAAAGGAGTTTTACATTCATGTGGCAGGATGAGAAATGAAGTGACACTGGCTGCTATTTACTCAGTTTGGAAACAATCAAGGGCTAACAAATGCTTTGCAAGGGAAAGGCCGTGGTACCATAAGAACTTAATGCATCTCCCTCTGAGGCTTGGTGGTTTGAGGCACCAGGTGATGTTATTTCCTGTAGTCTTATGAACAGAAAAAAGTATATGTTAAAACAGACTGAAGCCATTCACCCAAAGTAATTAATTTAGCATTAAATATATAGACAGTATTATATAATATTTTAAAGTATATGAACATTCACAAATCATCAATTCATATTTGGTCATAAGCCAAGACTAGCTCTTTAAAGCATAAAAGTAAGATAAGGGAAAAATAGTCCCAAGACTTCCTCTGTCAGAGGTAATCTAGGATCCAAGTTGCATCACTGTCTGACTCCCTTCTACCAAGAGGGCTGGACATGAATGCAGGTGAATGACAATCAGGGCTACGATTGGATCCTGGGACATATGTTGACATAGGAGAAGTCATTTAAAGGGTTTTTATTGCAGGCTGTTGTACCTGGAACTTATGGCTAGGACCTGAGTTTCCAAGAATGATTCTTACTTGTGGTTCCTGCACTTGCAATGGAATCACTTGAAATGCACACAGTTAAAAAGCAGATTTATAGGCTCACTACTCACTGCCTAAACCATAACCTGAGGGGAGTTGGGGAGAAGGCTGGACCACAAATTTCCAGTGATTTTATTCTCACTAAAGTTTGAGGATACTGCTTAAGTTCAGAGGATTAGATTCGTAAGATTTACTCCAGAAAAATGGAAGAAATTCATTTGCAAATTTAAGGGCGAGTTGTATGTTACAGAAATTTTAAGTTTTATTTTAAAGAAAATATTTACATTTTCCAAATTCAAATTTTAAACTCACCTTGTGTCTGTGATTCACAGAGTAACCATTATTCTGGATAAAAATCATTGAGCTGACAATATCAAATGTAGTGAAGATGTGGAGCAACAGGAACTCTCATTCATTGGTCATGGGAACACAAAATGGTACAATCACTTAGGAAGTTTGGTGTTTCTTAACAAACCTATCATACTCTTACCATAAGATCCAGCTATCACAGTCCTTGGCATTTACCCAAAGGAACTTAAAACTTATGTCCATACAAAAATCTGTACATGGATGTTTATAACAATTTTATTCATAAGTACCATAACTTGAAAGCAGCCAAAATGTCTTTCAGCAGGTGAATGGATTAATAAACTGAGGTATCTCTAGCAGATAATGGAATATTATTCAAATCTAAAAAAAAAATGAGATATGAAGCTATGAAAATATATGGAGGAATCCTAAATTTACATTAGTAATTGAAAGAAGCTAATGTGGAAAGCCTACATACTGTATGATTCCAACTATATGACATTCTGGAAAAGGCACAACTAGGGAGACAGTAAAAAGATCACTGGGTGCCAGGAGTTGGGGGAGAGAAAGGGATGAATAGGAGGAACACAGAGGATTTCACAGAGGGCAGTGAAAATACTCTGTATGATATAATGGTGGATGCATGTCGTTGTACATTCGTCCAAACCCATAGAATGTTACAACACCGAGAGTGAACCCCAATGTTAACTATGGACTTTGGATGATGATGTGTCAATGTAGGTTCGTCAGTTGTAACAAATATACCCCCACCAAATATATGGTGGGGGATGATCATGGTGGGGGAGGCTATGCCTGTGTGCGGCAGGGGATATGTGGGAAATCTTTTAAATTTCTGCTCAATTTTGCTGTGAACCTAAAACTTTTCTAATTTCTTTTTAAAATAAGTAAATACATCTAAAAATATCATTGAGCAGTACAGAAAAAAATATAGGGTCTTTGGTACTTTAGATACCACATTAGGTGCTAACTAATGCCATGGGCTCTGATGCCAGCTTCTAATACCATACCTTGCACCAAGTGGTCCTCAGCAATTACTGGTTAAATTGATACTGAGTGGTCAAATCTGTGATTATTCAACACCTGAAATAGAAGCTGGATATTTTATTGCTTTATTTATTTTTTAAATTGGAAAAGAGCTGTGTAAGCTGGGATGCTTTCCCACAAACTGAGTATATTCTTGGTCAAGTCATTCATCCTGAGCCTGAATTTCCCTATTTTAAATTAAAGAAGATGATACCCTCAACAAGTGCTGGGAGCAGGAAATAAAATAATTTTTCTAAATGTGTTTGGCTGAAAAAATATAAATGCATCTAGTACACAGTTAATAAAATTTATACATATTTGGTGGTTGATTCCTTTACAAGAACCAGCTTGGTTTAATTAGGAGCAGAAGTATGTGTTCTTAATACTTTCCCCAACATATTAACTGGTCAGTATGAACTTTTGGAAGATGGTTCAGATTTACCATATCTAAAGTTGAGGGGGATTATGAACCCCTTAAGGTTTCTTTCATAATGTATTTAACTATTAAGGGGTAAGAGAGGGAAATCTGGTAAAAGCTATGAGCTCTCTTCCCAGGAAATGTATGTGGACATTTCAGGTGACTCATATATAGATTCCGCTTGAAATCCATCCAGGGAACCTCGGTTAAGAAGACCTGCATTAAAATGTAAATGTACTCTTTGAGAAGGGTTTCTTTTATTCATCAATTCATTCATTCCACCAACATTTATTAACACCTCTTTTGTACTGGATATAATAAATTCTTTTATTTTTTAACAACTTTATTGGAGTATAATTGCTTTACAATGTTGTGTTAGTTTCTGCTGTATAAAAAAGTGAATCAGCTGTATGTATACATATATCCCCATGTCCCCTCCCTCTTGAGTCTCCCTCCCACCCTCCCTATCCCACCCCTCTAGGAGATCACAAAGCACCGAGCTGATCTCCCTGTGCTATGCAGCTGCTTCCCACTAGCTATCTATTTTATATTTGGTAGTGTATATATGTCCATGCCACTGTCTCACTTCGTCGCAGGTTACCCTTCCACTCCCCGTTTCCTCAAGCCCATTCTCTACATCTGCATCTTTATTCCTGTCCTGCCCCTAGGTTCTTCAGAACCATTATTTTTTTGATTCCATATATATGTATTAGCATACAGTATTCATTTTTCTCTTTCTGACTTACCTCACTCTGTATGACAGACTCTAGATCCATTCACCTCACTACAAATAACTCAATTTCATTTCTTTTTATTGCTTAGTAATATTCCATTGTATATATGTGTCACATCTTCTTTATCCATTCATCTGTTGATGGATATCTAGGTTGTTTCCATGTCCAGGCTATTGTAAATAGTGCTGCAATTAACATTGTAGTGGTACATGACTCTTTTTGAATTAAGGTTTTCTCATGGTATGTGCCCAGTAGTGGGATTGCTGGGTCATATGGTAGTTCTAAGGAACCTCCATACTGTTCTCCATAGTGGCTGTATCAATTTACATTCCCACAAACAATGCAAGAGGGTTCCCTTTTCTCCACACCCTATCCAGCATTTATTGTTGGTTTGTAGATCTTCTGACGATGGCCATTTTGACCAGTGTGAGGTGATACCTCATTGTAGTTTTGTGTTTTTTTTTGTTTTTTTTGCGGTACGCAGGCCTCTCACCGTTGTGGCCTCTCCCGTTGCAGAGCACAGGCTCCGGACGTGCAGGCCCAGTGGCCATGACTCAAGGGCCCAGCTGCTCCACGGCATGTGGGATCCTCCCGGACCGGGGCATGAACCCATGTCCCCTGCATCGGCAGGTGGACTCTCAACCACTGCACCACCAGGGAAGCCCCTCTCATTGTAGTTTTGATTTGCATTTCTCTAATGATTAGTGATGTTGAGCATCCTTTCATGTATTTGTTGGCAATTTGTATATCTTCTTTGGAGAAATGTTTACCTAGGTCTTCAGCCCATTTTTGGATTGGGTTGTTTGTTTTTTGGATATTGAGCTGCATGAACTGCTTGTATATTTTGGAGATTAATCGTTTGTCTGTTGCTTCATTTGCAAATATTTTCTCCCATTCTGAGGGTTGTCTTTTCATCTTGCTTATGGTTTCCTTTGCTGTGCAAAAGCTTTTAAGTTTCATTAGGTCCCATTTGTTTATTTTTGTTTTTATCTCCATTTCTCTAGGAGATGGGTCAAAAAGGATCTTGCTGTGCTTTATGTCATAGAGTGTTCTGTCTCTGCTTTTCTCTAAGAGTTTTATAGTGTTTGGCCTTACATTTAGGTCTTTAATCCATTTTGAGTTTATTTTTGTGCATGGTGTTAGGGAGTGCTCTAATTCCATTCTTTTACATGTAGCTGTCCAGTTTTCCCAGCACCACTTATTGAAGAGGCTGTCTTTTCTCCATTGTATATTCTTCCCTCCTTTAACAAAGATAAGGCAACCATATGTGCGTGGGTTTATCTCTGGGCTTCTAACTTGTTCCATTGATCTATATTTCTGTTTCCGTGTCAGTACCATGCTGTCTTGATTACTGTAGCTTTGTAGTATAGTCTGAAGTCAGGGAGCCTGATTCCTCCAGCTCTGTTTTTCTTTCTCAAGATTGTTTGGCTTTTTGGGGTCTTTTGTGTTTCCATACAAACTGATTTTTTTTTTTTTTTTTTTTTTGCTCTAGTTCTGTAAAAATGTGAGTGATAGTTTGATAGGGATTGCACTGAATCTGTAGATTGCTTTGAGTAATACAGTCATTTCCACAATGTTGATTCTCCCAATCCAAGAACATAGTATATTTCTGCATCGGTTTGTATCATCTTTAATTTCTTTCATCAGTGTCTTATAGTTTTCTGCATACAGGTCTTTTACCTCCGTAGGTAGGATTATTCCTAAGTATTTTACTTTTTTTGTTGCAATGATAAATGGGAGTGTTTCCTTAATTTCCCCTTCAGATTTTTCATCATTAGTGTATAGGAATGCAAGAAATTTCTGTGCATTAATTTTGTATCCTGCTACTTTACCAAATTCATTGATTAGCTCTAGCAGTTTTCACGTAGCATCTTTATGATTCTCTATATATAGTATCATGTCATCTGCAAACAGTGACAGCTTTACTTCTTCTTTTCCAATTTGGATTCCTTTTATTTCTTTTTCTTCTCTGATTGCTGTGGTTAAAAATTCCAAAACTATGTTGAATAATAGTGGTGAGAGTGGGCAACCTTGTTTTGTTTCTGATCTTAGTGGAAATGGTTTCAGTTTTTCACCATTGAGAACAATGTTGGCTGTGGGTTTGTCATATATGGCCTTTATTATGTTGAGGTAAGTTCCCTCTATGGCTACCTTCTGTAGAGTTTTGATCATAAATGGGTGTTGAATTTTGTCAAAAGCTTTTTCTGCATCTATTGAGATTATCATATCGTTTTTATCCTTCAGTTTGTTAATATGGTGTATCACATTGATTGATTTGCATATATTGAAGACTCCTTGCATTCCTGAGATAAACCTCACTTGATCATGGTGTATGATCCTTGTAATGTGCTGTTGGATTGTATTTGCTAGTATTTTGTTGAGGATTTTTGAATCTGTGTTCATCAGTGATACTGGTCTATAGTTTTCTTTTTTTATGACATCTTTGTCTGCTTTTGGTATCAAGGTGATGGTGACTTCATAGAATGAGTTTGGGAGTGTTCCTCCCTCTGCTATATTTTGGAAGAGTTTGAGAAGGATAGGTATTAGCTCTTCTCTAAATATTTGATGGAATTCGCCTGTGAAGCCATCTGATCCTGGGCTTTTGGTTGTTGGAAGACTTTTAATCAAAATTTCAATTTCAGTGCTTGTGATTGGTCTGTTTATATTTTTTATTTCTTCCTGGTTCAGTCTCAGAAGGTTGTGCTTTTCTAAGAATTTGTCCATTTCTTCCAGGTTGCCCATTTTATTGGCATATAGTTGCTTGTAGTAATCTCTCATGAGCCTTTGTATTTCTGCAGCATCAGTTGTTACTTCTCATTTTTCATTTCTAATTCTGTTGATTTGAGTCTTCTCCCTTTTTTTCTTGATAAGTCTGGCTAAAGATTTATCAATTTTGTTTATCTTCTCAAAGAACCAGCCTTTAGTTTTATTGATCTTGCTATTGTTTTCTTTATTTCTTTTTCATTTATTTCTGATATGATTTTTATGATTTCTTTCCTTCTGCTAACTTTGGGGTTTTCTCTTCTTCCTCTAATTTCTTTAGGTGTCAGGTTAAGTTTTTTATTTGAGATGTTTCTTGAGGTAGGACTGTATTGCTATAAACTTCCCTCTTAGAACTGATTTTGCTGCATCCTATATGTTTTGGGTCATCGTGTTTTCATTGTCATTTGTTTCTAGGTATTTTTTGATTTCCTCTTTGATTTCTTCAGTAATCTCTTGGTTATTCAGTAGTGTATTCTTTAGCTTCCATGTGTTTGTATTTTTTACAGATTTTTTTTCCTGTGATTGATATCTAGTCTCAAAGCATTGTGGTCAGAAAAGATACTTGATATAATTTCAAGTTTATTTAATTTACCAAGGCTTGATTTGTGACCCAAGATATGATCTATCCCAGAGAATGTTCCATGAGTACTTGAGAAGAATGTGTATTCTGTTGTTTTTGGATAGAAAGTCCTATAAGTATCAATTAAGTCCATTTTGTTTAATGTGTCATTTAATGCATGTGTTTCCTTATTTATGTGCATTTTGGTTGATCTGTGCATTGGTGAAAATAGGGTGTTAAAGTTCTCTACTACTATTGTGTTACTGTCGATTTCCCCTTTTATGGCTGTTAACATTTGCCTTATGTATTGAGGTGCTCTTATGTTGGGCGCATAAATATTTGCAATTTTTATATTTTCTTCTTGGATTGATCCCTTGATCATTTTGTAGTGTCCTTCTTTGTTTCCTTTAATAAGCCTTGTTTGAAATTGTATTTTGTCTGATATGAGAATTGCTATTCCAGCTTTCTTTTGATTTCTACTTGCATGGAATATCTATTTCCATCCCCTCACTTTCAGTCTGTATCTGTCCCTAGGTCTGAAGTGGGTCTCTTGTAGATTAGCATATACACCAGTCTCATTTTTGTATACATTCAACCAGTCTATACCTTTTTGTTGGAGCCTGTAATCCATTTACATTAAAGGTAATTATCGATATGTATGTTCCTATTACCATTTTCTTAATTGGTTTGGGTTTATTATTGTAAGTCTTTTCCTTCTCTTGTGTTTCCTTCCTAGAGAAGTTCCTTTAGTATTTGTTGTAAAGCTGGTTTAGTGGTGCTGAATTCTCTTAGCTTTTGCTTCTCTGTAAAGGTTTTATTTTCTCTGTGGTATCTGAATGAGATCCTTGCTGGGTAGAGCAATCATGGTTGTAGTTTTTTCCCTTTCATCCCTTTAAATATGTCCTGCCACTCCCTCCTGGTTTGTAGAGTTTCTGGTGAAAAATCAGCTGTTAACCTTCTGGGGATTCCCTTGTATGTTATTTGTTGGTTTTCCCTTGCTGCTTTTAATAGTTTTTCTTTTTATTTAATTGTTGATAGTTTGATTGATATGTGTCTTTGCATGTTTCTCCTTGGATTTATCCTGTATGGGACTCTCTGCACTTTGTGCACTTGATTTACTATTTCCTTACCCATGTGAGAGAAGTTTTGAACTATAATCTCTTCAAATATTTTCTCAGACCCTTTCTTTTTCTCTTCTTCTTCTGGGACCCCTATAATTTGAATGTTGGTGTGTTTAATACCCCAGAGGTCTCTGAGACTGTCCTCAATTCTTTTTTCTTTATTCTGCTCTGTTGTAGTTATTTCCACTATTTTATCTTCCAGGTCACTTATCTGTTCTTCTGCCTCAATTATTCTGCTCTTTGTTCCTTCTAGAGAATTTTAAATTTCATTTATTGTGTTGTTCATCATTATTTGTTTGCTCTTTAGTTCTTCTAGGTCCTTGTTAAACGTTTTTGCATTTTCTCCATTCTATTTCCAACATTTTGGATCATCTTTACTATCATTACTCTGAATTCTTTTTCAGGTAGACTACCTATTTCCTCTTCATTTGTTTGGTCTGGTAGTTTTTTTTTACCTTGCTTTTACCTTGCTGCATATTTCTCTGTCTTCCCATTTTGGTTAACTTACTCTCTTTGGGGTCTCCTTTTCGCAGGCTCCAGGTTCATAGTTCCTGTTGTATTCAGAGTCTGCCCCAGTGGGTAATATAGGTTCAGTTAGTTGTGTAGGCTTCCTGGTGGAGGGGATTGGTGCTTGTGTTCTGGTGGGTGTGGCTGGATCCTGTCTTTTGGTGGGCAGGGCTGCATCTGATGGTGTGTTTTGGGGTGTCCATGAACTTAGTATAATTTTAGGCATCCTCTCTGCTAGTGGATGGTATTGTGTTCATGTCTTGCTAGTTGTTTGGCACAGGGTGTTCAGCACTGGGGCTTGCTGGTCATTGGGTGGATCTGGGTCTTAGCGTTGAGATGGAGATCTTTGGGAGAGCTCTCACTGATTCATAGTATGTGGGACTGGGCGGTCTCTGGTGGACGAAAGTCCTGAACTCGTCTCTTGCACCTCAGAGGCTCAGGCCTGGCAACCAGCCAGAGCACCATAACCCTGTCAGCCACACAGCTCAGAAGAAAAGGGAGAAAAATAAATAAAATTGAAAATAAAATAAAATAATTAAATTTAAAAAATTATTAAAATTAAAAATATTTTAAAAGTAATTAAAAAAAAAGAATATAGCAACCAAACCAATAAACAAATTCACCAGTGATTTGAAGTGCTAAAAACTATACTAATATAAATATAAAAAATAAGTCAGTCGCATACAGCAAACCCCAAGTCTGCAGTTGCTCCCAAAATCCGCCACCTCAATTTTGGGTGGATTCATTGTCTATTCACGTATTTCATAGATGCAGGGTACTGCAAGTTGATTGTGGTGATTTAATCCGTTACTCCTGAGGCTGCACAGAGAAATTTCCCTTTCTCTGCTTTGTTTGCACAGCTCCTGGGGTTCAGCTTTGGTTTTGGCCCCATCTCTGTGTGTAGGTTGCCCTCAGGCTTCTGTTCCCACCCAGACAGGAAGGGATTAAAGCAGTGGCTGATTAGTGGGCTCTGGCTCACTTGTGCTGGGGTGGAGGGGGTGAGGGGAGTGGTACAGTAATTATAATCGGAATGCGGGGCGAGCCTGCGGCAGCTGAGGCCAGCATAACGTTGCAACAGCCTGAGGCATGCCGTGTGTTCTCCCGGGGAACTTGTCCCTGGATCATGGGACCCTGGCAGTGGCAGGCTGCACAGGCTCCCGGGGGTGGTTGCGGGGAGCGTGGGGGGGGCATGCGCATAGTGACCTGTGCTTGCACATAGGATTCTTTGTGGCTGCAGCAGCAGCATTAGCGCTTCATGCCGGTCTCTGGTGTCTGAGCTGATAGCCGTGGCTCGCGCCCATCTCTGGAGCTCATTTAGGCAGTACTCTGCCTTCTGTGGGTTCATGGGGAAGGAATCTCCTCTCCTCGTGCACCCAAAACAATGGTCTCTTGCCTCTTTTGCAGGTCCAGACTTTTTCCTGGACTCCCTCCCAGTTTGCTGTGGCGCACTAGCCCCCTTCAGGCTGTGTTCACACAGCCAACCCCAGTTCTCTCCCTAAGATCTGACCTCCGAATCCTGAGCCTCAGCTGCCAGCCCCCACCTGCCTTGGCCGGTGAACAGACCAGGCTTTCAGGCTGTTGAGTGCTGGTTGGCACTGATCCTCTGTGTGGGAATCTCTCTGCCTTGTCCTCTGCACCCCTGTTGCTGCTCTCTCCTCCATGGCTCTGAAGCTTCCTCCCACCCACCCCCGACCGCACCCCCCCACCCCCTCTTCGGCAATGTAGGGGCTTCCTAGTGCGTGGAAACTTCTCCTCCTCACAGCTCCCTCCTAGAAGTGCAAATTCCATCCCTATTCTTTTGCCTCTGTTTTTTCTTTTTTCTTTTGCCCTACCCAGGTACATGGGGGAGTTTCTTGCCTTTTGGGAAGTCTGAGTCTTCTGCCAGTGTTCAGTAGGTGTTCTGTAGGAATTTTTCCACATGTAGATGCATTTTTGATGTATTTGTGGGGAGGAAGGTGATCTCCACATCTTACTCCTCCACCATCTTGAAGGCACTCCCTCTAAATTCTTAAAAAACACTAAGGCATGGCCCCATCTTCCAGGAATTTAAAGTTTAGTGGTAAAGAAAGAAGATAATGTCTTAGTGAATGGAGAAGTACTGGAAGAGGAAAAGATAAGAGGAGTATGAGGGTTCTGACAAATTAGGAAAGGCTTCTAGAGAGGCTAATCCATATATGTCCAACCATTTTATTATTATTTTTTTTTTTTTGCGGTACGCGGTCCTCTCAGTGTTGTGGCCTCTCCCGTTGCGGAGCACAGGCTCCAGACGCACAGGCTCAGCGGCCATGGCTCACGGGCCCAGCCGCTCCGCGGCACGTGGGATCCTCCCGGATCGGGGCACGAACCCATGTGCCCTGCAACGGCAGGCGGACCCTCAACCACTGAGCCACCAGGGAAGCCCCATCCATATTTTTAATGGGTAAACAGAAGTTGGCAAGACGGGCGTGGAGAAGATTAGGGTTTGGTAAAGAAGGATATTCCAGGGAGAGAAAGGAGTATATACAGAAAGCAAGGTCAAGGTTATACTGCCAGGAGGGCTGGGTGGGCAGAAGGGTGAGACCAGGCTGGAGAAACTAGTGGAGGACAGATCATTAAGGGACTGTTTGACACGCCAAGAATTCTTGACTCTACCTGGAAGGCTTGAGAATGCACCAAGGAGGATTTTAAGCAGGAAGCAATTTAGGTTTGCATTAAAAAAATACTACAGCATCTTTGTGAAATATAGATTGAAACAAACAAGATGAGTAGTAAGGCAACAAGCTTGGGGGACATTACAAGTTATCCAAGAGAAGGATGATGAAGATTGGAACTAAGTCTGTGGGAATGAGGTCAGAGTGAAGGGGATGTATTCTAGATAGGTTAAAATGGGGGAACCCAGCAATCTAGATCAGTTTATTGGCTGTAAACTCAGAGAGTTGTAAAAATTTAAAAGGACTCAAGTTTAAGACTTGGGTTGGGGGCCAAAGAGTAAATGTGTTCACTGAGATCAGAAAACAGAGGAGGAACAGCAGGTTGGGGATGCAGTGGGAAAAGATAATGAATTTAAAGTGTCTGTGAGAGTCATAAGTAGAGATGTATATATAGACATCTGGAGAGTCCAGAGCAAGACATAGGCTACAACTAGAAAATTAGGAGACATTAGTAAATTGTGGAAATGGAAGTCACAAGAGGGGCTAAAGTGGTATGCAAATTAAGAGTTATGAGGAGAGAAGAGGATCAAAGACAGAAACTTGGGGAATAGCTTCATGTATGGTGTGGTCTAAGAAGGGAAAACCCGCAAGGGTATTAAAGCCAGGCATATAAAAGGAACACCAGGTTTCATGGTAGATAAAGGAGAAGTTTCAAGAATGAGTGTGGTCAACAGAACAAATGCTTCAGAGATCTAACATAAGATATAGACTAACGGTGTTCACCGATTTTCAAAAACGAGAGGCCATTGGTAATCTTAAATGAGGAGAAAAATATATTGACAGCTTTCAAAGCACAGAGAATCAATGCAAGGTGCATGACACATGACAAGGGCAGTGTCTGACACATAGTAAATGCCTTTACATCAGTATATTCCTCTAAGAAATTTTAGATCTTTGACATTTCTTGAAGTAATTTATTCTAATTATTATTCCTAGAGTTTCATTATTTTATTTTAGTAATTATCATATCCATATGATTTTTAATCATCAGATATTTTAGACCCTAGTCTTTGGAAAAAGATTATACATTTTTTTAACACACTTATGACCCTTAGAGACAGGCAAGGTGATTTTTAATAGTTTTCCTCTGTGTTTTTTATTAAATTGTTATGGAAATTCTTTTTCTAAACTGTGTAACCAGAATTTTCAATTAAGGAGTACAAGAAGCTAAATTATGTGGTAAATGAATTATGAAATGTCATTTTTGGTTATATTTAAAAAAAATCAGCATTTAAGATGTCTTTGATGGAGACTAAACAAAGGATAGCAGCATTTATTTAATAAATTTGATGTTTTGAACATCAAATTTGGAGTTTCTTTTTAACTCCAGATTGACATAGAGAATGATATTAAAGTTTACTAAGTTACTTTCAAGTTAAGAGAGAATTATCCAGGGCACTAAGGCCAAAATGAAGTATTATTTCAGATATAACAAAAGGCCCAAAATAAAAATTAGAAAAGTATTAAATATAAGGTTTATAATTAAAAGGAATTATAAATATCATTTTGTTTCACAGTATCGCTCACAGTACTAATGTAAAGGTCATGACAGGTCACTAATTTTTCCCCCGAAGTGTGGTTCAAAGATTGCCAACAGGAAACTCAGTTTTAAAGTCATATTTATTGGGTTTTACATCTTTTATTACGGAGTGTGTATGTGTGTGTATGGGCATCTTTGTTTACATATAACAGCTGTAGTTATTCTGGGTACCCTCCTATTTTCTCTCATCACAAGTCCCCAACTTTTACTCTCTGGAGCTGATGAACCAAGGTGATAGGAAGTTCTCAAGAAAAAAATTAAGCCTGGCTGAACATTACAAAAAACTGGGGAGCTTTTAAAATGCTGTTGCCTGGGCCCCAACCTTAGAAATTGATACATTTTATCTAGAGTAAGCCTTGGGCATTGAAATTTTTTGAAAGCTCTCTAGATGATTCTAATATGCAGTAGGGTTAAGGACCACTGTGACAGAGGTTTCTTGCACCCGTTCCTCAAAGAGAAAGAATCTGTCCCACAGTGACATCAGTCAGATGGATATATAGGCAAGAATACTAGGTGAACTTCAGTTTGTATTGATGCAGCAAACATACTTCAGAGGTGTCCAATCCCTTTGCACTTTTAGCTTTAAAAATTCTTTCAATTTCAAGATACAAAATAGGAAAAGGTAGCCTACCTAGATGAACTTTTGCTTTCATTTTAAAAAGTATTAGTGTCAGTTTGTCAAAAATCTTTAAGTAAAGATTCTTGGTCAATAATAAAATCCTAGACTGTGTGTGTGTGTGTGCGCGCGCGCACGTGCATGTGCATGTGTGTTTTGCATATTCCTATAAAGACTATTATGGTACAAGTTTTCTCTGCATTGTTTCTGCAAGATGATTTTTGTCAGTGAATTTAATATCAAGGGGTTAGCATTAAGCTACTGTTTCTTAGTTAAAATGAACTGTTCTGGCTTTTAAGTTTTTCACTCTTGAGATAATGATATGACAAAGAACCCAATGAGAAAAAATGAATATCCAATGGAGGTTGATTTGTGTCCATTTGAAAGAATGGGTTGGGAAACAACAATTGTTTTTTTCACATCTGAAAAGGAAGCATTTTGCTCATCATTCTTTTCCCAGGAGTTTTCTCATACAGAGAAAAGGGCATCGTGTGCTTTTGGGCTGGCAAGAATAGCTTCTCCAGGTTACATTAGCCAGTGACTCCTCTATGAGTTAGGAGAGGAAACATTTTCCTCATCTCTCTTTTTCAGTGTTAACCAAAGTACCAGAAAGCCCTTACTTTTCACACTTGAGGCTAAGTTCCTCATGTTTCAGGAACCCTTTAGGGGGTCCAGTGTGAGGATATATATTATTCACAGTAAAAATATCTATAATGCAAACATCCACCGATTAACCTAAGAGTCATTTGTTGGGCTAGTTGTGGATGTTTGCTTTGCAGATTTGTACACTGGGCAGACATTCGTGCATGAAAATCAGTTCTCTGTGATGTTTCATGGCAAGGAAAAGAACATATTTTCCCTGACCATGAGAAGATGGATGCTAGCTTTTATGTGCATGTTGCTTTAGGCTTCAGGGCAGTCTAGAATTTCACAAGACCTGTGAAATCCTTTTTTCTTCACTCTCTCTCTATTCATGGGAAATAATTCATTGAGGCCCCATCTGATAGCCTTTCTTTCAGTGGGGGTGCTAAAACCATTGGTATTTGATGATGGGACACTTTGCCTTGAGCCAGAGTATTTTAATCATGTGGACAGACCAACATTTATGATTCATTTCCTTCCATTTCAATTCCAAGAAAAGAAAGGCAAAAGCAAGGTAGGAGATTTCCCCTATGTATATCCCAATCTCTAAAATTGCTGGTTTCCTTTGTTCTAAATTGTATAACAAGAATTATAAGGACTTGTTTAAACCTCCCCCAAACAAGTTATGGTTCTATCTCATTTATGGAGCCATTGGATGAGCAAATGAATTTGTATTAGTATAGTGGCAATGTTCTTTTTTCTTTTTCATCTTCAATACAGACATGTCCTCCCACCAATAATATGTTTCAACAAATGTTATGTTGATTTTATCTCCTGCTTAAATGAAATCAGATACAATTAAAAAAATATTTTTTAGATTTCATAAGATGTATCCATAGCATGACTAAGGTTGGATTTGAAAAGAAAGATATTTAAATAAAAACTGGTCTGAGCACTCTGAGCTATTAGACATGTCATAATCCCCCTGGATGTCTGAAATAGGTTTAAATGAGTTAGCACCCACTTAAACTCTTGGTACATGGAGCATGAATCTTTGAGACCCACATGTGATTACACATGAAAAAACAAAATGCTATTTCAGAGGGAAGAATCACAACCATCAAAAAGCTTTTAGACATCAAATAGCTCTTAAAAGTCAACAATTTGATGAGTTAAATCAAAATGAATTAGAAACATATGGATTAAACTTCTCTTACTGAACACAAGAGTTTAAAAGGAAAAGAGAACTTGGAAAATGTGTTTTGAGTTTCCTCAAACCCAAAATGTTTGAAAAATAATTTAAAGCAATCATTGGAATCAAATGTGCTTGACTTCTCCCATTCTTGAGTACACCCACTTACTGAGTCTACAGTGATAGCATTTCATTTTTAAAATGAATAACAAATACTGAGGGAGATTCAACTCTTCCTGGATTTTCCCACAACATCTGAACAATTGGGTTGAAAATTGTCCAGCCAGTACTTTTTTATAATGACACAGAGTTATTTTGAAATTTCTACAGAATATAACTCATACTTTTTAAAAACATTTTTTATTTTCAGTGTGGAATTAGCAGAAAAGGAGAATTAAATTTTGCTGAATGGTTATACATACAGCTCAGTTTTCTGTGGACTGATAATCAACCAGCTTTTTAAAGGATCCTGTGCTCAGATTGCTTGCATAAGTACTCAAGGCAATATATATAATTTTACATGCTGGGGTATGCTGTATATCACATTGAACACGAAGTTTCTGGGTGAAAATCACATTTTTGATGTCGTTTTGAGAATTTGTTGATTTCTAAATTAGTTACTAAAATAACCATGCAAGATTATTAAAACTGTATTTGGTGCTTGCTCACTATTCAGTCATTGACTGGATTCTCATCTGTACTGAACTAGGACAGAAACTGAGTTTTTTTTTGTCTTCCTATAGCAACATTACTGAACTCATTGACCCACTGAAAACTTCACATTGTTTACCTTTATAATAATCATGAATGCTATTGATGGTTTTGTAACAGTCAAAGGGAAATTTTGTACTTACATTATGTATCTTATTAGAAGAACCATTGGATTGTCTTTACCCAAAACAAAGACATGTATGGCCATACTTCTTTTCAAAGCCTTCCATTACCTTGGTACAACCTATATACTAAAATGTACCATGAATACACAATTAGACCACAAGGTAACATGGCATGTTGGGTAGTTGTTAAAAGCATGGGTGCTGTGTCAAATTCAAATTCCAAATTGAATCCTAGTTCCATCACTTGCTAGCTGTGTGGCCTGTGGAGTGACATCCCTAACCTTTTCATGCTTTGTTTATTTAATCTATAAAATGGGGATAATAATAGTATTGATCTCATGGGAGTTGCTGTATCAAGTGAGATAGTGCATGAAAAGTGCATGAGTTGTGCTTAGTAGGTAGCTATGAAATCAGTAGAAGTTAGCTTTTAAAACTATTAATAATGAAAAGAGCCTGGATTGTAGAAATTAAATGAGCTAATATACATGAGAAATCTAGACATTTAAGTTCTAAATTACTATATTAAAAATAATAAATATTTCCTTAGAATTAACTAGAAGCATTGTTTCATACTTGAGGGGGCAGAGGAGAAGGGATGTAAGAAAGAACAAATAAGAGAGATTTCTGGTGTTATTGAACAAGTTCATGCATCCCTTCTAGACAACTTAATACGAGACACTTATCTGTAGAAAGGGTAATAGAATTCTCATGTAAATTTTAATAATTGCAGCAGTGATTACCTTTAGATCCTGAGTTCATTATGGGCTGAATAATTCCAGAGGCTCTCGTTAAATGGTCCATGGAATGAATCAGGCATGGAATTAACCTATCTTTAGTTCCCTAAAGCCTATGTCCCATGAAGAGGTACTCATATTGCTTTGTGCCTATACATACTATACACTTGATCCTTTTGAAAAAAATTATTTAAAGGGGTTAAACCCAGAATTCTAGGTGAACTGACCCTTAAGTGATTAAAAATGAAAAGGAAAAATTCCAGCAGCAGAAATATTTTAAATGACTACCATCTTTCTCTTGTAGCTACTTTAACTGCAAATCGTTATTTGCTATGCCCTGTGGTTTAGATGCCAATTGCAAGGCGGCTGCACTGTCCCAGCCTGGGAATTCTCTGTAGGGGATTCTTCAGGAAAAGAGGCATTTTGTGCAATGGAAGGAAAAGTACTGGGTTAATAAACACTAAATATATCTTTCACCAAAGCTCCAGTGAAATTCAAATAGCATTTTAGTTAGTTAAAATGTCACTCTCTAATGGGGACACTGAATTGGGTTCACTTAATTTGTGAAACTATTCCTTTGCCATGTAATTTTTTTTTTTTTTACCATGGAAGAAATGTACATTACCACTTTAGAAGTGTTGTCCTAGAAGCATCTTCATATAAATTCCTCTTTTAGAGACTTGCCATTTATGCATTCTGGAATATTCTTTTTCTAGTCCTACTTTGGGGGCTCTAAAAGGTTATAGATTCATGAATCTGAGGGTTTGCAGATCATCTCATCCAACCTTTCGGCCCATGCTTGAATCTTACACCAAACCAAATCTTTTATAACTTGAACTTCTTATTAGAGAACTCACCATATCCCAAGGTGGCCTATTTATCAGAGAGCTATACCTGTTAGAAAGCTCTTCATGTTCAGGTGAAGTTGGTTTCTTTATAAAACTCACCAACTAACCTAATTATATTCATTGTTACCAAAATTCCCAGCCTGGGAATATAATATAATAAATATAATATAATATAATATAATATATATTACAGCTTGGATCTAATCCCCTTCCCACATCTCCAATACCTGTTCCCAATTCAGTTTAACTCACATACTGAGCACTTACTGTGTGCCAGAAGTCATTGTTTCTTTGAGGTCATTTCAGCTCTTTTACCATCTGGTTTACTCTTGGGATGCTCTAGCTCACCTTTGTCATTCCTAAAGGAGAGTGCTCTACAATGATATTCAAGGAGTAGTGTGACAAATGTATTATATAGGCCACATTCTCATCAATTCTGGGCTAACTTCTACATGGATCAATGAAAGATAAGTTTACATTAACCTTTATGGGAAGTCTTTTTTTTTTTTTTAAATTGAAGTATGGTTGACTTATAGGAGCAATCTTTATAGAGCTGACTCACAATAATATTGAAGCCATTCTAGCACAAAGCAGAGAAGCACAGATCTGGTGCCACCAACATCCACCTCACACATACACACACACACATTTTAGCATTGACCTCCTTTACAGGTACAAGAACGTGCAAAGGCTGGGATGAATTCATTGATCCCAAAACTTGATTAGGAAACATTTTCTTCTTCCATTTACCTTATTTGTCTTTCCCCAACCGTATATTTCTATATAATTTTCCCCACAGCATCAAATGTAAGATTGTATACTTATTGCCATTGTCATCTTTTTAGATTTAGACCATTGTTCTAATTATCAGATCTTTTGGGATCTGTATTTTGTCATTTATTGTGTTCACTATACCTCCCAGATTTTTTTTTTTTACCAGTTTGATCTGCTTATTATTAATTAACAACCAAGCTTGTATATAGCCAACATTTAGCAATACAGTTGACCCTTGAACAACACAGGTTTGAACTGTGTGGATACAATTATACTCAGATTTTTTTCAATAAATATATGGCCGACTCTCCATATGTGCGGGTTTCACATCTGAGGATTCAACCAACCATGAAGCGAAATTTCTATCCATAGTTGGTTGAATTCGTGGATGCAAAACCCCTTGGATATGGAGGACTTACTGTACTAGACCATTTTACATAAGGGACTTGAGCATCCCAGGATTTTGATATAGCTGGGCATCCTGGAATCAATTTCCTGCAGATACCGAGAGAGGACTGTACTAGAGAATTGGCTCATATTCCATGTTCTGGGTCTGCCACCCTTTTGATGGCTTCAGAAAGAACAAGTTTCTTAGAATAATTAGTCCAAGTCTTTGAAACTACAATCTCTAGGAAATGTCAACACCTGGTTTTATTTCTTATAAATTTCTTATAAATTTCTTATAAATCACTTAAGGGCTTTCATACAAGTTAAATTGATATAAAACAAACAAATAAATATACTTGTGATGACATAGATAACCTACCAGTGAATGAAAACACCTCTTTCCTTTATATGAAAGACTTGGGCAGACATCCTTTATGTTATTTGTCATGAATTGTTATTTCTCACGAGCTTAAAGTAGGTAAAAACAGGACCACAAGGCAGCTCACAGTTTGAAGGACTTTATGCATAATTTCATATTAGATTGATTTTATGGAGGATAAGTATGGATCACAGTATCAACACAATTCATTTCCTTTGAGAATCAGGATAAAATAGACAAAAATGGAATTTAAAAAACTTATAAGCTTCAGAGAATTGATTAAGATTCTCCCATACCTGGTGATAGAGCCATTGAACCCCAAAAGACTCACACACCCCCTAATCACTAATCGTCTCCAGGCACTGATTTATTGGATTCTTTCTACCAGCTGTTTAGAGGGTACAGAAAATGCACCAGGCTTTGCTGGTGACCCCAATTGCTTTAATTCCTATGCATGCATATTTTAACATTATTACAGAAAGGTTTCATTTGCAATTTACAGGCTGAGTAGCAACGAGTCCATTTCAAAGAGGTCAGTGATTTCACCATTCATCCCAGTGATGGAATTATAGTTTAAACAGCTGGAGCACTGTCCCAGGAGGGACACTGGGGTATGGCTCCTTAACGGCAGAATAAATCCATCAGACATATTTCATGTGTCTGATAACATTAATAGATACCAGGGCTGTTTAAATATTTAATGAACTCACTCAGAGGCTGTTTACTAAGGGGAAAAGAAGAGCTATCAGAAGGGATGATCACATTCTTTTGATCTACAATGACAACAACAAAACCGAAATCTCAGCCAGTGATTTCCCTTCCTTGCTGCAAACTCCATCAGGGGAACCCTTTTGCTACATGACATGTTTCATTTCCACAGTGTGCCTGAGAGTGTTTTCAGTTTTGCAGTTCAAAAGTTAATCATTTCCATGTGGCTCACTACTTAATAGAGATGCCAGAAGTCATAGAATAGTTTTCAGTTGGGATGGAGAAAAAGGAGAGGAAAGATAATCAGAGACACATATAACAAGGGAATGGTGTGCCATGCACAGATCCCCAGAGGCCCTGGGTATGCTAATTAGAGGGCGTCTGCTAGGAAAGAAGGAGCAAGCCTAATATGTGGCTCCTGGCCCCCTTTGCTAATAGTCTTTAGGACAACTACTTGCCACACACTCCTTTCTGGGGATGAATAATGGCCATTATAAAAAAAATCACAGTCTGATATTTGGCATAAGTTTATTTTAGTCTGAGAGCAATTGCATTTTGGTTTACAAAATGCACTAAAAGTGGTTTGGCTAGGTGGAATAAGGATGGTTTTATTCTGTGGTTTCAGACGCCTGTTTGGTCATGCAAAAATGAAACAATAGCTAAGTTTCAAATGGTGGGAAATTGCTGGCATTAGGTCCTTACTGTCTGTTGGCACCAACAAACACTTATGTTGGAAAATGGTCTATTGCACACTTTCCAGAGCATTTTTTTCCTCAATTATATTGACTGTAACCCTAATCCAGTTCGCTTTATGTGATGCGGTCTATGCCTAAGCCTCATGTACACCATCTTGGTCTGTTTTAACACCTGAGAAACTCAGCCTAGATTAGAATAAATTAAGGGTGCCTCCTAGACCTGGTTGAAAATTTCTGGCCATTTGGCAATTTAAAGCTGAGTGTAGATAGTGAAAAAGTGGTGGCAATTTTCTTTGGGGACTAAGAGAGTACCTTGGCTTAATTAAAAATGGATACATTTTTGAACATCTCAAATGAATGCCATTAACATTATTTATACCGTTTTCTCTCAATTCTGTTTTGCTATAGGTTTGTAATTTGTAATAAGAGCATAAGAAAGCAGATGGTGGATTTCCTGAGTGCATAGTGTTGGTCTACTTTCTGAAGGGCTGTCATTCTCAGAAATGAAAGACTTATACTAGACCATACCTTTCCAAACAAATCATTTTCAACTATATAAATAGCATAATTAATCACAATGGAAATATAAAATGTTTAATCAGTAGCAGATGGACTGAAACAAAGAAATCTTATGTATAAGACTATTTGAAATGTTCAATGTTGCATACTTTTAATGTTTATAAAAATAGATTTTAAGGACCATGTTTTTATTTAAACTTTATTGTTTGAGTTTTGTTCTTTTTTTTTTTTTTTTTCCAAAAAGATTAAGCAGTCCATTTAGCTGCTCTTTTAGGAGAGCAGCTGAGTCACTACCTGGCATAAGAGAAAAGCTAGCTAAAATACACATTTACCAGGAAACAGTTTAAATTCTCCAAATTCTCCTTTTCATAGTAACCAATGGTAAAGTTTCCTCATGTCCTTGATAAAAAGTAACCTGGGAGAGACACTATGTGGGAAAGTGCAGTTGGTGTACAAAAGGCACAGATCTTTGGTGCTGATTATCATTTTAAATCTCTTAAGTGAGTCCGTTTTAGAAAAGAGAAAATTCTGACGGTAAAGGAGCAGAGAACTCCTTTTGGAAATTGCGTCTGGTTTGGACTAAACTCTGCAGCAATAAAAGCTGAAACTAATTTCCAGATGGAATAAATTGGTTCCAGAGTTTCTGAAATTTTGGCCAGCAAGTTGCACAGCTGAAGTTAATCCTTGTTCAGAACTGTTACCAAAGGGATGGGAAGGGGGGCTGCTCTACGGGGATACATTTCCCAAGAGATCATAGGGTTGGCAGTTAGTGTGGTCGGGTTTTCTCCAACCATCCATTTCTTTGTGTTTCAAAGGGTGCTGGTTCAAATCAAGTCTCTGAACCTTATGTGACTCTACTCCTGTCCCCGTAGTTTGTCAGGCAGTTTGACAGACACAGTCTGTCAAGGTAATTCTTCCAGCAATGGAAAGTGTAACACTTTAGATATATGCATCCACCATGCATTCGTCACATTCTGAATCTACTGAAGTGGGACAATGGTATGGGGTCCTAAAAACTGACAGGTCTTTTCTTCCTAGAAAAAAAGGCAGAAGATATATTGCTTGAACACCTTAGAAAATAATTTTGAAACGTCCTCAAGTAGATGTAGGCTACACTTCCTTCTCATAACATCATCATGTCATAAAGGCCTAGAAGAGCATCTGATGCTCCTTGTCACAACAAGGTCACTGGGAGAGGGTGCCATTAACATCCTACAGTCAGTGTCACAGCAATGACAGGGGATGACCCCAAGGCACGGCCTTTTACCTTTCACCCAAATAAGGTCCCCCAAATGAAAACTTAATTAGTGAAATTAAAGTATATTTCTATTTGGAAAATTCTTGATGCCTAGGTGACCTAAGGATTTTTTAGAAAAATATTTAAAATGTTTCTTCATGATTTTCAATGGTTTACATTCTCTACTTGTTTTACAAATCTTCTTGGATGATTTGGGGTGGTTAAAATTTCTACTTTTCTTTTCCTTTCCACTCATGGGGAAAAATTCTGAAATACAAATTTCTTTCCCACAAATCTATATAGTTTCCTCACCTGGAATATCACATTTTCTTTTTATCTATTATAGTGATTTTTGGATTTAATTCTCTTGTACTTCTGCTCAGAAGGCAGTTTTGGGTGGGGTGTGCGTAGGATAGGAAAGATTGTATGAAGACCTCTCTCAGACAGCGGCATTGCCAGGCATTCCCAGCCCAAATCGGGAACCTGGAACTCATCCTCCACCTCAGCTCTGATGTCACATTGGCATCAGGTTCTGAATATTCCACTTCATAGCATCACTTGAATCTGCTCCTTCCTATCTCGTCCCACTGCTTTGGCCTTATATCAGGCTTTTACTCTCAGCAGAAGAATCACATTAACTTCTTGTCTGTTCTCCCTGCCTTCATGCTTGCTTTTCTTCTATCTATTATAGGGCTGTTAAATTAATTTTTCAAAAGCACAGATCTGAAACCTGTTAACCATTGTTCCCTACCATCTACAGTCTGAAACTCAAATTCCTACTTAGCAAAGCATATACATCCTTGCTCACCTCTACAATCTCAATTTTAGACATGTCTCACCTTAGTATATGACTTCTCCTAAAAATCCCTAGACTGCCCACCTGTAATCATTCTTCACCTTCATACCTTCTCACATATTATTTCATCTATCTGGACACTCTGTGCCCTTTTGTCAAACAAATGTTCCTTCTTTAACAAACCAAATGGATGATGCTCATTCCTGCTACACCTACATTTGAACAATCTAGAATGTCTGCAACTCTCTAAGCTTTCATTTCTTTATCTAGAAGAATTGTGAGGACAAAATGAGATGATATATAAATTCTTTAGCACAGTGCCTGAAGTAAAATAAGTGCTCAGCAAATTTAAGTTGCTATTACCTTGTAGATAGTTTTATGTGTGGAGTTAACTGTATGCTCTCCTGTGGTTGGGGATTGTTGGTTGAACCTGTCTGCCTCTCTCTCTATAATGTGAGTCGTAGTGGTAAGCGAGCCACACAGAAAATGCTAAATATGTGTTGGGTGACTGCAGAGACGCTGACTTCTCTGAAACATATGCCACTACAGAACAGTCTGTCCTCCCTAGACATGCTTGATTCTGCACTTTCCTGATACACCTTTCATCAATCAAATATGTTTCAGTTTAATTTAGTAGATTATCTTCTTCTTTATGTCTTCTAAATGTGGGCATTAGCTAAAAATCTTCATTTTTAGCTCTGCCCTTCTCCAAAGCTGACTATTACTTGTCCCTCCAACCTGGTTTTCTTACCTTTAACCCCAAAACCATACTTCAGTCACCCAAAGATTGATACTCTTGCAATACTGGTTCCATTATATTTGATTACTTCATCAAAAGCCCTAATTGACTTCATCGTCCCCATCGCCTACTGAAAAAGTCCTATTTTCTTTACACAAGTATTCAGGCTCTTGTTTCCTGCAGTCCCCGCATCCAATTGCTCACCATGTCATGTATTGCTGATTTAATTGTGGTTCAGGTCCCCATCATTCCTTGTGTCATTGTGTCCACTTTTGCCCCTCTCAATCCATTCTCCATTACTAGACAGAGTTGTGTTTCTGATTACATGACCACTTAGTGTAAAATTTTTCAATGACTCTCTACTGCCCTCAGCATGTAAATTCAAACTCTTTAGCATGACCCCAGAGGCCTGTTGTGATCTGATTACTGTTTACTGCTCCAGCTTCATCATCAATTACTCCACCACATTGAAAACAATTGCAGAGCTTGTGACTCAGCCAGCTCTTCTCTCACTGTTTCTGGACCTTTGTATTAAGCTGGAGTCCTGTCCTCCCCTCTCCCACCACCTCTTTGCTTGGTGAAGTCCCTTATATCCTTCTGGTTTTAGGTTTTTAACAAGAAGCCTTTTCTAGTTCATCAAACTAGAGTTAGGTACCTCTCCAGTGCTTTTCATGTTACTCTTTTAACCTCACATTAGCCAAACATGATACTTTTCTTCTTGTCTCTTTTGTCCTGGAAAGATGGCAAGTTTTGTGCAGTTAGAGGAGAGTGTTTTGTTTTTTTAAGAGTTGTGTCCGTAGTTCCTAGCTTAGTGCCTCATATATAGTAGGTACTCAAGTAAATACTTATTAAATGAATAAATTCCAAGCCATTCAGGGTCTGTCTTCATTCAGCCACATTCCTTAACCCAAGCTATAGTTACACTAGTCCCTTCCCATTCCCCAGTCACATCTTGCTTTTTCTTGCCTCTAAGACTTTGTTATAACCCTAAATAAGGAATCCTTATGTTTTCCCCCAACCCGCCTGGCAACACTCCTGTGTGGGTCCTAACCAAAAGTCAGGAAACACTCAAGTTCTTCTTCACCACTGAGATTACATTGAGGCTCTTACAACTGTACCCTTCTACAAACTTCCTGTTTTGTCTATTGTAATTTACTACCAGTTAGTAAATCATGCATTGCTATGGGTTCTAACTTGATTTTTGGTGGGGGAAAGACCTCAGGTGGAGAAGGTTGAATTAATCATACTTTTCTATGAATTTCCAATTTACCTCTCAAAAAAATGGCAAGGTTCTTAAAGGTAAGTGTTGTTTGTTTACTGCTAACATTCACAGCCCCAATACAATGCTAGGCACATAGGAAATAACAAATATTTTTATATGAATGAAACAATTTGATTTTGAATCTATCATGAAAATGTACTACCTAACAGAAAAGGCACTGCAAAATATACATAAAATAAGCATAAGTGATTAAACTCTTACCAGTTGATAAAGAAGTGCTTGATCTAGGTTTAAACTAATGGCCACACTGTGGTTGAGACCAAATGACCTATGAATCTAGATTCTAAAGTGAAAAAAAAACTTCTTCTAACTTTAAATAGGGCATTAAACCCTTTGAAATCACTGAGACACCAGGGCCAAGAACCAGCTACACAAAGTTATAACATACTGAGATATACACAAGTAATCTTATATTGATTACAAATAATTGATGTTCCTCAATGTGGTTTATTTAAACCAAACAAATAAATTATTCATCAGAAGGATATAGAAGGATTCACTCCTTTCTTGTTCTCTCCTCCTTCCATCCTTCCACAAACACTTATGAATGATTACATTGGGCAAAGTGGTAAGTACATGGTAAAAAAAAAATATGCCTAGTGGCTTCTTGCTGATGGAGTTGTATTTCTGTGCCATGAATACAAACAGCAAGAGTAATTTGAAATGAGTTATTTGATATTAATGTTGTTTTTCAACTTAGGTATGATTTCTTCCATTTGCAATTGTTATTAATAAAGGAACATGTTCTGAGTTTAGCAGGAGTGATTCTATAGGAAATCCAATAATTCAAAGGAGAGTCTAAATTGTTCACTCTACATCTCCCAATTGTGTTAAAATAAGATGGCAATTTTTTATCTTGAAATGAGGTTTTATCCACACATCTATATCATTTGAATTCTATATACAGATACATATGAACATGATACAACTTATTTTTCATATTTAACAAATACAACATATTTCACTTGTTTTACCCTCATTATGAAACCCTGTGTCTCTCTCTGATCAGAGATTACTTCTTAGTGTATACATCTCAAGTGGTCTCTATATAAATAGTCAAATTAGTGAAAACATTCACCCCAACTCATTAAGTTTAGCTATATTATTAGACAAAGCCATCCTGTATACTGGAGACTGTCATGTTAGTGTTCTAAGCAATTACGGTAAACTTGTCATGATTTTGGTGTAATGAAATAATGATATCATTGTACATGAGGTTGAGTTAGCAGAATTACATCTGTTAATTCCATTTACATGAATATTTTGATTTTTGATAGTAAAGGTGACAATATTAAAATAAACATGCTTATTTATTTTTTATTATTCTGTTTAGGAACAAACTTTATTTTTATCTCTCTTTACCCACCCATAAAGATGTTGCATCCAATATCCTCCTTGATTTAAAAAACTAACATAAAACAAAAATATTTTGAGGTTAAATAAGTTATTAAATGTTCTAGAGAGATAAACCTTATGACTTCAGTTTATTCCACAATTGTATCTCTCTTTAACCCAACTGTCTCTCGATTCTGTGATTCAAGCTCACATCATGGGTCCAATTTGTGAAATCAATATATAATGACAGTAGATTGTGTCATGTCACTAAATCAACACTGATGCTGAACTTCTTCAGGATTTGAGACCAGCTCTTAAATACACACTAAGAAATAAACACACTAAGGAAACAGCATATGGTGTTTCCATTGCAGATACAGAAGTCAGAAATTTTGCGGCTTCCATTAACTTTCAGCATAACCTGGAATAGAGCAAGAGATATAAGGATGTATTTTTAAAATCTGGATGACAAAATACACCCAACACTATGCAAAGAAACTAAAAGGCCCAGCTAAAAAAAAACCTTTACCCTTTGAGAGGTGGTAAAGCATTGAGGTTAAGGGCAGAGGCCTTCAAATCACTGCCATGTGTTAAATTCTACCTTTGTAACCTAATAACTGCTAACCTTGAGCAAGCTAGTTAATTGCATTTGTATCTCAATTGCATTTATAAAATGGATGTAATATAGTACTTAACTCACAGAGTGTGATGTTTGAATGAGTTAATACTTTATCTAATAGAATATGACTCATATTAACCAAATCAATGATACTGTAAACTATGACTTCCTAGAAGTTGTCAGACATATCCCAATTTTAGAGATGTTAATTGTAAACGGATGATAAAAATATGGTCCACACGAGCACCTGGAACAGTGTCTGGCAAACTGCTTATGTGTATTGAATATTAGCTGTTATTACTTGTAATGTTCAAGTAATAATCATACTAAGAATAATCAATAAGATGTATTTGTGTTGTTTCCATTTTTCTTCTTCAAGAGAGGGATAATTGTGTCCTTCCACAAAATAAGGTCATTGGAAAGATAAATATTTCATCTGATAATATTAGCTGGCATTTTACTATTTAAAGGTGACTCAAGGGGAATGGTGGTTAGGAAAGGCCATACCTCCCAAAGCCACAAACTGCTGATGAGAACAGAGCCTTGTCTGGTGGGTGAAGGAACTATCCCTAAGTCAAATATAAGGTCCCACCTTTCCTACTAGAAACTCCAAAATACTTTCTGGGCTTCCATGTAAAAAATGAATGATACATTAGAATCTTCAAGAATAACAGTTTAGAAATTCAAAAATAACATAAAATAATATCAACTTACTGATGCAAGCAGCTTACTCTCTTTTATTCATGAAATTGAAACTTTATGGGCTATGAATATATACATACATATGTCTTCACCTATGTATTCTCAGACTAAAAACTTGGATGACTTTAATAAAGAATAAATAAACACCTGAACATAGTAAGTTCCTAAGTCTTTTTCTTAGGTAGAAAGCAATAAACATTGTTTACTTAACAAATGAATGAAGAAATGAAACAGCAAATTAGGTGAACAAATTAAAAATAAATAAATGAAGCAGTAAACTCAAATGGAATGGTCAAAAGAGGGATGTCACATTTCAGCTAAAACGACTTGTCATCTCACCCAGAACTGGGGTCACAACATTTTTAGACAGGAAAACATATTGCCTTACTGATTAACTCAGAAAAAAGGGGGTTCAACTAAGTCACTGAATGGCAAAGCAAAGAGAACACACTAAAATGGAGAGATTTGTTTCCCTGTCTCAAGGCAGTAAGGTCAGGTGTTTCCTTTGCTAATAGCCAGTGAACCAATGAACGACACATCATTAATGGATGTCTTAAGTTATGGGAAAGAATCAGGTTTCTTAAATGAATGTTCCTTCAATTCACTAAAAGGAAGTGATTGGCAACCTAGAACTGGAAGAGCTTTATATTAAAGAGCTTCCTTTACATCTTAAAATGGGCACCGACGGTTTAGTTGAAAAGGAAAGATGACTAAACTAAAGGAAAAGAAAGTAACATGTTCTCGGTGACAAGTTGGGGCAAATCTTCACTCATTACTGCTGTGTTTCCAACTCTGGAAACAAATAGAATTCCAAAGCCCCCCAAATTAAAACAAAAGTGTTACTGCAGTAAGATAGGAAATGGCAAGTGAGAAGATTCACTTGTGTAAGTTCAGTTATGTAAACACTTATATCTGTGGCTGAAAATTTACCAAGATTTGTCTAAAAGAAAGGTTTCTTGGGTTTCTACATGCTTAGTATTATCATAACACAGCTAGATGAAAAGCTGTGGAAACTCCCAGGGGTTGGAAAGGGATTTCTGACCTTCACATAAGATTTCTTGGTTGACTAAACATGTGATATTATTGTGGGATTTTTCTCTTAACCCTTAAGTACCTGTCCCTATTATAGGCACAATAAAATGAGAGCTATAACTGGGTACACAAAGCCCAATTTGTCATTCCATTTAATCACAACAGGGTTCTCATTGTGGTACACCAAGTCATGATCCCTTTGTCAACTCCCTTAGCGGAGAGAAAGTGAAAAATATCTTGGAGGATGCTATTTATTGCATTATAGGCTAACAGTGTTTGTCCTTCTTTGATAAAGAAACAACTTGCTTTCTGGTGTCATTGTTTCATCTTTCTCCATGTCCTGTACTGCTGATTCAACTGTAGTGATACTTATTGACTTCAAAGGGAGCTTAATAGTGCATGGAGAAAGACAGGAAATGGTGGGAATATCTGAGAGGACTTTACAAGGTCAAGTTTCCTTTCTGAAATTTCCTTATGCACATCTCAAACCGTTTTGTCTTTCTATTTCAGGAAGCAACGGATGTTTGGCCCCTTTCTTATCCACAACCCTCACTAAAGTCATTAAAATGCTTCATTTTAATTCTGCGTACAGTACAATTAGTACATGGGCTCTGCTAGTCTGTGCATACAATGCATATTACCTTGCTTGGAAGCTCTCTCACCAAGGCTCTGTGGATGAAATCAGAATTTTGATGCTGACTCATAGTATCTTTTTCAGATGTAAAAGATACTTACGTTTACTAAGATGATGAAAACCAGAAACTAAGACGTTACTTTTCTTGATATAACATAAAATTCAGTGCCATCCATGATGCTTCTTATATCATCTCCTTTTCCTGATATTACTAATGTGATCATGTTGATAATGGTAGAGAGTGAATGGATTTGGGTTCTTGCTTTTCTTTAAGCCTTAGTATAAATCTTCTAAAAAACATATTCCATTTGTATCAGTGAGTATGCATACATACATAGTTTCTACGTATGCCAAAGCATCTTTCTGGATTTTCTGCACAGTCTATAATTAAGCATAGAAAGATACAGGTAAGTGCATGAGATGCATGTTTAATTAAAAGAGAAAATGCTGGTTAAGTATCAATTTGTATGACATTCAATTTACAAGGAGGATTCAGAAAGCTACTCTTTCTCACGTATTTCCTTTTATATGTATGTATATATTTACACACATGTATGTTTTCACACTGAAATCATATTCTCATTTCATATGCTAGAGTTGCTGCCACATGTACTGCCCCCATCCAAGAAAATGTTGATATATATTGAAAATCCCCATGAAAAATAAAATGCTTGCATAAATTCATGTAGGGCAAATAAGAAAGCAGCCAGAACCCGACAGGCTGAGTCAATGTATAGCTTGCATATGGAAACAATGACATGATTGTTTACTCACTGGTTTAATGATATTCACTTTCTCCTAATGGGAACGGTGGAAAATGTGAGTGCCAGATGCTGCGCCCAGAGTGGAGAAGAGAGAAGAGGGGAAGGTCTAGAATAAGGAATTTATCCTGACACCAGAATGTAGTGTAACTCTTCAGTTTATTAACGCTGTTTTTTTTTTTTTTTAGAAAAAAATACTTTGATGTCTGCAGCTTAAATTTCCATATTTTTATAACAGTTCAGCAACAAATTTACATATTTCCTGGAATCTGCAGATATAAAAGCGGTAAAACACTCCAGGCATTATTAGACAGTAGATTATAACCCATTACTATTGTTTCAATTAGCAATGTAAAAGTGACCTACAGTGTTCAGATGACCCACTAATGGATTTAAACGCTTTCAAATATTAATGCAGTTTTTCTAAAGATGAATCCCAAACCCATTATTCCTGGAACAACTATGAGCTGAAAAGCTGGCAATGATTGTGCATTATGTGGAAAGGCTCATGGTTAATTAAATGAATACCTAGCATTACACTATTCACTTTAGTGCTACAAAATTATTTCTCATTGATTTTTACATTCTGAGTCTGTGATTCAATTTACTTCTGCAATTTGTGTTGCTGTGTCAATAAAAGAGAGCTGCTTGAAGATGGAAGCATTAGAGACTGATAAATACATTAAGATCCAATGAAAACTGAAGTTTTCCTATTGTTTTCCTTTATTGAAATATCATTTGTAGCAGCACTTTGTTATGTATTATTAATACAATTTTTGTTTGCTTCCATCTGCTCTCTTCTCCCCTTTTCTATTCAGGAACTGGAATGCTAGCGATTGCTTGAGGGTGAGTAGCTAATTTTTCAGTAACAAGTTCTCTCACTATCAAGAACAAAAGCACCATCAACACAAATCTGTTATTTCATGTTAAATGAACTAGAAGGCTAGATTCTCCATCAAAGGCAGTATGGGGAGTTACTGTGTGTGTTTTAATTTCAAGGAGTAAATGACACTCTTGTTTGTTAAACCATGAAAGCTAAAAAAATAACAAATAGTTCTAACCTCATTATCCCATTTATGCAATATAAATGTAATTTTTTATATTTATGAAGTGCACATTTTATTCAAAAACCTTGTTACACATATCATGATTGAATCTACACAAATCTTTTTGTGAATGACCCAGACTCAGTTCCGCTCAAGTCTAAAGTTGTATGCTGAGATTTGCTTTAAGTTTTCTTTACTCCAAAATGTTGCAAACTTCAGTGTCATAGTTCTTGGTGTCTAAAGAAATCTTAGATGTGTTATGTTCATTTGATTTAGACTCCTAACCTAGGAAGTGTTTGGTATGTACTGTAACTTTAACCTTTCCTGAGAAAAGTAGGTTTACCAGTCAAATGTAATAATCTATATCTTCTATCTAGGATCATCTTATTGGAGTTTATTTTGCCCAAACAAATTGTCTCCATGAAGATGACCATTAAAACTTCATCTCATCGCATGTTTAAATTTTTCTGCACTCTGCATTAGACCCAATGAAGAATCAAATCTCAAAACTTTGTTATGTCCATTTCTAAAGGAGTAGTCTTCCATTGTCTACACCCTCCTTACAAATCCCACCTTCAGCCATACTTAGCTGACTTGCTGACTATTTTGAGTTTGACTGTTGATCTGATATAAAATGCACAACATGGCAAATTTTATAATGATAATTATTTTGGAAAAAGTTTTAAGAAAAATCATTCTATAGACATAAGAAAATTAACAAAAGACGAGTACAAATAACCAATAAATATAATAAAAATTGTAATTTCCTAATTAATCAATGAATGCTGATTTAAAACAATTAGCTCTTTTTACCTATCATTGGCAAATATTCAAATAAAGAATAATATTTAATATTTGTGAGGGAAAATGAATCATGCATACACCTATACCACTGGTGGGATGAACAATGATACAATTTTTCTAAAGGTAACCACCTTTACAGCCTATGTGTTTTTGAATTTTGAGAGTTTTGCATGCGTATTCACTCTAAATCTACTTTTGGGAATTTAACCTCAGGAAATAATTATGAATGTGTGCAAAGCTTTAGCTATATAAACTGTCCATCTAGACCCTATGAGCATTAATGAGAGTAGAAAAGTTGGAAGCATCCTAAATGTCTAAAATGAGGAATTAGTAATAAATTATGATGTATTAATACAATTGAATATCATTCAATAATTTAAAATAATATAATACTACTTAATGCTATGGATAGACATTTATAATATATTGTTGATTGAATAAGACACATCACACATACACACACACAAGCAAACACTCACAAGTGACCAAACTGTGTATAATGTATTTGATGTTTAAATAGTTGTTAGATATAGTTTCTTCAATAATTTTGAAGATATTCCAAATGATTAAAATTATTGTTTAGAGAAATTTTATTCTTATAAAAAAGTAACTTGTGTTCATTCTAGAGTAATTTAAAATGCCTTTAAACAAAACAAAACGAAAAAAACACTAAACATCTGTACATCCACATGTAGCTATATAGGAGAAAGAGTAAACTGGAAAGATAGATAACAAAATGTTGGACTTCCCTGGTGGCACAGTGGTTAAGAATCTGCCTGCCAATGCAGGGGACATGGGTTGGAGCCCTGGTCCAGAAAGATCTCACATGCCGTGGAGCAACTAAGCCCGTGCACCACAACTACTGAAGCCTGCGTGCCTAGAGCCCGTGGTCTGCAACAAGAGAAGCCACCACAATGAGAATACTGCGCACTGCAATGAAGAGTAGCCTCCATTCACTGCAACTAGAAAAAGCCCACACGCAGCAACAAAGACCCAAAGCAGCCAAAAATAAATAAATTTATTTAAAAAAAAACTGTTAACAGAATTTACTTTTTAGCTATGTTATGAGTGGTTTCTTGCATTTTTAATTTGTATTTAAAATATTTCTACAAGTAACATGGATAACATTTTTAATAGTTAAAAAATATGATTGAGAATTGTCTTTTGGTTATCCTACACAGAAACCAAGTGGAAAGAAGCATTTATAACTTTTATGGAAAGAGAGATGGAATAATCAAAAACAACCATTATAGAGAAAAAAATACTGATTTGCCTGTCAAAAAAAAAACCTGGATTAGAATCCTAGCTCTCTGAGTTACCAGGTGGGGGACCCTGGGCAACTCAACTTCTCTTAGCTTCACTTTCCTCTAAATATACTTGTATCCACCAAAGCAGCAATGGTCAAACGAGAAAAGAAAATTCCTGCCTAACTACATCTGAATATGGAGATGTCCTGACTTCTGAGAGGGCTGAAAATGGGCTTAAATATCACTGATCCCTTAGTCCTGTTCCAGCTCACTGGTTCATGCACTCTCTAGAGTCGTGCATATTTAAAAACCAATACGACTTTTACCTTGTGACATTTGCTCCAAAGGATATTCTGTCATTACAATGAAACATACCTTTTCAGAAGAGAACAGAGCAATAAGTATTATAGCAATGTTCATAATATTTTGGCCCCTGATAGTAAAACGTCATCCTTATTGCTGTGGCTTTTGTGTGAGCTACAAGAGTACATGTGGTATTTCACTCACTACCGCCTTCCCTGTGTCGGCACGTAGTAGGTTCATATTGTCAAACGAATACTTAAAACACACTCAAATGAGAGTTTCAAAATTAGAGAACTGCATATTTACTGAATACTTATTCACCTCTATTACTGCAAAATTGAAACAAGTAACAAATGATTATCCAACACTTTGATAATTATTTAGCTGCTAAATAAAAACTGTGTAATACTTGAAAAGAATAGTTGCTGCTTTTGGAAGCTGGGCTCATCACATTCAGTAACCAGGAAACCAACTCCTTCCTTTGTCAAAGACCTTAACCTCCCCCAAGACAAAGTTGCACAGCCTGAAACTGTCTCCTGGCTTGTGCCCCTCAGGCAGTCCCTGTGCTTGTGGATGTGTTGCTGGCTGGTGCAGAGGGCCAAGCACAGTCCTCTGGGCTATGTACATAACATTCTTTCTTAGGTAACTGGGCAACACGTTAAAAAAAAAAATCTTTATAATAGAACCTTACAGTGTCCAGACTACTAAGTAACTACCATCAGTGAAGGTGGACTCTAAGGATGAACATACTTTTAAAAGCTGGTTTGGGTTCATGCCAGTTTTTAGTTTGATATATTTGCAAGAGAGGAAACCTTGGGGTCTCAGTACCTCAGTTTGCTCATCTTCAAAATGGGACTATTCACAACATATAAATCATAAGGTAGTTATGAAGGTGAATGAGCTAATATATAGAGACCACTTTAAACAGTGTAGGCAGAGAGGAATACTCTCAAAGACTAGTTCCTCCTATTATCTCTACTACTGTCCTAGTCCTGGAGATTGGAATCATGTTTCAAGAGGCCTCATCTTGTGAGACCGAGCAAATGAGAGTCTTAACAAGCTAAATGGTAAAGTAAGAAAATGGTTCAGATTATTAAAGCCAGGAAGATATTTGACTAAAAATCCCTTAAGTATGGCTGCAAATATTAAGAAGGCACAGTTTTACAGCTGAAAGAACCCTTACTTGGTATCTAGTATGGTCACCTTAGTTTATCTTTCCATCAGAGGTTGCTCAGTGTTGCCCCGCCTGATGGAAGATCCCATTGTCTGCTGCAGTATAAAGGGAACACTTCATCAGAGCATGTCGCTCCCATTCATTTTGAAAATAGCATATAGAGTTAAATGGTCCCAGGACTGAGGTATGTAGCTCTCAGTGCTATAGAAGGGAGTAGATAGAACGTTATTCTATGCTGCAGTTCAGTCTGGTGTCACCAACTGTACCTTCAACAGGTTAACAGGGAATGTGGCCTTCTTCACATTTGGCCAAAATTCACATGATGTTAATTTTTTTTGTTTTTGCTCAGATTATCTTTACTTGCACCATTACCTTGATTAATGCACAAGCAGATAATAAGATATAAATATTGAAATAACTGCAACATAGCTATCTAGGGGAGAATAGCTAAATGAAAATAGAGTGGCATTAGAAAAGAGCATTTCATAATGAAATAGACAAAGAGCACATTTTAAACATGCATTTTCTTCTAAACGTTTTCACAAATTTGATAATTATATTCATTTTATTTAAAGTTAGCTAAGATTAACTTACCGCAGGAGGAAAAAATATATCCTCTGTACTATACTTAAAAGCTATAAAATCTAATAGATTTTAGATAGTGGAAATTCAATAGAAATTATTATAGTCATAAAGAATTAGAACACGATAAATACTATAGATTTTTAAAAAATATATTGTTTAAGGTAGATAGTGCATATATTATCAAGCTACGTGGAAATTGTCTAGAGCAACATTTATTCAGAAGTAAACTAAATGAGGATGCTGAAGATTATTAAGGTCACCATAATGACATTAAACCACTGAGAGGGAGGAGAAAGATTCTGAAAACAGACTCGGTTGAATGCTCAGTGTCAGAAACCCACAAAAAACAGAATATGTGTTTGTGAAGACACATTGCGTAAAAAATACTTTTTGAATGGTTATATAAATTACTTCCTTTTTCAAAAGCAACAGGAAATACATTTTACATAATATGACCAGAAAAGAAAACTTCATTTTGTGCAAAGCCTGATATGAATTCATTTTCTTTGTTATGGCTTAACTAGCCTCTCACCTCTAATCATAACAGACTCCTTCTGGTTTAATTATGTTTCTAGTTCTAAGGATGAGTTAACCACTTACACAGGAAATTTGATTTTTATTGATCAGGGAACAAAAAAGAAGTCTATATTCTGATTAACCATTTAACTGACCACCATTTCAGCTTCTTCAGATGGTTGTCTCATAGGCATTGGAGTCAAGCACATAACGTATAGACAGGATGAAAGAAGACCTCTTCAGATACTGCAAAGCAGCTAAAAATAGCCTTATAAATTAGTTCTTTACTAAATGCACAGTAGAGAGCCTGAGAACTGAAATGGGAGACGACTTTCACTCCACTGAAGGAAACTGTGCCTTCAGAGACCAAATGGTGAAGAAAATTACTAGAATGAGCAGGACAATTTAACCTGAAACTTGACTGTGCATCATATCCTTCTGTCCAGCTAAGAAAATCAATTCCTCAGCTTACTCTTGCAATTTTAATTGCAAGGCTGATGAAATCACAGAAAAACAAACATGAGATTAGATTTGAAACTATGTAATTTACTTTGGCAATCAAATAACAACAAAACTATTGAAAATACAGCTTCATTTTCACTTGTATGCTAAGCATGCATTTTTACATATTCTGAAATACGAGTGCACTATCTATAGTAAACATATTGTAGTTTTTACAGGAGGTCATTGAAAAACTAAATTTTTATTTGGTCTAGATATCAGCATTCTGGGCAGGGGCTACTGAATCTCACATTGCATTTTGTGACATTTTCCCCTATTTTGAGGCTCCGGAAAAGCAGATTTGGTACTCAATATCATTGTGTTTTTCAGATTCTTAAGATATTAAACTAAAAGCATGATGTTTGATATGAAAGACTTTGCTATTGGATGATCATTCTTCAGAACTGTAAATTTTGGTGTGAGCTTGAATTAGCTCTAAGGATTTACCAATACCTATTTTCAATGTTTATTCCCTAGTATAAGATTTGCTGGGCACTATTTCAAATTTCCAAGTTCTAGTGTTCAGTGATTGATAAAACATAACTTCACATAATTGATCACTAATATGGTGTACTTCTTAACATAACCAAAGTAACTTGCCTACCTTTAAAATGAAAAAGGTGTGGAGGAAATAGTTTAAAAACAGGGAAGAAAACCCAAAAGATAGCAACATGTTCCTAAAAGGAATTACTTAATATTTAAAAATGAAATTATGCAAAGGCTATGGAAATTTTAAGTCCACAGTCATATATATATAGCAACCTCCTTTAAGATTACACTAAATTTCTGTAAGCTGAAATTCACTGTTGATAAGAAAAACAAAAATGTTTGACTCTATTGGACCTTACCTTTATTGGAGCTTAATATATCTGATGTAATAAATTCACACTTTTCTATGTTAAATTCATTCATACAATAGGAGCTTATCAAAAAGAATACAGACTAAAGAGTAAGTTGCATAATGAGATTTAATCTATGTAAAATATGTCCCAGAAGAAATGTCCTTTACTTTGATCATATCCCTTGAAACAAGATCCCCTGCTGGAAACCACAATAAAATGTGAGCTTGGGAAAAAACTTCTCTGGCAAGCAAGATTGCTTTTTAAAACAAAAGTCCACCAAGCCCACCAAGCCCATGATCCTGGGGTGGGCTTAATTAATGTCAATGAAATTTCAAAGCTTCCCTGAGGCTTAAAGGGGAAATAAATCTCATTGGGTTCTCCATGCCTTCCTCTCTGAGATACTCAGATTGGACACACACACATGTACCTACATACACAAACCCCAGATGTGAACATGTGTGCATATGCACACATACCATACACACACACACACACACACACGCACACAGTAGTTATGTATTTCATTATGAAATGCTCTTTTAAATATTTTATTTATTGCAGAGTAGGTCACACATCGCTTTACCATAATTTTTAACGTGGCTCCAGAATGTCAATAGCTATATTATAATCTTATAATCAGAATGATTTAGCATATTTCTCAAAGTGGACATGGTAATATTTCTGTCTTGCTCTTGAGTTCTGTCATTGACTCATATTTTTATTGAATCCAGAGTGTGGCTCTGTCAAGTTCAACTGAAAAGACTTAACTGAGTAAACTCTCCAGTTATTTTTCATTAACATTTTACTCTATATTCAATAGTCCCTCACAGAACTGAAAAAGTTGGGTTTTTTTCAAGTGCATACTCCATTTCATTTTACTCAGAGTCAGTGAGATTCTGGGCCTAATTACATATCCTTCTAGCAGAAACAAATGAATACAAATGCCAATAAAATTTTTAATTTTCTTCTGTATTGATTATATATGCAAAGACTTACCAAGAGCAGGTTCACAGATCACAGAAAATCATGTTGTCCCTGAGAAATGAATGAGGAGGCCAGAGATGAGTTTTCATTAATACCTAAATATGTGGTTAATGCTGATTCACTGGCTTAAAAGCAAATAGCACATGTGTTTCAACATGAAACACACACACACACACACACACACACCTTTCAGAACCCTTAAGCTGCTGTACCACCAGGAAACAATCATATTCACTCCTGATCCCTACACTGGAAAATGATAGTTTTCATGAAAATTGTCTCCCAGTTGTTCTTCTCCTACCTTTCCAATTATGTCAGCCACATCATTTTAAGCCTCTGAGTCACTTTAAAAGTTTGTTATAGAGACTTCAATTTTTCTAAAGATCTCAGAAATATACCAGTGGTTTTAACAAATATGGTGTGACTGCTGCGTGGTTTCATGTTGCCTTTGTAGTTTCTAAGACACTCTAACATTATTTAATTAGCTAAAATTTCTCCTCTCTGGAGAAATGGAAACTCAATGAAATGTCAACAATGCTGTCAGCCTGCTTCAGGCTAAACTCATTACACAAAAACTAACGGTAAAAATAGTCCAAGGCAGAATTCTTTGTCATAATTTTGAGGCCCACACCTTACGCCAATAAAAACCATATGTGATTCTATGAAAATGCTAAATTGGAAAGAGTACTAATAAATTATCTCAACACAGGCAATAATTGATCAGTCCTGGCATAGATATTTATCTGATTAGCCAAATAAGGTATCAAGTTTTGTTGAGGATTATCTGAGTACTACATTTATTGTATGATGAACCTTTGATTTTCGGTTCTGGTAAGGTGGGAAATGCTCTGTGCTTCTCTTTACTCCTAAAATGAACCTTTTTCCTCAGGAAAGAAAAAAAAAAAACCTTTTTCTTTTAAAGCCGAGTACAGCCAAGAACTGAACAAAAATGCCTCACTTTATCTGAATTATCATGAGGGTTTGGGATCCATGGATTCATTACTAAAGATAATAAAATTTGGCATTTTCTATTGTCTGAGGGTTTATAAAGGCTAAATTTCTTGATTTATTTAAATAGATGATAGGAAAGAGCAAACTACAAAAACAAGTGCTATATACTGAAGGCATGTGAATTACCTCCTTCCCAAGGATAATGCAAATTAGAAGTACATAAAGCTTTGTCTGCACCTGGGATCTTTAATGAGGATAAAGAAAAATCAGACAGAGATTCTCCTGGGGAAAGAGAGGATCGTTATTTGAATAACCTGCAGTGAATTCTAATCAATGCGACGTGACTTTGAAAATGAATGTGGTCTTTCAACCCGCTGTACTTGAGCCGTAATATTAATCATAACTTCATGGTACAATAAAGCTTATGACAAATGCTTATGAAGTGGACTCAGAAAAAGACTGGCTTCGATGTGCCAAGAAAATATGGAACCATGGAAATACAAAGGCTCTGCTTTTTTCCTCCTTGCGAGCCCATTTATTGCTAGTGTATTCTGTTATCTTTCTTTGATTATCTCAGAAGAGGTTGATGCAAATTGTATGTCATAACTATAATTGTTTTCTTTTTTTTTCCAAAGGTGACATTTTACACGTATCTTATTTCCTGATACAGTCTTAGGAGTGTTATTTAACATTAAATTATACCAGGAAACTAGTGTGCCAATCTGCTTAGGATGCATTAATCAGTGCAGCAAACATCTGCAACATAAGAGGGAATTGCAGCCTTGCCCATTAGAACACTGCATTCTCTACAAGTGCATCCTGGACCTGAAGAAGGTTGAGCATATACACAGATTTCCCAGAATGCTGGGTAGAAAAGTGATGTTGACTTAATAATTTCCAAAAAAATCAGCCATCAAGTGTTTTCTACCTAAAAGAAAATGTAATTAGTTTTTGACAAGTTGACATAAAAGGCTTATATCAGAATAACATAATGTGTTAAAGCTAAATGCTGAAGAATCACATGAGGAAGGAAGAAGATGATAAAACAAACATCTCAAAATAATTTAAATCATCTTTTGTCTGAAAGTAATTCCAGGGAAAGGGAAGGCCTGGTGTATTTGCATTGGCCTAATGGAAATAGTGTTTGGTAATCAGAGCTGTCATCTTGGTTATTGTTGTTGCTATAGTGCTCTGAAGTGAACTCCAAAGTGTGTCACTCAAACACACTGTCCAGCATGTGCCATTATTTCATGATTAAACCTTAATCTTAAGGTGAAACAGAAGTTAATTCTTCAAGTGTATATTTTCACAGGACAGTAACTTCTGTATTTCAGGCCTGAAGTAAAGGGGAATGTTAGGTGGTGCTCACAAATCTGATGGCAGTCTAAGTGGACAGAAGCCCTCCAAACTTACTCTTGTTTTGCAGAATTTAAGAACCAGAAGATCTCATGAGACATCTCATATTTCATCTACTGCTTCAATGTCAAACTCAAATGATCATGGTCTCTGGGATATAATTACATGCACACACAGATAGAGGTTATATTGAATACAAATGGAATGTGTGTATATATATATGTGTGTATCTGTATATGGAACAAATATGGAATATAATATGGGAGGTATATGTGTACATATATGGAATGTACAAACTCATACACATGTATGTAGGTCTAATGTAGATAAAGGGTAGAGCACTAAATTTGAAGTCATAATCACATCATGAGCCCTCAAATATGGTCTTAAATGTTTTTAAAGTGCCATTTAATGATCTTTTACTGAGAGTCTTATTCACAGTCAAAAGTATTAATTGTTAATAACTATAACTTGTTAGTGTGATTTTAAAGTTTTAACCCTAATGCTGATCATGTGTAGCACTATTTGACTCTTCTATTATACTAAGAAGTTAGATGCCATATGAGATAAACACTATTTTTATCCCCATTTAAGAGATGAGAATCCAGGGTCTTAGGGATGTTGAATTACTTTCTCAGCTTAATCCAAGTTGTAAGTGGCAGAGTCAAAAATGAAATTGATACTTCTAGTGTTAACATTTCATGTTCTTTAAAAACAACTTAGGTTATAAGTCACATGCCACAAAATTCATGCATTTTAAGTTTACAGTTCAGTGATTATTAGTAAATTTACTGAGTTGTGCAGCCAGCACCATAATCCAGTTTTAGAATGTATTCTTCTCCCCAGTAAGATCCATCATGCCTGTTTATAGTTAATCTCTATTCCTACCCTCAGCCCTAGACAACCACTAATCTATTTCTGTCTCTATAGGTTTGCCTTTTCTAGACATTTCATATAAATGGAATCATACAATATGAGATCTTTTGCGTCTGGCTTCTTTCATTTGAATGAGATGAACCTCATTGAGGTTCATCTATGTTGTTACCTCATGCTTTTTATAATGCATTTGTCTACTCTTCATTCTGCTCACTGCTTCCATTCTATTTTGAGCTGTTTCTATTTTGATCTCAGTTTAGAATGGGAAGAAAAGCAGAAGCACTGCAGCATAAAGGAAAGAATGCTGGGTCCGATAGGAAGAAGACCTGGGTTTGGGTCCTAAGACAAGGCAATTCTATCTCTCAAATACTTTACCTGTAAAATTTTGCTTATTGAAAAGATCAAATGAGATAAGACCCATATCAGTGCTTATAGAACCATCTAAGATGATAGTTTATTATTACTGTGTTTACTACAACATCATGAAGTAAATGACTCATGTTTTTAAGATGGAATTATCTCTCTGTACTCAAGGAATTCTGGATCTGGGGTGAGAAAGGTTGAATAACATAATCTCATCAGTGATAAGGAAATCTAAGTTCCTTCAGTTCAGGTCACCAACACCTGAGTATAAAGTTGACCTAAACCCAAGTTCAAGTTTAGATGCTACAAGTAGTAGGCTTTAATTATTCAAAACTTACAAACCATTCCAAAATTCTATTTGAGGCAGCCCATAGTAGTGGTCACCCACCCTAAATTGTGGAAATGGCATAAGAATCACACGTGGTGTCCTTTAAAACTTCAGATTCCTGGCTTTATTACGATTGGAGCTTAAAATATTTATTTTTAACAATTCTGAGAACAATCCATTTATATTCTAAAATTTGAGAACCAAACTTGAGTGAAACAGTTCTTTGATATGTTACCCAGACCGTGGTCAACATAATAATATTTGAGCATTCCAAAGGCAGATCACAAATTCTCACGGTGCAGAGGTTGCTGTTAGCCTCCAAGATCCATTCTCTCTTGTTCCCTTTTAGTACCATCTCCCAAGAATATTAGCAGACACATGGTTGCCCAGCCTCCCTCACCACTGAGTATAGTAATGGATTAATTTCTGGTCAGTGAGATGTGAATGAAAGTGATGTGTGCTATTTCTGGGTCATGTCTTTAAAAGAAAGTGTTTGCTTTCCATTTCTCTCTTCCTCCTTCTCACTAGCTGGACTTCAGACAGGGTAGTGGTGAGCCATCCCTGACCACATGGATAAGGCCAACACTAGGGACTGGCAAAGCAGCTGTATAGAACTTCAGGTACTGGATAATCTCATGGACTGCTTACCAGCTCAGGTTCTTAAATTACAGAAATAAACTTTTATTTCGCTTATTGATGTTTTGTCCTGTGCCAGTATCTTAACCAATACACTCGCTATAAAAGGCACTCAATGTTCAGAAAACTCAGGCAAATAGCTTTTGAATGTCTCAATTTCTAAGGTTGTTTCTTTTCTGGACACATTTACTTCACAGAGTTTAAGACCTGGGTCTCTCTGCTCTTCTGTGCAATAAGGTGTTCAATTTGAAAAGCCTGAAGATTTGATCAGAGGGGCACACTGACATAAAATCTTGTGGAGGAGGTAGCATAGAGAATATAGTTTTGTATGGCATGGGTTTACATTTTTAGGCTAGGTAAGTTTGAGATCACAGGTATGAATGAATTGAGACCACATGACTGGTCTTCATCATATTTGATTTCTCCAGAGAACTAGGCACACAGTAAGTATTCCAAACTATTTGTTGATTTATCCTCAGCAAAAGACTCCTGCAAAGGCTGGATGCTGATATGATGAAATCTGTAGGCTTAATCATCAGTAATGCACACTGATGGTGTGGCAATTTCTTTAAAAGTGACATATAGGAGTTTGCAGTATTAGGCATGTGGACTCCATAATTGCAGGGTTCCTTTCAGCTTTAACACTTCATGGTTCCTTTCAGTCTTAACACTTCATGGTTCCCCAAATCCTTTGCTGATTCTCTATTAATTTAAGAATAAAGTACACAAAGATGACAAGTCCCTCCCATCAGGGAGTTTGCACAAGACTCTTAGATAGCCTCATTCACCAGAGAGCAGAGCAGAAGCAAGAAGAATTACAATGCTGCAGCCAATGGAACAAAAACCACATTCACAGAAAGATAGACAAAATGAAAAGGCAGAGGAATATGTACCAGATGAAGGAACAAGGTAAAACCCTGGAAAACAACTAAATGAAGTGGAGATAGGCAACCTTTCAGAAAAAGATTTCAGAACAATGATAGTGAAGATGATCCAGGACCTCGGAAAAAGAATGGAGGCAAAGATGGAGAAGATGCAAGAAATGTTTTAAAAAGGCCTAGAAGAATTAAAGAACAAACACCTAGGAGAATTAAAGAACATACAAACAGAGAGATGACCAATACAATAACTGAAATGAAAAATACACTAGGAGGAATCAATAGCAGAATAACTGAGGCAGAAGAATGGATAAGTGACCTGGAAGACAGAAAAGTGGAATTCACTTATGTGGAACAGAATAAAGAGAAAAGAATGAAAAGAAATGAAAACAGCCTAAGAGACCTCTGGGACAACATTAAACATTAAACACACCAACATTAAACATTAAACACACCAACATTCACGTTATAGGGGTCCCAGAAGGACAAGAGAGAGAGAAAGGACCCGAGAAAATATTTGAAGAGATTATAGTTGAAAACTTCCCTAACACGGGAAAGGAAATAGCCACCCAATCTAGGGAGCACAGAGACTCCCAGGCAAGATAAAGCCAAGGAGAAACATGCCAAGTCACATCACATAGTAATCAAATTGGAAAAAAAAATAAAGACAAAGAAAAATTATTGAAAGTAGCAAGGGGAAAATGACAAATAACATACAAGGGAACTCCCATAAGGTTAACAGCTGAAAATGTTTCTCAGCAGAAACTCTACAAGCCAGAAGGGAGTGGCACGATATATTTAAAGTGATGAAATGGAAGAAACTGCAACCAAGATTACTCTACCCAGCAAGGATCTCATTCAGATTTGACGGAGAAATTGAAAGCTTTACAGACAAGCATAAGCTAAGAGAATTCAGCACCACCAAACCAGCTCTACAACAAATGCTAAAGGAAGTTCTATGAGTGGGAAACACAAGAGAAGAAAAGGACCTACAAAAACAAACCCAAAACAATTAAGAAAATTTTAATATGAATATAAATATCAATAATTACCTTAAATGTGAATGGATTAAATGTTCCAACCAAAAGACACAGGATCACTGAATGGATACAAAAACAAGACCCATATATATGCTGCTTACAAGACACCGACTTCAGACCTAAGGACACATACAGACTGAAAGTGAGGGGAAGGAAAAAGGTATTCCATGTAAATGGAAATCAAAAGAAAGGTGGAAGGGGGCAGCTTCAATATGGTGGAAGAGTAAGATGCGGAGATCACCTTCCTCCCCACAAATACACCAGAAATACATCTACAGGTAGAACAACTCCTACAGAACACCTACTGAACTCTGGCAGAAGACCTCAGACCTCCCAAAAGGCAAGAAACTCCCCACATACCTGGGTAGGGCAAAAGAAAACAGAAAAAACAGAAACAAAAGATAGGGACAGAACCTGCACCAGTGGGAGGGAGCTGTGAAGGAGGAAAGGTTTCCACACACTAGGAAACCCATTCCCGGGTGGAGACTGTGGGTGGCGGGTGGGGGAAGCTTTGGAGACATGGAGGAGAGTGCAGCAACAGGGGTGCAGAGGGCAAAGCAGAGTGATTCCCGCACAGAGGATTGGTGCCGACCAGAACTCACCAGCCCCAGAAACTTGTCTGCTCACCCGCTGGGATGGGTGGGGGCTGGGAGCTGAGGCTCTGGCTTCTGTCAGATCCCAGGGAGAGGACTGGGGCTGGCTGTGTGAACACAACCTGAAGGGGGCTAGTGCACCAAAGCTAGCCGGAAGGGAGTCCGGGAAAAAGTCTGTAGCTGCCAAAGAGACAAGAGACTTTTTCTTGCCTCTTTGTTTCCTTGTGCACGAGGAGAGGGGATTAAGAGCGCTGCTTAAAGGAGCTTGAGAGGGCTTCCCTGGTGGCGCAGTGGTTGAGAGTCCACCTGCCGATGCAGGGAACACGGGTTTGTGCCCCGGTCCGGGAGGATCCCACATGCTGCGGAGCAGCTGGGCCCGTGAGCCATGGCCACTGGGCCTGTGTGTCCAGAGCCTGTGCTCCGCAATGGGAGAGGCCACAGCAGTGAGATGCCCGTGTACCACAAAAAAAAAAAAACAAAAAGAGCTCGAGAGACAAGAGCAAGTGGCGGCTATAAGCGCGGACCCCAGAGACAGGCATGAGACACTAAGGCTGCTGCTGCAGTCACCAAGAAGCCTGTGTGCAAGCACAGGTCACTCACCACACTGTCCCTCCTGGTAGCCTGTGCAGCCTATCACTGCCAGGGTCCTGTGATCCAAGGGACAACTTCCCCGGGAGAACACACTGCACGCCTCAGGCTGGTGCAACGTCATGCCGGCCTCTGCTGCCGAAGGCTCACCCTGCATCCAAACCCCTCCCTGTCCCTGGCCTGAGTGAGCCAGAGCCCCCGAGTCAGCTGCTCCTTTAAACCCGTCCTGTCTGGACGAAGAACAGACGCCCACAGGCGACCTACATGCAGAGGAGGGTCCAAATCCAAATCTGAAGGCTGGGAGCTGTGTGAATAAAGAAGAGAAAGGGAAATTTCTCCCAGCAGCCTCAGGAGCAGTGGATTAAATCTCCACAAACAACTTGATGTACCCTGCATTTGTGGAATACCTGAATAGACAACAAATCATCCCAAATTGAGGAGGTGGACTTTGGGAGCAACAATATATATGTATTTTTTTTCCCCTTTTCTCTTTTTATGAGTGTGTATGTGTATGCTTCTGTGTGTGATTTTGTCTGTATAGCTTTTGTTTTACCATTTGTCCTAGGGTTCTGTCTGTCCATTTTTGGTTTTTTATTCTTTTTTTTTTAATTACTTAAATTTTTATCTTAATATTTATTTTTTATTTTTATAATTTCATAACTTTATTTTATTTTATTTTATATTCTTCTTTCTTTTTGTTCTCCCTTATATTCTGAGCCATGTGGAGGACAGGCTCTTGGTGCTCCAGCCAGGTGTCAGGGCTATGCTTCTGAGGTGGGAAAGCCAAGTTAAAGACACTGGTCCAAAAAAGACCTCCCAGCACCACATAATATCAAATGGCAAAAATCTCCCAGAGATCATAATCTCAACACCAAGACCCAGCCCCACTCAACAACCAGCAAGCTACAGTGCTGGACACCCTATGCCAAACAACCAGCAACAGGAACACAATACTATCCATTAGCACAGAGGCTGCCTAAAATCCTAATAAGGCCACAGACACTCCAAAACACACCACCAGATGTTTACCTGCCCACCAAAAAGACAAGATCCAGCCTCATCCACCAGAATACAGGCACTGGTCCCCTCCCCCAGGAAACCTACACAACCCACTGAACCAACCTTAGCCACTGGGGACGGACACCAAAAAAATTGGAAACTACAAACCAGCAACTAGTGAAAAGGAAACCCCAAAGACAGTAAGTTAAGCAAAATGAGAAGACAGAGAAACACATAGCAGATGAAGGAGCAAGGCAAAACCCACGAGACCTAACAAATGAAGAGGAAATAGGCAGTCTACCTGAAAAAGAATTCAGAATAATGATAGTAAATTTGATCTAAAATCTTGGAAATAGAATGGAGAAAATACAAGAAAATTTAACAAGTATCTAGAAGAACTAAAGAGCAAACAAACAGCTATGAACAACAAAATAAATGAAATTAAAAATACTCTAGAAGGGACCAATAGCAGAATAAATGAGGCAGAAGAATGGGTAAGTGACCTGGAAGATAAAATAGTGGAAATACCTACTGCATAGCAGAATGAAGAAAAAAGAATGAGAAGAATTGAGGACAGTCTCAGAGACATGTGGGGCAACATTAAACACACCAACATTCAAATTATAGGGTTCCCAGAATAAGAAGAGAAAAAGAAAGGGACTGAGAAAATATTTGAAGAGATTAGAGTGGAAAACTTCCCTAATATGGGAAAGGAAATAGTTAATCAAGTACAGGAAGCACAGAGGGTCTCATACAGGATAAATCCAAGGATAAACACACCAAGACACATATTAATCAAACTATCAAAAATTAAATACAAAGAACAAATATTAAAAGCAGCAAGGGAAAAAGAGCAAATAACAAATAAGGGAATCCCCATAAGGATAACAGCTGATCTTTCAGCAGAAACTCTGCAAGCTAGAAGGGTGTGGCAGGACATATTAAAAGTGATGAAGGAGAAAAACCTACAACCAAGATTACTCTACCCAACAAGGATCTCATTCAGATTTGACAGAGAAATTAAAACATTTACAGACAAGCAAAAGCTGAGAAAATTCAACACCACCAAACGAGCTTTACAACAAATGCTAAAGGAACTTCTCTAGGCAGTAAATACAAGAGAAGGAAAAAACCTACAATAACAAACCCAAAACAATTAAGAAAATGGTAATAGGAACATACATATTGATAATTACCTTAAATGGAAATGGATTAAATGCTCCAACCAAAAGACATAGAATGGCTGAATGGATACAAAAACAAGACCCATATATTTGCTGTCTACAAGAGACCCACTTCAGACCTAGGGAAGCATACAGACTGAAAATGAGAGGATGGAAAAAGATATTCCATGCAAACGGAAATCTAAAGAAAGCTGGAGTAGCAATTCTCATATCAGACAATATAGACTTTAAAACAAAGACTATTACAAGAGACAAAGAAGGACACTACATAATGATCAAGGGATTATTCCAAGAAGAAGGTATAACAATTGTAAATATTTAAGCACCCAACATAGGAGCACCTCAATACATAAGGCAAATACTAACAGCCATAAAAGGGGAAATCGAAAGTAACACAATCATAGTAGGGGACTTTAACAGCCCAGTTTCACCAATGGACAGATCATCCAAAATCAAAATAAATAAGGAAACACAAGCTTTAAATGATACATTAAACAAGATGGACTTAATTGATATTTATAGGACATTCCATCCAATAACAACAGAATATACATTCTTCTCAAGTGCTCATGGAACATTCTCCAGGATAGATCATAATTTGGGTCACAAATCAAGCTTTGGTAAATTTAAGAAAATTGAATTCATATCAAATATCTTTTCTGACGACAATGATTTGAGACTAGATACCAATTACCGAATAAAATATGTAAGAAATACAAATACATGGAGGCTAAACAACACACTACTAATTAACCAATAGATCACTGAAGAAATCAAAGAGGAAATCAAAAAATACTTTGAAAAACATGACAATGAAAACACGACGACCTAAAACCTATGGGATGCAGAAAAAGCATTTCTAAGAGGGAAGTTTATAGCAATACAATCCTACCTTAAGAAACAAGAAACACCTCAAACAACCTAAACTTACACCTAAAGCAATTAGAGAAAGAAGAACAAAAAATCCCCAAAGTTAGCAGAAGGAACAAAATCATAAAGATCAGACCAGAAATAAATGAAAAAGAAAAGAAGGAAATGATAGCAAAGATCAATAAAACTAAAAGCTGGTTCTTTGTGAAGATAAACATAATTGATAAACCATTAGCCAGACTTCTCAAGAAAGAAAGGGAGAAGACTCAAATCAATAGAATTAGAAATGAAAAAGAAGTAACAACGGACACTGCAGAAATACAAAGGATCATGAGAGATTCCTACAAGCAACTCTATGCCAATAAAATGGACAACCTGGAAGAAATGGACAAATTCTTAGAAATGAACAAGCTTCCGAGACTGAACCAGGAAAAGGAAGAAAATATGAACAGACAAATCACGAGCACTGAAACTGAAGCTGTGATTAAAAATCTTCCAACAAACAAAAGCCCTGGACCAGATGGCTTCACAGGTGAATTCTATCAAATATTTAGAGAAGAGATAACACCTAGCCTTCTCAAACTCTTCCAAAATATAGCAGAGGGAGGAACACTCCCAAACTCATTCTATGAGGCCACCATCACCCTGATACTAAAACCAGACAAAGTTGTCACAAAGAAAGAAAACTACAGGCCAATATTACTGATGAACATAGATGCAAATATCCTAAACAAAATACTAGCAAACAAAATCCAACAGCACATTAAAAGGATCATACACTATGATCAAGTGACATTTATCCCAGGAAGGCAAGGATTCTTCAATATATGCAAATCAATCAACATGATACACCATATTAACAAACTGAAGGAGAAAAACCATATGATCATCTCAATAGATGCAGAGAAAGATTTCAACAAAATTCAACACTGATTTATGATAAAAACCCGCAGAAAGTAGGCAGAGGGAACTTACCTCAACATGATAAAGGCCATATATGACAAACCCAAGCCAGCATTGTCCTTAATGGTAAAAAAATGAAACCATTTCCCATAAGATCAGGAACAAGACAAGGTTGCCCACTCTCACCACTCTTATTCAACATAGTTTTGGAAATTTTAGCCACAGCAATCAGAGAAGAAAAGGAAATAAAAGGAATCCAAATCAGAAAAGAAGAAGTAAAGCTGTCACTGTTTGCAGATGACATGATACTATACATAGAGAACCCTAAAGATGCTACTAGAAATCTACTAGAGCTAATCAATGAATTTGGTAAAGTAGCAGGATACAAAATTAATGCACAGAAATCTCTTGCATTCCTATACACTAATGATGAAAAATCTGAAAGTGAAATTAAGGAAACACTCCCATTTACCATTGCAACAAAAAGAATAAAATATCCTGGGATAAACCTACCTAAGGAGACAAAAGTCATGTATGCAGAAAATCATAAGACAGTGATGAAGGAAATTAAAGATGATTCAAATAGATGGAGAGGTATACCATGTTCTTGGATTGGAAGAAAAATATTGTGAAAATGATTCTACTACCTAAAGCAATCTACAGATACAATGCAATCCCTATCAAACTACAACTGGCATTTTTCACATAACTAGAACAAAAAATTTCACAATTTGTGTGGAAACACAAAAGACCCCAAATAGCCAAAGCAATCTTGAGAAAGAAAAATGGAGTTGGAGGAATCAGGCTCCCTGATTTCAGAATATACTACAAAGCTACAGTAATCAAGACAGTATGATACTGGCACAGAAACAGAAAGATAGATCAATGGAAGAGGATAGAAAGCCCAGAGGTAAACCCACGCACATATCATCACCTTATCTTTGATAAAGGAGGCAAGAATATACAGTGCAGAAAAGACAGCTTCTTCAATAATTGGTGCTGGGAAAACTGGACAGCTACATGTAAAAGAATGAAATTAGAACACTCCCTAACACTGTATACAAAAATAAGCTTACAATGGATTAAAGACATAAATGTAAGGCCATACACAATCAAACTTTTATTGGAAAATACAGGCAGAACACTCTATGACATACATCACAGGAAGACCCTTTTGGACCCACCTCCTAGAGAAATGGAAATAAAAACAAAATAAACAAATGGGTCCTAATCAAACTTAAAAGCTTTTGCACAGCAAAGGAAACCATAAACAAGGTGAAAAGACAAACCTCAGATTGGGAAAATAATTTGCAAATGAAGCAACTGACAAAGGATTAATTTCCAAAATTTACAAGCAACCCATGCAGCTCAATATCAAAAACAACAAACAACCCAATCCATAAATGGGCAGAAGATATAAATAGACATTTCTCCAAATAAGATATACAGATTGTCTGTATATAACAGACACATGAATGAATGCTCAACATCATTAATCTTAGAGAACTGCAAATCAAAACTAAAATGAGATATCATCTCAGACCGTTCACAATGGCCATCATCAAAAAATCTACAAACAATAAATGCTGGAGAGGGTATGGAGAAAATGGAACCCTCTTGCACTCTTGGTTGGAATGTAGATTGATACAGCCACTATGTAGAACAGTATGGAGGTTCCTTAAAAAATTAAAAATAGAACTACCATACAACCCAGCAATCCCACTTCTGGCCATACACCCTTAGAAAACCATAATTAAAAAAGAGTCATGTAACAAAATGTTCACTGCAGCTCTATTTACAATAGCCAGGACAGGGAAGCAACCAAAGTATCCATCCACAGATGAATGGATAAAGAAGATGTGGCCTATGTATATAATGGAAAATTTTACTCAGCCATAAAAAGGAAGGAAACTTAGTTATTTGTAGTGAGGTGGATGGACCTAGAGACTGTCATACGGAGTGAAGTAAGTCAAAAAGAGAAAAAACAAGTACCATACGCTAACACATATATATGTAATATAAAAAAAAAAATAGGTCATGAAGAACCTGGGGCAAGATGGAAGTAAAGATGCATGCAAACCTACTAGAGAATGGACTTGAGGATACGGGGAGTGAGATGGGTAAAGTGGGACAAAGTGAGAGAGTGGCATGTACTTATATACACTACCAAACATAAAATAGATAGCTAGTGGGAAGCAGCTGCGTAGCACAGGGAGGTCAGCTCAGTGCTTTGTGAACACCTAGAGGGGTGGGATAGGAAGGGAGGGAGATGCAAGAGTGAAGAGATTTGGGGACATATGTATATGTATAACTGATTCACTTTGTTATAAAGCAGAAACTAACACACCATAGTAACACAATTATACTCTAATAAAGATGTTAAAAAAAAAAAAAGAAAAGAAAGCTGGAGTAGCATACTCCTATCAGATAAAATAGACTTTAAAGAATGTTACAAGAGACAAGGAAGGACACTACATAATGATCAAAGGATCAATCCAAGAAGAATATATAGGAATTATAAATGTATATGTACATAACAGAGGAGCACCTCAATACATAAGGCAACTGCTAACAGCTATAAAAGAGGAAATCAACAGCAATACAATAATAATGGGGGACTTTGACACCCCACTTACACCAATGGACAGATCATTCAAACAGAAGATTAATAAGGAAACACAAGCTTTAAATGGCACAATAGACCAGATAACTTTAATTGATATTTATAGGACATTCTATCCAAAAAGAGCAGATTACACTTTTTTCTCAAGTGTGCACAGAACATTCTCCAGGATAGACCACATTTTGGATCACAAATCAAGCCTCAGTAAATTTAAGAAAATTGAAATCATATTAAGCATCTTTTTGGACCACAACACTATGAGATTAGACATCAATTACAGGGGAAAAAAAAGAGATAAAAACACAAACACATGGAGGCTAAATAATACATCACTAGGTAACCAAGAGATCACTGAAGATATCAAAGAGGAAATCAAAAAATACCTAGAGACAAATGACAATTAAAACATGATGATCCAAAACCTAAGGGATGCAGCAAAAGCAGTTCTAAGAAGGAAGTTTAAAGCAATACAATCCTACCACATGAAATAAGAAACATCTCAAATAAACAGTCTAAACTTACACCTGAAGGAACTAGAGAAAGAAGAACAAACAAAACCCAAAGTTACTAGAAGGAAAGTAATCATAAAGATCAGAGGAGAAATAAATGAAATGGAAACAAAGAAAACAATAGAAAAGATCAATAAAACTAAAGGCTGGTCTTTGATAAGGTAAACAAAATTGATAAACCTTTAGACAGACTTATCAAGAAAAAGAGGGAGAGGACTCAGATCAATAAAATTAGAAATGGAAAAAGGAGATGTTACAACAGAAAACACAGAAATACAAAGCATCCTAAGAGACTACTACAAGCAACTCTATGTCAATAAAATGGACAACCTGGAAGAAATGGACAAATTCTTAGAAATGTACAACCTGCCAAGACTGAATCAGGAAGAAATAGAAAATATGAACAGACAAATCACAAGCACTGAAATTGAAACTGTGATTAAAAATCTTCCAACAAGGGCTTCCCTGGTGGCGCAGTGGTTGAGAGTCCGCCTGCCAATGCAGGGGACACGGGTTCGTGTCCCGGTTTGGGAGGATCCCACATGCCGCGGAGTGGCTGGGCCCGTGAGCCGTGGCCTCTGAGCCTGCGCGTCCAGAGCCTGTACTCCGCAGCGGGAGAGGCCACAACAGTGAGAGGCCTGCGTACCGCAAAAAAAAAAAAAAAAAAAAAATCTTCCAACAAACAAAAGTCAAGGACCAGATGGCTTCACAGGTGAATTCTATCAAACATTTAGAGAAGAGCAACATCCATTCTTCTCAAACTCTTCCAAAATATAGCAGAGGGAGGAACACTCTGAAACTCATTCTATGAGACCACCTTCACCCTGATACCTAAAGCAGATAAAGATTCAACAAAAAAAGAAAATTACAGACCAATATCACTGATGAATATAGTTGCAAAAATCCTCAACATAATACTAGCAAAGAGAATCTAACACCACACTAAAAGGATCATACACCATGACCAAGTGGGATTTATCCCAGATATGCAAGTCTTCTTCAATATACAAAAATCAATCAATGTGATACACCATATCAACAAACTGAAGAACAAAAACCATATGATCATCTCAATAGATGCAGAAAGAGCTTTTGAGAAAATTCAACACCCATGTATGATAAAAACTCTCCAGAAAGTGGGCATAGAGGGAACCTATCTCAACATAATAAACGCCATATACAACTAACCCACAGCCAACATCGTTCTCAATGGTGAAAAATTGAAAGCATTTCCTCTAAGATCAGGAACAAGACAAGGATGTCCACTCTTGCCACTATTTTTCAACATAGTTTTGGAAGTCCTAACCATGGCAATCAGAGAAGAAAAAGAAATAAAAATGAATCCAAATTGGAAAAGAAGAAGTAAATCTGTCACTGTTTCCAGATTACATGATACTATACATAGAGAATCTTAAATATGCCATGAGAAAACTACTAGAGCTAATCCATAAATATAGCAAAGTTGCAGGATACAAGATTAATGCATAGAAATCTTTTGCATTCCTATACACTAAAAACAAAAGACCAGAAAAAGAAATAAGGAAACAATCCCATCCATCAATGCAACAAAAAGCATAAAATACCTAGGAATAAACCTACTTAAGGAGGTAAAAGACCTGTACTCAGAAAATTATAAGACACTGATGAAAGAAATCAAAGATGACACAAACAGATGGAGAGATATACCATGTTCTTGGATTAGAAGAATCAATATTGTGAAAATGAGTATACTACCCAAAAAATCTACAGATTCAATGGAATGCCTATCAAATGACCAATGGCATTTTTTACAGAACTAGAACAAAAAAATCTTAAAATTTGTATGGAGACACAAAAGACCCTGAATAGCCAAAGCAATCTTGAGGGAAAAAAACAGAGCTGGAGGAATCAGGCTCACAGACTTCAGACTATACTACAAAGCTACAGTAATCAAGACAGTATGGTACTGGCACAGAAACAGAAATATAGATCAATGGAACAGGATAGAAAGCCTAGAGATAAACCCACACACCTATGGTCAACTAATCTATGACAAAGGAGGCAAGGATATACAATGGAGAAAAGACAGTCTCTTCAATAAGTGGTGCTGGGAAAACTGGACAGCTACATGTAAAAGAATGAATTTAAAACACTCCTTACACCATATACAAAAATAAACTAAAAATTGATTAAAAATCTAAAAGTAAAACCAGGCACTATAAAACTCTTAGAGGAAAAATTAGGAACAACACTCTTTGAGATATATAACAGCAAGATCTTTTTTGAACCACCTCCTAGAGAAATGGAAATAAAAACAAAAATAAACAAATGGGACCTAATGAAAGTTAAAATCTTTTGCACAGCAAAGGAAACTATAAACAAGATGAAAAGACAGCCCTCAGAATGGGAGAAAATATTTGCAAATGACTCAACGGACAAAGGATTAGTCTCCAAAATATATAACCAGCTCATGCAGCTCAATATTACAAAAAACAAACAACCCAACCATAAAATGGGCAGAAGACCTAAATAGACATTTTTCCAAAGAAGACATACAGATGGCCAAGAGCCATATGAAAAGCTGCTCAACATCACTAATTATTAGTGAAATGCAAATCAAAACTACAATGAGGTATCACCTCACAATGGTTAGAATGGGCATCATCAGAAAATCTACAAACAACAAATGCTGGAGAGGGTGTGGAGAAAAGGGAACCCTCTTTCACTGTTGGTGGGGATATAAGTTGATACAGCCACTATGGAAAACAGAATGGAGGTTCCTTAAAAAACTAAAAATAGAATTACCATATGACCCAACAATCCCACTACTGGGCATATACCCAGAGAAAACCATAATTCAAAAAAACACATGCTCCCCAATGTTCATTGCAGCACTATTTACAATAGCCAGGTCATGGACGCAACATAAATGCCCATTGCCAGACGAATGGATAAAGAAGGGGTGGTTCATATATACAATGGGATATTACTCAGCCATAAAAAGAACGAACTTAGGCCATTTGTAGAGACGTGGATGGACCGAGAGACTGTCATACAGAGTGAAGTAAGTCAGAAGGAGAAAAACAAATATTGTATATTAACACATATATTTGGAATCTAGAGAAAGGTACAGATGAACAGGTTTGCAAGGCAGAAGTAGAGACACAGATGTAGAGAACAAACGTATGGTCACCAAGGGGGGAAAGTGGCAGGGGGTGATGGTGGTGGTGTGATGAATTGGGAGATTGGGATTGACATGTATACACTGATGTGTATAAAATGGATGACTAATAAGAACCTGCTGTATAAAAAATAAATAAATAAAATTCAAAAAAAAAAAAAGTACACAAAGATTCAACACCATAAATATACTCTTTCCAGCTTTCTCTCTCTCCACACTTGCCCTGAATTGTCCCTGTATTTTCCTGACCTTACATTCTGCTCCACCTGTTCCCTCTGCTTGGGGACATATCTACCTATCAAATTCCCATCCACTCTGCATGAGTGAATGCCCTTCAGTGTAATGTGAATACACAGATTCCCCTGATGGCAGGGGAGGTAAACAGCCTTGACAGCTCCTGGATATCAGTCTAATAGATTTTGAATGATGTTCTCTCATTGAAGAGACTCTATACAGCACAACTTCAAGTCAGAAACCAGAGGACTGAAGACGCCTACTGGTCAAGAAAAGTTATCCCATATTCTGGGCCCCTGATGCCTACTCCAGGTGGACTAAGATAAGAGTTGATTCCCAGGCATAGCCCTTTCCTGATAGGTGCTTCCATTTATGAAGTCCTATGTGTGAGCTCTCACCAAAATATCTTCTGAATGCTTCCTCTCATCATCTCCACTGTATCTGGGTACTAGCTACACTTCCCCAACCTCTACCATCTTAGTCCTAGCCACCATCAGCTCCTACCTGAACTTATCTGAACTACTGCAGCTGCCTCCCTACTAGTCCCTTTTCTTCCATTATAATCCTCCAGACCAGTTAATTCCACACAAAAGAATCAGAATAATTAAAACCTACTTATGGTTTCCCATTGCACTGATCATGAATCTAATGATAACTCTCATGATCTAGCTTCTGCCAGTTTCTCTGATTTCATCTTATACTTCCCTCCCTCTGCCCACTATCCTCCAGCCACACTGGCCTGTTCCTCAACATTGCAAGCTGTCTTTTTTTGTGGACTTCTCACTCACAGTATCTTCTGCTGGAAACACATTCCTCTTGCAGCTTCACCTGGTTGGTCACTTCTCAGCAAACAAGGCTCAACTCAAAGGTCACCTCTCAGAGAACTTCCCTGGCCCTGTTAGCTAATGCTCCTCTTTCTCATCATATCAGACCATTTTCTTCAGACCGCTTAACCTTATTTGAAATTAATTTATTTTAATTGAGCACATCATTAGATATCAAGAAATTGCTGTTAAATGAATGAATTTAGCATAGTGATTAAGACTCAAGCTCTGGAGCTAGTCTTCCTGAGTGAGTCTCAGCTCTGACATTTGGCATCTATGTATCTGTGGGCAAGACACTTATTCTTTTTGTGACTCAGTTTCCTCATCTGTAAAATGGGGATACTAATAGCACCTACTTTATAGGGTTGTTGTCAAGATTAAATAAGTTCATGCATGCGATAGAGAGGAACAGTGCATATGTGGAACATAATATCCACTCAGAAAAGTCAGCTCACAATTTAAAGAATTACATTTAAATTTCTAACCATGATTCAAGCTGAAAAGCATTTCAGTAACTACCTAAGTTTATAAAATGCTTAAGGTTTTAGGTGGAACCAAAACACTTAGTGATCATTATATGTAAAATTTTAGGCCCCTGAATTGTTAACACAAGCTGTTGTTCAGGATTCTAACTTTTTCTTCATTAATTATTTATCCAAGAAAATTTTACAGAATTATTATATGTAATAGTTTGCACTAGGTTCTAAAATGGATGGATTGCCCATAGACTTGAGAACAGATGTAAACAACATTTACAGTACAACGAATGGCAAAAACTGAATCCAGAACCATGGGAACACTGAAGAGGGAGCATGGAGAAAGAAGCACCTATCCCAACTCTCCTTGGGAGTGGGGATGGGTGGTCAGGAATTGTTCGTGACCCTTGCAAGGCAGGCTCTAGCCTTGGGCTGCTTGATATTTTGTGAGCACCTGTGGATTCTCCACTGTGGGCAATAACACAACACAGGGAACATGCCGTCACTTCATGAGTGCATAACCAGGAAAGAATGCAGGGATGTTTGTTCTACCCAGCAGCATGTGAATAAATATGCCACACATATGTATTTACACAAATGCAGAATTATAGGCTTGCTCCAGAGAGGGAAGGAGAAGAGTGTTGAAACCTGATGGCATATCAAGCATTTCCTGAGGGATGTTGTCTGTCAGTCTGTTTGTGCTGGCGGATTGGAAATCACATGTGGCTTTCAGTTGTAGAGAGGAAAAAGTATTTGCATATAAAACTGGGATTTTTTTTTTTTTTTTGTATAATGCTTAACACGAGCCACTTAAGCAATCATATAATATTTCTGGGCAAGTTTTTGAGCACAAGTTTCTGGAAGAGCTTCTGAAGGCCATCTTCTTGGATTTCCCTTTCTTTCCTGGCCCTGGCCCTCTGTCAGGGATGGGGTTTGTTCCAGCTGAACATCCCCTTCCCATTTCCCTATTGCAGGGAGATGACTGAAGGAATTTCTGGCCCCACCCACTGCCAGAACAGCGCACACACTGACACGAGCCTCAGGCTCTGCCTCCTACTTCTTGGAGGAAGGTGCACACCCCTTGAAAGTGTGGTTCTAATTTCTTCCAACAGCTTCTCTTGTAAACCATGCTCATAGAACGTTTTCAGTGAATAAATTTCTCCACCTTGTTATAGGATTTGACCTAATAACGACTTATGTGATCCGAGAAGGGAAAAAACAGAATAGGAATATTCAAATCTTCATTCTGACAATAAGCAGAATGAATAGGTTTCCATAGTCAAAGCAAAGCTGAGAATTCATTACAAGAGAAAGAATGACAAGTGAAGCTGGCCTGGGAGGCTCAGGTGAATAATGCTAATCCTTGACCTCTCTGATGCGTGGGCAGCGCCACAGGTAGGGAGGAATAGTGCAGTCCAGATGTGCTCTGATTTAATTCATACAGGGAGAAGCCTCTCTTGTTAATAACACCCCTTCTTCTGGTTTCTCATTATTATTATTTCCTAACAATGGTACCTGAAACAGCCACATTTATTATATAATAATATAATATACTTTTATATTAATATATAAGGATAAGCACTGTGAAAATGCCATTTTATCTATGAGAGGTAAATATAACAATGACTGATATTACTTCAGACTAACGTTCAGGCATATTTATTCAGTCAGTGAGGGCTTGGGACCCTGGGTGACTAAACTCAGTGGAAAATAGGATGAACAAACAACTTGGGGCCCTCGTGGAGTAGGCAGCCAGGAGCGACCCAACATTCTGCAATCTTTCATACCACCGAACTCAGGGTTGTTAAGAATTGGGAAGAGTCTGAGATTTTGCCCTACTTGTAAGCTATCAAGAGACATGTGATTCCTGAGTGAGAGAAAAATGACTTTTTGACTCATGGAACAGCAGGAGCTGTTGGGTTTGCATTGTTTCTTCTTGTCACCCAGGTCTCATGGGGAGAGTACACATGCAAGTGGGTTTTGGTCATATCTGAGTGACCCTGAAGTTAGCAAATTCCAATAATCTGTAATAAGTTGTAAGCAAACCTGTCTAAACTTTGCCCCAAAGGAGATATTATCTTTATTATCCTGGACAACAGACAAATTTGTTCTCTTCTCTGGAGTGAGATACTAGCTGTACCCTTCAAAGCTGTTCAATGGCATCCTTGAAAAGATAGCCTAGAACAAAAGATGGTCAATGTTTCTGTTTGCCAGATGTGCAGAAATTTCAGCGATCCATGGAGAATTATTTTCTAACAATGGTGGCAATGTGTACTAGAAACAAGGCACATGGAGAGTAGGTGAATCAACCTCGGGCCAAATCCAGCTCCACCATTATTATTTAGCATCTTTCAAGGAAATTACTTAAATTCCCAGAATTTCAGTTTCCTCATCTATGAAATAGAGAGGATATTATCTATCATGTAGAGATACTATAAGAATTCAATAAGTTTGTCTGCAAAGTACATGGTAACTATGATTACATATGTATATTAAACAGGTAATGTATAATATTATACTCTAAATTTTAAATATAATGCCATATATTACTTTATTTTGCACTTCTTATTAACATAGATTACATTTTTGTTTTGGCTAATAAATCTAGTTAGCTTTGACCTGTCATTTAACTTGTTTATATTGAACCCAGTAAAGACCCCTGACAAGAAGACAGGATACCTGGGTTCCAAGCCTACCACAAACCAGCTGTATAGCTTCAGTGAGTCACTGAAGCTCACTGGTTAAGGGAAGAGTTTGGACAAAAATGAATGCCAGGCCTGAGCAATGGGTAGTGACTGCCTGGAGAGTGGTGCTGAGAAAAACTGTTAGCCAGTAACTAGGCTCAGCGGGAAAGCGTGCCCATGATGAGCTACCATATCTTTGATGTGCAGCCACATCTTTGAGGTGCAGGCCTGGGCTGGAGGGGGTGGAAATGTGGTAGCATCCTTGCCTTTGCTTTGTATCTAACAGTTGCTAAGTTACTACATGTTGATTCATTAAATGATGAATAACAAGGTTTCTGGAATTCAGTGTCAAGGATGTAAAACATGGAGCCATGAATGATGGTCAGGGGAGGAGAGTGGCAAAGAACCGCTTCACAATTTCATTTTGGGATGAGGAGAGGTCTTTTTTTAGTTAGGTCATGACCTCTAAGCCAGGTTAAGTACTTGTGGAAATTCCCAACTGTTATCAAGCTGTATGTGGAGCCCAGCTGGCTTTATTTCAAATGACCTGGTATGTTGATGCTGCCTCTGGTTTCTCCTGGGTTCCAAATTACTCCTTTGAAACATCTGCTCAAGCCGTTTAATGGCCACAATTAAACGGTCCCAGAGGCTGACCTTTAGACATGTCAGTGGTTAATTGAGCCAAATGCCCTGGGGTCTGCCATCTTTGGCAAAGCCTTGCAAGTCCAATGTGGCTCGATCTTTTGTTTGGTTTCCCAGTATATCTTTCAAGGGGAAATCTTACTTCCAATCACACTAGTAGAAATGTCAAAAACCTGGGGATGAGACAAGACTGCTGAGGAAGTTCCAAGGTCTTTGTAACAAAAAAAAATCTTGGAAATGGCAAGTTTGAAGTTCTTTCAAAATTGTCTGGCCTTATTAAATAGTTTAACGAGTAGAACCAAGCTTTTGCTGGAAAAGGGAAGAGAATTAGTGACTAGAACTTAGTGTTTTCATCAATAATTCAATTAATATTGAATGAATGACCAATAGATAGCAGAGTGCTTCAGATATGAGGAGATAGCCTTGGAAAATGGACCAGAATGTCAGTCCATAAGAACAGAGATAGTTTTTGTGTGGTTCACTGCATTTTCCCAAATGCCTAGAATGCTGCCTCATGTATAATTGATGATCAGTTAATAATTTTTGAATAAATGAGTGGACAAAAGCTCTACCTTCATTGAGCTCACAATCTAGTAAGTACATGAAAAGATGTTTATCGTTCATGATGAGTTCTGTGAAGGAAAGAAGTGTTATGATGTCATGTGATAGAGACTGAACTGGGAGGGGAGGTGATGAGAGATTCAGGAAAGCCTCTCTGAAAGTTGTATTTGAGCTGAGAGACACATGACAAGGAGGAGCCCTCTGTGAGAAGACTGTGGGGTTGGAGAGGAGATTTCCAAGCAGACAACAGCAATAGGTGAAGTCCCTGAGGAAGGAAATACGTGTGTGTTACAGAAACAGGAGGGTGAATGTGAAGAGAGACTATTAGTGAGGTCGGGAGTGGTGAAAGATTTAATCTCAGTGGCGGGAAGGAGCGCATGAAATAGAATATCCTAATCATGTTAGGTTGTACTCGACGTACTAGTCTGCCAGGACTGTGAACAACTTACATCAAACCAGATGGCTTAAAACAACAGAAATCCATTTTCTCACAATTCTGGAGGCCAGAATTCTGAAATCAAGGTGTTGGCAGTGTTGGTTCGTTCTGGAGGCTCTGAGGGAAAATCTGTCCTGTACCTCTGTCCTAGTTTCTAGTGGCTTTTGGTAATCCTTGCTGCCCTTTGCTTTGCACATATCACTCCAGTCTCTGCCTCTATCTTCATACAGTCTTCTCCATGTTTCTTCTCTCTCTGTCTTCTCCTCATCTTGTAGGATATTTGTCATTGGATTTATGGTCCACCTGGATAATCAGATCATCTAGGATGATCTCATCAAGATATTCTTAACTTAGTTACATCTACAAAGACCTTTCTTCCAAATAAATTTATATTCACAAGTTCTCAGGAGACATATTTTGTGGGAGAGGAGCACCATTCAACCTGCTACACTCTATTTGCAATGGAAAGCCATTAGAGAGTGTTATGCAGAGGAGTGACATAAGATTTATACCTTTCTGGGTGAGAAGGCTAGAAGATCCTGGCAGTGAAAGATGAGGTGTTTGGAGATTGTCCCTTCTATGTGGAAGCAGGAGTGGCTGGAAAGTCTGAGTTGAGAGCTGGACCAGGGTGTTAGTGTCAAGGCAATGTGAGAGACATGTCTGGGTTGAAATAGGGGCAGTGGCACCAAGGCAGCATCTCAGGCCCAGATATAGTTGGTCTAACATTACACAGATGTCAGGTCTTTGGCTGGAAATCAGTCAGGCCTTTTTCTTTTTATGCTCCTTATTGCCCCACTCATGGGTCCCAGCAGGCCTCCTTTTCTTCTGAGTGAGGTTGCACTGAGCACTCAAACTTGCTGCTTTTCTGCCTCACACATATTAGGTCCTGCCACTTCCTACACCGAATTTCCATCAATCTCAATGCTCCACCACAAAAGACTGTGGAACTCTGGCTTCTTTTCGTACATTGCCCTTCTGGTAGGCTTTGGAGTCTCCTGTGTTCATTGCCTGTCTGCCACAAGCTGAGATTGCCATAGACAGGATAAAAGGCCCCTCCTTTTTTTCTAACTAAAAATTAGATCTTGGCTAGGAGTTTTTACTTTCCCCCTGTGGAAGCATTTCCAATAGTACCCATGGGTAGCTTCCTTTAGAAGAGGAAGAAAAAAAAAAAAAAAACAACAAAAACCTACCATTAAGTAAATAGTATGGACCAAAACTTGTCTTTCACAATTTGCAAGCCTTTTCCAGAGGCATGGAAACAAAGGTGGGATTTACAACTGGGAATTAAATGTGGAATTTAAGCATTTATTTTCTTTCTTTTTTTAAATAGAAGTTCTATATTTTAATATAGTCTAACTTATTTTTTTATGTTTAGTATTATTTTGGGGTCCTACTTAAGAATTTTACCTACTCCAAGGACACAAAGATATTCTGTTTTTGTACAGTTTTGAAAGTTAGGTTTTCTTTCCAGTTTAATTGAGATATAATTGACATACAGCACTGTATGAGTTTAAGGTGTACAGCATAATGGTTTGACTTAATATATCAAGAAATGATTACTACAATAAGTTTAGTTCGCATCCATCATCTCAAATAAATATCAAAAAGAAAAAACAAAGAAAAAGAAAAAAATGTGTTTTCTTTGTGATGAGAACTCTTAGGATCTCCTCCCTTAAGAACTTTTACATACACCACACAGCAGTGTCTGAAATAGTTTCCTTTGGCAACCTTAATTGCAAAGTCTTAGGTAGGGCTACTGAGACTGACTCCTTGTCAGTCCAGCTGTGTAATTTGTGGGAGAGAAAGAGCAATCTTTTGTGGTGTAGCAAGAGTCTCAGTGCTCTGGGGAAATATGGACTTTTTCTGAAATTATGATTTTCCCTCTTTGCAGATTCCTTACATGGTACAGAGGAGTCCTCAAATGATGAGTACTTTTGTTTTAACTCTTTTTCAGCTGCAAGTAATAGAAAAAAACTAGTCAAATAAGGAATTTAATGAGTAATGTAATTGTACAGCTGAGGCAGTACAAGGTCCCAGGTGCTCAAACATGGGGTCTGGAATATAATTTCTTTCTGTTAGTTTCACTCTTTCTATGCCAATCATACTTAGACAATTCTCACTTCATGGTGACAACCAGGACACCAGACCTCCCACTCCACAGCATTGTCATTCCTTCTGACTGACTCATCCTGGACCATTACTTCTGTCTAGAGGATGGCAGTGTTGACTGCCTGGGCTAGAGTCTCCTGGCTTCCCCTGGAGCTGTGAGTGATGTCAGCACTGTAGGAAATGCATAGACTAAGAGGTGAGAAGAGTGATTTCTCAGAAGGAAATCAGGGTGCTGTTAACAAAATGAGGGAATGAACATGATGAAGCAAAATACCAACAATAGCAGCAGGCATGTGTCCGTTCACTAGCTGGGTGATCTTGGGCAAACTGTCTAGACCTTGTTCCTGTTTCTTCATCTCTAAAATGGACATAATGATATGTGTACCTTCTCTGCAGAGTAATTAAGAAGATTAGGTAAGTCAATAACTATGAAGCACATAGAACAGTGTTTGGCCACATCTGCATTAGTTTTATTATTCACTTATTTATTTTTAATGGGAACATTGTCCCTGCTGAGTTTTACATAGACAAAAGTCAAGCTATTTATTTTATTGAGCAGATCTGAGCCAGAAAGTTATTGGAATTCGTATCGATGCACACAGGACTAGGGAGCAAACAGACATTTCAAAAGGGAGATGAAATATATCCTGATTCCTACCACTTATTACCATGTCCATTGCTGCCCCCTTTGTCAAACCACATAATCACTCAGTGGATTTCTGAAGCATCCTCTTCTCTGATCTCCCGGCTCTGCTCTTAACTCCTCACAGTCCAATCACCACATCACAGACCAAGTAATATTTCTAAGGTATATATCTCTAGCTGAGTATCTTCCAGTGGTTCCCCAATAGAAACCAGAACGCATGAACCTCAGTTCCTAATTTTCATGGCCCGGCCCATTTCTACCTCTATAACACTGCTTTGCTGTGCCCACGGTCCTTCACTTTGCAGCCTCCTTCTGTGTCTTACACGTGCCAAGCTCATTCTCGTCTCTTTTTAAAATGCTCTTTCCTTAGATCTTCAAGTGACTGTTTCCATGTCACCATTCTGATCTCAAACTGAATGCCAGCTCCATGAAGATACTTTTCTTATCAGCAAAGTATTTTTCCTCCCTGCTTCAGTAATTGTCTATATTATTTTACTTCTTCTGTACCTCTTAATACTTGAATTTGTCTTATTTACTTTTTGATTCCTTCTTCCAGAACAAAATTTTTGAAGAGGTGAAAATGTAGTGAAGAATTACCTAAGACAGGTATAGAGAATGAGCTTCATGTTTGGGGCTGCTTTCCTGGGACATTTGCTCATACCTGAGAAGACAGCTGAGAATTTGAGAGGTTCAACAAAAACTCTGCCAGTCTGTGAGTCACAGAAAGAGAGAGAATCCCCTTGCTTTGTGTTGGAGCTCCGAAAACTGCACAACAGGAGTAAATGTGAAATGGAAGAGACAACAGTTCAGCTTTAAGACATCTTTATCACTGAAATTGAATTGAGGTCATTGTTAGTGCCCCTAAGTGTTCTGTAGACACAAATGTAAATCTGGTCTAGAGAAAGATATTATCCTAGGCTTCAAAATATTTCTCTGCACAATTTTTTTGAATACAATTTCAATCATCAATAAAAAGTAACCACGGATATAAAGAAACATGACAACAAGAATGAAAATCAATAAGGAAAAATAAACAATAGGAAAAGATTCACAAGAGTTCCAGATATCTGAGTATGAGACACAAACTTTAAAATAACTTTTCTATGTTCAAAGACATAAGAAAAGATTAAAAACTTCACTAGAGAATGGGAAACTATTAAAAAAAGAAACAAAACTAAAAATTAAAGTATTTAAAATTAAGAATTCAATGATTAGATTTAACAGCAGATTCAGCTAGAGGGAGAATTAGTGGACTGGAATATATGGCAGAAGAAAATGAGAGAAAAATGGATGGAAAATACAATGACAAAAGTAAGAGGCATAGAGGTTTAACTGAGTAGGCATAATATAATGCAGACGGAAGTCCCTGGAAGAAAGGAAATATAATGGACCAACATTTCTCACCTTAATTACTGGGTCTCTCTGCTGTCAGGTTGGTTTCTACTTCCATCCATAACACTGCCAGAGTGAGGATTTTAAAGTAATACCTTAGTGCTTAAGAATATTGATTTTAAGTTTTGTCTTCATCACTAATTAAATGTATAAATTTGGTCAGGATCTTTAATCTCTTTGAGCTTCAATTTACTCTTCTGTAAATGGTTATAATTACATCTAGCTCCCAGGCTTACTTTAAGAATTTAGGTAAGCTTATACATCTATATTTATCTATCTGTATAGCTATCTACATATCCATGTAGATAGATAAATATAGATATATAGTATTTGGCATAATAAATAATAAATAAATAGCAGCAGGTTATCATTTGCTAATATTCATATCTAAACCCCTGCTTTCACCCAACTTCTGGTCCATGACAAGCTGCTTTACATCCAGGGTATTTGTATATATATATATATATATATGTGTGTGTGTGTGTGTGTGTGTGTGTGTGTGTGTGTGTGTAATTATATATATATATACCCATATGTATGTGTGTGTATATATATATATATATATATATATATATATAATTTTTTATGGTAAATTTTTTATTTCTTCACCTCAACCCTCAAATTTTATGTCAACCAGGGTCCCTTTCTCTATATTGGTGGTTCTCAATCTTGTCTGTAATCAAGCTCATCTGTGTTTTATATAAATACAGGTGCCAGGGTTCTACCTAGAAATTCTGATTCAGAACATTTGGATATTTACTTTTTACAAAAAATTTCCCCATGCATGTCTGAATGATAATCCAAATTATCTACTGTGCTCTATAGAGTTTCTTTGGGGGCACAGTTTCTTTGAGTGGTCTCAAACTGTGCTTGTTTTCCTCCAGCACCAGTAGATACCCGAGTCACATTTACAGCCTTGGTTTTCTCTGTGATCTTTCTCCCGAGTTCTATTCTTACACCCACAGCTGCCTGACATGCTCAGAAAAATGCTCACACGTTACATGAAATTTCCCCTCCATCTAATCTTCTCTTTTTTCTATATTCTCAGTGTCAATAAATGACACTATAATCCATTCATTAAGTTAACAATTTAGACTTGAATGTTATTCACAATGTAATGTAATTCATAAGTAACAATAACCTCACAAGAAATTTGTAACTTTTATGGGGAAAAAAATTCACCCATAATCTCACCTGTTATATGCTTTGTTCACAATGCTGTATACATTTTTTAAATTGAGAATTAAAGTGTTTCTATGCTTTCTTTCTAAAATAAGTCAATTCATTGCTTTTGAAAATGTCAGATTCCTAGACCAAGTATATATAAAATTTTATATATGATAAATGAGCCACTAAAATTAATTTGGAGGTGATGGCTTATTCAATAACTGATGTTGGGATAAATGGTTAAGCATTTGGCAAAAATTTTAAATCATATTCCTCTCATACCGTATACTGTAAAAATATTTCAGATGAATTAAATATACAAACTTGACAAAAATTCTAAAAATTAAATATAGCTGTTCTGGGCTGGGAAAGTTCTTTAAAGAATGATACTAAATTCAAGAGTCTTAAGATAAAGAGCAGATAAATTTGACCACATAAGAATTAAAACAAAAAATTTTGTTTAATGAAAATCATTCAGCAATAAAACAACAATAGGCTGGTAAATACTCAACATATATGACTATGCTCTTTAAGATAAAAAGAGCTCATATATGAAAAACATGTATATCACAATAGAAATGAGACAGGCTGGGACCTGGAACCCTTTGCTGTAGTGCTGAAATGCTTGCACGTGGACACACCTCTCCTTGAGCAACAAAATACAAAGAAACTATATGGAACTAAAATTAACTATGTGCACGCGCAGTTGCGACAAATTCTGGACAAAAGATTCAAAAAGACCAAAAAACCCAGCTGTCAATTTTGGAGAGCCTGGAGCAAAAGCAGGAGGTTGGGAGGAAAGGCAGGATACTGCGCATGCCCCCTGCACACAATGCCACCTAAGGGGTGGGCAAACCACCTAAGCCATCCCTCTGGCGTGACCCCTGGACACACTCCCACCCTCACCCCACATAAGGAACAAGCTCGCCCCCACTCAGGGAGTGAGCAAGCAAGGGAACCTGTTGTTTGTTCTTGCTACCCCCTGCTTCAGCAGGCACCCCAATAAAGCCTTGCCTGAATTTCTTGCCTCTGATCAATTTCTATTGATTAAGGAGGCCAAGAACCCTGGTTGGTAACAGAAATACGTGAGGAGTAGAATATGCAAACTATATAGTCAGATAATGAAATATATATGCAAAATATATAGTCAGGAAAAATATTACAAATGATGTAATATTTATTTATCAAATTGACAAAGATAAAAAAATGGGACAATAGCCCTGTGTACGAGCAACTGTCAATTGCTGTAATCTTTTGGTGGACATGTAAATTGATACAACCTCTCTTAAGGGCAATTAGACATTACATATCAAAGGTTAAGACATATCAATCTTTGATCGTGCAATTTGATTTATAGGAATTTACCTAAAAATAACTGGTTAAGTGAACAAAAATATATGCACAAGAATATTGATCAAACTTACCTTTTTTTCATTGAAGTATAATTGATTTACAATTACTATATTAGCTTCAGGTGAACAACTTAGTGATTCAATATTTTTATAGATTATACTCCATTTAAAGTTATTACAAAATAATGGCTATATTTCTCTGTGCTATACAATATATCCTTGTTGCTTATTTATTTTACACGTAGTAGTCAGTGCCTCTTAACTTAAACTTAGCTCTTAATATCAAAAATATGAATAACGTACTTCAATTAAAGATTAGAGGTGTTTAAATTAAACAATATACAAGGAAGAATAATAATTTTATAGACATGAAAAGAATATAATAAAAGAAAGACACAAATGGTGGTTTGATTCCTCTTTAAAAAATAATAACTGTGATATATTCTATAATGTTCCCAATGGTTTCCTTTGTACAGCGGTGTTATATAAAGGTTTTATTGCGTTCTATTGCAGTCTACATTTTCCTTATTTTGTCCAATGAACATGAATTATTTTATTATTAGAAAGCATAATAAATGTCTTTACCAGAAAAAATAAAGTTGAAGCTCATCTTGGAATCTAGACCTTATTTTTGTTGTAATGCTGGTAGTGGCAGCTAAAAATTTAGAATATTGTTCTATCAGACTGCCCTAAACATATGTTGACAGGATAGAAAGGTGAAAAGCCAGTTAAGTTTCAAAGATCCATTTATGCTCACTTTCTAGAAAGAGAAAAGGCAAAGCAAATGGAAGATGAACTGATACATATATTGATTGTTTAATATGTGACAGGTATAGTGTTAGGTATCTGACATGCTTAGTCATTTGGTGGTAGGAATGTAGTCACATTTAGGAAATGGGCATTGCCTGCTACCCAAGCAGAAGAAATTAACTCAAAATCCAGAAATGATTTTCAGTAACTACCAACTGGAGTCAAAATAGAATCTCTGCAATCAAATTTTTAAAAAGGCTTATTATCATACTTATCTAAAGGTGGCGTGTGTTTTAATTGGCAATTAAGGCATGCCTATGGGGCCTGGGGATGACATCTGGGAACACGGGCAGGTGGAATGCCAGAGAAAACCACTTGTTCTTTTAATCTGGACCCCAGGAATTGCGCAAGGTGTGTGTCAATTTCCTTAGGAGAACCGGAGTCCTTTAGTTGTGTTTTAATCTAACCTATTCACTTGACATATCTATTCTAATTGGTATTACTTTGCAAATTGCTAAAAATATGAAAATACTAGTGATTGCCTCTCATTAAGATTCAGGAGCCTCCTGTGAGGGAGATAAAACTCAACAGCTGGCTTTTCCCCACCTAGGCTCACAAGAGAATTATCTAAGTTGCCTCACAAGTTATTCGTAGTTGTGAAGAAGACCCAAATATAAGATTTAGAATAATGCTTTTTTAACTTCAATGGCATCAACCACAGCAGACAGAATAGAGTTAAGTGAAAAGTTGACAAAATATTTTTCTTCATTGAACTTGCCATCTCTTCTGACCTACCCCATCAGTTGTAGATGTATTTTGAGCAGTAGCTTCCCCAGCCTTTGAACACTGGAAGCCATAAAACCAAATGACCTGAAGCAAAACAAAAGCTTCTTTGAATCTTGTCTTCAAATCTGCAAATTGAGGGGAATGATAATACATACCTCACATGACTATAATGAGGATTAAATGAGATAATCAGGGAAAAGTAAATCAAAATTTAATTTCATTTTCTCCAATAATATTGGCAAAAATTAAAAAAAAACTAGTTAAATATGAGCTTCTCAACACTCTTTTTTTTTTTTTTTTTTTTTGGCGATACGCGGGCCTCTCACTGCTGTGGCCTCTCCCATTGTGGAGCACAGGCTCCGGACGCGCAGGCTCAGCGGCCATGGCCCATGAGCCCAGCCACTCCGTGGCATGTGGGATCCTCCCGGACCGGGGCACGAACCCGCGTCCCCTGCATCGGCAGCCAGACTGTCAACCACTGCGCCACCAGGGAAGCCCTCAACACTCTTTTGAAAATTTTTTTCTCCCTCCCTTCCTCATAGTTTACTTTGTTGTTTTTCAACAGTAATCCTGAGTCAGATTATATTTGACCCTCTTTAAATTTTTTGAAGTCCCTTTTTGCCTACTGAGAAGAGCTAAGGTCCTTAATAAGGCATTCAAGACCACCCATACTCTAGATGATGTGATTAAGGGATACATGATGAGCACAGAAAAGATTTCAGAGAAGTAATGAGTAAATATATAGGCAAATGATACAATTTTTTGTAGGCATTTTGTTATCTATACAATGCTTACTCCTTCTGTATTCTGGGATCTCACTGTTGTAATTTGGTAAAACCATGCAACCTGTGATGGAGCCTGATAGAATTTCACAACCTTCTCACACAAGGCATTTCCTCTTATACCATAAGCTTTATATGGAATTGTCATCCACATCACTCTCCCTTGTTTATTCCACTATTATAGCCCATTTAATAATTATTATTTTAATTATTATTAAAAGATAAATGCCTCATTAAAATCTAGGCATTTGATAATTGTTATCTGAGTAAAAACATCAATATTAAAGCACTGTCTTATTCGTGTACTTATTTTGATGCATGACTATCTGGAATGGCAACATGTAAGAATTGTGAACTTTCTATGTGCCAGACTGGGTTCTAGAGTCTGAGTGACAACAGTGAATAAGATTTCTGCTGTTTTGTACTATTGCCTGCATTATTCTTTTTCCTTTCCTTTGGCAATCATGTTTTCCTCTGGGGGATGGAAATCTACTTTTAGACTACATGTTTGGGTAAATTTTTTCCATACCTGAATCTGGAAGGTGGGAGGCATTGAAGTAGTATTGGACAATTGAGACATCATATGCCCCTAGGTGCAGTGATAGTCAAAGATGAGCATGGGACCCAAGCCAAGAAAATCATGCCTAAACCCAGGATTTATAATGGAGACACAGGAAGGCTTTTTTGCTTTTCCATTGGATTTGAACTTGGGGGGTTTTAAGCCTGAAGCTGCCAATGGGCCACTAGGTGAAATTTGAGTATAAAGCCAACATTAAGGAGAGAAGAATGGCAAGGTAGAGAGAACCTGCACCCTAGTTTCTTCTGTATGAGGCCCTGAGCCAAGTCACACCTGAAGCCAATAATGCCTCAGGGGTTTTCCATTAATGATCCAATAAATTTCCTTATTTGCTTAAGTAGATTTGTTATTTTTGTAAGTGTGTGATTTGATTCCCAGAGTTCCAATACTGGGACTAACTTAGGTTTAACTTAGATTGTTAAAAGTAGTAGATTGTGCCATTTCTTTAAGCATCTGGCAAGGAATTAAAATTAGCTATAATTTTTCCAATGCCTATATTCACAAAAATCTAGGGAAATTGCCATGAATAGTTAAGAAAACCTTGAAAGAGTTTTGACTCTTAATCAAAAAGCTATTTTTTTAAATGAATGCAAATATTTATTGTTTCCTGTATGCAGAAGATGTGTCAAGTGTCTTTCAATGGAGATAGGCTCAGATATGCCTTTATAATCCAAAGAAACATCCCTTGGCTCTTACTGTGACCACAATAATCATTGGTATAAATCGTTAATGATTGCTCATTGTCCTAATAATCTTTATTCCAATGTCATTAGTAAGGTAGTCCAACAAAAACAGGAATAATACTTAGGGATAGGTCTAGGCTGTAGAGTTGAGAGAGCTGTTTTCTTTTGACCACAGGCAGAGTTCATCACTCACTCATCCTGAATGTTTGTTCCTACTCTACTCTGCACATGGAATATATTTAGTACCATCATCAAAGTAATCACCATCTGTATAATCAATACGAGATCATATTCACTCAAGGTGTTGAATGCTATCATTGCCTTCTGAGAACTTATGCTGTGTACTTAAAAAGCAATATTGTATACTGAGGATAATTTCAGTAAGCTGCACTAATGTAAATGAGCTAATATCTGTAGAAAAGTGTAGTCAAATGATACATCATATTAATAAAGAAATATTTAACTGTGTTCATCCTTTGTGATTATGATTAATGAGGTGACTTTCAGAATTTAAAAGGGAAGATCATTTAAGAGGGAGGACAATTATAACATCACTCTCTTCTAAGGATGATTTTGAAAGGTATTTGGAGAAGGGGAGGAAAGCTAATAAGAATATAATTTTAATAATCGAGTCTAAGATGACTGGGACCCCATCCAGTATACCTACCAAGTATTTAGGTGGCGTCTAAAGCCACAACTTGTTTAAATGATTTGACAAAATTGAAAAACTTGATCCAAAATATGTGCCCACTTAGGAAAGGCATTTCAAGACACAGCGGAAGAGTAAGACATGGAGGTGACCTTCCTCCCCACAAACACATCAGAAATAAATACGTCTACATGTGGAACAACTCCGACAGAGCACCTACTGAACGCTGACAGAAGACCTCAGACTTCCCAAAAGGCAAGGAACTCCCACATACCTGGGTAGGGCAAAAGAAAAAAGAAAAAACAGAGACAAAAGAATAGGGATGGGATCTTCACCATTAGGAGGGAGCTGGGAAGGAGGAAAAGTTTCCACACACTAGTAGCCCCTTCGCGGGCGGAGACTGTGGGTGGTGGAGGGGGGGAGCTTCGGAGCCGCGGAGGAGAGCACAGCAACAGAGGTGTGGAGGGCAAAGCGGAGAGATTCCCGCACAAAGGATCAGTGCCGACCAGCACTCACCAGCCCGAGAGGCTTGTCTGCTCACCCGCCGGGGTGGGTGGGGCCTGGGAGCTGAGGCTCAGTCTTCGGAGGCCAGATCCCTGCTTGGGGTTGGCTGCGTGCACACAGACTGAAGAGAGTTAGTGTGTTACAGCTAGCCAGGAGGGAGTCAGGAAAAAGTCTGGAAATGCCTAAGAGGCAAGGGACTACTGTTTCGGGGTGTGAGGAGAGAGGATTCAGAGCACTGCGTAAACGAGCTCCAAAGACGGGCATGAGCTGCAGCTATCAGCCCGGACACCAGAGACGGGCATGACACACTAAGGCTGCTGTTGCAGCCACCAAGAAGCCTGTGTGCAAGCACAGGTCACTCTCCATAACTCCCCTCCTGGGAGCCTGTGCAACCCGCCACTGCCAGCGTCCCGTGATCCAGGGACAAGTTCCCCGGGAAAACACACACCGCACCTCAGGCTGGTGCAACGTCATGCCGACCTCTGCCGCCTCAGGCTTGAACCGAATTCTGTACCCCACCCTTCCCCTGGACTGAGTGAGCCAGAGCACCTTAATCAGCTGCTCCTTTAACCCCGTCTTGTCTGGGCAGGGTACAGACATTCTCAGGTGACGTACAAGCAGAGGCGGGGCCAAATCCAAAGCTGAACCCTAGGAGGTGTGTGGACAAAGAAGAGAAAGGGAAATTTCTCCCAGCAGCCTCAGGAGCAGCAGACTAAATCTCCACAATCAACTTGATGTACCCTGCATCTGTGGAATACCTGAATAGAAAACAAATCATCCCAAAATCGAGGCGGTGGACTTTGGGAGAAATGATATACATATTTTTTCTTTTTTATCTTTTTGTGTGATTTTGTCTGTATAGCTTTGTTTTACCATTTGTCCAATGGTTCTGTCTGTCTGTTTATTTTTTTGTTGTTAGTTTGTTTTAATTTTTTTATTTTTAATAATTATTTTTATTCTAATGATTTTTTCTTTCTTTCTTTCTCTCCTTTCTTTCTCTCTCTTTCCTTCTTTCTTTCTTTCTCTCTTTCTTTCTTTCTTTCTTTCTTTCTTTCTCTCTCTCTCTCTTTCTTTCTTTCTTTCTTTCTTTCTTTCTTTCTTTCTTTCTTTCTTTCTTTCTTTCTTTCTTTCTTTCTTTCTTTCTTTCTTTCTTTTCTTCTGAGCTGTGTGGCTGACAGGATCTTGGTGCTCTGGCCGGGTATCAGACCTGCAGCTCTGAGGTGAAAGGGACGAGTTCAGGACACTGATGCACCAGAGACCTCCCGGGTCCACATAACATCAAGCGGCAAAAGCTCTCCCAGAGACCTACATCTCAACGCTAAGACCCAGTTCTACTCATTGACCAGCAAGCTACAGTGCTGGGCACCCTATCCCAAACAACTAGCAAGAGAGGAGCACAACCCCACCCATTAGCAGAGAGGCTGCTAAAATTATAATAATGTCACAGACACCCCAAAACACACCACCAGATGTGGTCTTCCCCACCAAAAAGACAAGATCCAGCCTCATCCACCAGAACACAGGCACTGGTCCCCTCCACCAGGAAGCCTACAGAGCTCACTGAACCAACCTTAGCCACTAGGGGCAGACACCAAAAACAACAGGAACTACGAACCTGCACCTGCGAAAAGGAGACCCCAAACACAGTAAGTTAAGCAAAATGAGAACACAGAGAAACACATAGCAGTGGAAGGAGCAAGGTAAAAACCCAGCAGACCAAACAAATGAAGAAGAAATATGTAGTCTACCTGAAAAAGAATTCAGAGTAATGATAGTAAAGATGATCCAAAATCTTGGAAATAGAATGGAGAAAATACAAGAAACATTTAACAAGGACCTAGAAGAACTAAAGAGCAAGCCAACAATGATGAACAACACAATAAATGAGATTTAAAATTCTCTAGAAGGAATCAATAGCAGAATAACTGAGGCAGAAAAACAGATAAGTGACCTGGAAGATAAAATAGTGGAAATAACTACTGCAGAGCAGAATAAAGAAAAAGAATGAAAAGAATTGAGGACAGCCTCAGAGACATATGGAACAGCATTAAAAGCACCAACATTCGAATTATAGGGGTCCCAGAAGAAGAAGAGTAAAAGAAAGGGACTAAGAAAATATTTGAAGAGATTATAGTGGAAAATTCCCTAATATGGGAAAAGAAATAATCAAGTGCAGAAAGCACACAGAGGCCCATACAGGATAAATCCAAGGAGAAATACACCAAGACACATATTAATCAAACTATCAAAAATTAAATACAAAGAAAAAATATTAAAAGCAACAAGGGAAAAGCAACAAATAACATAAAAGGAAATCCCCATAAGATTAACAGCTGATCTTTCAGCAGAAACTCTGCAAGCCAGAAGGGAGTGGCAGGACATATTTAAAGTGATGAAAGGGGAAAAACTACAACCATGATTATTCTACCCAGCAAGGATCTCACTCAGATTCAACAGAGAAATTAAAAGCTTTATAGACAAGCAAAAGCTAAGAGAATTCAGTACCAACAAAACAGCTTTACAACAAATGCTAAAGGGCCTTCTCTAGTCAGGAAACACAACATAAGGAAAAGGCCTATGATAACAAATCGAAAATAATTCAGTAAATGGTAATAGAAACATACATATCAATAACTACCTTAAATGTAAATGGATTAAATGCTCCAGCCAAAAGACATAGACTGGCTGAATGGATACAAAAACAAGACCCATATATATGTTGTCTTCAAGAGACCCACTTCAGATCTAGGGACACAGAGAGGCTGAAAGTGAGGGGATGGAAAAAGATATTCCATGTAAATGAAATCAAAAGGAAGCTGGAGTAGCAATTCTCATATCAGACAAAATAGACTTTAAAATAAAGACTATTACAAGAGGAAAAGAAGGACACTACATAATGATCAAGGGATCAATCTAAGAAGACAATATAACAATTGTAAATTTTTATGCACCCAACATAGGAGCACCTAAGGAACACATAAGACAAATGTTAACAGCCATAAAAGTGGAAATCAACAGTAACACAATCATACAAGAGGACTTTACCACACTACTTTCACCAATGGACAGATTATGCAAAATGAAAAAAAAAAAAAAGGAAACACAAGCTTTAAAGGATACATTAAACAAGAGGGACTTAATTGATATTTATAGGACATTCCATCCAAAAACAACAGAATACACTTTCTTCTCAAGTGCTCATAGAACATTCTCCAGGATACATCCTATCTTGGGTCACAAATCAAGCCATGGTAAATTTAAGAAAACTGTAATTGTATCAAGTATCTTTTCTGACCACAACATTATGACACTAGATATCAATCACAGGAAAAAAATCTGTAAAAAATACAAACACATGGAGGTTAAACAATACACTACTTAATAACCAAGAGATTACTGAAGAAATCAAAGAGGAAATCAAAAAATACTTAGAAACAAATGCCAATGAAAGCACAATGACTCAAAACCTATGGGATGAAGCAAAAGTAGCTCTAAGAGGGAAGTGTATAGCAATACAATCCTACCTCAAGAAACAAGAAACATCTCAAATAAAAAACCTAACATTGCACCTAAAGCAATTAGAGAAAGAAGAAAAAAAAAAGCCCCAAAGTTAGCAGAAGGAAAGAAATCATAAATTTGAGATCAGAAATAAATGGAAAAGAAATGAAAGAAACAATAGCGAGGTTCAATAAAATTAAAAGCTGGTTCTTTGAGAAGATAAACAATATTGATAAACCATTTGCCAGACTCATGAAGAGAAAAAGGGAGAAGACTCAAATCAATAGAATGAGAAATGAAATAGGAGAAGTAACAACTGACACTGCAGAAATACAAAGGATCATGAGAGATTACTACAAGCAACTATATGCCAATAAAATGGAGACCCTGGAAGAAATGGACAAATTCTTAGGAAACCACAAGTTTCAGAGACTGAACCAGGAAGAAATAGAATATACAAACAGACCAATCACAAACACTGAAATTGAGACTTTGCTTAAAAATCTTCCAACAAACAAAAGTCCAGGACCAGGTGCCTTCAAAGGCAAATTCTATCAAACATTTAGAGAAGAGCTAACACTTATCTTTCTCAAACTCTTCTAAAATATAGCAGAGAGAGAAACACTCCCAAACTCATTTTATGAGCCCACCATCACTCTTGTACCAAAATAGACAAAGATGTAACAAAGAAAGAAAAATCCTCAACAAAATACTAACAAACAGAATCCAACAGCACATTAAAGGATCATACACCATGATCAAGTGGGGTTTATCCCAGGCATGCAAGGATTCTTCAATATATGCAAATCAATCAATGTGATACAACATATTAACAAATTGATGGATAAAAACCATATAATCATCTCAAGATATGCAGAAAAAGCTGTTGAGAAAATTCAACACCCATTTATGGCATTCTCCAGAAAGTAGGCATAGAGGGAACTTACCTCAACATAATAAAGGACATATGTGACAACACCACAGCCAGCATCATTCTCAATGGTGAAAAACTGAAACCATTTCCATAAGATCAGGAACAAGACAAGGTTGCCCACTCTTACCACTATTATTCAACACAGTTTTGGAAGTTTTAGCCACAGCAATCAGAGAAGAAAAAGAAAAAAGTAATCCATTCAGAAAAGAAGAAGTAAAGCTGTCACTGTTTGCAGGTGACATGACACTATACATAGAGAATCCTAAAGATGCTACCAGAAAACTACTAGAACTAATCAATGAATTTGGTAAAGTAGCAGGATACAAAATTAATGCACAGAAATCTCTTGCATTCCTCTATAATAATGATTAAAAATCCAAAAAAGAAATTAGGAAACACTCCCATTTACCATTGCAACAAAAAGAATAAAATACCTAGGAATAAACCTACCTAAGGAGACAAAAGAACTGTATGCAGAAAAGTATAAGACACTGATGAAAGAAATTAAAGATGATACAAACAGATGGAGAGATATACCATGTTCTTTGATTGGAAGAATCAACATTGTGAAAATGACTATACTACCCAAAGCAATCTACAGATTCAGTGCAATCCCTATCAAACTACCAATGGCAATTTTCACAGAACTAGAACAAAAAATTTTACAATTTGTACAGAAACACAAAAGACCCAGAATAGCCAAAGCAATCTTGAGAAAGAAAAACAGAGCTGGAAGAATCAGACTCCCTGACTTCAGAATGTATTACAAAGCTACAGTAATCAAGAAAGCATGGTAGTGGCAGAAAAACAGAAAAAATATGTCAATGGAACAGGATAGAAAGCCCAAAGATAAACCCATGCAATATGGTCACCTTATTTTTGATAAAGGAGTCAAGAATATACAATGGACAAAAGACAGGCTCTTCAATAAGTTGTGCTTGGAAAACTGGACAGCTACATGTAAAAGAATGAAATTAGAACACCCCCTAATACCATACAGAAAATAAACCCAAAATAGATTAAAGACCTAAATGTAAGGCCAGACACTATCAAACTCTTAGACGAAAACATAGGCAGAACACTCTATGACATAAAGCACAACAAGATTCTTTTTGACCCTACTAGTAGAGAAATGAAAACAAAAATAAACAAATGGACCTAATGAAACTTAAAAGCTTTTGCACAGCAAGGAAAAGCATAAACCAGACGAAGAAACAACCCTCTAAACGGGAGAAAATATTTGCAAACAAAGCAGCTGACAAAAGATTAATCTCCAAAATTTACAAGCAGCTCTTGCAGCTCAATATCACAAAAACAAACAATCCAATCCCAAAATGGGCAGAATACCTAAATAGACATTTCTCCAAGAAGATATACAGATTGCCAACAAACACATGAAGGAATGCTCAACACCACTAATCATTAGAGAAATGCAAATCAAAACTACATTGAGGTATCACCTCACACCAATTAGAATGGCCGTCATCAAAAAATCTACAAACAATAAATGTTGGAGAAGGTGTGGAGAAAGGGGAACACTCTTGCACTGTTGGTGGGAATGAAAATTGATACAGCCACTATGGAGAACAGTATGGAGATTCCTTAAGAAACTAAAAATATAACTACCATATGACCCAGCAATCCCACTGCTGGGCATATACCCTGAGAAAACCATAGTTCAAAAAGAGTCGTGTACCACAATGTTCATTGCAGCTCTATTTACAATAGCCAGGAGATGGAGGCAACCTAAGTGTCCATCCACAGATGAATGGATAAAGAAGATATGGCACACATATACAATAGAATATTACTCAGCCATAAAAAGAAAGGAAATTGAGTTATTTTTAGTGAGGTGCATGGACCTAGAGTCTGTCATACAGAGTGAAGTAAGTCAGAAAGAGAAAAACAAATACCATATGCTAACACATATATATAGAATCTAAAAAAAAAAAAAAGTTCATGAAGAACCTAGGGGCAGGACAGGAAGGAATAAAGATGCAGACGTAGAGAATGGACTTGAGGACACAGGGAGGGGGAAGGGTAGGCTGGGATGAAGTGAGAGAGTGGCATGGACATATATACACTACCAAATGTAAAATAGGTAGCTAGTGGGAAGCAGCCACATAGCACAGGGAGATCAGCGCGGTTCTTTGTGACCACCTAGAGGGGTGGGAGGAAGAAGCAAGAGAGAGGAGATATATGTATATGTATAGCTGATTCACTTTGTTATAAAGCAGAAACCAACACACCATTGTAAAGCAATCATACTCCAATAAAAATGTTTAAAAAAATACATGCCCACTTAGAAGTCTATAGTGAGAAGTTTAATGCCATGGTCGTTACTGTATATTTTTAAAATATTGCTGTCTTGAATATCTTTTTGTTGTTGTTGTTTTACTATTTCCAAGTCTGGAAGAAGTAAATTGTCAAGTTATATTAACATTTTCACATGATGAAATATGTAGATGTAGTGTAATTGTTGTAGATTGTAGAATCAGAATATATTGATTGAACATGGTGAAGGCCTGATATTTTAAACCTTTGTCATGTAACTATTTTTGAAATAAATTTCCTGATTGGTTTTCATCAAAAGAGCTGAAGACCCTTTATTAAAAGTGCTTTTGTGTACATATTTGTGCAGGTAGTATATGCATGTAGAATTGTGAAAATAAATCTAGAAAAGAAGGTGTGGTCACAGACAATTGAAGGTAAAGGAAGGAATATTCATGTGCATATTTTGTCATGCAATTTACCAGCCATTTTGCCCTTTCGTTCTCACAGTGAGTTGTGTATCAAAACCCCCATCTTACAAATGAAAAACTGAGGCTAAAAAGAAGATAAATCGCTTACCCAAAGGCCCATAGATAGAAGAAATAGAATCAGGAATCAAATGCAAGTCTCTCTAAAGCAAAGCTCACTTTCTAATCTTCTTTCTAACCTTCTAATTTTTTCTAATCTTTCTCCTTTCTAATCTTCTACCATATTACACTGTGCACTTCCAGATTCTTGTGGCCAGTATGTGCATTTCCTATTCTGCTAGTTCCTTCACCTTCTTAACAGTTCTGATTCATATTCTGCAAGGAACTCTCTATAGAGTTGATCTCTATTTCTTCATAATATTCCATTGCTGGAGATCTTTGAAACAGTGCCAACTGCAAATGCTCTATCTTGACAGCTGTGACACAGAAAACTCAGAATATTTAAGAAATAATAATAGTAATAACACTGGCTAAACTAGCTAAATCTTTAAAACCCTTACTGTATGTAAGTCATTAGACGAAGTGCTTTACCTTAATTATCTCAGTTAATCTTCATAAAAATCACACAAGTTAGTTACTATTTTAACCCATTTTTAAGGATGAGAAACCTAGTTTAAGTAAATTCATCAGGATGACACAGTAAATGGTGAAAAGTAAATATGTTTCCATATGGAACTTGTGTAAAAAGGCAAGGATTGTTCTTACAAGTTTTGTTTCATTGGAGGACCCATCTCTTTGTATTAATAGTTACCTCTGCTAGGGACATTTGGGAGGTCTCCCACGGTTTCACTTATTTCCCCACTCAAAAGAAACAAAATTTATTTCAAATATTCTGTAACTGTTTAGTTCTTAGCAATTTTCAGTGTCTGAGAAACACATTTTATTTCTAGTTTCTGAAACATTGGATATTTGAAAGGTGTTTGGTTCTTGAAGATTAGTTTCCAGTTATCACCGTAAGACAATTGTGTCACCTTAGAAATTATTTTTAAAAGATATGCATTAAGATGATGTTTCAGTTTGATTCGTGAAGGATTGGCATTTGAAAATGTAATAGACATTCCAAAGATGACTTGATTTTAAAATGCCTCATTGAGAAAACATTTGAACTAGAAAGGGAAATTTGGCACGTGTGAGTTGTTAGCTGGTAAAAATAGGTGTCTAATTCTGGAGGAATCCATTATTAAGTGCTTCATAGTGAGAAAATAGAAATACAACATCCCACCACCGTTTGTGTCTGATATTTTTCAGTGGCTCATAATGCTAATTTTGATGTAGAAAGTTGGTTTTCAACAATAAGCAACAGAAGCTACTTTTTCCTATCTTCTTATTCTCAGGATTTAATTCTCCACACTGCCAACCACAAAACACACACACACACACACACACACACACGTGCAAAGTAATAAAGAGAGGTTGGAAGAAATGCAATTCATGTTTGCAGGTCTAGATGGACCTTTCTGCCTAAAACAACTGAAGGCAATGCTGCCGAAGCAAGTGGTCTTGCATTCATATATATTCTTTTTAAGATACAGGTAATTAAAAGTTCTAGAACTTTACATAATGCTGTGTAAAATTTTTAAAGCCCCTCCTTCCACAGGAGAACACTGGAAGAGCCCTAAGATTTTCTTTCAAGAAACATCATATTAATATTCTCGTGTCTTTGAGATTTAACATTTCATATTCTTTCCTCTGCACCTTTGATTGTTCCTGTTTACAGTGCACCTGAAACACATTGTATAATTGGCAGAGAGCCCAGATTTTCCATTTAGGAACAGTTTGATGATTTCACTTTTTCTTCTTCCTTTTTTTTTCCCAAACAGCAGGTGCTCTACATTGTAAACAATGCCAGTCACCATAATATTATTAGCTTTTGAATTTTTATTACATTCTTGCCTCCCTACATATTTTAAACTTCAGTGTAAGGAATTTTTGGCACCAGCTCAGCAAGCTTCTTATTTCATAAGGAAGATAGATTCCAGCAAATAGAGTGGTTCATTGTCATTTATAATTAGAAAGTATAAGATTTACCTAATCATAAAATCACCCAATATTTTCAGGTTTGTTTCTAATTTTCTAAGCAATACATTCACATCTGTCCCATGCAGAATGCTAATTCCCTTTTGGATGCATTAGTCTTACAAATGTTTAACCCTTTTCTTACCCATTATCTAAATATAACTCTCTTCTGGCTAATCTTTACCATGAAGGCTGTGGTTAAAAGCTAGTTTTTTTTATTTTTGTTTGTTTGTTTTTTTAAACACTTCTAAATGGTCAAAGCTCATCAGAATCAATGCATTCAGTTGAGTTATTTTAGCAGTCAATATGTATCACTGCATGATGGATTTAACTTCAGCAGTCAGCATGGAATAAGGAGATGGCTGAGGTGATACAATTGACCATGCTGGTTGCCAAATGTAATTTATTATATTCCCATCAATGGTAACCAAACACCAGGTACAGAAACTGTGTTTTTCACATAGCAAGTGTTAAGTATTTGCTAAAAAAAAAATGACTCAAAAAATTTCCCCATTGTCCTCAGAAGTTAAAATGTTATTACCTATAATACATATATTTATGAAACTTTTGTGGAAAAGGTTAATTAAAAAATCATTTCAGGGCACTCTTTGAAATACTGAAATGAATCAGCCAGTTAGTTGATACAGTGTAAGAACTGCTGTGTGTAGACTGATGAAAACCAAAAATTTATTCCCAACCCTAAATCTGGATTTTCGTTTTATTTTCTGAGATGAATTTTAAGATAACACTTAGCATAAATAATATTTAGAATTTTTCTTCACAGGTTTTGAGAAACTTTCCATTAGCTGCCCAAAAGGGAAAATAATCAAACTATTTTATTTCTACAGCTATGATCTTTCCCTCTAAACTGCATTTAGAGTTAACATTTTTTCCAGATCACTTCAATAAGTGAAAACCCAACAGAGAACAGATGTAATGTAAGAGCAATAAAGGAAGAAAAAAATTAAAAATCCTTTGTTCTCCCTGCAGTACATCCGTAAATCTATTAGCATTATTTTCCTTTCTCTCTCTCTCTCTCTCTCTCTCTCTTTTTTTTCATCCCAAGCCAGATCTCAAGTTCTTTGAAGCAACCCTTAATCAAGCTCCCCAAAGGCCTACGACTGCATGCAGCAATTTCTCCCCTGCTCTCAGCACAGATGTTTCGAGCACATTCCATTACACCTACATGCCATTACAGCTAATGGCTTATTCTGATGAAGAAAGCTGCTTTCTGCTCAGTGCAGCAAAGGGGAAAATTTCCTCCTGTACAGTTCGATCCCTGCAACAATGAAATGTGAGGGCAGGTGGTACAACAGAACTCTCTAATGTTAATTACATACTGTATTACCCCCAAATTTGGCTGGTCATTAATTATGCTAATTTACCTTACTGAAAGTTAGCACCATCAATGTGAACATTTGAGCAGATTATGGCAAAATGTAGTCTATCATAGTTTGCTTGTAAGCCTGAACCTTCTGATCCATCCAGAGAGAATATTACTGTTCTTGGATACAGCAAACTTAAGAAATGGGTTATGGCTACACTTGGCCCCCCTCAGGGTAAATATCCTGATTTTTCAGAAAAATAGTATTCAAAGGAAGCAATTTCTTCAAGTCCTGACTAGCAATGAATTTATTAATTTTTTCAAATTGCTAAATACAGAAAAATAAGTATAAAATCTAAAACATTGGAGAAGATAAAGCTTGTGTACTTTTCACTGAATAAAAATCATAGGTATTATTTTGGGAGCAGAATGAGTAGAGGAAAGATGGAAAATAAAACTTTGCTGGCAATGTGTGAAGTTTTCATGCTATGGAGTGTAGTGATTTTCTTCTATACATTTTTCATAGAGTCTTGATAAACAGAGATGAACATTGCCTTTAACAGCTCCTACAGTTATAGATTGTATTTTGTTATTTATTACTCCATAAAAAATTAACGTCTCCCTTCCAACTAAAGTTCAAGTTTTACCACATTGATCATAGGTTTAATAAAGTGTGCGAATCAGGTTAGGCTCATTTTCCATATGAATTAAATAAATACTACTTCTTTCTGGCCTGTTGAAATTGATTGGATTTCAGAAGTAAATATAAAATCTTCTCTATGGAGTGAACAGTCTCCCTTTCCTCTTCAAGGCTGCTGTTTCCTTCTATCCATCTCCAAGAAGCCATCATCATATTAACATAGATGACAATCTGGCAAGGAGGTGCTGATCAAAGATAAATTTCACACTCGCACTTCGCATTTTCTAATTACACCATCTGTGTCAGACTCTTTCGTGGCAGTTCTGCTCAATCTGTCAAATGCTGCGTGCCTATGGGAATGCAGAGGAGCTGAGAAAATCTCCTTGTCTCCCCCCACTCTCCCAGCCGATCCATCACCCCCAATCGGAGCTGGGCAGATATATTAGTCTAATTGGGGACTGGAATGAAGGTTCCAGGTTGCATCGGAGATGAGGTGTTTGGGGGATGCAAGACATGAGATTGCAATTTGAATCATATTACAGGGTCTGCCCTAACTTGTCTCAGAGCAGGCTGAGAACAAGCCATGCATGCGATATCAGGATGGGAGGGGGGAAGACGAGAGAACAGTTTTTAAAAGAATCATGAATGAGAAAGTGTCTCCTTTCATTTCTCTCTGTTTCTTTCAGGCACATTAAGGATAAATGATTGTGAACAGGCACTGATGGGCAGTGCTCATTCTTTTATTATAATGTTATAAAACATAAGTATAAGGAGTTAAGCACAATGACCCAGCCGTTATGGCCAGGTCTAATCTAATCAAGGCCAAGCAAATAAACCTAAGAGTTCTTCCTAAATCACAGAAATTAGTTCTTGTGAAATGTACATGATACTCACAACTGGACACAATAGACTAAAAACAAGAAACAGGGAAGACTGCTAGCTACTCTAATAAGAAGTTCTCAAATATATACTAAACTTTAACATCCACTTTGATTTCTTCTTTCTTTTAATTTAGAGTAACAAAGTCCATGAAATACCAAAGAAAAATGAAATGATGGACCTTTCAAACTAAAGCCATGGCATAGCTAACTCTTTCTAGTTATTGATTTCTCTCTGCCACAGGTCACTGCATTTAAGTCATGTTGCAACTGATGCCAAGGTAAGCGAATAAATGCAGTAACTCATTTTAAACTCTTCAAGGGTGCACTCTTGTGTGGGTTTACCTAAAAATGGCACTGCTATGAAACCAGAGGAATCAATCATTTCTTTTTTTTAAAACTATATGCAGTTCTTATGCTAATACTACTTCTGTTGCCCTTGAGAAATTCAGAATCATGTTTTTATCCTAGTCATTCTCAAATGAGAAGGTTTATGGTGAAATGGAAACAGGAAAATAATGAGAGTTAAAGAAATTTGACCCTAGACCCAGCTCTGTTAATTACTTCTCAGACTCTGTTTTCTATAAACTTTACTCTTCCCTTTCATGCATTTGAGGCACATGTATGTGAAAGCATGTTAAAGATTATAAAACACTTCAAAAACTATAAGGCCATCTTGTTTATGCATTTATGTACTTATGGCTCAAATCACGTGATATTTCAAGTTATAGTTGATTGGAAAGATTTCTTCCCAAATACACCATGCTAATGTCCAGCTGCAGAAGTAAGACCTCTCATGCACTCATTTTGTCCTATAAGAAATTAATTTTGTGTTCATTATTCTCTATCTTTCATATTGTCCATGATCACAAACTTGTTTATTAAATAACATTGGTACATTTAATATTCACAAAGAAGGGAAACGCTGTGTGAGTCATTGAGTAAACCAGGCTGATGGTGCTGACGTGATTGCATTTGCAGAGAAGGAGACCTCCTCAATAACCTGTACCTTTAGCATTTCCTTGCTTCTGAAAATCAGGACTTTGCCATCAAATATTTAGGCAAACTTTGTAGTTTTACTTGGATTCTAAAATCTTTTCTTTTCAAGTAATGGACAAGGTGACCTCAATACGGACTATTCCTAAATGACTTCATCGTGAAAACATTAAGTGGATAAAACTTAAGCCTCTGCTTACAGAAACTATCTTCTTCAACTATGGTAATAAATCCATAGGAAAACTGACCTTATGGGTTTTATTGTTTCCTGATTTATTAAGATGCAATATCATCAGTTCCTTCTCTCTCTCTCTCTCTCTTTCTCTCTCTCTCTCTCTCTCTCTCTCTCTCACACACACACACACACACACACACATCTATCTATCTATCTATCATCTATCATAATATGACTTGAGAATTCAGAGAAAATATAAGAGAGTGTATTATAAATAACCAAGTTAAAGCCCAGAGACTGGACATACTAAGGAAACACTAAAGAAATCTATCCTTTTGATTGAAGAGTAGAAAAATGAGGAGAAAATTAAAAACAGTATTCAATTTCACATTGCCCATGGTAAGAAATTGTCCTTTATTTCAGCCCTAAGCATGGGCATCTGTGAGGATTCCACTTAGTAAATGTTATCATTGAATTACTCAGTCACTCCACTTGCTAATTCAATAGTGAGTAGCATTGGATATTAGCAGAGGTGGATGAAATTTTTTCTTAACTATTGCCATGCAACAGTGTCCAATGTCTCAAATCCTTCTTGAGTCTTCTCTATTCTCATGAATTTCTAGACAACTGAAAATAAAATGTTCATAAATCCAGTATGTTTTTAGAGAAAGTAAATGACCACTTCCAGCATTATTTGCAGAATTGTACATTTCTGGAGTAATGTACTTCTCTCCATTTTGCTTAAAGAACATTGGTTATAAAGTAGGTAAATATATGTGTCCTGTTATAAAGGATAATATTCCGATTTAAAACTGAGCTATGTATGTGATGCTTTTCTTTACCAAACTTGGAAGAACATTTTACCCTCCTCATATGTGTGTGTGTATATATATATATATATATATATATATATATATGAGATAGATTTTTAACAGCTCTAAGATATATACAATATAGTTTCAGGTTTGGAAATACTCATGTATTAAATAAAAATCTCTGTAGAGCCCACTATAGTACTTTATCACAAGCACTTGCCAAACATGCGATGATTTACATCTTTTCCAAATTCACAGGTAAAATTAAGACTCTAGTTGATAATTTGATGAAGCAAAAGGATGTAGAACCTTGGGGAAGTCAATAACAGTTTCTTAACCATTCACAGTCACTTCCACAATTTGGTTTCTGCCCCAACAGTCCCTTCCATGTTGTGTTTCCATTAAGCACTAAGAGCTAAAAATAAAGTAATTATGTCACAACTTTGTAATGCAATCCAAGGAATCATACATTCTTATTTCAGTAATGCTTCTATGTATAAATATTTCAAGAATAAAGACTATTTATGTGCTCTCTGGCTCACTAAAACTCAAAAACTCAAAGTATAATATTTACGAAAAAGAAAAGTAACATTTTGGGCCAGTATTCACAGAGCTGTCTCCTAGATAAGGCATTAAGGATGGGAAACCTCCAGCTTCACCTCCATCATCCTGGAAACTAAACGGAGAAAAGACCTACTGCCAATTCTGTCTCATCTTGCTTGCTGTCCAATTCCCAACCCCCCAGCAAGCTAAGTTTCACACCCCATTTAGAGCATGCTTGGAGGGGCACCCAAAGATTTGGAAGTAGGCTCAAAGCTTATCTTGACTCTCCAGACATCAACAATGTGAAAACTGGGATTTTAAAAATAATGTTTCCTGTCCTTCCTGCTTCTGGTCAAGCCAAAATTTCCATAGGGATTGTTTTCCTCATGGAATTTTGGCACCTCCTCTGTAAGGCACATCCAGAATCTGGACATGCAGAGGGACATAGAAATTGAAACTGACTGAAAAGTCCCAAATCGGGACCACAAACTATGTTGGGGGAGTACATTTAACAAGGCTAGAATCCACGAGAACATTGACCATATGAGCACAGTTTCCCTGATGATATAACTGATGCCCAGCCAACACTCCATGATTCATTGTCAACACAGGTCTTTAAGTCAGAATATATGGGATGTCCATATAGACTTACAATTATCAACTTTTGATTCAGTCCAATCTATGTGGGAAAAAACTTTAAAAATGATCCTTACAATTAAAGACTGCTGACTTAGCACAAACAAGACAGATTGGCAAACTGAAAGAATAGTAAACACCGGTGGGAATGTAAATTGATACAGCCACTATGGAGAACAGTATGGAGGTTCCTTAAAAAACTAAAAATAGAACTATCATACACCCCAGCAATCCCACTACTGGGCATATACCCTGGGAAAACAGTAATTCAAAAAAAGTCATGTACCACAACGATGTTCATTGTGGCTCTATTTACAATAACCAGGACATGGAAGCAACCTAAGTGTCCATTGACAGATGAATGGATAAAGAAGATTTTGCACATATATACAATGGAATATTACTCAGCCATAAAAAGAAACAAAATTGAGTTATTTGTAGTGAGGTGGATGGACCTAGAGTCTGTCATACAGAGTGAAGTAAGTCAGAAAGACAAAAACAAATATTGTATGCTAACACATATATATGGAGTCTAAAAAAAAAACAAAACCAAACAACAGGTTCTGAAGAACCTAGGGGCAGGACAGGAATAAAGACGCAGATGTAGAGAATGGACTTGAGGACACAGGGAGGGGGAAGGGTAAGCTGGGACAAAGTGAAGAGTGGCATGGACATATATACACAACAAAATGTAAAATAGATAGCAAGTGGGAAGCAGCTGCATAGCACAGGGAAATCAGCTCAGTGCTTTGACCACCTAGAGGGGTGAGATAGGGAGGGTGGGAGGGAGACAGAAGAGGGAGGAGATATGGGGATATATGTGTTATGTATAGTGGATTCACTTTATGATAAAGAAGAAACTAACACACCATTGTAAAGCAATTATACTCCAATAAAGATCTTAAAAAAATAAAATAATTTATTAAAAACTATAATATTTTTTAAAGAGATGCTATTGGTATTAAAAAATAGAATTTTTTCTATAAAGGCAGCATTTTTCAAAGAGCTGCTCACTAATAAGTGAGTTTAAGCATATAAGTATCATTTTAGACATTGATAAAATATAGTAAGTGAAATATAGAGCTAACATACTAATAGTTACTTGAAAGATGCAAGTGCAGATAAATCAAACTTTTCCTTTTTATTTCTAAATTATCCAACAAATTACCCCCAATCACAGACATTATTTTTGTTAAAAATTCTATTGTATTAAAATGGCCATTGCATTATGAACGAATTATTTTATGAAAGCATTGGTTAAGATTGCCATGAAAACATACTCTTTTTCTTAACAACTTTATTGGAGTATAATTGCTTTACAATGGTGTGTTAGTTTCCGCTTTATAACAAAGTGAATCAGCTATACATATACATATATCCCCATATCTCATCCTTCTTGCATCTCCCTCCCACACTCCCAGTCCCACCCCTGTAGGTGGTCACAAAGCACTGAGTTGATCTCCCTGTGCTATGTGGCTGCTTCCCACTTGCTATCTATTTTACATTTGGTAGTGTATATATGTCCAACACACTCTCACTTCGTCCAAGCTTACCCTACCCTCTCTCTGTATCCTCAAGTCCATTCTCTACGTATGCATCTTTATTCCTGTTCTGCTCCTAGGTTCTTCAGAACCACTTTTTTTTCTTTTTTTTTAGATTCCATATATATGTGTTAGCATACGGTATTTGTTTTTGTCTTTCTGACTTACTTCACTATGTATGACAGACTCTAGGTCTATCCACCTCACTACAAATAACTCAGTTTTGTTTCTTTTTATGGCTGAGTAATATTCCATTGTATATATGTGCAAAATCTTCTTTATCCATTCATCTGTAAATGGACACTTAGGTTGCTTCTATGCCCTGGATATTGTAAATAGAGCTGCAATGTACACTATGGTACATGACTCCTTTTTTTTGTTTTGTTTTGCAGTACATGGGCCTCTCACTGCTGCGGCCCCTCCTGCTGCAGAGCACAGGCTCCGGACGCACAGGCCCAGCGGCCATGGCTCATGGGCCCAGCCGCTCCGCAACACGCGGGATCCTCCCGGACTGGGGCACAAACCCACGCCCACTGCATCAGCAGGCGGAACCCCAACCACTGTGTCACCAGGGAAGCCCCATGACTCTTTTTGAATTATGGTTTTCCCATATTCAAAGGGTATATGTCCAGTAGTGGGATTGCTGGGTTGTATGGTAGTTTTATTTTGAGTTTTTTAAGGAACTTCCATACTGTTCTCCATAGTGGCTGTATCAATTTACATTCCCACCAACAGTGCAAGAAGGTTCCTCTTTTTTTTTTTTTTTTTTTAGTTTTATATATATATATTTTTTTATTGGAGTATAATTGCTTTACAATGGTGTGTTAGTTTCTGCTTTATAACAAAGTGAATCAGTTATACATATACATATGTTCCCATATCTCTTCCCTTTTGTGTCTCCCTCCATCCCACCCTCCCTATCCCACTCCTCTAGGTCACAAAGCACCGAGCTGATCTCCCTGTGCTATGCGGCTGCTTCCCACTAGCTATCTATTTTATGTTTGGTAGTGTATATATGTCCATGCCACTCTCTCACTTTGTCACAGCTTACCCTTCCCCCTCCCCATATCCTCAAGTCCATTCTCTAGTAGGTCTGTGTCTTTATTCCAGTCTTACCCCTAGGTTCTTCATGACCTTTTTTTTTTTTTTTTCTTAAATTCCAGCCTCTCCAGTATTTATTGTTTGTCGATTTTTTGATGATGGCCATTCTGACTGGTGTGAGGTGATACCTCATTGCAGTTTTAACTTGCATTTCTCTAATGATTAGTGATGTTGAGCATCTTTTCATGTGTTTGTTGGCAATATGTATAACTTCTTTGGAGAAATATCTATTTAGGTCTTCTGCCCATTTTTGGATAAGCTTGTTTGTATTTTTTGGTCTTGAGCTGCATGAGCTGCTTGTAAATTTTGGAGATTAATCCTTTGTCAGTTGCTTCATTTGCAAATATTTTCTCCCAATTTGAGAGTTGTCTTTTCGTCTTGTCTATGGTTTCCTTTGCGGTGCAAAAGTTTTTAAGTTTCATTAGGTCCTATTTGTACATTTTTGTTTTTATTTCCATTTCTCTATGAGGTGGGTCAAAAAGCATCTTGCTGTACTTTATGTCATAGTGTGTTCTGCCTATGTTTTCCTCTAAGAGTTTTATAGTGTCTAGCTTTACATTTAGGTGTTTAATCCATTTTGAGTTTATTTGTGTGTATGGTGTTAGGGAGTGTTCTATTTTCATTCTTTTACATATACCTCTCCAGTTTTCCCAGTACAACTTACTGAATGGGCTGTCTTTTCTCCATTGTATATTCTTTATCAAAAATAAGGTGACCATATGTGCGTGGGTTCATCTGCAAGCTTTCTATCCTGTTCCATTGATCTATATTTCTGTTTTTGTGCCAGTACCATACTGTCTTGATTACTGTAGCTTTGTAGTATAGTCTGAAGTCAGGGAGCCTGATTCCTCCAGCTCCGTTTTTCTTTCTCAAGATTGCTTTCGCTATTCGGAGTCTTTTGTGTTACCATACAATTGTGAAATTTTTGGTTCTAGTTCTGTGAAAAATGCCAGTGGTAGTTTGATAGGGTTTACATTGAATTTGTAGATTGCTTTGGTAGTATAGTCATTTTCACAGTGTTGATTCTTCCAATCGAAGAACATGGTATATCTCTCAATCTGTATCATTTTTAATTTTTTTTATCAGTGCCTTAGAGTTTTGTGCATACAGGTCTTTTGCCTCCTTAGGTAGGTTTATTCCTAGGTATTTTATTCTTCTTGTTCCAATGGTAAATGGGAGTGTTTCCTGATTTCTCTTTCAGATTTCTCATCATTATTGTATTGGAATGAAAGAGATTTCTGTGCATTAATTTTGTATCCTGCTACTTTACCAAATTCACTGATTAGCTCTAGAAGTTTTCTGGTGGCATCCTGAGGATTCTCTATGTATAGTATCATGTCATCTGCAAAGAGTGACAGATATATTTCTTCTTTTCCCATTTGGATTCCTTTTATTTCTTTTTTTTCTCTCATTACTGTGGCCTAAACTTCTGAAACTATGTTGAATAATAATGGTGAGAGTGGGCAACCTTGTGTTGTTCCTGATCTTAGTAGAAATGGTTTTAGTTTTTCACCATTGAGAATGATGTTGGCTGTGGGTTTATCATACATGGCCTTTATCATGTTGAGGTAAGTCCCCTCTGTGCCTACTTCCTGGAGAGTTTATATCATAAATGGGTGTTGAATTCTCAACAGCTTCTTCTGCATCTCTTGAGATGATCATATGTTTCTTATCCTTCAATCTGTTAATATGGTGTATCACATTGATTGATTTGCATATATTCAAGAACCCTAGCATGCCTGGGATAAACCTCACTTGATCATGGTGTATGATCCTTTTAATATGCTGTTGGATTCTGTTTGCTAGTATTTTGTGGAGGATTTTTGCATCTATGCTCATCAGTGATATTGGCCTGTTTTTTTCTTTCTTTGTGACATCTTCGTTTGGTTTTGGTTTCAGGGTGATGGTGGTTTCATAGAATGAGTTTGGGAGTGTTCCTCCCTCTGCTATATTTTAGAAGAGTTTGAGAAAGATAGGTGTTATCTCTTCTCTAAATGTTTGATAGAATTTGGCTTTGAAGCCACCTGGTCCTGGGCTTTTGTTTTTTGGAAGATTTAAATCACAGTCTCAATTTCAGTTCTTGTGATTGGTCTATTTCTTCCTGGTATAGTCTCAGAAAGTTGTGCTTTTCTAAGCATTTGTCCATTTCTAACAGATGGTCCATTTTATTGGCATATAATTGTTTGTAGTAATGTCTCATGATCCTTTGTGTTTCTGCAGTGTCAGTTGTTACTTCTCCTATTTCATTTCTCATTCTATTGATTTGAGTCTTCTCCCTTTTTTTCTTGATGAGTCTGGCTAATGGTTTATCAATTTTGTTTGTCTTCTCAAAGAACCACCTTTTAGTTTTATTGTTCTTTGCTATTGTTTCCTTTGTTACTTTTTCATTTATTTCTGATCTGTTTATGATTTCTTTCCTTCTGCTAACTTTGGGGGGTTGTTCTTTCTCTAATTGCTTTAGGTGTATGGTTAGGTTGTTTATTTGAGATGTTTCTTGTTTCTTGAGGTAGGGTTGTATTGCTATAAATTTCCCTCTTAGAACTGATTTTGCTGCAGCTCGTAGGTTTTGGGTTGTTGTGTTTTCATTGTCATTCATTTCCAGGTGTTTTTTTATTTCCTCTTTGATTTCTTCAGGGATCTCTTGGTTATTTAGTAGTGTATTGTTTAGCCTCCATGTGTTTGCATTTTTACAGATATTTTCCTGTAATTGATATCTAGTCTCATAGTGTTGTGGTCGGAAAAGATACTTGATAAGATTTCAATTTTTTAAAATTTAACAATGCTTAATTTGTGACCCAAGATATGATCTATCCTGAAGAATGTTCCATGAGCACTTACGAAGAAAGTGTATTCTGTTCTTTTTGGATGGAATGTCCTATATATATCAATTAAGTCCATTTTGTTTAGTGTGTCATTTACAGCTTGTGTCTCCTTATTTATTTTCATTTTGGATCTTGTGTCCCTTGGTGAAAATGGAGTGTTAAAGTCCCTTTCTATGATCGTGTGACTGTCGATTTCCCATTTTATGGCTGTTAGCGTTTGTTGTATGTATTGCGGTGCTCCTATATTGGGTGCATATATACTTACAATTGTTACATCTTTTTCTTGGATTGATCCCTTGATCATTATGTAGTGTCCTTCTTTTCTGTTATAATAGCCTTTATTTTAAAGTCTATTTTGTCTGGTATGAGAATTGCTACTCCAGCTTTCTTTTGATTTCCATTTGCATGGAATATCTTTTTCCATTCCCTCACTTTCAGTCGTATGTGTCCCTAGGTATGAAGTGGGTCTCTTGTAGACAGCATATACACGGGTCTTGTTTTTGTATCCATTCAGCCAGTCTATGTCTTTTGGTTGGAGCATTTAATCCATTTACACTTAAAGTACACTTTAATCCATTTACACATACTACTTTAAGTAGTAGTACACACTACTTTAAGTGTAAATGGATTTTATCAATATGTATGTTCCTATTACCATTTTCTTAATTTGGGGGGTTGTTTTTATAGGTCTTTTCCTTCTCTTGTGTTTCCTGCCTTTTTTTTTTTGTAGGTTCCTATTACCATTTTCTTAATTTGGGGGGTTGTTATTGTAGGTCTTTTCCTTCTCTTGTGTTTACTGCCTAGAGAAGTTCCTTTAGCTTTTGTTGTAAAGCTGGTTTGGTCATGCTGAATTCTCTTAGCTTTTGCTTGTCTGTAAAGGTTTTATTTTCTTCACTGAACGTGAATTAGATCCTTGCTGGGTAGAATAATTTTGGTTGTAGGTTTTTCCCTTTCATCATTCTAAGTATGTCCTGCCACTCCCTTCTTGCTTGCAGAGTTTCTGCTGAAAGATCAGCTGTTAACCTTATGGGGATTCCCTTGTGTGTTATTTGTTATTTTTCCCTTGCTGCTTTTAATATTTTTTCTTTTTATTTAATTTTTGATAGTTTGCTTAATATGTGTCTTGGCATGTTTCTCCTTGGATTTATCCTCTATGGGACTCTTCGTGCTTCCTGCACTTGATTTACTATTTCTGTTCCCATATTAGGGAAATTTTCAACTATAATCTCTTCAAGTATTTTCTCAGTCCCTTTCGTTTTCTCTTCTTCTTCTGGGGTCCCTGTAATTCGAATGTCAGTGCGTTTAATTTTGTCCCAGAGGTCTCTGACACTGTCCTCAATTCAATTCAATTCTAATTCTTTTTTCTTTATTCTGCTTTGCAGTAGTTATTTCCACTATTTTATCTTCCAGGTCACTTATACATTCTTCTGCCTCAGTTATTCTGCTATTGATTCCTTCTAGAGAATTTTTAATTTCATTTATTGTGTTGTTCATTATTGTTGGTTTGCTCTTTAGCTCTTCTAGGTCCTTGTTAATAGTTTCTTGTATTTTATCCATTCTATTTCCAAGATTTTGGATCATCTTTACTATCATTACTCTGAATTCTTTTTCAGGTAGACTGCCTATTTCCTCTTCATCTGTTTGGTCTTCTGGGTTTTTACCTTGCTCCTTCATCTGCTGTGTGTTTTTCTGTCTTCTCATTTTGCTTAGTTTACTGTGTTTGGGGTCTCCTTTTCTCAGGCTGCATGTTCGTAGTTCCCATTGTTTTGGGGGTCTGCCCATAGTTGGTCAGTTTTGTTCTGTTGGTTGTGTAGGCTTTCTGGTGTAGGGGACTAGTGCCTGTGTTCTGGTGGGTAAGGCTGGATCTTGCCTATCTGGTGGGCAGGACCACATCTGGTGGTGTGTTTCGGGGTGTCTGTGACCTTATTATGATTTTAGCAGCCTCTGCTAATGGGTGAGGTTGTGTTCCTCTCTTGCTAGTTGTTTGAAATAGGGTGTCCAGCACTGTAGCTTGCTGGTCATTGAATGAAGCTGGGTCTTAGCATTGAGATGGAGATTTCTGGGATACCTTTTGCTGTTTGATAGTTCATGGATCCAGGAGGTCTCTGGTGGACCAGTGACCTGAACTTATGTCTCCCACCTCAGAGGCATGACAACCAGCCACAGCCCCAAGACCCTGTCGGCCACACAGCCTAGAAGAAAAGGGACAAAGAAAGAAAGAAATTTATTAAAAAATAAAAAAAATTAAATAAAATATTTTAAAGTAATAAAAGAAAAAAGAAAGAAAGAAAGAAGAGAGCATCAAGCCAAAAAACAAATCTACCAATGATCACAAGTGCTAAGAACTATACTAAAACAAACAAACAAACAAACAAAAAATGGACAGACAGAACCCTAGGACCCTAGGTAAAAGTAAAGCTATACAGACATAATCACACAAAGTCTACCTTCTCAATTTTGGGATGATTTGCTGTCTATTCAGGTATTCCACAGATGCAGGGTACATCAAGTTGATTGTGGAGATTTAATCCACTGCTCCTGAGGCTGCTGGGAGAAATTTCCCTTTCTCTTCTTTGTTCGCACAGCTCCTGGGGTTCACCTTTAAATTTACCCTGCCTCTGCGTGTAGGTTGCCTGAGGGCAACTGTTCTTTGCTCAGACAGGATGGGGTTAAAGGAGCCGCTGATTAGGGGGCTCTGGCTCACTCAGACCAGGGGGAGGGAGGGGTACGGAATGCGGGGCGAGCCTGTGGTGGCAGAGGCTGACATGACATTGCAACAGCCTCAGGTGCACTGTGTGTTCTCCCGTGGAAGTGGTCTCTGGATCATGGGACCCTGGCAGTGGCGGGTTGCACAGGATCCCAGGAGGGTAGTGACCTGTTGTTCCTTACAGGCTTCTTGGTGGCTGCAGCAGAAACCTTAATGTCTCACACCCTTCTCTGGTGTCCTCACTAATAGCCATGGCTTGTGCCTGTCTCTGGAGCTTGTTTAGGTGGTGCTCTGAATCCCCTCTCCTTGCACACCACGAAACAATGGTCTATTGCTTCTTTGGCAGTTCCAGACTTTTTCCTGGACTCCCTCCTGGCTAGCTGTGGAGCTCTAGCCCCCTTCAGACTGTGTTCACACAGCCAACCCTAGTTCTCTCCCTGGGATCTGACCTCCGAAGCCTGAGCCTCAGCTTCCACCCCTCGCCTGCCCCGGCAGGTGAGCAGACAAGCCTCTTAGGCTGGTGAGTGCAGGTCAGCACTGATTCTCTGTGCGGGAATCTCTCCACTTTGTACTCTGCACACCTGTTGCTGCACTCTCCTCTGTGGCTCTGAAGCTTTCCCCCTGCCACCGCCCACCCCATGTCTCCACCAGTGAAGGGACTTCTTAGTGTGTGCAAACTTTTCCTCCTTCACAACTCCATCCCAGAGGTGCAGGTCCCATCCTTATTCTTTTGTCTCTCTTTTTTCTTTTTCCCTACCCAGGTATGTGGGTTGTTTCTTGCCTTTTGGGAAGTCTGAGGTCTTCTGCCAGTGCTCAGTAGGTGTTCTGTAGGAGTTGTTCCACATGTAGATGTATTTCTGATGTGTTTGTGGGGAGGAAGGTGATCTCCACATCTTACTCCTCTACCATCTTGAAGGTCTCCTCTGCCATGACATTATTTTTTTTATGACAACATATTTTTAATAGCCCTTTATGAAGACTGTTTGAGTTTCAGTCAGGGTAAGTTTCCACAGTGGGGATGAATATGCCACCAGGGTAAATGACTCAGGGACATGATGTTTTTGGAAACCAAAGTGTGAGCAAATACTCTCACCACCAACGTGAAGACAGTATGACTCTTTCAACCCACAGGTTGCAGAAGGCTGAAACCACCTTCAAGACATTCAACCCAAATAAAAAACATATCATCTTGATTAAAAATAAGTTTGAATTCTTTGATTTGAGGGGAGAAGAAATTTTTCAAGAACTGGGGACAATGTTTAAGTTATTGTGCAAAGAATTTCAAAATATTTAATTCACATTAAATATATGTGCTTTGTATCAGATGCGTTATGTCCATGTATAATAAACTTTTTAAATTTAAAAATTGAGGTGAGTGTGTTTGGAATGAAACTATTCTCTGAGTAATATCTGAATACTAGGTCTTCTGTAATTGTATATAGAATATTTAAAAAACTTCTTTATAAATAGATATTTTTTCCCTAAATATTCAAAGTCCAGAATGTCCAAACTGTACTTGATTCATGTCAAGATGGGAGTTCCACATGACAACACAGAGAGCAGGTCACAGCAGAGAACAACTGAGGCACCTCCTTTCAGGACATGTCCACACAAGTATGTCCAAGACTTACATAGCAGACATGTTTATCATACTCAGGAATCAGACCCACAAAGAAGTTCTCAAATGATCTAGAGCTCAAGCACTCATTTTGAATCACAACTTCAACCACTTACTGGTAACACAAGGCAGCAAGAAGAAGGGTGAAAGACACGGTTTTGAAGTAAACCACCCTGGGTGTAAATCATGCATCTATCCCTTACTAGCTATGTAACCTCAGGGAAGTCACTTAGCCTCCATCTGAGCTTCAGTTTCCCATCAATAATGTGGATGTAATAACATCTATCTCATAGTTTTGAAAGGAACTTAACTCAGAGAATATACACATATACCTACATACATACACATAGGTGTATGTGTAGCATGTATGCATATTTAATTATCTTTTGGACATGCTAAGTGATCATTAAATGCTGGTTTAGATCCTTTCCCTTCCTTTCTGTTGGAATATGAGGTAGAGTATCCTATTAGGACCAGAATTAAAGTAAGAGAGAAAGGGTCATTCTTTCTGTAGATCTCTCACTGACTGGCCTTTATTGTAAAAATGAAGTGTATTCACTATGACTCAGAATTGTGGGAAAAGTAAGTTCCTCACTTTTGAGTCTGCCTCTCCTGTTCTTCAGTCCCTGTTCTTGTTGGTTGTGGTGGAAATGGGTGGCTAGTGTGAGGAATGGTTGATGTTGCTTGATGTGGGATGATGACAAAGTGGGCAGTTAAAATGACAGCCACTTTTGATAAATTTTTAGTCAAATAATTTTAAATTTATTCCTTACTAAGGTGGTTTTCTCTCAATGACATCTTTTCCCCATTTAAAAAATGGCATCTGGTTACAATTAGAATTTTTGTAACTTGTCGTGACTGCAGATGTAGCCCTATTACACCCCTGTCTTCTGTGACCTTGTTGATATTTGTCCTTTCCTGATGCAGTGTGAATGCCCTTGACTCAATGATGGAAATACCACCAACAATGTGATTCACAGAAAACGGGTAAAACTTCAGTTTACTATTAAATATAAAAATATATAAAAATATATTCATGTTGTGATATTCACCAGTGGTTACAACAAATCTAGGAGAATGGGGCCGGTATTACTCTGTATACAAGAATATTATAACCATTGATGTCAGAATATATAAAGAGTTTTCCCCCAAATTCTCTGTGGACAGAGGTATACTCTCCTGAGAAATACTAGGAAATATGGACTTTCAGAAAACTGCTGTCATGGGCAGTCAATTTGGAGATACATAGCATCTAAGAAGCTAGAAGACCCGATAGAAGACACAGTAGACTACTTCTCTGACTACCATGGAATCTGTGCTAGATCCTGGGATTGTCAAAAGGTATGAGAGGGTCAGGCACTTCCCTTCACTGAAGGACCTCTTTGACCCGCATAGGAAACAGGGAATCTCATCATCCAGGACCACGTCCAAGTTGCTTTCTATGAAGGCAGAGTCACATGCAGTCTGACTCAGAGTTCAATATCCAGGACTCTCTGCCTCATTTCTTTCCCATTACCATGTCCACCAGCACATTAGCCCCCATATCTCATACCTTCGACTTTGCTATTGGCTTCCCTTGCTTTTATTTTATTTTTGGAATTGTAGTTAAGACTCATCTCTGTGGCTCTTTTCACTTCAAGTTAGAGTCTTTTGGCCAGTACTCCATGCTTTGGCTGGACTCTTGGCTCTCATTTCTTAGCTCTGTCTGCTGTCTGGTACCCCAGGGAGGGTCCCAACGAAAAAAATCCAGGCAACAAACAGTATCAATTAAATATTTTTTTAAATTTTTTATTGGAGTATAATTGCTTTACAATGGTGTGTTAGTTTCTACTTCACAACAAAATGAATCAGTTATACATATACATATGTTCCCATATCTCTTCCCGCTTGTGACTCCCTCCCTCCCACCCTCCCTATCCCACCCCTCCAGGCGGTCACAAAGCACTGAGCTGATCTCCCTGTGCTATGTGGCTGCTTCCCACTAGCTATCTACCTTACGTTTGGTAGTGTATATATGTCCATGCCTCTCTCTCGCTTTGTCACAGCTTACCCTTCCCCCTCCCCATATCCTCAAGTCCATTCTCTAGTAAGTCTGTGTCTTTATTCCTGTTTTACCCCTAGGCTCTTCATGACATTTTTTTTTTTAAATTTCATATATATGTGTTAGCATATGGTATTTGTCTCTCTCTTTCTGACTTACTTCACTCTGTATGACAGACTCTAGGTCTATCCACCTCATTACAAATAGCTCAATTTCGTTTCTTTTTATGGCTGAGTAATATTCCATTGTATATATGTGCCACATCTTCTTTATCCATTCATCCAATGATGGACACTTAGGTTGTTTCCATCTCCGGGCTATTGTAAATAGAGCTGAAATGAACATTTTGGTACATGACTCTTTTTGAATTATGGTTTTCTCAGGGTATATGCCCAGTAGTGGGATTACTGGGTCATATGGTAGTTCTATTTGTAGTTTTTTAAGGAACCTCCATACTGTTCTCCACAGTGGCTGTACCAATTCACATTCCCACCAGCAGTGCAAGAGGGTTCCCTTTTCTCCACACCCTCTCCAGCATTTATTGTTTCTAGATTTTTTGATGATGACCATTCTGACTGGTGTGAGATGATATCTCATTGTAGTTTTGATTTGCATTTCTCTAATTATTAATGATGTTGAGCATTCTTTCATGTGTTTGTTGGCAGTCTGTATATCTTCTTTGGAGAAATGTCTATTTAGGTCTTCTGCCCATTTTTGGATTGGGTTGTTTGTTTTTTTGTTATTAAACTGCATGAGCTGCTTATAAATTTTGGAGATTAATCCTTTGTCAGTTGCTTCATTTGCAAATATTTCCTCCCATTCTGAAGGTTGTCTTTTGGTCTTGTTTATGGTTTCCTTTGCTGTGCAAAAGCTTTGAAGTTTCGTTAAGTCCCATTTGTTTATTTTTGTTTTTATTTCCATTTCTCTAGGAGGTGGGTCAAAAAGGACCTTGCTGTGATTTATGTCATAGAGTGCCCTTGTTTTCCTCTACGAGTTTGATAGTTTCTGGCCTTACATTTAGGTCTTTAATCCATTTTGAGCTTATTTTTGTGTATGGTGTTAGGGAGTGATCTAATCTCATACTTTTATATGTAGCTGTACAAAATACTAGCAAGCAGAATCCAACACCACATTAAATGGATCATACACCATGATCAAGTGGGGTTTATTCCAGGAATGCAGGGATTCTTCAATATATGCAAATCAATCAACGTGATACACCATATTAACAAATTGAAGGAGATAAACCATATGATCATCTCAATAGATGTAGAGAAAGCATTTGACAAAATTCAACACCCATTTATGATTAAAAAAACCCTGCAGAAAGTAGGCATAGAGGGAACTTTCCTCAACATATTAAAGGCCATACATGACAAACCCACAGCCAACATCGTCCTCAATGGTGAGAAACTGAAAGCATTTCCACTAAGATCAGGAACAAGACAAGGTTGCCCACTCTCACCACTCTTATTCAACATAGTTTTGGAAGTTTTAGCCACAGCAATCAGAGAAGAAAAGGAAATAAAAGGAATCCAAATTGGAAAAGAAGAAGTAAAGCTGTCACTATTTGCAGATGACATGATACTATACATAGAGAACCCTAAAGATGCTACCAGAAAACTACTAGAGCTAATCAGTGAATTTGGTAAAGTAGCAGGATACAAAATTAATGCACAGAAATCTCTGGCATTCCTATACACTAATGATGAAAAATCTGAAAGTGAAATCAAGAAAACACTCCCATTTACCATTGCAACAAAAAGAATAAAATATCTAGGAATAAACCTACCTAAGGAGACAAAAGACCCGTATGCAGAAAATTATAAGAGACTGATGAAAGAAATTAAAGATGATACAAATAGATGGAGAGATATACCATGTTCTTGGATTGGAAGAATCAACATTGTGAAAATGACTCTACTACCCAAAGCAATCTACAGATTCAATGCAATCCTTATCAAACTACCACTGGCATTTTTCACAGAACTAGAACAAAAAATTTTACAATTTGTATGGAAACACAAAAGACCCCAAATAGCCAAAGCAATCTTGAGAATGAAAAACGGAGCTGGAGGAATCAGGCTCCCTGACTTCAGACTATACTACAAAGCTACAGTAATCAAGACAGTATGGTACTGGCACAAAATCAATTAAATTTTAATATTTTCTAGCACAACCGACCGTCGAGTGAGCGGGACGCATCGGGATCGGTGGGTGGTGGGCACTCTGCCGGACCCGATCTTCCTGGTGCACATTTCTCTGCTCAGTCAGGGCCGCGTCTCATGGAACAGGGACGCGGCAACATTTTTCTTGAATGTCCCTGGGCGAGGTACGACTACCGGCGAGGGGACGGATTCCTCACTCCCCATGCTGGGCCGGTTCCAGGCATTGGAATTCGCTTCTGTCCAAGGTTCACCGCAGGCAGGCCTGAGCCGGTGTGAGCACATCGAAAAATTTCGCCATCTTCGGTCAATATCACCACCTTTGTGGTTTATGAAGAGAATTTCCCCTTTTTCTTTCTCTTTCCCCTAGCAGCTGCCGCAACAAAGGAACATCCATAAATGAGACAAATAAAAATACGGTAATATTTGCAGTAAACTAAAAAAAAAATTAAATATTTTCTAAAATATATGTAGTAGAGGAGAAACAGTAATGTTCTCCCAAACCTGATGATATTTGCCTATCGCATTTTGTATTAGATTTGTTGTTCTGAATTACATTTAGATTATATCTTCAGGGAGCAATTGGTATAATCAAAGCATGGAAGTGAAAGTTGGATTAAAATAAAGACCAAAGGCAAAAAGGAAATAGAGGAGACCACAGATGGAGGAACACCACGGACGCTCAGGCTTAGAAGAGCAAGAGATTGGACTTCATTCTCTCCTAAGCATAGTTTGGGTGGAACTACCATTTACGGAACTCCTTTATGTGGCAGAACCTGAGTGAAGTGTGATGTCTGTTTCATCCTCTCAGCAGCCCTGGGCAATCTGAGTGCTTTACCTCAAAGGAAACTGAGGTTCAGAGAGATGAAGTAATTTGCCCAAGGTCACATAGGCAACAACTGCCAGAGCAGGAATTCGAATCTACCTCTGTTGAACGAAACTGTGCCTATCCCGGCTGCCCCTTCCACAGTTTGTACCTTGGGAAGAAGTAAACCACAGAGGCAGCCTTGTCATCCTCATTAACATCCGCTGTTGTTCAAACACTTCCCCTATCTTTTCAGGTGGATGAATAAGCTCACTTGCCTTGCACTTGGGCCGTGTTTCCTTTCGTTTAGAACAGGAAAGCTCTGCGCTGTAGTATTTATTAAGTGTCCACATCTGCATAACACCTTGCTACCAGAAGGAACAATAAAATGCAAGTGAAAATGACAAAGGCCCTGCCCTCTGGAAATTTACAATCAATAACAGATGGGCCAGAGGTATGGAAGGGGGACCCAGCCCTCAAATAAGTGCTTGGCAGGCTGAGAAATGGTTGGAGACACAGAATTAAGCTAGTCCCAGCACAGGATGGTCCCGAATGAATACACAGGGTCTCCCTCAGGGACTGACTAGCTGAGCTTCTGTCACGGTGAGGGAACGATGGTGGAGGGTGGGATGTGGCCATTCTAACTTGGACAGTGACAATCTCCTCAGATTTTAGGTATGCCCAGTCTCCTTACTCATCCACCATCATGACTTATCTTCAATCAGTTTGAAGCAAGGCTTTTCATCAGCTGTCGTATTAGTGAGTCCTTCAGTTCCTCTGAGTATTATGTTTAGCTATTATGTCATTCTTTGCGGTGCCACTCATTGTATGTGTGTGTGTTGAGGACACTGGGAGTGGGAGCCAGGCTTGCAGTCACGCAGACCCCCTCGATGCATATAGCAATGGAAAAGTGACTCATACATCCATTTCAAAATGACTGTCATTCATTTTTATAACATTTCAAGGTAAAATGAAATTAGGAGTGGAAGAGCAGTAAGATGCTTTTCACAGTCCTTAAGAAAAAGGCATTTCTTCATATTTTAAAGCCTGGACTGGCAGTAAACTGGTATAAATTGCTGACTTGGCTTCTTTCCGTTCAGCTTATTAAATAATAACATTCTGTATAAGGAGAGCTGTGTAATATATAAGGCTATGCATGAAATAGATAAAATATATTTAGACTGTGTCTAAAGGCCAAGAAAGTAAAGATGGAGAGGGGAAATTTGCTGGAGACACTTCTATTGTAAAGGCATTAAAATCTGAATTAATGGTGAAATTATCCTAGCAATGACATCACACAATGACTGTAAAGTCTAAACATGAGAATGGTTACTTTCAGGAAAGTGCAATATTTTACAGGCTGCAGATTAATACTGCACATACATATATACGGTATTCTTATACAGTTGCTTACGTTGATGGAAATTTCAGTTCCATGTAGACCTAGGAATTTAAAGTATTATTTCCTGCCTTCTAAGTAGACTTTTCAGAGATGCATTATTCATTTATAGTTTATTACTCAGAGAGAAAGGTATTAATAAAGAAACTGTACCTGTCCTGTTTCGATGTCAGACTCTGCCGAGAAAATCAACTCAGAGCCCAGCTGGTCTAAAAAAGTCTATCACACTTTTGCTTTTCTTGGTGGAAGTCATCCTGGGCATTGTAAATCGTGCATGGGTACTATATAATTATATTGTCCATGGATTCATGCAACTCTGTTGCATATTTCATTACTTTTGCTTGCTCTACTTATTAAAACTACATTTTACATGTCTAATAATGCAATTCAGATTGTACCAAATATGAAACACTGACACCTAGGTCCAGGGAAATGATGCCTGGGCAATTTCACCTGATTCACTGAAGGACAGGAGAATTACCTTCATTGTAATGAGCTGTGGAGGGTGGTTCAGGCTGCTTTTTCACATTTGTGGTTCTGCTCTCCACCTTTCTCTCGAAATCTAAAGCCCCTGTCAGCTTGTACAGAAAACTTGGATGTGTTTAATAGTATCATGTTCTCATCCAAGGGAAGGTGGTGGTGAAGGGAAGGAGGGGGGCCGCTTGTTGGTTTACAGGAAATCTGAACACCCATGGGATGCTTTTCAGAATCCAAACAGAGTTCAAAACATAAACATTCCACGTAATTTGTTGCTTCCATACATCATTTGCCTCTTAAAAAAAAGACTGAAAAAAATTTTTTTAATGTGTGACTACAGTGACAGAGAATGGATGCCAACAGCTCTCTGGATGGCTTTTTATCTCATTCCCTTAGTGAAAACAGTTAACTAGGCACTGGTGAGAGATTCTGTAGCTGCACAACACAAAGCTGGCGCCGACGCCAAGTGTGGCATGCCAGATGTGTGAATACATTCTGGAGAGTAGCATCAGCAGCTCACCATAGCCATTAATCTAGAGACCTCTGGGAGTTCCGGGTAGTGCTGTAAAACCCGGCCCTGCCAAGGCTACATCAGATAAAGCCATCAATGCATTGTAAAAAAGACACAAAACCTATTTCATGGGCTGCACTGATCAAGCAATTACAATCATTGACTACATTAAGCAAAGAAACAGCAGGGTGCCCTATAAAATTGACTGCCAACTTGAATAATCAATAGACTCCATGTAGAGTAAATTAAATAACTGAAAAACTATTTGGAAAAGCTGAAGTTAAAAAGCCAATCAGTAATCCCTCATCCATGGCGAAACAATCCTGTTTCCAAAAGATTCTTTGGTTAGCTTTAATTCTTATTCTTGGGAAATCCTGGGACGGTGAGCTTGGGAAGGGGAGAGATTCTTCCATTTGTTTTATCTTTCTCTTTCATAACTGTACATTTAATTTGAATGTTATTTATAATCAATCGATGTGCTCTTCCTGTCATCTATAGCTGAGTACACAACCAAGGCAGGAGGGCTTTTGATCGAAAGTCAACATTGTGATGAAAGGCATTAAGGTTTGACATGGTTCATGGTTTAACCTGGGGCTTACAATAACAAGAAGTGTTTTTTTAAAAAATATATTTAGAAAACTTTGGAATTTTGGAATACTTAATTATTAAATTTTGTATAAAATAAAGTCATAAATGCAAGAGAGAGAGCTATGTAAAAGCCTTCTTGAGGTTTTTGCTGATTTACCTGATTACCACACATACAAGTTTTTAGAAGACAGAGCAGTCACGACCAAATTTCACATTTCCCTCTCCATAAACTATTTTTACCTTTTTTGCTCCATTGGAAAGTGACAAAACATGTTCAGAAAAATAAACGTTAATTTATAATTTAAGTTATTGTTGTCACAAAAAGTTTACGTTATTTCACAAGAAATTATTTATTCATTTACACACACATTTGTTTGTTTTGTTTCAGCCTAGAAAAACCACCATCTATAAACAATTTCCCTATTGTCTTATTAGAAAATGCAGGAGAAAAAAACGATGGAAAGGTGAAATGATTTTTTCTCCTAAGCAAACAAAAAAAGTTTTTTTGTGTGTATGTTTCCTACATGGTGAAAATGTAATGATAATAATTGCAGATCTCAGAAGCCAGGTTAGTTGGTAGCAATATACCTGGATGTGAAAATGATAGCACTGGAAAAATTACCAGTACTTCTGCATGCTTAACAAAGATATTTTTCCACCAAAAGAGAAAAAAAAAAAATGTTTGAAACCATTATTGCAGAGACAATACAACTTTCTTTGTAGTCAAGTCTGTTTCTGAAAACAATATATAATAGTAATAGTATGAAGACACCTACAGCACTGATAAATACATCATTAAGCAGGCATTATTGCTGTTCCCACTGAATGTAAGATCACCCTGATATTATGAATGATTTGCATATTAACGTAAATAATATTGAGGTGTATTTAATGTGGCATTTGAATTAACTCTTAATGGCATACAAGTTCTTTGGAGCCAGGGTAGTGAATAAATTGCAGGATGAATTTGCAAATAATTGTTTCTAGCTAGGCTTTGTGAACCTAGGTATCTAGAAGATATCTTAGTGGCATTATTTTTAATACATTGATGTGTTATATAGAGCCTCCTACTGTGGAACACAATAAATTAGTTGTCAATAAACAGCTTGTTTTAACAACACTCTGCTTCCTTTCCTATTAAATCTAATAGGTATAAAATAGGTATAAACAAGCTTTATTTTTTTAAAAAGCTGCACAAGGAAAAGCAGAAATATGATGAACTAAAAATGATTATGTGTCACAATAAAATTCTCCAGCTTGTCTGCTGATGAGATGATAATGTTGCCCATAAAAGCAGAAGGAGTGAGAGTGCTGCAGAGCTCTTGATAAAATGTCTTATTGAAACCTATTGTATTTACTTCTTATTAGATTCTGAACTCAAATAGATCTTGATTCTTGAGAGCTTGGGTATTTAAAAGCTTTAAGATCATCAATTACATTACTCATAATTTCCACATCTGCCTTTCCTGCTGCAATTCAGAGAGAGAGAAAGACTATTATAACAGCCTTCCTGCAACTTGATTACTGGGAGTCTCTGTTACAATGTGCACTTGAAATGCTGTTAAGATGTGAACTTAACTGCAATTTTCAGTTTTATGGAACTATTCCTGCATGGATAGATTTTGGTAATAATTGAAATAAAATGGTAAGAGACCTGCCAATTGACCAGGGAGAAACAGAGGACCACCTTAAAACCCAGACCCTTGTGGCATTGCAGGAAAGCTCGCCTTTTGGAGCTCCCCTGTTTTACCTTCCTGATACAAATTAGCTTTATGGGAGCTCATATGCATTTTGACTTAAACAAAATAATACTTCAAATGGCCAGTATATAATTGAACAGCAGTTTGGTTATGTTTATGCTGGGTAGAAGTAGTGTGGGGATTAAGAACCTGGAGGATTCTCGCTGTCAAAACAGCACAATTTTCTTTTAGAAATACCTTGTTTTTTCTTAACTCCCAATGGGCAGGATATCTTGCGGGTAGTGTTCAAGATCTTCTGAGTGTTTGCTGTGTATTCGAAGTTCAGGTGTCCTGATAGGAATAGTTTAAAATACCGGTTGTTTTTCAATAAAGCAGTTCAAACCACAGCACTGTACACATATAAATATTTACTTTGTCTCATTGAATCTCACCATGTACCTAAGCAACCACACAAGGGAGGGTCATCTCATTCATGAAGTGGGAACTCTGGTCTAATTTATGATTAAAATTCTGTATTTCATTTGATAGTGTAGATAGTTTTTTAAGACACAGGTTTATATACACATACGCACGCACGCACGCACGCACAGGCTCACACAGAAACATGGAGGTGATTTCTCAGAAGAAAAAGATAGCATATTTGAAAGTACGCTGCAAATCTTGGGAAAGGGGGAGGGGAGAAGACAGGAGATATTTCTGTAGAAATGACTCCTCCTGGGGAAAAATATAATCTCTGTAATTTTACCTTTTCAGTAATGCTTTTGAATACATAATTTTTTTCCCTCTCTGTCTGTGAAGAATCAGCCCTGAGATCACAATCTAAGCAAACATAAGGTCCCATCATCTAGTTCTTAAACACAAAGGAGGATGTGTTGGTTCTTAACAATTCTTACAGAATCCAGAGCATTTTATTGTTCTTTGGCTAATGGTTTTATTCAGCCTTTAATCTGTATGCATCCTAAAGCAATTAAACAAATACAAAAATTGGGCCAAAATATTTTGAGATTTTTCATTAAATTAATTTACTGTCAAGAAAAAATAAATTGCATTCTGGATGAGCTGTATTTCTCTCTCCAAGAAAAACACAATAGGAGAAAATAATTGATGTCTCTTCACCTAGAAGAACAGCAGTTTACAGGTCCCGTGACAGTATTTACATGTTCAGAAATATATGGAGCACGTGTGAGAGTTGATCAGGGTGAAGGGCAAAGTGTTCTCCATAAAAATAGACTTTGATATGTATTTATGTGCACACAGTTACTGGATTATCCAGAATTATCACAAACAAATGCAAGAGTCATCCTGGCAGAAACAGCTTTAGAAAAGTTTTTAGTCACAGCAAAGAAATATCCTGCCTAAGAAGAATTTAAGTACAGGTGTTGATGTCCAGCAATAAATTTATTTTAAAAACATATTGTAGCAGTATCATTGTGGTGCTAAACCAGAAGTATGTATTTTAGGTAGATCCAACAACTCTATCAGTTCCCAGCATTGGGGAAAAAAAGGTACCTGCAGAAGTTCCTCATTCTTTCATAAAACAGGGCCTATCCAGCTCATGACCGTAATTAACCTGACCCATTAAAAAGTAGACCAGTTTTAGTTTGCCTTGTTTCAGCTATTCTTAGGTCTTCTGTTCTCTCTTATGCTTAGCCCTTCTCCTTCAAGGATACAGAAAGGAACCTAACACTCTTACGTGTTTTGAACTCTGTGATGTGCTCCAACTTTGCCTCTTTTTTTTAAAAGAGCTGGCAGTCACACATGAAGGAAATCAGGCAATGCCTGTAGCAGACAAGCATTTTAGCATGCACTGCTCTCTCTAGCTCAAGGCTGTGTGTAGCAAAGCAGAAATGCACAGAAAGCATGTAAAAAAGAATCACTGAACGGAAGGCAGAAGGGTGTGTCCTGACCAGTGACGGGACCAGGTGTAGGGCTCACATCCTGCCTTATTTTTAACACCCTGTCTAGAATTTTCTATTCAATCTGTCACTTTCTTCATCACTGACACAAATATAGAATTAACTAATCAACGCAGAGGCTGTGTTGACTGAGCATTAATTAACCATTTTGCCCTGAAAACCTGTGGCAGGACACACGAATGTGAAAATGAATGAAAAAGAAAAAGGAAAGAAATACAGAGCACTTTGATAAGGTCATCCAATTTTATCAGGAAGAAACTATTGTGTGCACTGTTATGTGCCAGTTTAAGTGTCTCAAAGTGTTTGTGGCACATATTTGGCAAGAAGCATCAGGATTGCCAATTTTCATCCAAGACTGAAAGAAAACTTTAAAGGAAATCTATTTCAATCACCATTCTGATTCTTGAATTCCTTGTATTTAATTCCTTTTAGCTGACAGGCTGGCTTTTTCCTATCCACCTTTAAAAGTTGAGAATTTGCTACTTTTCTAGGCTGCCTGTTCCATCTAAAAACTGATTCTTAAAAAGTTCCTCCTTATTGCTGACCTAGACCTTCCCAAGTTCTCCATTCTTACCCCTTTGGACATATATGCACAGGTCAACGTTCTTTTCCTTATGTCTGCCTTTCAAGTATTGATAGAAATGACAAAACGCCATCTGAATTTACTCTTTTCCAAACTAAACACTCCTGATTTATTCACTAACTGCTCTTGTTACATGGTTTTAGGGCCACTCACTGTTTTGATTTCCCTTCTCTAAGTTTGCTTCAGTTTGTCTATATTTTTGTATGTGTCTTTTACTTCTACTCATTTTTTTTTTTTTTTTTTTACCCAGTTAATTTTCTTTAAGAGGTCAGCTAGATTTGTACAAATATCGTTACTTACACTGTGGAGGGAGGTATCTGGCTATACTTGGTCCCCTGGTCCCTAGGATCAAAATCATGGCATTTTACAGAAATCATTATAGAAAGTGAGAAAATGTGAGTTTCCAGGTTGCATTTAAAATGAGAATATGTGTTAATTTACTAGAAATTGTGCAAGATTCTGAGTGCGGTGAACGTGTTTGAAATATGCTTCTATCACTTATTAGTTATATTGTTTAGTCCTTTTGAACCTTAGTCTCCTCTTGGGTAAAATGGGAATAATGCCCATTTTGCAAGATTGTCTTAAGGATTAGAAATAACAGGAGTCAAGTGTCAAAAACAGAACTTGGCACATTATAGGCAATCAATAATAACGGCTTCTTTTATTGCTCAGGAAGTGAAAGAATTGTTCTTAGAAAATGTTGAATAATGATGCAAAAATGGGGAAAACCAATAGAGGTACTGTCATGAAGAACTACTTACACCAATCACACGTGAAATGTGGCTCTTGCCCACAAACAATGGGCCTAAGACCACCATAAATCATTTCACAGAGATCGCTCAACTGGTCTCACACAGCATCAGCAGTTTCTAACTTACAAACCTGCTCTGCATTTAACGTCAACAACACAAAGGTGAAAAGACCATAATCACTTTCTGTCCCCAGAGCATCCCTAGTCCTTTAGCACTGGGAATTTTGCATTAGATTTTCTCATCAATTTAATAACACTTGGTGAAATAATGCCTTCAGTCAGGGCATTTATCTTATTTTATTTTGCTGCTTTTGTTTTTTTTTCCCTCCTCTTATTTTCAATATGAAACATATTAAATACTTGGTTTTCTTTATATAATGCAGCTGAGAAATAATTATATGGATATTCCAGTGCAGAAATACTTCCTACCCTATCAATATTCTTATTAAGAATAATAATAAAGCAACATGTCATGAGACTATGCTGTCACAGATTCTTACCCTTGTGTATTTTTATCTTCACCACCCTGGTTTCTTTACACATGGAGTGCTGAGTGTAACATTATTTCTGCTCTGCTAAAAGACAGTGTCAGATAAAATTGCCCTCTCAACTCTATGCCATAACAATGTCTATAAAAGTTTATTATAGTCTTTATTTAATATATTAACTATATTTGTGCATGTGTCTTTACAAACCATAATGAAAGCCCTAATGCATTTTCAAATCCAGCAGCATATTCACTGAAGATAAAAAAGGCTATTCTGAATGAAGTCTCCCTGAATGGAAGGAAAATGAGGACATATAGCTGTACTCAGAAGAGATTTTACTTGAGGAAAATGGGAGGTTTACCACTAGGGAAAGGAACTTGTTTCCTATGCATAATTTAGGGCCTTGGGGGATGAAGCTTTTGATTTACATCCACATTCTGTTGTATATGTGAGTTTGTGTGTGTTCACATGTGTTAGGGATAAGGTAACGAGGTGATATTGTAAGACACAGAAAAACAGAAATACACAAGAAAGGAATGTATCACCTGTATAAAGATAAAGTTTATAAGGGTTCCTCAGAGGGGCAATGAGTTATCAAATTAAAAGAGATTCTACATGAATGGCTAAAATGGATGCTGGCACTAACTCTGTATTCCTAAGGCAGCTGACAATACTTGGAGGGGACCAAGAGAAAAAAGCTCTACCCTTCAGTAAGTGTGTGTGGCAAATCACCGAACCAGTGGGATAAACATAGTTGAAAAAGTGAACAAACATAAAACCCAGCACATTACACCCCTCATGGCCTCAGGCAAAAAGCAGCTAATGAAGAAGATTATAAGTGAGTCTCCCTCACATTTCTGTTCTCAGCTCTGTCTTATCAGCCCCCCAGGCTCTGGACTAGATGTTCTCACCGCCCCCTTCATTTCCGGGTTTAGACTATGGCTCCCTGATTTGAGGATTAGCAACTAAAGCTTTGCTTTCTTGGAATTTCATCTAAGGAAGGCTCTTGTTCTTCAGCCTGATCCCTAAGGGTGGTAACATCTTGCTTTCCTGGTTTCCTAAGAATGCCTTATGATTATACAGCAACTCAGTGGATATGAAAGAGTTAAACAACAAAACCAAACTATACACCTCAGGGCAAAGAACCAGGAGAGGTTTGCCCTCACCCACCAATCAGTCAAGCAAAAGTAATTTCTAGGGCTTCCTTGGTGGCGCAGTGGTTTAGGGTCCTCCTGCCGATGCAGGGGACACGTGTTCCTGCCCTGGTCCGGGAAGATCCCACATGCCGCGGAGCGGCTGGGCCCGTGAGCCATGGCCGCTGAACCTGCGTGTCCGGAGCCTGTGCTCTGCAACGGGAGAGGCCACAAGAGTGAGAAGCCTGCGAAATGCAAAAAAAAAAAAAATAATAATAATAATAATAATAATAATTTCTAAAGAGAGACAGGGAATATTTTTAAGACAAAATCTTTGAGACAGCTCTTAGCATAAAAATAGCTTTTAATCTTTGTGAAATATCAGATGCTTATAATTTTGTTCAACAATGGTGGTATAAGTTGACATTCTGAGACATTCCCTTGCATTTTAGAGAAATTACTTGGAGGACAATTGCTGATGCACTGATAAGGACATAGGCTTCGAATTGAATTCTTCGATCTTCCACTGGCTAGCTTTGTGATCTTCGCCAAATTACTTAATTTTTGAGCTTTGATTCCCATCTGTAAAATGGCCATTATAGAACGACATGGAGACTGGAAGGATCTGATAAGACTTTATGTGGGAAGTACCTAGCATTGTGCTTGTCATAGAGACATAACTTGATGAATGTCATTTCTTTTCCACTGCCCACCCTACAGCTCCTTTGTTTTATGAATTTGTTCAATAACAATTAGCAACAAAATGTGAGCAGCACAAACAGAAGCAACAGAAGTTGGGACTTTCGGCTAACTGTGGTGGCATGATCACATGTATTTGTATGTCTGAAACCCTTTTAAAATTACTGTAAAGGAATTTAAAAAGTAAAATCTCACAAATACAAAGGGAACAGGAGAGGAGGTGAAAGTGGATGAGAGATGCTGGCATATATATGGAGTTGGGAAGTGAATGGATGAGAAGTATCTAACTTAGGAGACCAAAGAATGCTGAACTCCAAGCACCATCGCAGAAACAGATACCAATGGAAAGCAGCTTTATTCAAGTAAAAGAAAGTCAGAAAGACCCAGGATTGAAGCACTGGCTTTCTTCCCTAGAAGATGAGAGTGAGAGGTGAAGTGAAAATAGGAAGGTTACCTGAAAGTCTGATTATCTATATAAGAAGCAGTCAGACCCTCAGATCCTATCACTCTCCCACCCCTTGCCTCATTCCCAGTAAAGTGAAACTCTTACTTCATCCTGCTATGAAGGCAGAGCCATATTCTCTGGAGAAACTAAACCACAGAATTACCAGTCTCTGGATCCCTGGCACAATGGAGAGTGGAGTTGAAGTGCTAGAGGGAAAAAGAAATAGCAAGAGAAAGTAGACATTGAACAGTGAAACTGCAAGCCTTCTGTCCTCTCTTTGCTCCTAGCAATTGGACAGTCAAGCCTCAAGATATAAGCCGGGGGATTAGAGAATATATCCCTGGAGAAACTGTTAGACAAATAAGATTTTGAGATTCCAACATTTAAAGTCCCCACCAAAATGTCCAGAATTCCTTCTAACCATCCTACAATGAAGCTCGCTGAGTGACAAATGCTGCTCCCACACACACCCTTTCAATCAACTTTTTATTGACTTGGTACTGTGAATTAGTGAATTGCCAAAGATCACCACACATTCATGGAGTGCTTTGAACAAGAAAGATCCAAGCCTAAATAAAGAGGTAAGGGACATCTGTATGAAACAGAGACAGTGCAGGGAGTAGAAGGAAACTTCCAAAATCCATAAGTATAACCTTAGAGAATTTATTTTTGTATAGCAATTCAGGAGGCACTAAAGAGTTAACAACAAAAGACACTATTAGCCTCAGGGCAAGGCAGGATGAACAAGTGTAGGATACTAAAAAACAAGTCAGTAAATAGCAACAAAAATGCACAATGGACAAATCTGAGACTGAGAAAACACTTTTTTGTTTCAGTTGAAACAAAAATTTAAATAATGGAAAAGGAAAGCATCCTGGAAATAGATCAAGAAAACAAAGCAGGGACTTCCCTCACGGTGCAGTGGATGAGAATCCACCTGCCAATGCAGGGGACACAGGTTCAATCCGTGGTCTGGGAAGATCCCACATGCTATGGAGCAACTAAGCCTGTGTGCCACAACTACTGAGCCTATGCTCTAGAGCCCACAAGCCACAACTACTGAAGCCCACGTGCCCTAGAGTTCGTGCACTGCAACTTCTGAGCCCATGCACCACAGCTACTGAAGCCCATGTGCTCTAGGGCCTGCATGCCACAACTACTGAGCCTGCATGCTGCAACTACTGAAGCCCGTGTGCCTAGAGCCCATGCTCCACAACAAGAGAAGCCACCACAATGAGAAGCCCACGCACTGCAACAAAGAGTAGCCCCCGCTCGCAGCAATTAGAGAAAGCCCACACAACAAGGAAGATGCAACACAGCCATAAATAAATAAAATTAATTAATAAAAAGAAAACAAAACAATGTTGAATTAAGAAACAAAATAATAAAAGTATGGTATTAAACAATAACAAAAGAAAACTGAGAATTGAAGGACATGGATTTTCAGATTGAAATTACCCATGAAATGCTCAGCACATTGTATGAAAATCTGCATGTAAATTATTGTGGGTAAGAAAAGAAAGCAAGTAAAAAATCAGCAGAATATATTCAAAGGATTAGAAATCCGGATGACTCTAGAGTATCACAGGAAAACTGAAATCTAGAATGTGATGGCTTTCAAATGCTGAGCAAAGAGAATTTTCAACTTAAAATTTTATACCTAGCCAAACCATGTATCAGTGAGGTAAAATAATATATTTTTACACAAGATTCAAAAAATAAAAACTCTTGTATGCTCTTTCTCAGAGAGAGCACAAGTAAGATGAAGACATGGGTTCAAGGAAACAAGAGATGAAGCAAAAAAAAACCCAGAACCCAGATAAGAAGAAAAGAGAAACTCAGGGTGACTGTGCAGAAAAGTTCAGGATGAACTAGGACAGCTTTTCCAGCCTGGAAGAAGGAATGGAGGACTCCAGGAGTAGTGCTTCCAATTAAGAAAAATAAATCTGAAAGAACATGCGGTGGAGATTTCTAGTTCTATAGAAATTATAAGGCTAAATCTTTGATGGCAAAAGGCAACTGGAAAAAAAAAATAATCCCTGTAACTCTAGGAAAACAGAAGTTGGACAGGAAAGGATATGTAATCATAGCACTATGGTACTCAGCTGTGAATAATATATATATATATGTTGATATTTAATGATACTTAAAATATTTATAATAATACCTCAAATTGTAATCTAAATCTATTGGGAGGATGAGCAATGGATTTTCTACATGTGGAGAGCATATGTTGGGAAGAGGGTAAATATTACTTGTAATAGGAAGTCACAAGAAAATATCAAAAAGTGATGACAAATCAATAAATAGTAGAATAAGCATTTTATTGGAAATAAAATTATAAATAGTCAAATGAGTTGAAAATGATTTTCTGGGTTACAGGAAATGAGGGATCAGGAAGTATGAGGCAGGGTACTCATTGCTTTTCAGAATAAACCATGCAATACTATTTGAATTTTAGAACGAGGATGGAGGTCTCTGGTGGCCAGTATCACATCATCACATGAGCTCAACTCTAATTTTGGCCATTTCTTGGGAGGGCAAACACACCTGATGCCAATAGGGTCCAATCTCAAGCATAGACTTTCTGCCCCAGTGACTTCTCAGAAGCTGTTGGGGCCCACCGGAACCACTGCCCAGGACTATCTGTGACGAGCAAGTAATGGGAAATAAACACCCCCAGGGTTACCCTCAATTGATGGGCGATGGGAGTCAGTGGATGGGGGCTGGGAGTCAGCCTTCAGGGGATAATTCTGGAGATACTCTGGATACTTCTCAGGAGGTCCTGCTGGAACTGACCTTCTAGTCCCACTCCTGTTGCCCACCATAGCGACACCAAATCTTTTCTCCTTCCTGTCTCAATATCCCTGCTCTCCCACTCCTGCTTCCTGGAATCACCTTCACGGTAAACTTTCTACACCCTAGTCCTTGTCTCAGCCCTGGCTGCAGGAGGATCCAAACAAAATAAAAAACATATATAAAAAATTATAAGATATAAGTTAAAAAAATTAGAATTAGGATAAATAAAGTAGTTGTATTGATGTTATAGAAAAGAGATTTTATGGCTTGGAATTCCTAGTCACAGCCTTATACCTAGTTTCAAAATACATTCTGTTTTAACTTAAAAACAGAAATGAGCATGCTGTGCTATGAAGAATATTTTAGATGACTAAAATGTCCCTAATGATGATGAAGACGGATGCTGAATATGCTGGTGAAAAGCTGAAATAAAATTGTTTCATGAAATGTTAGAGGGGGAGATTAACATATTATTTTATAATTGTTTAATTAAAATATTTAACATAAAATATGTGATATATATATGATTTACTTATATGACTACATAATAAGTTATATATACCATTCTATAACATATATTCTTTATATAATATAATAAATGATTTAATATATCAAAATGTATGGTTATTTGAGGCAAGTAGCAGAAAGTGACTGCATTGAACTGAAAGTAATTATTTACTCAGATACAGTATTTTCTACCAGCCTATAAGCAACCTTGTCAGAGTGAACCATTATGGGATATAGAAATGAACTAACCAGAGCTACCACAGAGCAATGCAGAAACAGGATGACAAAGGACTCATGCTCTGAACTATCCTGGTGAAGTTTAGTTGGCAAGTCAAGGAAGATTGGCAGTTTACATCAATATCACCCTGAGATCACTACAACAAATTATTTGAAATTGTTGAATGACAGCTGTGGGCATGTGTTAGATTTCATATATGTATTATTGCTAAAATTCTCTCTTCCATAACCCCCAGAATAATCACTTCTGGAGAGCTTCTTACTTCTGTCTGCTATTGCTGACTGGAACCTTGTTTTGAAACCTTGTTTGCCTCTTAAATATATTATAATTGTTCTGTAGTGTCTTTACTTTCCATTCTAGGTGTAGCCTCATGGCAATCTCATCCAGTCCTTGGCTTCAGGCTTCAATTGCCTTAGATCAATGATTCTCAGTGCTGGCTGCATATTAGCAACACCTGTGGAACTTTTAAAACCTACTAATACCTGGGCTCTACTCTCTCTAGACCTGAGATTCTGATTGAAGTGTTCTGGGGCCAGCCACGTGATCTGAAATCTCCCCAGGTGATAATCAACCGCTGAACTGCAATCTATTCATGTAGATGCTGATGACTCACAAAACTTAATATTTATTTCCTACCTCCTACTGAGTTGTAGATCATATTTCCTAATGCTATCTGTGAGGTGGCATAGGGCAGTGATTGAGAATGTGTGTTTTTGTACTGTAATGCCCCAACCCCCAGGCCACAGACCACTACTGGTCTGTGGTCTGTTAGGAACCGGGCTGCACAGCAGGGGGGGAACAGAGGGCGAGGAACGAAGCTTCATCTGTATTTACAGCCGCTCCCCATCACTCGCATTACCTCCTGAGCTCCACCTCCTGTCAGATCAGCAGCGACATTAGATTCTCAAAGGAGCTCAAAACCTACTGTGAACTGTGCATGACAGGCATCTAGGTTGCACACTCCTTATGAGAATCTAATGCCTGATGATCTGAGGTGGAGCTGAGACAGTGATGCTAGCACTGGGGAGCGGCTGCAAATACAGATTATTGTTAGCAGAGAGGTTTGACGGCATAGAGACCATAATAAATCAATTGCTTGAAGACTCATATCAAAACCCTATCAGTGAGTGACAAGTGGCAATTAAGCTGTATCTGTTGGCAGGCTTCAAGTCAGAATCCAACACTTATTCTAGTCCGTGCGTGGCCTGCCCAATATTTTATTTACCACTTGCATCCGTGCCTCTTTCCCACACTGCATACTTGTCTCAGTCATGGTTTTGGTAAGCCCACGAGCTAACCCTAGCCAAAATGAGTAAAAAACAAACATCGCTGGAGAGCTTCTTTGAAAAGAGGGAAAGTCTCAATGATGAGACAGCAGAAGACTCTAAGACTGCCAACAAAAAGAAAGGTGCATTTAAAAGACAATACCAAGAGTCCTACTTAAATTGCGGTTTCATTGCAACAGGTGATTCACATTCTCCAAGCCTGCTTTGTATAATATGTAATGACCAGCTATCCAGTGAAGCCATGAAACCTTTGAAACTGCTTCCCCACATGGAGACCAAGCACCCTGCATTAAAAGATAAGCCTTTGGAGTTTTTCATAAGAGAAAAATGTGAACATGAAGAAAAGAAGCAATTATTGAAGGCCACCACTTCATCAAATGTATCTGCACTGAGAGCATCATTCTTAGTGGCTAACCACATTGTAAAGCTAAGAAGCCCTTTACTATTGGTGAAGAGTGGATCCTGCCTGCTGCTAAGGACATTTGTTGTGAATTTTAGGAGAGGCTGCAGTTCAAAAGGTGGCACATGTTCCTCTTTTGGCCAGCACCATAACTAGACGAACTGATGAGATAGCAGGATATTGAGGCACAATTATTAGAGAGATTACTGAGTCACCGTGGTACACAATCCAGGTTGATGAATCTACCAATGCTGACAACAAGGCAGCAATGCTTGCTTTTGTGCGATATATTTTTCAAGAGGATGTGCATGAGGATATGTTGTGTGCACTTTTGTTGCCAACCAACATTACAGCTGCAGAACTATTCAAGTATTTGAATGATTACATATCAGGAAAACTGAATGGTCATTCTGTGTCAGGATATGCACGGACGGAGTGGCTGCCACGACTGGACATCTTTCTGGTTTCACTACTCATTTCAAAGAGGTTGCTTCTGTGTCATCCATAGAGAAATGCTGGCTAGCCAAAAAATGTCACCTGAACTTAACAACATTTTGCAGGATGTGATTAAAATTATCAACCACATTAAGCACATGCCCATAACTCATATCTGTTCACGCAGCTCTGTGAGGAGATGGACGCAGAGCACACACGTCTTCTCTTATACACAGAAGTGAGATGGCTTTCTAAAGGCAGATCACTGGCCAGAGTCTTTGAGTTATGAGAGCCGCTCCAGAGATTTCTTTTAGAAAAACAGTCACCACTGGCAGCACATTTCAGTGACACAGAATGGGTCACAAAACTTGCTTACTTGTGTGATATATTCAACCTGCTCAACGAACTAAATCTGTTGCTTCAGGGGAGAATGACAACTGTGTTCAAGTCAGCAGACAAAGTGGTGGCATTCAAAGCCAAACTGGAATTATGGGGGCAATGAGTGAACATTGGGATTTTTGTCATGTTTCAAACATTAGCAGAGATTTTGAAAGAGATGGAGCCAGGGCCTTCTTTCTCCCAGCTGGGGCATGATCACCTATCTCAGCTTTCAAAAGAGTTTGAGCATTACTTCCCAACCACAAAAGACCCCCCAACTGGGAAGGAATGGATCTGCAACCCATTTGTGACTAAGCCAGGTGAATTGACTTTGCCCGTGCTGGAAGAGGATCAACTGCTTGAGATCACATATGACGGTGCCTTTAAATGTATGTTTGAGACAACTTCAAATCTCCATACATTCTGGATTAAAGTCAAGGCGGAATATCCTGAGATTGCCACAAAAGCACTGAGAAGCCTGCTTCCATTTCCAACATCCTATCTTTGTGAGGCAGGGTTTTCTGAAGTGACAGCAACCAAAATGAGATTACAGAGTAGACTGGACATAGCAACACACTTCGGGTGTCACTGTCTCCCATCACCCTCAGATGGGACCATCTAGTTGCAGGAAAACAAGCTCAGGGCTCCCACTGATTCTGCATTATGGTGAGTTGTATAATTATTTCATTATATATTACAGTGTAATAATAACAGAAATAAAGTGCACAGTAAATGTAATGCGCTTGAATCATCCTCAAACCATTCCCTGCCACACCCCCACCCACCCCCAGTCCGTGGAAAAATTGTCTTCCACGAAACTGGTCCCTGGTGCAAAAAAAGGTTGGGGACCACTGCTGTAATGGAATCCTTGTTTTGGGACTTAACTGTGTGAACCTGCACAAATTTCTTATCCCCTTTATGCCTTTGTTTTCTCACCTGTGAAATGGGGTTGACAATAGTAGTGGGGATTGAATAAAATAATGTTTGTAAAGCTCTTAGTGCAATATTTAGAACATAGTGCTTTAAAAACAGAAGTTATTTATTTATTATAGTTGCCTTTTAGGTTCTTTTAGTATTTTTCAAAGTGAATTTTTAAAAAATGTTTGCTGTAACATTATTTTCAACAATAAAAATTGAAAAATACTAAGTGTTCAGCAATGGGGAATTGGTCAAGTAAAATTTGGTGTAGCCATATGACAATATATTATGTTAAGAGACCATTAAAAAATTATGGGGTAGAAAAACGTTTTATTTACTTTGTAAACATTCTTTTTATTTTGTAAAATGGTGTAATATATTGTGATATGAAAAAACAAGCTATGCTTCCATTTACATAAAACAAACAAAAATTTCTATGTGTCTGCATGCACATACTGCCACATAGCAAACTTTTATTAATGATAGCAATTAGGAGATGGGAATCCAGTTGTTTTTTTTCCCTTTGCATTTCTCCTGTGTATTCCAAGTTTTTTGCCTATCTGGAAAAAAAAAAGTTCTTATAAAATAGAAAAAAGAATTGATGTCACGTTCTTTTTGCTGAAACTTGCTTTTTCTCTTTGTTTTTGAGATTACATCTAAACTCACCATCCACTAGATTTTATAAATTAGAAACCAGGATTCGCTTCTGATTTTCCTTCTCGGCTCACTCGCTACAGGCCATCACATCCATCACTTGTCTCCTTTCTGATCCCTTTTCTTTCTTTCTTTTTTTTTTTAACTTTTTAAAGCATTTTATTTGACGATAATTTAGAATTTATAGAAAGTAGCAAGAATAGTATAAATAACTTCATATTCTCTATGCTCAGGGTTACCTATGTTAACATTTTACCCCATTTGGTTGGTCTTCTGTTTCTCTCTCCCACCTCCTCCCTCCCTATTTCTCTCTTTCTCTCTCTGTCTGACCCCCTTCTTGATTCCTGCCACCACTGCCTTCTTTAAGTGCTCATCACTTCTTCCATGCTCCACTGAAAACTTCTCAAGTATCTTCCTCTTTCCAGTCTCTGCTCATTCCATTGCATCCTCTATCACATCTATTTTCCTAAAAGTCATGCAATTATATGTTCGCCTTCTAATTTTGCTGATTCCTGTTGTCCATTAAATAAAGCACAAACATCTTAACATGTTGCATTAAACTCTTCATGTTCAATTTTAGCCTCATAGACCACACTCCATCAATCCACTCTATGCTCTATTTATATTGAACCTAAAATGTATGATTCCTTGGAATAAGGCCTTGTCATTACTCACATTTTGTTACTCACATTTTGTCATTACTCATTTTTGTTATAATGTGGAATAGTCCCTTATATCTATATATTTTTTTGATCTGGAAACAGTTATTTTATTATTTTGCACCCAGCTGTTAATTTTCCTGCTTCAAGAAGCTTTCTTTCCTTGCCTCCTTATGTCCTTACTATTTCCAAGTCATTGTTACTTGCACCTTTTTTTTTTTTTGCGGTACGCGGGGCTCTCACTGCCGTGGCCTCTCCTGTTGCGGAGCACAGGCTCCGGACGCGCAGGCTCAGCGGGTCCATGGGCCCAGCCGCTCCGCGGCATGTGGGATCCTACCAGACCAGGGCACAAACCCGTATCCCCTGCATCGGCAGGCGGACTCCCAACCACTGCGCCACCAGGGAAGCCCACACCTTCTTTTATATTCTTACACCCTTGTTTATAACGAACTATGAACAAATTTTGTTTTACGTTATTCTTTCAGTCTTTGAGTGCTTACGGCACTGTGCAAGACATTGCACAGAATGAAACAATGTGGAAGATAGACAAAGGCTGTGTCATCATGGAGCTAAAATACGGGGGAGATGGAGATGAAAGATAAGCAAATGACAGATTATAGCATATACCATTCTTTTGGTGTTCTGAGACCAAATATCCAACATGTGGAGGGGAGGTTTCCCATACCAAAAGTCAGCAGTTCTCAGGATGCCAGCTGGGTGTCCTAAATTCAATTCAATTTTGACACTATCTACCTGGAGATAACAGTAGAGCCCACGGGTTAAGGGCTCAGTCCTACAAGACTGCTCCGCCCTCCCTCACTTCAGATGCCAGTTGCAAGCTCACGTAGTTACCAGTGTTTTCTGATCAACTAGCTGTAAGTCAGAGGTTCCCACCACTGCCTCCTCGGGTTTGATTAATTTGTTAGAGCAGCTCACAGAACTCAGACTAACATTTTACTTACTAGATCACTAGTTTTTCATAAAAGGATATAAGTCAGGAACAGCCGGCTGAAAGAGGTGCATAGGGGCAAGTTGTGGGGAAAGGGCTCAGAGTGTCCGTGCTCTCTCCAGGCGCCACTCTCCCAAAAGCTCCATGTGTTCACCAACCTGGAAGCTCTCTGAATCCCATCCTTTTGGGTTTTAATCGAGACTTCATTATATGGGCATGATTCATTAAATCATTGGTCATTGGCAAATGAACTCAATCTCTAGCCCCTCTCTGCTTCCCAGAGGTAGTAGTGAGAGGACTGTAAATTCCAGCCCTCTAATCACAAGGTTGGTTCTCTTGACAATTAGTTCCCCAGTTTTAGGTTACCTAAGGGCTTTCCAAAAGTCACCTCATTAACATAACAAAAGACACATTTATTGCTGTTATTAGAGGGAATTCCTAGGGTTTTAGGAGCTCTGAGCCAGGAACCATGGATGAAGACAATATATGTATATGAGAAGTACGGGGGAGATGGAGATGAATTATACATATATTTATATATATATCTTATATGTGAATTATACATATAATTATGTATGTATAATTTATTTATTATAGTTGCCTTTGAATTATACATATCTGAATTATACATATATTTATATATATCTTATATGTCATAATATTGCATCCAGCAAGCAAGTCAGCAGAGTGAAGCCCAGCAGAGAGTAGCAAAAGAGGCTACTTTATATAGAGTATTCGGGGCAGGCCTCTCTGAGGAGGCAACATGAGCTGAAACCTGAAAGATGAGAAGAAGCCCACTATTTGAAGAATAAGGGGAAGAATAGTTCTGGCTGACTAAGTAGGCTGAAGGCTTATAGACTAGAAAGAGCATGCTGGATTGTCGGAAAATAAAGGTCAATGTGGTAGCAGCTCACTAAAGGGTAGGATGTGGAAGGAGATAAAACTAAAAAGAAAGCTGGGCTTTGGAGGCCATGGTGGGATTTGTATTTTATTTTTCAAGGAATAGAAAACTATGAAAGGGATTTAAAGCAGAGGGGTAATATGTTTTGATTTTTTTTTTTTTTTGATTATATACCTTAGTCTAGCTCTTGTAAAAAAAAAAAAAGAATCAGTTGGGCCATGAATACAGTAAATGAAATGGGAAGACCTTCAGTAACCCTGTGGATACATAATGGCACCATACACCAGAGAGTTGGTACTGGGGAGTTGGGGAGACTTAAATGGATTTGAAATATTTCTTGAATTAGAAGTGACAAAGTCAGCTGGCAAATAATAAGGCATAATCCTTGTAGCCTTGGGCTTCAGATGCTGGCCAATGGGTTTGCTAGTTACAAAAGGGATGATGGGATAACTTCTCAGTGTTTCAGATTTGGCTAATCAAGAAATCAGTCTCTGCCTTTTCATTTGGACCACATGATTTTAATCTGAGGCCCTTCAGCCCATTGGTTAGCAACCAAGCCTGGGGAGTTTCCTGATGCTGCTCACCTCCTTCTCCTACTCGCCCCCAGCTTCTGTTGAGCAGCTGTTCTGACTTCAGCTATGGTTACCCTATTTTCCTCATCACTGTATCCTTAGAATCTAACACAAAGTATGACAAATCACAGGTGCTCTGGATTATTTGCTGAACGAATGCATGTATAAGTTAATTGCCAATAAACTCAATATAGTAGTTAATTTCACAGTAAGGATTTGGTTATTCCCAACAATTGCATTTGCTGAGCTTATATATTTCCAAATAATTTATTTAGATCTTGCAAGAGGAGGTAGCTCAATTTGGTGTACCCAAATGAAACAGACATCATTATCTAGGGGTCCTAATGAAGTAGATTAGAAAATGAGAGTTACAGATTTAGTCACCTAAGGGAGACCATAACTGTTTGGGTCACCTAGCCAAACACACTTCCATTTACACTTTCAAATGTATTTTTCTCATTTCCATACTTAATTAACCTAAGGAAATAGGGCAGGTTTTATTCTTCCCATTTTGCATGAGGCCACTGAGAAATGGAAAGTTAAGTCACTTGTCCAAAGTAACAAGCCTGATCTCTGGAAAAACCAGGAATGGAAGCTGCACTTTCTAACTTTTGGTCTGTGCCATTTCTGCTATGCTGTGTGCACATTTCCTCCCAGTTGTGTATATGCAATGAGCTGGCATGACTGTTTGAACTACCTCTGGAATTTTGCATTGTGTCTTAAATGAAATAGCTCAAAAGCAATGTTATACAGACACACTTACTTACACTCTCATTCATTCCTCTACTTAGAGTACTAAAATATTTAAAAAGTCAAATCTTAAGTATCTAAATTATTTCATCTTTTGATAGGAAGGAAGACTGTGCATATTGACAGAAGACTAATTTAGAAACTGAGAAATCTATTTTATTCCTCTGGACCCTGAATTTTCATAGCTTTCTAGTCCTTTTGTTCCTTTTTCAGCAAATTATTCAGCCAGGGTTTCCATGAGAGTAAAGAAGTTGAACTCCTCTGGCAAGTGATACTATATTACTATGAAACAAACATCACCTATACATCCATAATCATTACAAGCCAGGTTTTTTAAGAGTTACCTGTAAGGAGAGACAATCATATGACAATGCCAAAGAGGGAGAAAAATTACTTTAGTGCCCAAGTCTGCAGAATAAACCCTTGGACAAGAGAGTTCATGGAGGTGGATTTATATCTAAACCTTCTGTTTTATAGGTCACAGATTTAGCACTCAATCTCATTCTTCTTCATTTTCTTCATCTTAACTCCTGTGATACTATTTATTAAGAGAGATGGCAGGTATCTGCCTGTCTCCTTCATAGAGAAGAACATGTCAGAAAGGACTACATGCACAGAAATATCCAAAGTGAATTTCTCCTATCTGGAATAATCAAGCTATTCATAATTGTACTTCCTACCAGTCAGAGTATAAAATGCCAATGTCAGATGAGGTTTATAACAGAGACTACAGGAAAGCATATTAATCTTAGATGAGTGAGTTTGAGGTCGCATCGCTTTCCAATGAGAAATGAGGTAGAGATAATATCAAGTTCTGATGAGTTTTTAGCAGGCAGATCATGACCTGATGCAATGTGAAGTCGATCTTCAAAATTCACTGTGGTCTGATTTTACTTGTCCTCAAGGATAGTCATTAGCCTGAGCTCACACTATTGGAATTTGGTTTTAAGGATGGGGCAAAGTTTTCCTGCCATAATTGCTTCCATCTGCTCCACTAACACATGTGTTCCTGCAATAAAATTTTCTAAAACTCTCCAAACTCCACATGTCCCCCTTTGACTGGGATCCTGCTGTATTGATGTTTCACCTGCATTCTGTCTGGGTGGGAATCTGTGCTGCAGCTGGATGCTGCTTTAAGGGTGGAGATGCTAGGGGAAGTACAATGCTTGCTATAAGACTCCAGTGGCAAATTGAACACAGGCTTTTGCCTTGAAAACCTCAAATTGCGGTCATGTGTGTTAGATCATACACTCTGCTCATGTCTCATCTCCTTCCAATGATTTCTTTTTCAATTGATTTTATTTTTTTATTTTAAAGGACACAAGTAATATACAAATATATTCTTACTGTAAAAGTCTTCTATTGGAATAGAAAAAAAGAAAGTTCTCCTTGAGCACACCTTCCTCCTCTACCACAAATAATAAATGAGATGTTTTCTAGGAAGCTGGAATTTCCTCTCCTTAAGAAACAAACCTGTCTTATATTCTGTCTATGAACAGATAGTCAAAGACCTCCGAAACATTTCCAAATGAAAGAAACCAAAGAAAAATAACTTTATTAAGTCACCCTAAATCACAAAATGCAAATACTCTATGAGAAGCAAAAGTGTATGTCAATGGGCATTGCTCCAGGCAGGGGGAGGGGGATGGAGATTATTGAATTTGTTTGATGAGCCTAACAATTTCAGTATGAAGATCTTTGTGTACCTGAACCTCAAATTCCTTTGAGGTTCATCAAGTGTGGTAGTGTAGCATATATTACTGTAGTTGTGATCTAAGTGAGAATTACTTGCCTGATTTCGGGTTCTGAAGTTCCCTCATGTGGCTGGAGTGAAACGAACTTGGGTTGCATCCAGAAACTTCCCCAGGAACTGGGGATGCTGAGTTGTTGGCTTCCTCGACCAAGAAGTGCTGAGGGTGCCACCAAGAGATAAGCAATATTCATATTATTACTTTGTTTAGTCTCTAAAACCATAGTTTTTAGTTGCAGGATCTTATTTAGAAATCTCATTTTCATGTATATCTGTGTGTATGTATAATATGTATATATATTTAATTATATATATTTGTTGAGATACATAATTTTTCTAATTTTTTTGTTGGTAAAAACACAGACTTTTAGATGTAATAAATGCATAGTATGGATATGTTTGTGTGTATTCCTTTTAGTCCCTATGGACACTAACATTCCTTGAGGAAGGTAAAAAGTTCAAAGTCCAGAGTTGATAGTTTAGGTTGTTAGATTTATCTACCACCTCTGATGAATGTTTTGTCCAAGAGATAGCATTCATTTAAAAATAGAAAGTCTGCGTTCCCTGGTAGACTGTTTAATGTAGACAGGGAAAGCATGGGCAGAGAGTGAGGCTGTGCTGTTGTCAAGGCCCAGAGAAGGACAAGACAGGAAGACCAAGGATCGTATGCTGAAGAGGGTCAAAGAGGTCATCTAATCCATCCCCTGAACATCAATCCTGGCCTTAGACAAGACCACTCCTAAGCCACAGAAGACATATGACTGTCAAGACACACTAAAGTGTCTCAGGAGGCACACCCTCCCTCTGTAACTCATTCAGAATCCAATAAAGCTGCCAGAAAGTTCTTGCATGCCTCTCCCTGGCCATCTATTACTTATTTCATGGAAATTAAAAAGTGTGTGTTAGCATCTACCTCAATAGCATCTCAGGTTTCAAAACTATTAAAGGGTTCTTTTTCAGCTTTTTTTGTTTGTTTTAGATTCCTTTATATAATATTTAATGTATATATAACATATTTGCAGAAATTGTGAGGGAGTAAAATAATAAAATAAATGGACGTAAATCCACTACCTACAAGACCTATTTCCATTGCAGGCATCCGCATACTCTTTTCTGAGTCCATTGCTTCGTACCCAGGAGTAACAATTATTCTGAATTTTGGATTTAGCATTCCTTTGCTTTTTCTTTTCTTTTTAGATTTGTAAGTATACAATCTAAAATTTAGATGATTTATTTTTACTGTTTTAGCTTTATAAAAATGACACTGTATTAACCCATGTCTTGCTTTTATCTTTCAAAATAATATTTCTAAGATTCATTGATGTTTTGTAAGAGTTCACTCATTTTCATTGTTATATAATATTCCTTCCTCTGAATGTATCACAATTTAATTGTTTTTCTGCTGATGGACATTTCAATAGTTTCCAGTTTTTTTGCTGTTATAAACAATGCCATTATGAAAATTTTGAATTATCTTGTTTCCATGATAACCTATGAGTTTCTCTAGAACAATATTTTTTAAACTATGAATTAGAAGTCATTATCAGATCATAAAATAAGTTTAATAAGCCTTAGCCAGAAATTTTTATAAATGAAATAATTGAATAAAAAACCATCAGATTAAGAGTATTCATAAAACTTTTGCTTTTATATTTGTATGTTTTGAATGTACTGGGTAGAAAAGCTGAAGATAAAGCCAAATTGCTTTCCAAGTGATTGTACCAATTTACATCTCCAATAATGATAGATATTGTTTTCTTTGTTCCAGATTCTTGTTAATGCTTAAAATTGGCAGATTTCTTAGTTTTTGCCATTTTGGTATGAAATTTAATTGAGTTTTTCATTTCCTTGATTACTGGTAAGGTTGAGTATTTTTTCATATGTTTATTTGTCATCTATATATTTTATGTAAAACACTTCTTATATGTTTTGCCCAATTGCTATTAGGTTATCTTTTTCTTTATTGCCTTGATTCAAGTACTTTATATGGTATAGATACAATATTTTTTTTAGTTATTTTTTCGAAATTATCTTCTCCCATTTTGTGATTTGTTTTCATTTTCTCTATTGCCTCTTGTTAAGCAGAAGTATTTAGTTTTAATGTAGCCATATATTTTTCTATTTTATGGCTAGTGCTTTGGGGTCTTCTTTAATAAACCCTTCTGTACTCCAAAGGCATCAAGTATATTCATAAATTTTCTTCTAACTGTTTAAAAGATTTTACTTAAAATGTGATATGAAGTAGGAGTCAAAGGACATTTTATTCCATAAGGATACTGAATTGTCCTAATACCATTGGTTGCAGAGACTGTCCTTTACTCAATGATCTGCAATGTTATTTATTTAATATTTCCATTTCCACATATGTAAGGGTCTTACATTGTCTTAATTACTAGACAGTGCATTACTAGATAAGAGCTCAATATATCTTAATCAGGAGGCTCTTGGCATTTGGGGCAATATTATGTGAGGCTTTGTCACATGAGACTGCCTCACACATTGCAAGATGCTAGTTTTGGTAGAAAGCATTTTGCTAGTCATTGTGAGTAAGAAAATCATTTCCCACCCCCACCATTTTAAACACTCCATTTATAACATGGCCAGTTGAAAACCACTGTATATGGCTTTACAACAGATGTAGATACCTGGTAGAGTAGGTCCTCATCCTTATTTTTCTTTTTAGTTCGTTTTGATGAACTTTAGACCTTTTCTCTTTCTTCAGATTTTAGAAAAACTTGAGTAGCTCCTCAAAACATCCTTTTAGAATTTTGATTGAAATTATGTTTAATCAATGGTCCAGTTTGGGCAGAATTAATATATGAGTCTATCTTTCTACTCATGAGTAATATCTATTTATTCAGGTCTTCTCTAATGTCTTCAATAAAGTAAAAAATTCCCTGAAGCTCTTGTTTATATTTTGTTATTTTTAGGTATAATATTTTTTCACCATTACTATAAATGGGAAAACTTTATTTGTATTCTTCAGTATATGGATAGGCAATTGACTTTCCTATGTTAATTTAATATGTGGTCACCTTGCTAAACTCTCACTCTAATTCTAATGATTTACATACACTCTTTTAGATTTTTGCCAATATTGGCAATCATATCTGTGATAGTTCTATATTTCCTTTACAATCCTTATAGGTCTTAGTCTCTTTTCTTTTCTTACTAGTCAAGACTTTAATACAAAGTATCCTAGGGCTTTCATCACAAATTATAGCAAATTTGGTGACTTAAAAGAGCAGAAATTTATTCTCTCACAGCTCTGGACATCAGAAATCTGAAATCCAGATGTTGGCAGCATTGGTACCTTCTTGAGGCTCTGAGGGAGAAACTGTTTCATGCCTCTCTGCTAGCTTCTGATGACTGTTGCCAACCCTTGGCATTCCTTGGTTTATAGCTGCATTACTCCAACCGCTCCTTCTGTTTCATGTGACTTTCCCTCTCTGTGTTTGTGTCTCTCATTTCCCTCTCCTTTCTCTTATAAGGACAGGGTCCTTGGATATAGAATCCATCTTAAATTTAGGATGTTCTCATCTTCAGATCCTTAACTGCATCTGCAAAGACCCTATTTTCAAGTAAGGTCAATTTTCAGGGGTATTTCTGGAAATACCTAGGGTATTTCTTTCAGGGAGAAATCATTCAACCCACAACAGACCTCCAAGAAAATATTGAATAGACACAGGCTAATATGTTCCAGTATTTTAACTCTTGGTTTTTATTTTAATTTTTATAAAGATGGTATGTTTAGATTTATTATCAATTAGCCAAACTATGTTACATTTATTTGATCATCTCTACTTCTTGCTTCGTAGACCTTATTTTTGGAGTTTTTTTCTTTTCTCTGAAGTATATTTCACAGAAGTTTCTTTAGTAAATTTCTTTTGGAAGTAAATGCTGTATTTTTCTTTTTCTGAAAATGTTTTTATTTATTCTCATCATTAAAAAATAGTTATGTTGCATACAGTGTTCTGAGTTGACAGTTATTTTCTCACCATACCTTAAAAATATTCTATTTTCTTGGCCTTGATTTTGAAAAGTTGCCTATTGGTGTTTCGTTTACAAGTAATTTATTTTTGAATGCTTTAAAGAACTTCCCTTTGTGTTTGATGTTCTGAAGCTTCACTACAATGTGAGTAATTTTTAAAATTTATCCTGCTTGTCATACATTTTGGTTTCTCTGAATTCATGTCTCCTATTGTTCTAGAAAATTATCATTGTTATCTCTTTGACTATTGCTTCTCCATTTAAAAAATGTTCTCATTTTGACACAGATTTGTATTGGTTTCTCTTTCTTTTCTCCACGTCCTTTAAATTTTCTTTCATTTTTTCCCATCTCCTCATGTCTCTATGCAGCATTCAGTTAAAATCTTTCTTAATTATATTTGTTTTATACAACCATTGTACTTTTATTTCATTGATTTTATTTTTCATTTCTAAAAGTTCTATTTGGTTCCTTTTCAAGTAAGCTATGGTATTTTTGAGAATATCTATTAATTGCTTATTTTTAAAATTATATTCCTATTTCTTTAAACTCTTTACACACATTTATTCTATATCTGATATTTCCAATATCTGACGTTCTTGGGAATGTAATATGTTATTTATTGTTTCTGTTGACTTTCACTTATAGTAACTTGCTTTCTTATGACATTTTTCTTGTTGTTGTATGTGTGCTGATTTTTGTGTTATGAACATATATTGCATATAACTTTGGGTTTGTTTCATCTCCTAGGTAAGTTGACTCCTACAGCACATAACTTATTCTGTAAAAATTGAGGACCTAACTAGAAAATGTTTTCATCTACAGAGAACTTGTGTTTTCTTCACTTGTGGTCTAAGGGCTGCTCCCAACGTATGAAACCATCTTAGCACCATTGTCCACCTCAGGTTCAGCTCCCCTTCTTTGTGGAGCACAGAATCATTTATGATTCCAGCTGGGATCTGAATTTTTCCCTAGGTACACATTGCTTTTACATTACTATTCATTGCTTCCTTCCACCAGCCTTGTTTTCTGTTCACTTTGTTTTTAAAATGTTTGTTGTAAATTACCATGGGAGGTATTTTAAGGGTTGGGTATGGCATGTAAAAGAAACATAAATTTAAATTTTCTTTCTGGCTTCTCACCATTGCTATCTTTCTTCTTGGTGCATTCAATAGAAGTGGAAAGATGGGCCATGTTTCTCTTTACCTTCCATTTTATACAGCATAATGATGACAGAGTTGAATCTTATTTATTTCACTAAGCATGAGTTAGTAAAGCTGTTAAAATGTGGATCTCAGATTTAGATTTGTATTCCAAATTTATAAATCAGTTCCACTTATTCATCATAAACTATGACTTCCTTTTTAAAATTAAAGATGTGGCTTCTTAGGACAGCTCTAAAGTCTTCTTGGAAATCATATTATTCTTAAAACAGATTTTGTCAAGTTAAGTTTAAGTGAATCAGAACATACGGATTACACATTCATTAAAACACACACATGGGTTGTGAAATGACAGAAAAATGTGTTTGGCAAAACCCAATTGGCAACTTTCCAAAACCAAAACATTTAAAAACTAGTATTTAATCATTTTCTAAACCTCAAACATGGCCAGATTTTTCAATACCTAGGAGTTATATTCTTTGATATATTTATTCTTTTATGACAGAGAATAACTTCTACTAATTTTAAATGCTCAGTTTATAAATATTACTAATAAAATCCTGTATATCAGGTCTTTCAGCATTTGCTCTTCCAATAAAGTAAAGAATTCAAAATGAGCAGGATGACAAAAGACATAAGACCTGATATGACCTCTTATTTTGTACGTAGAAGAAGGCCTGGGTACAAAGACAAGCCATCACATATGCAAAAAACTTAGCAATGTTCAAATGTCAAATTTAACTGTTATTTAAAAAAAAATTCTGCAATTAATTGACCAAGAAAGCCAGGAAGCATTTTGAAAAGACCTTTGATTATCACTTTAACTTTAGAAAAGTAATCATTGTCTTCTGGTTTCTTAGATTCAAGTCATTATTTTCACATTCATGTGAATCAACACTATCAGTTGCAAATGGGGCTATTAGGCCCTGTGAGATTAGTTTCATAGAAAAAAATATGTTTACTTTCCAAGTTCTTAATGTGGCTGTGCTAAAACTTGTTGACGTTTCCAGAGTATTCACTTCACTTTCACTGTAATGTGGTCAAGATGGTTCAAATTTAGCATACTGATGGAGAAGTACTGTTTCTTAAAAAGGATAGAAGTTTTAGTCCTCCATGCAACGATTCTTTTTTTTTTTTTTTTAATTTTTAAACTCTATTGGAGTATAATTGCTTTACAAGGTTGTGTTAGTTTCTGTTGTATAACAAAGCAAATCAGCTATACGTATACATACATCCCCTTATCTCCTCCCTCTTGTGGCTCCCTCCCACCCTCCCTATCCCAGCCCTCTAGGTGGTCACAGTGCACTGAGCTGATCTCCCTGTGCTATGTGGCTGCTTCCCACTAGCTATCTATTTACATGTGGTGGTGCATATTTCTCAATGACACTCTCTTACTTCGTCCCAGCTTCCATTTCCCTCTCCCTGTGTCCTTAAGTCCATTTTCTACATCTGAGTCTTTATTCCTATCCTGCCCCCAAGTTTGTCAGAACTATTTTTTTTTTTTTTAGATTCCATATATATGTGTAAACATACGGTATTTGTTTTTCTCTTTCTGACTGCCTTCACTCTGTATTACAGATTCTAAGTCCATCCACCTCACTACAAATAACTCAATTTTGTTTCTTTTTAAGACTGAGTAATATTCCATTGTATATATGTGCCATATCTTCTTTATCCATTCATCAGTTGATGGACACTTAGGTTGCTTCCATGTCCTGGCTATTGTAAATAGAGCTGCAATGAACATTGTGGTACATGACTCTTTTTAAATTAGAGTTTTCTCAGAATATATGCCCAGTAGTGGGATTACTGGGGCACATGGTAGTTCTATTTTTAGTTTTTTAAGGAGCCTCCATACTGTTCTCCATAGTGGCTGTATCAATTTATATTTCCACCAACAGTGCAAGAGGGTTCCCTTTTCTCCACACCTTCTCTAGTATTTATTGTTTATAGACTTTTTTGATGATGGCCATTCTGACCCCTGTGAGGTGATACCTCATTATAGTTCTGATTTGCATTTCTCTAATGATTAATGATATTGAGCATCCTTTCATGTGTTTGTTGGCAATGTGTATGGCTTCTTTGGAGAAATGTCTATTTATGTCCTCTGCCCATTTTGGATTGGGTTGTTTACTTTTTGATATTGAGCTGCATGAGCTGCTTGTATATTTGTAGAGTAATCCTTTGTCAGTTGCTTTGTTCACAAATACTTTCTCTTATTCTGAGGGCTGTCTCTTCATCCTGTTAATGGTTTCCTTTGCTGTGCAAAAGGTTTTAAGTTTCATTAGGTCCCATTTGTTTATTTTTGTTTTTATTTCCATTTCTGTAAGAGGTGGATCAAAAGGGATCTTTCTGTGATTTATGTCCTAGAGTGTTCTACCTATGTTTTCCTCTAAGGGTTTGATAGTGTCTGGACTTACATTTAGGTGTTTAATCCATTTTGAGTTTATTTTTGTGTACGGTGTTAGGGAGTGTTCTAATTTCATTCTTTAACATGTAGCTGTCCAGTTTTCCCAGCACCACTTATTGAAGAGACTCTCTTTTCTCAATTGTATATTCTTGCCTCCTTTATCAAAGATAAGGTGACCATATGTGCGTGGATTAATCTCTTGGCTTTCTATCCTGTTCCATTGATCTATATTTCTGTTTTTGTGGCAGTACCATACTGTCTTGATTACTGTAGCTTTGTAGCATAGTCTGAAGTGAGGGAGCCTGATTCCTCCAGCTCTGTTTTTCTTTCTCAAGATTGCTTTGGTTATTCGGGGTCTTTTGTATTTCCATACAAATTGTGAAATTTTTTGTTTTAGTTCTGTGAAAAATGCCATTGGTAGTTTGATAGGGATTGCAGTGAATCCGTAGGTTGCTTTGGGTAGTACAGTCATTTCCACAATGTTGAATCTCCCAATCCAAGAACATGGTATATTTCTGCATCTGTTTGTATCATCTTTAATTTCTTTCATCAGTGTCTTATAGTTTTCTGCATACAGGTGTTTTGTCTCCTTAGGTAGGTTTATTCCTAGGTATTTTATTCTTTTTGTTGCAATGGTAAATGAGAGTGTTTCCTTAATTTCTCTTTCAGATTTTTCATCATTATTGTATAGGAATGCAAGAGATTTCTGTGCATTAATTTTGTATCCTTATTTACCAAATTCATTGATCAGCTCTAGTAGTTGTCTGGTAGCATCTTTAGGGTTCTCTATGTATAGTATCATGTCATCTGCAAACAGTGACACCTTTACTTTTCTTTTCCGATTTGGATTCCTTTTATTTCTTTTTCTTCTCTGATTGCTGTGGCTAAAACTTGCAAAACTGTTGAATAATAGTGGTGAGAGTAGGCAACCTTGTCTTGTTACTGATCTTAGTGGAAATGGTTTCAGTTTTTCACCATTGAGGGCTACGTTGGCTGTGGGTTTGTCATATATGACCTTTATTATGTTGAGGTAAGTTCCCTCTGTGCCTACTTTCTGGAGGGTTTTTATCATAAATGTGTGTTGAATTTTGTCAAAAGCTTTTTCTGCATCTATTGAGATGATCATATGATTTTTATCCTTCAGTTTCTTAATATGGTGCATCATGTTGATTGATTTGCATATACTGGAGAATCCTTGCATTCCTGGGGTAAACCCCACTTGATCATGGTTTATGATCCTTTTAATGTGCGGTGATAATCAGTGATATTGGCCGATAGTTTTCTTTCTTTTGTGACATCTTTGTCTGGTTTTGGTATCAGGGTGATGGTGGCCTTGTAGAATGAGTTTGTGAGTGTTTCTCCTTCTGCTACATTTTGGAAGAGTTTGAGAATGTTAGATGTTAGCTCTTCTCTAAATGTTTGATAGAATTAGCCTCTGAAGCCCTCTAGTCCTGGGTTTCTGTTTGTTGGAAAATTTATTTCAGTGCTTGTGATTTGTCTGTTTATATTTTCTATTTCTTCCTTGTTCAGTCTCAGAAGTGTGTGCTTTTCTAAATATTTGTCCATTTCTTCCAAGTTATTCATTTTACTGGCATATAGTTGCTTGAAGTAATCTCTCATGATCCTTTGTATTTCTGCAGTGTCAGTTTTTACTTCTCCATTTTCATTTCAAATTCTGTTGATTTGACTCTTTTCCCTTTTTTTCTTTATGAGTCTGCCTAATGGTTTATCAATTTTGTTTACCTTCTCAAAGAACCAGATTTTCGTTTTATTGACCTTTGCTATCATTTCCTTTCTTTTTCATTTATTTCTGATCTGATTTTTATGATTTCTTTCCTTCTGCTAACTTCGGGGTTTTTTTTGTTCTTCTTTCTCTAATTTCTTTAGGTGTAGGTTTAGGTTGTTTATCTGAGATATTTCTTCTTTCTTAAGGTAGGATTTTATTGCTATAAAATTCCCTCTTAGAACTGCTTTTACTTAATCCCATAGGTTTTGGGTCATTGTGTTTTCATTGTCTTTTGTTTCTAGGTATTTTTTGATTTCCTCTTTAATTTCTTCAGGATCTCTTGGGTATTTAGTAGTGTATTGTTTAGCCTCCATGTGTCTGTATCTTTTACAGGTTTTTTCCTATAATTGATATGTAGTCTCATAGTGTTTTGCTCAGAAAATATGCTTGATATGGTTTCAATTTTCTTAAATTTACCAAAGCTTCTTTTGTGAACCAAGATATGATCTATCCTGAAGAATGTTCCATGAGTACTTGCGAAGAAAGTTTATTCTGTTGTTTTTGGATGGAATGTCTTATAAATATCATTAAATCCATCTTGTTTAAAGTATCATTTAAAGCTTGTGTTTCTTTATTTATTTTCATTTTGGATGATCTGTCCATTGGTGAAAGTGAAGTGTTAAAGTCCCCTACTATTATTGTGTTACTGTCAATTTTCCCTTTTATGGCTGTTAACATTTGCCTTATGTATTGAGGTGCTCCTAAGTTGGATGCATAGATATTTACAATTGTTATATCTTCTTGGATTGATCCCTTGATTATTATGTAGTGTCCTTCTTTGTCTCTTGTAATAGTCTTTGTTTTAAAGTCTATTTTGTCTGATATGAGAATTGCTACTCCAGCTTCCTTTTGATTTCATTTACATGGAATATCTTTTTCCACTCTCTCACTTTCAGTCTGTATGTGTCCCTAGGTCTTAAGTGGGTCTCTTGTAGACTGCATATATACGGGTCTTGTTTTTGTATCCATTCAGCCAGTCTATGTCTATTGGTTGGAGCATGTAATCCATTTCCATTTAAGGTAATTATCAATATGTATGTTCCTATTACATTTTATTAATTGTTTTGGGTTTGTTTTTGTAGGTGTTTTCCTTCTCTTGTGTTTCCTGCCTAGAGAAGTTCCTTTAACATTTCTTGTAAAGCTGGCTTTGTTGTGCTGAATTCTGTCATCTTTTGCCTGTTTGTAAAGGTTTTAATTTCTCCATCGAATCTGAATTAGATCCTTGCTGGGTAGCATAATCATAGTTGTAGATTTTTCCTTTTTGTCACTTTAAAATATGTCCTGCCACTCCCTTCTGACTTGCAGAGTTTGTGCTGAAAGATCAGCTCTTAACCTTATGGGGATTCGCTTTTATGTTATTTATTGCTTTTTCCTTGCTACTTTTAATATTTTTTTCTTGTATTTAACTTTTGATTTTTTTTTTTTTTTCTGTATTCGGGCCTCTCACTGTTGTGGCTTCTCCCACTGCAGAGCACAGGCTCCAGACGCGCAGGCCCAATGGCCATGGCCCATGGGCCCAGCCGCTCCGCGGCACAAGGGACCCTCCTGGACCGGGGCACGAACCCATGTTCCCTGCACCGGCAGGCAGACTCTCAACCACTGAGCCACCAGGGAAGCCCCTAACTTTTGATATTTTGATTAATATGTGTCTTGGCATGTTTCTCCTTGGATTTATCCTGTATGGGATTCTCTGTGCTTCCTTCACTTGATTGACTATTTCATTTCCCATATTATGAAGTTTTCAACTATAATCTCTTCAAATATTTTTTCAGACCCTTTCTTTTCTCTTCTTTTTCTGGCACCCTTATAGTTCGAATGTTGGTTCTGGCACCCTTATAGTTCGAATGTTGGTGCAGCAGTCTTTGAGACTGTCCTCAATTCTTTTCATTCCTTTTTCTTTATTCTGCTCTGCAGTAGTTATTTCCACTATTTTATCTTCCAGGTCACCTATCCCTTCTTCTGCCTCAGTTATTCTGCTATTGATTCCTTCTATAGAATTTTAAATTTCATTTATTGTGTTGTTCATCATTGTTTGCTCTTTAGTTCTTCTCGGTCCTTGTTAAACATTTCTTATATTTTCTCCATTCAAGATTTTGGATCATCTTTACTATTATTACTCTGAATTCTTTTTCAGGTCGACTGCCTGTTTCCTATTCAGTTGTTTGGTCTGGTGGGTTTTTACTTTGCTCCTTTATCTGCTGCATATTTCTCTGTCTTCTCATTTTGCTTAACTTACTGTGTTTGGGGTCTCCTTTTCACAGGTTGCAGGTTCATAGTTTCTATTGTTTTTGTTGTCTGCCCCCAGTGGGTACAGTGGGTACGGTTGGTACAGTGGGTTCCTGGTGGAGGGGACTGGTGCCTGTTTCTGATAGATGAGGCTGGATATTGTCTTTCTTGTGGGCAGGACCATGTTGGTGATGTGTTTTAGGCTGTCTGTAACCTTATTAAGATTTTAGGCAGCCTCTCTGCTAATGGGTGGGGTTGTGTTTCTCTCTTCCTAGTTGTTTGGTGTGGGCTGTCCATCACTAGATTTTTTTAAAAATTTTATTTTATTTATTCTTTTCTACAGCAGGCTCTTATTAGTTATCCATTTTATACATATTAGTGTATATATGTCAATCCCAATCTCCCTAGTACTTGTTTGGCCTGGAGCATTCAGCACTGGAGTTTGCTGTTCCTTGAGTGGAGCTGGGGCTTAGCTTTGAGACAGAGACCTCTGGGAGAGCTCTTGCCAATTGATATTACATGGGGCTGGGAGATCTCTGGTGATTCAATATCCTCAACTCGGCTCTCCCACCTCAGAAGCTCAGGCCTGACACCCAGCCAGAGGACCAAGGCCTTTTGGGAAGTCTGAGGTCTTCTGCCAGCATTCAGTAGGTGATTTTTAGGAGTTGTTCCACATGTAGATGTATTTTTGATGTATTTGTGGGGAGGAAGGTGATCTCCACATCTTATTCCTCTGCCATCTTGAAGGTCTTTTCCATCCATCCATTCTTTGCCACAAGCACCCAGTCATCTGCAAATTATCTTCTCTTCCTAAATTCAATGAGACTCCTCTTGAGTTTTGGGCTCTGAAGGCATCTTTAACTGCTCTATTCTAGAAAAGTTAGGCTTGTGGAAGTAATCAATTTTTAAACTATTTAAACACCACTAGAACAACAACCTATGGAATGGGAGAAAATATTTGTAAATGATGTGATTGACAAGGAGTTAATTTCTAAAATATACAAACAGCTCATTCAGCTCAATATAAAACAAATGTTTTTAAATGGTCATAAGACCTAAATAAATATTTCTCCAAAGAAGACATACAGATTACCAACAGGCACATGAAAATATGCTCAATATTGCTAATTATTAGAGGAATGCAAATCAAAACTACACTGAGGTGTTACCTCACACTGGTTAGAACAGCCATCATGAAAAAGCCTACAAATAATAAATTCTGAAGAGGGTGTAGAGAAAAAGTGACCCTCCTACACTGTTTGTGGGAATGCAAATGGGTTCAGACACTCTGGAGAACAGTATGGACATTCCTTAAAAAAACTAAAAATAGAGTTACCATATGATCCAGCAATCCCACTCCTGGGCATATACCTAGAAAAGATGGAAACTCTAATTCAAAAAGATACATGCACCTCAATTTTCATAGTAGCGCTATTTACAATAGACAAAACATGGAAGCAACATAAATGTCCATCGGAGGAATGGATAAAGAAAATGTGACATATGTGTGTGTGTTTATATATATATATATAATGGAATATTACTCAACCATAAAAATAATGAAATATTGCTATTTGCAGCAACATGGATGGACCTAGAAATAATCATACTAAATGAAGTATGTCAGAGAAAGACAAATAACATATATCACTTATATGTGGAATCTAAACTATGGTACAAATGAACTTATTTACAAAACAGAAATAGACTCACAGACATAGCAAACAAACTTATGTTTACCAAAAGGGAAAAAGGAGGAGGAGAAAGGGAGGGGGAAGATTAAAGAATTTGGGATTTACAGATACAGACCACTGTATATAAATTAGATTAAAAACAAGGACCTACTGTATAGCACAGGGAACTATATTCAATATCTTGTAATAACCTATATGGAAAAGAATCTGAAAAAGTATATATATATATATATATATATATATATATATATATATATATATCTGAATCACTTTGCTGTAAACCTGAAACTAACACAACATTGTAAATCAACTATACTTCAATAAAAAAAAAAACAAAACAAAAAAACACCACCAGAGGACATCTTCTCTAAGACTGATAGCTGTTCTTGACTGAACATCTCTTATACACAAAGGACTTTATATACACAGCCTAACCTCATAGCAGTCAATAATGTAGATAATACTCTCCTCATTGTATCAAACAAGTAATATGAGGCACACATAGATTAGTTCTAATGGAGATTCAATGCTACCTTTCTCCTTCAATGAGGAGTTTTCCTGTGTGTCCTCCCTCTGGCCAGACCATTTGTGTCCCCCAACTCTCCACCCCTGGGTCTTCAAAACCAAGGTGGCCCAGTAGCCTGGCTGAGATCTAGAATACTCATCAGCAGCCTGAAAGCCTGAAAGTAACTTTCCAGGGATACATCCTTGATTCTGATATTCCTTAGCTCATAATGAAACAAAATCTAGTGAGAAAAAATTAACTTACCTCCCTCCCCACTCCATACCCAAAGCACCCCTCCTCTGACCCTGAGCATTTAAGTGATATGTACCTTTGTGGCCACACCATTCTTTGCTTCCCAGGGTTGAGCCCAGCTCTCCTTTCTCCTGCCCAGGTTACTGGTGCATACCCAGAAACAGACCCATGTTCAGATGGTGTCCTATGTTAAGCCTCAATCTCAGCCTTTCCAAAGCATTGCAATTTCCAACTTCAGTTTTTATTCTCATGCTACTTCATTTCCCATGTGCACTAAAGAGCTGAAGCCAGTGCTTATAGCATCATGTTCTAATTCTCTCCTGGATCAAAGGAACAATTCTGAAAAAAATAAATAATTTTAGGCTTTGTTTTCTAGAGAATATAGTAAATGTGAAATTATTCTTTCCAAGAAGCAGTGATTACTTTTCAATTCAATTTCTGCTGTTATCACTGGGCAATAATTATTCATATATATTAACAAAACCCGCAAAGCTTATTTGTAATTTGGAGCCAGATAGATGTGCTGTAACTGTCCTTGGTCCTTAAAATTTTAGCAGAAGAAAGACACTGCTAGGCCCATTTGCATATCAGAAAATTGTCATTTCCTTGTAGGCAAGAGCTTCCTATAGCCCTTATTTTGGGGCTTGCTACATATTAGACATTTTTTAAAAGGGGAGTTTAATTGAAAATCTGTCTTTTTGTTTTATTTCAAGATATATATATATATATACACACACATATGAAAGCACGAAGTCACTGGATTAAATACTTTGAAAAAACGCATAAGTGGTTTCAGTCACACCATGGGGATGCCAGACATACCTTTAGAATCTTGTAGGTGTTGTCTATATTCATTCATAGTAGCATCAGATCCTGTATACAGGTGCTAATTTTTCAAAGTTATTGTAATTATGTTGTGGAAGTTTGGGCATGGAGCCTCATGTAGAATAAACTGGAAAAAGTTGCTTTTATTGCTGTCTTAAAATCAAATTCATAAGAACTGTAACCTGATAGCATTAGAGAATAGAAGGTGAGACGTTTAAAGCCAAGTCTTTACCTACTACATTCAAGACTCAGATAGAATCACTTCTTCAGAAAGTTCCATATTAAAAGCATCACATCTTTTACACTTACAAGAGAGTTTTGTTCTATTTACTAATTCTCAAATATCAGCTGATATCAAGGAAGATCACAGGTGGTTTTTGCAGTTTCTGGCATAATATATATAGCCAAATTTCTCATAGGGTACAAAAAAATAGAGCAAATAGTTCACATAATTGTGTTTTATAACAATGTTTTCTTAAAAATGTAAAATTATTATTTAAATGAACCAGGTTGACAATCACTCATAACATTACTTTACATATTTACATAATATTAGGTTTCAGAGCAATGGTAAAATGTGGCACTTCTGCACCAAATATCAATGATTTATTATTGAATGATCTAACCTTGCTTTCTCAATTATGCTTTTGAGCAAAGTGTTATAAACCCTCAAGTCTTATCTCTCCCTTAATCGTACTCACTCTCAACTCTAATTCTGGATCATGTGATGATATGCAGTTTCTCCCTCTGCTGGGGTTCTCTGACTGTTTGCATAAAAAAAAAAAATCACGTTTTGGCTCCATATGTCTTTCTGCTCCACATAGATTGGCTTAAGTAATAAGACGGAAAGATTGTCAGCTCCTCACACGTTTATGTAGGCAGGAGTTGGAGCCCTGCCCCAGGGGTGTGTAAAACCACACGATGCTCTAATAATGACCTATTTCTAGTCAGGAGATCGTTATTTTCTTTCCCTTCACTCTTCTTTTTCCTCAGTCCCCATTTCCTTCAAAGCCTAGAGCTGGTATAGAAATTAATTTGCATTGAAAAGGTTAAGATCACTTTCAACCATTCTAGCAGAATTTCAGTTCTTTTGAAAAATCCTGTTTCTTTCTTAAAAGATCTGTGTAACTTTTCCAGAGGGCTTAGAAATTGAATTTAAGCCTAATAATACTCACTGTTTAAATAGAAATGACTAGTTCTTTCTTTATAGCCCAATCAAGAAGCAAACCCTTTCCAGACTCCAGTTTCTAAACCTGATATTTGAAAGTAAGAAGTTTTTCACTTTACAGATTCATTAATTGGGTTATTTTCTAAATCTTTGTTGTTTTAATTGTAAATGTAAGATACTGCCTGTCAGTGAATCTAGAGAATGAGACTTAGCACCTCCTCGCCTCTGCCTGGTCGTCGTGTGGGTGTCTGGCAGTATAAGCATGCCTGGCAGGCTTTCGTTGACAATGTCCATATCTCTGTGGGTATCCATATGAAAATATAGCTTTTCAGAGAAATTCTCTACTCTCACCATAGACATCAACATTACTCTCTCTTCTCAGCTGAAATGTCCTGCTTTATTGAGAAAAGAGAATCAACGGGAAGGGGGATGGGGATTCTCCTAATTTTCCATCATAAGCCAAATCCCCAACCTGTTTTTGGATCCCACCTTCTCAAATAATTTGCTCATGCTGCCCTTATTCATATCATATTGGCGCACTGATCCTCCATCTTTACTCAATCATTTCCCTCACATAATACTAGCCCACCAGACACTGTTCAAGCACATGTTTTAATACCATGAACAACTCATATGCTGCCTGACCCAAGAAGCACTCCACTGTCATCAGCTCCATCTGCTTCTTAGCACCATTCTCCATAGCTCAACCTCACCCTGTTTTTTAAACACTCTCTTAGCCTGTATTCCATGATAATACACCCTTCTGGGACATATCCCAAGTCACTAGTTCCTCACTCTCAATTTTCTTTGCAAATGCTTCTTTCTAACAAATCTCTAAAAACTGGTGTTCTTTGGGTGAGGTTCTGAGCCCACTTCTCTTATCTCTCTCTCAATTCCTTCCCTAGGTGACCTTATTCAGTTCTACTGATTTAAATGACCTCTCTCTGGTGATGACTCACAAATTTGTGTTTCAAACCTGCAGCATTCCCCATCTATCTGACTACCTCTACCTCTATGTAGATGTCTCAGTTTTCCCAGTGAGTCCCCTTTTGCCCAGTTTTTCCTATCTTAATAAATGGCACCATCATCCACTCACTTTCTCAAGCCAGAAACCTAAGAGTTACTCTTAATTCCTTTCTTTCCTTCATTATGTTCTCCATGTCACCCCATCCATCAACACACAATCCATCAGCAAGTCCTATCAATTCTGCCTTTCAAATGAACACCACAGCTGTCCATTCTATGCCTTCCTGTGTCCAGGTTTCAGTCATTGCTGGCCAAAAATTATTTATTTATTAATATATTATTTTAATTATTAATTAATTAATTATTGCAGTTGCCACTTAGAACATCTTCCTTTTTCTCCTCTTGCTCACCCACAATGCTTGTGCTGAAGTCATCTTTTAAAACTGAGAATCAGGTCATTTCAGTTACCCCATCAATGACTTCCCCTGGCTCTATGATCAGGTCTCAGCACATTTCTGCAGCATTATCTCATACTCTTCTCTTCTCCAGCTGGAGCTCAGGCTCACAGGTTTTCCCTGAGTGCCTTAAACACACTGAGATGCAAGGTCCAGAGTAAATGTCACTTCTTCAGGGAATACTTCCCAACTATGCACAAAGGGGCCTGCCCCATTCTTCTTTAACTCAGCCCATTATTTGTGTCTTTCATAGCATTCATCACAAATTCTGATGACTATTTTTAAATTTACTTTTAATAATTTGCCTCTTTCACTGGACTGTGGGTCCCTGTAACCAAGTCCATCTCATACACTCTTGCATCCTCTTTGCCCAGTGCCTGGGAGAAGTAGATGCTCAGTAAATAACTATTGAATAAATAAATGCAATGCATGGTGCTCATAATAACAGGAGTTATTCCATGCTGCACGTATGACATTGGGCTGCTAATTGGGCTTCTAAATATAAAGCAAATAAATTGTGTAAAATAAGCCATGTGAGAAAATGAATATTTCTTGGAGAATGTGAACTTTGCATTCATTTAACTTCTAGGTTCCGATTTATGATCCGAGGGCTGCACTAATGTAGGGGTTTTTGTGATTAATTACGTATAGGACATTGAAATAATCTGTGTCAAAAAGCAAGATTCTACTTGGAATAGCTTTCATCTATCTGAAGGCACTTCTAGACTCAATTCACAAAATCTACACCCAGATTTTTACAGGTTTTCTGAAATGATGTTAATTACATTAACTATCACACAGCAAGGGAAAAGGAAACACTATTTGAAGAAATTTGTAAATGATTAAAAGGGCAGCTGTTTCAGGATGCAGGTGCTAAGGTGAAAATGGAAATTTACGTCTAATCCTTTAATTCAAGAATTTTGTTATTTGCAGTCTAACAGGCTTGGTTTCCTTACTGACTACACAATCTTGAGTTGATGATATTTTTTCTATCTTCCACATTATTTTCCTAGACAATCAAACAAAATTTTTGTATCCCCATGGTGGAAAAGAGAAGTTAATAGGAGAATATAGCAACATTTGAATTTATCTCAGATTATAAAGATAAATTATAATAAAATGAAAAAGAAGAAAATGAACTTCAACAGTCAGAAGGAAAAAAATCTATATCAGCTGTTTTCAAACTTTTTTAGTTTGAAACTTTTTTACACTGTAGAATGCTTTTTTCCACATGAATTCTGAATTGTGTATGTGTGCTGTGTGTATATATATAATACACAAATTAGCGTGCACACACATGTCCCAGTTTGGTTGACATACAAATGGAAGACTGGAATCCTTCCCTCTTGTTTCCTCCTTACAACTGCAGTACACTTTGTGGTACTTATTGGACCACCTAAGTCTTTCTCAACCTGGGACAATTAAGCGTTAATGCCCTAAGTTATCCATTGTTTGTATAGAATTAACTTCTCTTTTATGAGTCTGGTATAGTCCGAATTATGTACCATCCTTGAAAGTATTGAGAAATTAGTCACTTACTCAATTTCTTTTCCATAGTCTGTGATTCATATGAGAAAACCTATAAGGCTAGGAGCAATTTGAAAACCACTGACATAGTAGTAGAAAATGATGACTATATTGTTATGTAGAATAGGTTTGTCAGATACACTACAGTGGCTCTGCCCTCTCTCCTTCACTTACCCATAGCAGACATTGCTACCCAATCATAGCACTCTTTGCTCCTATGTCTGAACAATGCCTTCTAATTCCCCTGAACACGCTGCTCTAGGCAGCCATTATCAATCAGTCAAAATTAAGACTACGAGGTGAAACCAAACTACCCTCCAGATGTGGGAGATATTTAAAGTGATTGAAAAGATAGATGAAGAAGTAAAGAGAAGAAATGCCTGACTTCCCTACTTCAAGACTGTACTATGTATGATCTCTTAAACATACACAGTGATGACTCAGTAAAGACCCTACAGATAGAAGAAACAGCTGTGTTCTCTGCCCCCCAAAATCTCTTTCCTTTGCAGATAGAGCCATATCATTCTGATCCTAGATTCATGACTGTTCAGACTCTGGGGATAGATAGGACAGCTAGGTGAGGAGCTTGTCACTTTATTTATTTAGTTTTTACATTGATGACCATTTTTACTGAATGTGTGACTGTTTGGAATCATATAATTATAAATGACTTGGTCTAATATAATGAAATCTGCCCAATTAGAAGTTTTGAAAAACCGTATCCTAAAAAAATTAGAAGAATGAAAAATACTGGCATAGAACCTCCTCAGTAATCTCAAGTGGAATTATCTGATGGATCTGGAACACCATTAGAGAAATTTCTATTCATTTCTTTGACGATCTTCAGAGAGAAGTTTAGAAGTCTTGGTATAATGGAATAGGAGCCTTCTATGAAGACATTGCAAGAAGGAATATCTATAATGAAATGGCCCAAGAATAGCAACTGTATCCTGAGATTTGCTACTTTTACTATTTTCATTTACAATTTATTTCAAAAGGTGGTCTAATGTTTTTACTGCATGATTAGGCTTTCATCAGAATGGTCTTTTTACAGAAAATAACTTCTCTTCAGTTTGCAAAGACTATGTTCTGTTCTTAAGCAAGTAATTTTGGTTTCATACTTGTAGCACAATTAAATAGAACTGGAGAGGTACATTTTTGTTTTGTACATCTTTTTGTTGTAAATCTTACTACAAACTTTTCTTGTGGCTGCCAAAGGGAAAAAAATAAGAAATGAAATCAATGTTTTTTGTTTGTTTGTTTGTTTGTTTGTTTTGCGGTACACAGGCCTCTCACTGTTGTGGACTCTCCCATTGCGGAGCACAGGCTCCGGACGCGCAGGCTCAGCGGCCATGGCTCACGGGCCCAGCCGCTCCGCAGCATGTGGGATCTTCCCGGACCGGGGCACGAACCCGTGTCCCCTGCATCGGAAGCCCCAATGTTTTTATTTAAACTTGGAAATATAAGATACGGTGTGTGTATATGTTGTTCTTTTTTTGTCTTGCTTACTTTCTAGAACATAAGCCTATGATTCATATATTACAGATAGGAGCTCATCACTTTAATACCAAGCAGCCCTGTCCTCTCATATTCTATCCAGGTTTCTTATAATAATGTCTAAACTTCTTTCCTTATAGCTTTATCTTCTAAGCTGGTTCCAATTTTCCTTTCCCTGTGTCTGAATTCCTGCTGGGGTTCTCTATCTTGAGCCCTAGCTTTGTTTTGTTTTGCTTGTTTGGGACTTGGCTAATATCTTACCCTTTGAGTCCCACCTGAATTTAAATTACAGACTGTATGGTTGGGTCTTTGTCACATATTGTTACACCTGAAACTGAGAGTTCTTTTGCCTGGGCTGATGATGCTGGAGATGATTAATAATATACCCATGTATTAATAGGAGTTTTGTGTATGAGTTTCACGTATGTTATCTCTAATCATAGAAGACCTTTGTAAGTAAACTATGATTATCTCCATCTTAGGACAAAGAAACCTAGGATCAGAAGGATTAAATAAATTGTCCAAAGTCCATGGCTAGGAGATAGCAGATCTAGGATCAAAACAAGGACTGTTGGGGGCTTCCCTGGTGGTACAGTGGTTGAGAGTCCGCCTGCCGATGCAGGGGACACTGGTTCATGCCCCGGTCTGGGAAGATCCCACATGCCGCGGAGCGTCTGGGCCCGTGAGCCATGGCCGCTGAGCCTGCATGTCCGAAGCCTGTGCGTCCGGAGCCTGTGCTCCGCAACCGGAGAGGCCACAACAGTGAGAGGCCTGCGTACCGCAAAAAAAAAAAAAAAAAAAGAAAATAAACCAAGCACTGTTGATCTCTGTTTCCTTACTCTAACACAACACACAGGAACTCTCTGACTGCTGTTCCTCTGCCTTGCAGGTAGACTTATCATTCTTTCATTTGCCCATTCAACAAGTATTTAATGAATAACTATTATGAGTCAGGCAGGATGCTAGACACTGGGAGATAGAGCATTCGTATATGAAATATGTATGATTCTTGACCTTACAGACCTCCAAGAACACTTCAAATCTCCAAGAACAAGGGTCAGCAGACTTTCTTTTTGTTCCAGATAATGAGAAGCTATAAAAGGATACTTACATAGAAATGTATATGTATAATCACATGTTTTAGACATATTATTCTGATAACAGTGGAGAGGATAAACTCAATTTTATGTATAAAGTGATAAACGACAATCAATAAATAATCTAGTAAGCAACAATGTATCTAATCAGGGTAATATGAGGAATAAACAAAGAGGAGCCTGAGCAACAATTAGGTTGAATGATCAGGACTCACTGACTGATTCAATGGGGTTTGTAGGAGAGAGAATCATCAAAACCTGTTTTGAGGTCTCTATATTAGGAGGATTGATGAGAAATAACACAAATTACAGAGTCAAAGTTTATAAAAGAAACAGGTTTGTGGGAGAATATAGAGTTTAGTTTGGAACTTGTTGCATTTGAGGTACTTGAGGAAACCAAGTACATTTCCAGTAACCAGTTGAGAATTCCAGTCTGGAGCTCACAAACATGGTAAGAGTTGGATAGAGAGGTTTGTAAATCATCCATGAAAATGTAATAGCTGAATTATAGGAATAGATATGATGGTTGAAAGAGAGAAGGTAAAAGAATAAGGAAAGAGGCCAAGTGTGAACATGAGAGTTGAACTTATATTTAAAAGGGCAAGTAAGAGAAATGGAACTTGTGAAGGAGATTGCTGTATATTGCAAAAGTGTCCACAATTCTCCCTTCACTCCTCCCTGTCACTGTGGCCTATGCCATGTGATTTTGAAGCTCCTCCCATCAAGAGGTAGAATCTGTTTCCCCTCATTTGAATCTTGATTGACCTTTGGACTTTCTTTTGCTAACAGAATGCAGCAGAAGTGATAGTTTGCCACCAGAAGCCTTGCATGATTTCATGTTCTCTGGTATAACCTTGAGCAGCTGCTGAGAATACAAGCTCAGGCTAGCCTGTTGGAGGATGACAGCCCTCCTGGGGCAGAGATAGACCATTCCAGTTGAAGCCATTCTCAATCAAGCATGCTCCAGCTACCCACAGATACACGAGTGAGCCCAGCTGAGACCAGAAGAACTGCCAAGCTAAGCACTACCCAGCCTGCTGACTTGTAGAATTGTGAACAAAATAAATGGTTGTTGTTTTAAGCTGTTAACTTTGGGGGGAGCTTATCATCAGTAAAAGAACTGATGCAGAGAATGAGACAGAGAAGGAAGCAAGCCATCAAGGGCTAAGAAGAACAAGAAGTACAAGAAAAGAATGGTCAACAATATGAACTACTCCATATACATTAGGCAAAGAACAGAGAACTGAGGGGAATCTCTTGCATTTGGCACCCAACAGGACTCTGCTGATCTCTGAAAGCAGTTTCAAGCAATGAGGTGGGAGGGGAAGACTGATGGCAGGACAAATGGAGATAGAGAGTGAAGTCTTCATACTTTAACTTGTAATTAAAAACAAGTTCCTGCCCTGGGAGGAGATTGGATGCAAGGAAGTGACACTTTTCAGCACAATGATCTCCAGTGTCTTCAACTATAAAATCAGAAGGCTGGACTTGATGCTTGTGGAAAATACTTTCTTTTCTTATCCTCTACTATACTTAGGAGGCAAAAAACTTGGTAATTATACTCACAAGTTTTGAAATCAAACAGGCATGGGGGTGATCCCAAATGCCTTTCCATAATATCTGTATGTTCTTTCTAAAGTTATGAAAACAAAATCTTAATTTTCTGACATGAAATAATCATAATATTGCTGATATTAATAATAATTAACCATTAGCATTATAGATGTCATTAAATTAAATGCTGTATAAAATGGGCTAGCACAGTGCCTGTCACAGAATAAATGGTAAACAATTTTTTTGCTATTAATATCATCATCATCATCACTACCACTAAAGCTTGAATAATTTCTTCTATAGTTTGAGTTTAAATCTGCCCTAATCTATTCCCTACCTGTTAGTCTAGTTCTGTTTAATAGCAAGTGGTTTTAGAGTATTTGACAGTTTCAAAATGTGCTTTTACATCACCACATTAAGATTTACTGAACATAGTCATATGGTTTCCTTTGACCACCTTCACTTCTTCTCTGCCTTTATAATAGCTGAGAATTAGAGGTAGGGATGGTTTAAAGCCATGACAGCAGGTTTAAGTTGCAGCTGTCAGTAAAGGAAGGAACAAGAAATAATAAGAAAAGCACAGACATCTGAAGCCATTCAGTGTAGGGGAAAAGCACAAACCTTCAAATGTTAATTATACTATTATATTTCTGCACAGTATAATAATTGATGTGCATAATGATGACCCTGCTTAATCAGTAAAAGATTAAATTATGTGTATATTCTGTTTTCTAAGGTAGAAAATTTTTAAAGGCTAAGGTTGAGCAACAAAATATTTTCTTTGAATGGAATGGAAGATGGAAGCCAGGGCAGTGCAGAGGCAGACAAGCAGAGCTGCTCTTGTTGTGGTGAGTGAAGATTAAGACTCCAACTGCACTCACATAACCTAAAACCCTTGTTGCATAAGAAGGGGTCCTCCAGAATTTCAGGAGGGCCCTTAGACAATGATGCAAAGTAAATCATGGAATTCATTTCTTCCAGGAAATGCACATCGAAAACATTTAAAATACAATTTTGGTGCATTAAGGGGTAAATTATCCAGGAAGAAAAGTCAATCATATAGAAAACTGCAGTCCTTCACAGTTCTAGATAAATAAAGTTTTACTTTCTTTTAGAGTAAGAAATCACCTTAAATGTCATTTTAAATTTTTTATAGAACAATATTATTTGCATTCACAGAAGTATAACCTTCATGGGAAAATCACAAATACAATTATTTTATTTCCACCACATAAACCAGGCTTCCTGTGCATACTGTATCCCCACTTAAGAATTATGTGTTCCTCGCGGAGGGGTTGGAGCTGAGGCAGACACAGGCCTGGGCAGCCCTTTCTCTGCTGCCTCTTTCTCTTGCTGAGTGCTACCCGGTCCTGTTGCCCTCCGATGCTACCCAGCCGTGTGGAGGACAGGCTCTTGGTGCTCCAGCCAGGTGTCAAGGCTGTGCCTCTGAGGTGGGAGAGCCAAGTTCAGAACACTGGTCCACAAGAGACCTCCCAGATCCATATAATATCAAATGGCAAAAATCTCCCAGAGAGCTCCATCTCAATGACAAGACCCAGCTCACTCAATGACCAGCAAGCTACAGTGCAGGACACACTATGCCAAACAAGCAGCAAGACAGGAACACAACCCCATCCATTAGCACAGAGGCTGCCTAAAACCATAATAAGGCAACAGACACCCCAAAGCACACCACCAGACGTGGACCAGCCTACCAGAAAAACAAGATCCAGCCTCATCCACGAGAACACAGACACTAGTCCCCTCCACCAGGAAGTCTACACAACCCACTGAACCAACATTAGCCACTGGGGACAGACACCAAAAACAATGGAAACTATGAACCTGCAACCTGTGAAAAGGAGACCCCAAACACAGTAAGTTAAGCAAAATGAGAAGACAGAAAAACACACAGCAGATGAAGGAGGAAGGCAAAAACCCACCACACCTAAAAAATGAAGAGGAAATAGGCAGTCTACCAGAAAAAAAAATCAGAATAATGATAGTAAAGATGATCCAAAATCTTGGAAATAGAATGGAGAAAATACAAGACACTTTAACAAGGAACTAGAAGAACTAAAGAGCAAACAAACAGAGATGAACAACACAATAAATGAAATTAAAAATTCTCTAGAAGAGATCAATAGCAGAATAACAGAGGCAGAAAAACAGATAAGTGACCTGGAAGGTAAAATAGTGGAAATAACTACTGCAGAGAAGAATAAAGAAAAAAGAATGAAAAGAATTGAGGACAGCCTCAGAGACATCTGGGACAATATTAGGCACACCAACATTTGAATTATAGGGGTTCCAGAAGAAGAAGAGAAAAAGAAAGGGATTGAGAAAATATTTGAAGACATTATAGATGAAAACTTCCCTAATATGGGAAAGAAAATAGTTAATCAATCCAGGAAGCAGAGTCTCATACAGGATAAATCGAAGGAGAAACACACCAAGACACATATTAATCAAACTATCAAAAATTAAAAACAAAGAACAAATATTAAAATCAGCAAGGGAAAAACAACAAGTAACACATAAGGGAATCCCCATAAGGTAAACAGCTGATCTTTCAGCAGAAACTCTGCAAGCCAGAAGGGAGTGGCAGGACATATTTAAAGTGATGAAAGAGAAAAACCTGCAACCAAGATTACTCTACACAGCAAGGATCTCACTCAGATTTGAGGGAGAAATTGAAAGCTTTACAGACAAGCAAAAGCTAAGAGAATTCAGCACCACCAAACCAGCTTTACAGCAAATGCTAAATGAACTTCTCTAGGCAGGAAACACAAGAGAAGGAAAACACCTACAAAAACAAACCCAAAACAATTAATAAATTATAATAGGAACATACATATAGATAATTACCTTAAATGTAAATGGATTACATGCTCCAAACAAAAGACATAGACTGGCTGAATGGATACAAAAACAAGACCCGTGTATATGCTGTCTACAAGGAACCCACTTAAGACCTAGGGACACATACAGACTGAAAGTGAGAGAATGGAAAAAGATAATCCATGCAAATGGGAATCAAATGAAAGCTGGAGTAGCAATTCTCATATCAAACAAAATAGACTTTAAAACAAAAACTATTACAAGAGACAAAGAAGGACACTACATAATGATCAAGGGATCAATCCAAGAAGAAGATATAACCATTGTAAATATTTATGCACCCAACATAGGAGCACCTCAATACATAAGGCAAATGTTAACAGCCATAAAAGGGGAAATCGACAGTAACACAATCATAGTAGGGGACTTTAACACACCACTTTCACCAATGGACAGATCATCCAAAATGAAAATAAATAAGGAAACACAAGCATTAAATGATACATTAAACAAGATGGACTTAATTGATATTTATAGGACATTCCATCCAAAAACAACAGAATATACATTCTTCTCAAGTGCTAATGGGACATTCTCCAGGATAGATCATATCATGGGTCACAAATCAAGCCTTGGTAAATTTAAGAAAATTGAAATTGTATCAAGTATCTTTTCTGACCACAATGCTATGAGACTAGATATCAACTACAGGAAAAATTCTGTAAAAAATACAAACACATGGAGGCTAAACAACACACTACTTAATAACTAACAGATCACTGAAGAAATCAAAGAGGAAATCAAAAAGTACCTAGAAACAAATGACAGTGAAAACACAATGACTCAAAACCTATGTGATGCAGCAAAAGCAGTTCAAAGAAGGAAGTTTATAGCTATACAAGCCAACCTTAAGAAACAAGAAACATCTCAAATAGACAACCTAACCTTACACCTAAAACAATTAGAGAAATAAGAACAAAAAAATACCAAAGTTAGCAGAAGGAAAGAAATCATAAATATCAGATCAGAAATAAATGAAAAACAAATGAAGGAAACAATAGCAAAGATCAATAAAACTAAAAGCTCTTTCTTTGATAAGATAAACAAAATTGATAAACCATTAGCCAGACTTATCAAGAAAAAAAGGGAGAAGACTCAAATCAATAGAACTAGAAATGAAAAAGGAGAAGAAACAACTGGCACTGCAGAAACACAAAGGATCATGAGAGATTACTACAAGAAACTATATGCCAATAAAATGGACAATCTGGAAGAAATGGACAAATTTGTAGAAATGCACAATGTGCCAAGACTGAACCAGGAAAAAATAGATAATATGAACAGATCAATCACAAACACTGAAATTGAAACTGTGATTAAAAATCTTCCAGCAAACAAAAGCCCAGGACCAGATGGCTTCACAGGCGAATTCTATCAAACATTTAAAGAAGAGCTAACTCCTATCCTTCTCAAACTCTTCCAAAATATAGCAGAGGGAGGAACACTCCTAAACTCATTCTACGAGGCTACCATCACTCTGATACCAAAACCAGAGAAGATGTCACAAAGAAAGAAAACTACAGGCCAATATCACTGATGAACATAGATGCAGAAATCCTCAACAAAATACTAGCAAACAGAATCCAATGGGACACTAAAGGGGTGATACATTATGATCAAGTGGGGTTTACCCCAGGAATGCAAGGATTCTTCAATATATGCATATCAATTAACGTGATGCACCATATTAACAAATTGAAGGAAAAAAACCATATGATCATCTTAATAGATGCAGAGAAAGCTTTCGACAAAATTCAACACCCATTTATGATAAAAACCCTCCAGAATGTAGGCATAGAGGGAACTTTCCTCAACATAATAAAGACCATATATGACAAGCCCCCAACCACCATCATCCTCAGTGGTAAAACCCTGAAATCTTTTCTGCTAAGATGAGGAAGAAGACAAGGTTGTCCACTCTCACCACTATTATTCAACATACTTGTGGAAGTTTTAGCCACAGCTATCAGAGAAGAAAAATAAATAAAAGGAATCCAAATTGGAAAAGAAGAAGTAAAGCTGTAACTGTTTGCAGATGACATGATACTATACATAGAGAATCCTAAAGATGCTACCAGAAAACTACTAGTGCTAATCAATGAATTTGGTAAGTAGCAGGATACAAAATTAATGCACAGAAATCTCTGTCATTCCTATTCATTAATGATGAAATATCTGAAAGTGAAATTAGGAATACACTCCCATTTACCATTGCAACAAAAAGAATAAAATATCCAGGAATAAACCTACCTAAGGAGACAAAAGAGCCTTATGAAGAAAACTATACGACACTGATGAAAGATATTAAAGATGATTCAAATCAATGGAGAGATATATCATGTTCTTGGATTGGAAGAATCAATGTGAAAATGACCCTACTACCCAAAGCAATCTACAGATTCAATGCAATCCCTATCAAACTACCACTGGCATTTTTCACAGAACTAGAACAAAAAATTTCACAATTTGTATGGAAACACAAAAGACCCTGAATAGCCAAAGCAATCCTGAGAAAGAAAAACAGAGCTGGAGGAATCAGGCTCCCTGACTTCAGACTATACTACAAAGCTACAGTAATCAAGACAGTATGGTACTGTCACAAAAACAGAAATATAGATCAATGGAACAGGATAGAAAGCCCAGAGATAAACCCACACACATATGGTCACCTTATTTTTGATAAAGGAGGCAAGAATATACAATGGAGAAAACACAGCCTCTTCAATAAGTGATGCTGGGAAAACTGGACAGCTACATGTAAAAGCATGAGATTAGATCACTCCCTAACACCATACACAAAAATAAACTCAAAATGGATTAAAGACCTAAATGTAAGGCCAGACACCATCGAACTCTTAGAGGAAAACATAAGCGGAACACACTATGACAAAAATCTCAGCAAGATCCTTTTTGACCTACCTCCTAGAGAAATGGAAATAAACCCAAAAATAAACAAATGGGAACTAATGAAACTTCAAAGCTTTTGCATAGCTAAGGAAACCATAAACAAGACCAAAAGACAACCCTCAGAATGGGAGAAAATATTTGCAAATGAAGCAACTGACAAAGGATTAGTCTCCAAAACATACAAGCATCTCATGCACCTCAATATCTAAAAAACAAACAACCCAATCCAAATATGGGCAGAAGACCTAAATAGGCATTTCTCAAAGAAGATATACAGATTGCCAACAAACACATGAAAGAATGCTCAACATCATTAATCATTAGAGAAATGCAAATGAATACTACGAGATATCATCTCACAGAGGTCACAATGGCCGTCATCAGAAAATTTACAAACAATAAATGCTGGAAAGGGTGTGGAGAAAAGGGAACCCTCCTGCTCTGTTGGTGGGAATGTAGTTTGATACAGCCACTATTTGAGAGCAGTATGGAGGTTCCTTAAAAAACTAAAAATAGAACTACCATATGACCCAGCAATCCCACTATTGGGCATACACCTTGAGAAAACCGTAATTCAAAAAGAGACATGTACCACAATGTTCATTGCAGCTCTATTTACAATAGCCAAAACATGGAAGCAACCTAAGTGTCCATTGATAGATGAATGGATAAAGAAGATGTGGCACATATATACAATGGAATATTACTCAGCCATAAGAAGGAACGAAACTGAGTTATTCATAGTGAGGTGGATGGACCTTGAGACTCTGTTACAGAGTGAAGTATGTCAGAAAGAGAAAAACAAATACTGTATGCTAACACATATATATGAAATCTAAAAAAGAACAAAAGGTCAGAAGAACCTAGGGACAAGACAGGAATAACACTGCAGACCTACTAGAGAGTGCACTTAAGGATATGGGGAGGGGGAAGGTAAGCTGAGACAAAGTGAGAGAGTGGCATGGACATATATACACTACCAAACGTAAAATAGATAGCTATGGGAAGCAGTCCCATAGCACAGGGAAATCAGCTCTGTGCTTTGTGACCACCTAGAAGTGTGGGATAGGGAGGGTGGGAGGGAGGGAGATGCAAGAGGGAAGAGATATGGGGACATATGCATATGTATAACTGATTCACTTTGTTATAAAGCAGAAACTGATGCACCATTGTTAAGCAATTATACTCTAATAAAAATGTTAGACAAAAAAAAGAAGAGTATACATTTTATATCATTCCAGTTATATAAAATTTAAAAACAGGAGAAAGTGATTTATTTTGTTAGAAGACAGGAGGGTTGTTACTTTAGGAAGAAGGGTTTTCATAGGGGAATAACATGAGGCAATCTTCTCTGTAGCTGGTTAAGGAAGTTCTGTTGTACTGACAGTTTGGTATAAACATTTAATAAATTCATGACTGAGTAAATTTCTTAAATGCTTGTATTTGACAAATTCTATTGAGATGATATGGTTTTTCTCTCTTTTTTCTGTTAATTTGAATTTTGAGTATTAAACCAACCTTGTGTTCTTATAGTATATTTCTTGATCTGGATATGGTTACATGGGTGCATTCACTTTATGAAAATTAATCAATGTGTATTACATTGTGTGTATTACCTTGTGATTAAAAGCTTATTTTAAAAGTTTAATATTTAAAAAATTAAAAGTTTATTTGGAGTGATGTTCAAGAAAAAAGAAAGAATTATGCATTACCAGTCTCTTAAAATATATTGTCATGTAGTATCATATCTCCCACTAGTTACTAGCTTTTAAATGTTTCCTTTTATCCATGAACTCAAAACCAAATCTAATAAATATTCATTTTCAAGCAAAGAACAAATAATTAAGTAGTGAACTAAAAGTTACAAATTAAAATTAAGAGTGATACCAGTGTAGACAAAATGAAAAATTTAATTGATACGTATATAACCTCAAGCCTTTTAAAGAACTCCAGTCAGTCAGCATGACATGTATATAAGTTTTACAAACATAATTTCTTTTTATTTTATTACCTAGGAGCATTAGGATATACTTTCTTGACTGTAATTATTGCTTACAGTTAATTACAAATGAAACAGAAGTGCTGGTAATATTGGAGACTCGTACTCTGCATAAAACTGGAAATTACTGCTATTACTCTTGGTTGCTAGAGAATATTAGGTCATAGATGCTAATTAGCAGTTCATAGCCCTCCTGCAGCGGGAAATTTCATTGCTAGAAGAAACTGTCTTACTAGCCAAACCTACCACTCATGGCACTCAGACCATTTTTGTTTGAGCTATTAGAAGGTATAAAAACTAAAAATTTATGTTTTGGTTTATTTTTGTAAGAAGGAAACCATGAAGGGTAACATACACAGTCTCACTGCTTCGAGAAAAAGTTGGATCACTTTTTGAGTCTCATAGTTTATGTGTAGGAATCAATTAAAAACAAAAACATAAAAGTATTAATCAACACAAGGCAGAAATGACAAGGTCTCCCATGAAATACTTGATCCCAAAACAAAAAATTAGAGAATAAAATATATGTGGATGGGAGAGAAACGAGAATGGTTCTAGGACCTTTCTGATGTGTAATCTGTCATACAGTTATACACTCACACATATTCACACACACACACACATGCACACACAACTATCCCTGATTATGTTTATATGCGTATATTATATACACACATATATATGTATATATATAATCTTTTAAGTCTTTCTATATACATACATATTTATATAGTCTTTTTATTTTCTTTTTTAATACAGTCAGATCCCTCAAAGAACAGACATTTCTTGGGCTTCTTCTGGATTTTTTTAAACTTTTGATTCTGTCATTTATTAAAATATATCCATGTCCCCCAGTACACATATATTTTTACTAAGCACATAATCGTTTGGAGAAATATTCATAGAAAGAGGAACATGTTAAAACTCCAACCTGAATTTAATTATTCCTACTAAAGCAAAAGAATTTAGATAATGCATGAATCCTGACTACTTAGTCACATTAGGTTTTATATTAAAATATAAACTATATTAGTACTGAAAAAAAGGATATTAAATGCTTCATATTTTTATTCTGGGACACACATGTGCATGCACACACATATACGTGCACAAACAGTGGTGACCTAGAAAATTCCTTAATGTGTGAGACATGAAGCCAAAGAATAAATCAGAGTCACAGGAATATAGGGGTTCTTTATATTAAAAAGGCATATTCATTTCTTCTCAGGGTAATGACATACCCCAATTTTAACTGGGCTCTTTTCTTTTCCCAGAAATGGTCCATCCATTTTCACCTGTGGAAGTAAAATTAATTAAATGAGCAAAAACTGTAAAAATTGGAAGAGTTAGTCTTTCTTCTCTGTAAATAGATCACAGGTTCCATGTGATACAAAATACATCTGCCCTTCTCTTAAACTCTTGTCAAGCCTTAACATAGGCTAGAATCAGATTTAAATGAACTCTGAGTTAATTAAGCAAAGGAGAGAAAGAATTGGAGGTTTAGTGAGAAATATTGAAAGAAATAGGTTCACTCTGTCCTGAATCAGAAGAAGATGAGAGTTGGGAGGCAGGGAGGAGCTGGTAGTGTCCTGTTTTAATCTGCATACTTCAGTCTTACAAGAAGATTACCATCCCTGCTTACTTGAACTGAATCAGACCTATTTTATGGGCAGTCTCAGTTCCAAGAATTCTGACCCATTGTACCTATGAAAGCACTTTCATTTGTTGGACCGTATGCTACAATTTTTATGTTTGAATATACGCCACCATTGCCATGATATGTGTGGACCAGTAGTCATGACTGCTAATAAAATACTGTAACATTGGTATTTCATTTTGGTTTATTTCATAGTAATACATGATAATTGAAAAAATCATTAGAAAATGCAGTAAGTAATCATTAGACTGTACCTCATTTCTATAATAGAAATAATTATACAATATTGTGTTAACATTTTGATGTCTGTCTGCCTCTATTATCTATCTATCTATCCATCTATCATCTGTCTAAAAACAACTATTGCAACTCCTCATATTTATGGAGTAATTTATAGTTCACAGGCTGTTTCAAATATTGATCCTCACAGTAACTCATGGAGGAAGAGACCTGTAAGGTTGTGCTCCGAAGCGTGTGTGTGTGTGTGTGTGTGTGTATCTTATTTATCCTCTTTCTTTACCAATTGTCCCACTGTTCCGTTGAAAGCAAAGGTTAATTACATTTCTGTGGAACTATCTAGCGGAAGGCTACCTTTCTTCCACTAAATTACAACAAGAGTAAATTAGAGGTTTTCAGAACTTCACGGTTTTGATTGATGAATTCATTAATTCACCTTTTCAAAGTGAGGACTCATGTTTTAAATATTTTATGTACAATTTGCATGTTGGCATTTTGAAAGGCTTTAAAAAAAAATAAACAGTGCTTAAGAGAAAGGTCAAACTGGTCACCTTGGAGGCTGGATACTTTTGTGATGCAGAGGAAGAGGCAGGGGTTGTCTTTCCTTTCTTTCTCTCCCCTGAAAAACAGTTTGTCTTGGGTTTCTCCATGAGGTCCTTATTTTATGACTTCAGAGCAAGGACAAATATGTTTAATGAGATATTGGGGTTTCTTTTCCCAAAGTGAGATTCTCTTCATGTCAGGGTTTCAACAGAGGTTTGGCTCTGATTTCATCTCAAATTTCAACAGTAGCTACTGCAGGGTCATGGCATTGTCATTCTCCACATGGACCCTTTCCATCCAAGTTTTATGCACTTTAACGTGCTCTGCATCCAGTCATCGATGCACAGGCATCTCCCACACTCCCAAGACAACTGAGCATGTGCCTGGAAACTCTGCTTAGAGCAGACTGAGACTTTCAGTCCACTGAACAGATTATTTCCAATTTAAGGAAACATGTATCACCCATATAGACAATGTGACATCAGGAAAACTGGATTCTATAAGCAGTATCATTGTTTTCTTGCCCATCAAAGTTTCAAGTGTACAGGAAGATCAGCTCAGTGCTTTGTGACCACCTAAAGGGGTGCGATAGGGAGGGTGGGAGGGAGGGAGATGCAAGAGGGAAGAGATATGGGGATATATGTATGTGTATAGCTGATTCACTTTATTATAAAGCAGAAACTAACACACCACTGTAAAGCAATTATACTCCAATAAAGACATTAAAAAATTTAAAAAAGTTTCAAGTGTAATACTACACCCTCACCCTATCCATGACACTTTTGAGAATCCATGAAGAAATAAAGCAATTAAAAAAGATGTGTTCAGTTTTTTCCCCAAATTGGCCATAACTAAGCCTGATTTTTAAAAAATAAAGAGAAATGAAGAGAAACAGACAATCATTATGATTAGGTAATAGTATGCAAAATGACCGTTTAGTCGTCCATCTAAGATCACACGGGGTAGACAGAAGTGGTATGCAGATACATATCTCGGCACAAATTGCAGGATAAGTCACACAAAGCAGGCTTTCTTTAAAAATATCTTAACAATAAAAGAAGATTCATTTTTAATGCCCCACCTGCTTAATGCAACTTCAACCCAAATTGGTTCACACATGCAGCATATTAAGCAGGGATCTAGTGTAATGACTGAGGGCTTTCAAGACATTGAAGGAAGAATAGTTAATGATATATGGAGTTTCATCCTTATTAAAATCTGAAGCAATATTTATGCCTCTCCCTCTCAGTGAGTCCATCCTATTGCCTCACATAAAAGCGCGTTCCTGGCCTCATTCTCAGTCCTTAATTTGTACTTGAAAAATATGTACGTGTTGAGCCAGATGCTCCCAGTGCCTAAGGTAACTCTGTGATAAATTAGGCACTTGAGAAAACAGGATTAACTCTTTTACTAAGAGTTCTGCAGAGGCCCACTCCACTTCATGTAAATGCAGTATCTGAAAATCTGGCTCTATCAAAAAGGCAATTAGAATTTACTGTAGTTTTACATTCAGCACAGTCTCTTTTAATGCTTACAAAAATGTTTTTATTAATAAAAAAACTTTTTTTTCCAAATAACTCTTCAGGAATGTGTCTACTGGGTAAAGCTACATACTTCTAAAATGAAGAATATCCTCTAGTGCCCTGGAGGAGTTGGGGGAAAAAGCTATGTTTCCCAAATGAGCCCTATACTCTTTTGAATCCATGAGGTAAATATACATTCACAGATGAGGTATCTCATCTGGAGATCAGGAGACTGAGCATTAATTGTCAATAGAGTGTTTGGAGCAAAGTCTTACCTGCCTCACTGATGAAGCCTGTTTCATCTTAATCCAGAAAAACTAAATCATTGTGTTACTGAAAATGTTTCACTTCTACTTTTCTTTCAAAGGCTGGAGACAGTCCTTTCTTTCTTTTATGTTCTCTTTTTGGTTCAAATGACTCAATGTTCCTTAACAATATCAGTTTCATGTACAATAGATCTGATCTAAGCTGTTTATAATCTTAAGTGTGTTTGAGTCACCCTTTTAATACTTTAATTTTTGGCAGGATACTTCAAGGGATTTAAAGGCTCAAAACAACACAACAAATCAGCAGTAATTACAACACAATGACTATTACAGCACAGCAATATCACAGAGTGCCTCTAAAAGCATCCTAATTGCATACTTCATTTGGTTACCCTTTTGGCACCACACTGAATTTTTGAGCAGGGCCATCTCTAGCCCTGACTGTACCATTAAAAATACTCCTGAAGCGAAGTTCTTTCGTGTCCCAGCAAACTCACAGCAAGTTAGGCATCCCTCCGTCTCTTCAACATTCTGATAGAAAGGTCTGTAATAAGGATGTCAACATCGGTGTAGCAAAAATAAGCTTTACCGGCTGAGCTAAATTTGTGTTGTCCCTTGAAAATGTTAAAATTTTAAAGACTGAACACTGAGCTTTTGAATTTTTACAGTCTCAAGGCTTCTTTTATATGGGGCGGGGTGAGAATGGAATTCTAAAACATATTTTATGAGATGTTGAAATTTTGACAGATAATTTTTTAACTTGACAAAATCTTGCCACTTGGTCTTCCTTCTCTATTTCCCTGCTATATACCATCACCCTGCTTTCCCATTCATGTCAAGTTTTTATTTCTTATAGCACTTCTGTAGGCTAATAACCATTCATTGTATTTATTCCCGTATGCTCCCTTTTTAACTCAGTCTAATTTGTCCTCCTTTTGTTGTCATGAACATCTGCCCCCTCACAGACTGTTGAATCCATTTAAAATAAGATAATCTGCCAAGTGCAAGTAAATATGTGCCACCCCACACCCCTGCAAAAAGAAATGCCTCTCTCCCAATTTTTGCAACATTATGGCTACCAAAAAAACAACAGTTGCAAATGTTTTATCAGTTCAAGGGTGACATGATAGCAATTTTTCAAAAAGATCATTACTTTTGGTAGCTACATTTGCCTTATCTTGAAGCTTCTTTTCTGTTCAACATAATACTGAGTGTTCTTTGGTATGAGATATAAACCAGACTTACATGTTTCCCAAACTTAAACATTCACTGTCCAATCCAGGATTTACTATGTAAGTAAAGAATGTTCTTTTAGCTTGGAGTCATACGACACAGGTTACAAATTCAGCTTGTCTCTCAGTAAATACTTCTTATATCACAGACATAAATCAGAAGAAAGTGTAAAATAAAATATGTTATTTAAAAAGCAGTGCTTCAAATATAGGTAAGTGGAATTATACATGGAAAACATGTAACAACCTTACCTTTAGAACACTTTCAACTGGTCTTTGGATTTGGATTTACTGATAGACAAAGTGTGCTAAAAATTTCTCAAGGCTAAAAATGAGCCTTAGCATGGCAACACAAGGTAAAATATAGGACACTATCTGAAGTCTTCTGAATTTTAATCCCAAAAATGACATGTAAGTGACTTGTTACTATGGGCAAGTCACTTAACTGGTAGACTCACAGTTCCCATCAGCTAATTTGTGGTGGTAATACCTGAATGTCTTTACCTTCCTAAAGAATCAAAATGATCGAATGCACACGAGCAGGGTTAAGACCAGAGCAAGCTGTACAAATACAAAGTAGTAGTATTATTCAACAATAAAAAATCAATGTACCTAAAACATACTCACGTGAGGTTTATATTTCAATAACACCAACTCTGCTTCTGATACAGATTCCTTTCAAAAGACATGGCTTGGGCTTCCCTGGTGGCGCAGTAGTTGAGAGTCCGCCTGCCGATGCAGGGGGCACGAGTTCGTGCCCCGGTCCGGGAAGATCCCACATGCCGCGGAGCGGCTGGGCCCGTGAGCCATGGCCGCTGAGGCTGCGCGTCCAGAGCCTGTGCGCCACTTGAATTACTTTCCAAACTGTTGTATATCTCTTAAGAGGAGCAAAGTATGCCTGAAAATAGATATGCATATATTCACTCAAGGTTACATACATTTGAAATATGCATTTTTTAAAAACCAACAACTACATTTAAAATTTTGGATTTGTAGTCTATAATTTCTGTAATTCTAAACAGTAGTACAAATTCTTTTTTGTTACCTTTTATCTGATTGATAATTCTGGGTACTAGAAACAAGCACTATAGTGGAATCTCATTATATGCTGTAGTTATATGTTCTAAAAAGTCACTGCAAACAGTGCATTAGCAAATATTGAATCATTGCTACTAGGGGAAATACAGGGGGAGGTTCCTACAAGCCTCTGGTCACAACATTGTCATCAGGTGATTAATACATAACCTTGTTTTATGTGTGTTTCTGTATAAAGACACCTTACTTACTATATATTGTTGATTTAACTCATGTCTGAGCAAAGCTTATCTAAATGCATATTTTCTTCATAAAGCATGACACTACCTTCCTGGGCTTAGGTACAATAGAGAACACTTCAGCATTATGCCTGGGGCACATTTTAAACAGCAAAATTACCAAGAAAAACTACAAAAATGGGAAAAATGTGGCACTAAATAGACCAAGAAAAGGACACTTGTGTACAGTATGGAGCTGAAACAAGAAGGCCGAGTTCCGCCTCAGCTGGGAATGTGCACAATGGCTGATTCAAACTCTTCCCTCCTCTGCACTTATCTGTGAATGATCTCAAAAGCACCATAAGTATTGATTTTGGAGTCACAGATAAATTTTAGCAAGTAGGCAAATTTGCAAGTATGGAATCTGCAAATAATGAAGATCAAGTTGTAGGGGTGCACAGAATCTGAGGCTGGACTACATTAGTAAATCATTGGTCCATCCTCCTTTGTGTGAAGCTTCTCTTTGTAAAAGTATCTGATACTTTGAGGGCAGAGCTGTAAAGCCACTATTCAGTGCTTGAGATTTAATGTCTGTCTTCTTCCCCCCTAACTAACTCTCTCATTTAAGGAGCAATACTGAGTATGTGTTTGTTTACAAATTCTTTGTGTGCAACAGATTAAACGATTATTTCTGAGGCATAATTTAGGACATCCAGGAGTAAATTTGTGTAAACAAATTTCTCTTGTTCCCTCTCCCTTACCCCAATTCTACACAGTGATCGTACTTTATCATTCACAGTTCAAAAAAACTGGAATATTTCAGCCAAATGGCACTAAGCTGAGAAGGATTTGAATTATCAGTTCAGCCACTGGCATGGCCTTTTGGAATAAAGATGACTCTGACCCACTCTGGCTTGCATCTTGATAAACTACTGTCATTACAATGGAAAAATTTAATTTTTCCCCTGTAGGTTGTATTTCTTTTATTTTTCCACTATTTCCACTGAGAAAAATTCTGGGCTCAGTACTGACCAAAGGTCAGACTACAGTTTTCCCTGCAGTGCTCTGTCTACTTCATCAACTTCATGGCCAATATCCAAAGAAGTTAGAGAAGAGGAATGAATGAATGAGAAAAAGAACAGAACCTTCCTGAATCCCACGATAAATCCCTTTCGTTACAAAGCCCATTAGAACCATCTCTGCTTAAGCCTATTCTTAAGATTGCTGTTTAGAATTTAATGGATTGATCTCTGAGGTTCTGGAAATATTCCATAGCATAATTATTCTCTGGCTTCTAACAGATATCCTAATATAATTTAAACAAACAAACAAACAAACAAAAAACACTGGATGTCAGGACTCTTGGATTTAAGTTCTGCCTCTGTATGAACTTATGAGGTTGGGATAGTCAATCTCCTGAGCTTTGTTTTCTCCATCCGTTAAATACAGACAGTAAGAGTCACCTGAAAAGGTAAATAGGAGGGTCTAATGAGATAATAAATAAAAAAGGGTTTTGTAAACAGTCAAAGGCCTTAGGAACAGGATCTTGGCTATAACATTAGCCAATGTAAATATAATGACTATGCGGTAATATCATTATTTCTAAAATAAGCTTTTTAAGCATAGTAAAACAAGCAGCTTCTTCTGAGCCATAACTAATGATTTGATTTTTTTGTTCTGTTTCAGAAAAGAGGTGGTATACACTGATGAGTTCCAGGAAGCAATAGTAGAACCCCTGAGTCTGAGATTTGTAGAAAGTTCCACATTTATTCAAGAGGAATAAATCACATCGTGCATCACCTTCTCTTTCCCCGAAACCAAACCTTATAAATTTGCTTCCAGGTCCTCAAAGCAGAAAGAATTGGGCATCACACTATTTGTGTGAGGTTTGGAGGTTGAGACTTGGTTGAACTGATAGCCACTCCTTCAGAAGCGTGAGTGCCAGTATATGCTTAATTCAATTACCCAGCATGTAAGCAAGCAAAAGAGGAAGAAAACACTGTCTTGGCTCAATTCCAGATTTGCTCACATCATTAATACTGATCAAAGTGACCAGATAATTGCCAATCTTGCCCAATTTTGAAATTTTTTTCTATTTTAATTGAAAAATCTGCTTCAGATTTAGGTTTGAGATAATCTGTTTTGGATTTTTTCCCTAACTTGGACCTGCGAAGCTCACTGACATCCGACATTTGACTCTTCATCAAATTACATCTTACATGCAAAATCTTCTCAGAAAAGCTAAGTCAAATAAGACTCAGTTCTTGAAAATTCCTTTTTAGCAACTGTTTCCCCCATGGTATTCACTGGTCCATTGTTCACAAACTACCTTTAAAATTTGATCAATACATGCTTGTTTAGGATTTGTGGGTTTTTTTTTTTTTATGAGTAATGCTTAAGCTAATTTAGCTTGTAAGCTTAGAATGGGCTTGTCTATACTTATGTTTGATACATTGTGGTTTATTCAATAAACACTTAACAGCAACCAAAGAATTGGACCAATTGACACATCAGTTTTATGGATTTAATGGATGACTGGTACTTTAAAAAATCTTTTAAACATGGAGTAAATAAAGTATGAAACATTTAATTAACTGTCCTGACTATTTTAGGACTTCAAATGTTACTTTAGCCAACATACAATGAAAGAATCAATCCATCTGTCTACATAAAGACAGACAGACCTCTGAGGCTCGGTGATTCATAGCATTTTCTGCACTAACCCATATTCAGTTACTGTTGAGGGAGCTCTCTGAGTGAGAAATGGTTCTATTTTAATACTCAGTTTGAATGAAGTTAGTGCTGCTCTTGTGTTATTTTGCCTAGAGAGCTACCTTAAAATCCTATCAGTTTTACCACCTTTGCAGTTCATGTTCAATGGGTAGACACCTCCCAGGCCATAAATGTCTCAATGTAAGGCACCACCATTGTTTGATGAGTAAGCTGTTCATGAGCCACTGGTCATTGACAAGGAGATTAGCTCTTGGGGGAGAAAGTCCAGTCTCCTCTACAGAAGCAAGGTTTCATGCATACAGGAACTGCAGTAGATTTCACAAGAGTCAGTATTCAGGGAAGAGACCTGGTTGATTCCAAAAATTTCCTTTGTCCCTCCTTAACTTGGTGGCACACTTCAATTATAATTCATAAAACACAAGGAGATTGTGGAAAGTCCTTTGACAATAGCAATGTGCATGCAGGAGCATATCTGTTCCAAGATTCACTAAAACAGAGCAGTTTCCAACTCTTTGCAAAGGCCCTGTGGCCTTTATAAATGTTCTAGCTGTCCACGTGATTACTATGACAAGTGTTTGGTTAACAGGACATGAATGAGGTCACTGTGGGATTTGTAGCTTTTGTTTTTTTCTTAGCAAATCATCAAGTTCAGTAGCAGGGGAAAAATACCACTCTGAGTATCAAAACATGAGTTAACTCTTTTTATGAATCAAACTTATTTTCCTTTTATGATTCAGAGAATGTGTCAACAAGGAATTAGGAAAGTTGATTGTGTAAGGGCATGACACAGTTTCCAAGAAAGTAAGCAACATTTTGAAAATCCAGAATTGTATTCATCCACTCCAAGACTTGCAACTTAAGTTTAAACTTTGACTTATTAAAAATAGTTAATGACATCATTTGATTAATTCAAATAACATACCAAATAACCATCAGCAAATCTTCCTGAGCACAGACTATGTGCCTGGTGCTATGAGGAGGGCATCAGAAGATCCAAAGACACTTAAGACATACCCTCAGTGAGTTGATATAATTAGGGAAATAATGTATACACAGCAGGAAAAATTAAGTGACTACTCAAGAAAAAAATAATGATAATGAGTGCATTTGTTTTGGAAAATAAGGTCACAAACTTAAAATTTAAACAAGACTATCTTTTACTAAGGATGGCACACTGGGAGGAGATTGATTCAGCTCTCAAGGCTCATTAAAATATCAAAATTTTTAAAGAAATATTTATTTATTTATTTAATTTATTTTATTTTTTTGGCTGCGTTGGGTCTTAGTTGTGGCACACGGAATCTTCGTTGAGGCATGCGGGATCTTTCGTCGCAGCGTGTGGGCTTTTCTCTAGTTGCAGCACATGGGTTTTCTCTTCTCTAGTTGTGGTGCACAGGCTCTCTCCTTGAGGCACGCGAGCTCAGTAGTTGTGGCATGCGGGCTTAGTTGCCTCCTGGCGTGTGGGATCTTAGTATCCCCACCAGGGATTGAACCCTCTTTTCCTGCATTGGAAGGCAGATTCTTTACCAGTGGACCAAAATTACACGCTCATTTTATCAAAATTATAGGCTCATTTTATTTACAGATACAACCCAAAATCTTTTTTGGAGAATTGTTTTGAGGTCAGTGTTAAGAGTGGGATGCTTAGAGGAGGCGAAAAATTATGACTTTCCGGGAGGAGAAAGGAGCTTTTGATACAGAGCTATGTATAGACGACTAATGATACACTACCCAGAGAGGCCAAGGAATTTGTTTGCTCTAAAGGGTTTATCATGCTTCCACTAGAAAAGTGTAATTATTAACATAAACACATTTAGTTTATAACTCTAAAGACATTCTTATTGTCATTTATCATATAGAAAATAAAGGTTATGGATTTATACCAAAGGTCTATAGAGATTTAAATGTGATCCTTGCCCTCAAGGTCATCCTTATTGTTTATTCCTTAGGCACTTAAAACTCAGCAAGTGGAAACTGAACTTAAGGTCTTCTCCCAGTCCTGTTGCCTGTCCCATAGCTGGAAGGGCACCACTAAACATCCATCGCTTTTCCTCACCACACCCAAGCAGTCAGCAATGTCTTTAGCTCCACATCTGAAGTCTCCTACACACACCACCATCCCTTCTGTCACGTTCATGGTCTCTAAGCTGTCTCGTTTTTGTGAATATTCTCCATACTGCCATTGGAGTTATATTTCTAAAATGCAGTATGAACATGTCACTATTCTATTGATACTTAAAACCGTTTAATAATCATACCTTGCCAAAAATCCAACATGTTTATTATGATGGTAAAAGGTCATTTGCTGTCTGGCCCCCTCTTTACTTTTCAGCCTCTTCTTCCTTCATTGTCTCCATCCACTTAGGTTCTAGTGTCTGTGAACTCTTTCCAGTTCTCCAAACCAGCTGATGTACCTCTTTGTCCATGATCTTGTTTCTACTCATCTTTCAGGACACAGCTCAACTGTCACTTCCTCTTGACCACTGCTTTGCCCAGGGGGATATAGCTATTTCCCCCTCTGTCCTTTATCATAAATCTTAGAACATGTTGTTGGAATTTATCATGCTCTCTAGAGTGCTCTTCAAGAGGAGAGGCCATAAACACCATTTATCTTTGACTATCCATCATCTAGTAGTGCTCAATAAATTTCAAGTGGAGGACTTTATGAATTTCTTGACTATTTTTCTTACCTTGAATGTGAATTGCTCAGTCTTATTATCTTTGTGTTCAACGTGCAGCCTCTAAGAGAGAGCAATATTTGCTAAATATTGATTGTTGAATGAATAAATTAAAATTTGCCTACCTGAAGACTGACTGACGACGAAGTTTATAGGGTAATAGCTGGTCATAATGTTGATCCCTGGGGCAGAAAGATTTTTAGTTATTTTAATGTATCTTGCTTTTTTAATACAATTAGTTGTGCAATTTATTTGAAAAAATGTTAATAAATTATTTTTAAAACTCTATGCTTACAGGTTAAAGTTTCTAGAATTTTTACTCAAAAATTGATAGTCATTGAAATCACTTTCATCATGTAGTGAGTTATGGAAGTGACATCAGCAAGATGGTGGGATAGAAATTCCTAGTGCTCATGGCCTCCCAGAAACATCAGTTTGAACAACAACCTCCACACAAAAATACCTTCACAAGAGCTAAGCATTCCAGGATAGGAGTTACAGCACCTGGGTGGAGCACAGAAGTAAGAAAAGATGCATTGAAGAGGGTAGTAAAGACAGTTTCACATTACCCCCATCACCCCTCTCTCAAGCCTACGAAGCCCAGCATGGAGAGAGACTCCCTCCTCATGTGAGAAGAAGATTGAAGTGAGGGCCCAACCTTACCATGGACCCCAGAACCAGACCCACACCATCGCCAGGAGGTTCTTATGAACCCAGATTCCTGGCCTGCCCCAATACCAGGTCATCTGCCACAGACACAGATACCAGGCCCATGCCATTGGTCTCTTGTGAATGTTCTGTTCCTGAAGACCCAGGATCCATGCCAGCCAAGATGGATGCAACCTCCAAGCCTGCTCACTTTCTGACCAGGTACTTCAAACCAAATGAAGAAATAAAACTTTGCCAGTATCTCAGAAGTTCCTTTATGTACCTTCACAAGTGCTACCCTATACCTCAAAAGTAACCACTCTCCTGAATTCCAATATTGTAGCTTAGTATTGTCTGTTTATAGAATTTATATAAATGTAAACTTTGAGTCTTGTTTCTTTCAATGTTACATTAATCATTTTTTTTGGTTTTTTTTTTTGCGTTACGCGGGCCTCTCACTGTTGTGGCCTCTCCCATTGCGGAGCACAGGCTCCAGACGCGCAGGCTCAGCGGCCATGGCTCACGGGCCCAGCAGCTCCACGGCATGTGGGATCTTCCCGGACCGGGGCACGAACCCGTGTCCCCTGCATCGGCAGGCAGACTCTCAACCACTGAGCCACCAGGGAAGCCCATTAATCCATTTTTTTATGTGTGGTTGTGATTCATTCCTTTTCATTGTTGTATAGAATTCCATTGTATATGAATATACATATACATACATATGTGTGTTCGTGTGCGTGTGTGTGTATATATACATATATATGTGTATATATGTATTCATGAATTTCAATTCTAACTGTTTATAAGTAGTTGCGTTTTTGGAGTTTGGATCCTGCACATTTCTTATTTGATTTATTTCTAGCTAATAGATTTTTTTTTAATGACATTTTATCTAGTTTTTTAAAAAAAAATTTGTATGTCAAATTATTTTTGTTAATGTATAAAAATAAAATTCCACTTCTAAGTTGACTCATGTTGGCAGACTTTTGTTACATGAACCTGTCCACAGGGCTGCCTCATGACATGGCTTCTGATTCCCTTAGAAGTGGGCAACCAAAGAGAAAATAAGAGACAGGTAGAGACCAAGTGCCTAGGAAAGAATTCCCAAGGTAAAAGCCAGTCTTTTTGTTTGAAAAGTGACATCCAAAAGGAAAAAAATCAAACAAACTGATTTAAAAATTATTTTTGTATTCAGCAATCTTGCCAAATTCATCTATTATTACCATAATTTATCTGGAGATTCTTTGGATTTTTGACATATATATTATTATATTGTATATTGATGGTAATAATAGCTTTATTTCTTCCTTTCCAAACCTTATACTATTCATTTTCTACTCATACTTAACTAGCTAGGCTCTCCTGTTCAATATTGTTTATCTTATTTACATTAATCTAATTACTAATACATTTTGGTTTAAATCAATCATCTAAATATTTTCTTTTTATTTGTCCTGTCTGCTCTCTGTATCTTACCTTTCCTCCTCTGCTTTCTTTTGGAATTATTTTCTATATTTAAAAATTATTCCATTTCTACCATTTTATATTTTATTTTATTGTGGTAAGAACACTTAAAACGAAATCTACCCTATTAATAAATTTTTCAGTGTACAATACATTAATGTTGCCTATAGGTACAAGGTTGTTCAATAGATCTCTAGAGGGTATTAATCTCATTTGATTGAAACTTCGTACCTGTTGATTAGATTTCCTTCTCTGCCCCCCTCTGCCCTGGCAACTGCCATTCCACTCTTTGATTCTATGAATTTCACTATTTTAGTTGGTGGGAATACAAAATGGTATAGGCCCTTGAAAAACAGTATGGAAATTCCTCAAAAAATTAAAAATAGAACTATCATCTGACCCATACTTCTGGGTATGCATCCAAGGAAGTTAAATCACTATCTTAAAGAGATATCTATACTCCCATGATCATTACAGCATTACTCACAATAGTGAAGACATGGAAACAAGCCAGAGGTCTATCAACAGATGAATGAACAAAGAATATATCTTGTATATTATCTATAACTAGTATATTCTTTGTGTGTATACACACACACACACATACACACACAATGAAATACTATTTAGCTTTAAGAAAGGAGAAAAATTGGCAATATGCAACAACATAAATGAACCTTGAGGCCGTTAAGCTAAGTGAGATAAGCCAGAAAACTAAAGACAAATACTGCATGATTCAACTTATATGAGGTCTTTACCTCTATTAGTTTTTCCTATTCTTTCACTCTTTATCCTAGAGATCGCCATGGTCACCCTAGATTTAATCCAAGCTGCTGTATAAATTATTAATTTTACCTCTGACAATGTGAGGACTTTCGAACACTTGGACACCATTGACCATTGATTTTGTGTATTTAAATGACATTATTAATATTGTTTATTACAGTTAACATCAATTTAGATTTGCCCATATATTTGCTTTATGTTGTTGTGGGTGGTGTTTTTGTTATTTAATTCATCTTAAATCTACAACTTTCTATCTGGGATCATTATCCTTCTACCTGAAAAACATCCTTTAGTATTTTAGTTCAAGTCAGTCAGTGATGAATTTTTGCAATTAAAAAAAATTTTAAGTCTATTTTACCTTTATTTTTGAAGGATATTTTCTCTGGGTATAGAATGCTAGGTTGGCAGTTATTTGCTTTATTTCTTTGAAAGTTGTTACTGTATTTTTACCTGGTTTCCATACTTATTTTTTTTTTTCAAAAGATAGTTGTCAGGCTAATTATTTCTTCTTTTTATGTTTTCTTCCTATCCTTTTTGTTTTTAGGATGTTCTTTTAAAAATGTTTCCCAGTTGGATTTTTTTCAGTTTTACTATGATGCATCTAGATGTGATTTTTAAAAAAATCCTTCTTGGAGTTTATGATGCTTCTTGAATATGTGGCTTGATGTTTTCTTCATTTTGGGAAAATCCTCAGCTATTGTCATTTTAGCATTGATCACTAATGCCCCATTTTTTCTCATCTTTTTGCCTAGGACCGTTGTCCACTGCACATCCTCACACTATCCTCTATGTTTCTTACCCTCTCTTTTAACTTTAGATTCTTTTTATTCTCCATTATTCACTTTGGACATTTTCTTCTAATCTATCTTTTGATTTACTTATTGATTCTTTAATTGTTTCTAATATGCTGTTACTCCTAGTGAGCTCTTAATTTCTATATAATTTTTAAAATAGTTTCCATATACCTGGTTAACTTTTCAATAATATCTGTTATCTCCTAAAATACAGCAAACATAGCTATTCTAAAGTCTTTATCTGTAGTTTAGAATGTTTGTTTCTTTAATCTGTTTTTTCCCTTATGTTTTTTTCTTCACATGCCTGATTATTTTTGATTACTTGCTGAATATTGCATATAAAAATTATAGAGATAAGCCCTATACTGATGTTACCCTCAACTAGAGATGATTTATGGTGATTTTTTGCAGGCAGCTATGTACACTAGCAACACAGGCACACATTGATCTGTTTTCAAGGACTTTAGAAATTTAAATCTGGACTTCAATTCCTTTGAGATGTCTACTTCTGGTTCACCCTTACTTTTAGAATCCTTACTCCTAGAGATCTTTGTATTTTAACACAAAATATTGGTGTTTTACCAGCACTACCAGGAACACACCTATTCCAGCATTTGTCCTCTTAATTCCACAAGACTCTCTGTGAGCACTGCGGCTTCTTGGCTGCCTAGCCGACTATTCTGGACTGGGCAGATGCTGCCAGGGGGAGAGTGGCCCTGCAATGCAACATTCTTCTCTTTGAATGTTTACCTTCTTCAAAATCTTGACCCTATAGTCCTCCCATGCCTTATTGACTTTCCAATGCCTTTGTGCCATTAAAAAAAAATTTCTGTGCTTTCTTAGTTGTCCTCAGCAGGAGGTTGTCCAGATTACCTAGTCCTTCATCACTGAAAGTGGATGTCAAAAAGCTGCCTTTAAACTCTGCCACACTGACCTTTTAAACAATTGTGCCAGGATGTAAACACCCAAATAAATACTTGCCTGTCAAATCACCCTTGGGAGCTAGCCATGTATTGTAGAATTTTGCCATTGTGCAAAGCCATTTCAAAAATTCCTCTTAGGTCACTGTTTTTAGAGTCACTTTGTAAATTAGCCAAAAATTACCTTTGATTACTTTTTACTTACAAAGTTTAATTTTGTTACTTTTAAAGTTAAAAAGGCTCCTTTCACCTGAATGTAACACTCTGATCACAAATCTTAATCATTACAGATAAGCTTTATAACTTTTAACTATTTAGAAAAATATGAAATTCACAGTATATACAGAGTGGCCACTCCTGAGCATTTAATAAAACATGCCACAGTTTCTAAAGGCACTGCTGAGGAAAAGTTCCAAATACTATTTGAAAAATGGCAATTTTATTGAGGTGTGTGTATAGTCTCCCCAAATGTCAACTTTGTAAAGAATGTTAAATATTTGGATATATCAGTATTCTTCTGTTTAAAAAGAAAATGGAACCCTTAATATTATAGTTGTTAATTTTAGAAAATTTCAAAGATTCTCTCTTCTTTCTCCTTAATCAGATAATGTAGAAAACAATCAACACCAGTGACATATGTTTTTACGAACACTTTTGTTACTAAAATATTTCAATTGTGTTTGAAACACAGCGAATTCCTTTCACCCTTTGGCGCTGTCAAGATTGTTCCTTGTTCAACATAGTGCCTTGGGGTCGAGAGAGTTCTTCATCCATAAGGCCACAGATTGCAGCAGACATATGGCCCTGCACAGCTGAGCATCTCTCTCATTTGGAGAAAGAGGCTTTCTTGCCTATTACCAGCAAGGCCCTTGGTGCCCTGCTGCATTAGCATTCATCCCCATTTGGATTTTCTCTCTGATCTGCCTCAGATGGGTTGATTAACTTTGATTAAAGCTAAGTCTGGTCAAGTTCTAAGTAACATGGAAAACGTTCGTAGGACTCCCTAGTTTCTTAATCTCCTTATTTCAGCTTCCTGGAAGGGAGTCCACTTTGTTTCTGGATCACCAACAGTTCCATTTGGAACCAGCCACAGTTGCAAGAGAGAACGCTCACAAGGATAATCCCCCATCAGGATATGCATTACTGAACCCTCAGCCTGCACCCTGGGTGTGTGGTGAGGCCCCAGGCAGATGTTCCTCGGCGAAAGCATTATTAACAGGGCAGCTGTGCACACAGAAGGCAGTTTAAATTTCCACTGTTTCCTCCACAGGCCGTTTTGGATTCTAATCTCCAATTTTCCCCATCGCATAGCCCTTTGAAAATTTTAGAGTCAATTTTTAAAAATTGAATTTAGAGGCCTTGAGAGATTCACCAATGCAGGTGCTAAAAGATAACCAACTCTACTGTGGCTGAGATATTTTTAAGGCTGTAGTATAGCTGGGAAAAAATATATATATAAGGATTTTCCCCTTCCTGAGAGAAAGCTTATCTGCTAGACGTTAAAGCCATCCCTTTTCAGAGGGGAAATGCCTGCTTCCTTTCAGGGATCTGGTCGCCCAAGGCTACCCAGGGAGAGAAAAGGCTTTTTCAAGTACTTGAGTATTTCTTCTACACTTGTACTTCCCAAGAAAATAAAACACTTCTTTAAAAACTTGACAGCCTACAAGCTGGCAGATGTTCCTGTGTGGCCCTAACTGAAAATACCTTATCTAAGTGAGTTTTCTTTTTCAGCTTGAATTACCTGGGTTTCTCTGCCTATGGTGATCAGATTAACTGCATCATTGCCAAATCTACACTTGACTTCTTTTGTTTCTTGGACATATTTTTAAACTTAAGCAAAGCATTATTATAAGCATGTCCAATGAATACAACTCAGGATATACAATTTTTGCAAGCACATGTGTGACTCCAAAAGCTTGTGATGATCCTGAGGTCCCAAGGCCAAATATATCTATACTCAGCATTAAAGAAAATATTCTTGTATGGAAGACAGGAAGAAGAGGACAGGAGTAAAACTGCCTCTGTGGCATAAGTCAAAAGTATAAATGCGCATGTGGATTTTGAAGGGCACAACAGTTTGTAGGAGCTGTACTGGCAAAATAAAGCATCAAGAAAGTGACGTGGACTTCGTGTCCTACCACAGCCATTTCAAAGGGACAGAGTCTGGTGAGGGAGGGGCAGGAGCAACTAGCTAAGCACCACCCTCTCCATTCAGGCCATTCAGGCTGCATGTTAGCTTCACTAGCTTCACTGTTGATGCTGCTTTTCTTTCATGGTGGCCATTTTCATGTGTTTTCTTTTTTAAAAAAAATAAATTTATTTATTTAATTTATTTATTTTAACTTTGGCTGCGTTGGGTCTTCGCTGCTACTCGCAGGCCCTCTCCAGCTGTGGTGAGCGGGGACCACTCCTGGCTGGGGTGCCCGGGCCTCTCACTGTGGTGTCCTCTCCCCTGAGGAGCACGGGCTCCAGGCACGCGGGCCTCAGTAGCCATGGTGCGTGGGCTCAGCAGTTGAGGCTCACGGGCCCAGTTGCTCTGTGGCATGTGGGAGCTTCCTGGACCAGGGCTCGAACCCACGTCCCCTGAATTGGCAGGTGGACTCCCAACCACTGCGCCACCAGGGAAGCCCCTTCATGTGTTTTTATGAGTATGTGAAGGTCACAGGAGTTAAAGAGCGTTGCAATTGTCGGCGGGTTGGGTTAACTGCTCCAGCAACCACCCCAAACCTCAATGGCTTTACACAATACGAGTTGATTTCTTGCTCATGTCACAGTGCATTGATGGTGAGCAGGACACTCTGCTCTGGCTCCTTCTATACAAAGCCTTGGAGATCCTAAACACCGTTCCTGCAGGCAGCAGGTAGAGTGGGAAGGGTTAAGCAGGAGAGATTTTTACCAGGCCTGGAGATGTGCATGTCGCTTCTGCCGGCATGTCATTAGCCAAATTCAACACCAGCGCCACTCCTAACCCCAAGAGAGGCTGGGGCATGTGGACTAGCTGTGTGCCCAGAAGGAAAAGGCGGAGTTGGTGATTACCACGGTAGATGCTGCTATATGCAGAAACAGGGAATGGTCCTTCTTTACCCCACAAAACGATTTGCAAGAACTTTTGAATAGATACTCTTCACCTTTTAAAAAGGACTCAGGAAAGGCAGCTATTTCTTTAAGAAGAACACTCAGAGAATACTGAGCCTATATGAATGTGGCACAGAATAAGCACACAGGCCATGCTTGCAGAGCCCAGTGGAGAAGGAATCACACTGTCTGCATTTAGTCATTTGCATTCTAATGTTATCAGGTGATTTTGTGAGCATAAAAATAAAGAAAGCTGTGCTTTTTGTGAGTGGAAAGTCTAGTTCTATTTGAGGTGAGTCAGGGAAAGAAGTGAAGGGAAAAGCATCTATTTTGGGGTTCTAAGCACAGCTGAGGAGCCCTAGAACCCTGCCAGGGAGACGCAGCTGCAGGAGCACGCAGGCTGTCCACCCACCTGCAAGCCCAGCAGTGTGCGGCCCAGCTTTCCGCCGTGTTTGGCCCAGCTTTTCACTGTGTTTCTGGTCCTCTTAGCTGAGAGTTAAAAGAAGCAGAACCAAATATGACAGCATTTCCTAAAGTGTTAAATAGCCCTTCTATGATTCTGATAAATAAAATATTTCAGGAAAGAAAAGCACTCATTTATAAAAAAGAAACTTTATTCAGTTTGTCAAATTTAACTCTCATATACTTAAATGCATGTGATGAGTAGCAAAATATCTCAGTTTTGCCTCTAATCCTATTTACCGAGCAGTGGTAGTCCCTTGATCATTAGAAACTACATCCTATCTGAATACTTTTGAAGTATACCACGAGAACAGTTGCCAGGTACAGTAAACACTGGATTAAAGTAATATTACCAAGCAGTATTTTATGAGCGCATTTAAAATGGTAACCTGGCAACCAGCTTGCTTTTGTCCATATGGATTACATAGCCATAATTTGCACTCAGAATTTCCAGATAAGTGTCTTGAAAACAAAAGAAACTTCCAAGTAAATATTTAAATGGGCACACACTTGGAAAATGTTCAGAGAGAACTTGTCATCCTACAAAAACTATGTTGGTCTAGAAAAAAGTTAGCCAGAATTTCTTCAATTAAGCAATTCAAAATGAAACAAAGAATATGATTAATCTAATTTTTGTATACTGGGAAGTTTCAAAACTTTCAAAAAATGAAATTAAAATAAGTACACTGGAGTATATGGATAATTTAGGGAACAAAAAAATGAACAGGAACCTGATATTTGGGCCAGTCGGGGAGGTAAAGTTTCATACCCCCTCCTAAAGATCCCCTACAGGAAGATTGCATTCATTTACTACAAGGTGATGAGCACCTCATCTGTGTCTGGCGCTAGGGTGAGCACTGATGATATTAAGGGTGGACAAAACAGACATAGTCCTTGACTCCTCAAGCTTAGAATCCAGGAATTGACAATGGGTGACATCTTACCACTCAAGAAGTATGGCATGTTCTGGGAGTTTATGTCTCCTTATGCTGCAGCACCAGGAAGGCATTCCAGAAAAAATGACATTAAAACTGAATCCTGAAAGATCAGTCAGAGCTAGAGAAGAGAAAGGAGATGGGGAGGGCTGGAGTTAGGAGATAATTCTTATATATTCTATAGCTTATGTAAAAAGACGTAAAAATCAGAGAGGGCATGGCAAGTTATAAGAATTTAAAGAAGTCAGAATGACTGGAAAATAGTGGGCAAGGGCCGAAGTGGTGGGAGAAGGGGCTGCAGAGATAGGCAGTGGGTAGATCAGAGAAGGAATATTAAACAACGGGACAGAAACACAAAACGTACAACAGCAACAACTATAAAAACAACAATGGCGGAATATACACCCTCTCCCCTGTTTAGTGGTCAAAAAAAAATGTCTCTTCTATTTTAATAAGAAATAGATGGTAAAATTTTTGGACAGATATATAAAGCAAGTGCAACCTAAAGTTAGAATCACTTTCCTAGTAAAATCCAAGAGAAGGCTTTTGCTAGAGATTAGACCCATGTTGAACATTGTAGCTGGTCTGAACAAATAACCAGTCCTTACTGGGTGTCTACTATATTTCTATCATGTACAGGTTAGGCAACTGGGGATAGAAAACAAAAGAATATGTTTGCTGAATCTATCAATGAAAGAAATTTCAGACAGGAGCCTTTCTACTTAAGGCACTTAGTTGTAGAGATAAACCCAGAAACCATGGAGCAACTGGGGATAATTGAATGTTATGCTGGGCAACAGAGTCAGAATCCAGGAAAAGGAATGATTCAGAGGACAGAAACCTCAGGCCACAGGTGACAAAGGAGTTGATGTTAGAATTGGGCCTTCGGGTATTGTTGGGCAGTAGAAATGGATGAGAAAGAGGAGTCAAAGTTATGGAGAAAGTGAGAGCAGAAGCCACAAACAGGACAGAGAAAGCCAAGGGAATGACCAGATAGATGGAGAAGGTGTGTGCCAAAGAGGACGGGAGCCAGTCAGGATTCAGAGGGCTGAACGACGCCCTGTGCACCTTCCCCAGGACAAGCAATTAGGAGGAATCACATCATGGACCACCAGGCTCCTGCCTTCAAGGAGAAGGCAATCTACTGAGGTGCACAAGTAGACAAAAATAAACAGGGATCCTTATAAATCAGACATATACAAGAAGACTCTGGGAATTGCAGGTGCTTGGCAGAAGGGACTTATCACTGAAAGTAAAATTTTATCACTATACAGTTTGAGCTTGAAAAGATTCTTTACTGTTGCTTTGCCCACAGGGGGAGAAAAGATACTTTTACAATAATATGCTCTTTTGAGCCTGGGATACCTATGTATGTATGTATGATCAAACATATCTATTACACTTATGAATGTACCGTGGTTATGATTTTTTTAATTGATAGTTTTTACTTGTTTAAAAATTTTATAATAACACAATGAATAATTTTGGCTTGAACGATATTCTATTTATTTAAGTCAGGAACATTTTGTTCCAGAAGGATAGTATCATTTCCCTGCTGCACTTGGACTAAACCTTTAATTTCAAGAAGTCAGATATAGGTACACTCATGCAAGTTTTTCTCTATGGTAATAAGATACCGATGGAAGAAATCTTTTCTAATGTCCCAGGCAATAAGGATAATCAAGTCAATTACAGGAGATGTGTATAGTTCTTAAAAGCATGTTGCTTTAGGCAAGTCTGTCTCACAGGGCACAGGGTTAATTAGTGTTTATTAAGTAGTTCAAAGATTGACAAAGAGGACCAAGTAGCAGCAGGGCAGGGAGGTGGTAGTTTTTCTTTTTCTGGTTCCCACTTTCCTTCTGGCATCTAGGCTCTCAGACAAACTTCAGCCACCCTGTGGCTTTGACTACATCTGGAATCCCTTAACTGCTTTGACCCCTTTTTGTCTGTTTCTAGATTTGAGTTCAGCAAAAGAGACACAGTGGTTAGACTCTTCCTTAACCTCCTTTAAATAATAATAATTACCATTTAGAGAGTGCCTTCACACTGCCAGGCACTGTCCTACATGCATTCACAGACGTTATCTCATCAGATGAGCATACCGATCCTGTGAGCCAAAGGCCAGAATGGTTAAGTAATTTGTCCAAGGTCACACAGCAAGTAAGTCATAGTCCAGACTTAATTCTGTTAGTGTCCATTCTATACTCTTTTCCTCTTTCTATGTCACTCCCTCTAGAGACTGGACTAATAGTAAGGAACTCAGCAGTTATAAACTCTTTCATACATGCCCATATCAGTATCAATAATCTCCAATAATCTTCCAAATCTTCTTTGGAAATCACTGTTGGTCAAGACTGGTAGCACGATATTTAATTAAATACTCACTGAAAATATCTTTATTTACGGACAATTTTGAGGGATTGTGAGCTCATATTCATTCTACCTCCTCCTCTGTGTGGGTCATATCAAGGTCTTGCAAGATCTACATGTTGATGGCTCAGATGTCTCCTAATGGTTCAGTAGGCCAGCAGACAGAAGGACACCATGTTCCCAATGCCTTCATTTAGGTCTAGACTCTTCTTTGGGGCTGGTGAAGTTTTACACAGTGGAGACAATGCTGAAGTCCTCTGAACTTCAGCTTATGCACTTTCTAATGTCTACTTTGCTTCCATCCCAGAATTGTTGTAGAAATCAAGAAAATAATGAATATGAAAGTAATCCAAATAATGTTGAATTGTAATTTAAAGTCACTGAAACAGAAAAATAAATGTCAATACTATTTAAGGCACTGATGTCTTGAATTTTTCTTTTACTAAAACTAATTTTTATCGATTTACTGTACATGCAAAAAAAAAAAAAAGAAAACGAGCTTGAACTGAAACATCTTTCACAAAAGGTTGAGATTTGGGCAGTTAATTCTTTGATTTGGTGTGATATATCAATATGCATAGAATTCTTGGACAGAGAGTAAAGATTAACCTATAAATGTCTGCTACCTGCTAGCATCAAATTTTTATCTGTGGTTATATAAAAAGACCTGATAGAATTTTCCTCTACAAAATATGTACTGATGCATTGATGTGTAAATATACTTTTACATGTATTAATAATGAGGGAAAAATAAGATTGTTCAGTCAGTGACCAATATATTGCTCAAGATAAAATTAACTACTAGCAAGACTCTCTCTGTAGAGCTGGAGATCAATTTTAGCCACTATAGTATGAAGTCTGATAAATTTTCTGTTTCCTGATTTTCTACTCATTCTCATTTAATGAACTTTATAAAATCTAATATCCCAATTTAGCAGTTCTCCCCTGTGTGTTTCACTATGAAAACATATTGTTCAATAAAATAAACATGCATAAGGACTCAGGACAAAGGTATATTCTGTATATGATTTTAACAAAAACATGTTTCACTTTGTAAAGGAAAAAAGCACCTAGTGATGATAGCTTAGGAGTGTAACACAGAAATATGTGAAGAAAGATCATCTGACTGAAATATCAGAATTATGACGCTATCTCAAATTGTCATCATTTTCTTCCATGAGTTAAAATCAAGAAAAGGTTTATGTCTAAGGCCAAAACAGAGCACATATCACAGAACGATGCTGAGACATTCAAAAGGCACTTGTGGAGCATTAAGGGAGAAATTGTTTAGAAACAGAACAGTATGATAAAATTTTTGAAAATGAATTTCTGTTGCTTTCTAGTCCATGGTAGTCATTGCATCAACTGAGTGGGAAGGAGTTGGGGAGATACCAGTCTATTCCAGCACAGTTTAGAGTTCTCCTTCATTAGAAACTACCAAGGAGTAAGAATGAAGCCCAGGAAGAATTCTGGGGACGGTGCACAGCTTCCAGTCTCCTCCCCACTCAAATATTTTGATCTTCTTGAGAATGGTTTTGAGGAATCCCAACAAAATGGACATTTGATCAGCCATCACCTTCATCCTTTCACCAGGAGAATGCAGATCAGAATGTGGTGAAACCTCTGAATCCAGAGAAAACTTATGAAGATGAGTTTCTCATTCCTGTCAAAACAGAGCCACCCTCCTAGTTGAGTAGGGCTTTGAAGAGTAACAGTTGTGTACCTGTATGTGTGTGTGTGTGTGTGTGTGTGTGTGTGTATGTGCCAAAGTAACTGATACATAACAAATACTACACAAGTAAAATCTATATGCTAGTAAAATACTATTGATGAAAAGCAAATCAGGTAACACTATCTTACTGATAACTCTGTTTTAATGGAAATATTTATGTGATTGCTCTTATTAGAAACACTGTAGCATAATTGATTACTTTTTTTGTATTAATATCACTGTGTTCATTTTAATTCAACACAGCCTCTACACATGCTCTTTCCTCTCTCTGTCTCTCCCTGACCACAATCACTGTTGCCACACCTGCCCTCCTCTACGTTCTCCTTGCACTCAGTAACTTTATGGCACTAAAGTCCATTGGAATTCCAAAAATATTTATATAGGTAATTAATCTTTGCTTACTCCACAGAACTGAAAGCCCACATGGCAGGAATGACATTCCTCTTACTTGTTGCTGTGACTATAATATGACTATCATAATTCTGGTACATAGTATGTGCTCAGTAAATATTTATTGAATAAATAAATGATTATTGAAATATAAATCAAGTTTTTTGCTAACCACAGTGAGGGATTCACAGACGGAATTTAGAAGGAGAGATAAGATGTACAAAAATAACTGTATTGTAAAGCAGAATGTCATCGATATCACAGTGGAGATACAAGAAACTAAGCAAGTATTATTTGCGGAGTGGGTGATTAATTCTAGTCACTAATGAAGACAGAATGATTCTATTTATAAACACTCATTAGCCTGAGTAGAGGTCCATAGACAGTGTGTAATCCACTAACTTACTGATGACTGATGCAGAATACCTAGGTTTTACATTTGGTATATACATCAGAGAATGGAATACCAACCTGAACTTCTACTTTATATTCCAGAAGAAGAAGGCATCATATAAACAACCATATATAATGAAATAGAAGTAATAATTAGGAAAGCACAATTTCTGCATCATTGTAATTTTGCTCTCTAGATCCCATTCAAATATAATTAATTAGTGAATAATATTAAGCCCCTTTAAAGTTATTTTCTGAATATTCTTATTCACATGTGAACATTTTAAATAAACAGAATGTTTCTTATTTAAAATGTACCTGAAAAATTTAACAGAGAAATAATACTTAATGAAGATAAAGTTGTAGTAAACACACACTCAGATAACACTGGTAGAAAAGAAAATTGCTATTTCATTTCTAAGGAAATTAATCTTAATATGTTCATACTCTTTAACCAAGAAATTTCATTTTAATGTAGTATTTATATTCCTAAATATTTGTAGATCAAATGTTTATCAAAGTTTTTATCTAGAACCATAAAAAATTGGGGACAACCACAATTTGAAAAATAGAAAATTGATTAAATTATGGAAATTATGAAGTCATGAAAACCATGATCAAGGAAAACATTTTCTCATGTTTTAAACCAAATGAAATTTTGTGTGAAATCCTAATATTGAAAGAATATGGAAGTTAAACTGATTACAATGGCCCAGGGAACTCAATGTCACTGACTTCCACTGCCTAAACACAGCTCACATTTCAAAAACTACTGCTTAGGAAGAATAATTGATGTGAAATTAAAAAAAAAACAAATAGTCTGTTATAAAATCCTACAGGAAATATGGGAAGACAATCTCATCTTAAAATATATAACAAAATATTATCAGTGTTTATTTCTGAACAATGGGATTTTAGTTCATTTACTTTTTCTGCTCTTTTATAGTTTGCAATTTTTTCTTTTCTTTTTTTTTTTTTTTTTTTTTTTTTTTTTTTTTTGCGGTACGCAGGCCTTTCACTGCTGTGGCCTCTCCCGTTGCGGAACACAGGCTCCGGATGCGCAGGCTCAGCGGCCATGGCTCACAGGCCCAGCCGCTCCACGGCATGCGGGATCTTCCCGGACCGGGGCACGAACCCGTGTCCCCTGCATTGGCAGGCGGACTCTCAACCACTGCACCACCAGGGAAGCCCAAGTTTGCAAATTTTTGAAAACAAAAATATATTAACTTTGTAATCATGGAAAAAATTATTTTAAATAATAAGTGTAATAATTCTTTTATTTTCAAAGTCTAGCACTACTTCAAATATGATATTCCCACTCTTTCCCTGATGGTCATTCCTGCCAAGTGCTCTTAGGAACAAAAAAGAAAATATTTGCAATGTTTCTGTGGCCCTAATCCTAAGACTCTCCTTTTCAGATGAATTAATGTAGTCCAGGGAAATGCATGCCAATACCATGTTATAAGAGTCACAATAATGATTATACAGAATTTTAGTTTTGAAATTTTGAAAGAGTATATTATAAAGAAAAATCATTCTCCAAGTGAAACTCTTACAACAAAATTAGCTCCTACAAATGTTTGGTTAAGCAGGTGCTATCTGAGTTTGCAAGTGTCAAATAGGTGGTGTTCTTTTCCAATATCAATTGTGGTGCTTTGATGTGTTTTCTCCCAGAATAAATAAATTTTCTTTAATAGGGTCTTACCAATAAGCAATCAGTTATGCCTTTTTGGCATGTGTGAGAAGGATTGCCTTAAAGGGAGTCTGCTAGGCTATCCATTGCTTCATCTTGCACTCTTAATCCACACTGAGGCAAAGGCAGAGGAGTGCCTCTTATGCTCACTCTAAAGCTCTCCTTTTGGTAGAACCTGCCAGTATCAGCCAGCTTTTTGGGCTGGATTTGCAACTATTGTTATAATTCTGCCTAAAAATATCCCCTTTCTGGACTGCCTCTGTGATTCACTCTTGTTTACATAACAATTTTTGTTAAACATATATGTGTTTTGCCAAAATGTTTTTAAAGATATTTTAATATCATGTCAGGTATGGAAAACATATCAATTGCCCGGTGTAGGTAAAATTAGAATAAAGGCACCTCACCAAAGTTTGGTTAGGTGATGTCATCCACTACACCACTGCCCAGAAAGGCTCGGGTCATTAGTCCTTGTCACTGTGTAAAAAAGGGAGATTGGATAGTGTTACAGGAACGTTAGTGATAGAATAGCTCTAAGACTTTTTCCTAAACTTACCCTGAAATATTGAAAGAGAATTAAAGGGGAATAATCTTTTGATGTTATGATTCAATGCTATTCAATACCATGCCTGTGGACCACCCAACAACATCCTTTGTGCTTTCAATGGTATTTGTCTCCTACTTTAGGAATTACTATTCTAGAAGGATGCTGCTGTGACCATATGTAGTCACTAACTATCATCTTACCTAACATCTCTCAGGGTCTTTGCTTTAGCTCACTCACTCTTATCTCAGTTTTGTTCTCATGCTCAAGAGAAGAAATGGGATTCAGTATCTTTATGGCTTTCTCATACATTTTCTTGTGTGTCTCCGTAAGCCCTTTAATTTTTAGATTTTCTTGAGACAAACTCTATTTTCAAATTCTTCCAAGTGTTTTACTTGCCACTAAGCACGGTATATTTTTGAGGCACTAAATAACTAATAAATAATGCCAACTCTTACTTTACTACACTTATGTGCTGACAGTTTAGTATCTGCATGAGTGCCAGATGATGTCATTGCTGTGAGCTTTAAGAGTTTCTTTATTACTGCCATGCTAGCATTATTTTTAGCACAGCAGGTGTCAAAAAGGTTTATTTTGAAAGAAAGAAAACATAAAAATGAATTATTTATGTGAGTTAAATCAAAATGTACTTGATATAAATGTTTAATCAGTTTTTCACCAACTTCTTTCCATATGCTCTGCCCTGCTCGATGGTGCAGTTCTAATGGAATTACTAAATATATCTTAATAGCTCAGCATACAGCATTATGCAATGGTACTTACACAAGGGGAATTTTTCAACTTATATTAAACAGGTCAAATGATAAAAATTCCATAGAATGCTCACTGTTTTTACAGAAGATTATTATTCAATTGGCATAGAAAAAATCAGTAAGTTTGTGCTTAAAATGTGCTACGTTGACCATATTTAAAGTTTCTCATTCCTTAAAAAGGATGAGAAGATTAGAAAATAACTTTAATTTTGACTGTAATTGCAAATTTTTTTTTCCCCTTTGCTTTCATAAGTAATCAGCAGATTTGCTGTTGCTCCTGGAATATAAATGTTACAGAATTAAAATAAGGATTCCAAGAAAGACTACACCGTGACTAAGGACAACTTTTATATTATGAAAGAAACTGAAAACCTGAAGGCAAGACCCATGTTTTGTAGTCTGTGCCAACTTCTCAACTGACCTTGAACTAGTTGCTTCCATATTTATTTTCTTTGAATTACTTACTCCTTTGAGATCAGTAAAATTCAACTCTTTACTCTTATTATGTGCCACTTTTTTAGCCAAATTAACGTCTGCTAAAAACTCCTTATTACTTTTATACGCAGATGCTTCACACATCAAAATCCTCCATTTTTTAAGGTTATAATCTAAGACACAATCACTCAAGTAAAGGGCCAGTGTCCAAGTCAGACAATGATTTCATTAGAGGGTTCTCAAACTTCAACTGAGCTATTATGATAGTAATAGTCAAAATTATAACATTAGTGCATATTTACTGAGAATTTTCTAGGTGCCAAGAAACCATTCAACATTCTCTACATGCTGTGCAAGAATTTCTCCACACGACCCTGCATGGTAGGTGCCAACCATAACCCTATTTTCCGAAGAAATACTGGGAACACTGAGAACAAAAAGTGAAAGCAAGAATATATATTAGAAATAGCAATTGAGCTTAGGATATTGAAGACAATTTTGGTTTGGGAGTGAGCAGGTAAACCTACAGCATGACTGTGGGTGACTAATTCCAGTGATAAAAGCAATACAAGTACATGCATGTAGTCTGCTCACCACACTTAATAAAGATGGACCAGCAGCAGAGAAGTCAGGGAAAGGCAGCTAAAATGATTAAAGGACTAGATGCTTTCTCAGGAAATAGACTAAAGAGATTATAGATTTTCAGTGTGGAGAGCTAAAGGCAAAGCAGGGATTTTTTAAAAAACGATAAAATGGAGAATGTGGATTCGGTGGGTAAAGAATTCTTTACCAAATTCTGTAGTATTGGCTGTAGAAGGACCTCCTTGAAATTTGAAAAAAAAGTACGTTTAGAAAAAAGGTGGAAGCACTTATGGTGCTAATATATCCAATAAATAAGCATAAAGTGCTTATTATTAGAGAGCATCAAAGAAAAAACAAATGAGTCCAAAAGGGTTTGGCAGAATGATCTAACATCCAGCTGAGCACATTTTAAAGAAGTTATAAGAATATTTCCCTAATTTTCTGCAGTTAACCTCACGAAGTATCAAAATTTCCTGCCACATAGCTGTGACAGCATCTCCAAACCCAAGAAATATGGAACTTGATTCCACAAAGGGGATTTATGACAGAAACAAACTACAGAGACAAAGACTTTGCTCTATGGCTGTGTACTGATAATACTGACAGTGTTCATCAAGCTGAGGATGATTTCTCCCTGACTCCCTGGCACCATGGACGTGATAGGGATTTGTGTTGATGGGAGAGGTCTTGAGTAATCACGGTGGATGATATTAGCCTGGAGAATCTGGTTTCCTGAGACTCTGAACATGGTTTTGATCAGGAACACTTGTCCTAGACTTCTCTATTTCGTACTTTAATCCCTCTCTTCTCTCTACAGTAACAGCGGTAAGTAATGGCTAATGGAGGAAATAACTGACTGTCTATTATGTGCTGAACACTAGGCTAAGGCTTTTCATACATTGCTTCTTTTCATCCACTGTCCACATGTAAAGAGCCTTTCTAGCTTTTGTCTGTTCAGCATCCAGCTGCCTCTTCTTCTGGTGACAGCACCCATATCAGACCCAAGGTTTTCCACTCTATTTACAGGACCCCAAGTCCCCCTGGCTTCCCAGGTGAGAATGAGTCCCAGACACAGCTAGGTAGAATCCCATTCTTCTGAGCCTGGTGACAGGCTCAGAGGCAGGCAAATGTTCCATGTCAATCTCATGATAATTTGTCAGGGGAGGTTTGGTAAAATAATTGGGAAAGAAAGGCTCTCATTCTATTGAGGTCAGTATGTTAGGGGTGATATGAGTCTAGAAAAACAGAGCTGGAGGCTGGAAGAGGAAGAATGACAGTGAGAAGGAGAGCAAAATTGAGAGCTTCATGTGTGTGTGTGTGTGTGTGTGTGTGTGTGTGTGTGAAAAAGAGAGACAAACAGTGAGATAGACAAAGAAAAGGCTGAGCCCTGATTTCAGCCCTGCATCTAGATAAGCTTGAAGTTTACTGGAATGTCAGCCTCTGAATTTTTGTTTCAGCTTTCTTAAGCACTTTTGAGTTGAATGTCTGTTACTTGCATAGTCCTGACTATTAAAAAAAACTTTATAAAGAATGTAGTATTACCATTTTACAGATGAAAAAACTGCCTTAGAAAGGTTCATTCAAGGACTCACTATTCTACCCGGCACTGTCTGATCTCTAGAAGTTTTATTCCAACTTCTCAGATCTTGATTTTCAATTTTTATAATTGAATCTGTTCATTCATTCTTAGCTGCATCTATAACTTTTTCCAATTATTCTTAACGAAGAATTTTTAGATTACACAAGCAATAGACTAAAATCATGGTCATGAAATGATCTCTTGAAGGTTTTCGTTGTGCATTGTCCTGACTTACCTAGGCAGAAATCCACCTGAAAAATGGTTTGCATTCACAATTTCTTCATCTCATGGTTTGTAGAACACTTGTAAATGAGATGTGAATATTTATAGACGTTTGTGACATTACTACTGCATTTAGAAGCTTTTATACCAAATTATAGATTCATGTAAAGGTTATAAATTAGAAGCTTTACAGAAAACGTCTAAATATTTATGAATTTAACTACATTTAGGAATAAATTTGCAAATTTTACATTTGCTACTTTTTTCACATTTATGAGCAAATATGAGTTTTCTAATAATCTGTCAAAATGAGTCGGCACTCAGAAAAGCACAAACCCCAGATGGAAATGTTGTCTTCATTTTCTCTGAGCGTCTCCCTCCCCCTCTGTCTCTGTCTCTGTCTCTCTCCTCACCTTCTCTGCCCCTCTCCTTTCTCCACCAGAAATAAAATATGCAGAATCCACCAAGGAAATTTCAGTGCTTCCAACAATCCCTGGTATTTATGAGTTGTTAATCATATTAGCTCTTTATTTTTCTCTCTCTAATCAGTCATGCACCAGCCTTCAGCATCCAGGAAAAAAAAAATGCACTCTGGAACTTTTGAAACATCATGACCTAACTAAGTTATGCCATGTTCTGATTGAGCACACTTGGCTCGAACTCGGGAAAAGCCACCAGTTTTTGTTGGTCACATCCCTGGGGAAGTGGACATAAATAGACAATTTCAAGGTTTTCTGCTCCTGCATACCTCACGGCTGGGAAAGAAGGGAGAGAGGAGACCATCTCAACTTCTTGTGCTTCAGGTGGGACTGCCCCCCACCCCCACGCTGCAATCCTGAGAGCCACATGGAGCTGAGCAGCGGAATCCAGGTCACCCACCACGTGACCCGCTTGCATTCAGGGATTTTTCCTGCACCTCCTCATGGCCACTGGACCTGGTCATCATGAACAGCCACACCAAAACTGAAATCTCAACTGCATGCATCCTAGTCTTTGAGATATCATTTCTTTGGCTTCTCTGAGACTTTCAATTCATAAAAATGACTGTCTCATCACCATCCTCAGTCTATCATATTATCACTTTCCTCCTTACTCAGCTAAGAGTCCATGGTCTGTCTTTATACTCATCTCCTTGCAAACACTGCTAACTCCTTTTATTCTCTCTCCCTTTTCCATCAGGCCAAGTTCCAACCTTGGTTAAACCCAAGTACCTAACAGGGTTTCTGAACGTTACTGGAGACTAACATACCACTAGACTGACTTTAACTTCAGGAAAAAAAAATCAAACTAGTATTCAACAGTGCCGACTCACACTAGCTGCAGAGGTTCCATCCTTCTCTCGCCATGGTGGACCAGTTTAGGTAACTCAGGCCAAAGTCAAACAGTATGAACATAGCCTAATGGGGCTGGTTCAGGGTTGGGCCTGAAATCCAATGAAAGTGGATTAGACATAAGGAGAGATTTCATGTGGTTTCTCACTCATTTCACAGAGCAACTAGGACCTCACTCTCACCTTCTCCCTCTCCATCTTGATATAAATTGCAGGTATAAAGTCTAGATTGCTTTAGCCACTTTCCTGCCATCAAAAGAACAATACTACATCTGCATGAAGCTAGCACCATGGAAGATTGAATAGATAGAGAATGAATGAACTCAGATCCCTTATATTTTCGAGCTGCTGAATCATTCAGTGCTGAGGTTCACCTTACTTACCTCCATATCTTCCGGTTACATTAGGCAATAAATACCCTTTATTGTTTAGCTTGATAAAGAATTAAGTTTTCTCTTACATGCTATAAATCCCAAACTGATAGACATCCTTACTGTGATTACTTTTTTGCTCTCCCAAAACTCATGCTTTTACAGTCTTTTCTTTCATCAAACAGGCACAGAAAGGGTTGTTGAATTAATACTTGCTGCATGTTGTTAAACGGTTCCTTGATAGTGTGAAAGGAGCACATGGGAAGTAGCCATCGATAGTGATTTCATAGTATTGGGGACGCACATTTTGAAGTAGCTCTCAAACTCAAAATTGTTCTTTTCCTTTCTGGAACCAAAGTGGTCTGTAAAACTCTGCCCCCTTCATCTGGGAAGGGATGATACCCTCCTTAGCTGAAGTTGCCAACAGTGTAGCGCACACATCAGAAAAGACCCACATTTAGTTATTTCATTAATATAAGTATGAATCTGTGTAGTAGACACTAAAAGAAAAAAGAACAAAAATTCTGCATAATAATAGTAGCAGCTACCATTCATTTAGGATCTATTACGTGGTAGGCATTGTGTATTTTACCTAAGGTGTTCTAATCCTCATAACAGTTCAACAATAGGCACTTTAATCTCCTTTCTACAGATGGTGAAAACAAATTGAGGTTGATCAATGTTATGTGACTACTCAAGCCCACATGGGTAGTAGTGGGTTGAATGGTGTCCCCACAAAGATATGTCCATGTCCTAACCCCCCAAACCTGTGAGCATGACCTTATTTGGAAAAAGGTTTTTTGCAGATGTAATTAGGTTAAACATCTGAAGATGAGATCATGCTGGATTTAGGATTTCTAAATCCAATGGCAGGTATCTTTATAACAGAAAGGCAGAGGACCATTTGAGTTACAGACACAGAGGAGAAGGTGATGGGAAGATGGAGGCAGAAATTGGAGCAATACAGCTAGTACAAGCCAAGGAGCGCCAAGGTTTGCTGGCAGCCACCAGAAGCTAGGAGAAAGGCGTGGAATGAACTTTTCCTCAGAGTTTCCAGAAGGAACCAACCCTGCTGACACTCTGGCCTACGGAACTGTGAGAGAACAAGTTTCTGTTGTTTTAAGCCACCTGGTTTGTAGCAATTTGTTATGGCAGCTCTGGGAAACTAATAAAAACAGAAACTCAAACCTGGCTCTTAGGAGTGCAAACTTTGGCCGAAATACTACATTGAATAAAAACTACTTAAAACCTGGACTTTAGATGAATAGAGATAAGAGAATTGAGTATTAAGTGAAATTATCACAGAAACTCTACAAAAGAAATGATCGTTCTGATGCATGCCGGTCCCAGCGAGACTTATAGAGGAGCCTTTAGTGCAGAACAAGAACAACGCAAAATGTAACCACCACGGGGTTTTCACAAGTTTGTTAGTCAAGAGAAATGGCAATTTAGCACCAGAAAGCACTTCAGCTACATTATTATTCATGATGTGTGTGTGTTGTTCCTGAGTAAATAAGTATAAACAGACACATGTATGCTTAACTAGTTGATTCATATTAGAACATAGTATGATGTTAAGTATCAGCTTTTCAAAGTTCTGAGTGTAAACATTTCTTTTTAGGAAGGGGATTAAACGGGTATCGAGCAACTCCTATACCAGGTACTTCATGGGTTATCTCAGTCTTCGTGGTCAGCAAGCATTGTTCCCGTTTTCAAAAATGAGAAAGCTGGGCAGGGTATCAGTAGCCTATGTAGCACCTTTGTGCAAATTACGTGAGTGTGCCAGATGGCTTAGCAAGAGCAGCCCCACTTTGTCCCTTGGCTGCATCTACATTTGGACCTGTACAGAGCAGGAGCTGCACAGCTGCCCACAAATGTCCCCAAAGCTGAAGTCCAAAGAAGTGAGGTAACCATGCTCAGGTCCAAACCTTAGTAAATGTGGATGCTATGGTTTGAACACACTTTTCTCTGAATCCAAATTCTGCATTTTCACTACTACATGATGACATCAAGTAGCTTCAGATTTTACTACAAAAAGTATCTGAATGATCAATGGAAGTGATAACTGTAGTTAATACACTGGGGCAGGCCAAGCGAGTAGTCCTTCTGAAGAATGGGACCGAAAGACAGACTCATCTTCCCCAGGTGGGCAGGATCAGCTATTTAATTTGCAAACTTAATGTAGGACCCTTTTTTAAAAGTATTAAGAATTTCAGTAGGGTAACAGCAGAACATTAAAACAAAGCACAGGGATTTTCTAAGTGTAGGACCCTTAGGGCCCCATCAGGTGGCACATCCATGAAGCTGGTGCCACAGCTGGGCCACGTGAAGTGGAACACCTGGGTTGTAGAGTAGCAATCAAAAGGACCTTGGTAGAGAACATCTCCTGCCCAGGTCAGCACCTTTCTGAGAAGTTGGATCCAGTAATACTTTCTCAAGCAGGAAGAATCTTTAATGCCTTACTCTCAGTTCTTACACAAGTAGGCTATAGCAGTTTACTGGATAGATCCCTGCCTTCCCTTAATGTTAGGGAAGTAGAAATTCAAGTGCTTCAACAAAGGTATTTTTATTGCAGTGATCTCAGTGAAATGGGTAAAAACCTCAATTGATGTATGTACATATAGGATCCAAGCTAATATCAACAAAAGCGATGCCTCAGATTTGAAGGATGGTGGAATGGGAAGGAGGAATATCAAATTCCACTGCCTCCCGGGAGGCCAGAACCTCTGTTTAAGTATACTTTTGGAAGTCTCAGAAATGCCACCTTTGGTTCCTGACAGATACCAACCATATTTGAATGGTCTTTTAGATCAGTGTTTTGCAAAGTGTGTACAACTGAAAACTATTTCAAAAGATGATAATTGGTAACTGCATAAAAATAGCGTTACGGTCAAATAAGTGAGAGCTTTGTGCTAAACGGGGTGTTTTACTACAGGATGTTTCCGAGCCTTTCGCAGGCTCACTTGCTGGTGTGGGATAAGGGATGCAACTTCTGCATCGAGGATCTTGCAGGACTGTGTTCCATGAAACACACTTTATGAAGTGCTTCTTTATGTGAAGCTGCATCGTAGGCGGCGTGCCAGAGAGGGCATTTTCAAGCTCCATAAGTTCAGGCACTCGCTTACCTAGGAACTTCTGATTCGGCCATTCTTAGCTCATTGCTTCCCTTCCCCAAGTCCCAGGTGGAGGTTGGTACACCTGTTCTCACAGTGCCCTGGCACTCGGTGCTCAGCTTTCACCTGAGGAGCAGCTTATGACTGTGGAGATCGAAAAACAGTCTGAGCTAATCTTAGCCGTAGGGTTTACACTGTTGTAGGGATCTTTCTGAAGTTTCCGCAGACGTGCGCTGCTCAGAGATCCATCTAACACTCAGAATGAGGCTCCCGGAGTCTGCGCCCCGGAGCCGCCGTCGCCAGAGCTGGCAGCGCGCCCGGCTGCTCCGTGTAGCCCGAGGAGAGTGGCTGCGTTCACCGAGACACCGGCTGCTCTGCTCTTCCTAATTTTAAATCCGCCCACAGAGCGGAAAGGGACTCACAGTTTGATAGATAACTATTTAGTGTGCTTCAAGAGTAACTGAGCTTTCCATCCCGCTACACGTGAAAAACCCACCAGGCTGTTAGAGCAGCATTCGTGAGCGAGCGCCAACCCCGCGGCATCGCCGAGCTGCGGGGACGTCTGTGTGCCCAGCGCGGGCATCTCAGCCCAGGGAGCCCAGGAATAAAGGGCGGAAATACCAAATACCAGTGTGGTCTCTGATGGGATCAATCACTTTTGGCATTGTGTGTGTGTATGTTTGTTCATAGAAAGGGAAATTACAATCACAAGTGTGTTAACTAGGGGTTATCAGTGGGGGCGGGGCAATATACCGATGGGGGAGTGAGAGATACAGACTACTGGGTGTAAGATCGGATCAAGGGTGTATTGTACACCACCGGGAACATAGCCACTATTTTGTAATAACTGTAAATAGAAATGAACCTTTAAAATTGTATTAAAAATTAAAAAGAAATTGCAAGTGTGTTTTTACTAATATCTGGGCTGTGATAAAGGAATAATCAAGAAATTCAACATGTGAGGTTCAAACTAACTTTTCTTTCTTAGCCTCAAACTTCATTTTATAAATCATTTGAATGATTATTTACAACTCCTTAATCCTCTCAAATGAAAGCAGCAAAAAAAGCAACCAGATTTTACTTAGGAAACATTTTCTTACTGAAGGACCCATGATTTTTACTAGCATTTGTTTCTTGAATACTAAGAGCCACACTTCCGATGATTCCTGAGCAGCAGATATTGATGCTGTAAACTCTAATCAGCTTGCAACTATGGTCACTGTTGAAAACACTATAGGACTTAAATGTTTGGAGTTAAAAGTTCTGCATTTCTTGCTGCATTATATTATTCATTTCTTAATTTAACATCTATATTGAGCCTCCATTTTGTGCTGAGAACTCTGACGGTCCTATGGGAATAAGTAGGGAGCACAATAGACAAGGACCCCAACCTCAGGCTTCCAATTAACATCTTGAAGTTGTTTGCTCCAGGGTATGACTATGGAGGGACTATGACCACTGCTGCTACTGGCCTCAGCTTTCCCTGGCTTCCTGCTCCCCAAGTCCTCAGAGCATCATAGCTCACATCCCGCTTCACTGACTCACACCTTCCCCAATTCCTCAACCGTTATGATTATGTCAGGAGTATATGATTATGACTGAGGCAGGAGTACATCATTTTTCTCAGTATTCTTCTTGCCATGGGTGGAATTATTTGAGGAGCTTGTGGTACTTCTTTTATTTTCATAGGTTTTGACCCTGGTCCTTTCTGACTTATTGTTGTCAGTGAGACCCAGAGTATAGACATTTTTACAAGTAACTCCTAGGTTCCTGGATTACCCCCTTCAAGTCACTCTTCCTCTTGTCATGTCAACCCAAACTGTTGTATCATTTGACATTCGTCTTTAGTTCAGATCTGCTAGGTTGCTCAGGTTAGTAACTCCATCCCTTTTGAGGCATAGATTCTTACCAGCTGACCACCAACTGGACCATCTGCTGATTAGGAGCCTCCTGATTTCAAACCCTGGTATGAACTATAAAGTGAATTATGACTTCAATTGTTCTAGGCTTTTGAACTTGACCACTAAAAGTCAGACTCAAAAGCTGGAACAGAGGGCTTCCCTGGTGGCGCAGTGGTTGAGAGTCCACCTGCCGATGCAGCGGACACAGGTCGTGCCTCGGTCCGGGAGGGTCGCACATGCCGCAGAGCGGCTGGGCCCGTGAGCCATGGCCGCTGAGCCTGTGCGTCCGGAGCCTGTGCTCCACAACGGGAGAGGCCACAACAGTGAGAGGCCTGCGTACCGCAAAAAAAAAAGCGGAACAGACTCCCCAGCCCAGAGTTTTGTCCTAAGCTTTGGTCTGATTGTTAGCTTTCAACTCCCTTCTCTTGACCTTCTTGATTGGTGCTGGTCTATGCTGACCATAATAATCTATACCTGCCATCCAGACCTGGTGGGAGATGGGGTGGGAGAAAGCTTTTCTGGAGCTGGGAAGGTTCACGACAGAAAGTTAATTCAAAGTACAGGGAACCCATCTCCTTTATATTCTTCAAGCAGGCTTTAAGTTGTCACAGTATTTCATTCCTCCTAAGGAAAAGGATGATCACATAGGCAGAAAAAATTTACTAATGCTGAAAAAATTTTCTTTGCTGAAAAGTATAAGAAAAAAGAGTGTGTATAGAAGAAGAAGGCAATTCTGTCTGGCTAGTTTGTGAAGACCAAGAAAGAGAAACAACTAGAAGCTAACCAATAAATGATACCTTGGCTGAAGGGGGAATAAGAGGAACAAGGAATGAAAGCAGATGCAAGTCGTGGTGGCTGTATTAGTTTTTGCTCAGGCTGCTATGACAAAATATCAGACTGGTTGAGTTAAATGACAGAAATGTATTTTCTCACAGTTCTGGAGGCTAGGAGTCCAAGATCAAAATTCTGTCAGCATTGGTTTCTAGTGAGGCCTCTCTTCCTGGCTTGCAGATGGCTACCTTCTTGCTGTTTCCTCACATGGCCTTTCCTCTAAGTAAGTACAAAGAGAGAGCTCTGGTGTGTTTTCCTCTTTTTACAAGGACAACAGCGCTATTGGATTAGGACCCGAACCGTATGATCTCATTTAATCTTAATTACTTCTTTTAAGACCCTGTCTCCAAATACAGTCAAATTGCGGGTTAGCACTGCAGCATTTGACTTTTGGGGAGATACAATTCAGTCTATAACAGTACCTAACAAATAAGCAGACTCTAGACAGGCTGAGCGATATGGGGTCATGTGCACAGTGGTTAAAAAGACAGGCTCTGGATGCAGACAGGAATGGGTTTGAATTCCACTTTTCCAACTTCATTCATTTATTCTTTTATTCAATGGTTGAACAAATATTTATTAAACATATATGTATGAAGACCCTGTTAAATAGTTTAAGCACTCTGGGGTGGACAGAGGCATCAACGGATACAATTCTGTCCTTACACAAGTTACAGTCCAAAGGGATGATTGTCCAATAACCACACCATACAAATATATAATTACCAGCTGTGAGATCTTGTACGAGTTACTCAAGCATACTAAGGTTCAATTTCCTCATCTGTAAAATGTGTCAATAATAGTGTCAACATTATAGTGTTTTGTAGGGAAATGAAAGGATAAAATGCATATAAGACACAACACAGTGCCTGACATATAGGTAGTGAAAACTACCTGTAAGTTTTCAATGAACAGTCACTATAGCATTCTGCATGTGAACACTAATTGAGAATAAAGATATGGGACAAATTTTCCTTTTCTAGTTCTTGTAAGGCCATGTATCACACATCCAGAGGAGCTCTGGGGACCCTCGTGGAGCCTTGTGTGAAAGACGGTGTTCTTCAGTTCATCTGCTCTTCCCTACTTTTAAATCAAGCAATCTGCTCTTTGCGTGTTTCATCACATGATGAAGGGTGGAAACCAGGATGATTAAATGTGGCCCTACTGTGTTTTCTCCTTACTCAGCAGGCACAAGTTTGCACTGACAGCTGAGGCTGGAGGTGGCAGCCAGCCTGTTGCAGCCACTTCCCCAAATCCTTTAGAGAGATAAGCATGAAATGTATGGAAACGAGACAATCCAGTGTGGAAAAATAGTTTTCAATCAAGGGTAGGAAGTCAAGAAATTGGAGTCCCAGTCCCTGTTTTGTAATAAAGAATCACATGACCCAGGAGATAGCTCAGCGAGTAATTTTCCTCTTCTGTTAAAAAAAAAAAAAAAGGTGAGGTGAGAGAATTCTAACTCTCAAAACCCTAGGCTTTAAATAAGGTTAATCATGAGGATTAGTAAAACAGCATGGGGACATGGCTTTCTTTTGTTTGAAGTAAGGACCTTGATAATCAGACCAAAACCAAAACAAAATAAAACAAAAACTAATCCTTTCAAGATGGATTTAACATGTGAAGTGGTGACTTGTATTTACCCCAAGTACGTTTTTCCTTCCTATCCACCTTCAAGTAGATAGAGCTCTAAAGCCAGTTGATCCTTGACTGCTCCACACAGCTGTTAAGTGCAGGGGCTTGGGGTCAGGCCAGCTTGGTTTGGAGAGCTGCTCATAGGCCTATGCCTGGCACTCAGTAAACTCAATAAATATGTGTTTAAATAATGTTGACTCCATAAGCCCTGACTCTGCTCTTCTCCAATTGTAAATCACTTAGCCTCTCTGTGCCTTGGTTTCTCCACTGTAAAATGGGAATCGAAACAGTGCCCACCTTGCAGAGTTGTGATAAGGGTGCGATGAAATAATGCAGTCAGAACACTGCGCACAGAGAGTGCATGAAAGGTTAGTTGTTGCTGTCGCGAAGAGAATTAATTGTCACAGTGATTCTCTGGGTTGTTTCCATTCAACAGTTATTGTCCTCCAACAACATTTTCCCAGAGTGGCAATAAACACAGGCCAATGTCCTTGCTACAAGTGAGATCTCTGCCCTGATGAGAGAAGCTGTCAAATCCTGAAAAGAGGATTTTGTTAGCAAAACTGCTTGTCACTTCTTCACTTCACCTCAGGGTCCACACCCTTTGTTTCTCTTTTCACTGCATACCATTCAGATCAAAGCATTCTTGCCCCGCTTATCCTCTAAAGCACATCATATCAGTAGGTTAATAGCTGAAGGTCACGGGCCTCCATCTCTCTGCACCTTGTCTGGCCCAGGCTTGGTAGCAGCCAAGGCCCCAGCTGGCTTGGGGGCGTTGCAGTGAGCACACTGTTTGTGCACCCGGCAGATGTAAAAAGCTTGGTGCAGGGATCTGGGTGCACCTGTTGGTTTGTCACCATCTGTTAGCCAAAATGTTAAAGAGCCACACCCTCGGATGGCCATCGGAGGAGAACTTAATCTCTTCCCCCACAGGCCTCCCAAGACAGGCTGCTGTTCACGTCTTACAAAAGAAGAGAGGCAAACACAAAGAAGAAACTGTCTGAACTCCGCCTGGGGGAAACCTAATCTTATGTCATTGCTGGGTTTTATTTCTTTGCTAACAAGAAAGGCTTTTTCAAATAAACCTAGATAGTTATTACCTGATAAGAAATCCTGTTATAAACTGCCAATTTTTTTGAAAAAGGAAGATATTGGTTTAACATGGATACTAACATTAAGCCAATTAAGTGGTAATAGTATTTGGATGACTACTTAGTGAGGTGGAGATATTGCAAGGGGGCTAAGGGTCTGCCTCCTCTGAGGGAGATAGAACTGGATATCAGGAGTAAAATGCTTGGGAAACAAGCCCAGTATCAACAATTATGTAGGAGTTTAGGTCTTGGAGTCTTGAAGATTAGAGAAACAATTCTCTAAGTAAAACCAGGAATTTGTATGACCTTTATCCAATCATGGGGTGGGCTTCACCCACTCGTGCTTCTGTCCCCCTGTCCAGATCTTCAATACACAGAACATGGCCTCACATTCCAAAAGGGTCAAGGACCATGGCAATTGAATAACCTTCAGCCAGTGGATATCATTTCAGAGTTAGGTGCCCTTCTTGATCAGGTAAGTATTCCTAAAAGCATTCTGAGGTGGCCAGGATCTTTTATGGCCAACCCAAATCTCATCAAAAGTTAAATACTCAGCTGGAATATGCATCCAGCCACTTTCTTGAATATATACCCTGGATAACTCAGAGTAAATGTTAGCATGTATACTTGTCTTTGCTGAAAATCAATAGGGAACAAGAATCGTGTTTCCATCCAAAGTTGTAAAATAAGGAAGGTTTATTTTGTAATTTATGATTTTAAAAAGAATTTTAAGTTAGAAATGACTTCATCTAGCTGTCAAGACTGGCTATTTTTTTTGTGTGTGTGGGAAGGAGACCACTTGAAAATATATTGATCACATATTTTGTATGGCCTCAAACTTTTCATGTTGATTCTCTACTCCTTTCTCTCTTACCAAACTATCATTGAACCTAATCCTTAAGGAATATTGAACAGAATTAACACCTTTATACCAATCCCATTTAGTGTACTGTTAAATTAATGGGTTCATTTCTGCCCTCAAGCAAGATGCGGATTATAGTCCTGAGACAAACTACCTTTAGGCAGTAGGCATCACTTTAAAAACCTGACAGCAGGCAACATACGGCACACTACACAATTTAAAAGTGTTTAAGAGGTACATGTTTCCACCCTCCATGTACAGGCCTAGTTTTAAATAAAACATAGCGTCATCTGGTTCACGCTCAAACACTGAAATTGAAATTATTGGCCATACTGTCATTTTCAAAACAATAGCTAACGGTTTGCACATGTGCTGTTTACAGATCCACAGCCTGTAAACAGTCACCCACCACAACTTTGCAAAGGTAAATGACTGCTTGAAGAATTCCAAGGCTCCAGAAACTCCTGGGATTTCCTCATTTTCACCCTTTTCATTCATCCTTTCTTCCCACCCCACCCCCAATTCTAATCACAGACACAACAGCACTTCCTCTGCCTGCGCATGCGTAGCTTCCTAACCATGTCACCGCCACCCCCACCCCGCCCCCCATGACACATTTTCCTGCTGTTGAGACCAGCTGGGCTGTATTAGTCATGCTGAAGCACGTCATGTAACACAGCAAAATATCAGGCAGCCTAGTGTCATGGGAAAAGGGAATCTACCTCGTTATCTACCTAAGGAAAGGAAACAGAACTATCACTTAAATGGGTCTGTCTTCCCTTCCGTGTAAATATATATTCTATTATTATCATTGAGGATAGTCCAAGGTCTTGGTATGCATGAACACGGTAGGTTAGGAAAACATAGATGGTAACACTGTAGCACATACCTACGGTTTGGAGTCTTTTCCCACGCTTTTTGCTCACACACAAATTCTGTAAACGTTACAAGATTTTGATTTACATAAATAAAGGGGAAGAATACTGTTATCAAACTAGGAAGAGGTTGTGTAAGATACCACTTTGGAGATTTACAGGGAAAACAATAACGTGTTGTGTAGCACTACTTCTCAAACTTTAAGGTACGTTGGAATCACATGGAGAACCTATTAGAAATGCTGTTGCTGATTCTGGGGCCTGAGGGTCTGGCATGTTAGTCACTATTAACAAGCTTCCATGTGATGCTACTGCTGCCGGTCCTAGGACAACACTTTGATTAGTAAGGTTGTAGAGAAAGAGCAACATTTAGCAAATGTTGACGAATACAGGTCATCCGCTGGCTGAGCTCCTAAGGACTGATATCAATTAGGAGTTTGGGATGAATGGATATACACTACTGTATGTAAAATAGATAAACAACAAGGACCTACTGTATAGCACAGTGAACTATATTCAATATCTTGTAATAACCTATGTTAGAAAAGAATCCGAAAAAAGAATATATATATGATACATATATAACTGAATCACTTTGCCATACACCTGAAACTAACACAACACTGTAAATTAACTATACTTCAATTTAAAAAAAACGGTCTTAAAAAAACTGATCTGAATGAGTTGGAAAACATCTAGACCTAGATGATGGTAAAGGGAAGGGGCTATCACAGGATCTCTGGGGACTCTTTGATGGGCATAAAGAGAAAGATCTGGGGAACAGGCATAACAAGAGGCAAGGAGGATGCTTAGGTTAAGTTTTCATTTTTTTATTCTTACAGATCTGGGCAGGTCTGGAAACCCTCAAAATTCTTTTGAGGAGGTATATATTGGCATCTCATTTTTTTAAAGTAGAGAAGCAGAGGTGCAAAGTGGTTTTTCATAAAGGATATCAAAAGATATGTAAAAAAACAGAATTGGAATTAGATTCTGGCTTGGTAGCAGCATTCCTAGTAAAATACCTGGGGGAAAAAATGAGAAAATAATTTATCCAACAGAAGACGATTTAAGAAGTTATGGTAATGCAAAAAATTAGTTTTGCATTGCTCCTTGAAATAATTTACATCTCATGCCACTAAGTATGGGAGCTTGAAAATACTTGACAGTTATACAATTATGTTATTCTTATAACAATAATCGTTTTAAGAGAGAAAAATTTTTGAAAAACTTAAAATATCTGTAGGTGCTCTCCTTCACGATGCTGAGAAACATGAAAACTTTGACTCCCTACCTTAAAATTAAACATGAATTCTGGAAATTAAAAAAAAGAAAACTGGTCATTCTTGTTTTTATTGTTTGAATTGCATTATGATGTTGCATTAGTTTTCTGGGACTGTGGTAACAAATTACCATAAACTTAGTGGCTTACAACAACAGAAATGAACTCTCTCACAGTTTTGCGAGCTAGAAGTCTGCAAGGGTCTAGAGAAGAATCCTTCTCCTCTTCCTAGCTTCCAGTGGCTGCTGGCAATCCTGGGTGTTCCTTGGCTTTAGATGCACCATCCAGTCTCTGACTCCGCTGTCACACAGTGTTTTCTCCATGTGTCTCTTCTCTTCTTATAAAGACACCAGTTACACTGGATTAGGGCCCACCCTAATTCAGTATGACCTCACTTTCACTTGATTACATCTGCAAAGACCCTATTTCTAAATAAGACCACAGTCACAGGTATGGAGATTAGGACTTCAACATATCTTTTTGGGGGATAAAAATTCCCATAACAAGTATTATAGCATAGACTCTTTGCACTTTACAATGTAAATTCCTAGTGTTTTTTTTGTTTTGTTTTGTTTTGTTTTGTTGTACGCGGGCCTCTCACTGTTGTGACCTCTCCCGTTGCAGAGCACAGGCTCCCGACGCGCAGGCTCAGCGGCCATGGCTCACGGGCCCAGCCGCTCTGCGGCACGTGGGATCCTCCCTGACCGGGGCACAAACCCGCATCCCCTGCATCGGCTGGCGAACTCTCAACCACTGCGCCACCAGGGAAGCCCTTTGTTTTGTTTTTAATAAAGCAAGGGTGACAGTCCTTTTTGATACTGAAGTGCTATGAAGAGGAAAACAGTTGAAGAAGTTTCATTTTTAACGTAAAAAATATTAACTAATTAGACATGTAATAGATATTAGAAGCCTTTGTTTTAGAGCCAATGCAATTTAAAATATTTATTCTTAAGATTTGTTTGTGTTTTTATTTGGCAGTTGTTCCTTTACTGCTAGCTATGTCTGGAAATGTAATAGAGTGCTTTATACACTGTATAGTTAATAGATTGTAGGTTTCTTGAGGACAGATATTGTCCCATTAGTTTGATTTCCTCTCTGTTCCTAACAATGCACCCTTGGTACATGTTTATTGAATATGGGTTGAATATTTCTTATATCAATTTATACTGAATTATTTTGAAGGCAAAATAGCACTTGCTTAATCATCATTAACATCTGACTGCTGCTATTATCTATTGGACTTTGGGAAAAATGCTTATCAGGAGAGTTGAATGAGATTTTCATAAACATTTATTATGTATAACCTGTTATTAGCACTAAAATATACAATAAATAATCACAAACAATAAGTAATTGGTATTTCAAGTTCGTCTTTAAGTCCCCAAGTCTGAAAGCTTAATATCTTACCCCCAGGGTGTCCAAGTTACTTGAAAGCCATGGTGTTAGCTAATGTCCCGCCCAGCTTGCTCAGTTATGAGATATTAACTCAAACAAGTCACTTGCATACTGACTCTAGTCTATGATTTATAAGACAGAAGTGAAGAAATTTGAAATGAAAACTTTTCTAATTTAATAGTATTCTCCTAGAATCCTTCTCGTAACCTCTTTCCCTGGCCCAGCTGCACACAAGCAAAAATATTCAAAGAAGAATCTTTGTGGTTACGATTCAAAAACTCATCTTGAACTTAAAGCTAGCAAATGTCAGCAGTTTCTTGTTAGTTTGTCCTAATGTTCTCAGAAATCTAAACTATGGTATCTTGCCGCATTTAAAATTCTTCCCTGCTAGCTGCAGTCCCTAATAATATCCTGGCCATGTACCTTCATCTATATTCATGAGAGTGCAGATGCAGCCAAATTAGTGGCAGCAAAGCACATTTTACAGTGTAGAAAATACAATCTGGCTTCCTTTAAACATTTTTTGACAAAAAAGTTTTATTAAAAAAAAAAAAAGAAAACCAGACAGATTTAAATTCACCACCACCCATCGGAGGAGTCTGTTACAAACGCACAGCTGGCTTGATGATGAGTGACAAATCAAAAGTCAGAGAGAAACTTCCCGATCATCTGAGCCCTTGCCACCCGATTAGCAGAAGAAAAACAGGGCAGATGGAGGGAGATGCAGCAGTTCGGAGGGAACAGATGGCCACTACGAACTTGATATATGAAATTAATAACACTTTCTCAAATACAATTAGTAACAGGAATACATTACCTGAATTTTCATAACTGTGAGCAAGCTGACATTAAATGAGGTTTTTCAGATTAACAGTTGATGTGGCATTGATATTTGGAGGAAAATAAAAATATATAGCAATAAGAGAAACCTCTTGCTTTTTGGTGCCATTGATCAGAATGTTCTAACATATGAAAGGAGAAATGCAATTCAAAGAAATTCCATATTTAAATTTCACTAATTGGGATTTTTTTTCTAATGTAGCCATTTGGGCCACATAATGCATGAGATACTTAAAATCTTCACAGATGTATGCAGCATCTACTGTCCTAAATGAATTATTCTTCAGGAAGAAATTAACCATTATACATCTCCCTACAGATAAACTTGGGCAAAAAGCAAACAGAAAGGGACATGGGAGTAAAAAAAGTCAAGGTAAAATGAAATAAAGAGGTTAGCTTTTATATTTTTCAAATTTACTCATGGCAAAATAATTAATTCTAGGAAAGTCATTAAGCTTTCTCTGTTTTGATGCCCAGACTCTAGAATGAGCAAAATGCTGGGGCTAGATCCCTCATTCACAGGACTGCCAACAAAAAACCTCTTTTTATTCAAAACTCATAGGAGTGGTACTTTGGATTGTGTTAACCAGCCCTCTGGGAAGCCAGAAACCCTGTGAGCTCAGGAGGTCAGACTGTTATGCGGAAGTTTCTGAGTCTCCCATTGAGGCAGACGTGATGGTGGTCGGGTCTTGCTGGATGAAGCCCAGCCCTGGCCCCTGCAGGAGGCTGAGGCAGCCTGGGGTGTTACAAGATGAGGCCACAGCAGATGCACAGGCTTTCTGGTTGCAGCAAAGGGCACACCCACACCCACACTTATGGTGAGAGCTGTCACAGGGTCAAGGCCCACAGGACAGGTGGGCTTGATTTTCTCTGGAGAGGTGTAAAAACTGGGTCTGATACAGGGATAGAGCAAAACTACACAAGTACACCAGCCACATGCACTCATCTAGGGTGGCAAGAGGGGTGTCTCAAGAGTCCCAGGAGGCCGATTATTAGCTCTGCTACAACATGAGGGTGGCCGTTTCCATAGCTGGTGGCTGCAGAAATTGGCAGAGAGAGAAAGTAAGAACATCTCCTCTTCCCTGAAAGGAATAACCCTGGGTATTCAGGTAAACATAGAAATTACAAAAAGAAGCCTGTTCCATGGTAAGGGGCTAGTACCCTCCTGTTTGTAAGGAGGAGAATGGAGACCACAGAAATCAAGACAGACTTCCCTCTCCCAAACCATGCAGGAATACACACTTTACAAGACAGTCAAAACAGGTGCAACTGGGAAAGCCTAGAAGAAAGGAGGAACACAGGGCACTTGCCTAGACATTAAGTAATTAATTTTAAAGTAATATATGAATTTAACCTGTGGTTTCAGCTGTAAAGCCAAATAGCAGTGAAACCTTGGATACGTCACTTCCCAAACTTTATACCACCTAAGGTGTTTCCATGTATGAAATAAAGGGCTTGGGTTTTATGAAAGGAGTATCTGATCTCAAAATATTTTATTATATAAAAATCTAAATGTTAACGTACCTATGAATATTTTGTTAGTTCTTTCAGGTTGCAATAACACGTCCACTTGTAACCAAGAATAAGAAAGTTACTAAAAGGTTAATACTAAATTTTCCCAAAGGTTTATCTACTAAAGGAGAGGATGTGGTTTTTCAAGGTGAACATGTTCCCCCAATATCTGAAACAAAAGATTATCACACACATTTAAGTTAGGCTAGGGAATTAAAGGTAAGTATGAATTGGGTAGGCATGTTTCTGAATTTGGATTTCCCCAGAAGCAAACCTTGACACAAAACTTGAGAGCAAGTAGTTTATCTGGGAGGTGAGTGGGTGGGTGCAGAGGAAGTAAGACAGGGAAGTGAAGACAGCCAATAAATGTCACCAACGAGAGTGACTGTTTCTTGATCTCACTGGGAAAACTCTGGAGGTCCTTGTCAAAAACACAGCCCAGTGTTAACCCACTGAGGTGGGGGGGTGAGGGAGCTGGGATATTTATGCACCAGCTCCTGTCAGCCATTGGTTAAGGGTTGCTCCTGGGGATTGTTAATTCCCATGTACTTCTAGTTTGTGCCAGTGGCCGAGCAGACTCCTGCAGCTAGAGAAACCCCTCAGGCAAAGAAGAACAGGTGCTGGCAGTTGGAAGTTGGGTTGTTGCACCTCCAAGCATTAAGGGCAAGTGGATGTGGCAGGGCATGGGAAGCATCTGCTATAGCAGCAATGATAAAAATGCTGTCAATAATTTCCCTACCTAATGGCTATTTATTCCACTAGACTGTGTGACCCAAGACTTTGTATATCCTCCTCCTCTTCTCACCTTTGGGAAATGGGCAGAATCCATTGGGCATCCAGATGCCAAGCAGCTACTCCTGGAAATTGCCCCCCTGCAGCCTCTGCAAATGAATGACAACCCTCCTTTCATTCCAACTCATCTGTGCATATATGGGTATTACCTGAACTGCTTCCAGCCTCCTGAAGGTAATAATCTTCATTTTCTGAATGGTCCTCACTCCACAGCTGGCTTTCCTCACTCTGAGAATGAGGAATGAGACCACAGAGGATGCAGAAAAGTTACTCTCATAATTATCTACATTCTAGCAAAGGCAGGGGAGTGTACTGACCTCCCCCATTTTTTCTTATTATTCCCCTGGAGACATAAATCTTGGGTGAAATTCAATTAGAATTTTCCTTTACCTTGGAGTACAAAAGGAAGTCTCTTCTTCTTTATTGAAATATGCCAATTGAGGAGAGCTAGTAAGAAGGATATCTGAATAGAAGGGCTTTAAACGGGGTATTTGCTTGTTTTCCATTCTCCTTTGTTGCTGATGGGCAGCATGCCTTTCCAAAAAGGTCCTAACAACTTAGACATGCCAGGTCCACATGCTGTTAGGCTCATCTGTTCTACGACAAAGAAGCTTTATTACACGGGAATGCTGGAGGACTTACTTGAGTCTCAAGGATTCCCCCCTAAACTCTGAATAAAATTACCTGATATCATTTATTTTATTCTCTAAAATTAAAAAAATTTAATTTGGTTCCTAATAAGTTATCTTCATTTGCTCAGTTATTCAACAGATATTTGTTGAGCAGTTCTTGTATGCCTGGCACTGAACCAAGGAAATATTTCAGATACAGCTTTCTTCCCCTAAAATGTTTACATTTTCCTGAGGGGTGTCAGACATTAACAATAAAGTTATTAAGAAAGATAGGCAATAAGTTCTATGAAATAAAGACAATATATAGGGCAGGGGAAGAGGGTCTAGGAGTGACATGGTTGTCAGGAGAGACCTCGTTGGGAAGTGCATTCACACAAAGACTTAAAGGAGATGAGAATATGAGTCTTGAGTACCTGGTACACTTCTAGAAATAGCGATACAGCAGTAAATCTGAAAAATTTCTTCCCTAGAGAAGCTTATAGGCTAGCGAAGGATCTCAATCATAAACAGGTAAATAAATATAAATTAATGTCATGTGATAATCATCAAGAAGAAAAATAAAGCAAGCTAATGGGATGGAGCAGGCATTTGGCAATCTTTTTCTGGAAAGAGCCAGATAGTAAGTATTTTAAGCTTTCTGGCATAATTTCTGACACAACTAACTACTCACCTCTGTCATTATGATGTGTAAGAGTCATTGATAATACGTCAATGAATGGGCATGGCTGTGTTTCAATAAAACTTAATTATAAAAATAGACAGTGGGCAAGAATTGGCCTGTGGGTCAAAGTTTGCTGACCCTTAGTCATGGGAAACTGAGAACATGATATTTTAGCAGAGACCTGAATTAAATGAACAAAAGTCATATGATAATCTAGAGACAGAGTATCCCAAGCAGAAGAAAGCACAAGTTCAGAGGCCTTGAGACAGTAGCATGATTGGCAATTGTGAGCCTTGAAGTCAAGTGAGCAAAAGAAAAAATCCAGGAAATTTGAATCAGAGTGTGTGGTAGATGGCATTTTTGGTCATGATACTCTACTCCTCTCTGTATGCATGTCCTGTGCTGTGTGGTATTGTAATTTCTTCCTCTAAAGGGGAGTACCTTTGACTATGCATTTAGCCATATCAATAGAACAAAGTAGAAGTGACAATATGCCAGTTCTGAATTCAAGCCTTCCGAGTCTTTGCCTGTTTTTTCCTCTTGCACATCTGCTAGTGCTATGAGAAGAGCAGCTTTGGGATGGCCTTCCAGTCCCTAGAAAGGAAGAGCCACCCAGTCAAGCAATTCCAGTTGAGTCCAGCCTGGACGGGTCAACTCTTGGCCAAGCCACAGACACATAAGTAATAATAAGTGTTGTTTTAAGTCCCTGAGTTTTCAGGTTGTTTGCTATATAAAAATAGTTACGTGATATAGAGAAATAGCCAAGGGGCAGATTATGGCAGCCTCGTGTCTATGTAGGAACTTTGGATTTTATTCCGTGAGAAGGAAAAACCATTTAAATGTTGAAAGCAGAAGTAAGGCAAGACTTGGTTCATATTTTAGGTGATATACTTGGGTTCCTATAGGAGAACAGACTGCAGAGGTGCTTAAGTGGAATATGGGAGACTAGATAAAAGGGTTTCACAGCTGACAGATAATAGGAGCTAAAACTAAAGAAATGGAAGTGATGGAGAAAAGAAGTGGTTAGATTTGGAACAGATTTTGAAGGTAGAACAAGTGTGATTTTTTTTAAATGGATTTGATGTGGTTTATAAGAGAAAAAGAGTAACCAAGGATGACTCTGAAAATGTTGACCTGAATAAATGGCTAAATATTGGTACATTTGCAGAAATAGAGGGTATCTAGAGGATGAGTTGGTTGAAACTGATCAACAGAAAAGTGAAAAATATTTTAGCAATATTAAACCATTAAAAATAATTTTGAACAAGGCTTTGTAAGTATACTGTGTGAGCTAATATATTAGTCAGTTTGGGCTACAGACTGGGTGGCATAAACAGCATTTATTTTCTTACAGTTCTGGAAGCTAGAAGTCCAAGACCAAGGTGCCATCATTGTTGAGTTCTGGTGAGCCCTCTCTTCCTGGCTTGCAGAATTCTCACCTTCTCACCGTGTCCTCGTGGCCTATCCTTCATGTGTGCACAGAGGGAGAGAAAACTCTCGAATCTCTTCTTCCTCTTATGAAGACAAGGACACCATTCCTATAGGATAAGAGCCTCACTCTTGCGACCTCATTTAACCTTAATTACTCCTTAAAAGACCCCATTTCCAAATACACTCATATTGGAGTTTAGGACTTCAACATATGAATTTGGGGAACACAGCTCAGTCCATAAAATCTACCTTTATTTGTAGTGTGTATAATGAGATAAAGTAATTTGAATTCAATGTCAGTTAACATTAACATTTTTGTCCCCTTAACAGAAAAACTTTTTTAAAGAGTTCTGTATATTTTCTTCCCAAACTTTCCAGTCAAGGTCCTTTTCCACCATTCCACTATTTCTTTCATTAGGGTCAGCACTGACAGCCATACAGTTCATCCCATGTTCCCTTGTCTTCCCTCTGCTTTCTTGGCTCCTATTCAGATTTGACACAATTGAGCATACCTCTTTAGAATACCCTCTTCTGTTGGTTTGGGCCACCTGACAGTCTCCTTGTTGTTAGGATGCCTCAGAGCACAGGTGCAGACTCACTGTTCTTTTCTAGAGCAATCTGGCCCCAGGTGATCTCATCAGCTCTCAGGACTTTACATAAAACCTATATGCTATTAGCTACAGATTTATGTATTCAAGTGTGATTTCCATTTTGATTCAGACTTTTGCGTCCTAATTGCGTCCTTGACTTCTCCACTTAGTATTAAGAGACATCTCAAGCTCATCAAGTCTAAAGCAGAGCCCTATACCAAACCAGCTCCTACCAGTTTTCTCCACCTGAGTGAATGGCACCATCATCAGCTCAGCTCCTCAGGCCTAACACTTATGAGTCTTCCTTATGTCCATTTGTTTCTCTTATCCCTCATGCCTAATCTACCAGCAAATCCTGTCAGCTTGATCTCCTTCTTCTATTCCAGCAGCTTGCTAACATTTCCATTGCAACCACTGATTGGTTATTGAAAATAAAATTTGCAGTTTAATAATAAAGTTTGCCAGCCTGTTTAGTTCAAGTGTATGACTCCTTTGCAACTCCATCATTAAAGCCTATGGCTAATATGGTGAAGAAATGAAGAAGAAAAAGAATACATGTGGTTTAATAAGCAAACCTTGCTAAGATCTTTTAAGAACCTAAAATACAAGTGGAAGGAATGGTATTTTATTTCCCATGGTATTTATTGATTTGTGGAAATCCAAGCAGAGCAAAATATAATACATCTGGGAGAAAATTCCTTTTAGGGGAATTTCACTATTACTCAGCTGGGTCATAGGTTTTGAGATGAAAATCCTGTAGAAAGTCAACTCATGTGACACTCTATCCTTTGAAGTCTAAAGGAGGAGACCATTCATGATAACCAGGGACCGAACACTCTGTAATCAAAGATCCAGGCCCTTAATGGAGGAATAGTAGAATATTTGGGGGGAGATGCTGGATTACTTTGTGGAATTCTTCAAATTTAACTCCTTCTCCTACATATGAGATGGACTATATCATTATCACTGCTGCAATAAGATAAACACAAGCTACTAAAAAGGAAAAAAAAATTAAGAGAAACAGTCAAAAGTAAGCAGCACTCTTAAAAATCCATAAAATCATAATACAGTTATAACCAATTACAGGTCTGCTTTCAGTTAAAAAAGTGCCAAGAGCCAACCACAGAAATGAATCAGAATGGAAATTTAATTGAAGACTGTTGGCCAGCGGCCATTGAAAGGACTCTTGAGAAAGCTGGTAGAGATCAGTATTGAAGCCATATTTGATTTAACTCAGGAATTATTACCATTCAGACCAGTGAAACCTCCTCCTCTAAGGTAGGGAGAACAAGCTCCGTGTGCTGTGTTATTCATTTCTACCACTGCTCGGAAAATTCTATCATCTATGGGAAGTAGGGCTGGCTAAATAGTTTGCAGGGCCCAGTGCAAAACAGAAGTTTGGGGTTTCTTGTTCAAAATTCAGTGCTGCTAAAAGTACTAAAATTTTTCTTTTCCACCAAGGTTTCTCTCTCAACCTCTTATGGTGTTTTCATTAACTTTTTAATGTTAAGTTAAACTCCCTCAGGCAGTTGAATGCAAAACAGGGTCAGTGCAGCTGACTGACAGGCAGCTGAGGCCTCAGCCTGAGTCACCAGACCAACTTGTCAATCTCCCTTTTCCATGCTAGCCCCCCAGCCACGAGGGACAGGTGACCCTAAGAGACTCCAACCTTCATGGCAGGACATGCTGGGTACGTTGACCAGGAGTGGATGAGACCCCGTCGTCTGCAACAAGTCACTTGTCAAATGCCCCGTGGTGCTGATAAGCCTGGACGAGGACAGCCACTTCCATACCCTGCCCTGAGGCTCTGTGAGGTGCAGGCACACCTAATCCCAAACCTCCCCATGTTCATGCCCAGGTCCCTGCCAGGGGTGAAGGGCGCTGGTGGAATGTGGGCCTTCCCCCATTTACCAACCCTGCCGCTGGTTGAGGGTGGCAATGGTAGCAGGGCAGGAGGGTGAAGTATGGTGGACTCAAGGCCCAGAGGGTGGGGAGTGGGCTTCCAAGAACACCTGCTAGGGAGGTGGGGAGGCAGCAGTAGGCTGCACCACGTGTTAGCTGAGGCTCCAAGCCCCCCACCGCCCACCCCATGCTCCATTGTCCCATCAGACTCCACTTACAAAACACAAATTCAAAGATAAAATTTTTAATAATTCCAAAACAGTGACTGTTGAACATGGATCCTGAAGCCCAGGTCCTTCTGAGCCCAGGACCATGGTCACATGCCCATGAAGCTGACCTGACGGGAAGTGGATTTGCTGGTGACATCACAGTGCCCTGACCCTGGAGAGTCTTAAAGCAGCTGTGTACCTCCACCCACTCTGGCTTTCATCCAATATATACAATCTTGTTTTTGAAAAAGAACTTTCTACCTCAGTTAGAAAAGAAAGACAAGGCATTTTAGAAATTTTAAAGACAGTGTATCTTTTATTTTATGTGCTTATATACATCATATACAGCAGTATTAAAAGGCCTTGCTGAAGAACAAAAATGATTTAATTTAGAGTCTGCTCCTAGGCAGTGTCATTCTAATCAGAATGTAGTTAAGGCATTGTTCCAAGCAGTCTTGGCTAGGTTCAGTGAGCTTAGACAAACATGGTTCTCTGAGTCCTTTACAGCCTGGACTGGATTAATAATCATCAAAGCCTCAGTATGACCATTTTTCTTCTTTTCTTTGTGGCTCCATTATCAGTATTGCTACTCAGACCACATCCAGCAGCCCCGTGTCCCTTCTGAGGAATCAGTGCACAAGTTTATACTGCTATGTTCACAATACTATTGTAGTTGATACTTTCCATTGTGGTACATATTGGAAAAACCTAATTAAAAACTTAAATTTAACTAATAATTTTGAAATTCTCCATTGCTCTACACATACAGTCTATTTGTTTTAATTCTTTTTTTTTTTGGTAGTGTGATATTGCTTTCTCAGGAGAGTGATCAGTTATAATCCATCATATTTAATTATTATAATTATTTATACAGTTATATATATAATTCTAAGTATAAATATATATAATTATGAAGATATATGTGTAGTAGCTCTTTAATGCTTACTACCTCTTAACCATACTAAAGCTTATTTAATCTTCAAGACAGTCCTGAGAAGTACTCTCATCACTATTTTACATATCAAAAAACTGAGTTTCTAAGTGATTGAGTAACTTGCCTAAATTCATACAGCTGGTTGGCAGTAACATTTTTTGAGGTCTTACTATGAGCCAGGCATCGTGCTAAGTATTCTACATAGTTTATCTATCATAGGTTGTTTAATCCCCAAAACTATCCTCTGGGATTATACAATTGTTACCCTCATTTTACAGATGAAAAAACTTGACATTGGTAAAGCTGCTTTTCTCAAGGACACACTGCTATTCCTACTGAGTAGAAGAGCCAGGATTTTACCACAGGCATTTGGACATCAGAGTTGGTGTTTTCATCCATGACACTGTTTGTGGAAGGTTGTATTTTACAAAAATGTTCAGAGCAATATTTCTGTTCCCAAATCCGATTCCAGAATCTTGCACTCCCTCCTTAAGATATGGAGTCTATTTTCCCTCATCTTGAAGCTACGTGGGCATTTTGATTGCCCTGATAAGTAGCAGTGTGGAGGGAGTGATGCTGCATGTGTTTTGAGGCTACATTTTAAGCGTCACTACAGCATCTACCTGGCTCTCTCACGGGGCTCATCCTTGGAATCCAGTCACTGTGGTAGACAGAGTAATGTTCTCTACTGATCACAGGACTGTTGCAAATACCACAGTCTTTGGAAAAATTTCCATTTGTATGATTCCTGAGCTTCATATGAATAATTGAGGACATTGATTCCACATTATATAGCATACAGAACACATACAAAATCATAGAGGATCATCTAACAAATATAAGTACTGCCTTGATTCCAATATTTTTCTTGAAGAAAGAAAACATCACAGATATACCATGATCATTAATTTGACATTTATTTATTATTTTCAGCCATGCATGCTTTTTACACTTTTGTTCCATAAAGAAAAAATATTGTGTTGCATCTTTCTACACTTCATATATGTCATCATCAACCTGAAACTTAATTTTTGGTCACTAGCATATTTTTAAGATTTATTCATTGATAATCATAGGTCTGGCTTATTAATTTTTAATGGCATACACTGGACACTTATGTTTTATGTTTTGTTTGTTTGTCTTAGCTTTTCATTTTAACCAGAAATGCTTCAGTCGGCATTCTTTACACATCTTCTTGGGTGTAGCCACTAGAGCTTGCTGTATTACATGTTGAGGGGTGAAGTCAATGAGATAAAGAAGATATATATCTTCAGTTTTTCTAGATATTGCCAGGTTGCTCCCCAAATGATTTTTATTTTCATCACAATGTATGAGAGTTCCACTGTTCTGTATTCTTTCTCACATCTGCTATCAAACGTTTTATGTTTTGCCAAACTGTGTCTGAAATTATATCTAATTGTGGTTTTCCCAGATTATGAGGGAGGCTAGGCAAACTTTCATATGTTTCTAGGACAATTTTTTCCCTTTTCTGTGAATTACCTATTTATACCCTCTACTTAGTTTTCTGTTGAGGAGTGTCTGTGTGTGTGTGTGTGTGTGTGTGTGCATGTGTGGTTTTCTCATTTGTAAGCATCTTTAACATTTTTGGATAGTAACTTGTTTTGTTATATACTTTGCCAAAGCTTTCTCCCACTGTAGAGTATCTGTGGAGACACAGTGTTTATGGTGTCTTTTGTGTAACACTGGTTTAAATTTGAATATAGTCAGTGTTATATGTTCTTCAATAGTGTGTGCATTAGTATTTTACTCTATCTCAAGTTATAAATATATTTTTAAATACTTTCTTCTAAACTTTTCATGTTTTTTATCCATCAGAAATTTACTTTTTTGTGTATAGTGTGTGTAGGGGTTAAATTTTATTTTTTTCCACAGGGATATTTCATTTCTTAGCAGCATTTATTGAATAGTCACATTATCCCCATCAATTTTTAGTGGAATCTCTGTCATCTTAAGTTTTCATGTATATGTGAGTTGGAAATATGCTATTATACCTTTATGAGTTTGTAGGAGCTATTACCTGTTTGGAATGTCCTTCCTCTCTTGACTTGCAAATATTCTTCTCTCTAAGTCCCATTTTAAATGTTACCTGCTTATGGGATGGCTCTCACCTTACTTCCTCTTCTCTGTGTTGATTATAACCTCATTGCAGCATGTATTGCACCATAGATATTTATGTGAAAAGAGTTTTTCCTGCCAGATTTTTAGCTTTCTTGAGGCCGAACACATTGTCCTGTCAAACACCTTGCAGATATTTAATAAGATTAACTAAATTAATAAATTAATGAGTGAATCTTCAAAACAGAACAGCTTGAGTGACACTTGGTAAATCTGAATAATTCATCTTCATATCTCTAGCCTATCTTTTCCCTTGTTTTGTAGAGATTTTAACATATCATTATGGATGAAATTCTTCTTTCTAAAAATTGCTTCTTATGGCTGTAATTTGTGATGATATGATCTTACCTATTAGATTCTTTATTTCTGTTTTTTTCTTTGTTTTGTTTCGTTTTTTAGAAATGATATCTGAGGACTAAATTAGCAACCTCACCTACATGGTGATCCTGCTTTATCCAAAAATCCCCAGAGTTGCCATGTTGAGGTAGAAGGCAGCCCTGCACTCTAAGCTGCTATTTGGTACATATAGCTAAAATCTATAAGGCAGCAGTAAACTCATTCAAGTTAACTTAATTATATTTAGATACTCTGTGGTTCCCTATAAAATGTAGAGATTCCAGAAATAGTTATTGGACGTTTGCATGATAATAAAGATATGTTTCTTCACACACCTACTCTTGAGAAGGTTTTATAAGATCTAGGAACCCCACAGTCAATAAGAAGCATAGCTGATTTCCGTACATTCTTTCCCCAAAGCATACATATCCTATGAAGCAGGCTAGGCAACAGCATTGTCAACATGACCTTGAAGTTGCCATAGTTCCTTGTTTCTGACATTATTTAAAAGCCGATTGAGACCACCAATTGTTGATGTTGTTTTCACTTACAGGAAACACTTGAATGATTCTTTATTGTCGTCAAATTTGCTATTGACTATAAACTCCAACAACTCAATAGAGTGAAAAACACAGTCTACACAAAAGAGTGTGGTCATCAAAATCTCACACTCAGCAGTCATTTAGGCTGTAAGATTTACCTTAATCTGTGAGTGTGGAAGTTTGGATTCCACATTGTCACGGGTCAGCAAATCATGCATAGTTATCTCTGCCTTGTTTAAAGAAGTCTGATTACAGCTTATTCCCACACTATTTCTTTAGGAAGTTAAGCTGTGTCTCTGATACCTCTAATTCCCTTAAGCAAAGAGCAGCCATTTCCAAGATTTCACCCAAATTATTCTTGTAAGCCATCCTTAACACCCTGAGCTTTTCTCTAGATCTTTCTTTTCCTTATCCCTAGAAATATCCTTTTCATCATTGGCTTTTCAAGGTGTTCAGCCAACACAATTTCTAAAAGTTTTCCTTTCAGTTCCTGCCCTGGTTAATCTATGAAACCCTTTAGCTTTCATTCTTACCTTCTTAACTGTTTTCTGATGAACTTCCTTTCTGAGCATTCCTTGCTTCTACCCTCCTATGCTTCCCTCCCACCACACACACAAAGATTTTCCACTTCCTCCTCAGCCATATGGGTTCCAAATTTTTTTATTCCCCTCTGTTCATTTCCCTGTAAAAAAAAAAATCTGTTTTATCTCAAATTAGTGGTTTAAGTACCAAATTTACTTCTAAAGAGCATAAATAACTCTTATCTACAACCTCTGCCAGACTCTTCCTCTCTTTAGAGTTCACTTTCCTTGTCTGTAAAATGAGATGGTTGGAAGAGATCTGTAAGATCTGTTTCAGCATAAACATTATGTGACTCTATGCATCTAAGAAAATCTGTCTTCTTTGGTACCCCTCAATTGACTATGGATTATTTACCATAGAATAGGCTACCTTTTTGTCTGGAGCACTTTGGCTATCAGCACATTAATTGTAAAAGTGGATCATGAAAAAGAAGAGCTGGCCAGTTCTAGCATCACAGCTGTATTTGTCTCAGTGAAGCAGGTCTGGCTGGGAGACTAAGAAGCAGCAAAAGTACTCAAAGCTGCTAAAAGCTGAACTGAAATAGATAGTCACAGGCAAAGATGCAAGTTGCAATATCTTTATGACATCCCAGAAGACAATAACAAAAGGAGCCAGGGCCAGCATCAGGGCTTCAGGGAGAGAGTTGACAGAAAAGAGCAAAAAGAAATTTACAACTTGGTCATCAGAAAGATGCTTTCTTTCTTTAATAAGACATACCCTCAGATTGTGAGTATAGGGTCAGTGAGACAAAAACACAGGTAACTGCAAAGTCTGCTAATGGATGCAGAGTCAGATTTAAAGGTGTGGGTCATGGAAGGGAGCACAAGCCCAGAGTCTTCAGTCTTTTTGTCACCTCCCCCCCAAAAGGGCACAATTCTGAATGTAATGAGCAGAAATAGATGGACTTTATTTTAGGATAAGATACCTGTTAGACTGCCTCTCACTTATTATATTCCTAATCACATGATGAGACTATTATGCTATTTAGGTAATAGAAGAAATACAAGTACATTTCCTCCATTCTGTTTGGTTGACAACACATCAAGAGATTGAAAATGATTAGCTTTAGAAGAGCAACTCTTTCTAAACAAATTTTTGAAAAGAATTTTCTATTTCCTGAAATGAAAATTGGTAAGGATTATACCTTCCAGAAGTTTGATTTATTGAACAGCCTTTTTCATTTTTCAAATAAATTAATAAATCTTTTTTGAATCAAGAATATGCATGCTAAAGTCCTGGAAAATGAGTGATTGGATTGAACAGCTTTCAAGTTAAAAAAAATTATATAGCCCCTCTATACAAAGTAAAGTAGGCATTACTCCTAGTTACATTTTGCAGATGAGGATATGAAGGTTCAGAATGATTAAGTGAATTGAAGCTGGTCACAGAGCAAGAAATTGAGCTGGGACTTAAACCTAGCTCTTTTGACTTTAAGCCCTATGCCCTAATACTACACTCCTAGGAGCTTTCACCTAGACTGCAATGTATTTAGAAGGGCATATTCTTGCACATCCTTAACTTGCATGTGCTTAGTAAAGTAGTCATGAGAATGTAACAGACATAATGGACATCTCAGCAGAATCACCAGATGACCACCCATCCCTGTCCTCCAGTGCTTGCATCTCCCCTCTCCAACCCCTACTTCGCATTCAGCATAAACATTACGTGACTCTTTTTCCTTCCTTTCTCCCTCCTTCTCTCTCTCTCTTTCCTTCTTTTGTAGTTTGCTTTTCAGGATTTGTGTTGACAACGGTGCCATTTATACCAGAGCTCCCCGAAGAAGGAGGATCCATTCATTGATTCCTTGATTCAGTTTCTCCCTGTGTATTAAATGAGCAATCACCCCTTGCAGGCCCTTGTGAGAGGTTCATAACCGGGCATCACAGAATGTTTATGTTAATGGATATAACAGTTTAATCGCCTTTGCTTTTTGTAATTGGAAAAGGTTTCAGATGGTTGAGGTTTGGAGGAAATTAAGAAAATGAATCTCAGTTTAAATAATGAAAAAGTCCTATATGAAGAAGCAGCTCTGATTCTCATTTGGCTCTAAAATATAGCCAAGCTCCCTAAACACATGCTTTCAAAGATCCATGTGGAATGAATGCTGCAAAAGCCAAAGTCAATGTTAGCTGGTGCGGCATCTCCCCATCAGAGTAAACTCACCCAAGACTGATTCTTTCAGCCTCACCTCTTCTTCTCGTCCCTCCCTCTGCTGTGCAGGAAAATGCCTGCTGATGGCACTTCCTGGCACGACGGCCATTCTGACATTTTCAGTGCACTTTGCCTTTTGGTGCTCCCTTAACTTGGTGACCCGCCGTGCTGGCCAGAGCTGCATTAGCCAGATCCCGCCCGCGCAGGAGAAATTCCTTTCATTCATCAGCAGATAAGGAGTTCTGACAAGCCTCTCTGAGGAGCGAAAGGGGGAAACATGCACACAAAAGATTGCCCTGTAATACTGAGAAGCGCAAACTGAAGGAACCAAAGAGAGACCAAAGGCAGCTTGGAGGCAGCCAGGGCAGACAGGGAGTCTGCTATCAGAATTAAATGCGATGCAGTCCAGAGCTCCCTGTCTGTCTCTACCTGTTTCTTCTCAATGTCACTATCGGCCAACAGTTTGATACAAAACAGATCCCCAGAAGGATTCCAGTAACTCCTCAGGACCACCAGGGCAAAAACAAAAACATTCAGGGCTTGACACTTACCAGGGCAACTTGCCAAGCTTATCACACGTGAAAAGAGCTGCTGGGAGAGAATAATCTTGCTCATGTTCACAAGGCTGGGTGTTAAGTCTCTGAGAACCCAGTGTATTTTCCATCCAGGGCAGCCCAGAAGGGTTGGGAAAAGCACTTTTCTAGGAACTGCCAGAAAGGGCAATTATATGTTTTATGGAAGTAAAGGCTGAAGGAGAACTTGAAAGGTCATTTGGGGGGAAATGGGGAGAATTAGTCTACCTTCTTGCCTTCAAGTCTAACTACACTGGAACAACCCCACCTTACAAGGATATTTCACACGTTCTTTATGTAAATCTTTACATAAATTTTTTCTTCAAACCTGGCCTTGAGGGATTCTGACACCTGACCTAACACTTTCATGATGCCTTTATTTCTCTCCCTGCCAGCTTCATCGGAGACACCACCTGCGCACACTGCTAACCTCCCTGAGTGTTGCTTACTGCGTGCAATGTGGTCCTAGACCTCTAACATGATCCTCATAAATGCCCTGTGGGGTGGAGGCCATTATTGTCCTCATTTCCGGATGAGAAAACTGAGGTCCAAAGAATAAATCTGAGGTCATATGGTTAATGAATGATAGAGCAGGGATTTACAGCATCTTCTCCTTGGATATTCATACTTTTAAACATTTTTTTCATAGGGGCACTTTCTCCCTTTCTCTTCTCAGTCTTCTCTGTTGGCTAAACAATCTTTTTGTCTCTAAGCCTTTCACCTCCTATGACTTCATTCTGATATCTCTTCTCTGGGTTTCCTTCTCACTAATAAGATCCCCCCCCCCAAATTGTGCAAAACATCTAATGTGTATTGTTTTAGGTTTAAATATAGGTCAGCTTGTATATCTTATATAGTGTATACGCTATATCACATTGGTATGTATATTTTTTAGGAGAATCATCTATCTAACCTGCATTCTTTATAATTCTTTATAACTATTATTAAGTTTGAAGTTTCTGGTCTATTAAGGTAAACCCCTACATCTCAAATTGGAACCTCACCCCTCAGATATGGTTTTATACATTAGCAACTACACCCATGTATTCCATCCCTTATGCAAATTTATTAAGAAGCTTTGCAAGACTTTGGGTTTTATGCTGTTGCTTCTTTCCTTGGGCCGCAGGCAGCCATCACTCTTTGTTAGGATCATGGCAGAGCAGGAAAGGCTCTAACCTACATGGATGGCAACCAGGTCCATTGAGAGGCATCTGGTCCATGATCTGACGAATCACACTCTAATCAAGAAGATGATAAGCTGGGCTTTCCACTAGACAAAACTTCTATTCATTGGTCCAACTAATATGTACAGAGTGCTTACTACTGTCCAGGAGTGTTCTAAGTGCCAGCACTTCATCAGTGAACAAAACAGAAAATACAATCTCTGCCTCTGGAATTTTAAACTCTAGTAGGGATTTATAGATATATTAATATCTATATTAATTATGCTAAAGAATTTGATAAAGGAGAAATGGGAAGTTCACTCAGGTAAAACTGATTTCAAAAGTCCTTGTTAAATACCTGATATATGTTGTACAGTGTTGTCAGGTGGTGGGCTGGGGATGAAGCAGGAACCAGACAGACCTACTTCCAGCACTCATGTTACTTATTTTCTGGTGGACTGTGGCTATCATTTAATTCTTTGCTGTCACATTCATTCCTCACCCTTTCTTTGCTCCTCAGGAGGTGGGAGGGCAAAGGGGGGTAGTCCCTTCAGCTTGTACCTCCTAGGTAAACTTGTCAGAAGACTTCTGCCTGGTTCTTCGAAGAGCAGGCACTGGCTAAATTTTGAAGGAGGCAGCCGGCAGCCCTGCTTCTTTCTCTTTCTCTTGGTCTCAGGCGATAGCTACCTTTCCTATGGACTCCAACTTCTGCTATTCATGATCCTAAGCCCTGACACACACTCCTTGTTTCTGGGCTCTGGTAAAACCACCTCCTCCTGTGTCTCTCCATCTCTTGAGTGGAAGTGGCCTCTTATTCTGGGTTGCTTCACCACCTCCTATTTAACTTCACTTTTTCATAATCTGTGTGACCAAATCTTTGTATAAAATTCCCTCTCTTTTTTTTTTTTTTTTGCGGTATGCGGGCCTCTCACTGTTGTGGCCTCTCCCGTGGTGGAGCACAGGCTCCAGACGCGCAGGCTCAGCGGCCATGGCTCATGGGCCCAGCCTCTCCACGGCATGTGGGATCTTCCCAGACTGGGGCACGAACCCGTATCCCCTGCATCGGCAGGCAGACTCTCAACCACTGTGCCACCAGGGAAGCCCCAAATTCCCTCTCTTTGAAAGGCCTAAAATGGTTTCTGTTTTCCTCATGAGGACCCAAGTAGAGAAGAGAGGTTTTTTTTTTTTTTTTTTTTTCTCTCCCGTTGTGGAGCACAGGCTCCGGACGCGCAGGCTCAGCGGCCATGGCTCATGGGTCCAGCCGCTCCGCAGCATGTGGGATCTTCCCGGACTGGGGCACGAACCCATATCCCCTGCATCGGCAGGCGGACTCTCAACCACTGCGCCACCAGGGAAGCCCGAGAAGAGAGTTTTGATCAAGATATTATAAATGTGATTAGCAGAACAAAAGGGGAAGTGTGGGCTACTATGGATCAGACAGGAGGATATGCTGATTGCTTATGAGTTCGCAGGGTTGCCACAGCAAAATAACACAGACTGGGTGGCCTAAATGACAGAAATTTATTTGATCCCAATTCTGGAGGCTAGAACTTAAGACCAGGGTGTTGGTTCTGAGGCCTCTCTCCTTGGCTTGCAGATGGTTGCTTTCTTTCTATGTCTTCACGTGGCTATGTCTCAGTACATGTGTGCCCTGGTATCTCTCATAAGGATTTCAGACAGATAGGATTAGTACCCACCCTAATGGCCTCATTGTAACTTAGTCACTTCTTTAAAGACCCTGACTTCAAATACAGTCACATTCTGAGGTACTGGGGGGTTGAGGCTTCAATATATGAATTTTGGTGGGGGAGGGGAATACTTCAGTTCATAGCACTGACCTAGTTGAAAGACATCAATAAATAGAGTAGCAGGGAAGACACTGGCAGCCATAAATACATTTATTTGATTTTCACATATTTGACATCCTTTATGAATACAATGTGCTAGCCACTGGATATGCGGGCTTGATTAAGAGGAAGGCTCTCTCCTGCCCTTAACATCAGGTAGGAGAGATGAACAGGGGATAGAACAATTAAAATATAATGTAATTCATCTCAGGATGGTTAAATATGGGCAGTATCTGGGGAATAAAGAGCAGGATCATCTCACTCTGTTAAGAAGGTCAAGAACAACTTCCTCTGAGTAGATGTCTTCTAAGATGGGTCTTAAAAAACTAAAGTGTTAAGCAAGGGAAGAGAAAACTGAGAATGGGAAGAAAATTCCAGGCAGATGCAAGAGCATGTTTTCTAGAGATTAGACCTGTGTGTGAAGACTAGCATAGCATAGCTGTGCATCCTTCATGAAAGTGAGAGGACAGATTTTTCTTTGCAGCTTTGTGAGAACTGAGAATACTTCTCAATATTCATTGAAGTAGTGCTCTTCATGGCTCTTTTAAAAAATATTGGGAGTTGATCTCCAAATACGTTTGAGCTAATGTTTTGCTTCCTTTTATTTATTCTCTTTGATTGGTTTCCATCTATGAGAGAAGGTCTTGGCACTATTCCTTGACCATGTGTCTCTGACTTTGATGTGGCCATCTCCCCTTTGGCCCTTGTGATCCTGGGGGCCCAGCATAGTGCAACTCCCAGGAAATCACTGGGGGTGTTTATTGGAGCAATGGAAAGGACTGGGAAGGCTTTAAAAACTTTGCTTTGTAACTTTATTGCAACTACATCCTTAATGAGGATGTTTGTTCCTTTCTTAGCCATATCTCTGCGGTTAATGTAGTATTACATAGTATTGAACACACATGGTTGGCCCCAAATCAATGTCAGAAATAAAATTTAAAAAATAAAGTTTTCTCTTGCTGCTCTTTTTTGGCTTTTTCATTAGATCTCTTTCCTCACTGCCTGAGGGTATTATTCTAGAAAGTTCAAATTCACTCTTATGTAGGTTTCTGGCTTGAAGAATAAGCAACTTGTCCAATGACATTATGTAGGAAGGAGAATAATTGAAAAATAATGTTCATAATGTTATAGAAAAAAACCTATGGGCATTTGAAGATTTTGTACTTTATCACACATACCATAGATAAAAGCCTTACAGAGGTTCCCCTAAAAGACTCATTAAAATTCTCAGATGGAGACTTTTTCTTAGGAAACGCTTTGGTTCAGTAACTCTAAAGAGGTTTTCTCCACATATTATTTCTATTCAGAGCAAAAGGACATTTAAATATTTATTTAATCATTGTCTACTAGTAGTAAATTTAAAAGTAGATGCCTTCGTTTTTCATTGGGACTAAACTACATGCTATTGACAGATACAAATTATCACATGCATCTTACTAGCCATTAAGATTTAGAACATTTGACTTGTGGATTTTCTGGGTTATTAGATTCTTTTACAATTCCACCTCTGAGGAGGAAATAGATTCTACATTATAGCAAGAAAGCATTGAGTTAGATGTAAAGAAGAACTTTGTGTGCTAGGCTGATTAAACACTGGAGCAAATTAGCAGGAAAGCTTATGGAATTGCCATCTGTGGAGATATTTTAAAAATAGAATTGAGAATTTTCTTCTTTGGATGATTTAGGAAATGTCCCTACTGGCAAGGAGATGGACCAAATGTGCTCTTGAAATCCATTTTGGTTTTTCATTCCTAACAGTCTTTCTATACAGCTCTTGGAAGTATTTATTTCCTAAATAGAATGAAGAACAGAATGCTTTTAGCAAAGGTGGTGAGTGTGTGTGCGTGTGTGTGTGTGTGTGTGTGTGTGTGTGTGTGTATCCATGTCTTTAGGTAGAAGAATGGAAGGGAAGTGAACACTGTTTTATTTAAAAAACAAAGTGATCATTTCCTAACCCATCATTTTTACATATGTCAAATAAAAGGGGCTTTCTTGGACTTTCTAGAAACTTGCCACTTTCCTGACCACTCCCTGTCTTTACTATTCCCACACTTCAAATGTAGGCTTAATCCAATGTCCTACTCTCAGCTCTCTTTCTCTCTCACTCTCCTTCTCTTCTGAGGCAACTCTATGTATGTTCTCCTGAGCCTTTTGCTCTTGTATGACTTGAAAAATCTGCTTCCACAGGTATGACTATTTCTCTGGATTTGAGACCTGCATTCCAACATATATATACAAATACACACACATGCATAAGAAGACCTCTCAGCAAATTCAACTTGACATGTTCCAGACTGAAGTGCTGGTAGAAGAAAAAAGGGTGCTTTTAGAGCCTTAAAGTCCACCCTACCCTCTACTGTTCCTCCTGTGACCTCTTCAACCCCACCCACCCCCCGCCCCGACCATCCCAGTAGTTCTTCCTCCCATGTTCACCATCTGGATCCTCTTATCTCTTCAGCTCATCTTGAGCAGCGATGCTCCCACAACTCATGATCAAATAGTCACAGAAAGTCATCCCGGATCCTTTCCTCTAACACCACGCTGTCCTCACAGCTTACAGCTCTGTGAGCCCATTTGTCTTTCTCAAGCAGGCTTATTCCTCTTTACCTAAAGTATTTCTTCTTCTCTAAATACCTTCCTACCCTGTCTGTGGAATTCTACCTCTACAGTGTGGCTCATATTTCCAGTCTTAGGTCATCTTCTTAGGAAGTCTTACCCAATCCTCCTTGATGTGTATTTATTGTCCCCCTGTCCAAGAACTCTGAGCACATTCGTTATATGACTATGGAAAAGGTGTATAGCACAAGGGGTGGACCACTTAGTATCTGGAGCTAGATTGTCTATATCACATCCCAGCTATGAGACCCCGAAGAGTGACTTAACCTCTTAATGCCTCAATTTCCCCAGCTCTAAAAATAAAGATAAAAATAATACTGCCCCATAAGAGTGAGGATGAAAACATCCAGCTGGCTACTGGGGAGCATAAAGAGCTGAACGATCCCTCAATCAGGAGCTTATAGTTAATTGCATATATTGAATATGCAATAATATTCAAATAACTGTAATAAGTTGTGAAAGTGATGATGATCATCATCACCATCATCCTCACAAGTACTTACTATCCTGCCCAGCACTGTTCTAATCTGAATGAATTATTCAGTTCATATACATTAGGAGATACGTAGTAAAAACTCTTATAATAATTAGACAAAACAAGGTCATTTAGATTGGCTGACCTTTCATCTTGCTAGGGCAGGGTAATTCTCTATAGCATAGTTTTAAGTGTTTAATTAGCTTATTTTTAAATGACTGAACTTCTTTGGCTCTTATCACATCCCATGAAGGACTGTTCTACAATGTACAAGATGTACAAGAAGTTCCAGGAAATTTCTTTTTCTAAGATTTACTCTTTCTCCAATCATTTCAACAAACCCTTATATCCCATAATTTCATTATAAAGAAGTATTCTCATTGTGCAGTAATTGTGTCTAGTACTTATAGTTAGTCATCTCATTGCTTCTAAGTTGTTTTTTCCTTTAAGATGTTAAACCACATGCATTTACTCCTTTATTATTCTAAGACATTAGTCCTAAGTAGTCAAATCATAGTTATCTTAGAATCTTTTTTTGTCTTCAAATTGCCTCCCATTTATTTAAAGTTCTGTGGCAAACTCTCAAAACTTCAATATCGCTTTATTTGGTGATAATAAAAACATAAAAATAATAGGAAGTAAAAGAAGAGGAATATAAAAATAGTGATGCCTTATATCAGTTTACTACCTTATCATGTACAAAACACTTTTTACATCAATTACAGTGGAATTTCATCTTACATGGAGATTGGGTTTTCAAACCAATATGTAAGATGAAGATTGTCCACTGTGCAATTACCTTTAAAAATCTCTTAGGAAGTGCCACATTCTATATCAACATACCATTTTCCAATAAGTCCAAAGATTTCTTTTTTTTCTGCCATTGGAACAGATCGCTGTTTCTTTGGTTGAGCTCCAGATGAAGCAGTTGGCTTGCATTTAGGGACCATGTTGCATAAAAAATAAGTATCTTTAAACACTAGAATCACACTCTTGCACCATCAGGTGCTCACATTATGAGGAGCAGCCTCAGGGAGACAGAGGACCGAGCAGAAACAGCCTCCCATGTCACTCTCGCCCCTGCCATGTGCTCAGGCACTGGAGGGCTGGGTGGATGGTCCATGCTATTTCACATCTCCCTCTCCATGTTGCAGTCTCTGTTTATCTCTCTCTTTCTCTGACTTTGATTCCCTCTCTCTTTCTTTTTTGGAGATATCAGGGGATAAGCATAGAGCTGAATATGTTTTAAGTCAAAAAAGGTTCATGATATGCTTCTACTGTACCACATTTAATTATCTTGATTATCTTAACAGCCAGATGAGATATCTACGTATTATTATCTTATTTTACCAGTGAAAATACACTAAAGCTCAGAGTACGGTTGCCAGGTTTAGCAAATAAAAATACGGGATGCCCGGTTAAATGTGAGTACCAGATAAACAATGAATAATTTTGTAGGATAAGTATGTCCTGTGCAATATTTGGGTCATACTTGCTCTAAAAATATTTTCTGTTTACCAGATAAATTACAGAATCCTGTATTTTACCTGAAAACCCTAGTTCAAAGGCATTACTTGGCCTCAAGTCTTCTAAATTCTATACCCCCGCTAAGCTAATGCATATTTTGTATGCATTCATTCTCTTTGTTTACACATGAACAACTTATTTGTCTACATTGCGTTTATGTTTGAAATGACTTTCAATTTGTTCTATAAAATTACTTAATAGAAAAAGCAACACACAAATATATGTTCTTTTAAGAGAGTCCATAAATCGACTCAGATTTGAGCTGTATTAGTCCATTCTTGACAAGAAATCAAGTATCTCTTCGGTTTATACTTTTAAAGATGAAACACCCAGTGAATTCAATTTTAGGGAATGATGTGAAACCCAGGGAGGGAAAAGCTATAAATATAATTAAGACCTTTGCTGCTCAAATGGAATGGAAAATGTTTAAGCCAAAAAAAAAAAAAAAAAAGAAAAAAGGACACATTCACATGTCTAATATATTGGGCTGGCACTCATTATCACATCATTAATAGCCAGTTAGAAAGTTCTCTTGGTGTTCAGCCTTCTGAGTCCATTTCACAATAATTGGTATTGATAGCATTTTATTGCTGCTATATACTTTGCCAGCAACAAGACCAGTGGATTCGGATCGAGTCTACAAGGGATGCTTTAACAAGGCAAGCACACTGTTATTTTTACTATGCCATGTTACCTGGAAGGCAATTATGGTTCTGGACTTTAACATGGTTTTCCAAGAATAACAGTCATTTAATGTTTTGTTTGGCTAAAGCAGGATTTGTGATCAGCCACATGTAAGAAAAAAACTAAGGCGTTTCTGTGGATGGAAGGTCTTAGGTGAATCATACAAGCTTTTAAGAAGGGAGAGCATGTTCTGTTGGTTACACTAGAAATGGTAAAAGGTGAGGAAATTAGATAACAGACAAAGTTTTGAGTAGTACAGATCTTTTGATTATCTTTAAAACACCTCCAAAATGCTGTCACCTGTGGGCAAGTGTGGAAGGCTCTGACATTTGTGACATTTAAATTGGAACCCTTCTGTCATTGTATCTTAAACTGGTGGTCAGATTCCCTGCAGAGGATTAGGGAAGCATCCCAAGGGGGTCTTGTGGCCAGAATAGCTGACTTGAAAGCAGCTCTTTAATCAAGAAGCAAATGCAGAGTAGTGTAGTGTTTATGAGCTTGTGCCCTGAAGCAAGCACAGCTGAAATAATTATTAGTTCTGTTCCTTACTAACTCTGTGTCCTGGGAAAGCTTGCCTCTATTACCCTCAGTTTTCCCATCTGTAAAATGGGAAACAAATGCTATCAGGTTGTTTTGAAGGAATTAATGTAACAAAAAGAATAAAGTACATACCATATAACAACTACCTATAAATGAAGTTTTATTATTAATGATAAACTATACAGGTAAGGAGAATAAGACTTTTCTGTTTGCTTGTTTGTCAACTCTTTTATTCACCAAAATTTTTTTTTTTTTTTTTTTTTGCGGTACGCGGGCTTCTCACTGCTGTGGCCTCTCCCGCTGCGGAGCACAGGCTCCGGACGCGCAGGCTCAGCGGCCATGGCTCACAGGCCCAGCCGCTCCGCGGCATGTGGGATCCTCCCGGATCGGGGCACGAACCCGCGTCCCCTGCATCGACATGGGGACTCTCAACCACTGCACCACCAGGGAAGCCCTATTCACCAAATTTTAGTGAGTGCTGTGTGACACTGCTCTAGATGTTCCAGGCTGATGTTCTGTCCCTGGCACTTTTCCACATCCTTTCAACCCGATAAGCTACTCCCTCACCAAGAGGTAGAAGTATATATAAGGTTGCAAAGTAAGCGATAGTAGGAAATAATGTTCCTTCTGTCCCTAACTGTATACCTCATTTTATATTGTTTAATACGTACAACATCTGTGTGGGATAGCATCTTATTTCTTTGTTATAGATGAGGAAACTGAGGCACATAGAGTTCTAATAGCATATCTAAGTTAGTGGATGGCAGAGCTGGGGTTTGTGCAGAAGTCTGCATGACTGAAATGCATTCCCTTAAACACACATACAGTCAGAAGAAAATGCCTAAGGGCCTCACCATCCTGACTTGTGAAAACAAAATGGCCAAACATTTTGTCATTTCTTTAGTCCCTAAAAATGGTCTTATTTTGCATCAATCTGATAACTGAAAGCTAATTCTTATATCTAAGTGCCATTATCAATTCCTTAGTTCTCTGCCATGAATATGCATTCATTAACATTTATGTAACTAGTCCCTCTTATTGCTGATGTGATCAGAATCAAAGGGTTAATGAACTAAATCGCCCTTGCTAAAATAATCTCTGCAAAGACCACATGTGGTTAATTCTAATGAGCTATGTTCTTTCAGAGGAGTGTGAAGGAAACAAAGAAACAGAGTTCTCGAAGTCAAATTAAAAATCAGTATTAGGAAAGCCAATCCGGGGCCATCACACTACATTTTAATCCTCCATTATTTTTTCACCAAAGATAGCAATTTATCAATGGAGAGTCATTCTTAAACATCTGCAGAGCAATTAGATTTAAACTTTCCTAAAGGGAAACTGTGTTACCAAAGGACTAGCAATTTCTGTAATCTTCAAAATGTAACTTTAAATCAATTATAAAAGTCAAAAATTTTGTCTGCCCACCTGTTTCTGAAGATTTCAAATATAAGGTATTCATTTCCCCACTTGTTAACATGGGAATTTCTCAATATCTTTTGTTTTGAAATACTAAAATATTTTATGAACTACTTTTCATAATTATAATCCTATACTTTGTAGCCTAATGGGGAAATACAACATGCAGTGCTCAACCGTGAAAAGAAACACATGAGATTCCAAGTGAAAAAAAAAAATCTTTCAGCTCAGGAGTGTTCATGTCAATCACAGCCTGAATCTTCTGATCAGTCCTTCTGTGTTGGGGGCGGCATTTGTAAAAACATTGGACATACTTAGACGAATGCCTCATTAATATACTTCTTTAAATGTTATTTAGAGAAATAAAAAGTAAAGAAGAAATGAGAGATCTGCATGTTCACATTATACCTATTGAGGCTTATTATCAATAGAGTAGCTAACGAATGTTTTTCCCTATGCCCCTGTACCTGAAACAAAATATCATTTACACAGGCAACAAAATATAAGCAAGAAAGGAAAGCCATTCAATTGCCACAGTAGGGATGAGGTCATCACCAAGAGGACATTGTGTCAATCAAGAAATTCTCACCTTATAACAGGATCCCAGGTGGTCAGAATTCAACCCTCACCTCTTTCTCCTGCACCCCGTTCCCTTCAAGGAGCAGCCTTATCCATTCTCTGTCCTGTCAACTATTCTTCCAAGGGCCTCTCTTTCCATCCTCTTGGATATCCATTTACCACCCTAATCAACATTTTATGACCTCATACCGTTTTTTTCCTTTTAAAATCCTCCAGCTTCCTCTGTTTTCACTGCGTCTAGTCCACACCCCCTAATCTGCTCAAAATGCTCTAGAATCTTCAGCAAGCATATACATTTTTTTTTTCTCACTGTCTGGTATGTGCTGGAGAGGCCACAGAACATTCGAACAGCCTTTTAAAAGCAGTTGGTAGCCCTGAGGAAGGGGGATACTGGCATGAGATTCAGCACCTAAAGACATTTGAACATGACATGTCCTTTGTACAAGAGAGAGGGGTCCTTATTGTGTAGTACCAGATGCGTTTCAAGTCAGAATATTGTATATGACAGCCACATATAGGTGTGGTACCATAAGCGAGTCCATTCTCTTTTCTTGTGCCTCAGTGTTTTTGGCAATGGAATAAGAATGAAGGTCTAGGCTTTCTGAAGCAGGAAAAGGACAGGCAGTAAAAAGGTGAAGAAAGAGAGAGGGTACAGTTAATTCTTTCTGCTAAAAGCAGGACATGCCATATTACCAGAGTCAAATGTATGAAGAGGCTCAGTAACTATTTTAAACTTTGGTTTGGGCCAACAGTTTGAGTCATGTTTCCTTTTCTAGGTTAACTTTGGATTTTTTACTCAATTTCTCTTTTCTAGTGGGCACTGATATGCTGTTATCAACACCAAGGACTTAAATCTTACCTAGTTTCAAATTGAGAGGATGATGATTGAACCACTCTCTGGTAGCAAAGGAAATGTTTTGAGAGCCAGCTAACATTCTGAAGTTGACTTAACAGGCAAACCAACCCAAATGGAACGCACAGAGGCTGACCATGATGACTGACAGCTAGAGGGAGGAGAGGAGAGGGGGGTGAAGGAAAGAACAAAACAGCAGATTGAAGAAAGAAAATGAAATAAAATATGTTACCATAAAAATGTTAAAATATTTTAAAAATCCACTTAGGAGTAAAAACATGAAACAGCTCTCATCCATCAGAAACGCAGCTGGTAGCATCTCTCACTTCAGGGCTTAGCCAGTGGGCATCACTATGTGGAATTAGTTTAGAATTCTGTTGATTGCTTAACATTGACCAATAGCTTCTGGGAAGGCTTAGAATATTTCAGGAATCTTCCAAGGAGGCAGCATTTAGTAATATTTTAATCTACCTGAACGTAAAGAAAACCAACAGAGACTGAGCTGAATTGTGGAGATTAGTAAATTATACATTAAAATTAATATCGAGTGATAGCAGCATAGCTTCAAAGAATACACCATTTTGAATTGAGGAAAAAGTTAACTTGATCAGTGTCTGGAAGGGCATATTATCTAACAGCATGTTATCATTTGGTTCAGTTTCACTTGCAAACAGAGAAATATCTCCCTTCCTCCCTGTGAAGAGCTGCTGCAGAAAGAAGAATTTTCAAGTTGGTCTTAATAAGGATCACCAGCATACAATTTGCTATTCCTAACCAGTAGTTTCCAGCAATGTTATAACATGCTATGTATTATTGTACCGCAGGAAGAGGAATGTTTTCCTGGGGTACAATACAAAGTATTTCTAACTGAAGGATGATCACACAGAGAAACTTTGTTCTTTTCTGTATTGGAGTGCAGTGCACCAGTACTTGAATTTTCAGAGTGATCTGGAGAAGATAAGAGCTTTCCAAATAAAAGTAAATGTATGGGATTTAAAAAAAAATTTTTTTTCTTCCTTATAAAAAAGACAAATGGGTGATATGAGCTCATATTGAGGCAGAATTTCATAGCTACAAATTAACGTCTTGGGTTTTCACTGACTTTTGTTTGGCCAAGTGGCCCTCAGACTACCCCGGATTGTGGGCATCTTCCATGAAGTCAAAAGATTTGTAGGTCACATTTATCACTTTCTCTCAAAAAAATTTCAGTAAATACTAGAATATACAAATATTTGTATACTTAAAAATATACAAATATATACACTTAAATAGTGAAGTAATTTTGAAGAATAGTGTGCCTCAATGTATCATCAATGGATTTATAAATAATATGTCAGAAATAGAAATTTAGACAATTACACCCTAAGTTGTCCATATAGACAACGGCTTTAAATTGTAACAATGCCATTCTGAATGGACCTGCAGAAATCCTTGGTTTTGTGGCTGAGTTGTGCATTGGCTGTGCTTTGATAGTAACTGATATCAGGGTTTGAGGTATGAATTATGTTGAATGATTTTATAATCCAGTGAAAAAAACCCAGAGTCTGGAGTTAGAAGCTCCATGTCCAAGACCTGGAAACACCAATAATAGGATGTATGGTTCTGAGCAAGCCTCTTAACAGTACTGAGTCTCAGTTTTCTTATCAATAACTGGGAATATTTAATAGGTTAATGCAAAGATCAAAAAAAACATATATTAAAAGTATGTATATAACACACTGAGAAAATAACTATTTTAATTGCTAACAATAAGGAATAACTTATTTTATTTAAGGAAAGTGGTAAAAAGAATATCTCCACCTCCTACTCCATTGCAAAAATGCTTAGTATTAATGTCAACATCTTTGCAAAGAGAAGAAAGAATCTAAGGAAAATTTTGAGAATTTTTTGCTGACTATAAACATTATTTTCTTTATGGAGATATTAAATTAAGATAGTAAAATACGTAAAATTTATTTTCTTTTTCCCCAAAAAAGAGAAAAGAAAATATTGTAGTAAAACATGTAAACATCTTTCCCTCAAAAGCATCCTAAGGTGTGAATGAAGTAGCATAGTCAAATACATTAACAATTGTTCCGAAAATAACAATGCAACTTAAGCATAGAGATTCTCAGAGTTTGAGAGCAGCTTGGGTCACTCTGATGATTTGAGGCTTCCAGATATATTAAGAGAATATGGGTGTCATAACAGGGTTACAGAAATTGTAGTATATTTTAGCTCTTTATGTAATAGCCAAGTAATACTTTTAAGAACCACAAAAAATACAATGACTATGTGTTTACATCTCTTCAGCACCCTCGATGACCAAGAGCTACGGCATAAATGATTTTTCTGCCCTCTTTCCTACTGTCTCCCCATCCTGTAGTAACCCGGAATTAAGCACATTATTTTCACGAGGTAGCAGCTGTTTTTGAGTATGGAATATGTACTGGGCAGCTGCAAATCTGCTCCTTAGAATGGATAACAGTGTTGCTGCAGACAGTCTTATCCAGCAAGAACGATCTGGGTTCAGTAGAAAAATTCAGTATATGTGAGTAGCATCCTAGACGTGCCTCTATTTTTATCAGCCTCTGCAAGGATGAATACATTTCTTTTATTTCAGAGAGTGTGCATTGAGTCACTTCCCTCATACATGTTTTAAAGCAAAGAATAAACAAAGGCAGCCTGTACATTTGCCTTCCATATATATACAGATGAAACAACTTCCACATGGGCTTTTAATTATGTTACCCCAAACTAATATTCTTTGAAAAAGCAATTTTCTCTCCATGGAGTTACCCCTGTAAATTGGCACATGACGGGAACAAGGACTCTTTAAACACTAATATTCACATCCATTCTAACCAACCACAATGCCAGGAAACGCTCTGAATCTTTCAACGGACCTCCCACATTCTCAATAGGATGTTTTCTGTGCATGGTGATCCACAAATATTATCATTCCATGACAATGCAGTTTCATCAAGGTACGTCTCAATCCATGGGATACGAGTCCCACACAACAGACGGAGAATTTGGCGCGCCCGGCGCACGCTGCGTGTGTTACTTACTGGTTATATTGCAGTGGTCACACTGAGTCCCGTATGGCGCCGTATTAACGAATGGCATGCAAGCACCTTCTGTTGAAACATCTGCGACAGGGAAATTTCAGGCATTTTTCCAAATAATTTTTGTGCTCTGGACCAAATTTCCATTAGGACTATAAAACCTGGCAAGCAGTCCTGTTGTGTATGATTTTTTAATAAACTGGGACATGCCTTTGTTAAAGGAGTGAGGCTCTTCAGAGACTCCTTTCTATTATAAAAAGTTCAGAAAAACATATGACAGATCACAAAACAACATCTCTTAACTTTTTTTTTTTTTTTTTTTTTAAGTGCAAGGTTCCGGGCTTTCATCGACATATAAATAAATTCACAGCTTTGGATGCAAAAGCAAAAATGCTGATTTTCACATCTTGGAGTAGATGATTCCAGTGGTGGTTTTCCTTAAACACATGTTTGTTAAGAACGTGTACGATCAACAGAGATTTTTTTATGTATTTAATTTTTGATGCTTGCTGCCAAAAAAATATCCATGCTAGAGTTTTTACTTGTTTTAGAAGACCTCATGTTTCACAATTGGGAAAAAAGTGAAGAATTTGGGCACATGCTAACTTGTACTCATAAACAATGCGAACTTAACAACTAGCATTGTTCATTTTTTTTCACTACTTCAAATATGAGTGTTTCCATTTCTTTGCTCATTGCCAGTAACCACCCTACTAGAGTAATGGAGACTAGAAAACCTCCCTTTCGTAATTCTTTAATTCCCAATGCCTTGCCACAAACACTAATGCAAAACAAACATGCTTGGCAGTAAATATGTGCATTATCATTATGTAAATAGGCATGTTATCATTATACTTCAGTGAGGCTGTTCTTTGTAAAGACTTTTTTTCTTTCTAAATATATCATCCAGTTTAAGTTATAATGCATATTATACCACTGGGGTTATCAAGGAGAATTTGTAGAGTGTATATAATATAACAAAACGTTTACCACCTATGCATATTATGTGTGATACAAAGACTACTAAACAAACAGACTAATGCAGCTGCACCTCGTGCAATTCCACCCAGCAGTGCACAGAACCTTTGAGATTAATATCCATCTTGCTGTTCAAATTGAGTACCACATTATGACATTTTATACTGACAACATTATAAGCTGAGATGATATATTTTAAACTCAATGAGATGAATGATCTAGTACTAGCAGAAAATAGTCTGCATATCTGAACCTTATATGAACTAGGAACGACTCGTGTCACAGTCTGTTTGAAAATGTTACAATGTTTGCATAAATCCATTGTTTATACATAAGCACCAGGGAACTGGAATCCTGAGGCAGGCAGTAATCTGTAAAGTTCTTCTGGCGCTCGATAAGCATGCAACATGCATCTCACATTCTCCTTGGTGAATTGCAAATGTTTATGTAAGAAAGTGCATATAGCTGCATATTATATGAAAAGATCAAGGCAGATTTCTTCATTGGTGTTTGGAAAGGAGCATAGAGAGAATGGGCATAAGAAAAGGAAGGGCCTAGTACATATCTAATTTACTTAAGCCCCTAAGGACAAGCAAAACTCAGCTGAAGAAGTAGATTTTTAGTCCCATTATTTGTCTTCACATTCCGTAGCTGTCAACATTATTGGACCTATCAACCATTTATTTTATTTTACCTATGAAGATACAGCAGTGCAAATAATTAAAACAAGGAAGATGGTCTTCCTTTGCTTCCATTATTTTCTCTTTTCTGGAGCAAGTAAGCTGTTAACTCTGAAACAGGAAGACAATTATAATAGTTATTCTTTGTTTAATATAATGTTGTTAAAGCTTTTTTTTCTTTTTTTAAAGTCTCCTAAAGGAATATGCCTTTTGACACAGAGTTAAAATGATAAGAGCTCAAACAGCTTGAAGATTTGATTTCTGTAAATTTAAAACTCATTAGCATTAGAATCTGATTTACAGGGCTTCAGAATAAATAAATTAGGTGATGTTTTTCATTTGCTCACCTCACCCTGTACTAAACACTTGTTCTGTGTAAAGCCTTTTTCCTTTTTAAATGCGTCACCCAATCTTATTGATCATGCACAGTATACCATTAGGGCTGGAGACAACACTAGGATGGATTTGAAGAGTTTCAAATATTCACCACATGCATCAGACTTTCTGCTTTGATCCAAGAAAAGACCCTTTCTATTCTATCATAAGGTTAAAAGGTGGGTAGGATTTGAGAAGTGGGGCCCAGGAGCAGATATGGCATAGGCACTAACATGATGTGCCAGACAGTGTTTGCTGTCTTCATTGGGAGAGGACAAGTCTCCTTCCTCACTCCAGGCTTTTGTGCTTGTTCTCTCCCCTTCCTTCCCCCCTCCACCCTAAATCTTCCCTCTCCCACTTTATCTGGCTCATTTCAAGTTGTGTTAGTCCTCCAGGGCTGCCATACCAAAATACCACACACTGGGGAGCTTAAACAACAGAAATTTATTTTCTCACAGTTCTGGAGGCTGGAAGTCTAAGATCAAGGTGCCATCAGGGTTAGTTTCTGTCGAGGCCCCTCTTCCTGGGTTATAGACGACAACCTCCTTGCTGGCTTTCCTCTGTGCACATGTGGAGAAAGAGATCTCTCTAGTGTTGCTTCCCTGTCTTACTAGAACACCAGTCCTATCAGATCAGGGCTTTACCTTAGGACCATTTTAACCCCAGACCTCCCTGAAGACCCTATGTACAAATACAGTCACATTGAGGGTTAGGGCTTCAACACACAAATTTGGAAGAGACACAATTCAGTCCATAGCACTAGTCATCATTCAGGTCACAGCTAAGATCAGCTTTCCTCCCAGAGATCTCCCCAGCTTTAAACTCAGGGTCAAGTGGCAGTTTCAAATTAAGCCAGAGGTTCAGTACTATTTTGCGTGTCACAGTAGCAAGCCTGATGTTCCTTCTACCCTATGACAATTGGACAGTTAAGGAGCTATGATATGTGTCTTTGAGAGTGTCACGGAAAAGATGCTCCATGAGTCAGAATCGTGTGGATCAAGGTCCCTGACCAGGGTGTGAGGAACAGATGAGAGAACCCCTCTTTGAAAGTGGACCCACTTTTTGCATTTGTGAAAGTAAAAACTGAGGATTGGAAGACTTAAAATTAGGGAATGATAATCCACAAAAATGGGGTTTCAAGTGTTGACAAAAATGTTGCTTGGCGTCTGATGCTTATAGCCTGATTGGGTTGATGGAGAAAGACTTAGCATTCTTAAGGGTTAATGTGCCTCTGACTGGGAGCAGATTGAAGACAGTGTCTTATCCACAGTTTATTCAAGATTCAAAAAGTCAGTCACATGTTGTTTTACCTCTTCCTTGGGTTCATAAACTTGAATGTGTAATTATGTAGCCATCACCATTAGTTTCATTTTCAGGAATCCTTTCAGGCTTTTGCAAGCTTCCTGGGGAGGGTGGTAATCATTCATGTTTATGGGCTTCTCCATAGGGCCTCTCTGAGGAGCCATTGCTGTCTCTTCCCCAGATCATGATTGAGATTGTATCAGTGTCCAACAAGCCTTGGTGACTTAATAGAGCTTTGTCTCAATCAATTAAATTACATAGATAGCTGAGAAGATCTCTGTCAGTGAAAACAGGCAGAGCAGTGGTTTTCTCCTCTAGGGGGCATTCGGCAATGTCTGGAGAATTCTTTAGTTGATACTCATTTTGGGAAGGGGACAGGGAGAGTGACACTGATATCTAGTAGGTAGAGGTCAGGGATACTGCTAAACATTCTACAGTGCACAGGACAGGTGCCCACAATAAAGGCTTATCTGGCCCCAGATGTCAATAGTTCCAAGTTTAGAAACCCTGATGTAGAGGTTAATAAAAAGGGGCTCTGTATTAAAATAGTTACATGAATAGTTTTCCTAACCAACGTTAAGTTCACTCACCTGTAAAATAAAGATAAAAATATGCATTTCTTAGTTCTAAGGATTAACTGAGATAATATATTCAAATATTTATTTTTAGTTTAGCATAAACCAGGTGGTGGACAAACTCTAAAGTGCTTGGTGCGGTGACATACACTCAGAAAGCAACAAAGAAATGTCAGAACTATTGTGATATATTTCTAAATAAGTAAACAAGCAGTTGCAAACAGATAGCATTGACTAGATTATGGGAGGTGTGTGTTGGGGTTGGTGGATGAGTAGGTGTGTTAGAATGGGAAATTATCTGATTGCCCCATTGTTCTGAAAATGAAACTGTCGGATGATAAGTGAAAAAAGGGAACTCGATTCACCAGCCAAATCTCAGTCATATCTCTTGAGAGATCAGTGAGCCCTGGGGACAAGGAAGCAGCACTGTGAGAGCACTAGAAGGCTCAGGGGACACAAAAAGAAAGGGACAGAAAAATAAATAAATAAATAAATAAAAAAGAAAGGGCCAGGGCTTGAGGAATCAGAGTGAAAGTGAGAGTCCCAGAAAGTACTGGGAAAAATTAGACATGTGGGAGTATGGGAGGAGGCTGGGTTGGAATTCTCAAACCAGTTTTATCTATGGCTACAACCTTGATGTCAGAAGGATCTAATCTTTCCAATTGAAATAGAACTCATTTTCCTTCTATGAAAACACTTGGGACACAGTAGGTCTTCAACCAAGGCTCTACTATAGTTACACCAATCTCTCCAGGAGTTTTTCTTCACATCAGGAAACTGTCCTGCACCCCTTCCACCTTTTGGATTACCTCTGTGAGGTAGCATCCCACCTCCTGGGTTTGTGTGAAAGAGAAAATGATGGTTGCCACAAGGGATATTAGCTTGGTGTGGGACATTGGTCTATTGGTGTCTGCAGTTATATCCAACATGAATTGAAAGTTAGAGGGAATTTTAATTGTTTTTAAAATAGCAAATATAAAAACATCTGAAATTCCTAAAAAACCACTGGCTAATTGAGCATAGTAATGAGATTACTGAAAAGCTGGAAAGTTCTTGCTGTTAATTTCCTAATCAGTACAATCATAAAATGACTAGCTTTTTAGGAGACATATCCATTTACAAAAATTCTACGTTAAGAAAGAAATTATCTTCTCAGAGGGTTGTTTTCTTTTTTTGTGAACTGAAATGTATTTCTGACCCCCTTTCACTGACGAGCTCTCCCAGAAGTGGGGGCCTTGAAGGGAAGCAGAGCTCAATTCCAAATCCACAATGGTCACCCGGCGCCTGCATTTCCCCTAACTCCTTTCAAGTTGAACACAGTTTTCAAGAAAGGAGAAAAAAATACAAATGCTGGAGAAGCCTTTTATAAACAAGCCATTTAAACTTCAGAGACAATTAGCCCCCTGCCCATTTTTAACCTCTGGGTTTCATAGCCACGGCTCTCCTGATAATTTACTTTTGAAATTCTCAGGCCTGTTCTGCTGGCCCGGCCAAGCCCTGCCTTCACATGTGTCGGCTGCGTGGAGATGTCGAGCTGCCATGGTCAGTCTGACGAAGTATACATAAGCTTTTGGCACCATGTCTCTGCAATATCGCGGACGGTCAAGGAGGCGCCTGTTATAAAAATACACAGTGAAACACAAGTGAAGGACTGCTCTTTCTCAAAGACAAGCGTAATGCATTCCTTCTGTTTAGGCTCATTTTCCAGCCTTTCACATTCTTTGTGAACAAGAGTTATAAAACAACCCTGATGCAGGCCAATTATTTTTACTTTGAAGACCATTAATCAAGATTGACTAAGAAAATGAAGACAGCTAAGCAAAATTTCATATGTGACTAGAGTGAGATTAAAATAAAACCAGATGGGATGGACAGAGACACTAAGCATGTTTTTTTCTAATTTTTGGACTCATGTAATAAATGTCTTTTACAAATTACAGCACTCATTTTCTTACAGTAAATCAAATCAGGCCATAATGTACAAGTGGTCTCATTGCTGAAATGTCAAAAATAGAACATGCCTTGTTCTTGCAGAGTAATTCCTCAAATGTAAACCAGCAGTGAGGGCTAACAGTCTATCAGCCATCTACCTGGGTGCAATCAGACGGTACCTGATGGATGTTATCCTCATGGCCTCAGAGCAAACCACACAGTGAATTCACAGGAACCTCACCGTGAAATGATGAACGTTTTAAATCAGAGTCATCAAGGAGTCCAGGGCCGTATTTGTTAAGAAAAGGCAGGTTCAAGATCTTTTAAATATCCAGAATCTCTGTCATGAAAATGACTAGGAAAGCCACAAACTACCCATTCAGAGACTTTAAAGTGATTTTCTCTCGATCTTCAGGATCTGCCACTGCTAGTAGATTGATTATTTTAGTCACATGAACACACGTTTTGAAATACACATTTTGTGAACAGAATAGTAAAATGTGTGTGTTTAAAAAATAAAATGGAATCCTTCCCCTGAAATTTTCGGTGCCTTTTTCCCCCTAATTTTGCATGGATCACACGGTTCTATTTCCCTTACTTCATACGGCAGCAGTATCTTCCCCCAGTGAGGAAATGACTGAAAATAACCAGCTGTTTCAGGATCTTTATCAAAACACACATAATCCTAAAGAATTCTTCCCACTTAGCATTGTCAGGTTAAAAAGTCTGCCTAGAAAATGAGACTAAACTTTCTTTTCTCAGCACTCAATGAACCATTTCCACAATATATTTAGAGAGGACACATGCATTTCTTAAAGCAGATTCAAAATAATCTGTTAAAAAAATGAAGTAAATTTCAACTAGGGTAAGTTTTCTCAACTCCTCGATGCTTCCTTTCCGAGATGAAGAAAGCAATTTTGAATTTTAAAAAGGACATTAAAAAAATATATTTTCCTGACAAAAACGAAATAGAAAATACACAAAATACATGCAAGAATCAAATACAAAAAATATCTACCCATGAGAATGCAGAGGGTGACCTACCATTCCCCCTTTACAAATTTCTAAACAAATCTGGAAACATTTGTCCAAAATTCCTCAGAAAACAATACAACTCCCTAGATATTTATGATGATGGGATCCTCAAAAGTCACATTAACACTGTGTTTTTCTAAGTGGGCTCACCATTTAATTGCTTCCTATTTAAAGCCTGCTGGTGAATACTTTTGTAAACAAAGTTTCTTATTGATAAATGGAGCTAACATCGAGGAATTAAATTGGCACAAATAAACTTCTAAAAGTTATTTATTTTTAAAGTTCAAATTCTTGTGTGGATTTCTTTATCAGTGACTCTAGCAGCCAGACTAACTCTCCGTAATATGCTTATTTGTAAATCTAGGAATAAAGGACTCCACACATTGATATGTCCCTAACTCATGCAGAGTATTATCAGGAAAATTTTCTGCCTTGATCTTTTTCTTTTTTTGTCAAAAAGAGCTACTTTTCTCAATGTCTAAATGTCTGTCAATTACAACTTCATTCTCCAAACCTAAACCTTAGCATACCCCAATTTTAACAACTTGGAGTTCTTGTTAATGTCACTAACCCCCATGCTGCCTTGCCTCACTAGTCCCCTCCAGTCACCAAGTGCTATCTCCAAAGTCAGCCCACACAGACAAGGCTTCCCAAAGTCTAATAAAGAACAGCTGGCCATCTGGGGGAAATATGTCAAAGGGGTGGCGGTGTTATTAAGTCATCAGCTTTCTATGCAAAGAGGAGCAAGTGTGCCTAAAACCTAAGAAATGGAGCAGAATAGATGAACCAATAGATCCAAGAGGATCCTTTCATTCTTCCCCACTTTAGTTTAAGCAGTTTAGCTATCCCTAGTTCCATCATTCATCCTGAAGTCAAAAATCTAGAGATTATTCTAGATTCTGCTCTTTCCTTATCCACATCCAATCCATCAGTAAATGCTACCAACTTTGCCCTCAAAACACATCCCAATTCTCAATATTTCTTACTACTCACTGTTGAACTCTTAGCCAAGTCCCCCCATCATAATCTCTTACCTGGACTATAGCAATAAACTCCTCCATGATCTTCCTGCCTCTCTTCTTGCCCTTATGATTAATTGTCAAGAGAGTAGACAGAGTGATCTTTTCAAAATGGAAATTAGGTCTCATCTCACATTCATCTTAAAAACTTTCCAATTGTTTCTTTTCCCAAATATGCACCCTAATTCATAGCAGTGGCGACACCCTAACTTATTACAGTGACCTAAATAACCTTATCTCATAGGTCTCTACTTACCTTTCTTCCACTTCTACTGTGGCTTACCACATTCAAGCCTAACTGCCTCTTTCTTGTTCCTGGAACAAGCCAAGTTCATTTCTATCCTGGGGCCATTGCACTAGTTATGTCCTATATGCAGAACACTAAAAAAATATATTTTGCCAATATTTTGTATGGCTGTCTGCTTCCTGTCATTTAAATCTCTGTTTAAATGTCACTTCCTCAGAAGGGCCACTTTAACACTCTGCCTAAATTTCCCCCAGTCATTATCTGTCACATCACCTTATTGTGATTATCTGCCCTTTTTCTTGTGGATGTGTTCATTTATTTGGTCACTGTCTATCAACACAAGGATATGAGCCCCATTATGGCTGAGGCCTTGTCTCTCTCAGTTACTGCTGTATTTCAAACAGCATTAGATCTGTGACTGGTCTTTAACAGGAATAAGTTTGTTGAATAAATGAAAGAATGAAAAATGGAAAGAAAAAAGAGATATTAAGTCAGAGCACAAACACAAAAAAATAGAAGTGAACAGGTTGAACATGAGGTATACACAGCTTAAGTTTCCTTCAGAAATGAAACCCACAAATGTAGGGCCTCCTCAGCACCCTCTCCTTTACATGGAGAGTTTGTTTTTAAAGAGGCAAAGTTACACTAAACATAGTAACTCCATGGGAATGACTTTTTAAATCCTTCCCTTCTTGACTGAAAGTTTCTAGCTCTATCCACATCACCTTTTCCCTCAGTTCTCTATGCTTCCCTGGCTAGACCACCTTGTTCTGATCTTCCCTATTCCCAGTCCATTCAGTGCACTGGTGCCAAATCAATCTAACTAAAAACAGTTCGCATGATGTCACCTCTCAGTTTAAAACACTCTTCAAGTGGTTCCCATTATCTAAGGGTAAAGGTCAAACATTTTAGTTTAGCACATAAGACCATCGAACTCTACCCAGACATCCTTCTCAATAGAATATATCCTCTAGTCCAGCCATAGTCCTTAGCCCCTTGAACTCACCTTGATCCTAACATTGCTCATATAACTCCTGCTGATTAAATTTTTTTCTTTCTCTTCCACTCAGCGTTTAACAAGTGATCATGATCCAAACAGAATCCCAAAGGATCTTTTTTACATCCTAATATGCTTATTATTATTTACTATATATTTACTATATCTTTGGCCATTATCACACATTACTTTCAAATGATCGTTATTTTTCTCATTTACACAAGTCTTGGTTTTCTTGAAGGTTGAAAATATGTTTTTCTTTACTTTCTTCCTGAACGTGAATTCAGCTTTGACAGTGAATATGTTATTGGAAATCTTAGAGACAAAGTTTCCTCATCTGGAAAAGGGCAATAATAATAAGAGCCTTGTAGATTTTCTAGAAAAATTAAATGAGATAGTGCATTTAACAAGTTTAGCACAGTGTCTGGCATATATAAAGTGTTACTCTTTTAGCCCATCACAAAGAGGCAGGTTAACAAACATTAATTAGCCAAATGATTTTTAGAAACCACATAAAACACAGCTGATCATGACATAGATTTATTTATACTGCAAGTGTACCTCTCCAAAACTTACATCTAGTAAACACCTATAAGTTAACCTTTTTTAAGAGGATATGACATCTGATTTCTAATAGCACCACTGTATTTAGTAACCTAACCCAATGCTTCTTAACCTACTTTAGAACTGAAACCCGACTGAAAATCTGATTAAAGCTCTTGACTCCCTCTCTAGAAAAATACATGTACATACAAAATTTGGTATAAAATTTCAGAGAAATTCATGGCCCCTTACAGACCATGAATGAACTTCTGGGAATCTATTGGACCCTAAGTAAGTTGTGAAATCCAATGTCAAGACTGATCATTCTTCCCATTCCTTGCTGTTGAAAATGCTGTGTTGAAAACCAAACACCAATCTATAACAGAATCATAAACTCAATTTTTTTAAAAAATAAAGACAAAATTAAATGAGCTAAAAGAAAACCAAAATAGGGACTTCCCTGGTGGCACAGTGGTTAAGAATCCGCCTGCTAATGCAGGGGACACGGTTTCGAGTCCTGGTCTGGGAAGATCCTACATGCTGCGGAGCAACTAAGCCTGTGCACCACAACTACTGAGCCTGTGAGCCACAACTACTGAAGCCTGAGTGCCTAGAGCCCCTGGACCACAACGAAGAGCAGCCCCCACTCACCGCAACTAGAGAAAGCCTGCGCGCAGCAACAAAGACCCAACATAGCCAAAAATAAATAAAAAAATTTATATATAAAAAAAAAGAAAACCAAAATAGAAGAAATAATAAATATGTTTTTAATAGGTGTTGGGACTAGGCGAAATGGGTGAAGGGAATCAAGAGGTATGAATTTCTAGGGGCTTCCCTGGTGGTGCAGTGGTTGAGAATCCGCTTGCCAATGCAAGGGACACGGGTTCGTACCCTGGTCCGGGAAGATCCCACATGCCGCGGAGAGGCTGGGCCCGTGAGCCATGGCCGCTGGGCCTGCGCGTCCGGAGCGAGAGGCCACAACAGTGAGAGGCCCGCGTACCACAAAAAAAAAAAAAAAAAAAAAAAGAGGTATAAATTTCCAGATATATAATAAATAAGTCACAAGGATGTAATTAATGTACAGGATGGTGGCTATAGTCAATAATATTGTACTGCATATTTGAAAACTGCTAAGAGGGTAAATCTTAAAAGTTCTCATCACATACACAAAAAAATTATAACTGTGTGGTGACAGATGGTAACTAGACTTATTGTGCTGATTATTTTGGCAATGTATACGAATGTCAAACCATTATGTTTTACACCTGAAACTAATATAATTGTGTATGTCAATTATACTGCAATACAAAAATCAGCTTGAACTTTAAAAATAAATAAATAAATAAATATGTTTCTCTTAAGACTTTTTGCAACAAGTGCAGTATGATGCTTTTATATTGGGTTTCAAAAAACATGGACCACTCACTTTAAGCTGCTTCTTTTTTACGTATGAAATAGAAAGTTATGAAATCAAAGGAGAGTCCAAGTTTAACTTCAAATTTGAGATTCAGTTCTCATCAGCTTCCTTCCTTCCTTCCTTCTTTGAAGTAATTTAATGCTTTCTACTCTAACAGATCTTATAGTCTTGTGAAAAACGTAACATTATTAAATGCTCATATGAATATATATATGCAGTCACAATATAATATGTGCCAAGAAAGACAATCACTGGAAGCTATAACAGTATATAACTGGAGGAGATGACCTAATTTAGGGATCAGAGAAACTATCTTGGAGAAAGACACATTTTAATTGAGATTTGAAGGCTGAGTAGGATTTAATTAGGTGAAATGTGCAGGGTGGGCAATCGCATTATGTAATAGGAGAATCACCAAGTCAGGGAGGAACATTTTAGGAACTCAGAGAATACCAGTGTCTCTGGAAGGTGGGAGAATTATGGAAAACATTGTAAGCCATGTATTTCTATTAGGGATACTCAATTTCAAGTAATAGAAGATCCTACTAACAGGGGTTGAAAAAATGTGGGTTCAATAACAAAAATTTTAAAAGTAGGCAATTACCAGCATTGGTTTACCCTTCCACTGATGTCACTGAAGACCCAGAGTTATTGTTTTTCCTCCATCCACAATTAGTGTGTTGTCCTTCATCCTCACACTTGCCATCTCATGGTCATAAGACGGCTGCTGAGGCCCCAGGTATCACAACCATATTCAAAGCAGGAGGAAGTGAAGAAAAGGTGGCAGCACCAGCTACATCTTTCTGAAAAAGCAAAAGCAAGTCTTCTCAGTCCCCAGCAGATTTCCAGTTATACCTCACTGGTTAGAAATCTGTCACATGCCTACCTCTAACTGTAAGTGCAAGGAAGTCTGGAGAAGTGAGTATTTAGATTTTCCAGCTTTCTGGAGGGGATGGGTCAGGGAAAACTGAGATGGGGACTGATGTAGGGGTGCAAACAATTATGCCTGCCACTCATGTAAAGGGTTTTATTCTTTATCTTAAAAAACAAAATGAGGGAAGCCAGTAAATGTTCTAATTTAAAAATGCATCATCATTTTAAAACATGTCTCTCAGCTGTCAGGGGGAAAATTGATTGGAGGGGACAAGATATGATCTGAAGTGATGTTAGAAAGATATTGATCAAGGTGAGAGAGGGTTGAGCTCTGAACTGAGGTGGCGGGGGCAGGGAGAAGAGGGACTCAGGACATAGTCAGGAGGTTTAGGATGGCCTGGATTATTCATAGGAGTTTTGTGTTGCTAATGCAATCATATGTGTGAATTCACTGTGCAACTATAAAGTTTTATACCAAATTGACTCATTTTAAAGTCAGAATTTTACTAACTTATTAAGATACATGTTGTCCTTGAACTTAAAACTCCTCTCCATTAGTGAAACTCTTGGGAGATATAAAAGCTGGTTGATTCATTTGGCATGTTAAACTTACATTCTGATCTTTCCTTACAGAAGTCAAAACTGTACTTCTATTTAGTGATGTAGAAAAGACAGAAAACATCCCTAGGCCACTGTATTTGCTCCCTCCAGCTTAATAAATTAATTGTGCTTTTGTATTCATACCAGGGAAAATCTAGATACAGTAAATAGAGGATATCCTTAAAGGCATGAGGAAAAACTTCAGTCTCCCTTAAGTAAGGCAAATCATTCAAGAGAAAAAAAAAATGTTGGGGGCAGAGAGGCAGGGAATTAAACGCACATACTAATATAAATCTCATAGAAAAATATTAGAATTTCTCAGCTTTTCTATAACTGCTATTAGAATTCATTCCTGGGCTGCGATTTTTTATTTCAACTTCCACATTAACAGTCCAAATAAACCCCTGATTAAAGAAAAAGGATTACAGTGAAAGGCTTGAAATAAGCTTAATTGTAGAGGTGTGATTAGTGCCAAATTGATAGACTCCCAGGTAATGATTTTTTAAATTTTATAGGAAATCTTTAACAAGATGATGGCCTGACTATAAAATGTCTCTGTATAAGAAAATAGTCTTTGAAAGCAGCATTGGGCCCTGTTGCACTAATATATCCATGAATGGCAACATTTCTTTTACAGTTTTGATGAATGCTAAAGTAGAAACTTTATTATAATGATTTTGGACCCAGAACTGTGAAAATAGTGGGCAGAATATGAACACTTTACCAGATCAATCAATTTTCATTTAAAATTCTACTTATTGTGTATGGTATCAAACTATGAAAATGTAACATTTCATACCAGTGATTTGTTTTACCAAAATTGCAGTACTTATTTGGGTTTTGAAGTAGCTAGAATCAGTGTTAGAGAAGGCATGGTATAACCAAAAAAAACAAAAGAAGGAAAAGGTTTAAATACCTGTGTTCCAGTATCTTCTATCTATTCATTCAAACTGCAAACATTTACACATGGACTAAAGAGTGCAAAGACACTGAAATAGAAAGACCCCAGATATTTCCAGGTATTCTCCTTAAGAAATGCTCAGGCTCAACATGACCCTGTGCCCATTTGTAATGAAAGGCATATAAGTTTGTGGGAACAGAGAATTCATTGTATGTGGATGTGGATACAGGAAGGGGCTTTGGGAAAGCTTCCAGGAAAAGGTGACATATTAACTAGGCCTTAGAATCTTCTTACAGTGGGATTGAGGCAGTTCAAAGGGAAAAAGAACATTAGGAAACAGGGCCCTTTTAAGGGCTCAAGCTATGGGATGTTGCCAGAGTACAAAATGTGACAAGCGATGAGACAAAACAACACTGATCAACTTCGACTCCGGCTAACTTGAGTAGGGAAACAAAATGCTGGAAGGGTAAAGGATGATTCATAGAGAGTCTATATCACTCATTAAGGAACTGAACTTAATTCTGGAGACAATGGAGAACTTTGTGGAAGGTGCTATGGTCATATTTAGGTTTGAAATAATTCACTTGAATGACTCTGTGAAGGGTAGATTTAAAGGAGACTATTAGAAGTCTCTTGCTGGTGAGCTCGGAGAAAAGTTTGAGAACAGCCAAGAAATACTTGGGAAGTAAAATCTGCAAAAATAGAGATGAGTCAAGGATACAAGGTCGAGGACTCACTAAATCTGACCCAAGAATGGTGGAAGCAAAGTTGATGTTACGGGAAAGGTGACAAGTGTTCAGGTGTGTTGAGTTTTAGGTTCCTATGGGATATCCAGGTAGAGATGCCAGCAGAAAACCAGATGCTTCAGTCAAAAACTCAGGGGAGGTTTCTGGGCTGAAGAGAGTGATTAAGAGATCATCAGCAAGCAGCATATAAGAGAAGGGCATTAGGCTGTTAGAATTTTGATTGTTAATAATAGCACTTGGGGAGAGCTTGTGGCATGAAAGGAGCAGCATGTCCTGCCTATATTGTGGGCTTCCTGATTCCTTGAAGATCAAATGAAAGAATATATAGAAAAAGAGTATAGAAGAGAAGTACGATATGATTATTCTTGAATTTGGACTCAAATCCTTAAATTATATACACTAAAAAAACTACAGGGCTTCCCTGGTGGCGCAGTGGTTGAGAGTCTGCCTGCCGATGCAGGGGACACGGGTTCGTGCCCCAGTCCAGGAAGATCCCACATGCTGCGGAGCGGCTGGGCCCGTGAGCCATGGCCACTGAGCCTGCGCGTCCGGAGCCTGTGCTCCGCAACGGGAGAGGCCACAACAGTGAGAGGCCCGCGTACCGCAAAAAACTAAAACAAACAAACAAAAAACTACAAAGTTGTAACCATATTAACATAAACACTCACGAAAATACTTTTGTGCTTGTGAGATAGATAGATATTAGGAAGAACAAAACAATATTGCTAAGAAAATTATATAATTCCATTGAAAATCTATCCTGATGAAATTATTGGGAAAAAAGTTGATGATAAAAATAATACCTTATATTTGAATAATGATTTCAATTTTTCAAAGGTGTCAGGTTTCACTTCCTCCTTGTGTTTTTGTATATGTGCCCTCAAGAACAAATCAAAATAATTAGAAAAACACTCTTTAAGGTTAAAATTTCCAGGGCATTCCTCAGGTGGAATTGGTCCTTAATAATTTTAGAACACTATTGGATTTAAAGAACTGGAGAGGGGAAAAAAGCTCACAATATTTTGGAAACTAAGCCCAGTGATTTTTGAAACTAATTACTGGCCTTTATGTTATATCAAAGGAGAAGGTAGTGGTTTAAGATCATTTTCTTTGCTTATGCACCTCAGTATTCAGTTTTAACTTCATCTTCTCTTTTCTACAGTAAGTGACCCAAATGTCATCTTTTCCACTTTCCCTAGAAATAATTTTTAAGTTGGTGTTCAGTACTGAAATCAGGATTTCAGTAGGATTGTGCATCAGGTAAAGGGGAAAAATGAACCAGTTGAACTGCACTCATTTTGTGTGTAAAGACTTCTTGTCCATTTTTATAACAGAACAGAGGAAGGTGCAACACTCCCTTGGGCTTTGTTGAAGCCCATCAAAGGGATTTTATTAGTCTAGTATTTTTAAAAAGAGACGTCTTGTTGGTTTTAACATAGTTAGGGTTAGAGTTAGAGACTAGCAGAAGGGCATGTTGTTTGGAATCAACTGTAAGAGCCTATGGCAGGCTAGTTACCCATTTCTTTGAACCTCAACTGTGAAGTTCACATAATGACACGTATATCCTTGTACTTTTAAGAGATAAATTAAACGATGTATATAATGGGCTTAAAAAAGCAGCCGGTCATTTTTTTCTCAGTAAATTAATAGACATTCCTATAGCTAATAATAATAAACAACTTTCACTATAAGACCTCCTTCATAATTCAGTGGCATTTATTTTGACTGGCCAGCATGTAAATACCTTTATAACTTGCAAAGAGTCGTAAAATAGGTGAGAGACTGGGCCATACTTCCCACTATGGAAACTTATGTTAATACATTGTCTCCCTCTGGCAGCTAGATGTTCCCACTCAGGACTTAGAGAAAATTGGAAATCACAATGTATAGCCATGTATGGCCAAACAGGATTTTATAAAATCTCTGGGTAGCTAGATACTGATTCAGATTGGCATTCTCTTTTAGTACTTTTAAAGTATTGTTTTACTGAGAATCTGAACATTGAGGTAAATATTTACTCAAAGCTATTTTTAATATTTTCTTACAAATTTGTTCATTTACTGATTAATTCCTTTTCGTTTATTTTTGTATAATATATGTAGTATGTTAATATTCATAAGTTATAAATACATTTAATTTTTATTTATTATTTATTCTTCCTGTAAAGAAAGAATGAGTGACCTATGAGCTGTTGCTCATTTTGCTAAGCACTTCATAATATAGAGAAACAATACAGAAGGTGAAACGACAGAAAGAAAATTAGATGATATTAATACATATGAGAAAGTCAAATGTACACTTGATGTGGTTAATGTCTGAAAATGAATTGAAAATTGTATCATTCCAGTTGTATTGAATATAGTGGGGAAATTCTGCCATATTTCATTTTTTTAGTACTATTTGTGCCTCTAAAAGGTCATTAAATATTTTGTTTTCCTTCCTAACTTTATATTTCTGAATTCAGGCGATTAGGATTTACTACAATGCTTAGTTTTTATAACATTCACATAAAGGTCAATATTTTTCCCATTCTTATTTAAAAGTTTATTTTCTACTGTATTTCTTTATTCTCATTGCCAAAATGTTTTAAACTTATGTTCAGGAAACACTGTGAACCACTAGGAGATAATGTCTCCAACTCAATTATAATGTAGATCCACTTTTGTCTGTTTTAGGGTCTTGGTTTCCAAATCTCCCAAACACTGTACAAATGTTAGTCAGGAGTCCACTTCTAAGCACACATTAGTCACTCAGTAATTTAAGATTTATTGGTTCTTTTAGTTCATGCATTGGCCTGACCATAGTAAATCAATGTTTGGACTCTAAGCAGGAGATAAGACACATTTCTATTTTGGAAATCACTGGGCAAAATTACTAAAGGTGGCAGATAATTATTATATCATTCCACTCCCATAGAAACATGGAGAAAAAAAGTTTGCCATAAAGGCCGTAGTCCAATCCCTCTCTCCCATAGAACTTCCATCTAGAAATGAGATTGTAATGTGTAGTAGGAAAAATAATGCCCATGCTCCATCCCCCAAGATGTCTATGCCCTAATCCCTGGAAGCTGTGAATATGTCATGTTACATGGCAAAGGGAGATTAAGATTACAGATGGAATTCAAGTTGCTAATAAGATAACCTTATAATAGAGAGATTATCTTGGATTATCTGGGTGGGCTCAATTAATCACAAGAATCCTTATAAACAAAAGAGGGAGGGGGAAGAAAAAAAGAGATATAACATAAGGTCAAAGAGATGCAGCATTGCTGGCTTTGAAGATGGAGGAATAAGGCCATAAGCCCAAGAATGTGAGCAGCCTTTAGAAACTAGAAAAAACATGGAAAAAGCGTGTCCCCTGGAGCCTCCAAAGGGAATGGAGACATGCTGACACCTTGATTTTAGCACATCGAGACCCATGCTTAACTTCTTACTCGCCTAACTGTAAAATAATAAATATGTATTGCTTTAAGTCACTAGGATTGTGGTAATGTGGTATGGCAGTAATAGAAAATTAATAAACTGCACTTATTATCATAAAATTTTCTAAACTAAAGCTATTGAGTGAAATACCTGCAAGTTGAAAAATAAGGAATCTGCTCTAGCCTAGAAATTCAAGTTTCTTCCCATTAAAATGTATGCTGTTACAACTAAACTGGCCCCAAATCATAAGGTGTTTGATTTGACAAAGGGTGGCCAAGGATCCCCTCTTTCTTTTATTTCCCTCTCCAACAATTTCTCTTTTTCATTCTCCTTATCCATTTGACTTTATCAGACTTCTATACCTAGAAAAGGTGTTTATTTGGGGAAAAGTATATCATTTATGTTGATTCTTTATTATCAACTTTAAATTTTCAGTAAACATACTTATTTATTGGTTACCTAGTCTTGGACCTATCTGTTAGGATAGGATGAATCTCTCATCAAGATTGAGGAGACCGGGCTTCCCTGGTGGTGCAGTAGTTGAGAGTCTGCCTGCCGATGCAGGGGACACGGGTTCGTGCCTCGGTCCGGGAAGATCCCACATGCCGCAGAGTGGCTGGGCCGGTGAGCCATGGCCGCTGCGCCTGCGCGTCCAGAGCCTGTGCTCCGCATTGGGACAGGCCACAACAGTGAGAGGCCCGCGTACCGCAAAAAAAAAAAAAAAAAAAAAAATTGAGGAGACCAATACTTACAAGGCCAGGTGATGAAGTAACTAAATAGAAATCCTTATTATCACTAAAGGCCAAAGTTATCCCGGGAAGAGATTTCTCTTTCAGTAACACATTCTTGACACAGCTATTCCTTATTCCCATCATCCCACAATATTTGTTGGCCATATTACCAAAGAAAATACCTAAACTGAAATCATCAGAAGATACAGGAGATAGATAGTAGGCTTTATGAATAGCCTTTCAAAATATAGTTTGGGGTGTGACTTAGGTGGCCTGGAAAGGCTGTAATGGAGTCATCGCATCTTCCTAGAAAGTCTTTAGCAAAAGTAATTTGTTTTCCATTTGAATGATTATATACTAAAAACTATAGGTCTTAAATGGTCTCACCAAACAAAAGAAATGGCAATTTTGTGACAGGATACAGTGTCAGCTAATGCTATGGTGATAATCAGTTTGTAATACATAAGTGTATGAAATCAACATTGTACACCTTAAATTTACACAATATTATAGGTCAGTTATACCTCAATAAAGCTGGACAAATTTTAAATTAAAAAAATTATAATAGAAGTTTTCTTCTATATTGTTATTGTTTTGTTTTGTTTTTTTCTTACCAAGTCTACTAAGTAGAGCATTCAGCTGGTAAGAATTAATTTTGCCTGAATTAAATATGGAGGGGTAACTAGAGCCCATTTCAGGTTCAACGAACATCTTGAACTATTTTTCAAACATTTGGGATTTGGCAAAAAAATATTCCACTCAGTAATTTTCTGCTTAATTTTTAAACCCTTGTGTTTTTAAGGGGAATTTAATCCGCATGTTTCTGATTCATTTACCATTAACTGATCAGGCTGTTTTTTTGTTGTCATTTTTTGGTGGGGGGAGGTATTTAGGGACACTTTCAGAGACTGACAAATTTCTTGAAAAAAGTAGGAAAGCTCTATTCTGCCAGAGAGGCAAGCAAGTGTCAAATCAAGAGAATTGAAAGAGGTTCTGGATTCATGTAAGCAATGCAGCCTGACTCAAAAAGAGAGAAACTATTTTCCCCCAGTTTTACTGCTAAGGATGAAAGACGTTATGAATTCAGAATCACAGACATGAGTAGGTGCTTGCAGAACTTGGATTTACTCACCAGTCTGTGCCCTGGTCTCTGGTTCTGAGAAAAAAGGCAGCTCCTCACATCAGGGGCAGAAAGAAGAGCTAAAAAGAGATGTTTCTAGCAGCCAAGAAAAGGATTATTTATGATTAGATACACAGTGAAGAGAGAAAAAAAAATGAATGAGTGGGTAAAAGAGAAAAACAGGGAGGAGAAAAATGGATATTCCTGAAAATGTTAAATTGTATATGATTTCCTTTTTGCTCTTAGAGCAGGGGTCCCCAACCCCTGGACTGCAGACCAGTACTGGTCCGTGGCCTGTTAGGAACTGAGACACACAGCAGAAGGTGAGTGGCGGGCGAGCAAGGGGTGCTTCATGTACCATTCTCCATGGCTCCCCATCACTGGCGTTATCACCTGAACCATTCCCCCCGACCGCTTGCATGGAAAAATTGTCTTCCATGAAACTGGTCCCTGGTGCCAAAAAAATTGGGGACAACTGTCCTAAAGGACTGTTAGCTTTAGACCTCATGGCTGCACAGACCCCCAAATACCTAATCACTCACTGAGATTGCCCTCTGACCCTTGATAAATTTAGAAAAGAGAAACTTAACCTATATTATAACCACTTGTAATAAACTAATTTTTTAATGAAACAATCAACATTACTTGTTTTATTTTCATCCGTTCCTCAAAATACTGATTTATAGAAACTTTTAAAACACCCCCTATTTCATCTTTTTTAGTTTGACTTTGATTCTCTCTAAAGTTTTTGCATTACTTAGCCTATTTTGGAAGCAAGAAGTGCTAATCTAAAAGAAAAGGTATTGCATTATTTAATATTTTATATAGGTTTTGTTTTATGTGCAAAGCTTTATACAGGTGTGGTGTGTGTGTGTGTGTGTGTGTGTGTGTGCGTATGGGCACACACACATCAGATTTTTAGCATCAAAATCATTTACTTATTTTCAGAACTTTGTTCTATCATTCATTAGTATTGCAGCTGTACTGAGTTGAGTAGAAAAATACAATGCCTGAGTCATAACAAGTTTTATAGAATTGTATAACTAAATTCTGTTATCCGTTCAACAAATATTTATTGAACACTTTCTATGTACACAATATTGTGGTAAAGAATTAACATACTGGAGCACAAGGTAGGTTCCTGAGCTGAGGTGTTTAACAATTAGAATATAATTTTAGAAAATGAGGACTAAGGTGATAGTAAACTTCCAGTTCACAATATTTAGCTACAATAAAATACATGTTGTGTGTGTGTGTGTGTGTGTGTGTGTGTGTGTGTATGTGTGTGTAAGGAAACTGCCTTGGAAGCAGTACTGAATTGTATATATAGAAATTAAGATTTTTAAAAATTCTCAACCTCTACAGCTCTAGATCCCAGTATCTTAGTAAACATCTCTTAGTTTATATGAAACTCTTTTAAATCATACCTTCCAGTGAGATGCTAACCATGGCAGTCAATCTATGAGCAGTCCTGCCATTTCATGAGAATGACAAGTCAACCGTGAAAATGACAGAGGAGAAAATCATGAAGAACTGTTTTACTGCCTAAAAGCGGTCTATCATTTTCAATGTTTTTAGGTTTTTGTCCCAATTAAAATTTTTGAAATGAAATACTTGATACACAGAAAAGATTCAGATTTCACAAATTATTAATGCATAGAAGAATGGCCTTATTTTTCTGCATGTCAGGGTAGCATGCTTGAATTTAACACATGTCCAGTGGCCAGCAGACAAGACCATTCCTATAAAGGATCTGTGTTCACCCCCCCCTTAAAAATGGGACTGCAGTTCCTTCTAGAAAAAAAACCATTTGATTTAAAAGTTAACAAGGGGCTTCCCTGGTGGCGCAGTGGTTGATAGTCCGCCTGCCGATGCAGGGGACACGGGTTCGTGCCCCGGTCCGGGAAGATACCACATGCCGCAGAGCGGCTGGGCCCGTGAGCCATGGCTGCTGAGCCTGCGCGTCCAGAGTCTGTGCTCTGCAACGGGAGAGGCCACAACAGTGAGAGGCCCGCGTACCGCAAAAAAAAAAAAAAGTTAACAAGGGACAGTGATCAGAAGGGAAGTAAGTAGGCATGCTACTTCTTTATTTAAAATTTGTGTGGATCTTCAAAATGGATTAACACTGCTAAGATCTCCTAATGCGGTAAGAGAGATAGAGTAGTAGAACAAATACCTTTGTAAATGGAACAAAATTACATGTCCTATTTCCAAGAATTTGAAGAGGTTAAATGAGTTTACAACTATTTCCTGCCACAAAATCATATATTTTATTTATTCTTAAGCCTTCTCATATAATCCATTGGGATGTCGAAATTCTGGATGAGCTGAGGTATTTTGAAATTTTTAGGTGTTTTAATTTTAAAATTACAAATGTAATTCAAGTTTAAAAACATCAACAACACAGATGTGTTAACCTCCTAATCTCTTACATGACATAACCAATGTGAACAACTTGGTATCTGTTCTTCTATACTTTATCCAATGCATAAAAAATCATAGACACACTGATAGAAATACACACAAAGGTCACACTTTTTTAAGGAGAAATAGGATTAAATTATAGCTGGTACTATTCAACTCCTTTCTAAAAAAATTAACATCATATCTTAAATAGCTTTCTAGACCTTGCAAATATCTATGTAATATTCCATGGTGTGAATATGTATTTTATTCAACCATTTTCCACTGGTGGGTACAAAGGTCTTTTCCAGTGGTTTACTGTGACAAATTCTGCTTTGATAAATATCCTTGTATTATTATGTTTTTATTCCAGTAGACGATATCTAGAAGTGGAAGTTCCTAAAATTGTATTTTCTTTTGAGTTTTTCTGATGAGGACCACTGTGATGCAGTGCTTCACCATCTTATATTTTTTCCCTTGACCACTTTCTTCACACATTAATTAAACTAATTCTGTTATATACACAAAGGTAGAACTGTTCTTTTATAAACAGAATTTCTGTTACTTTTCTACCTTCAGAAAATTTCTTAAAATTTTAGCAGGTGCTAAATAATTGTTAGTTAAATAAATTTGCAAACATTCCTTCTTCCTCAGATGAAAGTGTCTTAAGTGGATATGTCTTCAACATTCCAGTCCTTTCCCCTAAAACAGTGTTTGAAAAAGTACTGGCAGGGGTGGAACTGTGGAGAGGAGGGGTTGGGAAGGACCAAGGAAGCTGATAGTAAGTCAGTAATCAGAACACAAAGAACAGCCCAGAGGAGAAATGGAGAGCGAATCAGACATCTGGACAAAAGCCATGCCTGTGGATTTGGAAACTACAGAAAAGGACTTAACCAGGAAAACCACCATAGTTTGATGGACTGAGAGGTGTCTGAAACTCTTAGAACTGACTTCATGTAATTGCACTGCTAGAAAATCTTTTTCTTTTTTGCTTGTTTGTTTATTTTATTGAGATATAATTGACATGTAGCATTATGTAAGTTTAAGGTGTACAATGTGTTGATTTGATACATTTCGAAATGCAATGTGATCATCATCATAGTGTCAGCTAACATTTCTATCATGTCACATAATTATTTCTTTTTCTGTGGTGAGAACATTTAAGATCTAGTCTCTTAGCAATTGTACCTTATTGCAGCTTTAGTGAGCAGGACTGAATCAGGAACAAGATCTTTGCCTGAGCTTGTAAGTTAATATTTGTCAGTCCCTTAAACAGGATGGCGAAGGAAAGGGAGGAGAAAGCAAAGACTGCTCTGGCCAAACTGCACATTCTCAGCCAGGCTCCAGGCAGATCCCTGAAGAGGAGGAGTGGAGCTTTTAGGGGAAATTTTTGTTTTGTTGCAAGGGGATCACTATATTTGCTCCCACCATTGGGGTGAAACCAGGACAAATGGCAATCCTGTTTTCCTGTTTACAAAATATCTCGCTTCCTTAGATTGTCTTTGAGTTTTATGGCTATCTATAGAAGTGGAAATTGAGCCAAAGCCAAACAGGGCTGGCTGTATTTCCCATGGGCCCCTGCACCATTGAGCAGGCTCTGAGAGTAGGCAGAGGCCCATCATCCACAGCAAAGCACTTGGTGACACAATTGTAAAGCCTGTCAAAACACCTAGAGGCCTTGGGGCAGGAAGGAGCTATCATGTGGCCTTTCACATGGGTTCACAATGTCCCTAGAGTGCTGCTCCAGTTCTTATTTTAATTATTTCTAATTCTTAGGGGTTCTTCACTATTAGCAGTGATGCTATTGCGAAGGAATTATGTATTTTTTCTGTGTATCACATATATGACTCCTTTATCAACCCATTGATATATATTTACTGATGCCTGTCATATACCAAGCACCATGTTGGGTATCATGGAAGATTCAAAAGGTAGCAAAATAATATTTATTTTTCAACATTTGTATCTTTCTTTTCTCTCTTCTCTCTCTTCTTCTCTTCCTTTTTCTTTTTAGTTAATACAGGAACATCTCAAAGAATTAAAAGCCTATACAATTGCTCATGTCTTTTCCTGATGAGCTGAAAACAGTCAATGATTCTTCATTTCTTTCTATTATTTATTCTTTTAATTTAACTTTTCTTGTAATTTTCTAATCATGTATATTGCTATGTGATATTCTAGAGTGCTTGAATTTACTACTGAATCTATATTTATTCTTCAGCCATAGAGTGAGCCCACTTTATGTGTATGTGCTGGACAATGTGTACTCAAGTTAAATTTTCAAGGAAGTAAATAGTTTGATTAAAAATTATGTGTGTGTTTTGTGTAGAAATAAAAGGCAATCTAGAGCATTTTTAAGAAATCATTGAAAAATAGTTCCATAGGAGTACAAATGGCGATAAAGAGAGTTCTTGGGACTATTTTTAGAGAAAGTTTCCTACTTTGAAGAGAGAGATGAGCTCATATGTATGCTCTCTCTCAACATTGTCCTCTTTACCTACCAACTTATTTACATGTACAGAATTAATCTCTCCTCTTCTTGTTAGTCTTACAGAGTAAAATGGTCCTGTCCCTTCCAATTGCTGCATTGAATCAATTCTCTTTTACCTATTTTTATGATTTCCTCCATCAATTATCTTCTCTGTCCTGGGCCTTCAGCCTCATTTTTCTATTAGAGTAACATAATAGCTTAGAAACATAAATAAATAAATATCCTGCATCTTAAATAAAAATCCTACCTTGACCACACACCATTCTTCTATCAGCCCTTCTCTCCTCTTCCTTGTAATTCTTATTTCTTGGGATTGAGTTATTGCTACATAGCCTTATGCATTTCTTCATGGACTTAAGTCTGGCTTTTACTGCCAACACCCCACTGAAACACTCTTGAAGAACAATCCTAATTGTAATGTTCAGTGGACATTATTGGACAGATGTCTCTGTTTCGTCTGACATGGTCCATTACTCCCTTTGTCTTGAAATTTTCAACTATAGGTTTCCATTACACCACTCTGCCCCTCTGTCTTTAATCAGTTTATGCATCTCTGAGCACTCTTTCTTAGCTGTTTCCATGAATTTTGCTGTCATTCTTTACTTCTTAAACATTGATATTCCTCAAAGTTCTGCCATCAAATCACATTTCTTCTACTTCCTGCAATTTCTTGAGCAAATCCACTTTCAGACTGTTGATTGCTAGCAAAAGTGGTAGCACACTCTGGTAGTCCTGATGGTATTATGTTAGCAATACTCTAATCTCTCTCTCCATCTCTGAAAGGGTCTCAGAACCTGCTGGTCACCTCCACCTGGTTGTCCTATAGGAACTTCTCATTTCATGCACTGCCCTAAATTCTTTGGAACAAGTCAGGATATCAACAAATATCTTAAAGAGATGTGCCCATTGTCTAATTCATTATTTCCCCCCCCCCTTCAAACTTTCTCCTTCTTCCTATAATTAATTCTTGACTGAGTCAGGAACACACCATTCACCCAATCACAGCAAATAGAAATTGGGACTTGAGGGCTCATCCTTGAATCTTTCTTTTCCCTAGTCTCTTATATCCGAATAATCACCAAAAGCTGTGCATTTCACCTCTTAAATAACCTTGAATCAGTTTCTTCATCCCCATAACTACTTATATACTTATTTAGCAAGTCCTAGATTATTGCAATGGTTTCCCAGCGTCTAGGGCTATGTGCTCAAACCCAGCCTCACACAGCGGACAGAAGAATGCATTCAAATTCAATTCTGACCACATCACTTCCCTAAAAAAAACTTGCCAATGGTTTCATATTGTTTGCTTTATTTCTTTGTTGTAATCTTACATGACCACCTACCTCAAGCTTTGCTCTCCCACAATACTGAGTTTTTTTGTAATTTCAATCATATGCTATACCATCTATCCTGCTGGTGTCTTTGCTCAGGTTGACCCCTCCATTTAGAATGTCCCTATTCCCTTCACATGGTTAACTCTTCCTAATTCCTTAAGACTCTTCTAGAGTATAACCTCTTTCAAGAAGCCTTCCTTGAGCTCTACTCATACTTCTTGTTGGATTGGGTAACTTTCTCTCTACTTCCACAGTAGTTTTCATGTGTCTTCACTAGATTTTTCATTTTATGTTGTAATTATCTGGTTATGTCTCTCAATGAGTGAAAGCACTATACTTTGTGTATTTATTTATTTATTTATTTATTTATTTTTGTGGTTCGCGGGCCTCTCACCACCGCGGCCTCTCCCGCTGCAGAGCACAGGCTCCAGATGCACAGGCCCAGTGACCATGGCTCACGGGCCCAGCCGTTCTGTGGCATGTGGGATCCTCCTGGACCAGGGCATGAACCCGCGTCCCCTGCATCGGCAGGCGGACTCTCAACCACTGCACCACCAGGGAAGCCCTGTGTATTTATTTTTTATCTCCACCACTTAATTCACTATTTTTCACACAACACGCAAAAGACAACTAATTTTGTTAGGTTGGGGCTTAACTTGAGTCTTAAATTATGAGCTGTATTTGAATAATGTAAGAAAGGAAGGATTCCAATGGAAATAAGACTTTGAATAAAGATTTAGACACAAAAAGGTCCCTGCATTTCCTGGAGTGGGAAGCTCCTGTGTGTGTGTGTGTGTGTGTGTGTGTGTGTGTGTGTGATATCAGAGTCAGGGCTGGGAAGGCATCTGTTAATAGGCTGGCTGGCTGGATTGCATAAAATATGAAAGTACTGCAGTGTATACATTTTGGACATTGTAAACAACACAGAGATTGTTTTATAAATGATGGAACAATTGATGAGAATGGTGTGTAAGGAAGATACTTTCAGCAGTAGTGTGCTAATTAGGGCTAGAAGCAGGGTGAACAATTATAAAAATATAATACTTCAAGAATGAAGTGATAGGATTGGTTCAAGATGACAGAGTACAAGGATGTGCACTCACTCACTCTTGCAAGAGCACCAGAATCACAAGTAACTGCTGAACAATCATCGACAGGAAGACACTAGAATTCACCAAAAAAATACCCCACATCCAAAGACAAAGGAGAAGCCACAATGAGACAGTAAGAGGGGCACAATCACAATAAAAATCAAAGCCCATAACTGCTGGGTGGTTGACTCACAGACTGGAGAACACTTATATCACAGAAGTCCACCCACTGGAGTGAAAGTTCTGAGCCCCAAGTCAGGCTTCCCAACCTGGGGGTCTGGCAACAGGAGGAGGAATTCCTAGAGAATCAGACTTTGAAGGCTAGCGGGATTTGATTGCAGGACTGTGACAGGACTGGGGGAAACAGAGACTCCACTCTTGGAGGGCACACAGAAAGTAGTGTGCACATTGGAACCCAGGAGAAGGAGCAGTGACCCCATGGGAGACTGAACCAGACCTACCTGCTAGTGTTGGAGGGTCTCCTGCAGAGGCAGGTGGTGGTTGTGGCTCACCGTGAGGACAAGGACACAGGCAGGAGAAGCTCTGGGAAGTATGTGTTGGCATGAGCCCTCCCAGAGTCCATCATTAGCCCCACCAAAGAACCAGGTAGGCTTCAGTGTTGGCTTGCATCAGGCCAAACAACCAACAGGGAGGGAACCCAGCCCCACCCATCAGCAGACAAGAGGATTAAAGTTTTACTGTGCTCTGCCTACCAGAGCAACACCCAGCTCTACCCACCACCAGTCCCTCCCATCAGGAAACTCGCACAAGCCTCTTAGAAAATCTAATCCACCAGAGGGCAGAAAGCAGAAGCAAGAAGAACTACAATCCTGCAGCCTGTGGAACAAAAACCACATTCACAGAAAGATAGACAAGAGGAAAGGGCAGAGAGCTATGTACCAGATGAAGGACCAAGATAAAACCCCAGAAAAACAACTAAATGAAGTGGAGATAGGCAACCTTCCAGAAAAAGAATTCAGAATAATGATAGTGAAGATGACCCAGGACCTCGGAAAAAGAATGAAGGCAAACTTTGAGAAGATGCAAGAAATATTTAACAAAGACGTAGAAGAATTAAAGAACAAACAAACAGATGAACAATACAATAACTGAAATGAAAACTATGCTAGAAGGAATCAAGGCAGAATAACTGAAGCAGAAGAACGGATAAGTGACCTGGAAGACAGAATGGTGGAATTCACTGCCACGGAACAGAATAAAGAAAAAAAATGAAAAGAAGTGAAGACAGCCTAAGAGACCTCTGGGACAACATTAAACGCAACAACATTCGCATTATAGCAGTCCCAGAAGGAGAAGAAAGAAAGGACTCAAGAAAATATTTGAAGAGGTTATAGTGGAAAACTTCCCTAACATGGGAAAGGAAATAGCCACCCAAGCCCAGGAAGTGCAGGGAGTCCCAGGCAGAATAAACCCAAGGAGAAAGATGCCGAGACACATAGTAATCAAATTGAAAAAATTAAAGACAAAGAAAAATTATTGAAAGCAACAGGGAGAAATGACAAATAACATACAAGGGAACTCCCATAAGGTTAACAGCTGATTTCTCAGCAGAAACTCTAGAGCCAGAAGGGAGTGGCATGATACACTTAAAGTGATGAAAAGGAAGAACCTACAACCAAGATTACTCTACCCGGCAAGGATCTCATTCAGATTCGACGGAAAAATCAAAAGTATAACAGACAAGCAAAAACTAAGAGAATTCAGCACCACCAAGCCAACACTACAAAAAATGCTAAAGGAACTTCTCTAAGTGGGAAAAAAAAGAGAAGAAAAGGACCTACAAAAACAAACCCTTAACAATTAAGAAAATGGTAATAGGAATGTACATTGATATTTACCTTAAACATGAATGCATTAAATGCTCCAAACAAAAGACACAGGCTCGCTAAATGTATACAAAAACAAGACACATACATATGCTATCTCCAAGAGACCCACTTCAGACCTAGGGACGCATACAGATGGAAGTGAGGGGATGGAAAAAGATATTGCATGCAAATGGAAATCAAAAAAACGCTGGAGTAACAATATTCGTATCAGAAAAAATAGACTTTTAAATAAAGAATGTTACAAGAGACAAGGAAGGACACTACATAATGATCAAGGGATCAATCCAAAAAGAAGATATAACAATTATAAATATACATTCACCCAATCGGATGAGGCAACTGCTAACTGCTATAAAAGAGGAAATTGACAGTAACACAGTAATAGTGGGGGACTTTACCACCTCACTTACACCAATGGAGAGATCACCCAAACAGAAAATTAATAAGGAAACACAAGCTTTAAAAGACACAATAGACCAGCTAGATTTAATTGATATTGATAGGACATTCCATCCAAAAACGGCAGATTACACTTTCTTCTCAAGTGCACATGGATAGATCACATCTTGGGTCACAAATCAAACCTCAGTAAATTTAAGAAAATTGAAATCATATCAATAATCTTTTCTGATCACAGTACTATGAAGCTAGAAATCAATTACAGGGAAGAAAACATTAAAAACATAAACACATGGAGGCTAAACAATGCGTTACTAAATAACCAAGCAATCACTGAAAAAATCAAAGAGGAAATCAAAAAATACCTAGAGACAAATGACAATGGAAAGATGATGATCAAAAACCCATGGGATGCAGCAAAAGCAGTTCTAAGAGCGAAGTTTATAGCTGTACAAGCCTAACTCAAAACAAGAAAAATCTCAAATAAACAATCTAACCTTATACCTAAAGGAACTAAAGAAAGAAGAACAAACAAAACCCAAAGTTAGCAGAAGGAAAGAAATCATAAAGATAGAGCAGAAATAAATGAAATAGAAACATAGAAAACAATAGCAAAGATCAATAAAACTAAAAGCTGGTTCTTTGAGAAGATAAACAAAATTGACAAGCCATTAGCCAGACTCATCAAGTAAAAGAGGAGGAGGACTCAAATCAATAAAATCAGAAATGAAAAAGGAGAAGTTACACCAGACACTGTAGAAATACAAACCATCTTAAGAGACTACTACAAGCAACTCTATGCCAATAAAATGGACAGCCTGGAAGAAATGGACAAATTTGTAGAAAGGTATAACCTTCCAAGACTGAACCATGAAGAAATAGAAAATATGAACAGACCAATCACAAGTAATGAAATTGAAACTGTGATTAAAAATCTTCCAACAAACAAAAGTCCAGGACCAGATGGCTTCACAGGTGAATTATATCAAACATTTAGAAAAGAGCTAACACACATCCTTCTCAAACTCTTCCAAAACATTGCACAGGAAGGAACACTCCCAAACTCATTCTATGAGGCCACCAACACCCTCATACCAAAAACAGACAAAGATATCACAGAAAAAGGAAAATTACAGACCAATATCACTGATGAATATAGATGCAAAACTCCTCAATAAAATACTAGCAAACAGAATCCAGCAACACATTAAAAGGATCATACACCATGATCAAGTGGGATTTATCCCAGGGATGCAAGGATAATTCAGTATTTGCAAATCAATCAATGTGATACACCATATTAACAAATTGAAAAATGAATCCATATGATCATCTCAGTAGATGCAGAAAAAGCTTTTGACAAAATTCAACACCAATGTATGATAAAAACTCTCCAGAAAGTGGGCATAGAGGGAACCTACCTCAACATAATAAAGGCCTTATACAACAAATCCACAGCAAACATCATTCTCAATGGTGAAAAACTGAAAGCATTTCCTCTAAGATCAGGAACAAGACAAGGATGTCCACTATCGCCACTATTAGGCAACATAGTTTTGGATATCCTAGCCACAGCAATCAGAGAAGAAAAAAAAAAGCTGTAAAAGAAGAAGTAAAACTGTCACTGTCTGCAGATGACATGATACTATACATAGAGAATCCTAAAGATTCCACCAGAAAACTACTAGAGCTAACCAATGAATTTGGTAAAATTGAAGGATAAGAAATTAAGGCACAGAAATCTCTTGCATTCCTATACATAGAAGGTGAAAAATCTGAAAGAGAAATTAAGGAAACACTCCCATATACCATTGCAACAAAAAGAATAAAACACCTAGCAATAAACCTAGCTAGGGAGACAAAAGACCTGTATGCAGAAAACTATAAGACACTGATGAAAGAAATTAAAGATGATACCAACAGATAGAGAGATATACCATGCTTTTGGATTGGAAGAATCAATATTGTGAAAATGACTGTACTACCAGAAACAATCTACAGATTCAGTGTAATCCCTATCAAGTTGCCAATGGCATTTTTTACAGAACTAGAACAAAAAAAATTTTTAAATGTGTATGGAGACAAAAAAGACCCCAAATAGCCAAAGCAATCTTGAGGGAAAAAAACCAGAGCTATAGGGATCAGACTCCCTGACTTCAGACTATACCACAAAGCTATAATAATCAAGACAATATGGTAGTGGTACAAAAACAGAAATATAGAACAATGGAACAGGATAAAAATCCCAGAGATAAACTCACACACCTATGATCAACTAATCTATGACAAAGGAGGCAAGGATATACCATGGAGAAATGACAGTCTCTTCAATAAGTGGTTCTGGGAAAACTGGACAACTACATGTAACATAACGAAATTAGAACACACTATAACACCATACACAAAAATAAACTCAAAATGGATTCAAGACCTAAATGTAAGACTGGACACTATAAAATTCTTAGAGGAAAACATAGGAAGAACACTCTTTGACATAAATCACAGAAAATTCTGCTTTGATCCACCTCCTACAGTAATGGAAATAAAAACAAAAATAAACAAATGGGCCCTAATGATACTTAAAAAAAAGCTTTAGCACAGCAAAGGAAACCATAAACAAGATGAAAAGACAACCCTCAGAATGGGAGAAAATATTTGCAAATAAATCAACAGACAAAGGATTAATCTCCAAAATATATAAGCAGCTCATGCAGCTCAATATTAAAAAAACAAACAACCCAATCAATAAATGAGCAGAAGACCTAAATAGACATTTCTCTAAAGAAGAGATACAGATGGCCAAGAAGTATATGTAAAGCTGCTCAACATCACTAACTATTAGAGAAATGCAAATCAAAACTACAATGAGGTATCACCTCACACCAGTTAGAATGGGCATCATCAGAAAATCTACAAACAACAAATGCTGTAGAGGGTGTGGAGAAAAGGGAACCCTCTTGCACTGTTGGTGGGAATGTAAATTGACACAGCCACTATGGCGGACAGTTTGGAGGTTCCTTATAAAACTAGAAATAGAATTACCATAGGACTCAGCAATCCCACTACTGGTCATATACCCATAATTCAAAAAGACACATGCACGCCAATGTTCATTGCAGCACTATTTACAATAGCCAGGTCATGGAAGCAACCTAAATGCCCATCGACAGACGAATGGATAAAGAAGATGTGGTATATATATACAATGGAATATTACTCAGCCATAAAAAGGAATGAATTTGGGTCATTTGTAGAGACGTGGATGGATCTAGAGACTGTCATACAGAGTGAAGTAAGTCAGAAAGAGAAAAACAAATATCGTATACAAACACATATATGTGGAACCTAGAAAAATGGTACAGATGAACTGGTTTGAAGGGCAGAAATAGAGACACAGATGTAGAGAACAAACGTGGGGACACCAATGGGGGAAATTGGCAGGGTGGGTAGTGGTGTGATGAATTGGGAGTTTGGGATTGACATATATACACTAATATGTATAAAATGGATAACTAAGAAGAAACTGCTGTATAAAAAGTAAAGAAAATAAAATTCAAAAAAAATAATGAAATGATAATAATTTGGGGCTAGAATAATGGTAGTGGAAATAGTGGGGAAGGAATATATGCCAAATCATTCCAAAAAAATTACTATGATGGCTAAATGGCGGGTTCAAGAAGAGCACTGTGAGTTCAGGGATAATGTTCATTTTGTTCAACACTGTGTGCTCATTGCTTAGCACTGAGCTTGGCATACAGTGGGTGGCGAATAAATGTTTTTTAAGTAGAAGAATTAATGGATAAATGATGTTTAACCCTTTCACATGCATATGACAGCATAGGATTTTTTGTTGTTTTGTTTTTGTTTTTTTGGACTCTCACCAACACAAATACAATGGTCTGAAGTAGTGGATTTAGAGTAATGATGGAGTTATGTGACTTTGTTGTAATTAAGATATCTTTCATTCTCTCCCAATTGCTTCAGGAGTCCCAGGCCTTAGCATGATTAATGCTACTGTTTTGAAATCAGCTTTAGAACTTTGATCTCAGGCTCTAAATATGCCCTTGTTGTAAATAAGCAACACATCTAATAATAACCATATCACCTGTTCATCTAAAGGGTTTCATGTGTGTTTAATTAATAATTTAGAACAAGTGTCACCATCATTGCCTCAGTCTAGACAGGGGACAATTATATCATCTGCTTATATCTTCTGCTTGAGAGATATATAAAGCTTTCAGAAAAGGTTATTAAGTGTTCAGATAATTAAAGTTGTATTTTTTTGCACATTAATGACAATTTATATTTGAAAACAATTAGCATGAGTTACTTGTATGTTCAAAAAATCAATTTCACAGAAAAACCTTTATAATGGTGTGAAGATATGTATTCAGGGATATTAACTGCAACACTGTTAACAATAGTGAAAGTCTGGAAATTACTTAAATATCCATCATAAATTATGATACACATTCTAGGTAGAATCTTAAACGATTTTTTTTGATGGAGTATATTTATATGTATTGATGTAGAAAAATGTCCCAGATACATTGTTAAGTGGAAAAATTGCAGAATTATGGAGCAGAATATTTAGTAGGAAAGCAATTCATGTGAACAATAAATACAGATCATGTAACTATATGTGTATACACACACATACACTCACACATTATACCACTAGTGATATTAAAATTACCTGGAAGGATTCCTAAGAAAATGTTAACAGTGGTTAATTCAGGGATTATTTTAAGTATTTTATAGCATTTTTACAATGATCACATATTTGTTGACGGAAAACAATAAAGTCACTCTTGTGTTTTCCAAGTTATGCTGTGGCTTCTCCTTGCATTTGAACTTCTAAAAATTAATATTAAAAGCAAAATAAAAGAATCACCTTTTTGTCTAGGTTAAAAAGTAGTCGAGGAAGACATATAGATGGCCAATAGGTACATGAAAAGATGCTCAGCTTCGTTAATTATTAGAAAAATGCAAACAGAAACTACAATGAAGTAACACCTCACACTGGTCAGAAAGGCCATCATTAAAATGTCTACAAACAATAAATGCTGGAGAGGGTGTGGAGAAAAGGGAACCCTACTACATTGTTGGTGGGAATGTAAATTGGTACAGCCACTATAGAGAACAGTACAGAAGTTCCTTAAAAACCTAAAAGTAGAGTTGCTGTATGATCCTGCAATTCCACTCCTGGGCATATATTTGGAGAAAACTTTAATTTGAAAAGATACATGCACCTCAATGTTCACAGCAGCACTACTTACAACAGCCAAGACATAGAAGAAAACTAAATGTCCATCAACAGTTGAACGGATAAAGAAAATGTGGTACATATATACAATGGAATATTACTCAGCCATAAAAAGAAACTAAATTGAGTTATTTGTAGTAAGGTGGATGGACCTATGGTCTGTCATACAGAGTGAAGTAAGTCAGAAAGAGAAAAACAAATAACATATGCTAACACATATATATGGAATCTAAGAAAAAAAAAAAAAGGTCATGAAGAACCTAGGGGTAAGACAGAATAAAGACACAGACCTACTAGAGAATGGACTTGAGGATATGGATAGGGGGACAGGTAAGCTTTGACAAAGTGAGAGTGGCATGGACATATATACACTACCAAACGTAAAATAGATGGCTAGTGGGAAGCAGTCACATAGCACAGGGAGATCAGCTCGGTGGTCTGTGACCACCTAGAGTGGTGGGATAGGGAGGGTGGGAGGGAGGGAGATGCAAGAGGGAAGAGATATGGGAACATATGTATATGTATAACTGATTCACTTTGTTATAAAGCAGAAACTAACACACCATTGTAAAGCAATTATACTCAAATAAAGATGTTAAAAAAAAAAGAAAATGTGGTACATATATACAATGGAATATTACTCAGCCATAAAAAGAATGAAATAATGCCATTTGCAGCAACATGGATGGACATAGAGATTATCATACTTAGTGAAGTGAAAGTCAGAAAGAGAAAGACAAATATCATATGATGTCACTTATATGGAATCTAAACTATGATACAAATAAATTTATTTACAAAACAGAAGCAGACTCACAGACACAGAAATCAAACTTAAGGTTACCATAGGGAAAGGGATAAATTAGGAGTTTGGGATTAACAGATATAAATTACTATATATAAAAGAGATAAACAACAACATTCTACTGCATAGCACAGAGAACCATATTCAATATCCTGTAATAAACCATAATGGAAAAGAATATGAAAAATAATATATCTATGTATATACATATATAACTTAATCACTTTGCTGTACACCAGAAACTAACACCACATTGTAAATCAACTATACTTCAATTGAAAAAAAGTAGTCATTCAAATGAAGGGTTGCTGTAAGTCTCCTACATATGAACGAGTTCCATTCCAAGAGCAAGTTCGTAAGTCCAATTTGTTCATAAGTCCAACAAAGTTAGCCTAGACACCCAACTAACACAATTGGCTATATACTGTAATAGGTTTATAATACTTTTCACACAAATAATGCATAAAAAAACAAACACAAAAACTGAAGAAAACACTTTTAATCTTATAGTGCAGCACCTTGAAAAGTACAGTAGTACAGTACAACAGCTGGCATACAGGGGCTGACATCGAGTGAACAGGCAAGAAGAGTTACTGACTGGAGGAGGGAGAGGAGGTGGGAGATGGTAGAGCTGAAGATCATTGGCAATAGGAGATGGAGGGCAAGCTGCAATTTCACTCATGCCTGATGTTGATGGCAGAGGTTCTGGTTCCTTGCTGGATTCAATTCTATCTACCCTCTTGAAAATATGATCCAGTGATGTCTGGGTAGTAGCCCTTTTTTTTCTCATCATAGATGACATGGTAGCACTGGATTGCATTCTGAATGGCTGCTGCAACCTTCGTGTATCGTTCTACATTCAGGTCCTATGCTTCAAAATCTAACAGTGCCTCCTCAAATAAAGAAAATCCGCTGTCATTTCCTGTGTCATGAATGTCTTCAGTTCTTCAGTTACTTCTTCTTCCTCTTGTCCCCTTTGTCTTTTCTCTGGGCCTCCTATTCCATTAGATCTTCATTAGTAAGCTCCTTGTGTTGCACAGCAAAGAGTTCAGTGAAGTCATCCTCTTGCAGATTTAGCTCCAGCTTCTCGCTGAGGGTCACTAAGTTGCAGAAGACCTCTTTGGACTCCTCATCCACCTTCTCAAATCCACGAAAATTGTGAACAAACTGTGGGCAAAGGTTCTTCCAAACACGATTCATGGTGACAGCTGTAACCTCATACCAAGCAAAGTCAATGCTTTTTATGGCCTTGTAGATGTTATAGTCCTCCTAAAATTGTCGCAAGGTTGTTCCTGAGTCATCACTCGCCTTTACTGCCTGGTGAAAGTGTGACATAAATAATATTTCTTGAAAGTCACTATAACTCCCTGGTCCATAGGTTGAATAAGTGACATAGTATTTGGTGGCAGATGCACCACTTTGACATTGGGATGAAAGTTGTCCGTGATTTGGGTGTGGCCTGGAGCATTGTCAAGCAGCAAAAGAATGTTGAATGGGACATCCTTCTCCAAGCTATATTTCTCTACCTTTGGGATAAAGTGGTGGGAAAAACCAGTCCTGGAAAATGGCCAGTGTAACCCAGGCTTTGGGGTTACTCTTCCACACAACAGGAAGAGAGCCCTTGACTATGTTTTTAGGGCTCTTGGGTTCTCTGAATGATAAACTAAGAGAGGCTTCAGCTTCATATTGCCAGAAGCATTGCCACCAAACAACAGAGTTAGCCTATCTTTGCTGCTTTATAGCCTGGCATCAACATTTCCTCCTTAATGGTGTAACTTCAGTCTGGAATCCTCTTCCAGTACAGCCCTGTCTCATCCACATTAAAAAGCTGCTTGGGTAAATACATGCCTTCATCAAGAATTTCTCAAAGTGTTTCAGGAAATTTCCGGGCAGCTACCGTATCTGCACTTGCTGCCTCGCCACTTACTTTTACGTTGTGAATGTTGGTTCTAGCTTTGAACTGATGAAACCAGCCATGGCTGACATTAAAAGATGCTCCCTCTGATTTTTCACCGTGTTTCTTCTTCAAGTCTGCATAAAGGCTTTTAGTTTTCTCTTGAATCAGCATAAAGCTGAGCAAGACTCAGCACTGATGTTGATCCTGCATCTGCACACTGAGAAGTTTCTCCATCTCTGCCATCACTTTTCCACGCTTCTTCCATATTATTGTTGACATCATCGGCACAGCAGACTTCACATGTTCCATGATCTTGTCCTTATTCTTTAGAATCATGCTGATGGTTGAACTATTCATGTTATAAGAATGAGCAGCATCTACCATCTTTTCACCTCGCTCCACTCTCTCAGTTATTTTCACTTTTGTTTCCACTGTTATTGCTTGTTGCTTCTTAGCAGTACCATCTACATCACTGCTGCTTTTACTCTTGCTTCCAGACATCCTGCGCTTGAAATAAAGATACTGTACTATTGTACTGTATACAGTACTGTACAGTAAAGTACACGAAAGCACAACCATTTGTAAAGGATGCATGTATGTGACAATGTACGCCAGACATGTGAACTTACTTAAATGATTGGACATGTGAATGCACGTTCGCATCTTTGAAAGTTCACAACTTGAAGGTTTGTATGTAGGGGACATTTACTGTATAGGGATAAACCCAGGTTTACATCTGATTTCAATTTACATGTCAAATATTAGAAGTAAGAAAGTAAAATAGCACATTCCAACAACCTATACTCAAGGATGATATTCAACTATTCAATAGTCCATAGGATAATACTGACCAATCAGAAGAGGCACAGGTGTTAGTCATGAAGACCCAACACTTTAGTTGCTGGATCGTGGGAAAATCTGGGGTGTTTGGAAGGTCCTAGGGTGGGCCAGGCTGAAAATCTTAGGTAGCATCTTGGAAGCTTGGGAGGCAACTCCATTCTCCACTTTCAAGTCTATGCCTAGATTCTCTTCTTGAAGGTCTATCCTTCAAATACTAGCTCAAAGGTCACCCTCTCTGTGAAGTCTTCATTGGTCCCTCTTCTTCTCTCCCAGGGAGAAGGGAAGTAAACTGCTCCCTCTGGCTGTGAGTTGCTAAAGAGCACTGTTTATTCCAATGTTGCACCTCTTCTTCCCCACTGCATACAGCTACAATTTGGCTCCATGAGAACATGGATGTGTCTTATTAATGTTGCATTCTCGGTAACTAACCTAGTGCCAAGGACATGATGAATACATTTATTACACGAATACATTAATAGTAGTAGAGAGAGGAGACATAGTATTAATCACTACCTTCTTTATGCTAGATTCTAGAATATTACACGCATCAACTTGTTAATCTTCACAACACACAAATGTGCCACTATTTCACCATTTATCAATGAAAAAACTGAGGTGCCAAGAGGGCCAGAGACTTGTCCAAGGTCCGCAGTCATAATGGCAGAGGCAAGATTGGACCCAGGTAATGCCGCAGACATCATGAATGATGGAGCCTGTACTAAACACAAACCTATCCAATTACTCAGATAGCTTCATGGGATTTTGACAAGCAAGCCACTCTCAGGTCCTAGAAATCTTGTCACATGACAGAAATCTGTGGTCACAAAGTGATGTGTCAGTCCATGACAGGCAGTTCAATACTGGATATTAAATGTGCCCAATCCTGGACAAGGGCTAGAATACTATTCAATATAACCAGGGGGGCTGCAGAGTGGAAGGCAAGAACATTAGTCTTAGGAATAAATTAACTCAGAAAGGATATAATGAGTATGCTGGTAGAGGACACACCCAGGGTGAAGTGAACTTCTAGCTCCCTGTTAAGTTGTTAATAAGAGAATCTCAGAAAATATGTGTGTATGTGTATGTGTGTGTATACATGAATATGTATGGACACATGAGTGTGTGTTAAAATAATAATAAATGAAAGTAACCCTATATAGCCTCACTGTATAGCTTTACATATACTAGTGCATTTAGTCAAAGAAAAATATTAAGGAAGCCGTTACTATCTCCCTACTATATATGAGGAACCCAGAGAGGTAAGTAATTTGCCCCAGTTCACAGAGTTAGGGAGAGACAGAGCCAAGATCTCAACTTAGCAACCTAATTGTCATAGGCTTTCCACTTAACTGCCACACTATTCTCTATTTTAAAGCTCATAGTCAACCATCACGGAGCAGTTGTTATGTACCAGGCACAGTTCTAATCTGTATTAATAATAAAAATGTATTATGCGGCTCAATAACAAAAAACCAAACAACCCAATCCAAAAATGGGCAGAAGACCTAAATAGATATTTCTCCAAAGAAGATATACAGACTGCCAACAAACACATGAAAGAATGCTCAACATCATTAATCATTAGAGAAATGTAAATCAAAACTACAATGAGATATCATCTCACACCAGTCAGAATGGCCATCATCAAAAAGTCTAGAAACAATAAATGCTGGAGAGAGTGTGGAGAAAAGGGAACCCTCTTGCACTGTTGGTGGGAATGTAAATTGATACAGCCACTGTGGAGAACAGTATGAAGGTTCCTTAAAAAACTACAAATAGAACTACCATATGACCCAGCAATCCCACTACTGGGCATATATCCTGAGAAAACCATAATTCAAAAAGAGTCATGTACCAAAATGTTCATTGCAGCTCTATTTACAATAGCCCGGAGACGGAAACAACCTGAGAGTCCATCATCAGATGAATGGATAAAGAAGATGTGGCACATATATACAATGGAATATCACTCAGCCATAAAAAGAAATGAAATTGAGCTATTTGTAATGAGGTGGATAGACCTAGAGTCTGTCATACAGAGTGAAGTAAGTCAGAAAGAGAAAGACAAATACCATATGCTAGCACATATATATGGAATTTAAGAAAAAAAAAATGTCATGAAGAACCTAGGGGTAAGACAGGAATAAAGACACAGACCTACTAGAGAATGGACTTGAAGATATGGGGAGGGGGAAGGGTAAGATGTGACAAAGCCAGAGAGAGGCATGGACATATATACACTATCAAACGTAAGGTAGATAGCTAGTGGGAAGCAGCCGCATAGCACAGGGATATCAGCTCGGTGCTTTGTGACCGTCTGGAGGGGTGGGATATGGAGGGTGGGAGGGAGGGAGACGCAAGAGGGAAGAGATATGGGAACATATGTATATGTATAACTAATACACTTTGTTATAAAGCAGAAACTAACACACCATTGTAAAGCAATTATACTCCAATAGAAAAAAAAAGAAAACAAAATGTATTATGTAGTAATAAGCATAAGGAAAGCACTCAATAGGGCTTCCCTAGTGGCGCAGTGGTTGAGAGTCCACCTGCCGATTCAGGGGACCCGGGTTCTTGCCCGGGTCCAGGAATGATCCCACATGCTGCAGAGCAGCTAGGCCCGTGAGCCATGGCCGCTGAGCCTGCGCGTCCGGAGCCTGTGCTCCACAACGGGAGAGGCCACAACAGTGAGAGGCCCGCATACCACAAAAAAAAAAAAAAAGAAAAGAAAAGAAAAGAAAAAGAAAGCACTCAATAAATGTAAAAACGCTGTGGCACAGGTATTACTTTTATCCACATTTTCAGAGAAAAATGCTGAAGCCCGGAGAGTTAATTAATTTAATGCAGTTTCAAATAAATTACGTAGCTAGGAAGTGACGGAGTTACTATTTAAGTACACTCCAATGTTTCAGTAGTAGAGGAAAATTTCAGGGTTCATTACGGAAGCCCCATACCTTAAGTCTCAAAAACAGTTCAAGAACAAGGCAGGAGGCAGCTGATATCTGGCTGTTTGGCTAGGTGGTGATGGGTGTCCTAGAGTAGCATTACCATCTTCAACATCCTGAGATGCACAATCATGCCATCAGTCTTTGATTTTTTTTTCTATACATTTATAATGATATATTTTAACTTTCATAAACTTTAAAAAAATAAAAATATTGATAATCAATGTACTTGCCCTCAGCCATGTTAAATCTTAACAGTTTTACATATGTATATTTATGATTTAGATCATATAGATGTAGATATTTGTATATGCTTCATCTCAGTGAAGTATCCACCCACATTCCCACTCACCTCAGGATAGTAACCTCCACCTCATTTGTTTGGTGTTTGTAATTCTCAGGAATTTCTTTATATGTTTACTATTCATGGGTGTATTCATAAGCAAAATGTAGTATTGCTTTTCAAATTTTCAAATATCATTCTGCATTGTCCTTTTCTCAGCACGTAAATCATGTAATAGACTATGTAAACTTTTTTGATCAAATAATGAATGGATTTTTAAAATTAATCTATGTTGAATACAAAGAATGCTGATATCTTCCTTTTAACTGTAGTATATTGTTCCATTTTTAATACATCAACATTTATTTATGTAATAAGTATTCATATTAAATGTAAATACTAATAGTTCTGAATTTATTTCTGTTTCTTATAACATGTGTTTCTTTTCCTTGACAATGTATTTATTCACTGTTCAGTAGGAAAAGACAATGGGAATCTTTATCTTGTTTCTTACTTTAGAGGAAATGGCTTCTAATATGTTACATGAAATTTTGTCATTTTCTGTACAATTTTGATCCATATCCTTTATCAGGTTAAAAACTTTCTCATTTATTCCAGTTTGATTATAGTTTTCTTAACAAAGTGATGCTGAATATTATCAAATGCAAATATTTCTATATCCATTGAAATGATTTTGCACATTTTTCCCTTTAATCTATGTGAACTGCTTTAATAAATTTTCTACTATAGAATTATCCCTGTGTTCTTGAAGCAGACCTCACACAGTTGTTATTAATGAATGGATCAATATTTTTAAAAATATTGCTGGGCTCAGATAGTGTACATTTTATCTCAGACTTCTGAGTCTATAGTAAGTCAGAAAAGTCTAGAATCTTTCTTTCTTTTACTCTTCTAATCTGATTTTAGAATCAAGGTTATTCTAGCTTCATAAAATAAGTTACTAAGTATACTAATGAGCATGCAGAACAAGATGTTCTAAAAATAAAGTAAAAATCACAGTGGCACAAACAAAAGAGCGGCAGTAAGCAGGCTTCTCGGCTTCACAAGATTACCCAAGGACCAAGGTTCTTCTATTTTGTGGCTCTCCCATCTCCTAAGCTTTTGCCACCGTCTGAAAGATGAAAGCTGATCTATCCACACCAGGCCTGGACATTTCAGCTCATGGGGATGGGGTAAAAGAGTAAATTGATGGCAGCTTATATCATCCTGAAAGGATGTGACCTGGAAATCTCACACATCACTTCCATTCAGATCTCATTAGCCATAATTTGGTCATAGAGCCACACAAACTGCAAAGGTCACTGGAAAATGTGATCTATAGTTGGGTGTCCATAGTCAGCTAAAATTTGAGGGGGATGATAGATATTGGGGATAATTAGGCTTTTCCACAAGGAACAGTCAGCATAAGATTGGAATGATCTGTCCTTCAAATATGTGTGAGAATGCACTTCTAAAGCTTGTGCAAATTTCTTTTTGCAGAAATATTTATCTATCTAATTATTTTAAAGAAAAGATGGGTTTACTCAGATAATCATTTCTTTCTGTATTAATTTTAGGGTTTATTCTTCAAGAAAATTGTCCCTCATTGAAATGTTCAAATTTATTGGCATAAAATTGTATATGGAATTAATTTAAGATTTTTAAAAATATTGCCATATTTGTAGTTTTCTTATTTTTTTCTAATACTGTTAATTAACGTTATCTCTGTTTTTACTTGATTAGCCTTGTCAGAGGTTTGTGAATTTTATTAATCAATAAAAAATAAACACAGATTATCATTTTGTCTGTCCTATCACCTATTTTTTCCTATTTCATTATCTTTATTTTGTTCCTTTACTTTCTATATATTAATTTTTATGCTTTATTATATCTCTGCTTCTATTTTCTTTTGGCCTACTTTATTTTTATAATTTCTTGAACAGTTTAATTTGTTAGGTGTTTTTCAAATTTGTCTTAAGTAATTGCAAAAACATGCTTACAATTTCCTTCTAAGAACCAGTTTGATTTCATCTTGCAAAGTTTGATATGCAATATTTTCTTTACCATTAGTTCTACATATTTTCTAAGTTCCATCATAATTTCTTTTTGACCTATGAGTTATTCAGAAGTTTTAGACTCCCCAAATGTGTGAGTCTTTTAAAATTATCTCTTCATTATTTAAAATTTAACTGTAATGTAAACAGAGAATATGGTATCATCCAAATTTGTTTCCTTCTTTTTGTTGTCTGTTTTAATAATATAGAAGTGCTTAAAATGTTTTTTTTCAATTATGAGAGTCTCAGTTTCTAAGAGATCTTTTTATTGTTTTCCTTTATAGCATATACATTAACTCTGATAAAGCTATAAACGTTTTACTACTAATATATTAACAAAACGCTTTCCAAACAGTCATTCTCAGTGGTCTATTCTTTGGCAGAAACAATGCCTTTCTCTTGCATGGTCAAATGTGGGTGCTGTGACAGGTAAAACTCTTAATTTCAAAAATAAGGCTGAAATCTTAAGACATCTTCTTGTAATTTAAGAAGGATAGGTTTTATTTATTTATGTGATTTTCTGGTTTTATGGTTTCCATTTCAATTGATGGAAGAACTACGAGCAGGTTATTTTCTGAGAATTCCTTTGTGGCTAAGGGAAAGGAGAAGCAGCATTGATGATAATGGTAACCATAGAAGGATTTGAAGAGAAATAATGTATCAGGTCTGTGTTTACAAGAGATTATTCTAGCAACACTGAAAGTTGGATTGGAAGTGATAAAGATACAAAAACCAGTTAGGGGGCTAATGCAGCTGTCAAGGATATGAACTGGGGGAGTGAGAGGGATGCTGGGTCCAGCAATGCTGATTGCTCAGTAGATAGTGAGACTGCAAAGTAGGGGCACCAAAAATATTTTTGGAATAGTTTGACATCATAGAGTTCAAAAAAGACATGAAGCTTTTCTTTATGGGAAAAATCCAAATTTTGTTGGACTTTCATTTAATCTGATCTGATAAGATAGAAAAAAAGTTCTACCTTATGGCAAATAAAGCATGAAATTGTGTACTGCATTTTCATGAATTAAAAGCATGGGATTGGGAATCCCATTGGCTGGTTCAAATATCAGCTTCTCCTATGACCTGCTGTATGACATTGGGCATGCTATTTAACTTCTCTGTGCCTTAGTTTCACATATTAAGTCTAATAAAAATACCCACTTCAGGAACACAGCCTGCAGAGGGTTAGTGCACCACGGCTAGCCGAGAGGGAGTCCGGGGAAAAGTCTGGACCTGCCGAAGAGGCAAGAGACTTTTTCTTCCCTCTTTGCTTCCTGGTGCGCGAGGAGAGGGGATTAAGAGCACTCCTTAAAGGAGCTCCAGAGACGGGCACGAGCCGCGGCTAACAGCGCGGACCTCAGAGATGGGCATGAGACTCTAAGGCTGCTGCTGCTGCCACCAAGAAGCCTGTGTGCGAGCACAGGTCACTATCCACACCTCCCGTCCGAGGAGCTTGTGCAGCCCGCCACTGCCAGGTTCCCGGGATCCAGGGACAACTTCCCCAGTAAAAAGCACGGTGCGCCTCAGGCTGGTGCAATGTCCCACAGGCCTCTGCTGCAGCAGGCTAGCCCCGCATCCGCACCCCTCCCTCCCTCCGGCCTGAGTGAGCCAGAGTCCCTGAAGCAGCTGCTCCTTTAACCCCGTCCTGTCTAAGCGAAGAACAGACGCCCTCCTGCGACCTACACGCACACAGGGCCAAATCCAAAGCTGAGCCCCAAGAGCTGTGAGAACAAAGAAGAGAAAGGGAAATCTCTCCCAGCAGCCTCAGAAGCAGTGGATTAAAACTCCACAATCAACTTGATGTACCCTGCATCTGTGGAATACCTGAATAGACAAGGAATCATCCCAAATTGAGGAGGTGGACTTTGAGAGCAAGATTTATTATTTTTCCCCTTTTCCTCTTTTTGTGAGTGTGTATGTGTATGCTTCTGTGTGAGATTTTCTCTGTATAGCTTTGCTTTCACCATTTGTCCTAGGGTTCTATCCGTCCATTTATTTTTTTTCTTTAAAAAAAAATATTTCTTAATAATTATTTTTTATTTTAATTATTTTATTTTATCTTCCTTTATTTTATTTTATCTTCCTTTATTTTATTTTATCTTCCTTCTTTCTTTCTATCTTTCTTCTTTTTCTCCCTTTTATTCTGAGCCATGTGGATGAAAGGCTCTTGGTGCTGCAGCCAGGAGTCAGTGCTGTGCCTCTGAGGTGGGAGAGCCAACTTCAGGACACTCGTGCACAAGAGACCTCCCAGCTCCACATAATATCAAACGGCGAAAATCTCCTAGAGATCTCCATCTCAACACCAGCACCCAGCTTCACTCAACGACCAGCAAGCTACAGTGCTGGACACCCTATGCCAAACAACTAGCAAGGCAGGAACACAAACCCAACCATTAGCAGAGAGGCTGCCTAAAATCATAATAAGTCCACAGACACCCCAAAACACACCATCAGACAGGGACCTGCCCACCAGAAGGACAAGATCCAGGCTCATCCACCAGAATGTAGGCACTAGTCTCCTCCACCAGGAAGCCTACACAACCCACTGAACCAACTTTAGCCACTGGGGACAGACACCAAAAACAACGGGAAATACGAACTTGCAGCCTACAAAAAGGAGACCCCCAAAACAGTAAGATAAGCAAAATGAGAAGACAGAAAAACACACAGCGGATGAAGGAGCAAGATAAAAACCCACCAGACCTAACAAATGAAGAGGAAATAGGCAGTCTACCTGAAAAAGAATTCAGAATAATGAGAGTAAAGATGATGCAAAATCTTGGAAATAGAATAGAGAAAATGCAAGAAACATTTAACAAAGACCTAGAAGAACTAAAGATGAAACAAGCAATGATGAACAACACAATAAATGAAATGAAAAATACTCTAGATGGGATCAATAGCAGAAAAACTGAGGCAGAAGAACAGATAAGTGACCTGGAAGATAAAATAGTGGAAATAACTACTACAGAGCAGAATAAAGAAAAAAGAATGAAAAGAACTGCGGACAGTCTCAGAGACCTCTGGGACAACATTAAACACACCAACATTCGAATTATAGGGGCTCCAGAAGAAGAAGAGAAAAAGAAAGGGACTGAGAAAATATTTGAAGAGATTATAGTTGAAAACTTCCCTAATATGGGAAAGGAAATAGTTAATCAAGTCCAGGAAGAACAGAGAGTCCCATACAGGATGAATCCAAGGAGAAACATGCCAAGACACATATTAATCAAACTGTCAAAAATTAAATACAAAGAAAACATATTAAAAGCAGCAAGGGAAACAGAACAAATAACACACAAGAGAATCCCCATAAGGTTAACAGCTGATCTTTCAGCAGAAACTCTGCAAGGCAGAAGGGACTGGCAGGATATATTTAAAGTGATGAAGGAGAAAAACCTACAACCAAGATTACTCTACCCAGCAAGGATCTCATTCAGATTTGATGGAGAAATTAAAACCTTTAAGGACAAGCAAAAGCTGAGAGAGTTCAGCACCACCAAACCAGCTTTAAAACAAATGCTAAAGGAACTTCTCTAGGCAAGAAACACAAGAGAAGGAAAAGACCTACAATAACAAACACAAAAAAAATTAAGAAAATGGGAAAAGGAACATACATATTGATAATTTCCTTAAATGTAAATTGATTAAATGCTCCCACCAAAAGACACAGACTGGCTGAATGGATACAAAAACAAGACCTGTACATAAGCTGTCTACAAGAGACCCACTTCAGACCTAGAGACACATACAGACTGAAACTAAGGGGAAGGAAAAAGATATTCCATGCAAATGGAAGCCAAAAGAAAGCTGGAGTAGCAATTCTCATATCAGACAGAATAGACTTTAAAATAAAGACTTTTACAAGAGTCAAAGACGGACACCACATAATGATCAAGGGATCGATCCAAGAAGAAGATATAAAAATTGTAAATATTTATGCACCCAACATAGGAGCACCTCAATTCATAAGGCAAATACTAACAGCCATAAAAGGGGAAATCGAAAGTAACAAAATCATAGTAGGGGACTTTAACACCGCACTTTCACCAATGGACAGATCATCCAAAATGAAAATAAATAAGGAAACACAAGCTTTAAATGATACATTAAACAAGATGGACTTAATTGATACTTTTAGGACATTCCATCCAAAAACAACAGAATACACATTTTTCTCAAGCGCTCATGGAACATTCTCCAGGATAGATCATATCTTGGGTCACAAATCAAGCCTTGGTAAATTTAAGAAAATTGAAATTGTGTCAAGTATCTTTTCCAACAACAACGCTGTGAGACTAGATATTAACTAGAGGAATACATCTGTAAAAAATATAAACACATGGAGGCTAAACAATACACTATTTAATAACGAAGTGATCACTGAACAAATCAAAGAGGAAATCAAAAAATACCTAGAAACAAATGACAATGGACACACGATGACCCAAAACCTATGGTATGCAGCAAAAGCAGTTCTAAGAGGGAAGTTTATATCTATACAATCCTACCTTAAGAAACAGGAAACATCTCGAATAAACAACCTAACCTTGCACCTAAAGCAATTAGAGAAAGAAGAACAAAAAAAAAACCCAAAGTTAGCAGAAGGAAAGAAATCATAAAGATCAGATCAGAAATAAAAGAAAAATAAATGAAAGAAACAATAGCAAATATCAATAAAACTAAAAGCTGGTTCTTTGATAAGATAAACAAAATTGATAAACGATTAGCCAGACTTATCAAGAAAAAAAGGGAGAAGACTCAAATCAATAGAATTAGAAATGTAAAAGGGGAAGTAACAACTGACACTGCAGAAATACAAAAGATCATGAGAGATTACTACAAGCAGCCCTATGCCAATAAAATGGACAACCTAGAAGAAATGGACAAATTCTTAGAAATGCACAACTGCCAGGACTGAATCAGAAAGAAATAGAAAATATGAATAGACCAATAACAAGCACTGAAATTGAAACTGTGATTAAAAATCTTCCAACAAAAGCCCAGGACCAGATGGCTTCACAGGCGAATTCTATCAAACATTTAGAGAAGAGCTAACACCTATCCTTCTCAAACTCTTCCAAAATATAGCAGAGGGAGGAACACTCCCAAACTCATTCTTCGAGGCCACCGCCACCCTGATACCAAAACTAGACAAAGATGTCACAAAGAAAGAAAACTACAGGCCAATATCACTGATGAACATAGATGCAAAAAATACTAGCAAACAGAATCCAACAGCACATTAAAAGGATCATACACCATGATCAAGTGGGGTTTATTCCAGGAATGGAAGGATTCCTCAATATATGCAAATCAATCAACGTGATACACCATATTAACAAATTGAAGGAGAAAAACCATATGATCATCTCAATAGATGCAGAGAAAGTTTTTGACAAAATTCAACACTCATTTATGATAAAAACCCTGCAGAAAGTAAGCATAGAGGGAACTTTCCTCAACATAATAAAGGCCATATATGACAAACCCACACCCAACATCATCCTCAATGGTGAAAAACTGAAAGCATTTCCACTAAGATCAGGAACAAGACAAGGTTACCCACTCTCACCACTCTTATTCAACATAGTTTTGGAAGTTTTAGCCACAGCAATCAGAGAAGAAAAGGAAATAAAAGGAATCCAAATCGGAAAAGAAGAAGTAAAGCTGTCACTGTTTGCAGATGACATGATAGTATACATAGAGAATCCTAAAGATGCTACCAGAAAACTACTAGAACTAATCAATGAATTTGGTAAAATAGCAGGATACAAAATTAATGCACAGAAATCTCTTGCATTCTTATACATTAATGATGAAATATTTGAAAGTGAAATCAAGAAAACACTCCCATTTACCACTGCAAAAATAAGAATAAAATACCTAGGAATAAACCTACCTAAGGAGACATAAGACCTGTTTGCAAAAAACCATAAGACACTGATGAAATAAATTAAAGATGATACAAATAGATGGAGAGATATACCATGTTCTTGGATTGGAAGAATCAACATTGTGAAAATGACTCTACTACCCAAAGCAATCTACAGATTCAAAGCAATCCCTATGAAATTACCACCGGCATTTTTCACAGAACTAGAATAAAAAAATTCACAATTTGTATGGAAACAAAAAAGACCCTGAATAGCCAAAGCAATCTTGAGAACGAAAAATGGAGCTGGAGGAATCAGGCTCCCTGACTTCAGACTACACTACAGAGCTTCAGTAATCTAGACAGTAGGGTACTGGCACAGAAACAGAAAGATAGATCAATGGAACAGGATAGAAAACCCAGAGATAAACCCACGCACATATGGTCACCTTATCTTTGATAAAGGAGGCAGGAATGTACAGTAGAGAAAAGACAGCCTCTTCAATAAGTGGTGCTGGGAAAACTGGACAGGTACATTTAAAGTACAGATTAGATCACTCCCTAACACCATACACAAAAATAAGCTCAAAATGGATAAAAGACCTATATGTAAGGCCAGACACTATCAAACTCTGAGAGGAAAACATAGAACACTCTATGACATAAATTACAGCAAGGTCCTTTTTGACCCACCTCCTAGAGAAATGGAAATAAAAACAAAAATAAACAAATGGGACCTAATGAAACTTCAAAGCTTTTGCACAGCAAAGGAAACCATAAACAAGACCAAAAGACAACCCTCAGAATGGGAGAAAATATTTGCAAATGAAGCAACCGACAAAGGATTAATCTCCAAAATTTATAAGCAGCTCATGCAGCTCAATAACAAAAAAACAAACAACCCAATCAAAAAATGGGCAGAAGACCTAAATAGACATTTCTCCAAAGAAGATATACAGATTGCCAACAAACACATGAAAGTATGCTCAACATCATTAATCATTAGGAAAATGCAAATCAAAACTATAATGAGGGCTCCCCTGGTGCTGCAGTGGTTGAGAGTCTGCCTGCCAATGCAGGGCACACGGGTTCGTGCCCCGGTCCGGGAAGATCCCACATGCCGTGGAGCGGCTAGGCCTGTGAGCCATGGCCACTGAGCCTGCGTGTCCAGACCCTGTGCTCTGCAATGGGAGAGGCCACAATAGTTAGAGGCCTGCGTACGGAAAAAATAAATAAATAAATAAAAACCTAAAATAAGCTATCATCTCACATCAGTCAGAATGGCCATCATCAAAAAATCTAGAAACAATAAATGCTGGAGAGGGTGTGGAGAAAAGGGAGCACTCTTGCACTGCTGGTGGGAATGTGAAATGGTACAGCCACTATGGAGAATAGTATGGAGGTTCCTTAGAAAACTACAAATAGAACTACCATATGACCCAGCAATCCCACTACTGGGCATATACCCTGAGAAAACCATAATTCAAAAAAAAGTCATGTACCAAAATGTTCATTGCAGCTCTATTTACAATAACCAGGAAATGTTTCCTATTTTTAAATGCATACATAGGATTTCATTTGGATCAATGGAATTGAACAAATTCAATGATGTTTGCATACATTCTAAAAATAAAATCAAATCAACTGGAGGTGTGTTTGACCATTCTGCTAATGAAACTCCATATTCTACAAGAAAACTAAAAAATCATAACATGCATGTTGCAATACTTGTTGTGGTGATAAAGAATACACTTGTTTCCCCACTAATTTTCATAACATCCCAGTGGGAATCTCATTAGAATGGAGAACTGAAGTTTAGAAGAGAGAAAAACCATGGTTACTTCACAGCTTAATCTCAATTGAAGACAGTGGTGTGTGAGACAGGCATCATCATCATCTCACAAATTTTGGTTCAACAAATATTTGTTGAATAACTACTTTCCTAGTACTGTGTGATTTGAGTCCTTTTTGGGTTAATTGGTCAAGCTTTTTTCTATGGGCTCAAACTGTACAATGAACCATAACCAGAAAATTTACAAACACATGCTTCTCATAACAAAAATGACTAAGAAACTGAGTGGCACCTTTCTGATTCACAACAGCCTGTAAAATCTCAAATCTTCCCAACCTAAATTATTCCAAAAATATTTTTCTTGCTCTTATTTTGCAATCTCACTATCTACTGAGTAATCAGCATTATTACACCCAATATCCCTTCCATTTTCCCAGTTTACATCCTCAACAGCCGCATTAGTCTCCTAACTAGTTTTTCTACCTTTATTTTCATAACTTCCATTCATTCTTCACAGTGTTGCCAGAATAATCTCTGGTAAACACAGACCTAATCATATGTCATTTCTTTTCCAAAAAGATAAAACTCCTAATTTCTTAGCAGGACACTCAAGGTCCTTCCTAAATTTGGAAACAAAACATTTTCTTGAATCATTTCCAGATATTTCACTCCTGTCCCTCCTAGCCTCCAGATCTCTAGCCAGAGGACTCATCACACGTGCTATGTAGTTTTATATCTCCTTACCTTAACTCTTGCTGCATTCTCTGACTTTTCCCCATTCTCTTTCACTGACATTATGTTTCGTCATTTCACTAATTTGCTACAGTTGCTTCTGTCCTTCAATATCTTACTCAAATGTCTCTAATTTAGCTATTTCCAAATACCCTCACACTCATAGCAGAAACAATGACTCCCTCTTTGGATTTCCTATGTAAGTTGGTTTAAAAACACATAAATCACTTTTTACACAGTATTATGATTAGAGCTTATTTTCTTGCTAGACCTGAGTCCTTTTGCAAAGAAGAACCGTGTCTTCTACCCTTCCCCCTTTCCAATTCTATGGAGTTGAATTAAGCATGTTTTCTATGTGGTGCTGCCAGTCTCTGGACAGGAGAGGAGCTCTAAGCACCACTCCATCTCCATTGGAGCCTCTTTTCTTTCACTCCCTTTCTTGTCTTCCCCAACTCCCAAACTCTGTTCAGAGAGAAGGTGGAGCTAATTTGGTTGGTCAGAGAGAAACACTGATGGAGTCAAATGTACCGCTTCCTTGTTGATAAAGACACTACAAGCAATGCCCTCCAATCCCTCCTTCACTGTAAGTACCAGGTCTGGTCCTGGTGGGCAGCTGTAGCTAAGGTGGAGACAAATGGGTCCAGAGACTCCTCTTGATCCTTGAGACTGAGCCAAGTCCTCAGCCCAGCTGTTCAGAGAGCTTTGTGACAGGACACGGGGGGCCAGCCGACAGGAATTGAAGCATGTTTAAATTTAGCATTTGTCATCACCTCTGGGTACATGGTTTCTTGGGAGTCTCATGTGGAAAAAGAGGTGGGGGACAGAAATAGAAGTTGGAAATTCTAGGTCATATGATTCTAGTATCTTGTAATGCCATCAAAACTAACCCTGATCCCTAACAGCAGAATAGGGCGACCATATTTTGCATACTGAGATTCTCACACTAAAAAATTCCTCTCTTCTCTGACTTACCTTGCGAGGTTCAATTGGTTTAATCCATAAGCCTCCTTACCGCAGAACTTTTCAATGTGTAGTGATTAGGTGGGATACCGATTGGCATGAGGTTGATAATAATTAAATCATGTTATTTAATAACTTTTTCTTAATCTTCCTGGAATTTTTTTGGTAATTTTAAAGAAATTGCATGCTCATTTTTTTTTTTTCTGCTCGTGCCTATAGAGGTTGTTTCTTAGCAATATTTCAAACCTATCATCTGTTGACCCTTTCTCTACAAGCTCATGAGGGTAGAGCCGGTTCTTACTAAGTCAAGTCTACCATAAGGTGATCATTCTTTCCTAATCTGCATGTTTAAAGGGTGACGTTATAGTCTCTGTTCAACCTTATATATAATGCTTGACCTGATCTCAAATTTATCACATTTCAAGCAAGGTGCCACCTAATTTTAGTGGGTACTCGAAGGGAAAGTGGGTCATTCACTTCAAAGCTGAAACTATACGCTCTTCATGTACTGCATCAAGTCACAATCTCTTTTCATGTTCCATGTTAAAATTGTAAGCAGCCACATGTACGTCATCGTAATTGATACTACAGTGCTGTTCTCCTCGGCTCTTTCATCTTCAAATGTATATAAACATTCCCCTGGCCTCACAAGTTTCTATTTCTTTCATTGATAACCAGTGTTTACGAGCTGGGCGTGCTGTCCCTAGTAATGAAAGACTGCAGGCTGCAATGAAAAGTACCTGGACTTCTTTTTTTACAATACAGAACAAAAGCATTTGTTGTTGTTGTATTATTGTATTTCTGAATAAAGTCTCTATTCGCACTGTAAACAAATCAAATGAGCTTGTGTTGGATTTTGTTCATCTGAATTGTGGTTAATGCAGTCCTCAGCTATGACATTACTTATGGCCTGCCCAGGACTGCTCAAGAGCTGGCTTTGTGAGTTACCTGACTCAGTATGTGATCAAGCATCTCCATTATTGTAATAAAACGAGAACTTTCAAGATCATGATCATGAAATAGAGAAAACAATTTTACCTCAGCACTCAAGCTCAAATGCTACACTAATCTATAGTAATTCTTTTACTGCATTTGGAAGCAATTCCTTCTATTCACTCAGAGATAACAGTTGACAATACAATAGGCTTCCTCCTGCCTTTTCCCCCAGTGAGCAAAATATGCTGTTCATTGCAAAGAAACCTAGCAGTAGTAGGCTGTAGTGTTTGCTTCTATGTGAATTAGCGTGTGCTTGAAGACCATCAGGAGGCTTGGTTTGTATTCCGAGGTTACTGTGGAACATGTACCTGGGGTATAGGACACGCAAGCAAAATGTGCACGGGGAGGAGATTATTACCTTCCTCAGATTTTAGAGAGGAATCTAAAAACGGCTTCTTTGTCTCCAGTAGTCCCACCAGTGCAATTCTGGCTCGAGAACTGCGCTGCCTGGGCTTCCCTGGTGGCGCAGTGGTTGAGAGTCCGCCTGCCCATGCAGGGGACACGGGTTCGTGTCCCGGTCCGGGAAGATCCCACATGCCGCGGAGCGGCTGGGCCCGTGAGCCATGGCTGCTGAGCCTGTGCGTCTGGAGCCTGTGCTCCGCAAGGGGAGAGGCCACAACAGTGAGAGGCCCGCGTCCCGAAAAAAAAAAAAAGAACTGCGCTGGCTGGATAGTTTTGGAATCATTATGCAAAGGAAATTATTTGATAAACAAACATTACACATTTGCTCTCTTTGTTCCAGTATGGATTGGACTCATTGATTATTCGTTTTGTGTTTTATGTTTACACCTTGCTTGCAGATGTAACTAAATCACCTTAGGCAGAAAAGCATTAATTTCACTTAAGAAAATACAATTCTTAACTTTCTAAACTCACATTTTTGGTATTAACAGTTTTACATCAGAAATGTTCCCTTCCAAGTCTGTCTATAAACTGTCATGTAATGATTTCACATCCTTCCCGTCCACCTAGAGTGAAAGAATTACAACTTAATAAATGACAACAAATATGAGCTATATAGTAATTTAACAAAATACTTCTCTTTTTCTACTAAAATAAAATTGTAAAAAATTTTCTGTTTTATCAATCTTCTTTGACAACTACATTATGGGAAAACAGCTTTTAAAAAACATAATTTTGGACTTATTGACCTTTAATAAAACAAAGCAGATCATCTAGAAATGACAGGTTATTTTACAGTTGGCATCATTGGGTCTCTTAGTTAAAATCTCTGTTAAATGGTAAGCATTTAGACTGGGAATGTGATTCTCACCACCGTATGGTGTCAACTTTCACACAAACAAGCTAAAATAAACATGAACAATGTAAGGCTTATAACTGGAGAAATCAACAATATCTGGGGAATGTAAAAGAGGAGGAGTTGGATATCCATAGACAAAAGAATTCAAGGAATGAAAATCCCAGGCTAATCACCCCAGACATCTTTGCTTGATTTGACGAAAACATGTTTTAAATGATGAGATGTGTAGATTAAAAATAGGAGCAAGTCAAAGTACAGCTCAATCTTTTCTAAATTGGGGAAATGAGGTCACAGTGATTATTCAAAAGAGAGAGCTAACAAAGGGTATTACAGAACCTACTTTCTCCAACTCTACCTCTGTCTTTCCTAAGAGTCTCATGGCATACAATAGCCATTTTTTTTCAATGTTACTGATATGATTGACATATAACACTGTATATGTTTAAGGTGTACTGCTTAATATTTGACTTACACATATTGTGAAATGATTACCACAATGTTTAGTTAGCATCCATCATCTCATATAGATACACAAAAATGTTTTTTTCTTGCAATGAGAACTCTTACAAATTACTCTTTTAACAGTTTTCAAATATACCATATGGTGGTGTTAACTACAGTCATCATATTGTACGTTACATACCTAGTACTTATTTATCTCATAACTGGAAGTTTATACATTTTGACCACCTTTGCGATAGCTGTTTCTGAAGTAAAATGACATCATTGTATTTAATGTAACAAAAAAGGAGGGGACTTTGCATATTTTACAATAGGAAGAGTAGTTTATTTTTCATACAACGTGAAAACAAGAACATTACTGACTTTTAAAGGCTTAGTTTCACAGGATAAAGCCATCAGATTTCTTTCCTGTCTGTGTAAGAATAGCTCAAATCCTTAGATTTTGCTGCAAAGCTTTAGATTAAGAAGTACTGAGTGACATCCATTTGCCAAAAGATGTGCTTGTTTTTCATATTCAAAGAAAGTACAAAGGAGTAAGACTTGAAGTATCGAAAATATTCTCTCCATGTGTCCTCTTGTTAACTGACACACACATATGCAGATATGTTTCCCCATCCTCTAGGAGTAATAGCTGTTCCCTTGCCTATACCTTTATATGTAATTTCCCCTTTTCTGTTCAATTACAGTTCTGAATATGACACCTAGTAGAGACAGAAGAGGTTCACATTCTAAAGTCACAAGCATGGAAGTAGATACTGGAGGTTTAATGCTGTGCCATAAGCCAGCAAATAGTGTAACATGTCACTCAGACATCTATACTTCTAAACTCCTGACATTCTTCCTTTTGAACTTCTCTTGTACAAATGCAAGCAAGTAGGAGAGACAGAATCGTCTCTTTAGGAATATCATTACAACATTTACCTCCATTCCCTGCCTTCTCTACTCCACCCCACCCTAACTTTTTAGTTAGGAAAGTTGAAGCTTTTATGTAAAGCTTGAATACTCAGGGAAACAAGTTCAGAGGATTCTTTCTTGACTTTGCAGTTTCTCAGCTTGAGCTGATATTAGGTATCCTTGACTACTGTTGGCCTTAGAAGATCTGTCATCCAGTCCTTACTTCCTGGATGAAACACCACCAGCTGTACCTTTGAAAGCCTCAATGTTTTATATTCTCAACATTTGGACTTGCTTCTCACAGACTGTTATCTGCCTTGAGTTCATGCTCTGAGAAGCATATATTCTAAAGGATTTCTCACTAACATGAAGATCCAAAGCACTGAACAATATAAAAATGCCTCTTTTCCTACCTTTACAAATATCATTTAAATAGTTCTCTCATATGTAAATATAACTTCCCTAGCCAAACTCTTTTTGGGGAACCATCTGTAATAATATGGAAATGTTCATGTGGGATCATATGTTGATCCCCCTTCCCTTTCCTCTGACAGTTTTGGCATCTATATCCAAGGTAACCTGGGGGTGCTTCCCTCCTACATTCATCTGTACTTTCTTAATTCAGGTTATTAACTACATGACAACCACAGAGATTTTAACAAGTATAATAAAGACACTGATGTATTGAAAAGGTTATTTTGAATAGTGCTGAAAATATTTATGATGACAAGATTATTTTATACACCAAACATATACTTTAGGAGAGAGGTTCTAAATTCAAAATTCTTGATGAAATGTTCAGGATATATGCAAAGTAAGAATAAGAATAACCCAAGCAGTTGTCTTCCCTCCAGTTTTGGGTGAAGGTGACACAGAAACCTTGTCTTCAACTCTCAGAAAAAAAGGGGGTATTCTAGTTTGCTGATAGTTTGGTATTCTTTTCTTAATTAAGTCAGGTTTTGAGAGGTAAACATGCTGCATGTGTATGTTATCAGTCATTCAGCCCCCATGACCTGACTCATCCCATGTGTGCACAGCCTGTGATAGTCATTGTCCTGACAGACACTTTTCTCACAGGAAGGGGCAGGGAGAGGAAAAACTGAAACATCCTTGGTAGTTTCTAGAAGGAGCATGTTTTTCTCTTCTTCTAGTAAAATCCTTAATATTTGCCAAGAGCCAGTAGCCGGAGATGCAGGTTTTGTAGGGTCTAAAGCTACGATATTGGGGGATTATTTCCTTAAAAAGATTACAAAATTAATAAGTAATGTTAATTTTTATTTTCCATGAGGAAAATAAATCACAACAAATTATAAATTTTAAAGTTCTCCTTCATAGGACAATGTGCAATCATTTTCTGTAGAGAGAGTAGAAAGATAATTCTGTTTTTCTTCCAGCAATGTTGATTGAATTTTCTTTTTATTGTCTTTATATTGCTAATAATTTAGAATATTTTCTTTTAGGGTCAAAATCATAATAATAACATGATGTAAATCCTATGGGAAATCTCTATCAATTTTTTTTTTTTTTTTACATGTGAGCTATAAGATTTGTAAGGATTTTCCACAGATGAGCTTTCTGCTCAGTTGTCTTGTTCCTTCTCCATTACCCTCTCTTTCTCAGTGCCTGCTACATAGGACTCATCCATTTTGCAATCAGTCTCTGGCTCTGTGCTCTGGGTCATGACACAGAGTAAATTAGGCAATTCACAACAGGAGTATTCCTGGAAGCCATTCATACACCAGGAAAGCAACAAGTACCTTACTTAGAACTTATGTGACATTAAGATTCTTCTCTGAAATCCCAGGCCAGTTGTAGCCTGCACATAAAGCAGTAATATTTATAAATTAAACTCTGTTTTAACCTCATCTCCCAAACCTTACATCTATGACAATGCCACTCAACACAAGGAGAAGGAGCTGAAGAGGGAACTGTAGTGGAAAGGGACTGGTCTTAACCAATTGCAGCTAAATATCTTATTTTTGTAAACTTTACAAAAACTCATGACTCCTTGAATGACATCCCCTTATAAGGCCTGAGATGGGCCCATGCAAGTGAGGTGTCCTGAAGCCTAATTACTTTGATGCAAAATCCAGAACTGGAGGCAAATTGTATTTTAATGTTGTTTTTTTAATTGAAGTATAATTGGCTTAAAATATTACTTTAGTTTCAGGTGTACAATGTATTGATTCAATACCTATGTATTAATTCAATACCTATTTCACTCAGACTTCTAGACTTTTCCCCTCTAGCAACCACCAGTTCATTCACTGTATCTATGAGTCTGTTTCTGTTTTGTTTGTTTTGCTTTTCAGATTCATTTCAGAAATCAGACTGTATTTGTCTTTCTCTGTCTGATGTATTTCACTTAGCATAATACTTTTTAGGTCCATCTATTTTCTTGCAAATGGAAAGATTTCATTCTTTATATGGTTGGGTAATGTTCCATTGTATATATGGAACACAGATTCTTTATCCACTCATGTAGGTTGCTTCCATATCTTGGCTATCATGAATAATGCTGCAATAAATATTGGGGTGCATATATCTTTTCAAATTAGTGTTTTTATTTTCTTAAAATACTCAGAAGTGGAATTACTGGATCATATGGTAGTACTATTTTTAATTTTCTAAGGAACTTCCATACTGTTTTCCATAGTGGCCATACCAATTTACATTCCCACCAACAGTGTATGAGCATTCCCTGTTCTCCATATCCTCACCAACACTTATTTGTTGTCTTTTTGATAATAGCCATTCTGAGAGGTGTGAGGTAATATCTCATGGTGATTTTGATTTGCATTTCCCTGATTGTTAGTGATATTGAGCATCTTTCAATGTTTCTTTTGGCCATCTGTATGTCTCCTTTGGAAAAAATGTCCATTCGGGTCTCCTGCCCACTTTTCAATCAGGTTGCTTGTTTATTGATGTTGAGTTTTATGAGTTCTTTGTATATTTTGGATATTAACCCCTTGTTGCATAGATTATTTGCAAATATTTTCTCCCTTTCAATAGGTTACCTTTTTGTCTTATTGATAGTTTCCTTGAATGTGCAAAAGCTTTTTAGTTTGGTGTAGTCCCATTTGTTTATTTTTGCTTTTGTTTCCCTTGCCTGAAAAGACAATATACAAAAAACATTGCTAAGACCCATGTCAAAGGGCATATTCCTGCCGTCTTCTAGGAGATTTATGGTTTCAGGTCTTATATTTAAGTTTTTACTCCATTTTGAGTTTATTTTTGTATATGGTGTGAGGAAGTAGTCCAGTGTGATTCCTTTGCCTGTAACTGTCTAGTTTTCCCAACACCATTTATTGAAAAGACTGTCTTTCTCCCATTTTATATTCTTGCCTCCTTTGTTGAAGATTTATTGTTCATATGTGTGTGGTTTGTTTCTGGGCTCTTTATTGTGTTCCATTGATTTATGTGTCTGTTTTTGTGCCAGTACTATACTGCTTTCATTACTTTAGCTTCAGAGTATAGTTTGAAATCAGGGAGCATAATACTTCAAGCTTTGTCCTTCTTACTCTAGATTGCTTTGGCTATTGAAGGTCCATACAAATTGTAGGATTATTTGTTGTAGTTCTGTGAAAAGTGCCATTGGTATTTTGATAGGGATTGCATTGAATCTGTAGATTGTCTTGGGGTGTATGGTCATTTTAACAACATTAATTCTTCTAATCTATGAGCACAGTATATTTTTCCACTAGTGTGTGTCATCTTCAGTTTCTGTCATCAATGTCTTACAGTTTTCTGAGAACAGTTCTTTTACCCCCTTGGTTAGATTTATTCCTAGGCATGTTATTCTTTTTGATGTGATTGTAAATGAGATTGTTTTCTTAGTTTCTCTGATAGTTTGTTGTTAGTGTATAGAATTATGGATATTAATTTGTATCCTGCAACCTTTACTTGATGAGTTCTAAGAGGTTCTTGATGGCATCTTTAGGATTTTCTTTAAATAGTATCAAGTCATCTGAAAACAGTGACAGTTTTACTTCTTTCTTTCCAGTTTGGTTTCCTTTTATTTCTCTTTCTTGTCTGATTGCTATGGCTAAGACTTCAAATACTATGTTTAATAAAAATAGTGAGAGTGGGCATCCTTATCTTGTTCCTTATCTTAAAGAAAATGTTTTCAGCTTTTAATAGTTGAGTATGATGATGGCTGTAGGTTTGCCATATATGTCTTTTATAATGTTTTGTTATGTTCCCTCTATACCCACTTTGTTGAGAGTTTTTAATCATAAATGGATATTGACTTTATCAAAAGCTTCTTCTGCATCTATTGATATCATCATGTTATTTTTATTCTTCAATTTGTTAATATGGTGTTTCACATGGATTGATTTGCAAAAATTAAACCATTGCATCCCTGGGATAAATCCTACTTAATCATGGCCTATGATCCTTTCAATGTATCGTTTAACTTGATTTGCTAATATTCTGTTAAAAATTTTTGCACTTATGTTGACCAGTGAGATTGGCCTGTAATTTTCATTTTCTGTGGTTTCTTTGCCTGGTTTTGGTATCAGGGTGATGTAGGCCTCATAGAATGAGTTTGGAAGAGTTCTCTTATCTTCAATTTTTTTTGAAATAGTTTGAGAAGTATAGGTATGAACTCTTCTTTAAATGTTTAGTAGAATTCACTTCTGAAGCCATCTGGTCCTGGACTTTTTTAGGGGAAGGATTTTTTTTTTTTTTATTACTGATCCAATTTTATTACTGGTAATTTGTCTGTTTATAGTTTCTCCTTCCTGCTGATTAAATCTTGGGAGACAGTACATTTTTAGAAATTTATCCATTTCTTTTACTTTGTTCATTTTATTGTTCATAGTAATATCTTATGGTTCTTTGTATTTTTGTGGTGTTACCTGTAACTTCTCCTCTTTCATTTCTGATTTTATTTATTTAGCCCTCTCTCCTTTTTTCTTGATGAGTCTGACTAAAGGTTTTTCATCTTTTTAACTTTTCAAAAAAGCAACTTTTAGTTTCATTGATTTTTTTTTCCATTTTCTTTTAGTTGCTATTTCATTTATTTTTGCTCTGATCTTATAATTTCTTTTCTTCTACTAAATTTGGGTTTGTTCTTCTTTTTCTGCTTCCTTTAGGTATAAGTTAGGTTGTTCATTTGAGATTTTTCTTCTTTCCTGAGGTAGGTTTTTATTACTATTATCTTCCCTATTAAAATTGCTTTTTCTTCATCCTATAGATTTTGTATCATTGTGTTTCCATTTTCATTTGTCTGCAAGTATTTTTCTTTTTAATTTTCTCTTTGATTTCTTTAGTGAGTAACCCGTTAGTTCTTTAGCCTCCACATGTTTGTCTTTTTTGCAGTTTTTATTGTAGGTGATTTACAGTCTCATAGTGTTGTGGTAAGAAAAGATGCTTTGTACAATTTCAATCTTCTTAAACTTACTGAGACTTGTTTTGTGGCCGAGAATGTGATCTATCCTGAAGAATGTTTCATGTGCACTTGAAAAGCATGTGTATTCTGCTGATTTTGGATGGAATGTTCTATTGAATTTATATGTTCTAATGTGTCCTTCAAGACCAGTGTTTCCTTACTGACTTTCTTTCTGAATATTCTGTCCATTGATATAAGTGGGATGTAAAGGTCTGCTACTATGACTGTTATTTTCAGTTTTTCCCTACACATTTGTTAAATTTACTTTATATATTTAGGTGCTCCTATCTTGGATGAATACATATGTAAAACTGTTATATCTTCTTGCTGGATCAATCTCCTATCATTATGTAATATCCTTATTTATGTCTTGTTACAATCTTTGTTGTAAAGTCTGTTTTGTCTTATATAAGTATTGCTACTCCAGTTCTTTTTGTTTGTTTCCTTTTGCATGGAATACCTTTTCCATCCCCTCACTTTCAGTCTGTGTGTCTCTTGTAGGCAGCATATATATGTCTTATTTTTGTATCCATTTAGCTAATCTATGTCTTTTGGTTAGAACATTTAGTTCTTTTACATTTAAAGTAATTATTGATAAGTATGCACTTATTGCCATTTTGTTAATTGTTTTTGGGTTGTTTTTACACTTCTTTTTTGTTCCTTCTTCATTTGCTCTCTTTCCTTGTGATTTGATGACTATATTTGGAGTTGTGTTTGAATTCCTTTCTCTTTTTTGTGTATGTGTATCTATCATAGGTTTTTGGTTTGTGATTACAATGTGGCTCACATAAATGTATATAAATATATTAAATATGTGATTATTTTAATTGATGACCTCTTAAGTTTGAATGCATTCTAAAGACCCTGCACTTTTACTCCAATGTAACATTTAATGTTTTTGACATCACATTAACATCTTTTTGTTTTGTGTATCCCTTAGCTACTTACTGTGGATATAAATGATTTTACTACTTTTGTCTTTTAACCTTTCTACTGTCATTAAAAGTGGTTGAACTATTACCTTTACTGTACATATGCCTAAACCAATGAGATTTTTTTTTCCTTCTATAATTTCTGTATTTGATTGTGGTCTTTAATTTTTCACTTAGAGAAATCCCTTTAACATTTAGGGTAAAGCCCATAGTGGTACTGAACTCTTCTAGCTTTTTCTTGTCTCTAAATCTCTTGATCTTACCTTCAAATCTGAATGATAGCATTGCTTAGTAGGGCATTTTTTGTTGTTGGTTGGAAATAAATGTATTTACTATATGAAAATGTTCTTACTGTTTTTAAACTCTAAACTGTTTTGAACATTTTTTTTAATTTTTATTTTTATTGGACTATAGTTGATTTACAATATTGTATTAGTTTCAGGTGTACAGCAAAGTGATTGAGTTATACATATACATATACATATATCTATTCTCTTTCAAATTTCTTTTCTCATTTATGTTATTACAGCATATTGAGCAGAGTTTCCTGTGCTACAGAGTAGGTCCTTGCTGGTTATCTATTTTAAATATAGTAGTGTGTATATGTCAATCCCAAACTCTCAATTGATCCCTCCCTCCTTACCTTTCTCCTTTGGTAACCATAAGTTTGTTTTCTAAGTCTGTGAGTCTGTTTCTGTTTTGTAAATAAGATCATTTGTGTCCTTTTTTTTTTTTTTTTAGATTCCTCATATAAGTGGTGTCATATGATATTTATCCTTCTCTGACTTACTTCAATTAGTATGATAATCTCCAGTTCCATCTGTGTTGCTACAAATGGCATTATTTCTTTCCTTTTCATGGCTAAGTAATATTCCATTGTATATGCAACACCTATCTTTCTGAAACTCTTCCAAAAAATTTCAGAGGAAGGAACACTCCCAAACTCATTTTCTGAGGCCACCATCGCCCTGATACCAAAAGCAGAAAAAGATACAACAAAAAAGAAAATTAAAGGCCAATATCACTGATGAGCATAGACGCAAAAATCCTTGACAAAATACTAGCAAACCAAATCCAACTATACATTCAAAGGATCATACACCATGATCTAGTGGGATTTATCCTAGGGATGCAAGGATTTTTCAATATCTGTAAATCATTCAGTGTGATACACCATATTAACAAATTGAAGAATAAAAACCATATGATCATCTCAACAGATGCAGAAAAATATTTTGACAAAATTCAACACCAATTTATGATGAAAACTCGCCAGAAAGTGGGCATAGAGGGAAATACCTCAACATAATAAAGACCTTGTATGACCAACCTATAGCCAACATCATACTCAACCATAAAAGCTGAAAGCAATTAGGAACAAGACAAGGATGTCCACTCTCACCACTTTTATTCAACTTAGTTTTGGAAGTCCTGGCCACAGCAATCAGAGAAGAAACAGAAATAAAAGTCTATAAATTAAGGGAGAAAAAAAGAAGTAAAACTGTCACTGTTTGCAGATGACATGATACTATACATAGAAAATCCTAAAGATGCTACTAGAAAACTACTAGAGCTTATCAATGAATTTGGTAAATTTGCAGGATACAAAATTAATACACAGAAATCTGTTGCATTTCTATACACTAACAGTAAAAGATCAAAAAGAGAACTTAAAGAAACAATCCCATTTACCATCACATCAAAAACAATAAAATACCTAGGAATAAATCTACCTAAGGAGGCAAAAACTTGTACTCTGAAAACTATAAGACACTGATGAAAGAAATCAAAGATGACACAACAGATGGAAAGATATACCATGTTCTTGGACTGGAAGAATCAATATTGTCAAAGTGACTATACTACCCAAGGCAATCTACAGATTCAATGCAATCCCTAACAAATTACCAATAGCATTTTTCACAGAACTAGAACAAATTTTTTTTTTAATTTGCATGGAGACACAAAAGAACCCAAATAACCAAAACAATCTTGAAAAAGAAAATCGGAGCTGGAGGAATCAGGCTCCCTGATGCCAGACTATATTACGAAGCTACTGTTTTCAAAACAGTATTGTATTGGCACAAAAACAGAAATATACGCCAATGGAACAGGATAGAAAGCCCAGAAATAAACCCACATACCTATGGTCAATTAGTCTATGACAAAGGAGGCAAGACTATACAATGGAGAAAAGACAGTGTCTTCAATAAATGGTACCAGGAAAACTGGACAGCTACATGTAAAAGAATTAAATTAGAACTTTCTCTAACACCATCCACAAAAATAACCTCAAACTCGATTAAAGACCTAAATGTAAGACCGATACTGAGTAGAGTATTTGTGGTTGCAGTTATTTTTTTCTTTCATCACTTGGAATATATTGTGTCACTTCCTTCTGGCTTGCAATGTTTCTAATGAAAAGTCAGTTAATGGTCTTACTGGTGTTCCCTTATACATAACTACTTGCCTTTTCTCTTGTTTCTTTTAAGATTCTCCCTTTAATTTTTGTCATTTTAATTTTAATGTGTCTTCTCTTTGGGTTCATCTTGTTTGGGACTCTTTGTACTTCTTGGACCTAGGTTTTCACAGGTTAGGGAAGTTTTCAGGTATTATTTCTTTGAATAAGTTTTCTGCCCCTTTCTCTCTCTCTTCTTCTGGGACCCCTTTAATGTGAATATTACATCACTTGATGTTGTCCCAGAGGTCTCCTAAACTATTCTCATTTTTAAAAATTGTTTTTGTTTTTTTTTTTCTGTTAAGCTTAGGTGATTATCGCTACTCTATCTTCCAGATCACTGATCCCTTCCTCTGTATCATCTAATCTACTCTTGATTCCTTATAGTGTATTTATTTCAGTTATTGTATTCTTCAGCTGTGTTTAGTTCTTCTTTATTTTTTCTAACTCTTTGTTAAACTTCTTACTGTGTTCATCCATTCTTCTCCCCAGTTTGTTAAGCATCTTCATGTTCATTACCTTAAGTTCTTCACCAGGTAGATTGGTTATTTCCACTTCTCTTAGTTCTTTTTCTGGGGTTTTGTCTTGTTCTTTTGTTTGGAATATGTTCCTCTGTCTTCTCATTTTGCCTAATTATCTGTGTTTATATCTATGCATTAGGTAGGTTATGTTTCCCAGTGTTGGAGAAATGGCCTCATGTAGGAGACACCTTATGAGTCCCAGAAGCACACTTTCCTCTGATCATCAGAGACATATGCTCAAGGGTGTCCCTTGTGTGTGCTGAGTGGGTCCTTCTGTTGTGGTTGGGCTGTGGTTGGGAGTGCTCGTATGCAAGACTGGCCCCTGGACAAGTTGGCTGCCAGATCCTGCTTCCTGTGGTTGCTGTTGGTCTGTTGGTGCTTTGGGTCAGGCCCTGGCATGGCTGGCTGCAGAGCCTTGGAGGTCCTGGGACTGGTGCTATCCTACTGGTGGGTGGAGCCTGGTTCTAGTGCAGCTGGCTGATCAGCTCTTTGTGTCCCAGGACTAGTGCTCACTTGCTGGTGGGTGAGAGGACTAGAGGGAAGACTCCAAAATAGTGCTTGCTAACACGATTGTCCTTATGGTAGAAAGAGCTCCCCCAAAGTGTTGTCACTAACATTTATGTCCACAGGCAGAGTTCCAGTTGCCTTCTACCTCTCTGGAAGACTCTTCAAGATCAGTGAGTGTGTCTGATGCAGACTTTTTTCAAATTATTGCCTCTGTGCTGGGTCTCAGAGCTTGTGAGATTTTGCATGTACTATTTAAGAGTGGAGTGTCTGTTTCCTATGGTCTTGTGGCTCTCCTGTATGCAAGCTCTGCTGGCCTTCAAGACCAGATGTTTTGGGGGCTTGTCTCCTTGGTGCAGGACTCCTGGGCTGGAAAGACTGATGTGAGGCTTGGACCCATCACTCCTTGGGAAGAACTTCTGCAATTATGATTATCCTCCTGTTTGTGGATCACCTACATGGGGATGCAAGTCCTGACTATACCACATCTCTGCCCTCCTACCCATCACATTGTGGTTCCTTCTTTATATCTCTAATTGTGGAAAATCTTTTCTGTTATTCTTCAGGTCATTTTCATAAATAGTTGCTCTGTAAATGGTCGTAATTTTGGTGTGCCCATGGAAGGAAGTGAGCCCAGGGTCCTTCTACTCCACCATCTTGGCCACACCTCTTACTTTAAGATCTTTACTTAATACATATTTTTCAAAAATTTATTGAGATAAACTCATATACCATAAAATTCTGCATTTTAAGTACACAATTCAGTGGATTTTACAAGGTTTTTCATCCCCACTATCTAATTCCAGAATATTTTCATTACCCCAAATATAAACCTTGTACCTGTTAGCACTCACTTATTTCACCCTCCCACCAATTCCTGTGAACCACAGCATTAGTCATGTGCTCCAGATGAACAGAACCAATAGGATATAGATAGATAGATAGATAGATAGATAGATAGATAGATAGATAGATAGATAAATAGATATAGATGCTATAGATATAGATATATAGAAAGAGATTTATTATGAGAGATTGGCTTAAGTGATAATGGAAACCAAGGAGTCCCACAATCTGCCATCTGCAAGGTGGAGGTCTACGAAAGCCAGTGGTGTTATTCCAGTTCAAATCTGATGGCTGAGGATTGGAGGGCTGATGGTATAAGTCCTACTCTGAATATGAAGATCCAAGAACCAGGAGTGCTGTTGTCTGAGGGTAGAAGAATATGGATGTCTCAACTCAAGCAGAGAGAAAATTTACCCTTCCTCCAGCTTTTTGTTCTATTCAAGCCCTCAGCAGATTGGATGATGCCCCCTTGCACTAATGATTCAAATGCTAATCTCTTCCAGAAACATGTTCACACACACGCTCAGAAATAGTGATTACCATCTATCTGGGCAACCCTTAGCCCAGTCAAATTGACACATAACAATTAACCATTACAACTACTAATCTACTTTCTACCTCTATGTATTTGTTGATTCTACACATTTCATATGGATAAAACATATAATAAGTGTCCTTCTGTATCTGGTTTCTTTCACTTTGCACAATGTTTTCCAAGTTCATCCATGTTGCTGCATTATCAGTATTTCATTCCTTTATATGGCTGAATAATATTTCACTGTATGAATATAGTACATTTTGTTTATTTGTTTCTCAGTTCATGGACATTTCTGTTGTTTTCTACTCTTTGGTTATGATGTATTATGCTGCTATGAGCATTCATATACAAGTTTTCGTGGACACATATTTTCAATTTACTTGAGTGTATTCCTAGGAGTAGAATTCCTGGACCATAAATAACTCTATGTTTAACTTATTAATTAACTGCCAACCTATTTTCTTAACCAGCTGCATCATTTTACCTTCCCCTGAACAGTGCATGAGGATTCCCATTTCTCTACATCCTCACTAACACTTCCTGTTTTTTGTTATTTTGATTACAGCCATTCTATTAACTGTGGAGTGGCAATTCATTGTGGTCTTGAGATGCATTTCCCTAATGACTAATGATATTGAGCATCTTTTAATGTGTTTGTTGGCCATTTGTGTATCTTCTTTGGAAAAACCTCTATTCATGCTTTTGCCTATTTTTCTTTTTCTCTTTATAAAAATTATTTATTTTTGCTATTTTAACTGTTGCAGGAAAGAAATATTTCCACAGTGTTGTATGAATTGATTTTTTTTAAATTATTGCTATTTTTGTATTGTTTTGTCTTTCACTTTTAAATTAATTTTTAACATCTTTATTAGAGTATAATTGCTTTACAATGGTGTGTCAGTTTCTGCTTTATAACAAAGTGAATCAGTTATACATATACATATGTCTCCATATATCTTCCCTCTTGCATCTCCCTCCCTCACACCCTCCCTATCCCACCCCTCTAGGTGGTCACAAAGCACCGAGCTGATCTTCCTGTGTTATGTGGTTGCTTCCCACTAGCTATCTATTTTACGTCTGGTAGTGTATCTATGTCCATGCCACTCTCTCACTTTGTCCCAGCTTACCCTTCCCCCTCCCCATATCCTCAAGTCCATTATCTACTAGATCTACATCTTTATTCCTGTCTTGCCCCTAGGGTCTCCTGACCATTTTCTTTCATTTTTTTTTAACACTCCAAATATATGTTACCATATGGTATTTGCTTTTTCTCTTTCTGACTTACTTTACTCTGTATGACAGACTCTATGTCTATCCACCTCATTACAAATAACTAAGTTTCAGTACTTTTAAGGCTGAGTAATATTCCATTTTATATATGTGCCACATCTTCTTTATCCATTCATCTGTTGATGGACAGTTAGATACCTTCCATGTCCTGGCTCTTGTAAATAGAGCTGCAATTAATATTTTGATAAACTAGTCTTTTTGAATTATTGTTTTCTCCATGTATATGTCCACTAGTGGGATTGCTGGGTCATATGGCACTTCTATTTTTAGTTTTTTAAGGAACATCCATACTGTTCTCTATAGTGGCAGTATCAATTTACATTCGCACCAACAGTGCAAGAGGGTTCCCTTTTCTCCACAGCCTCTCCAGCATTTATTGTTTGTAGATTTTTAATGATAGCCATTCTGACTGGTGTGAGATGATATCTCATTGTAGGTTTGATTTGCATTTCTCTAATGATTAATGATGTTGAGCATTCTTTCATGTGTTTGTTGGCAATCTGTATATCTTCTTTGGAAAAATGTCTATTTAGGTCTTCTGCCCATTTTTGGATTGGGTTGTTTGTTTTTTTTTTTTTTGCTATTGAGCTGCATGAGTTGCTTGTATGTTTTGGAGATTAATCCTTTGTCAGTTGCTTCAATTGCAAATATTTTCTCCAATTCTGAGGGTTATCTTTTTGCCTCATTTATGGTTTCCTTTGCTGTGAAAAAACTTTTAAGTTCCAATAGGTCCCATTTGTTTATTTTTGTTTTCATTTCCATTTCTCTAGGAGGTGGGTCAAAAAGGATCTTGCTGTGATTTATGTCATAGAGTGTTCTTCCTATGTTTTCCTCTAAGAGTTTGATAGTTTCTGGCCTTACATTTAGGTCTTTACTTCATTTTGAGTTTATTTTTGTGTATAGTGTTAGGGAGTGTTCTAATTTCATTCTTTTACATGTAGCTGTCCAGTTTTCCAGCTTATTCTTCAATAAGCATCACTTACTGAAGAGGCTGTCTTTTCTCCATTGTATACTCTTGCCTCCTTTATCAAAGATAAGGTGACCAGATGTGTGTGGGTTTATCTCTGGGCTTTCTATGCTGTTCCATTGATCTATATTTCTGTTTTTGTGCCAGTACCATACTGTCTTAATTACTGTAGCTTTGTAGTATAGTCTGACGTCAGGGACCCTGATTCCTCCAGCTCTGTATTTCTTTCTCAAGATCGCTTTGGTTATTAGGAGTCTTTTGTGTTTCCATATAAATTGTGAAATTTTTTGTTCTAGTTCTGTGAAAAATTCCAGTGGTAGTTTGATAGGGATTGCATTGAATCTGTAGATTGCTTTGGGTAGTAGAGTCATTTTCACAATGTTGATTCTTCCAATCCAAGAACATATTATATCTTCCATCTATTTGTATCATCTTTAATTTCTTTCATCAGTTTCTTATAGTTTTCTGTATACAGGTCTTTTGTCTCCTTAGGTAGCTTTTTTCCTAGATATTTTATTCTTTTTGTTGCAGTGGTAAATGGGAGTCTTCCTTAATTTCACTTACAGAGTTTTCATCATTAGTGTACAAGAATGCAAGACATTTCTGTGCATTAATTTTCTATCCTGCTACTTTACCAAATTCATTAACTAGCTCTAGTAGTTTTCTGGTAGCATCTTTAGGATTCTCTATGTATAGTATCATATCATCTGCAAACAGTGACAGCTTTACTTCTTCTTTTCCAATTTGGATTCCTTTTATTTCCTTTTCTTCTCTGATTATTGTGGCTAAAACTTCCACAAATATGTTGAATAATAGTGGTGAGAGTGGGCAACCTTGTCTTGTTCCTGGTCTTAGTGGAAATGGTTTCAGTTTTTTACCATTGAGGACGATGTTGGCTGTGGGTTTGTCATATATGGACTATTTTATGTTGAGGAAAGTTCCCTCTATGCCTACTGTCTGGAGAATTTTTATCATAAATGGGTGTTGAATTTGGTTGAAAGTTTTCTCTGCATCTATTGAGATGACCATATGGTTTTTCTCCTTCAATTTTTTAATATGGTGTATCACCATGATTGATTTGCGTATATTGAAGAATCCTTGCATTCCTGGAATAAACCCCACTTGTTCATGGTGTATGATCCTTTTAATGTGCTGTTGGATTCTGTTTGCTAGCATTATGTTGAGGATTTCTACATCTACGTTCATCAGTGATATTGGACTGTAGTTTTCTTTCTGTGTGAAATCTTTCTCTGGTTTTGGTATCAGAGTGATGGTAGCCTCATAGAATGAGTTTGAGAGTGCGTGTGTGTGTCCCCAGATCTGAAGTGGGTTGCTTGTAGACAGCATATATACGGATCTTGTTTTTGTATCCATTCAGCCAGCCTACGTCTTTTGGTTGGAGCATTTAATCCATTTACATTTAAGGTAATTATCAATATGTATGTTCCTTTTACCATTATCTTAATTGTTTTGGGTTTATTATTGTAGGTCTTTTCCTTCTCTTGTGTTTCCTGTATAGAGAAGATCCTTTAGCATTTGTTGTAAATCTGGTTTGGTGGTGCTGAATTCTGTTAGCTTTTGCTTGTCTGTAAAGCTTTTAATTTCTCCGTCAATTCTGAATGAGATTCTTGCTGGGTAGAGTAATCTTGGTTGTAGGTTTTTCTCCTTCATCACTTTAAATATGTCCTGCTGGTCCCTTCTGGCCTGCAGAGTTTCTGCTGAAAGATCAGCTGTTATCCTTGTGGGGATTCCCTTATGTGTTACTTGTTTTTTCCTTGCTGCTTTTAATATTTATTCTTTGTATTTAATTTTTGATAGTTTGATTAATATGTGTCTTGGCATGTTTCTCCTTGAATTTATCCTGTATGGGACTCTCTGTGCTTCCTGGACTTGATTAACTATTTCCTTTCCCATATTAGGGAAGTATTCAACTATAAACTCTTCAAATATTTTCTCTGTCCTTTTCTTTTTCTCTTCTTCTTCTGGGACCCCTATAATTCGAATGTTGGTGTGTTTAATGTTGTCCCAGAGGTCTCTGAGACTGTCCTCAGTTCTTTTCATTCTTTTTTCTTTATTCTGCTCTGCAGTAGTTATTTCCACTATTTTATCTTCCAGGTCACTTGTCCGTTCTTCTGCCTCAGTTATTCTGCTATTGATCCCTTCTAGAGAATTTTCAATTTCATTTATTGTGTTTTTCATCTCTGTTTGTTTGCTCTTTAGTTTTTCTAGGTCCTTGTTAAATGTTTCTTGTATTTTCTCCATTCTATTTCCAACATTTTGCATCATCTTTACTATCATTATTCTGAATTCCTTTTCAGGTAGACTGCCTATTTCCTCTTCATTTATTAGGTGTGGTGGGGTTTTGCCTTGCTCCTTCATCTGTTGTGTGTTTCTCTGTCTTCTCATTTTGCTTAACTTACTATGTTTGGGGTCTCCTTTTCGCAGGCTGCAGGATTGTACTTCCCATTGTCTTTGTTGTCTGTCCCCAGTGGCTAAGGTTGGTTCAGTGGGTTGTGTACACTTCCTGGTGGAGGGGACTAGTGCATATGTTGTGGTCGATGAGCCTGGATCTTGTCTTTCTGGTGGGCAGGTCCCCATCTGGTGGTGTGTTTTGGGGTGTCTGTGGCCTTATTATGATTTAGGCAGCCTCTCTGTTAATGGGTGGGGTTGTGCTCCTGTCTTGCTAATTGTTTGGCATAGGGTGTCCTTCACTGTAGCTTTCTGGTCATTGAGTGGAGCTGGGTGTTGGCATTGAGATGGAGCTCTCTGGGAGATTTTCACCGTTTGGTATTATGTGGAGCTGGGAGGTCTCTTGTGGACCAATGTCTTGAACTTGGCTCTCACATCTCAGTGGCATAGCCCTGATGCCTGGCTGGAGCACCAAGAGCCTGTCCTCCACATGGCTCAGAATAAAAGGGAGAATATAAAGGAAAGAAACAAAGAAGAAGATAAAATAAAATAATATAAAATAAAGTAAAATAAAATAAATTTATTGAAATAAAAAATAATTATTAAGAAAAAAAAATTTAAGTAATTAAAAAAAAAATGAGAGACAAAACCCTAGGACAAATTGTAAAACAAAGCTATAGAGACAAAATCACACACAGAAGCATACACATACACACTCACAAAAAGAGAAATGGGAAAAAATATACGTATCTTTGCTCCCAAAGTCCACATCCTCAATTTAAGATGATTCATTGTCTATTCAGGTATTCCACAGATGCAGGGTACATGAAATTGATTATGGAGATTTAATCCACTGCTCCTGAGGCTACTGGAAGAAATTTCCCTTTCTCTTCTTTGTTCGCACAGCTCCCTGGGTTCAGCTTTGGATTTGGACCTGGCTCTGCCTTTATGTCACCTGAGGGCTTCTGTTCTTCGCTCAGAGAGGACGGGGTTAAAGGAACAGCTGATTCGGGGGCTCTGGCTCACTCAGGCCGGGGAGAGGGAGGGTTACGGATCCGGGGCGAGCCTGTGGCGGCAGAGGGCAGTGTGACGTTGCACCAGCCTGAGGTGTGCCGTGTGTTGTCCCAAGGAAGTTGTCCCTGGATCACAGGAACCTGGCAGTGGTGGGTTACACAGGTTCCTGGGAGGGGCGGTGTGGATAGTGACCTGTGCTTGCACACAGGCTTCTTGGTGGCTGCAGCAGCAGCCTTAGCATCTCATGCCCGTCTCTGGGGTCCAAGCTGATAGCCGCAGGTCACACCTGTCTCCGAAGCTCCTTTATGCAGCGCTCTTAATCACCTTTCCTCGCACACCAGGAAACAAAGAGGCAAGAGAAAGTCTCTTGTCTCTTTGACACTTCCAGACTTTATCCTGGAATCCGCTAGCCGTGGCGCACTAGTCCCCTTCAGGCTGTGTTCACACAGCCAGCCCCAGTCCTCTCCCTGGGATCTGACCTTCGAAGCCTGAGCCTCAGCTCTCAGCCCCCACCGATTCTGGCGGGTGAGCAAACAAGCCTCTCGGGCTGGTGAATGCTGCTTGGCACCAACCCTCTATGCGGGAATCTCTCTGCTTTGCCCTCCACACCCCTGCTGCTGCGCTCCCCTCTGCAGCTCTGAAGCTCCCCGCCTCCGCCACCAGCAGTCTCTGCCCGCAAAGGGGCGCCCAAGTGTGTGAAAACTCCTACTCCCTCACAGCTCCCTTCCACTGGCGCAGGTCCCATCCCTATTCTTTGTCTCTGTTTTTTCTTTTTTCTTTTGCCCTACCCAGGTACGTGGGGAGTTTCTTGCCTTTTGGGAGGTCTGAGGTCTTCTGCCAACGTTCAGTAGGTGTTCTGTAAGAGTTGTTCCACATGTAGATGTATTTCTGTTGTATTTGTGGGGAGGAAGGTGATCTCAGCATCTTATTCTTCTGCCATCTTGAAGCTCCTCTTGCCTATTTTTAATTGGGTTATTTGTCTTTTTATTATTGAATCACAAGAGTTCTTTACACAGTTTTGATACTTGTGTCAGATACATGACTTGCAAATATTATCTCCCACATATGGGTGGTCTTTTTACTGTATTGAGATTGTACAAGTTTTGTACTTGTTTGTTAAATATATTCTTTTTCATGCAATCATAAATTAATTATTTTTAAAATTTTATTTTGAGATTGTCCAGTGCCAGTATATAGAAATTGAATTAATTTTTATATATTGGTTATGTACCTTTAACCTTGCTGAACTATTTTATTAGCTTTAATAGTTTGGGGCTGTTTGCATGCGTGTGAGCAGGCATGTGTGTGTGAATTCCTCAGGATTTTCTCTCTATAAAATCATGTCTATTCTGCAAATAGAAGTAATTTCCTCCTTCTTTTCCAATCTTGGGGCCTTTCATTTCTTTTTCTATGTTAAATAGAAGTGGTAAAAGTGGATGATCTTATTCCTTATCTTTGAGAGACAACATTCAGTCTTTTATGATTAAACAGAAAACTAGCTATGGGTTTTGAGTAGATGTCCTTTACTGGATTGAGGAATCTCATTTTTATTCTTCATTTATTGAAAGTTTTTATTATGAACATTTGTTAGATTTTGTTGAAAATCTGGAGAATTAATATTTTTATTTTACTTTTTTTTATAACAACTAATTTTTAAAAAAAATATTTATTTTTGGCTGCATTGGGTCTTCATTGCTGCCCACGGGCTTCCTCTAGTTGAAGCAAGCAGGGGCTACTCTTGTTTGCAGTGAGCAGACTTCCCATTGCAGTGGCTTCTCTTGTTGCAGAGCACGGGCTCTAGGCATGCATGTTTCAGTAGTTGTTGCACACAGGTTCAGTAGTTGTGGCTCAAGGGCTCTAGAGTGCAGGCTCAGCAGTTGTGGCACACGGGCTTAGCTGCTCTGTGACATGTGGGATATTCCAAGACCAGGGCTCGAACGTATGTTCCCTGCATTGGCAGGCAGATTCTTAACCACTGCACCACCAGGAAAGCCCTTTACTTGTATTTTTAAAATTTGTATGATTTACTGAAATACTTCTTTCATTTATTTTTAACTCATATTTTAAATTTTATTTTCTTAGTCTATTAGCTTTAGCATCACAATTTTTCTTAAGCTTACTTATCTTTATTTTCTTATACTTGTCTTCATTTCTTCTTGAATTTTGTGATGTTTTATTAATGTGAAACATAATGTTGTGTACTTTGTATTATTTAAGAATTTACTCATATTTTAGCCATAATTTTTACCTTTTCTTAGAATAGTTACTATGTGCTCAGATAATACACAAACAAAAAGAATAAGTCACAGTTCCTGACTTCAAGATGTTTACTCTCCATTGGCAACCATATTTCAATTGTTCTTTGCATGTTTCCATTTTAACCTTTACTCTTACAGTATTTTTTATTATTTTTACTCTATTAATGAAGTTGTATATTAAGGATAGATAACATTTTTGATGCCTAATAATATGTGAGATATTGTGCTTAGCCTGTTTCATAATTCATCTCTTATACACCATCGTGAGTTAGATACTATTACCACCTTAATTTTGCACATAATGAGATTACGGTCCAGAAGTGCCAGTAAATTTACAAAAGTTATATGGCAGCTAAGAACGAGATCTGGGATACAAAGATCTCGCCCTTAATCATCATAGTTTCCTGATTAACATTTCATTTTAAAGCCAAGTATGGTTAACTTCTTAAAGCCTAATTCCAGAGAAGTTTTGTAACAGACTGTACCAGGCATAACAATTCTAGAATTCTTGGAATAAATGTGTCTTGGCTTGCGGTAATGTTATGTCAAGTAAGATAAGACACAAATATCTTTGGTTCAAACAACCACATTAGAAGTAATTTCCCTTTTAACTATGTGTTTCTAAATCTTTCACATACTTAAAGTCACAACGATCAAGAAAAATAACTAATCCAAATAGAGTCTTCCATGATTTGTCTTCCCATGAACATTCTCTCATAAATATTAAGCTATTTGGCCAGGGATCTAAATATGGCATAATTAATAACATTGCAGCTTAATTAGAATATTTCTATGCAAAACACAAGAAGACAGGAAAAAACAATTTTATATTTTCAATTCCAACTTACAGCCTGAAATCCAGACCAATATTTATAAACCCATGTATCTCTAAAACTCAACACGTCCTGACCAATCTCATCCCCTTCATCCAAATCCAAATGTTTTCCTTTCTCTGTAATCATTGTTTTAGTAACTGGTATTGCCACCCAACAAATTCCCAAGTTAGAACCTGGAAACCATGTACATTTCTTTTTATATTTTATCCCCTATCTCTTCTGCTAAGCACATTCAACCAATCCATGTCCTTTTATTTCATACTCCTAAACAGTTCTTATTTTATTCTTTCTTTTTATTTCCACAGCTACTGCCCTATTTTGAGGTTTGTCATCTCTCCCACATGCTCTTTCTTCTAGTCTTCTGTCTCTTCAGAATTTAACCCTCAAATTTGACTTCTCTTCTCCTCTCCATTCATTCTCTACACTGCTGTCATGATTATCTTTTAAAAATTTAAATTTGTTCAGGCAAAATTATTCAAAATGATAAACAAAATTAAGAATTTTCAGTATGGCACATACAGTCAACTATAATTTTGTCTCTAATTAACTGTCAACCCCCACTACCTCTTGTTCTCACTTTGTGTGTAATCTTTAGATTATGTCTTCCTTCAGGCCATAACGGCTTATTAGTATGAATTAACTCACATTTTCAGTAATCAATGGTTTTAACAATCTTGCTAATTTCTATTCCCTCTAAAACCTCACTATTTTTCATGTATCCTTGGAGATGTTTCATATGAGTTCATGGACATTCTTCTCAGCTGAGACTACCCTATGGAAAAGTTCTGTTGTTTTTATCCTTCACAATGGGAAAATTCTCTTGCCCATAACAGGAATTCCATTTCCCAATAATTCCCAATCTGCCACAGAGAGCCACTGTGAAATTTGTTTTCTTAGTGGTCCTCCGTAGACTGGTAGTTTGTTATTTAGTCCTGGGGACGTGTTGTAAAGTCTTATTCTGTTATTCTGGCTTGTAATTTTATCAGATAATTTATCCATGTTCTTTCTTCTTCTTCTTTTTGTAATTTTTAAAATTATTTATTTATTTTGCTTCTATATTTTTCTTTTTTTTGAATTTTATTTATTTACTTTTTATGCAGCAGGTTCTTATTAGTTATCTATTTTATGCATATTAGTATATATATGTCAATCCCAATCTTCCAATACATCCCACCCATCACCACCATTCCCCCCACCCCCGCTTTCCCCATCTGGTGTCCATACGTTTGTTCTCTACATCTATGTCTCTATTTCTGCCTTGCAAACTGGTTCATCTGTACCATTTTTTTAGATCCCACAGTATGAGTTAATATATGATATCTGTTTTTCTCTTTCTGACTTAATTCAGAAATTTTATCAGATAATTTATCCAGTGTTCTTTCTCCATTTTTAAAAAGTCTTCTCTAGGAAGCCACCTCTCATGCCTCACCCTTTGTGCACTCTATGAAAACCTGTTCCTTAGTATACTTCTTACTTCATAGTCTTCATTATTTCACTCGTTTTATTTGATTTCACCACAAAGTGTACAGATTGTGTTCTCTACTTGTACTCCCAGCATCTATCATAATGCCTGGAACATAGGTTGAGCTCAATGTTAGTTCAATGTACAGAGAATATCCTTTCCAGTGTACACATAGAAAAGCATGATTTTGGAAACAATTTACTAACTTAAAAAAATACTGCTTATTTTCCTACCTTTGTTTCTATCAAGAAAATTTTTTATGAATTTTATCAATTCATTATAAAAATTATATGCATTCAAATATCATTTTTAATTTTTAATAATTTAAATTTTCACATATCATTACTGTGTGTCCAATTACAAAATGCAGAAAATTTAGGTGATTATGGTTATGAAGAAAGAGACTCTTCAGACTCAGTGATGTGAGTCATTAATTAGACATCTCATTTATCACAAGACTTAACTAGAAAAAACAAAGAACAAGAACTAACACAGGATTCTGGTTTTTTTAGAAAAAAGTTCAAGGAATCTGTATTTAATCAAAACATACAAAACAATCTCCAGATACCGTCTGGCAACAAATTTAGAACTTGCAGAGCTGAAATGTTGATTTGCTTAGCTATAAATATTACCTTGATGAAAGACAGTCCTAACTCTGTCTTCTATCACTTTACCTATGATAAGAAAGTTACCATTGCATGTGTTTTCTTAGGAACCCATTAGATCTAACCTTTCTGGAAACATCCAGAGAGACATAGTTATTCATCATGAAAAGAGATATCAGATTTTACAAAAAAATGCCTACAAAACAAAGGTGCAAAAAGAAAATAAGAAATAGGAGGAACAAGAGTGAAATTTTTATTCAAATCTAAGGACTAATCCAGCAGCTTTATGAAAAAAAGAAAACTCCTTTTGATGTAATGAAAATTCTGAATTCTCAAGTTTGGGCACAGGGCCTATTCTGTGATATGTTAACTAAAAGAAAAATTTTCTTTTCCAAGCATCTGCCTTCCTTTTTTCCATTTCCATGGCAAGCTGTTTCAAGGTGCTTCATGAAAAGCTTCTCAAAACCAATGTGTTCTAAAAGCCACAAGTTTGATGACTGATAAAAGAGTCATGAGAGAGTTTTTGCATCTCTTCTTTAATAGAGATCTTGAAAAGCCAAATGACTGAGAAAGAGCATGATTCATCCTCTGCAAATGCTGAAGCGTATGTTTAACTGTCACCTACTGCATTTTGCAGCAGTACCTATTCAAAATCTCCCCAAAATATGCAAGTACCGTTCTGAGAAGGGAGAAAAAAAACCTGAGTCATGATAAATGTCATACTGAACGTTCTTTCATTTATGGAGATTGTGAGTGTTTAAATGTTACAGATAGTCACAATTCTATTCACATTATGTTAAAACTCATACAGTAAGTCCTTGGCTATACAGAACTCCCTGGAAATGAGTTATTCTGAACACTGAATATTCCAGATGGCTTGGGGTTAACTCACTAAGTTCCAGCCAGAATGTAGCACTTATCTCCAAAGCAGACCACGTTTTATCCATCTAAAATTTTTCAGAACATAGACCATGCTTAGAGATGAGTTAAAATTTACAAAGTTTATTCTGTAAGTGTACACAGGTGCAAAGTATTTGGTAAAGTTCTCTGCACAGAGTAAATAATTCAAGAAGTAATAGTAACTGTTGCTATTGCTTCTTTGACTACAACTACTATTCCAAGATTCTTAATCTTTTTGGCAAACATTGTGGTAGAGATAGGCAATTCTTTGATCATTTGGATGAAGACTACTTATAACAGAAAAGAATTAGATGGTCTAATTTGGATGGATGGATTATGCCATAGACTTTTATGTTCCCTCAAAATTCATGTGTTGAAACCTAATCCTCAGTGGGATGGTATTTGGAGGGCGGGCTTCTGGGAAATGATTAGGTCATGAGGGCAGAGCCCTTATGAATGGGATTAGTTCCCTTATGAAAAGAGACCCCAGAGAGATTCCTCACCCCTTCTGCCATGTGAGGACACAGTGAAAAATGAACCAGGAAGCAGGCTTTTACCAGACTGAATCTGTGACACCTTGAGCTTGGATTTCACTGCCTCCTGAACTGTGAGAAATGTTTTTTTTAAGTTACCCAGAATAGGGTATTTTGTTATAGCAGCTCAAACAGACTATATGGTGTTACACCATAGCTTTGTATAACTTGGCATCTACCAAAGAATTAGACAACAATACTCAGTGACTCTGGTATTATACAGAGCAAATTAGCCATTGTTACATTGATCCATCAACGTATTACAGAAGTCTTCCTGTATGTGAATGCCTGTTTCTTCTTTTAAGATTATCACAAATTTCAAGGTTCCTTTCCTTTATTATTTGAGAGAATTATGTTTACAGCTTAGTAGAGTGATTGACATATAGTAGGCACAAAATTATTTGTTTAATAATTAATTCTGGAATGTCCTCTGAAGTGCTGTGTTTGTATTTGACATTGCATAGGTTTCCATACTTTCCTTTCTTCTGTCTTATTTTGTAACTTCACTAGATTGGTAACTTGAATCATCTCTCAAGTTGTTAGACCATAGTGATTTGTATATCTTCAAAAGCTTCATAGTTTGTATAAATTCATTGTGATGTGGGACCATGTTATAGACAACTTTATACAGCAGAGTCATTGTGGATTTTAATCTAGCCATCCAATGTTCATGGACAAAATAAACATAATACTGGCGGTATTTTCTAATCATATTCTCCTGCTTCACTCCCCATTATAATGATTTAATTTTCTATTCTAAGAGACTACAACTGTGTGGTTCAGGCAGATTGCTATTAGCCCATCCAAGTACTTTCTCTTCTATGATATAGGTAATAAACAATTATCATTCCCTCAATAAATTGTTACAACCTAGTGGTTGAGTGCAAGATCTTTGGAGTGATGGAAACATGGTTTTGAAGCCCAGCTCCACCATTAACTACTTTTGTGATCTTGGAAAATTGACATAACTTTCCTTATTCCCTGTAAACAAAGTTCATAAAAATCTATGGCTGTCAAATGGATCAAGTGAGTTAACTTCCAGACAACCTTAGGACAATGCTTGACACTTAGGTGCTAAGTACCTCAATGGGCCTTCAGATATCTTATGTATTATTCCCTATGTGAGCCATGTGAAAAAAATTGAGGCACTGCTTTAGTCGTTGCTAGACATTGCAGCACTTTCTTTTTACACCACTATTTGAACGGATAAAAGAAGGGTTTGGCCCTTTTTGGCTCTTTGTTCATGGATCCTAGTTATTTCTTTGTCAGCAAAGAGTTTTTTTGTTTGTTTGTTTTGTTGTGTTTTATTTTGTTACTTTAGAAAGGGAATTGTTCCTGGAGGCTGAGAATTCTGGAAAGCTAATCTCTGGAGAGTAGTAGCTTTAATTCACTAATATTGTACAAATTTAATGACCTATAGTTTTGAGTAGTGTGATTTTTATGTATTATTGTATCAATCAATGCTTCTGATTTATTTTTCTTTTTTTCTTTTTTTTACAAGTAAGTACAAAAGAAGTTTATTTCATTTTTAAATTCTTCAAAAGTTAACATATAGCTTCTTTTTTTTTGAATTTTATTTTTATACAGCAGGTTCTTATTAGTTACCCATTTTATACATATTAGTGTATATATGTCAATCCCAATCTCCCAATTCATCACACCACCACCACAACAACCCTGCTGCCTTCCCCCCCTTGGTGTTCATACGTTTGTTCTCTACATCTGTGTTTCAATGTCTGCCTTGCAAATTGGTTCATCTGTACTATTTTTCTAGGTTCCACATATATATGTTAATATACGATATTTGTTTTTCTCTTTCTGACTTATTTCACTCTGTATGACAGTCTTTAGATTCATCCACATCTGTACAAATGACCCAATTTCATTCCTTTTTATGGCTGAGTAATATTCCATTGTATATATGTACCACATCTTCCTTAACCATTTGTCTGTCGATGGACACTTAGGTTGCTTCCATGACCTGGCTATTGTAAATAGAGCTGCAATGAACATTGGGGTGCATGTGTCCTTTTGAATTATGGTTTTCCCTGGGTATATGCCCAGTAGTGGGATTGCTAGGTCATATGGTAGTTCTAATTTTAGTTTTTTAAGGAACCTCCATACTGTTCTCCATAGTGGCTGTATCAATTTACATTCCCACCAACAGTACAAGAGGGTTCCCTTTTCTCCACACCCTCTTCAGCATTTGTTGTTTGTAGATTTTCTGATGATGTCCATTCTAACCATTGTGAGGTGATACCTCATTGTAGTTTTGATTTGTATTTCTCTAATAATTTCTCTAATAATTAGTGATGTTAGCAATCAATACTTCTGATTTCTTAATATTATCAACTTGGGTGAAGGGGAGAAAGAAGGAAACATTCTTTTCTTTATAGTTATAAATTTTATGTTTGGTTAAACATTTTCCTAGGGTTATACTTGTAGAAATGCATTTATCTTGCTTTCCATATTTAATAATGGGCTAATATATCTGAGGAGAAGCACAGTTTATTAGGAATGAGGCAAGGCATAACAAGCTAATCATAGAAAGCCATAAATGTTCTACTGAGCATAAATGATCACAGAAAAATATTGCAAACATCTGAGGTCACTTTTATTAAGGTCACAGGATTTATGTAAAAGAGTAAAAAAATACAATAAAAAAACTTCACAGACTTTTCTGATTATGAAAACATCTTAAATTTCTAAATGAACACATAGATTCAAATTTTAGTCTTATGCTGGAGTGTTGCAAGGCTCCATCCTGGGACCTCGTCTTTGTTCTCATTTAATCCATAGATGATTTCATAAAATCTTATGGGTTTTAAAGACCTGAAAAAATACTTCACAAAGCCAGTAAGCAGAGGAAAAGCTGTTTAATAACATTAGGAAATGAAAATCAAAAACCACAATAAGATACTGCTCCACACCCAATTAGAATGGCTAAAATCAAAACGACTGGCAACACAAAAAGTGTTGGTAAAAATATGAGCTAACTGTAACTCTCCTACATCCCTGGAAAACAGTTTGGCAGTATCTTACAAGGTTAAATATACAGATAATATATCAACGATTCTACTACCAGGGATCTTTCCAAGAGATGAAGGTGTATGTGCACAGAAATATTGGTATGTTCATATCAGTTTTATTCACAATAGCACAAACTGAAAACAACCCAAACATCCATCAGCTGATGAACACATAAACAAATTGTCATGTATTTATACAGTGTTATACTACCTAGAAATAAAATGCATCAAACTATTGATATTTAAAAACATGAATCTTACAGATATAATATTAAGTAGAAAATGTCTGAGACAAAAGATATATGATTTCATTTGCATGAGTTTCTAAACAGGCAAAATTGAGTGAGAGCAAAGCACTTCAGATCACTGGTTGCAGGGTGAGGAGTATTGATTGGAGATGAGCATGAAGGAACTTACTAGGGTAAAGGAAATATTTTCACCTTGAGGGGGATGATGAGTACATGGGTGTTTATACATTTGTCTAAACTCTAACTGGACTGTAATATTGAGATATATTGCATATACATTATTTGCATTAGAAGTTGCCCTAAAAAGATCAATTAAATTCATTTTAGTTCATTCATTCATTCAAAATCTGTTTCACACTAGGGATAACAATAACCGAAAGAGAGGTAATATCTTTTTTTGACTTCAGAAGCTTACAGATTTGTAGGAAAAGCAGATGTTAAAATATTAAAAAAAAATAAGTATATAATTACAAATTGTGATGTAGATACTGTGAAAAAGGCATACTGAGTTATATGGTAGCCTATAACAGGGATTCTCAGTCTAGTGCAAGGGCGGGGGTTGGAAGGGTGGGGAAGATGAAGATGTCAGGGGGGAATTTTCCCTAAAGGAGGTATTTGTACTATCTAGTTAAGAATGCAGAATTTGGAGTCAGACTACCTGGGTTGGAGTTCTGGATCTATCATTCACTATGTGTGCAACCTTGGGCAAACTCTCTAAGCCTGTTTCTTTATCTGCAGAACACATATCAACAGTACCTATGTTAGAATTTATTTCAAGTATCTAGCATGACCAAACTGAGTGGAAGTTGTGGTGGACACAAACTGGTGCTTTTTTCAGTGGAAGGAAGGGAATAGAAGATAACTTTGAGTCAGCTGAAGGGAAGATGGAGGTGAGAAAAGAGACACAGCATAAAAACTCTTTCAAGGAGTTTTGATGTGAAGGTGAGCAGAGAGAAGGGACAGTGGTTGGAAGAGCTCAAGATACCAAGGGAGAATTTCACTTATCTCTTTTTAGAATGAGAGATAGATATTCTGTTATGCTTCTAGGAATGACCAATTTCTGAGGGGAAAACTGATGATGCAGAAGCAGGAAGGCATAACTGTGAGAATGAAGTTCTTATGTAGGTGAGCGATGCTACAAAACAGTAACTAACAAATAAATTGGTGGGTATAAGATGAGCTTCTCACAAGCATTTCCAAATTATGCTGAATAGGTGGAAGAAGACAACATAAACCATGTTATCACATGGTATTAATTTTCGCTCAGAAATATTGGGAGGGGAAGATGAATTGTGGCCTAAAAAGATTTATAAAGATTATGTATGAATATAGTTTACACATACTGACCTTGTTTTGAGTCAGGAGATATTTATCTAAACAATAAGTAGCAAGTCTAGAATTTAAAATCGTTTCTCATGAACATTCTAAAAAACAAACTTGCCATTTAAACTACTGCCATACATTATCTTAAATTTGTCAGACTGGGCTTCCCTAGTGGCGCAGTGGTTGAGAGTCCGCCTGCCGATGCAGGGGACACGGGTTCATGCCCCGGTCCGGGAGGATCCCACATGCCACGCAGCAGCTGGGCCCGTGAGCCATGGCCGCTGAGCCTGCGCGTCCGGAGCCTGTGCTGCGCAACGGGAGAGGCCACAGCAATGTGAGGCCCGCGTACCGCAAAAAAAAAAAAAAAAAAAAAAAATTGTCAGACATTTTCAGAAATATAAACAGTAACTTGAAAGATTCTGGCCAGAGCCAACAAAAAATAAACTAATTCAGAATATTCCCATGTTCTACTATCAGAAACTCAAGATTTGAAAATCAAATCAAAAGTACTTTAACAATGAGAAAAAATAAAGAGGAAAAGTTAACTTTAAAAAAATCTGGTTGGAGAAATGCTTTTCTCATCTTCTTATCAAACACAGACACACATTCTAAATTTTGTTCAAAACGCCTCTTGTATCATATTTCCGGTGATGTACATGGAATCAAAGAACTATAGCAACACAATACTTACAGTTTTATGCCAATCTATATATTTTAAAGCTTGAATATATAGCTCTACTTTTACTGGTATTAAAGAATCTACTATTTAGTCATTCAATTCCTTATTAACAATGCTTTCTGTGGGTTTAGTGTAGTGCAATTTACCAAGTTTTTTCACTGAGACTGTTGTTATTGTTGATTGGAAGGATTTGATCCTGAATTTAAACCACAGCTCTGTTATATAAAAACTGTGTGGTGTTGAGCAGTTGATTCAGCATCTCCAATTCCTCCTGTAAATTGTGGATAGTATTTGAACCTACCTGATAAGATTATTGTGAGTACTAAATGAAGTAAAATATTTAAAGCATGATTCCTGCCACACAGAATAAATAAATAATAGCTGACATATTATTATATTATTCTGTATAATACACACAAAGAGAGCCCTATTCAGTGATGTTATTATTGACATATTATATATGAGAGGAAAGTGAAGATGAGTTAAGAAGAAATACGCAAGATAACCAGGGGCAGAGTCAAGATGGTGTATTAAGAGGATGCGTACTTCGTGTCTCCTCACAACTAGGGCACCTACCAAGTACCGATGGGGGACCACGGACACCTAAGAAGATGGGAGGAACCCCCAGCAACCCGGTAGGACGTGGGGCATGGGGGGAGTGAAGGGGCAGGAGAAGTGGAGGCGGGATGAGACTGGTGCCCCTAGGGGTGGCTGGGGGAGGGGAAGGGATCCCACGCCAGTAGGGGGAAATTGGGGAACCATTGGGAGGGCAGAGGATCAAAAGGCAGCATAGCCAGGTTTCCCCCACCCACTTGGACCGCCAGGAACCTGCTGAGATCCCAGGCCTGATCCTCTGCCCACCTAGGCTGCCTCCAGCCCTGCAGGTCCTGAGGGAGTGTGAGGGGGAGAAGGGGGAGCAAAAATAAAGGTCAGACCTCTGGGACCAGCACCACTGAGGGGTGGCTTGGGGAGGGAAGGAGTTCCTACACCCAGTGGGACCCACCCGTGGTTAGGGGTCCAGCAGCGACGGGGGAGACCCTGGGAAAGAGAGTGGAGGAGGGGCAGGAAAGAATAAAAGGGAACAGGGCAACTGCTTTCCCTGTCCACTTAAGCACGGGGAAGCCTGTTGGGATCCCAGAACTAATCCTCTGTCCTCAGAGCCTCCCTCCTGCCATGCAGAGCCCAAGCCCCTCCCCTACACCCCACCAGGGCCACACCTCTACACTCGGAGACACCCTCCAATGAGCTGGGCCTAAACCCCACCTACACACCCTCACTTAGGGCCCTACCTCCTAACTCTGGAACCCCACACTCCACAGCCCTCCTTCCCATGTGCTGTCTCTCCCCTTCTGCGCAGGTCCCAAGCCACGCTTGAACATTGCCCTGCTGAGGCCCTGCCCCATGCTCAAATGTCATACCCCCACCCGCCTAGGTCCTGTCCCCCAAACCCCGCCCATGCCTAAGTTCCATATCCCACCACCCCCACCACTGCCTAAACTCTGCCCCAATAGAGAAGACTTTATTCTTTTCTTTTCTTTTTTCCTCTTTTAGATTGGGGTTCTGTTTTACCTTGTTGATTCATTGCTGTTGATTCTTTTAAATTTTTATTTTTCCTAATAAATCTTTTATTTTTCCAATTTTATTTTATTCTTTATACTTTGTTAGTGATAGCTCCTTTTGGCTTGTTTCCCACCCCTCCCCTTTTTTTTCCTTTTTTGTGTTGTGGTTTTATTTTACCTTGTTGCAGTTGTTTCAATTATAGCTTTATTTTTCCTAATGTATTTTTTACCTTTCTAATTTTATTTTATTTTTTATTCTTTGATATTGTACTGTTCCTTTTTTTCTTTCAGTCTTCATTTTTTTTTTTCCCACAACATGAAGCTTGTGGAATCTTTGTTCCCAGGCTGGAGTTTGGGCCCGAGCTCCTGCGGTGGGAGGTCTGAGTCCAAACTGCTGGACTAACAGAGAACCTAAGACTCCAGGGAATATCAATCAGAGTGAGGTCTCCTGGAGGTCCTCACTCAGCACAAAGACCCAGCTCTATCCAACTGCTTACAAACTCCAGTGCTGGATGCCTCAGGCCAAACAAGAAGTAAGAAAGGAATACAGCACGACCCATAAAAAATAAAAAAAATAAAGAAATAAAAATAAAGAAATGACAAAATTATGTTACAGACGAAGGAGCAAGGTAAAAACCTACAAGTCCAAATAAATGAAGATGAAATAAGCAACCTACCTGAAAAAGAATTCAGAGTAATGAGAGTAAAGATGATCCAAAATTTCAGAACCAGAATGGAGAAAATAAAAGAAACATTTAAAAAGGATCTAGAAGAACTAAAGAGCAAACAAACAGTGATGAACAACACAATTACTGAAATTAAAAAATACTGTAGAAGGAATCAATAACAGAATAACTGAGGCAGAAGAACAGATAAGTGAGCAGGAAGATAAAATGGTGGAAATACTGCCAGGGAGCAGAATAAAGAAAAAAGAATGAAAAGAATTGAGGACAGTCTCAGAGACCTCTGGGACAACATTAAATACACGAACTTTTGACTTATAGGGGTCCCAGAAGAAGAACAGGAAAAGAAAGGGTCTGAGAAAATATTTAAAGAGATTATAGTCGAAAACTTCCCTAACATAGGAAAGGAAATAGTCAGTCAAGCCCAGGAAGCACAGACAGTCCCATACAGGATAAACCCAAAGAGAAACACACTGAGACACATATGAATCAAACTATCAAAAATTAAATACAAAGAAAAAATAATAAAAACAACAAGGGAAGAGCAACAAATAACATACAAGGGAATCCCCATGAAGTTAACAACTGATCTTTCTGCAGAAACTCTGCAAACCAGAAGGGAGTGGCAGGACACATTGAAAGTGATGAAAGGGAAAAACCTACAACCGAGATTACTCTACCCAACAAGGATCTCATTCAGATTTGATGGAGAAAATAAAACCTTTACAGATAAGCAAAAGTTAAGAGAATTCAGCACCACAAAGCCAGCTTTACAACAAATGCTAAAGGAACTTCTCTAGGAAGGAAACACAAGATAAGGAAAAGACCTACAATAACAAAACCAAAACAATTAAGAAAATGATAATTGGAACATACATATTAATAATTACCTTTAATGTAAATGTATTAAAAGCTCCAACCCAAACACATAGACTGGCTGAATGGATAAAAAACAAGACCCATATATATGCTGTCTACAAGAGACCCTCTTCAGACCTAGGGACACATACAGACTGAAAGTGAGGGGATGGAAAAAGATATTCTATGCAAATGGAAATCAAAAGAAAGAAAAGATATTCCATGCAAATGGAAATCAAAAGAAAGAAAAGATATTCCATGCAAATGGAAATCAAAAGAAAGAAAAAGATATTCCATGCAAATGGAAATCAAAAGAAAGCTGGAGTAGCAATTCTCATATCACACAAAATAGACTTTAAAATAAAGACTATTACAGAGACACTACATAAGGATCAAAGGATCAATCCAAGAAGAAGATATAACAATTGTAAATATTTATAAACCCAACATAGGAGCATCTCAATACATAAGGCAAGTGCTAATAGCCATAAAGGGGGAAATTGACAGTAATAGAATCATAGTAGGGGACTATAACACCCCACCTTCACCAATGGACAAATCATCCAAACAGAAAATAAATAAGAAAACACAAACTTTAAATGACACATTAAACAAGATGGACATCGTTCTCAATGGTGAAAAACTGAAAACATTTCTACTAAGGTCAGGAACAAGACAACATTGCCTATTCTCACCACAATTATTCAACATAGTTTTCAAAGTTTTAGCCACAGCCATCAGAGAAGAAAAATAAATTAAGGAATCTAAATCTGAAAAGAAGTAAACCTCTCACTGTTTGCAGGTGACATGACACTATACACAGAGAATCCTAAAGATGCTACCAGAAAACTAGTAGAGCTAATCAATGAATTTGGTAGAGTAGCAGGATACAAAATTAATGCACAGAAATCTCTTGCATTCCTATAAACTAATGATGAAAAATCTGAAAGAGAAATTAAGGAAAGACTCCCATTTACCACTGCAACAAAAAGAATAAAATATATAGGAATAAACCTACCTAAGGAGACAAAAGACCTGTATGCAGAAAACTATAAGACACTGATGAAAGAAATCGAAGAAGACACAAACAGATGGAGAGATATACCATGTTCTTGGATTGGAAGAATCAACATTGTGAAAAAGACTCTACAACCCAAAGCAATCTACAGATTCAGAGCAATCGCTATCAGGCTACCAATGGCATTTTTCACAGAACTAGAACAAAAAATTTCACAATTTGTATGGAAACACAAAAGACCCCGAGTAGCCAAAACAATCTTGAGAAAGAAAAATGGAGCTGGAGGAATCAGGCTCCTGGACTTCAGACTATACTACAGAGCTACAGTAATCAAGACAGTATGGTACTGGCACAAAAACAGAAATATAAATCAATGGTACAGGATACAAAGCCCAGGGATAAATCCACACACCTATGGTCACCTTATCTTTGACAAAGGAGGCAAGAATATACAATGGAGAAAAGACAACCTCTTCAATAATTGGTACTGGGAAAACTGGACTGCTACATGTAAAAGAGTGAAATTAGAACACTCCCTAACACCATGCACAAAAATAAGCTCAAAATGGATTAAAGACCTAAATGTAAGATCAGAAACTATCAAACTCTTAGAGGGAAACATAGGCAGAACACTCTATGACATAAATCACAGCAAGATCCTTTTTGAACCACCTTGTAGAGAAATGGAAATAAAAACAAAAATAAACAAATGGGACCTAATGAAACTTAAAAGATTTTGCACAGCAAAGGAAATGATAAACAAGACAAAAAGACAACCCTCAACATGGGAGAAAATATTTGCAAATGAAGCAACCAACAAAGGATTAATCTCCCAAATATACAAGCAGCTCATGCAGCTGAATATCAAAAAAACAAACAACCCAATCCAAAAATGGGCAGAAGACCTAAATAGACATTTCTCCAAAGAAGATACACAAATTGCCAACAAACACATGAAAAGATGTTCAACATCATTAATCATTAGAGAAATGCAAATCAAAACTACAATGCGGTATCACCTCACACCGGTCATCATCAAAAAATCTACAAACAATAAATGCTGGAGAGGGTGAAGAGAAAAGGGAACCCTCCTTCACTGTTGATGGGAATGTAAATTGATTCAGCCACTATGGAGAACAGTATGGAGGTTCCTTAAAATACTAAAATTATAACTACCATATGACGCAGCAATCGCACTACTGGGCATATACCCTGAGAAACCATAATTCAAAAAGAGTCATGTACCACAATGTTCATTGCAGCACTATTTACAATAGCCAGGGCATGGAAGCTACCTAAGTGTCCATTGACAGATGAATGGATAAAGAAGATGTGGCACGTATATACAATGGTATATTACTCAGCCATAAAAAGAAATGAAATTGAGTTATTTGTAGTGAGGTGAATGGACCTAAGGTCCCTCATACAGAGTGAAATAAGTCTGAAAGACAAAAAGAAATACCATATGCTAACACAAATATACGGAATCTAAAAAAAAATATGGTTCTGAAGAACCTAGGGGCAGGACAGATATAAAGACACAGATGTAGAGAATGGACTTGAAAACCCGGGGAGGGGGAAGCATAAGCTGAGGAGAAGTGAGAGAGTAGATTTGACATATATACACTACCAAATGTAAGATAGCTAGCTAGTGGGAAGCAGCTGCATGGCACAGAGAGATCAACTTGGTGCTTTGTGACCACCTAGAGGGGTGAGAGGGAGATGCAAGAGGGAGGGGTTGTGGGAATATACGTATGCATATAGCTGATTCACTTTGTTATACAGCAGAAACTAACACAACACTGTAAAGTAATTATATTCCAATAAAGATGTTTTTTTAAAAAAAGAAGAAGAAGAAATATGCCTCCCAGGCAGTTTTATGGCCATAGACTAGAACTTGGATATGAGACCAGTATTGGACTCCTTGTGGTACGTGGGCCTCTCACTGTTGTGGCCTCTCTTGTTGCGGCGCACAGGCTCCGGACGCGCAGGCTCAGTGGCCATGGCTCACGGGCCCAGTCGCTCCGTGGCATGTGGGATCTTTCCGGACCGGGGCATGAACCCATGTCCCCTGCATCGGCAGGCAGACTCTCAACCACTGTGCCACCAGGGAAGCCCTTGTATTAGACTCTTTGATTGAAGACTGTACCTGTGGAAGCAATCTATTGACTGTAGAATGGTTGTTGTGATTGTTAGCATCAGATCTCCTAGGATAATGTTTCAAAAGAAAATTTATGGTGAAAGAATTAAAACATAATCAAAAATAGAAAGAAAAGTACAATGAACCTCTTTATACTACCATCCAGATTCAACAATTATCAAAGATTTGAAGATGGCAAGTTTTGAAGTTCCTTCTTCTATGACAATGTGTTTCTCCAAGGAAAAAATACCCACAACTTCTAAAATGATATGTGAGTTAAATGTCACAAATTAAATACTAGTCATTTATTATTCAGCAGATATTTACTGGGTTTCTTAGATGTACCAGGCACCATGCTAAGCGTTGGCATGAAATGGTAAAAATGACAGACACCTCTCTGTCTAGGGAGAGATCTATTTGCATCATCACAACAAAGTGCATCTCAGAAAGCTGTAATTCTTTCATTTATGCAACTCACCAATTGTTTCATAGTTGCTGAGGGGAAACATGGAAAACAGTAAGAGCACCTGACATCTAAACCTAAAAATGTATTATGAGAGCTGTTATTGCTAAAGATTAATTCTGTCTGTTAACTAGTGTTACCTTCACTTTTGTGATTGCTTTTTAAAAAATCTACAGCATTCATAGCCTATTCTGCTTATATATCAATAATAAATCCAATTAGTTAAATCTGGTTAGGGTTAAATGATTCCAAATTTCCAAAATCTATTCAGATTAACAATCATATTGTTATCTTACTGAAAACACAAAATAAATTTTAAGCTTTATTAGAACACAGAAAAAATTGTAGTAACACTGATAAAATTAGAGAAGTATCAGCCACTATACTTCATTTATTTCTTTAATTATAGTTACTAAAATACCAAAGACCATTTCAAGCTAGAGATCCCTCCTACAGTTCCTCTGTTGTATTTGGAATTGCCACACTGTCTCCAGAGGAAAGTTCTCTGGCTTAATACTGGTGCCATATTGTCTGTTGCAAAGTCAGCGCCATTTCTCTTCATCTTAGCTCTTCCTTGTGTTGCACAGGCTGGAAGCTTGAGAACTAGATTTCTCAGATTTCCTGTCAAAAGAGTTCTAGGTATGATTGTTCTAATGAGAGGTGAGAGGCAGTGATGAAACTTGAAAGGCGGAAAGGAAGCAGAAGCCATGTCATCATTCTGGCTGCAATGGGACTATATGTGGGTTTGGGCAGATGTGACATATTTGCAGCAGCCTCCAGGTATTTTCTTTTGAAGCATTGGCTTCATTGATGGAGGGAATGGTGATCATTGCCATAAGTTCTTGGCAGTGTCTGTACTTTTCTGCCTCCTTAGAGAGGTACTGAGATCTAGTGGTAGCTGTTCCTTATCTCTGTTCCTTATCTCTTTCAATAGTTTGATAAACACTAATGCTCTGTATCAAATCCTTTTCTACTTACTTCAAGTAGACAGAGAAGTTTCTGTTGGACAGACAAATTGTTTCTATCAGAGGAGATGATGTAAATTGAAAAAATAGTAGACCTAAAAATTTTTAGAAGTATTTTTATGATCATGTTATGTTCATGTTATGTTGATCTTTCATTTAGGCCAAAAGTAGGTATATATTATGTATTCCTTGAATCAATTTTAACTGACTAAAGAAATAGTATTTGGATAAATTCAATATGTGGGAAAGAAGAGGCTCATAGAGAAATAAACTATTTTTTAGAATATCAAAACAAGGACTTATAATGTTTTCATTTTGGTATTGTTCAAATAAAAAAAGTTGATAAAAATAGAAATGTCAACTTATAAGTAAACTCCTTTTTATGTTTTGTTATTTCATACTAAAAGCAGATTTTCTAATATTGACATGTCTTTGTGGATTTTTAGAAAGATTTTTTCCAGATTGTACACCAACTAAATAAATGATAGAATGTCTAACTACCACCCAGAACTGGAATATTATCAACTTATTTTATTCATCTAGGTATACTATTGTTTTATAAATTAAAAAATTCTGGTCATAGGTGTGATCAAATCTAGATTATATTTTGTTTGCAGAGAGGTTCTATTAATTGAAATTATTCTTGCTCACCCTCCTGAATTAACAAAATGTGGCTGACAGTCATAACAGTCTTACAGGTCACAGTTGTTATGAAAATATGGTTGCTAGGATACCTTCATTATTTCATTGCCATGTTACACCAGTCTATCAATTAATAAAGAGACACTCAAGTTAATTCTCAGGCATATTTATACACATTCTTAGCATATGATTTCCCTTATCTCCAAGTGACATTTCTCCCTCTAGCATTCACCTTCCACTCCATAAAATATTAAACATGAGGTTATCACACCAGTTTACAAATTACAGCAATGATGCACGTCTTCTACTTAACCTTTCCATTCATTTTCCAACATCGTGACGTTCTTACAGCAAATATCCATGCGTAGAGTAAATTATTTTTTTTACTTCTCAGATTTATTTCCAAGAACATTGATGCATGGGGAAAAAAATACACATATGGAATTGATGTTTTTCGTTCTTTCTAAGAGAAAAAGCAGAACAGGAAATCAATTGAAAGTCACTCCTGCATCTTTAGGTATTCACAACTCTTCCCAGGTTATTGCTTTATATTTTAGGGTTTGATTCACAGAAGATGTCTGATGTGGGGGTCTCATAAATACATTTTTTATGACTATTACATTGCAGTCAGAATCACCACATGCTGCCTTGAGTTGCCACTTGACACGGCATTCATTATACAATTAAGAATAACGAAAATCTTTGATATGATAAATTCATCTCTTTTACACCTGTTCAATTCAGTGCCTACTGACACCAGTTTATGCTACCAAAATAAAATAAATTACATTATATTAAAAAAAATAAGAATGTAACATGTAATGAAAATTGTCTGGCAAAAGAGAAAATATTGACTCTAATTATAGGCAATATATAAATATAGAAATCTTCTCAAGATTTCACTTAGTTTTTATATCTTCTTTAAAAATTCCAGTAAATAAGAAGTTATTAATCTTACTCTACAAGGAAACCGAGTAATATATGGATTAAGTATTTGCAAAGTATCATTTAGTAAATTCAACAGTCAAGGATAGAATTAAGATTTCTTAATGTTTACGATAGTTTTATCACTCCTTCAAGTTTAATATTTGCATTTGAACAGCATTATTCAAACTGTGTACCCAGTAGAATGCAAGAAAAAGGGACAAAAAGAGAATACTGAATTCAAGGAGTGGATGTCTCAACTTTTAAAAATGTTTTTAAGCAGTTCAACATATTTTTATATTTATACATAAATCCATTAATGGTGATTTTATCAAAACCCAAACTGACCATACAGATGTAATCTTTCAAAAAATTTGCCTGTGCCAAAGACTGTACACAGCTGTTTTCAATTCACTGAAGTATATGTGTGGTCCTCCTTTCAGGTCAAAGAAAAATATCTTTCTCTTTTTAAATTTCCATGTGTGGTTTGGCAAATTATATAGTTAATATAAGAATATATTCATGTAAAATAATATTTTTTACCAATTTTGGTGTCCAGTGAAATGGGTTGAAACAGTCTTCTGATGAAATTTACTGATGTATTTGATGCTTTATAAATGCCTCCCAAGTGTTACTTACATGTTTGTTAAGCATAATACAACCAGATATTTTAAACTGTGAGAATCAGAAGTTAAAGCAATGTTAGCAATAAACTAAAGTCTATTTTTTGATGGAATAATTCAATTCAGAAATTTGTGTGCTTCATGTTGGTGTCAGTTTCCTTTTTAATCATAGATCATTCTTGTTTTTTCCTTAGCAAAATATTATCACACTTCATTTATCAGACAAAGTTTCCCTCTGATTCATCTTCATCTACACTTTGTCAGGTTCAATACATTTTAAATAGTATCTTAGGGCATTATAAAAACATTTTCCCCTAAATCCCCCAAAAAAAGGCACTAGGTGGTGACTATGTTTCTCTGCAATTTTGGTAGGCTTAAGAAAATCTAAACAGATTTTCATTTTCTTGTAGGTTCCATACCTTGTTTTAAATTCATCATGAAACCTCTGCCTGAAAATATTATAGTGAGGAAAACTTCAAAATGACAAATTTATGTTTTCATCTATACATTCATTTCCATTTTTAAATATAAAGATTGGAAATTAGGGTTCAACAAATGATTATTCTACAAGGTCATAACATGAACATAACTTTTCTCAAATTTTCAAATGGCTTCAACTGTCATTCTCTCTAGATGCTGCAAGGATAGATCATTTTGTTTGTTTGCTTTTTAAATTAAAGTATAGTTGACTTATAATATTATATTAGTTTCAGGCATACAACATAGCAATTCAATATTTTAATAGATTATGCATAAAAGTTATTATAATATTATTGCCTATATTCCCTGTGTTGTACATTATATCCCTGTGACTTATTTATTTTATAACCAGTAGTTTGTACCTCTTAATCCCCTTCACGTATTTTGTCCATCTCCCCAACTTTCTATCCTCTGGAAATCACTAGTTTGTCCTATTTATGAGTTTCTTTCTGTTTTGTTGTATTTGTTCATTTGTTTTATTTTTTAGATTCCACATATTTTTTTAGATTCCACTGTATTCGTCTTTCTCTGTTTGACATATTTCCCTTGGCATAATACCCTCCAGGTTCATCCATGTTGTTGCAAATGGCAAAAATTTATTCTTTTTTAATGGCTGACTCTATATATATATATATATATATATATATATATATATATATATATATATATATATATCCCACATTTCTTTAATTATTCATCTACTTATGGACACTTGGGTTGCTTCTTTATCTTGATTATTGTAAATAATGACGTAAATAGGCATATTTCCAAAGAAAACATACAGATGGTAACAGGCACATGAAAAGATGCTCAACATCACTAATCATCAGGGAAATGCAAATCAAAACCACAATGAAATTTCACCTCACACCTGTCAGAATGGCTGTTGTCAAAAAGACAAGAAACAACAAGTGCTGGTGAGGATGTGGGGAAAAGATGTACTGTTGATGGGAGTGTAGACTGGTTCAATCACTATGGAAAACAGTGTGGAGGAGCCTCAAAAAATTTAAAATAGAACTGCCATGTGATCCAGCAATTCTACTCCTGGGTATTTATCTGAAGAAAATGAAAACATTAATTTGTAAAGACATAAGCTTTGTTCTTTATGTTGAACAGTATATTCTCGCTAATTCAAAATATTAGATCCTCCTTTTGCCAATTTATTTTCCTAAATTCTTTTTTTATCATAATTTCCAGTACCCAGGGCAGAATTGATTCTCTTTTTGCTTATTTCTTCTTACCATAACCATAGTCCAATAATTCCAAGCTGACATTCCACATTCCACAATGACATTTTTCCTGGTCAACTCAATCAAATAATTGTTAATGACCTACTATGTGTTATAGACAATGATGGTAGGCTACTCTGCTGTCTCATTCTAATTTAGGTACCCTTGTTAAATGGCATGTTTGGCACTGAATCATCAGCTCAGATTTAAGTGGATGGGATCAACACTGCTTTCACTTTAGGTAGCAGTGAATCAGAGGACGATCATTTAATCTCACTTACCTTTCAATTACAAGTGTCTCCCAAGTGTTGCCTCTTGCTCATCTCTTTATGTCTCAGAAGGAATAAGGTTAAAGAAAAAAATAAAGGAAAGTCAGTAGACAATGGAAAGGCATCTTTATAATGTACTGGAAGTGTGTATGGTCTGTGGGAGAAGGGGATTATTGTTACATGCAAGAATATGAAAAAAAAAGTAAATGGGAAATAAGAGAAAATGAAGACCGAAAAGAGAGGAGAAAGAAAATGTCAGGAAAATATTTGATTTATCTGTGTATTTTTGTTTGGTTTACAATTTTGACTTTCATAATACTGGTAAAATATTTTACAGCTGTAATTCTAAAAATTATAGAATTCACATACAGAGTCAGTGTGAGAAGTAATTCTCATAGTGTCAGTGGGCTCAATATGTTCAAGCAAGGATAAGGTACTTCCTTCTGTAGAATCATGACTGAAATATACATAGTACAATGAGTTTCCACATGGTCTCAGGATTCCCCTCACTATCTTCTCAGTCTGTGTATTCATCAAGAGGCAGTGCTGGAGTTTTAAATCTGTATTTCAGCAGACTGTTTCAAAGAGATGACATTCTTATTCAAAGTCTGGGCTTAAAAGATGCTAGAAATCGCCCAGACTTCAAGTAAAAAAGAAACAAGACTTTATTTCTAATGCTCTCTGGAGAAGCATAATCTTTTACAAGCAATAACTTACTCAGCAAACAGAAAGGGAATAAATAAACTCCCCGAAATACCTTTATTAGGCAACATAATGTTATAAGCATAGCACAGCATGAATGGCCTTTCCTTTATGTAAACGATTGAGATACTCTGTTCCTGGTGAAGGTGAACGATACTTGGCTGCAGCAAATAGTACCATGAGTTTGTTCATCTAAAATTGGACTATGGTCCTGCAGGATACTCTCAATCCCACACTGAAGGATGGTAAATTATTTTAGGAAAGTTAGGGAACAGTTGTAAAAACCAAGAACTATAGGATGTAAATCTAAATTACAGACTGAAATTGTACAGCTCTCCACATATTAATATAATTTTTGATATTTTAAAATCCCTCTCTGATTCACTTCTAATGTTACATGAAATCTATGAGAAAGGATATGACTAGACATATTCTGCTCCTTGAAAGTTCATGGTTTGTGGCTAAACAGATGGAAAAGTAAAGAAATTTTAAAAACTGTAAATACATTATACTAGAAAAAAAATTTAATAGTCCCAAATTCCACAATTATTTCCTTGTTTAAAATTTGGACAGCAGAGATGAAAGCCCTTTAGATTATTTCAGGATTTCCACTGATGCCCTCTCATCAAGAAAGAAATCCTCATTAGTAACTCTAATATTTTCAAAAGTATTTTGGCCTTGGATTGAGTCTTCCATTGTTAAGATAAAGTATAAAAATTTTATTCATCTTTTAGGTTCACATACTTATTCAGCAGTAGAGCCACAGCTCAGAAAATACCTTGGATTACCTGACATTGCACATTTATGAATTCTGTAACCCACACTAGACTCAACAGAATTTTAAAAGTGTAATTATTTTTTCCTTATCCTTTCCTGCCAACACTTGAAATGAATTCAACTGCAGTTGCATTAGCAGCATGGACCTGGCGATAGCATACAGAAGTATGAAATTCAGAGAAAAAGAGGAGGAATTGTAAGAGATTCTACAACATTTCTTCTAGTAAATTCTCTCCTCCTTTGTTAGACAAAAAAAAAAAAAAAAAAAAGTTATTTGCTGATCTGCAGCATTTGGCCGTGTCAGAAGACTCATACCTATGAGAATGATTTCTGTTGCCTTAAAAAAAGTATTTCTCAAATCACACATAAGCATGGTTTAAAAAAAGTTCTACCTGTCAGTCAACTCTGAAATAGATATGAATATTTACTTGTCACTCTTTTGAAACCCTGAACTTTTGGACTTAGTGTAGCTCAAGGCTTATTGTTTTACAACATATTTGTGAGAACATAATGGAAGGGAAATTATTCATCTAATTTTGGAGACGTGGCTGCCACATTTTGCTGTGGCATGTGGCCTTTCTATGTACACAATGGTGCCCTGCCATGTACCAGCTTTTCAGCACTGGCATGTCACCTGGCCTGTGGCATCTCACATTCTCATGTTCTCACACTTGTGTTGTGGCCCAACCAACTTGTTTAAGCCAACGCCGAAAAGCAGGTGGGGCACATGCTTGACAGAGACTGGAATGACAGGCCACATGCCTCTCCAAGTGCTGTAAACACCAGGGTTTGTTTGGAAATTTCATCTCCTGGTTACAGTAAACAAGACTTGATGGAGCATCCAGCAGAGAAGTGGCATGCCCTTTTCTACGAAAAGGAATTTTCAGGAAATAATATAAGCTATTAGTGAAGTACAGAACAATTTTTCAGATCACTTATTTACTGTTGAGCTCTATTTAAATATAATGCAATACAAGGCAATCTAATATCTTATGACATAACATATAAAATGGCATGAATATGACATAATCATTTATATTGTTAAAGTTCAAAGAGCAAAAACCTTGGAGGGTAAATTACTATAAATTGTGTATTGAAAGAACACAGCTCTTGAGATTTGTGGAATAACTTTTTAAAGGTAGATGTATAATCTTTTGTAGAAAAAGATTAAAGTATAGCATAGCATAATGATTACCTTTTATCCCATCCTTACAACTCTGAAGAAAAAAATTATTATATTCTAAATTTAGAGAAAATAGTTCTTTAATGTAAAAATTAAAATCTAATCAACTGCATAAAAATGAGATAATGTCCAGTACTATCAAAAGTTTCACCATTGTACAAAGACTCTAATAACCACTGATGAACTTATAAATAGTCATGACATAGTAACTTGATTTCCATCATTAAAAGATTAGCATAAAACTCTGGACTAATTAGCTCATGATTTAAGGTTAAAATTCGGTTCCTCTAAATTGGATTATATGCTCTTTAAATATTTTGTTTTTGTTTTTGTTTTTTTAGTCTTCTCACACATGAATATTCCAGCCATGTATTTTCAGCTCATTTATATTGGTCCATTGATCCTAACTGATCATGTGATCATTTTTTTTTTCATGTAGGACACATTAAGAAAACATAGTTATGTGGAGGATATGTTCAGATTTATTACACACACACACACAAACACACACACACACGTAAAGACTTACATATACCAAGAGTTTAATTTTGAAGTGAGTGGTCAGTATCAAGAAACCTAGACTCTACTCCCCAGTTCTGCTTTATAGGTTACTTTTAGCTAAGCTTCAGGTTATGCAGTGGTGAACAGTTAGAAAGATTTTACGAAGATTTGCTCTTCCACAATTATGGTTATAAACAAGTTCTAAATCAACTGCTGATGCAGTTCAGAATTATCAACCTCTAAGCTGTAATATGTAGTGCAATTGTCTTGAGGATACTTTACTTTTCATCCACAAGGCAGAAGATCTTCTCTGATTTTTATTAATGAGGCTTCCGTCTTTACTGCTGACAGCATACGGTTAGATGACTAAGATAAATGAAATTTTCATTGAGGGCAGCAGTAAGAACAGGGATGATGTCATTTCCTTCTGTTTTCTTTGAAATTGAAACACATTCCCAGTGAATTTCAATTATAATGTTAAAAGGAGTCCTGAAGTAGGGGTGAGAAGTGCCTTAAATCTTTTCTAAGGTGACTAGTTAAGACTGGAAAGTTTTTCTTTTCTTTTGATTCTTTTCCCCTTAGATTTGCTGCTAGATCTTTTGTGTATCATCTCCAAAACTTTTGCTGTCTACCTTATATGTGCAAAACGTGATATAGATAAGATTTTGCATATTAGTTAGTCTCTGTCCTCAGACAGAAAAAAATTCGAATAGCTATAGTGCCTACCAAATCATAGTAATTCCAATGACAGCTATCAAGTGTTAGAAGTGATAAGGAAAGAACATATCTTGCTGAAGAAAGTTTTTCTTCATAAAGCTTCATGGGGGAGGAGACATTTGTGTGTCAGTAGAGTTTTGACAGGGAGGGAATATGGAGAATATTTTAGGCAAAGGGAACAGTTTGAGGGGAGATTTAAATACCCAATATGTGCTTGGGAGTCAGCAGGGGGACAGTTTGTCACTTGAAAACAGCAGAAGGAGAGTAGGGTGAAATAATACCATGTGGCTTGGTTGGCCCAGATCATGGGTAGTCTAGATGCCAGGCTGAGAAATGTACATACTAGGCAATGGGGAAACACTGAGGGCTGTTTTGGGTTGGAAAGTGAGGTTCTGGGAGTGGTTCTTGAAGATTTAGTGGTCAACTCTGCCCAGTGGAGGATGAATTTGAATGTGGAAAACAGTTAGATAATATTATAACCTCAACAGGTCTCATAGGGTAACAATCAGATCTGAGGTCAACTTCTGCTTTGTAACCAAGTAGTTATGTAACTTGGGCCAGAAAATTAACCTTTTTGGCCTTAGTTCCCTAATCTACGTTACCTTCAAGTTTCTTCCAGCAGTTAACATTCTACAATTCAAGGTAATACAGAGCCTGGACTAGTACAACAGAAGTAGGAATGGACAGCAGAAAATGGGCATGAGGCAACTGAAGAGGTGGATTCTACTTGCACTGCTCATTGGGATCTCCACTGATATTTTGGGCTCCACAGTTCTTCAATGTGAAGGATTCACAATCTCCCAGCATTGCAGTTATTTCTGTATCTCTGTCCCCCACCCACTAAATTTGAGAACACCTTCCAGTCGTTATGACAATCCAAATCTCATCTAGTTTCAAATTTTTCCTAGAGGATTATTTATGACCACTGGGACACCCCCCCATCCACCATTCTATGCTTAATAAACACTGTGAGTCTATTTTAAGTAATATTTGAATGTAGTACATAACTGAAAGCCTGTTAGTGCCATGAAGAGTCATGGAGAATTTATGAGAAAAAAATCATGTTGGAAAAGATTATGTTTCATTTTAGACATATTGAATTTCAGGTGCCAGTAGGATATCCAGATGCCCACTTGTACATGAGCAGTAGGAGATAGAGAAAAAACAAAAAACAAAAAAAACCCAACAATAGCAGTTCAAGAATTTGTCTATTCAACCTTGACAGAGGGAGGACAAATACCTTGTTCAGGTATTTCAATATTTTATTAAATAAAAGGAAGTGTTTTTGCCTTGCTGGAATCTGCCTACCTTCTCTACTCATATTGAAGCTTACTTCAAGATTTTCTTTAGAACTTTCAAGGAAACAAAAGAAAATGAGCATCTCTTGGGCACCTACATATACCAGATGTTCACCAGCCATTTTACATATGTATTTTACACTGTCTCAGAGACGTTGAGTACCTTACTCAAGAGGACACTAGAAGTTAAGTAGCAGAAAAGGAAGTTTCAAACCCAGTTCTGTCCAGCTCCAAAACCTGTGTTCTTTTCACTACAACAATGTGACAACTGATTTGAATTTCAAAAATCCATGCTGACATGAAAATTAGTTATTAAATATTCATGTATTACTCCTCTAAGGCCTTCTGAGGCACACTGCTTAAGGCAGAGTGACTGGTGGGAATTCCAGGAACCATGCTAGGTGGATTAGTTGCAAACCATTCTGTATATGAATCCATCAGGGAATACAAGCTCCAGTTTGAACAAGGATAGGATTATTTAGACCTGTACACTTCATTTACAATACCTTCCCAATGATGAAACTAGGTCTTTTTTGAATCTTGTAATAAAATCTTAGATCAGGGTCCATTCCTCAACATTATAGGGAATTTTTCCTAAGCTTACTCTTAAGCATGATATCCACTAGTGTGTCCCCTTGTTTCCCCAGGTATGGCTTTATTCTATTAATTTTCTACTTGACTATGCATGTTGTTAATATGATTCCTGCATCCACATGTGATGCTTTGGAGATGACAAGGGCTCCATGACTTTTGCAATTATTGCCTGTGGCCCTAATTTTATCTAGTAAGTGTTTTGAGATCACCTCCACTTCCCTCTACTTACATTTGTATTGAATTATTTATTTCTCTCTCTTTCTCTGTCTCTCTCTCAGCTATTATCATTCTCTTTCTTACTCATGGCATCATGAAGAACACACACAAAGCTAGATTTCAAGACTCTTGGTTTTGATGTTGATTCTCATGCCATCCTGTCACCTGGAACAGTGAATTAATTTGCTTTCTTTATCTGTAAAATTGGTAGTCATCATTTTTTCCCTTTTTCCCTTTCAATTTAATAGGCCATAACCTCTGGATTATAGTTCATTGGTGGACAAGAAGGGATATTTGGTAAAACTAAACAAATGTGAACGACTTAGATTACCCCTATATATGCCCATTGATGGTTAAAATTAAAATTTACTTTCAATGTTAATATAATAATACTTTGGGTACAATAATATAAAGAAGAGATTATATAATTCAATGCATTTATGAACATGCAAGGGTGACAGTTTGGCCAGGTTGAGTTCAATGGGTTGTTAATTTCACTTCTGTTGTGTATTATTGTTAACTAAGAAAAATTATATTTAAAATTGCTCCTACCTTAAGCTCCAAGGAAGAAAAGTCTGTCTTGTGGTGGTCTCAGGTGTCTTGCAGTAAATCATTCAATGAATGCTTGTTTCTTGAATGATATGATGTGGACTTAGAAACATTTATGAGGTCCATGTGAACTGATAGAAGAAAAGGCACTGCTTTTGTCACATGAAGTAGACCAAATGAAGATTTGAAAATGAGAGAAAGAAAACCAAAATATAAGTTTTCTCACTTTGAGAAGTTACAATAAAATATGTGATTATATTATATTTGTTAGTTAGAGTAGGTACAATCAAGCCCTAGGAAATCCAGTGAGGTTATAACTGATCACTTCCAAACAGGTCCACATTCCTAAAAGCAAGCAGAATTCTAAATGAAAGCCAAAACAGAGCTAGTCCCATCCTTAGAGAGAAGTAGCCAAAAATGACTTTCAACTGAAAGAAGTTCAACATAGCTCCTCTTGCTAATTCTACCTGATCCTTGCAATGCCTGATCTGGATATATCTGTAAGTTAAATCTGCAAATACATGCATTTACTTTATATGTATACACTTTTAATCATTTGGATTTTTACTTATTTCCTGTCAAAGAATGATGCATGTTTATGTCTCATTGCAAGTAACAGTTGTAACCTCTCATTGACTGTTAATGCAAAATTAATCTAGTTGAAATATTTCTCTAATGAATTTAGGAGTATACTTTCAAAAAATAATTTATGACTTTATATATATGATTATAAGATCCTGGAAAAATCAATATTTTGTTTCAGATATGCATTTATGTAGGAAAGACACAATCTAGCAAATGATTTTAAATGTGTAAGATCAGAAGTTAACTCTAAATGTCAAACTCTTAGGGTTGTAATATAAATACAGCAGTAAATATTCAACACATAGTACATTTCATTATTTTAATTGATAAATTATTTTCTGTGTATCCATGACATATATATATATATATATCCTAAATATTAGCTACTGGCTGATGTAAGGCATTCAATATTTTGAGTTGCTTCGCCCTTTGAGACTTGAGTAAACATTTTTCTCAAAATCCTACACCCAATATCTGCTGAGATTCATAGTGTGGGGGTTGATCATACTGACATTTTGCCTAGACACTACTGTTCTGCATTTCCCCTAAATCTTTCATTGCTTTCATGTCTCATAGCTTTCAGCTATTCTGGTCTCTCTCCACTGTGTAATCCAGTTATAAAACAAAGCCCCTTTCCTTGATTAGTTTAACACACCACAGAGAGAGTTGTGAATCCATATGAAAGAAAATTTGAAGCTTTCATCTAAGTGTTGTATGCATTTTGAGCATTTTCCTGGTGAATATTAGACATTCCACCTGCCATTCTCACAATAGGAATATCCCATTAGCCAACTCTTCAGCATCCTCAACAACTCCACCTCATGGGACACCCCTGAGGCCAGCCCTTCTCCGTTTCTGGGCCCCTTCTCCTCATCCTCTTGGCTACCTTTGTAAATGAAAAATTATTGTGCATAGAGACTTTATCTCTTTTTGTATAACTCTTACTGCATTCTAGCAATGTTCTGAGGGATATCATTGCAGAAATAGTATAGATCCATATGTTGTTTTGAGAAACAGAATAAAATGATTTTTTTTCTAAAATAATTCTGATGCCATCTTTGAACTAACAGGCTTTTCTCCTCAGATTAGATGTGCATTACCCAAGGTTATACATGCATATAAATGAAATATATACACATATATATTTCACTTTCATCCCACTTTTTATTCCACCCTTTAGCATTTTATCCCTTTATACTTAATTCCTGCTAAAAATGTAAAAGTGTTCAGATTCCCCTAAGCTTTATTTAAATTACTAACTTGGTGATGCTCACAGTCACTACTACAACCAGTCTGTTTTCTTCTTGCATTTAATGATTGAACACTTCACTGCCACTTTTCTTCACCACTCTGTCCTTCCTTAACCCTCTTGATTTGGCTTCTATTACTGAAGGGATTTATCAATTCTATTCTTCTAGGAAAATTGAGTTTGCTTTTTCGTCTCTAGGACAACTCTTTTCTTTTTGAAACTGTAGTTTCTCTAGCATTTGGCACTGGTTGTTGGTTACCTCTTACTTGATTTCAAGTTCTTAATATTTCACCATCCCACGTTTTTTCCTCCCACTTCCTGTGATTTTGTTCGCTAACATTCTTCTACTTCTATTCTTACTCATAAAGAACTCATCATGTGTTTTGGTCCAACCACCACCTCTAGGCAAGCAATTCCCAAGTTTACAGTCCCAGTCATGACTGCTCATCATCATTTCAATCTTGCATCTCAACTCCCTATAGATGCCACTTAACGTATCAAACACTGAACTAGTTATTTCCTCACACAAATCTATATTTTGTACTTACTTCTTTATTGTCACTATTCTTGTCTGATAAATTTATTCCCAACATCCTTATTGTATCCATCTAATTGATCAAGTCTATGGACTGTTCCTTTAACTACTACCACATTGCTTCAGTTAACTTTTCTTCTTCTCCATTTCAACAAAGCTCATACCTAATCACTGCACACTTTAGTCTTTGTATCTTCTTCATTTGTAGCATCATTTCTCATACTAATCTACATTCAAAAATTGCTACTTAAATTTGATTTTATATACGTTTACCTCTGGTATCTTCTCACTCCTCTCTAGCCAGCATACACTTACCTGTATGTTTCTCCTCAAATGCAGTTTTAGTCACATTACTCTCTGTGATCTGGTATTAAATTTCCATTGCCATGTTGCCATATTGGTCTGCTCTAAACACTTTCAGGTCCTTTGTCAACAGTTCTTCTTCCTCAGCAGGAAAACTGGTCTCTGTATTTCTTACACACTTCCACTTCTTACTACCTCTAATCATGCTATTTTCCCTGTGAGGATCCTTCCTTCCATGTCCCTCACTCAGGCTGACCACTTCACTAAAGATTTTTTAACATTTATTTATTTCAAACAGCCTATTCTGAAAAATTATACTCCAAGATGGCCACCTTCTGTCTTTAACATGGCAAATAATTATAACATATTGGATATGATCTTTATAAAGGGTAATCCTTCTATATTGCAAAATTTAGGGACAAGAAGTGTGTCTTCTCCATACATTTTAAACCTTATTACATAAAGTACAGTTATGTGTATACAACAGGTGTTAAATGATAGGTCAGCTATAGAACTAGGCAACAATATATTTCACATGGTGAGTCATTAAGAAAGACATAGCCTATAACTTGCTGCCCTCCCCCCAACATACCCCTGGCTTTTAAAGCTTAATTATTAATGTGAAATAAATGAACAGAGTCAGGGAAGAGGAAATATGAAAAATTTGTATTCATTTTGAAGCCCACCCAAGCTTAGCAACGGAGAGGTGACGCTCTGCACCAGCCAGCATATCTTTAATTTCTCTCTGCTCCAGCTCCTATTATCGCTCTACTGCCACAGCTGCATACTGCTATTGTCAGTGGTAAAGATGAGACATCTCTAATTAGAGGGCAGGGTAAATTGCTTTTATCTACTTTTAACATGCTTTTACATGGCACCTGGTACACAAGCCTTAGCTAGGCAACCATAATTTGAAAAGCAAATGAATGCTCAGAGAAATACAATATGTTTTTAAAAGAAAATTAAATATATAGAGTAGCAAAATCAACATGCTGGAAACTGCAGAATTTTAGAGCTGTCAGAGTCTTGTACCCTTATGAATTATATTGAACTAAAATGAACAATCAGGGTCCATGTACCCTGCTGAATCCAGTGGTCCTGTCTTTCTTGTTCTGTTGGGAACAAATAGAGAAATTTAAGGTCTAGAAAAATTATCAGAGCAAGAAGCAGATGGATGTTATTTCCCTTGACAGTCGAGATAAGGAGATTTTTAGGTGAAAGAAAAAAATTAACAATCTTTCTTGATTTATATACATACAGTCAGCTTTATAATAAATAAATCCATAATGTATGAACTTTCATTTTTGATTTTGGATTCAAATTTTATTTCTTTAGCAGTCCAGAACATTCTTAATGACCAAGAAAGTTATCAGCTTTTGAAAAATAAAACAAAGAGAATTCAATCACAATTAAGTCTATGGTATGCTGGACTACAATATCATTCAAAAGAAATATCTGACATTTATTTTTGCTCAGAATACAGATCCTATAGTTTGGAGAGCCTGAGTCATATACAAATTCTACAGGCTCCTCTCCCTCTGACAATTATCAGCAAAAATGCATCAAGTGTTACCCTCCAACAGCATCACAGGAGATCACATGCCCTCCATGCTGTGCCATCATTATAGCCCTTTCTCATTCATTGCTCTCCGAACTTTGGCTATTTGTTTCCTTGGAGATTGTCTGATTACTGACTATAACTTTCAGGCTACAAAAACTGGCAGCTCTAAATAATAACTGGGCTCCACTGTTTATTTATTTCTGCTTTGGAACAGAAAACCAACTGGAGTCCTTTAGTGCAGTGGGTAGAAAGGACTTTCAGCTATGAGAAGCTGGCATTGTAAACACAGTGGTTCTGGCAGGAAAACTACCTCATTAGGGATCTCTAGTTTCTTCAGTTCCCATATACAGGCATCTATATGTGCTCAGAGCTTGTGAATTTCTTTTATTTTTTATATATCATGGGTGAGAGGGTATAATTTAAGGGGCTAAAAGTAAGGAGCATACTTTGGAAATATATCTAATTTAAATATTTGAGCCATATGCAAGATTTGAACACGTACTTCACTGCATTAAATGCTACTTAGAATGTACTGATTCCTATTTTAGTCTTTGAAGTAGCCATTAGCATGGTTGGTTAGAGTTCTCTGCCTTCCATGCACAAGATAGGAATGTATTTTCTGGCCCTCTTGTGCTTAGATGTGCCCATGTGACTATTTATGACCAAAGATTCATGAGCAGAAATGACATTTATGTCTGATTTGAGAGCTTCCAGAACTCCCTCTCTCTGCCTAGTCAACCAATAATGTTCAAGGTGGTGGACAATCTATCAGTTTGGATCCTGGAGTAAAAGCAATGTGAAGAGTTCAGAATTTCTGTGTTGATCATGTAGTATGAGCAAGATATAAAATTTACTGTTTTAAAACACTGAGATTTTGGTGCTATTTGTTATTGAGGTATAATCTAGCCCACCCTGACTACTACACTTTTGTTATTCATTTCACATTGTTAGCATTGTTCCACTTACTGTACTTTTTAACTGAGCTCCCTAAATACACTTTGATCATAGTACTTACTACCTAAATTACATTTACATTATCTCTCCCCTCTGTTAGTCTATATTTTTCTTGAGGACAGATACATCTGACTCATCTTTATCTTTTCAGCCCTTAATATATTACCTTTATATAGTAGACACTAAACACTGGAATTGTATGGAATTTATTTTACCCTATGTCAATGTTTCAGCTCTGTGTTCAAATAGTGATGAGCTAGAATGATGATTAATCTAAAGTAAACTTTTTTGGATATGTGCCTCTTAAAGTTAAAAAAGGCAAAAGTGATAAAGTCAGTCTGATTTAGTAGCATATACATTAGATTTACAGGTCTGGGTATAACTTCTGATTCTAGCTGTGTAACATTTGATAATTCATTTTTGAAAATACTTATTAGTTGTCCACTTACTCTATGCCAGACAATGTTCTAGATTCTGAGAATACTGCAAAATAAGTGTTCTTGTAGGACTAACAGGTCACATAAGGAATTAGATTTTCATCCTCTGACAAATTAGATAATAACATCTACTTTACTTAATAGATTTGTTGCAAGGAAATCTTTAGAATATTTGAAATCTTTAATAGATTTGTTATAAGGAAATCTTTCAAATATTGGATTGGCCAAATTTGTTTGGGTTTTCCATAACATCTTACAGAAAAATCTGAACGAACATTTTGACCAACCCAATATTTGAAAGAAATAATATATGTGTAAGAGTTTTATAAATTTCAAAACATTTTATAAATAAAAAATAAGACATTTTTGTTTTAGTTTTTGAATAAAATACTCATTTCATGTGACTAATTGGGGTACACAAAGAAATAACTTTTAAGCTACTTAGTCACCATTATGAAATTTTAGTTGGAGGAGGATATGTGTGTTAAAAAAAAATAACAACAAGCACACATTTAGTTTGGCAGAATGCAAGTCCTAATTTCTAATTTAAAAAAACAAAACAAAACAACTTTTCCCTGAAACATAGCACTTATTTACTTGTAAATCTAGTACAGAATAATAATTAAGTGTAACAAGTAGGAAGGGAGAAGAAAATGATTGGGTCTGTCAGGGACACAAATTGTTGTAACCCTTAGTCATAAAATGATTGATCCAAATGTATATGATTCATTCAAAGAAGAAACACTTTATGATTTTTGAATATAGAGAAACAATATATATTCAAAGATAAAATTATGCTGAATGAGCTAATGTATATAACTAATGTACATAAACACCTGCCCAAAAGCTACCTTAAGTTTCCCAGACAGCAGATTTAATGAAGCATTCCCTAAACAGTGGTTTATTTCATAATATCTCAGTGGCAGGAATGCGGCCACCTCACACACTCCTAGAATAATTTGCAGAGCCTGTTTGATATAGCAAATATATCAATTTATTTATTATGATTTAAAATATGGCATCAATAATTATCTTTGACATTCATTCATTTATTCACTCAAGCATTGTGTGATTGATTGTGCATTCCGTTCCGGATGTTGCCCTGGGCCCTGGAAATACAAAGGTGAGTTTCACATAGTTTCTAGCCTCAAAGAGCTCATGGTATTTTGCAAATGTTTATTGCTTTGTAAATACAAAGAAATATATTAGGTTGAATTTCATGAAACTGCCTGTCATGACAAAACCCCAAAAATCATAAGATGAAGAATTTGTTCTTAAGAAGCCTAAAAATCTAGTTGGATACAAACAAAACAACTAAATATATAGTGTGACTTCTCCATACTTTTAAAATCTTATAATGAGTAATAAATTGACCACCACTATACAGAAAGGCCAATCTGTCAGAGAGTATAAAGTGTCTTCCGAAAATAGTTATCTCCAAAAACACATGTAAATTCACATGAAATTTTGGAAAATTTTACCTTACATTGGGATTTTTAAGAAAATCTTTTCTCTGAGACAGGGAGCCAGCAGAACAGGTTAGCCTAAACTCTGTAAATAAACTGCTTTGGATCTGGTTGTGACAGTGTTAAGTGCCTGTCTTTGGTCATGTGGAGGCTGGCCTGGGGCTGGCAGGGAGCCAGGCATGGGCAGAGTCCACTGTAAGACATCAGGATGAGTGGGGGAGTAATTGTGAAGGCCTTCCGTTTTATTCTCTCTCCATGTATACCATATAGGCAAACCTTACAGGTGAAATGAGCTTGATTCTCCCTTAGCTCTCTGTGTGAGTTCTGATTGGCCTAAACTCTTAGGGTGGCCTCCCTTTGTCAAAGTTATTGATTCAGGAATGGGTTTGTAAGCCTGGCTTAAACCAATCAGTCATAATCTCCTGGTTATAGAGTTTGGTTCAGAGAAGAACATATGATCTCAATTGCTCTGACCAGAGAAAAGCAAAGGACTCCTGTTTGATGTTTAGAGAAAAAGAAGGTATCTATTTCTCCTTGGATGTGAATCAGAAAGCACATATCTCTGGAATCTACTAGAAACCATCCTGTGACATGAGAGAAGCTATTTTGAGACTGTGGGTACCATATGGAGGAGGGTAGAGGGCAGAGAAAGACAAGGAAACAGAGCCAACGACCAGTGATGTTGTGAATTCTATTTCCTTTCCACCATCCTTAAACATCAGTAAAGTCCTGTTAAGTCAACAGTGATGTGGGTGAATTAGAGATAGGCCTAATTAGATCTGGGATAGTGGAGGATGGCGCTCCCTCCCCCACAGCTGCTGTCACCAGCAAAGAATAATTATGCTCATCAGGAGGGTCATTAGTTGTAGAGAGAGCTACCTGGTGAGGCAGCAGGAGGGAAGAAGCAGAGAAGCTTCTCCGAGCATACAAGTAGAAGAACCCTAGGACACACTCAGAAATATCTAGTGGACACTTGGTGACAAAGTTAGTGGGGACTTGCCCTCATAAATTGGGCTATTGAAGATATTATTGGAGAGAGAATGTTGATTTTCAATCTACTGTCTCAGCTGTGTGCAATGATAAGTAATCAGTGTGCTTCCTATAACTCTATCAAGCTTGTGTCTTTTCTTCCTCTTGAAATGATGTAGTCAATTTCATATTTCCTTATTATTTTACGTTACTAAAGGATTTTTCCCTCTTATGTAAATCCTTCTCCTGTAGATGTTAGAAGTTATTTATGATATTTTTTACTTTATGATACTTTACAGTACTTAAGATTGCTTTACTTTACAGTATTTAGCAACTTTTTACCCAGCATTGTGGAATCGAGAGCAGGAAGATCATAGGTTGGGGTCCACTAAGATCCTTGGGTACAGCCATTCCGCATACCTGGATTCTGGTAACAGAGCTGCCCTCTGCAAGCCTCCACTCATTGGTACCCACACTCTGTCCCCTTGGTCATGGTTCTGAAGTCCCAGAGACTGTCTTTCAGCTTCTGCTTTCTAAGCTTTTCTTCTCTTCTTTTACTTTGATTCTCTCTCCTCTCCAAATCCAGTGAGAATAGCATTTATTTTTGCTTCTTTTCCCCTCTATGCCATAGGAAAACTAAGTTAGACTTTTTCCCAAATCTATGCTTTATGCAGCAATGTGGGCTTTGTGTCTTAGAAAGGTAAAACTTAACTTCATTCATTTTGCTTTACATTTGGCTGCGCCTCACTTCTCTATGGTCCTGGAGTCCAAGGCCTAGTTTGTAAGAATGTGTGTGTGTGTGTGTGTGTGTGTGTCCATTTGTGTGTGTGCTTGGGGTGGAGGCAAACAAAGGTATTAGAGGGATTAATAAACATTTTTGGTAAATATTATACCACTGCAGTTTATATGGTGGTGGTACAATATTTATAAAATGCACATCAGTGCTAAACAGTGTGGCATAGAGATAAATATTCTAGAATGTCACAGAGAAGGAGGAATTCAGTGAGAGCCAGGAATCAGGGAAATTTTCAGAGAGGACATGGGAATTCAGTGAGATTAAAATAAGCAAATCTAGTAGGTAAGGGTATTCTAAGTTAGGAGAGCAACAGAAGCACACACACAGATGAGGGAATAAATACGTGCCTTTGGAAAAGTGAGAAAGTTCACACAAGTCTCTTTGGCGATATTTGATGGAGTGTGGAGGGGCATTAAGTGTGGTTGAGATGGATTATGAAAGATCCTGAAAATGAGGCATTTTGTTCTGTATTTCATGAGGTAGGAAATAAGGATGCATTTAAAAGAGTTACAATATAATAGTAGCTGTTTTTTTAAAGAATGGGTACATGTTGTTTAGTGACCTGCCTGCCCTTCAGTGAGTACAACATTTTTTTTAAGCAAAGATCTAAAGAAATGGCAGGACTGTGAGAAAGTTACTCAGTCCTCTTTAACAGATATAACTCAGTCCAGCTCCTGGTCAAAAAGGACCAAAATGAACTTGATGCCTGTGTGTTTTGTGGCAGTATAACATCATTACAATTAGACTCTGACTCTCCTTTACATCAGTCATCCAATGGCTAAAAGTTAGAAATGGTCCCTAGCCTTTTTTCAGTAGACCAAGCCAATTCCAATAATAGGTGCAGTCTATGCAGCTACACCTGTACAGCCATAAGTAGCTGTCCCCCCAAAAGCATGAGGTGTTTGATATTCTTAATACGTGACTTTTATACACAAAAACATTATTTAGTCATTACTTCAGTTTTTTAAATTAACATGGAATTTATGAAAGGTATATGCTCATAAAACTAGTTCTTCCTTGGTCTATTAAGTTCAAGTTCTGTATCATCTTATTACATCTTAACAATCACTGTTAAGAGGGCTCTCATAACTTGAATAATTCACCTTACTTAAACATTTCAAGCTGCCTTTATAAATTCAAAATTTTTTGTTTCGCTGTTAAGTAGCTCACAGTTTTCTGATTAACAAATAAAATTTACCTGAGTAAATAACATTTGCAGAGCTAATACATTTAATTTATGGATATGGTGAGTCTGAAGTTATACTGTGTTACAGTACTCCTTAATACATCAGATGCTCATAACTTTCAAATAAAAACAGCAAGCAAGATCCATCACTCAATCACATGTTTAAATTGAAATATGTTCGATAAGTCACTAGACTAAATTCTCTTAAATATTACAAGTTCTTAAGATCTCAAAAATGCATACATCATTTCTTACATCACAAAGTATTGAACTTACGAGTTTGATTTGGTTCATCATATTTCCATTTAATTTTAAATTTTTCCCAAGTTTAAACAAATCCACTCAAGAAACCATTTATTCCATTCCAAATAATTTGGAGTTTCTTTTCCAGACAAATTCTTAGAATTGCTTTCTCAGATAGTCAGGCTTGTTTCCCAACCAGAGGGCGTGGCCAGTGTAAAAGCGGGAGATGCAGACCTCCGAGGACATTACCCTCAAGATCAGAAAAAGCAGAGCTTCGCATGAAGTGGTCACTGGCTTTGGGTTCACAGTATAGTTACACCTCACTAAATTCTCCTTTTCATTTAAAGAAGTTGGCAGCCCACTCTTAAATTAGCTAACTTTCTTCATACTGCAGTCAGGTTCCCAACCCCCATCCCGGGTTCTTTCAAGATATTAAGTGATATCAGATTTGATTTAGCATTTTTTCTTTTACTTTTCTGGATTCACGTCATACTTTTTCAGATCATTTTTAACATTCAAATGACAATACCAAATGGTAAAATTTTGTCTAAGCAAAGTGTTAGAGAAAAATCTGCCCTCATTTTATTTTCCTTTAATATACACCAATAAACTCATTATACATTATGCTCTGTTGAAATTCAATGTATCTTGAGAATATTATCATGAACAAAACACAGTTCTTGTCCTCAAGGAATGTAAGTCAAGAAAATAGACAAGCAGAGAAAAATTTGCAAAGCTCTGTGTAAGTGCTGGCTCTGGAACTAATGGGAGAGGAGACTGAATGCTTTCTTGGAATAATCCAGGAATTCTTTCTGAGGAAACACTTGATTGTTGCATTAACTCTTCAAATCATTTTAGTGCTTTCTATTAGGGTAATGCTGAACTTTGGTTCTCAGAGTGCAGTCCTGGACTGGGAACCGCATTAGCATCACCTGGAAACTCGTTAAAAATATCAACCCATCATCTCAGATCTACTGAAATAGAAACTCTTGGGTGGGACACTGTAATCTGGATTAGTAAATCCCCTAAGTGATTCTGATGCATGTTGAAGTTTAAGAATCACTGCATTAGAATAAAACTGAGCTAGGTAAATTTTATCTCAAATTATGTGCATCTGAAAAATATGGGATGAAAATTTTGAAGAACTTTATAGACTGCTGATTCCTTGGTGAAGATTATTAATTCTGCTTTTGCATACTGACCTCCACTATAAACTAATGTTTGAAAAAAAAAAAACGGTGCCATATATCACAAACAACTGGTCAAGTATTGCATTTAAACATCTTTAAGTGATTCTGAGCCCTGACGCTCTGCATGATTTGTTGCAGGACCATCAGTAAAAACATGAAAAACTAATGAACAAAGACCTTTGAGTTATGCACATTATAGTGAGTTTAGTTACTAAAAGCACAGAGTAAAAAGTAAAAAACAAAACAAACAAACAAAAAAACACTACAGGTTACTGGATGGTTTTCTGTTGGGGAAAATAAATACAGATAGTATGAGTAGGCTTCTGACAGGACAGTACCTCTTTTAGTGCAAAATCACTCTAGGCTAATCCTACTTTAAATCACTAAAATGTATTACATGAATTTAAAACACCAAAGGAATTAAAAAGAAAGCCAAACATGCACAAAATTCTGACCCTGAGCACCTTCTAGAATTTTTAACAGTTCCAAGTCCGTGAAGATCAAGATGTTTGATACAGAGTGCTCTCTCTCTGCTCTTGCATCCTCAGGAACAAGGAAATCAATAGCTCTAAGATGTAGCGTGAGAAACCAGGTTAGATGAAAGAAATAACTTGCCTCCTCCCCCTGAATAGATCCAATACAATATAATACAATACAATACTGTATTATATACTTGGAAGTTTTTGAGAGAATAGATCTTAAATGTTACCAACCCAAAAGAAAATAGAGGTAGAGAAGATAGAGATATTAGCTAACTTTATGGTGGTAGTTATTTTGCAATACACAATATGTGAATCAGATCATCACATTACATACCTTAAGTGTATATATATATATATATATATATAAAATATTTTAATAATATCTAAATAAAGCTGGAGTATGATTAATGATTAATATGGTGATGTTTAGATAAAACTGTTTTAGTGTATGATAACATTTGAGATGTTCAGTGATATTTACCAAGGTTTAGAACTTGGTATTTGTTTTGTGTTTCATTAGGAAGTGTGGGACCAACTTCGGGTTGTCTTTTCATCCAGGGCTATGTCAGGGGGATAAGAAAAGAATAGAGAAAAATTTTGTTTCAGTCTTGAAAGCACAATGTAGGGGGCATTATAAAACTTGCTTATGAACCTTGTTTAGGTTTCAGCTGAATAAGTGTTTTCCAATCTAGTTGTGGCACATAGGAAAATCACTTCTATATGGTGAACAGGAAATTTTCCACCTTCACATAATCAATATTCAAAAAATGTATTAGATAAATGGAACATATTAATATCTAACATAGAATACACAGTAGGTTATTATATGTTCTAATCTACATGCAATAGATTATGACATGAACTATAGGAACCAAATAAGTTAGTCTATAATAATAAACAGTATCACTATTTAAATTCTAGTGCCTAACATATGGCAATGAATTAGCTCCATGATGGACAATAAATAATGAAACTTGCTGTTGCTCCTGTAGTGATACTTTAATAAACACCATAAGGGTAGATGTCCAAACTAAAGCATTTTGTGTGAAAAAGTTATTGAATGACATCTTATTTAAACCTGTTTGAGGCGAGATGGAAAATATGCCAGATTTTTTCACATGCGTCTCTCATATGGGATCATTTCCCATAGAAAACTGCCACTCCCAGAGCAAAACACTCCCTTGCCAGTTGGTCCTCTTTCTGGAATGGGAAGGCTACTTCAAATCTTGCCACACCCTAAATAGTGGATCTTTGTAGCTTGCACGAACTAATTCCCAGTGCAGCCTGAGTTCCCTGCTCTTCACATCCATAAGCTAAAAATTAACAGCATTTTTTCATTATGACACTGGGACTCCAACTGTGCTCATAAGTGTTTCAGAAAAAATACAGCATGATATGCTTTATATATATATATATATATATATATATATATATATATATATTTGAGGTTTCAAGTACAGTATTTTTCAGACCCACTTGTGTAAATACAATAATACTCTAATAGAGGGGGGAATTATCATTATATTTCATTTTAAATGTTTAAGAAAAGAACCTCATGGAACAAATTTGAACTAGCACATTGTTTTCTTGATTTACAGGGTTTGAAGAGATACTGAATGAAAAGCCCTCCCTAAAGCAATATTTCATGTATTTTCTATAGGTCTGTGAAATTTCTATAATGCAGCAAAATAAGCCTTGCCTCAGGTTTAATGTCTTCTGTTTATTAGCAGAATACTGTGCACCTGCTCAAGACACCTGCACACTTTAACTTAGCATTTTCAACCAAATTCAATCAAGTATGCATTAGCACACTGACTCACCATCTAGTACATTAAGGATTTAGGGTTCAATTCATAAATTGCTTAGCAAGATGGATGTCCCCTCTCTCCTGCCTCCTTGTTGCTCCCCCAGTCCCACCACCCCATGCAGAGGATTATCTATCACAGTAGAACAGTAGCTTTATCTTTACTGTCAAGTGGAATTAGGAGGTTATTTAACTCTTAGAGGCAAATCCATAAGACTCACAGTCTGCTGTTCATGAGACAACAGGAATTTTATTTGTGATTATAAATAGGCATCTTTTCAAAAGGAAATGTCCATCAGTCATGAGAACATGAACCCTGTGCATGAAAATTTTTCTTTTCATTTGTAACAGCAACTGCCAAGTCTGTTTCCTATAGGTAGCAGAGAAAACTGGAAGCCCTTTCTATTTCTTCTATCTAGGTTTAAGTTTACTGTTGCTGTTGTATGCTTTCTCAAAATATGTGTATTTATGTTTCAAATAAAGTATGACACATTAATAAAATATTTTATTTCTTATTTGCATATATTCTCTCACTTCCCTTCCTACATCTGTGACCAGTCATTCTTGGTTTTATTAACTAGCTTCTGCTTTGCAGCCCACCTTTTGTATTTATTTATTCAGCAATTTTTTTGAGTTTTTACTATCTTCCCAGCACCATTGTAGGTGCTGATAAACAGTGTCAACAACATAGAAAATATTCCTTACTCTCGTATAACATACCCTAGTGGTACTGGAGGGTGGAAGTAGACAATAAATGAGTGAATAAACAAAAACAGTTTGTAATTTACCATAATGGTAAGTGATACGAAATAAATGAGGCAATACAATAGGAGGACACTAATTTTAGTGGATTTCCCAATTGTTCTTTGTAATTGGATTTAATTAAATTTTATTTTATTGACTAACTTTGGATCAGGTTCTGTATGATAATAACAGAACTTACATTCCAGTGGAAAAAGAGAATTATAAACAATTATAATAGACTGTGACATGTTTTAATATAATATGGTCAGTGGAATGGGGAAACTCTCTGATGCTACCCAGAGAGTGAAGGAGACTTTCCAGAGCAAAGGATGACAGAGTGGACCATTGAAGGAGGAATCAGAATTAATTCAAGTGGTTAAGGTGAAGAGCATTGCTGGTAGACGTGCAAAAGCATGAACATTTAAAAGATCATGTATATGAATTGGGAGATTGGGACTGACAAATAAGAACCTGCTGTATAAAAATAAATAAATAAAATAAGATTTGAAATGTCAAAAAAAAAAAAAAAAAGATCATGTATATTTGGGAACTTGTGTTCAGTAGAGCATCATGCTGTCAGGTACCAGATCATGAATGTTTGTGTGCTAGGCTTAAATTTTTGGACTTCATCCTGAAGCAGCAGGGACTTTAAGAAGAGTGGTGGTGAGATCAGATTTGGGTTTTAGGAAGTCATTCAATACCTTGAATGGAGACATGATCCAAGGAATGGATAAGGGCTGTGTAAAGGCAGAGACATCAGTGAGGAAACGATGCAGGAAGTGCAGGCAAGAATTACAGGGCCCAAACTAGGATGGTGGCGCAGGGTAGGCTTTCAATATATATATTTTTTAAGTGAAGAATAATGAGTGAATGCCTAAATTAAAAAAAGGCAGATAGGCGAGTGATTTGGGAATGAAAATGGCTTATTTATAAGCGAACTCAATGATGGCTTATTTTTCTAATGAATTCTTAAGCAGAAGCACTGGTGGGTTGAGCCTGTACAAGTCCCACTCCGCGTGTTCCAGAACAGTGGTTTTCAACTAGAGGTGACTGCGCCCTTCAGGGAACATTTGGCAATTTATGGAGACATTTTTGGTGTTCTCAACCTAGAGGCACAGGGAGATGCTACTGGAATCTCATGCATAGAGGCCAGGGATGCTGCTGAGTGTTCTACAGTGCAGAGGACAGTCACTTGCAGCAAAGAATTATTCAGACCAAAATGTTAGTAGTGCCAAGGTTGAGAAACCATGGTCCAGGACAATAATCTTGGCAGGTGTGGCTAAGCCTACTCAGTACAAAGCCCAAGGAGCAGAACCACTGCATTGAGGTTATTGTCTAGGAGAAGAGGCCTCACTCAAGTTTTAAAAGGGCTTTAGTTCTGGTTCCACAAGCTCTGTTTGGGTCAGTCAAGTAACTAAGCTGTTCCTTTATCTCTGCTTTTCCTCTTTCTGCCTTCAGAAAAGACACAGCTAAGGAAGATGTTTGTAGGACACATTTGTTGACATTTACTTCTTTGTAATATGCACACATATTGCTGTTGGTCATGATAAAACGCAGGAGTTTTCTAATCACTTTAAGGGAGAAAAGCAGCAATGTGTTACATACTTGATATACTAACACAACCAGCTTTCCAAACCTGTGTTTAAAAGTATGATGCAATTACCAGAGAGAGGATCACGAATAGAATTGGAATATCAGAGATTAGTCTCAATTAATGATGATAATATCTCATATTCATTGAGTGTTTACTAGCTATGCGTCCTTCGATGAGTTTACATGCTTTGTCTCATGTAATCCTTAAACATCCATCTGTATAGAATAATTATCTGTATTTCACAGACAGGGAAACCAAGACACGGTTTGGGGGGGGGGCAGTCGTTGACTTGGCAAAGTCCCATGACTAGTGAGTGTCGGAACCATTGGAACTAGAACTCACATCCATGAATCTGACTCTAGAGCCACACTTGGACTCACTGCTATGTTGCCTCTCGAATTACTCGCTCTAATTATTATAATGTCACCCTATCTTCCACATGGGCAGAAAAAGTCTGATCTTTCCTAGAAATGAAATGCAGACATGCAATGGTGTCACAATGTTTTCTTAGTAGAATCTGTTGAAAATTCATATTTGGCAAGTAGAACTGAGATTGACGGTTTGTCGATCTCAGATTGTGGATACTGTTCAGGAGTGGGAGGATGATTTCAGCTGGTCTTAAACTGAGGTGACAACTACCCCTTATTTCAACTGAATAAAAAAATACTTAGCTGTAGGTAAACTTGAAATAAAAGAAATATGGGAGCAGTTTCTTTAAAATTGAAAAACTATTATCCCCCCATGTTAGTATTTTATAGCTTCTTTGTTTTGTCGTCGTAAAGCTTTTGAAAATGAGAATACATTTAGTGATGAAGAAAAATCCATATAGGAACTAAGTCTGTTGCAACCTTACACAGCTTGCAATAAGTAAATTCTGTATTGATTCTATCTCTATAAGTGAGTAGAGAAACAAAGTAAATAAAGCGTTTATAAATTAGGTCCCTGACATATAAACCACTTGGCAGCAGTAATCTTGAAAAACATTTTTTAAAATTTTTGGTCAAAGTAATAAGATTGTAACAGAATTTTGTCTTCTGTTTTTGTTTTCTAAATTATGCTTCAATGGTTTGTTTCCAAAAAAAAAAAAAAGAGATAAAGAAACTTGTAGCAGCCTTTAAATATGTATTGTTTTCTCCCAGAAATACAAAAAACTAAGTATTTGGACAGAAGATGGACAATTTAAAAATAATTTTTAAAAATTCCCAGCACCTGGCATAGAGTCTTGCACATAGTAGGAGTTTGTTGAATGTTGAAGTTTTTAGTTTTCCCAAAAGTTTAAAGGAATTAACAGGTAACATCAAATTAAACATAAACAAAATACGCCTGAGAAGGATGAAGAAGAACCCAAGGAATTCATAAGTACTTTGACTAATTTGCCTAAACATTAAATGGCAGAACTAAGAGACCAGTGTCTCCAGAAGTAACTCAAACTCCTGTGTTCAGACTTGAGGGGTGCACTTTACAATGACATTTCATATAACTCTTCATAAAGCATATTCACTCACATTGTTTCTCATAGACCTCTAATGCTGTTATGAAGACAGGGTTATATGTCGCCATTTTACAGACTCAGAAAGATCCAATCACCATCTTTATGCCAAAATGGGATCTGAACCTCGGTCCTCACACAGTTAAGCCAGAATGTTTTTCTACCTTACAGTTTTTATGTATTACCTCTGTCTTTTCCCACCCTGGGATCTGTTTCACACTCTTATCTTTCAAGCGAGACAACAGCCATTTCTACCTTCATTTGAGCATCCTCCCTCTCAAGCGTGGGAAGCAGCCCAGAGCTTCATGAAAGCAAAGTGATTCAAATGACTCTCCATGGTCTCCCCACAATCCCCCTGAACTATTCTATCAACAGTCCTAGTTGTAATGATCTTGGAAGCCAGACTTACAGATTTATTATAGCATTCATGGGTAGCTATCTTTTCTTTTTTTAAAGATTTATTTTATTATTTATTTATTTATTTATTTATTTTTGGCTGTGTTGGGTCTTAGCTGCGGCACGCGTGATCTTTGTTGAGGCATCCAGGATCTTTTCGTTGCGGTGCACGGGCTCTTTGTTGTGGTGTGCGGGCTTCTCTCTTCTTGTTGTGGTATGCGGGTTTTTTTTTTTTTTTCTCTCTTCTTTAGTTGTGGTACGCAGGCTCCAGGGCGCATGGGCTCTGTAGTTGTGGTGCACGGGCTTAGTTGCCCTGTGGCATGTGGGATCTTAGTTCCCTGACCAGGGATCAAACCCATATCCCCTGCATTTAAGGCAGATTCTTTACCACTAGACCACCAGGGAAGTCCCGGTAGCTATCTTTTATCAGTTTTAGAGCTTGTGGGTTTTCTCTAATCCCTTGCACTTGAGTGATAGGTTGAGGTGTCATTTGCTCTGACTCTCTCCCTACAGTGGCTTCCATCTTTGGAGCTGAACCTAGAGAAATGGGCCTGTGTGTGTTCTCAGGCACCCATGCCATGTCCAGTTTCTCACTTCTCGTTTGGTTACCCTCCTCAGCATTTTATTCAAGTAGGCTCGGCCAGTCACTCACACAGTTAACTGGAAAAGCACTTGCTGGTTTGGGGCACTCAGTGGGTGGTGGTATAGCATTATGGTGAATGCTTTTCTCCCCTTCAAGCCCAGGAACTCGTCATATGCTCTCCCCATCCCTTGTACTGAAAGAAAGTGAGTCTGCTCCCCCACTGGAGAGGACATCAATCCTTTAATAACTTTACCAGGACCAGCTAACAGTGCTTTTGTCTTTTTCTCTGTTCCCCCCGCCCCTTGGTTTATTCTACCTGAGAATAGGAAAAACAGACAAAATAGCCAACAAAATATATGTGCACAGTAAAAATTATGACAAGAATGCTCTCCAAGATAAACAAGCCACGGTTCCATTGCCTCTGAGAATCCAGCTCTTGCTGTCATATGCTGGTAACTTGGGCTTACTGTTTTGAATGATTCATGAATCAATGGCTTAAACTGTAACTGATTTAAGAAACCAAATGGCAAATTTCCACTACAGAAATTCAGCATGTTTGTTTAAAAATATAAATTAAATTCTGAACCAAAGTGTCTGGAAAACTGTTCCACCTTTTTTTTTTTTTTTTAACCAAGTAGATATTTAGATAATTTGTTTATTTTAAAGCCTGTCCTTTTAAGAAAAAAAAAAAAAAAAAACCTGAATTTTCCTAGCTAGAGAATCTGCATTATTAACTGCCAACTAAAAATAACACAGAATAAGAACATCATGGGGAACAAGACAAGACAGAAAATTGAAAGATTACAATTCTCTTCAATTTCTCTCTTTGGGGGTAATAGAATTTTGAAGTGAATAGTCACTATAGGTGATGGATACAATATTTTTCCTCTCTTAAGTCTGATGATTTTATTTTTAGTAAACGAACATTCTTAAGCTTTTTATAGTGCTCCCTTCAAAGAAAGGATTGGAATTACTCTCCTTCATCTAACAATGAGAAATGACTTAAGAAGGACCAAACACTCATTTTGCTCAACCTGTGCTCAGACTCCTCCATTGTTAAATCAAGAGGGTGAGTCGCTAGGACCTTATGCTTAATTCCTGCTTCTGCAGCCCACTTTCCGAAATATGGTAGCTGAAATTCACATGCTGGAATTTGTTCACTGTAAAGTTAATTCATAACTAGCCTTGACGAGGTAGGCAAGGAGTTAGGAAATCCATGATTTGAAGGAACTTGTGATTTTTGATTTGTGTATTGTGAGCATAGTAGAATTTATTTTTTCTTTCTATAGTATTAGAAGGCTCAAATGAACCTCAAAGGCTAATCATATTATGATAGATTTTCATTATGGAATGGTTAAATTTCAAGGAAACAGATTTTTAAAATTCACATGATCCCAAGGTACGTCCCAAGTTTTAGCTCTCTTCTCTCTGAGCCTGGGCTCTACTTGTGTCTATCTCTAATTTGGTATTGACACTACAAATCTACAAATACTCCAGGGTCTTTGATTCATAGAAGTTAAATATCCAATCATATTATTTAAAGTCAAATATCAATTTGAACCATAAGAATCAAATGAAAGCTTTTCCAATAGTCTGTCTCTAAATATTTAACACTTTTAAAATATTTAACTTGTGTTAACATTTTGAATTTTCAGAAAAATTTGATTAAAGAGATTCTTAAAGTGATCTATACATGGGATTAAATAGAGTGTAAACTATTATCTATTTTCTTAAAGTGTTTCAAAGGCCTTTAAAGTGTAGTTTAGGAAGACTAAAAAAAATTAGATTTATGCATTCTTTTTTCATCTTTTTGATGTAAAAGGAATTTCAGAATTTTAAGGGAAAATCCTAGAAAATGGACCGTAAAGGAAAAGTAAGATGTGTTTTCATTAACTTTCAGTAGGTCTATCAGACAATGTGTGGCTTGACGCATTCTTCCCAATTCATTACAAGGACAAGGCGGCCACATACTGAGCCTCATGAGGTTGGCACCTATCTTCAACCATGCTGTGAACTTTTATGACTCCTGACTTTTCCATATATGTTAGTGCTTCTAGTGGAATATTGTGCCCACCATACCCAATCCCTCTCTCCAGAATCCATCTGGTTAAATATTAAAACCACAAACCAATTGTTATTTTCTGTATGAAGGCTACTCCAAACTGCCTTAAGCAGAACTGTTACAGGGATTCTCGTCTGAGCTACCAAGACACCTTGGTCTTAATAGAATGTACCTTTTGATCCTACCACTAGACTATGAACTTTTTAATGGCAATGAACCAAGTTGCACCTAAATTTGTATCTCCATAACCTAGTGCAAATGCCTGGCACATAGTTGATTCTCAATAAATGCGTGAATGAATAGGAAAATTTCCAAGGTACTTTGTTTTGATTGAAGGTGTATCCCAAGACCTGTTTTGTCTCTGAAGTATTTGACCTGCATGTAGGAAATACGAATCATCTCAAAGGTTTCTAAAGTGAAATCCAAGCTCAAAAAAATAAGATTTAAAGATGATCCAAGGCTAGGCATGAACAAAATATGTAGCATACCTGTTCACCACTTAGTGACCTAAAGAATGCTATCTATTGGCAGTGGGAATGAATGGGTAGAACTTTTTGGAAAGCAACTTGGTAAAATATATTTTATCTGTATTATATAGGTACAAAATTTTATGCATAAAAATTTCAATGTAGTATTATTCTAATGTGCAAAGTTACAGGACCCCACTTCCAATTCACCCAGAATAACTCTACTCTTATCAATTTTATTTATCATGGTTCTGTAAAATATATTGTTTAAAATAAGATTATTAAAATTAAATTAGCAAGAAAACTATAGCTTGGGCACAGCCTTTTTAAGTTACAGATGAAGACATTGAGGCTTTGGAAGTGACCCAGAGTCAAAAACATTAATAGAGGTGGTTTAGGAAGATTTTTAGGCCTCTTAATATTCCCAGCTCAGTATTCATTCCATTGAATTTAAAGGTATGTTTTTCCGTGAACTGCCACACCAGCCCCATCTGTGAACCATACATTACTTTGTGCTGGGGAAAAAAAAAATCATATCAATTTAACCTAGAGTCTTAAGCAGCAAGTCAGGACCTGTTTTCTTGATTAACTCACCTCAACCCATCCCACATGTGGAAAGTTTCCTTCTGATAGACAAATTCACTCTTGAGTAAAAGCCAACAATCTCAACAAATTTGATAACCCCTCTTATACAGGGAAGTATGAATGTGCAAATATTCAACAAATTCAAAGGAGAGGAGAAAACTGAGGTTGCTTATGTAAAATATCACTTGTTTTCAGACTGCAACATACTAAAATGATATTTCTGATACCTAGGCTTTATTTAAAAAATCACCTTTATTGAGGTATAATTTACATACCATGAAATACATCCATTTTAATTGCACAATCCAGTGAGCTTTGGTAAATATGTACATGTGTGTAACCACTGTCACAACAAAGATAGAGCCCATTTCCATTACCCACAAAACTTCCTTCATGCCTCTTTCCAGTCAAATTCATCCTCACTCCAGATTTGAAGCAACCACCGATCTCCTTTTTGTTACCAAAGATATTTTTTGTTTTTTGCCTTTTTAACACTTAGCTCTTATTGAGGCTGCTTTCATGTTGTTCCAAAGGCATCAGTATAATAGTGTGTTACATGGATTGTACCATCATCATGAAAGCCCAATTAGCTGGCATTTGCCATTCAGTTATGAGCCACATAAAATGCCAGAAATGTCTGAATATCAGTCCATCAGCCCAGTTACAGAACCCCGCAGGGAATGTGGTCTCTGTCTCTAATATTGGAATGGGTTGGATCCAACCACAGTCTCCTAATATTTTCCCTAACCAGCATTTTACATAAGTCTCATATTAGAGAGGACATCTTTTCCTTTTTTAGTACAAAATATATTTTAAAATGTGATCCTACTTTGAAAATAATCATAGATTCTGTCCCTATCATATCAGGATAAGGAAATTTGTAATCAGATATGAAATGATTGTGCTTCCCTCCCCACTTCTCATATTAAAATGTTGCCCATTGGTTTTCAAGATTTTCTCCTACTGCAGCAACTTAAAAATAATTTGGATATCAATTTTTGCTTACTGTTGTGTTGTGATTCTTTCCTCTGTTGTCACAAGTATGAATATCAGGTAATGGGTACCATTCATTTTTGTGCTTAGTAGTTTTCCTGGGGTGCCAGTGACAGGAGAAATGTATGCATTAAAACAAGCGTGATGAAAAGCAGCTCTCTTTATAATTTCAGCCCAGCTGCTGTATTGATGGATACAATCTCTAGCACATGCTCCAGGTGGCTTCTAATGCCTGGCTCCCTGCAGAAGGCTCTATTTGCACATCTTAAACCACTTATTGGATTTGAACAGGATTTTTCAGCCTGAGTGCAGTAACAGTGTTCACTTGTGTAATATTTGTAAATCCTGGCTTTACATTTCACTCACCAAACTATCGTCAGAAGACATTCAACAGTGCCTTTGTGCATCCCTGATTCTCTCCTTTGGATTAGATGGTGTCCATTTTGTGTGACTAAAAGGTGTATTGATAAATATATTTCCAACATTGCTGGCACGCACAATGAAGAGCGGTTCAATTAAGCAGCCTTCTCAAATGTTTTTTTCTTCATTTCTCAAATTCATATAACATTCATTTAAAGACTATGTATTCAATGTTCACAAAGTTTAACCTTTTTTTATTTCAAAATATGTATCTCAAAAGGCCCTGCTCAACTCATGAGCTGTTGTTTAAAACTCTACTTACTGCTGTATTGGTTGATCTGATTTATTGTGCTTAAGACTTTTGTTCAATGCTGACAACACTTGAGTATGACACCCTGTAGCCTGTACAGTTCAAGGCTTTTACAGTTATGGATGGGAGCTAGAGATTACTAAAGCAAATGCCTCCTTTTGGTTTGAAATATAGTACAGCACATCAACCTCCAGGCAGATATTTTGCTCTGTCCTTTTTATGCAAATTTCAGGAGTTCCTAATATAAATGATACCTCTGCTCACATATCTAGATCGTGTAACATTTAAGAGACTTGGTAATAGGTTAGTTCACCAATTAGTAGGAACAAGAAATGCCTGTGATTTATAGGCAATGCCCCACATGTGATTATGTTGCTGAACCACAAAGAAACCTTACTTCCGAAATGTATGCCACTAGAATTAATTGCATATCAACATATTTGTAGTTCTGAGCCTCTGGTTTTATTGTAAGGATTCTTATATGTGAAAAGTTGGGCTTCCATCTGAAGAAGGTCTTTCACTAGCAAACACCATTGGTACTCAGAAGCACTGTATGTCACATGGGCTGAACCTCAGCATCTCTGTATCCTCTGTGCAGAATACTCTCCTGTAGAGTGATGCTTGAATTGTGACCTGAATCCAATTATGTGTATGTGCAATGTGGATTATTACAACAGGATACTCTGAAGGGTGCTGGGGAGATAGAGAAACAAGAATCGTGATGTAATGATTACGTTTAGCTTTGGAGTGGGCTTACATCAGTGTTCTGTATTGAACTCTCCAACACAAAAAACCTACGCATGCCTGTGTGGCAGTGGTCTGGATATAATAAACTAAGGAAACATTATACATCTTGTGGGTCGATAATTCTTGTGCTAAAAGGGATCTGAATTCTGAGAGGAGCTATTCCTCTACCAGTAGTACTGTCTTCCAGATTCAAAATCCACTTTCTGAAAGATATGAAAACATAGCCTATTGTGTTAATTTTATATCTTCACAGTTATCAAAGTATTCATTAAGTACATAAAACCCAAGATAATTCCAAATATGTTTTAGGACGTTTGGGGCTTTTCTGGGGGAACCAACAAATAAAGCATAAGGCAAAACAATCAAATAAAATATGAAAAAGTAAGCATGGCACTTTTTAGTTATACAGAACCCTCACATTTTATATCATGAGCTAAGTGCACATGGATATGCTTACACTATATAACTTACGTGATCTTTATAGTAACAGTTTTAATGGATGTGCAGGACATTAAAAAAATAAAATGAAAAGAAAGCTCAGCCTTCAAAGTTATTTGTGGATGACTATAAAATATGTTAAACTGCTCAGCTAGGCATTTATATCTGGCTCTCCACATTCTGAATTGAGTATTTGTGACAGTTTTACTGCCATATCCTGCTTTCTCCTCAGTCACAATTGGCCTGAATTTATCAATTATATTATAATTCCCCAGCCACACAATTCGACAAAATGAAGTCACACATCAAGAGTAAGAATTCATGATGAATAAATTGAGCTATTAAGGACTTCACATTTGTTTCTTCTGAGTCTCATTTGCATCAAAGATAAATTTCAAATAAGAATTCTATTTTCTCAGGCTGATGGATACGAACACACTGAGAGAGAGACTGGCTTCAAACTAAGCCAATTGTTCCCATTTTGAAAATTCTAGAATATACTGCTCTTTTTAAACCAGAGCCATTAAACAGTGATGTGATGCCCTTACCTATCAGTTGTGACATACCTTGCTTAGGATGAGATGGCAGTTCTGTCACATTCGTTCCTCACATGACAGTCACTTAGAACTATCCAACTTCCAGTGTACATCCTTGGCATTTGTGTATTTTTAGTCACCCCATAGATATTGTCTTGCCCTACTTTCTCCACAGTCTCATGACAGTGACTGTTAAACACATCAAACTTCCAACATGGACAGGTCAGCACGTCTTTCCAAGGAGAACACAATCATCGTCTCATTATCATTCAGCAAGAGAAAGGAGAAGAATTGCTTCTCATTCAGAGTAGCCTAGACAAATGACTGTTAAGTTTTCTCTCTAAAAGACCAGTGAACAAAAATGGGAGGGTAGAACCCTGTAATTACTCCACTGTCACAAGCCCAGATAACCACAACATTATAGACAAAATAACACAACGAGAGTCACCATATGTTGAGCTACACTTAGGAGGAGGGATTTAACTGCCACTGTGACCATATTTGTTATCTGTGAGGATTCTTACAAAATGCATTTACCACTGTGTGCCACTGTGTCCTCTGCTTTTCCTTAAAACACCATAACATCTAACAATATTTTCAAAAGAAGAGTTTGAGGCCTGATTTTAGTCATGGGTTTTTCATAATCAATTCATCCCCAACACACACACACACACACACACACACACAAAATCATCAAACAAAAACAGTGCAGAAGAGAAACTACATATTTACCAGAACACCAGATTCTATGCATTGATCATGGGATTTCTACTCTACCTGAGGCAGTAGGTTTCTTTACTTTAGCTTTGCCTTTGTAAAACAACTACTCAAGCCACAGAAATCTGTCTCTGCTCGTTGTGTACAGATAGACCCATGCTGATGCAAAGGTATATTAGAAAGTCAGGATATGGCACCACAAATAGCAACCTGTTAGGAGAATGGCTCCCAAGGTTACCAGCTTAGAAGAAGGCTGTACTTTCCCATGATGTTGCCTGGAATTTCAGTCTTCCTTCATAGTCAGTGTCCATATAATAGGAACCCCTCGTAAAAGTATACTCTAGTCTTCCAAAAAATATTTCTCATTATGGCCACTGAGAAGTTATCTTACAGTGAGAAATTGCCCTGAAGTGTGCTTCTTTGAAAGAGAAAATAAATTTTGAAAGAACTGGTGGACATTTCTATTCAGAAAGCTGTGGAAACATGGTAGACTATAACAATTATAGCAAACCACCCAGAAAAGGGTGACAGACACAAATACAAGTCAATTAAAATAGAATTAATAATTATAAAAAGCCATTGGACATAGGTGTATTTAGAACTTACTGGCCTAGAAGAAGTCAAAATACAAGTGCAATGAATACTAAATTTTTAAATGAAAATAAAGCTTGCAGACATTGCATAGGGTTGGGAAAATAAATGTATCTGCAGAATCAACCAATTACAGATTGACCTCTCATAGTTCAGTCTCCCTTGTAGTACTTCTGTTTAATTCTCTTTACAACATCCTAGTAAGTGATTGGGTATAGTGGTCATTAATATTATTTTCTGGGTACAGTTTAGGACTGTATCTCCTGATCTCCTTATGTTTGGGTACAAATGTCTAATTTTGGCCAGTGAGTTGTGAGTGGAAAAGCTCAGAGGCTGCAGCATTTAATTATCCACCCAAAAACCTCTGCAGGACATTCCTTTTCCCTCAACTCTGATGACTAGCAACATTCAAGATAATGGTTGTTCCATCAGCCTGGGTGATTCAAATGGTCAAAGCATCCATGCCAACCCATGATGGATATAGAGCATGAATGATATTGTTTGGAGCCCTTGAACTTTGGTATTGTTTGTTATTGCAGCGTCACCTCATTTTTCCTGATGAATACAATAACATCTGCTAAGAAAATTCAAAGGTAGCAAGATATCCTACTCCATTTTTGGATTCAATTTTTACCTTTCTTATATCTGTCTTCCTATAGCATCCCTTCTTTAGACTAATTTTACCTCTAGAGATTATAAAATGCAAAATTAACTTGCCTTTCAGATGGTTGCCTACCATATTTGTTTAGCTGTTTATTAAGCAAACATTATTGATCATTTATTAAATGCCTGGCAATGAGCTAGATGAGCAGCACTGAGGATTAGTAAAATATAGTCCCTGCTTTAGAGGAGCTGTTATTCTAGCAGGCGTATACCCAGCCCTATATGTGAAGCCACAGAGACATTGGGCAATGTTGGCTAGAGTAATGCAAAGAACCATGCTTGTGCTGTCTGGTGCTTTAGGACTGATAAATTGCCATGGTAAACAAGCTTACTATTATTGCTATTATTTTTAATATTATTATTGATAGCCTTCAAAATCCTGTTGGGAGGTTGGAAAGGTAATTTTATGATTAAAACTGTGAATTACAGATCAAAAACTGTGAATCAGAGTGATTAGTTCATATTCTCACACATAGTAACTTTTGACACCAGGCTCACACCCAAAATTTTTAGCTTCAAAGAATGCACTGTCTCCAGGACCCAATCCTGCTCACTTGTCAAACTCTCAGGGGATCTCACCATGATGGAATGCCAACCAGCAAAGGTGGGACAGACAACAATTCTGGAATAGCATGACCATGGAAAACTGTTGGAAGGGCCAAGGTGAACAGGTTACTTTGTCTCCCAGAAACTGTAAAGAACCATAAAGGTGCTACAGGATACTCTTGCAATTTTAATTTTGTCTGTTTTCTTACATATTTGTTGCCTATTTATTATTAAATGCCCCTCTATCCCTATCCTGACAGTGGAACTTTTAAATAAGGAACAAGGAGACTGTAGGTTAGGTGAACATTCTAATTGGCCTAGTGGTGAGAAGCAGCTTTCAAGACAAGAAAAAGAATTTTCATGAAAATTATTACAACCCTTTGTTCACTGGCATCTTTGATAAAAAGCTTATGATTATGATTTATGATTCATGATTGCCAGAGCATTTTCTTGTGACAGCACAGTTTGCTGCAATATACATGCTTAGTTGTTTTGTTCCACCTGACTCCTTTCTCCTCACCACCCACTTCCTTCCCGGTGTAGCTGATGTGCTTCCACGCATAAAAATTAATGTTGCCATTTTAACTAACTCACTAGGCAGGCACTAGTTTGTAAGCCAAAGCAAACATGGAAGGAAGGAAAGAAATAAAGAACAAACAAGAGGGATGGAGAGGGCATTTGGAGATTTTACAAAATTAGTACCAGTGTTACATACTTTACAACAACAGTTTTTCAAACTGGTATCGAATTGATGCAAAGCAGTTCACAGTAACAAAGTAATAAAGCAGGGATAAAAAAAAAGACCATTAAATAAGAGGCAAGAAATAAAGTCTACATTCAAACTACAAGGACATATATTACACAATTTTGGGTTTTCTGTTGGATGTGTCTTTTTTTCCATTAGAAATTTTACCTATAAAATAACCAGTCTATTAATAATTTTTTTAACCCTTGTTCATTATGAACTTTACAAAGCATCAATTCTAAAACTGTCTTACGCACAGGCCTCAACTAAAATGCAGTTTAAGTTAGAACTGCTAACTCTCCCTATTGTCATTTACTTTGCCCTGAAGAAGACTCATATCTGTCGACAGTTACAGTCTCAGGAGCGTGCTGTGGGCCTTCAGCTACACAGAGAAAACTTGGTGGGCGGTTTGCTGGTATAGTAACAGGAGACTAGGATACAGCAGTGTGGGTCATTAAATAATAGATATGTAAAGTATAATTTTAACAATTTATGTAGGATGATTTTAAAATACAAGGATAGTAAATAATCTAGAATTAAATGATTATTCACATTTGGACTCTGCATAGCTCCTGCTGCATTTACCATTTAGCTGAATATCTAGTAAAAGTAGCTAATTATTAGGACTGCAACTACAGGAAAATAATATTTAAAATCACCTATGTATATGTTAAATTGAGAAAAATAGATTAAATAATTAGCTGGCTATAACTATTTTAGTCTCAAAAATTAAAAATGAAGACTTCATGAAGAAATAGTTGGCAATGTAGATAGAATGTAAATAAACTATCAGACTCCTCCACCCCGTGTTAAGCCCAAACACTGCACAGAGTGACACCTCCACACTGACACATCACCCTATCCCAGCACAGTGTTCTCCTAGGTCATAGAAATGAGGTGTACTTTTCTCAGAAGAAAAAACAGATTGAAAATGTATATTTCTCCCCTGTCACATCCTATTCTCTTAAGGAGCCAAAGCAAAATATATGGCAGGACTAATGCAAGGCCAGTATTTTTATCCCTACGTATGTCAATCTGTAACTGTAGCAGTAGTAAAACTTTCAAAATCAAATGACCCTTTTTATGTCTACTTTTATTTGTTTTTTATTCCAATTGCAAAGAAAGTCTATAAAATAGTTGCACTCTGTAACTTGTGATAGTCAATTCAAGTTGTCAAAATAATGAAGGAAGAGCTGTAGTTTAAAAATAGATTTGTCTGTGACCTTCATTAGAGTAGGTAAAAGAACTTCATGTTGAAAGAAACTATTAGTGAAATTTATCTGGACTTAATTTCTAGGCAATGAAAAACAGAATTCAGGACATGCTATTTTGCACAATTTGCCTTTTAATTAAGTTCTTTCTTAGATTTTAATTAACTTATGCAATTAATTTAAAAAAAACTTCATTACTCTATGTCTTAGTTTAAAGTTCTCTTTTAATATTTCTATAATTGTTAAGAGATAAATGAATGGAAAATCTTCCATTTAATTTTAATTTCCGAGCCAGTGACCACACTGTATGATCAGTAAATTAGCACAATTAGGAACATGTAATAGAATATAGTGTTGTGAGCAAATAAAGCCCACACAAATTAGTGTGCAGTGCATTTTACCAAGAAAAAACCCCACAAATATACTGCATGATACTTCATCAAACAATATACAATTTATAATATTTACTCAAATTCAGATTACTTTTACACATCAAAGAGCACATTTGCAGTTTTCTTTCTCAGATTTTCCCAGAGAGTTTTGTTTGTGTTTGCTTCATTTGATTATTTATTGGCCGGGGATACAGCAGTTCTGACCATTTGTCTCAGCTCTGCCACAAATGTTCTTTCTGAGCCTCTCTTTTCTTATCTATGAACTAAACGGTTGAATTAGCTAATCTCTAAAGGTACTTCCAGATCTATGATTTAAGAACACTTGAATTAAACTATAACCTCTTGATCTTTTCCAGCTACAAAATGTTACGTTTTTCAATACCTCATGCTTTCTATTCCTTACAGCAGTTACAGCAACTTAATTAGTGCACAATTTATCTTTCAGAAAAGAGTAGATAGACATTCGGAGAGTAGCCAGTCTCCAAGATGGTACCCAATGATGCACATCTCCAATATCCATAATCTTGTGTAGTCCTGTCTCAAAATGAATCAACACTGGCCCTGAGTGATCAATAGAACAGGGCAGAAGTGACAATGTGTGACTCTGAGGGTAGATCATAAAAGGCACTGCAGCTTCTAATTTAGCTTCTTGGGCCACTTGCTCTGGAGGAAGCCAGATGCCATGTCGTGAGGCTACCCAAGCAACTCCGTGCATATGCATTACACATTCAGCCAATAGTCCCAGCGAAGTGGATCCTCACCCCCAGTCAAGCCTTCAGGTGACAGCAGCCCTCTGACTTCAACCACATAACCCCAGTGAAGACCGCCCTGAATACCTATCCTAAGGAATCTGCATGCAAAATAAAGAAGTTTTTATGTCACTAACTTTGGAGCAATTTGTTACATAACTATGGTGATTGGAACACACAGAAACAGGAGACTTTTTCTTTAGATGGTGGCAGGAAAAGAGGAAATTGTGACAAAGACAAATTATCCTCCTACATTATTGATTCTATATTACCCTAAAGCAAACAAATTACATTTTCCTTAAGGCAATTCTGATAAGTAGGTAGGTAGAATACATACTAAAAACACACTGGTCACCTAATATTATAATATATTTTGAGATCTGAGTTTGTACGGAGAAATCAAAATCACTAAGACATCATTGTTTTGAAGGAGCTCACGCTGAAATGGCAGGATTTTGTATGGCTGTTCGCTAATCTCCCTTCTCTCTAACCACTAGGAACAACTCCTATACACTAAATACAACTACCGCTGTGGTTCTTTGGCATTTCCAGACTTCTAAGGGAAGTGTTATTTTTCTCTGAAACTTTCAAATTGCAAAATCAGGAGGAAAGAAGATGGATGAGAAGGATAAAAGTCAAGTAAGACTGGGTGTGTGAGAGAATCTCCAGGGAGTTTGGAAGAGAAAGGTACTATGGTAGATGGGTGTGAGAAAACTGGAAAGAGAGAAAAAATTGGGAGGAGTGCTATGTATTGGAACTGTCTTTAATGTTATCCAACAGATATAAATGAAAAATGGATTTTTTTGCATTGATTATTTTTGTCCAGTTGAACTAATGGCATTTTTAAATGCCATTATTCCAGCACTACATGCAATATAAATTCTCGTAATTATAAAAGTAAGGAAGTGTGCAATGTAGTCTAGGCAGAGTGGAAATACTAGAGAAGGAGCTGGAAAATACTAGAGAAGGAGCTACCAACTGTTGCAGAGCAGTCACCAGGGGTCACAAAAGGGAGGTGACTACTGGGCCAGGAGCGAAGCACCTGCAAGGTATGGAGGTAGGAACTCCAGCTGGAGGGGCTCAGGTGTACAGGAGTGGAGAGAGACTGGCAAGGACAAATCCTGAGAGGGTTTGTGTATCTTGCCTTTTGCTTCTGGCTGGTGGTTCTCAAACATTGGTCATGGAGTGGCTTCATCAAAATCCCTGGGTCTAATCAAAAGCATACTGAATCAATAACCTCAGAGACAAGGAGCTCAGCCAGATGAGTCTCATGGGCAACCAAGTTTAGAGCCTCTGCTGAGGTATACTATTCTGTTAGAAGATTTTTGAACTTGAGAGTAGCATGATCAGGGCTGTCATTTGGAAAGCTCATCCTGGCTGTAGTGCAGATAATGAGATATAGGGGAAGAAAAAGCAAGCTGGGAAGCAAAGAAAGAGACTTCAACAGTTCTGGTGGTAAATGATGAAAACCTGAACTGAGGCAGTGGTGCTCGGGATAGGGAAAGAAACGGTGTGGAATCAATAGATGCTTGAGACTGATAGGGTGTGGAGAACATAGTTTATAGTATATTAATTCTTCTGGGGCCCCTTGGCTCCTCCCCCCAAATTTTCTACTGGTCAAGCCCTAACTAAAAATCTTTTAAAGGGATGAAATGCTTTTATTTTATCATTATGGAAAAAAGCTTAAAATCTTTACTTGCATGGTTGAAGAGACACTGGAAATTATTCAGAAACATACAAAGTTAATTAGAATATCAACTAAAAAGTGTAGTAAGCTGATATTAGATCATTTCTCCTTTAAATGAGAAGAGCCTTTACAAAGGAAGAAGATTCTGGGAATGATGAATACATATCTCAATGACTTCATCATTTTGCCTACAAGAATAAAGAGAAGTTATGTCTAGTTGAAGGGATACTAATCATCACGTGATCTTTTGGTAAATTCCATTTTTCTGAGCCCATAACTTAAACTTTCATTTAAATTAAAAGTTTTTTGTGTGTACATTAGGCATTTCTGAGCTAGAAGAATACCTGAGTATTTTGAGTACATTGGAATAGAGATCTTGTTCTGTTCTCTGTGCTGGGAATTTTATCATATACCTATCTTTATGTATCTATTTATTGATCAAATACTTATACGACACAATGTACTCAACATTGCGCTAAATTTTTTTTTTTTTTTTTTTTTTTTTGCTGTACGTCAGCCTCTCATTGTTGTGGCCTCTCCCGTTACGGAGCACAGGCTCCGGACGCACAGGCTCAGCAGCCATGGCTCACGGGTGCAGTCTCTCCGCGGAATGCAGGATCCTCCCAGATCGGGGCATGAACCCATGTCCCTTGCATCGGCAGGCGGACTCTCAACCACTGCGCCACCAGGGAAGCCCTCTAAATTCTTAATAAATATAATACATTCTTCATAAAACTTTATAAGGTAGGTATTATTAGTATTTGTAGTTTCTCTATTTTACAGAGGAGGACACTGAGGCACTGAGATGTTAAGTAACTTGTCCCAAATCACGCAGCTGGCACTAGGCAGAACCAAGTTGAATATAGGCAATCTGTTTCCAGAATGTGAGATCTTAGCCACTTCCATAATACATGTTCCATCAATAATACTGAATGAAAGAAAGCATGAATAAATGATTCACTACCTGGTTCATAAATCCATCAAATCTTTTGAGTTCCTATTTTGTGCCAAGAACTGTATTCTATCTTACTCTGCAATATAATCATATCTTAAGTAAAGCAACAATATACTTTAATCATGATAATAGCTGGAGAGCAGGATTTGGCTGAGCTAAATACACGTCACCATTATTCTCAGTTTCAGAGTCCGTGTAAATTGAATCTTCAAGAATTTTATCTTGTATTTCATTAAAGTGAGGGCAAATTATTGATTTTCTGGATTTATTTTTAAAGCACCCATTTTGAATTTTTGGTAATAAATATTCAAAATTAACAATGAATAGATTTTAAATGTATTGAGACAGAGTACTCAGCAATGTATTATAGATAGCCCAGAAGGTAATGTTATCAGATACATTGTAAATAAAATTATGCTTGGATATCATCTCCTTGTGATTACAACTTTACAACTTTCATTGCCATCTCCCATTGGGGAATTTTTTTTTTTTTTTTAACCATTGCCTCATTAAAACTGCTCAATTGAAGAAGCAGAACATACTTCTTTTATTTCCCTTAGAATATATTGGGCTACCTATTTATCTGGAGAAATTTGAAATAGATTATCTTGCTACAATGAATATGAAGTAGCAATTTAGTACCTGGTCTCTAACAAGAATTATTTATAACACTAAATAATGTATAAGTTTTGACTGTGACAACAGTAAGATGTCTTTGGATAGCAAAAATGATAGAGCATTATTATAGAAGAACACCTTAGAAGCCTGTGAAAGAAATTCCAGTCTAATAGAGTTTTGAATAAGTATCAAATGTAAATGAGTTGGGTACATGAACAGGAGGAAGTTCTAAGTGGCTCCTATGTTAGGAAGGCTCTGCTATGTGGGTGGTTTTATTTTTTCCCATCTTTATTGTTGAAATGCTGATTAATATTTCCTTTAAATTATATCAAATCAACTTGAGATTTTTTTCCATCCGCAAACTTAGATGAACCTAAGGATTTTGATAACAACAAATGGGTCTGTAGAACTCCAACATCATTTCTTGTCTTGCTGCTTAGAAGATTTTTTTGAACTTTATTTTTCCCTTAGTAATTTCTTGACCTTGGGAAGTAGTTTTGTTTTTTTTTTTTTTCTTTGACCTGGATTTACCACTGGAAAAAAAACATAGTTGTGGTTCATGCAATTCAGAATTGGAAATTAATTAATATTTAATCTTAATAATTAATGGCATTTTAATATTTTAAAATAATTTTAATGTGTTTAATATTTTAACATTAATAAATAATAATACTTTTAATATTAAGAAGTCATTACAATATTCAATTAAAGCCTTCAAAACAGACAGTAGATTTGCAGATTTTACCCAGAACTAATGAATGGATGTAGCCTTCCCAATCAGACACCAAACCTTTCTCATATTCTGAGGACTATATCAGTATTGCTGCCTCTTCACTGTCTCTGCCTGTTGACTGTCTACAGAGTTCAAAACAGGAATAAATTATTGCCTTCCCAGTCTTTTTTCTGTTCACAACTAGAGGTATGCTGCTAGTTTTTCTTCTTTCTCCCTCAAAATTCTTTGAGCAGAATTTAGAAGCACTTCCTACTTCTTTTTTTCCTTATCAATGTCTCTTCTCTAGGTATTTTTCTGAAAAGAAAAGACTACACTGCTACAAAACTTCAAAGTTGTTACAATCTCTGAGAAAGAAAAAAATCAGTCCAATTCCAATAGGAAGAACAAAAAACTCAGTATGACCATGATACAAGGCAGATTTGTGGGATGAAAAGTTGATGCAATTTTAGACATTTAATCCATTGGCTTAACGATAATTTCTTTTACCTCTAGAATGCTGATGCAGGGCTTGATACAGTATCATTAAAAGTCAATTTAAACTCAATAAATCATGGATGCTCTAAGCCAGGCCTTATATACACTTTGAATCAAAAGGCTTAGTTACCAAGCTAATCACCTCGGAGTGCAACTCCATGGCATGCTTTCATTTCACACCCAGGGAGCAGACATGAAAATCCCAAATGGAGGAGACATACAAACTGGTTTCAGTAGGCACACACTGCTACCCTGGGGCTGGGTATGTTGCATATTTGTGTGCACAGTGTATGAATGTGTGCAGAGCAAGTGGGGATTACAGCTGAAATACAGCATAACTAATACGCTGCTATAGAAAAACTGTATGGGAGCAAACCAAAGGTGAAAAACACCTTTTAGAGTGTGCTTCTGTGTGAAATGCCACAATGTTTTCTCATTATTACAATGTGAAAATCGTTAGAATAAATAGAAACAAGTTTATTTTCCTCCCTGATTCCTAATTACAATATACAGGCTACAGATAATAGCCTTTTTCTGTTGTCACTATTTAGCAACTTTGGGCCAGTTTTTAGCAGTCCACCCTCTCTATTATATGATGCTACAAATTGCAGCACAATTCAACACATCCATGTGTAATTTCCCCAAGGTTTTATAAAAATCATTAATATAAAACATTAATGTAGAGGGCCTGTAGGCCTTTTTTTGTTAAGAGTTTAAATCCATTGACTTGTAACTGGCTTTTAAAATGACATTTTTCCTTGCTGCCTTCAATTCAGTCCAAATTATTTTTAAAAAGTAAAATAAAAAGATGCCAGATGTCATGAGGCCAATAAGCAGGTGGGCTGAAGCTTCTGTACCAATTCAAACTGGCACCACATCAAACCTGGTGGGTATAACCTTTAATTCACTGCTTCCCTGGCACCAGATCTAGTGCCATCTGCTCAGCCTTGCTAAGCTGTGCTTGTTTCTGTGCAGGGACGATGCCAACAATGCAAACTGTCTCCTACATGTGCAGGGAATCATCAGTGCAACTAGTTTTTCGAGACCCATATGGTGGCATCTGCGAATGCACACTGTCAGCATCGCTGCCTGTACTACCCTTCGAGTTTTAAGAATGGGAGGAGAGAATGCCAGTTTGTAATTCACTATGGAGAGCCAGGAGGAAACTTTTTCCTTCCTTCTCAGTGCTTTCATTAGGGTCTTTTGAAGTAACCACCCAAAGCATTAGAAGAGGCTTGACTTTAACTCAGACGCCAAGAACTATGGGAAGAAACCTCTATGGATGTCACACCCAGATACGTTCCCCTTGTGTAGCTACTACAGAAACCTCCATCATTAGAATATAAAGTCCTCCTCCATTCATGCACCAACACTCCGGAAGTCTATCTTTTAAGAATTCTTTCTTGTTTCCATTAAGCCTTTGAATACTAAGGGAGGTGGGCAGGCATATCTTGTTTAACCAGGGAATAAATGAAGGTGGGAAAACAGATTTACTTTATCACTGTCTGCATTCAGCATGCCTTAGAGTTGCTGAACATCTTGACTGACGGGCCTTTATAAAGAATGACCCTTAACCTATTTATTCATTTTACATAATTTGCTGAGCACTGAAAAGGTGATTTGAAGGAAATGTACACATCCATTCTGCTCTGTGGAATGGCGGGAAATGCAGACGTTGCATGAGTACAGTGAATTACTTTAGAGCCCAGGGCTCCCAAGTGAAACAGTGAAGTTTCTAGAATCATGCCTACCAATAATTCCCCACTGTATTCCATATCCCAGGACAATTGCTCTGAGCCTGGCTCTCAAAGGACTCATGCAAGAATCCTTGATCAGCCCGCTGCTGCTAAATGAACAAATAAATATGGATTTTTTTTAGTTTGCTTGTTAATTATCTATTGCTCATACTGACTAAAATTTCCGTGTAAGAAGGGGCTTTGCTTAGCTTACCATTCTAAACCTGGCTTCTAGCAAGCTATCCAGCACATAGCAGTCATTCAATAAGTAGTTAATAAACAAATATATTTATAAACACATAATATTCTGCTTTTAGACAGTCTAAGAGAAAAAATACATATATTACAGAATACATAAGATATGGCAAATATTGGCTAATACAACTGAATTAATGACTACTAGTAAGTAACAATATACCAATAGTACTACTTACTGAACGCTGACTTTATAATACACACTGTGCTAAGCAATTCATATTCTTTACCTTATTTTACAATTTTAGAAACCCTTTTAGTTACAAATTTGGTCCCCATTGTACAGATGAGAAAACTGGGCCTGGGAAATTTAGCTAGTAAGCATCAGAATCAAAAATTAAATGCAGCTCTATCTGAATTCAGTCTAAGCTTTTAATCACAATATTAAATGGCCTCTCCTCTATCAAAATATTTGGTAAATTCAGCCTAAATCAAATGAAAAACAGTGTCAGACAAATAGGTTTATGTTTCTACCATATGTTAGGTATTATTTCAAAAATTTCTTATCTATTAAACTATTATAATTATGTTAATAATTTGGGGCAAGAATGTACATGGCCTTTTAATTGTTTAAAAGTCATTCATATCCTATAATATATAAACATAATATGTAAACATATTAATCTCGCTAAGAATCGTAAAATTCTCAAGTATAAAAAATATAATTCTCACTCTGTTAACTCACATCTCCGATGGTTACATTTCTGCATGTATGGGAACTCCTGATTGCTGTATTAGTGATCTCAGTACCATCTGGCAAAATAAAGATCTTGAAATATAAGGCTAATCATTTAGGGAAAGGATCATGATAAACATTAACAAAAGTAGGAAAAGAATACATTTCCTAAACATAAAATTACTGAAAAAAATTATTAGTTATCACTGATTTTACGTGTCACTCTATACAGTGAAACAGTTTAAGCAGCACAAGCAGAGCCTAATAGCATTGTTTTACCAAAAGAAATACATTCCACAAAATCAGAGTTACTATAAATTCATTTCTCTGTAGATAACTGCCTTTAACCTCTAAAGGACCTCTTTTGAAACTTTATGATTTTCTTCACTTTGATTAATTCAACCCATCATCTTCTCTACTGTTCACCCCTGCCTTTCTTCAGGCCATGCACACACACACACACACACACACACACACACACACACACACACAGACACACAGTTTTTTCCTAGCAACAACAAAAGGAAGGAAGGAAGGAAGAAAGAAAGGACAAATGAACTTATTTAACACCTGTTACAGGGAACATTTCTAGCAGAAATTCAGCCAAGAGTTCAGTCTCAAATATGTATTTCTTCTCAATAATTAGTTTTACTAATGTTAGAGAGACAGTAGAACAAGATGTAAAGTGTCAAAGGATATGGAGATTTTAAAAAGGCAAATGGATTTTAAAAAAGTAAAAATCTATATACAGAGCAAACAGAAGGGAGGTCATTGTATATACAAGCTTAGGAATACACACTCTAAATGAATGCTAGCAACCATGGATCTTTTAAGAATATGCCTAATCTCAGGCTGCAGTAATTTTTCTAGTTCACTGAATTGCTTCAAGGATCAAATACGATAATGGATATGACACCGCGTTGTTCAATGTAGCATGCGACACAAATGTAAGGTGACTTTTTATAAACATTACTATTCTTCCTTATTTCCAACCATGGCCCAAACACTTTTGTCAACAGAAAAGAGATGAGCAAGACTCTCATCATGAAGAACGTCTGACTCCAAATGGCAGATGCCTGGAAAATGACCACTTTGCACATTTAAGTTCCACCTCATCTCACACCAGAGCTGCCAGGTCAACTGACTTGAGCTTCATAAACCTAAATCAGCACATTTTGGTTCTCAGTGACCACTGTCCTCATTTGTATTCAGGTAGTCTTGCAACTTGGAATCTGTTCAGAGTTTAAACCTCAGTGAAAAATCCCCTTGACTGAGAATCATTGGAGGAGGTTAAACATCACCACAGGGAAGCTTCCTAAGAAGGCAGGACTGAAGGCATGGTCAAATCCCTTCTCACTCCAGCCCTGTCTCCCAACTAGAGACCATGAAGGTTTTATACACAAGAGTATGGAAGAAGAAATTAACAAGATCCTGCTCTCCTCTTTCCTCCAGCCTTGGTTGCATTATCTGTGACTTCCTTGACCTTCCAGTGACTCCTCTTCTCAATTCTTTCATCTCTTCATAAAACTAGGCATGTTATGACACCAGCTCTGCCCAGGAGCAACACAGAATAAAAGCACATGCTTATACATCAAAACATTGTAACACGAACATAGCTGAAAACTTATGTACCAGACCTGTTATCTAAGCACTTCATTGTATTTAATTCTCGCAACAACCCCTTTTGATACATGAGAAAACTAAGGCTTGGGGAGGTGAAGAGCTTTGCTTAGGATACACAAATATAAGTAGCAGAGATGGACTCCAAACCTGGGTATATCTGATGTCGATGTCTGAGTGCTTGACCCAGTGCTAGAGCTGGGCAGACAGGAGCACAGGTGGTGTGCTGGGAGGGCAAGAAGCTCTGGAGTTATCACGGCTCCCTTCCTTAAAGATTTTGTGTGTGTGTGAAAAAAAAAAGTTTCATATTAAAACAAATTGGATCTGTTATGGAGTAGAACGCTATGAGAATATTAATTTTAAATTTTGAAAATGTAAGAATTCAAGTAACTGCAAGCATGTTGTGACTTGTCATGGGAGTAGCCCAGTGAGGGAAAGCAAACCGTGAATACCACAAGAGGCCCTGACACACCTCTAATAACTTCCTCTAGAAACCAGTTGTTCTCAAATCTGCCTACATATTAGTATCATCAGGAATGTTTTTTTAAAAATACCCATAGGGGGCTTCCCTGGTGGCGCAGTGGTTGAGCGTCTGCCTGCCGATGCAGGGGACACGGGTTCGTGCCCCGGTCCGGGAGGATCCCCCATGCCGCAGAGCGGCTGGGCTCGTGAGCCATGGCTGCTGAGCCTGCGTGTCCGGAGCCTGTGCTCCACAATGGGAGAGGCCACGACAGTGAGAGGCCCGTGTACCGAAAAAAAAAAATAAATAAAACATATATAGGCTCTACCAACAAAGACTTTGATTTAATTGATCTGGAGTGTTCCCAGGCACCAGTATATTTTAAAAGCTCCCAAACTAGGGTTGAGAATGACTCCCCAAACAAAAAGTATGTATGATACTGTCATTTAGATAAACATGATTTAAAATGCTTCTTCTCATTCACTTAATATGTACTCATTGTATGCTATCCTGAGCAGGGCACTATGCTAGGCACAATGATACTTGTAACCAATACAGTAATTCAGGTCTGAAATATGTTGCCTTCAGGCCTGAAAGCCTATAAATTAATTGGGCTGTTTCCTTACTTTTCATTGCCTCACTTCTGCCCTCAGGTAGATTACTATCAATAGTAGTTTGAATGAACCCTTTCTATAGCCTTTATCTCTACCTGGTGGTAAATAAAATGATAGAAGAAAGTGATAGTTCCACCATGATGTTACCAAGAGACAAAGCTCTTATAGGACCAGTGCTAGATGAAGATGAAGTAAAGACAGGGAAAAGAGAAAAGAATAAAATTATGACAGAAAGGAATATGGGTCACCTGCTGAGAATGTACCTCACTGAATTCTGAATTCCTCCAGGTCAGGTGTTGAAAGATTGCTAAGCCACGTTGAAATGAAAGATGCTGATTTTAAGCATATAAGACATTTGTGCCAAACCAGTTATGGCAACAGTGACACCCAAGATTGAGGGTGACAGGGAGAGGGAGGGAGGGAGGGAGGGAGAGAGACAGAGACAGAGACAGAGACAGAGACAGAAAGAGAAAATAGGCTCCAACAAAGGAATTAAAGAAGTTGTCATTTTAAGAAGTTGTGCTTTGAGGTAGTGCTCAAAGAAGATAATGAATGACCATTGAGACTGAGCAATTTCTAGTTCCAATTTGCAGCATTAATAAACAGACATTTTGCAGGATTTTGACTCATGAATTCATGACCCACTCCACTTTCCAGGTGTCTGTTTGCAAATGAGGATTTGAGGCTGCCCAATTAAGTTGAATAACATGTGTAACCCAGATGTTTAAATGAATCCTTGTGCTTCCTTATATGTGATTGTAACTGTTATACTCTTTTGAACACATTTATGCATGGAACATTGTTCTAAATGCATTCCATGGATTAAACCATTTCAGCATTTCAGTAGCCCTGCTACACAGTAACTTTGTATAACAGCATAACCTGTTCAGGTCTCCCTTCAAGAGTGAATGGGCTGTGAGGAGCCATAGTTATTGGAGACTGTCCAGCTGCCATATATTTGGAAATCTATCACAGCTTTCACTCCAAGACCACCCTGTCTCTGGGCTGCTCCCAGCCAATGACTGAGGACAGTGGTGGTACTAAAGCCAAGATATCTGTGCTTAACTTGGGATACCTTTAATGGGCAATATTTGCTTGGGGACTACCCATCAGACTGACCAAGACTTTCTCAGAACTGCACTGCAGTGTGAGGCTCTTCCAACATGATTCTTTCTCCCACTCTCTTTTCATGGGTGTTAGACCTGCACTGGTCAGAAGTTTCTCTATGCCTGTTTTTGCTCTCTCTCCCTTTTATGCTTTGTATATGTTTCTCCCCAGTACTTGCACATCTAAATCTGTCTTGCATCAGCTTTTCAGAGTCCTGGAACTGACATATTTTGATTAACCATACTCAACAGGGAGCTTCATTAAACACATCCAAGATCACATGACCGGAAAGTAATGAGGATGACATTTCAATCCAGGCAAAGTGACTTCAGAGTGTCTCTCTTAATGATTATCTTGTTCCCACGTGCCAAATTGAAAACTCCTTGGGACGAAAGGGACTGGGATGCAGGCCACGTTCCTTCTCTAGAGACATGGAATTATGATGGATTTGGGAGGCACAGTAACAAAAAGACAGTAGAGTCGCTGGCAAGATACTCATTCCAGCAACTGTGAGGTTAGGGGAATGCTGTTATCTCCACTGAGCTGCACTTAGCTTTCAGGCCCAGGGAGTCTGAAAGGCAAGATTTGTCATTGAGATTTAAGGTGCAGAAATAAATGTGTCCTGTCTGTGGACGGGAGAAAACTGTTACTTAACAATCACACATTATTCAATGTAATGAATGGCAGAGCTAGAAGAATCTCTCTTGGTTCTTTGCTAAGTTAATTTCAAGCCCTGAGGCATATTACAGAGAACAATAAAGTAAAGGACACCCAGACTCTGGTAGGAGGCAAACCTGAGTTCAAGCATCTGCTCCATATTATCCGGGTGACACTACAATATTTAATCTGATGGAGCTTCAATTTTTTTCACCTGGACTCTAGAAATAATATAGTTATATTTTTAAAATGTTAAAGCACTGCATGTGATAAGGTAAATTTCTGTGATGCATGGAAGTAAGCTCTCCAAATATTGATGTTTTTTCCCCAAACATACTTTTAATTTATCTGTGTGGTTCAGTTTCCCCATGAACTGAGATGTTTTTCAAGGACTGGGAAAGCCATGACCACCAAAGACCAAAGTTTACCCCTAATTATCACTATCCAAACTGTGGTATAGTAGTCTGAATTTGTTAGCTTTTCATATCAGTATTTCTGTCAGATTAGTGACTCTGTATGTTATTCAAGGAGGAAAATCAATTGCTTTTCAACCTGCTGAATGAACACACAGTTGAGCACACATTTTCCCTACACCTACTTCTTCTCTCTTTGGGGCTTGTTTATGGATGGTTGGAGATTCAAGATTCTCCTTTGCTTGTCTTCAAAAACATCATTTTGACTATAGAGTACTCCATAGAGTCTTCATGGTCCATTGAAATGCCTTGGGTGCAATATAGGGGAGAAGAAGATGGTCCTGAGACCACCATCTTATTTAAATTAGAGCTTCTCTCCTTTTAAAGATGCTCTTTGAAGAAAGGACTGACAGACAGAGGGACCTTAAGCATGGCAGAGGAGTAAGACATGGAGATCACCTTCCTCCCCACAAATATATCAAAAATACATCTACATGTGGAACAAGTCCTACAGAACACCTACTGAACGCTGACAGAAGACCTCAGACTTCCCAAAAGGCCAAGAAACTCTCTACGTACCTGGGTAGGGCAAAAGCAAAAGAAAAAACAGAGACAAAAGAATAGGGACAGGACATGCACCTCTGGGAGGGAGCTGTGAAGGAAGAAAAGTTTCCACACACTAGGAAGTCCCTTCACTGGCAGAGACGGGGGGTGGGTGGGGGGAAAGCTTCAGAGCCATGGGGGAGAGTGCAGCAACAGGGGTGCAGAGGACAAAGTGGAGAGATTCCCGCACAGAGGATTGGTGCTGACCAGCCCTCACCAGCCCGAGAGGCTTGCCTGCTCACCCTCTGGGGTGGGTGGGGGCTGGGAGCTGAGGCTTGGGCTTCGGAGGTCAGATCCCAGGGCACAAGTCAGTTCGGACCCCCGAGAAGGGCATGAAACGCTAAGCCTGCTGCCACTGCCAAAATGAGTTCTGTGAGCAAGCACAGGTCACTACCCACATGCCCCCCCAGAAGCCTGTGCATTACACCACTGCCAGGGTCCCAAGATTCAGGGACAACTTTCCCGGGAAAACACATGGCACTCCTCAGGCTGTTGCAATGTCACGCCGGCCTCTGCCACCACAGGCTTGCCCCACATTCCAGTTATGACCGCCATACCCCTCCCTCTCCCCAGACTGAGAGAGCAAAAGAGCCCTAATCATTTGCTGATTTAACCCACTCCTGTCTGGGCTGGGGACAGAAGCCTGAGGGTGACCTACATGCAGAGGCAGGGCCAAAACCAAAGACGAACTCCAGGAGCTGTGCGAACAAAGAAGAGAAAGGGAAATTTCTCTGTGTAGCCTCAGGAACAGCGGATTAAATCCCCACAATCAACTTGATGAATGCTGCATCTGTGGAGTAACTGAATAGACAACAAATGTTCCCACAATTGAGGTTGTGGACTTTGGGAGAAATTGTAGACTTGGGGTTTACAGTCTGCAGCTAACTTGTTTCTGATTTTTATGTTTATCTTAGTTTAATTTTTAATGCTTGTAATCATTGGTGGATTTTTTTTAATGATTTGGTTGCTCTCTTCATTATTTTTAAAGTTGTTTCATTTTTTATTTAAACAATTTTTCTTAAATTTTTATTTTATTACTTTTTTCTTCCTTTGTTTTCTTCCTTTTCTTTTGAGCCATGTGGCTGACAGGGTCTTGGTGCTCCAGCCAGTGTCAGGCCTGAGCCTCTGAGGTGGGAGAGCTGAATTCAGGACATTGGACTCCAGGGACTTCTCAGCCCCATGTAATATCAATCAGTGAGAGCTATCCTGGAGATCTCCAACACAGCACTAAAACCAAGCTCCACTCAATGGCCAAAAGCTCCAGTGCTGGATGCCCATGCCCAACAGCTAACAAGACAGGGAGAAAACCCCACCAATTACAAGAGCTGCCTAAAATCATACTAAGCTCACAAACACCCCAATACACACCATTGGATGAGACTTTGCCTACCAGAAAGACAAGATCCAGTCCCACCCACAAGAACACAGGCACCAGTCCTTTCCAAGAGGAAGCCTACACGAGCCACTGAACAAACCTCATGCACTGGGGCAGACACCAAAAACAATGGGAATTACAAACATGCAGCCTCTGAAAATGAGGCCCCAAACACAGTAAATTAAACAAAATGAGAAGATAGAGAAATATGCAGCAGATGAAGGAGCAAGGTAAAAACCCAACAGACCAAACAAATGAACAGTAAATAGGTCATCTACCTGAAAAAGAATTCAGAATAATGATAGTAAAGATGACCCAAAATCTTGAAAATAGAATGGAGAAAATGCTAGAAATGTTTAACAAGGACATAGAAGAACTAAAGAGCAAACAAACAAGTATAAACAACACAATAAATGAAATAAAAAATTCTCTAGAAGAAATCAATAGCAGAATAACTGAGGCAGAAGAATGGATAAGGGACCTGGAAGATAAAATAGTGGAAATAACTACAACAGAGCAGAATAAAGAAAAAAGAATGAAAAGAATTGAGGTCAATCTCAGAGACCTCTGGGACAACATTAAATGCAGCAACATTCAAATTACAGGGGTCCCAGAAGAAGAAGAGAAACAGACTGAGAAAATATTTGAAAAGATTATAGTTGAAAAATTCCCTGAAATGGAAAAGGAAATAGTCAATCAAGTCCAGAGAATCCCATACAGGATAAATCCAAGGAGAAACATTACAAGACATATAGATCAAACTATCAAAAATTAAATACAAAGAAAAAATATTTAAAACAGCAAGGGAAAAGCAACAAATAACATACAAGGGAATCTCCATAAGATTAACAGCTGATCTTTCAGCAGAAACACTGCAAACCAGAAGGGAGTGGCAGGACATATTTAAAGTGATGAAAGGAGAAACCTACAATCAAGATTTCTCTACACAACAAGGATTTCATTCAGATTCGACGGAGAAATTAAAACCTTTACAAACAAGCAAAAGGTAAGAGAAATCAGCACCACCAAATCAGCGTTACAACAAATGCTAAAGGAACTTCTCTAGGCAGGAAACACAAGAGAAGGAAAAGACCTACAATAACAAACCCAAAACAATTAAGAAAATAGTAATAGGAACATACATATCAATAATTACCTTAAATGTAAATGGATTAAATGCTCCAACCAAAGATATAGACTGGCTGAATGGATATAAAAACAAAATCTATATATATGCAGTCCACAAGAGACCCACTTCAGACCTAGGGACACATACAGACTGAAAGTGAGGGGATGGAAAAAGATATTCCATGCAAATGGAAATCAAAAGAAAGCTGGAGTAGCAATTGTCATATCAGGCAAAATAGACTTTAAAATGAAGACTATTGCAAGAGACCAAGAAGGACACTACATAATGATCAAAGGATCAAACCAAGAAGAAGATATAACAATTGTAAATATTTATAAACCCAACATAGGATCACCTCAATACATAAGGCAAATGCTAACAGCCATAAAAGGGAAAATCAACAGTAACACAATAATAGTAGGGGACTTTAACACCCCACTATCACCAATGGACAGATCATCCAAAATGAAAATAAATAAGGAAACACAAGCTTTAAATGACACAGTAGAAAAGACGGACTTAATTGATATTTATAGCATATTCCATTCAAAAACAACTGAATCCCTTTTTTCTCAAATGCTCATGGAACATTCTTCAGGATAGATCATATCGTGGGTCACAAATGAAGCCTTAGTAAATTTAAGAAAATTGAAATCATATCAAGTATCTTTTCTGAACACAGTGCTATGAGACTAGACATCAATTACAGGAAAAATACTATAAAAAATACAAACAGATGGAGACTAAACAATACGCTACTAAATAACCAAGAGATTACTGAGGAAATGAAAGAGGAAATAAAAAATTACCTAGATACAAAGAAAACACGATGACCCAAAAACTGTGGGATGCAGCAAAAGCAGTTCTAAGAGGGAAGTTTATAGCAATACAACCCTACCTCAAGAAACAAGAAAAATCTCAAATGAACAAACTAAACTTACACCTAAAGCAATTAGAGAAAGAAGAACAACAACAAAAAAACCCAAAGTTAGCAGAAGGAAAGAAATCATAAATATCAGCTCAGAAATAAATGAAAAAGAAATGAAGGAAATAGTAGCAAAGATCAATAAAACTAAAAGATGGTTCTTTGAGAAGATAAACAAAATTGATAAATCATTAGCCAGACTCATCAAGAAAAAAAGGCAGAAGTCTCAAATCAACAGAATTAGAAATGAAAAAAGAAGTAACAACTGACACTGCAGAAATACAAAGCTCATGAAAGATTACTATAGGCAACTATATGCCAATAAAATGGACAATGTGAAAGAAATGAACAAATTTTTGGAAAAGCACAACCTTCTGAGACTGAAGCAGGAAGAAATAGAAAATATAAACAGACCAATCACAAGCACCGAAATTGAAACTGTGATTAAAAATTTTCCAAGAAACAAAGCCCAGGACTAGATGGCTTCGCAGGTGAATTCTATCAAACATTTAGAGAAGAGCTAACACCTATCCTTCTCTAATTATTCCAAAATATAGCAGAGGGAGGAACACTCCCAAACTCATTCTATGAGGCCACCATCACCTTGATACCAAATCCAGACAATGATGTCACAAGGCAAGAAAACTACAGGTCAATATCACTGATGAACATAGATGCAAAAAACGGCAATAAAATACTAGCAAACAGAATCCAACAGCACATTAAAGGGATCATACATTATGATCAAGTGGGGTTTATCCCAGGAATGCAAGGATTCTTCAATATATGCAAATCAAACAATGTGATACACCATATTAACAAATTGAAGAATAAAAACCATATGATCATCTCAATAGATGCAGAAAAAGCTTTCAACAAAATTCAACACCGATTTATGATAAAAACTCTCCAGGAAGTAAGCATGGAAGGAACTTACCTAAACATAATAAAGGTCATATATGACAAACCCACAGCCAGCATCGTTCTAATGGTGAAACACTGAAAGCATTTCCTCTAAGATCAGGAAGATGACAAGGATGCTCACTCTCACCACTATTATTCAAAGTAGTTTTGTAAGTTTTAGCCATGGTAATCACACAATAAAAGGAACTAAAATGAATCCAAATCGGAAAAAAAAGAAGTAAAATTGTAACTGTCTGCAGATGTCATGATACTATACATAGAAAATCCTAGATACTACCAGAAAACTTCTAGAGCTAATCAATGAATTTGCTAAAGTAGCAGGATACAAAATTAATGCACAGAAATCACTTGCATTCCTATACACTAATGATGAAAAATTTGAAAGAGAAATTAAGGAAACACTCTCATTTACCACAGCAACAAAAAGAATAAAATACCTAGGAATAAACCTACTTATGGAGACAAATGACCTGCATGCAGAAAGCAATAAGACACTGAAAAAAGAAATTAAAGATAACACAAACTAATGGAGAGATATACCATGTTCTTGGATTGGAAATATCAACATCGTGAAAAAGCAATCTACACCTTTAATGCAACCCGTATCAAACTACCAATGGCATTTTTCACAGAACTATAACAAAATTTTCACAATTTGTATGGAAACACTAAAGTCACTGAATAGCCAAAGCAATCTCGAGAAAGAAAAATGGAGCTGGAGGAATCAGGCTCCTTAACCTCCGACTATATTACAAAGCTACAGTAATCAAGACAGTAAGGCACTGTTACAAAAACAGAAATAGAGATCAATGGAACAAGATAGAAAGCCCAGAGATAAACCTATGCACATATGGTCACCTTATCTTTGATAAAGGAGGCAAGAATGTACAATGGAGAAAAGACATCCTCTTCAATAAGTGGTACTGGGAAAACTGGACAGCTACATGTAAAAGAATGAAATTTGAACACTCCTTAACACCATACACAAAAATAAACTCAAAATGAATTAAAGACCTAAATGTAAGGTCAGACACTATAAAACTCTTAGAGGAAAACATAGGCAGAACACTCTTTGACATAAATCACAGCAAAATCATTTTTGACCCACCTCCTTGAAAAATGGAAATAAAAACAAAAGTAAACAAATGGGACCTAATGAAACTTAAAAGCTTTTGCACAGCAAAGGAAACCATACACAAGATGAAAAGACAACCCTCAAAATGGGAGAAAATATTTGCAAATGAAGCAACTGAAAAAGGATTAATCTCCAAAATATACAAGCAGCTCATACAGTTCTATATCTAAAAAACAAACAACCCAATCCAAAAATGGCCAGAAGACCTAAACAGGCATTTCTCCCAGAAGACATACAGATGCTCAACAAACATAAAAATATGCTCAACATCACTAATAATTAGAGAAATGCAAATCAAAAGCACAATGAGGTATCACCTCACACCGGTCAGAATGGCCATCATCAAAAAATCTAGAAACAATAAATACTGGAGAGGGTGTGAAGAAAAGGGAACCCTCTTGCACTGTTGGTGGGATTGTAAATTGATATAGCCACTGTGGAGAACAGTATGGACATTCCTTAAAAAACTAAAAAAAGAACTACCATATGACCCAGCAATCCCACTACTGGGCATATACCCTGAGAAAACCATAATTCAAAAAGAATCATGTACCCCAATATTCATTGCGGCACTATTTACAATAGCCAGGACATGGAAGCAACCTAAGTGTCCATAGACAGATGAATGGATAAAGAAGATGTGGCACATATATACAATGGAATATTAGCCATAAAAAGAAACGAAATTGAGTTATTTGTAGTGAGGTGGATGGACTTACAGTCTGTCATAAAGAGTGAAGTAAGTCAGAAAGAGAAAAACAAATACCATATACTAACACATATATATGGAATCTAAAGAAAAAAAAAAAAAGGTTCTGATGAACCTAGGGGCAGGACAGGAATAAAGACGCAGATGTAGAGAATGGACTTGAAGACCCGGGGAGGGGGAAGCGTAAGCTGGGACAAAGTGAGAGAGTAGCATTGACATATATTCACTACCAAATGTAAAATAGATAGCTAGTGGGAAGCAGCTGCATAGCACAGGGAGATCACCTCGGTGCTCTGTGACCAGCTAGGTGGGTAGGATAAGGAGGGTGGGAGGGAGGGAGGTGCAAAAGGTAGGGGATATGGGGATATATGTATACATATAGCTGATTCCCTTTGTTATACAGCAGAAACTAACACAGCATTGTAAAGCAATTATACTCCAGTAAAGATTTAAAAAAAAAAAAAGACTGACAGCGGGATTTCTGTTATATCATTAGATAAGAAATCACTCCACAATGAAGCAGCTTACACAAACAACAAGAATTTTATCTTTTCTTAGTTTCTCTGGGTCAGAAATTTGGGGAGGACTTGCCTGGCTTGTTCTTCCTAAATGAAGGACTCATGCAGATGTGGTCAGAAGGTAGCTGGAGTTGGAGCAGCTGGGGGCTGGCAAAGCTTCTTTCTCTTCATTCAACCACAGAGATTCTCCACCTGATCTTTCCACACGAATCCATTTGGACTTTCACAGCACGACAGTCTCAGGGCAGCGGCACTGCTTACCTGGAGCTGTGCACCAGCACTGGGGTTTGGGCTCCCAAGGCCAAAGCCCTATCACCTTTTATTACCAAGCATCAGAATTCATACAGTCACTTCCACCACATTCTATTGGTTATGAGCAAGTCACAATCCCACTCGGAATCAACGAGAGGGGAATTATGCTTAGAAAAAATTACATTTTTCTAAGAAAACGGCAAGGTTCTAGAAAAGCATGTGGTGTTATTATGGCTTCTTTGGAAAACACAATCAATCATAGGTATATATATATATACAGAGATGAATATGTAGATAGAGATGTTTGAATCCACTGAATGTCAGTCTATTGTATATATATATATAGAGAGAGATAGATATATAGATATAACACACATACACATACATGTACACACACACACTAAGGTTTCTCAAAGTATGGACTATGACCTCTTCCAGTAACAGAATCATCTGAGTGCTGGCTAAAATTGCTTGACAGACATAGTATCCACCCTCAATGATAGTTTGCCTTTCATTTTCCTCAAGTTGTAATAGATTCTAGTCCCACTGCATCTGCAATAAGGTGTATGACTGTGATGCAATAAGAATTGCTCCCTCGTGACCCTGGAAGCTCTGGTTGAACTGCTTGAATATTGAAATCAAGCCCCCTCTTCTAGAGGAATCTAAATGAGATTGGTCCCCAACCCTACCATCTCTAACGTAGAGGTAGCACCCAAACTCAGCTTCCCTCAGATTTGGTGGGTTTTTCTCTCCCTACAAGAGGATCTGTAATTTCCCCAAAGCTTCAAATTTCCAAGGTATTGGTCATCTTCCACTACTAGACAACTTCTATAAATAACCAATATTTCTGCTATTCAAGTAGTTTGTGTGTCCCCGTCACACTTACTCTCAACCTTAGAAGTTACGAGGGACAGATGTCCCTGTTTTGGAACACAGATTCACATTACACATAGTCTCACACCTAGTAATCTTAAATCAGGCTATCCTTTGCTCTGATTTCTGTGATGTTTCCTTTCGCAGAGTCCGTTAGAATGCCCACATATTTTGGAAGTAAAAAATTATAGATATTGAAGTTTGTAAATTTTGACATTGCTCTTATACAAACTAAAATGATACACTTAAAGATCCTGGGTATAAAAGTGAAAAATACTGGCTTACTTGTTTGTCAATTATTCACCTTCACAACTTGCAGTCATTATGACTAGATGCCCACTTAATAAGTGAATTGATTACTCATGGCAAAATTATTGGTCTTTATATTACAATTTTTTCTTGTAGGTGCCTCAAATTTAACATGTTGACATATCTGAAATCACAAACTGGCTGTTCACAGGACAAAAGCAACTTGCAGTCATAGTTCTGCAACCAGTAAACTTTTAAAATGTTTGAATTAATAACCAGGATATAAAAATAGAGAGATAGCTTTAAAAATTGGGTATCTAGTTTTCTTGAAAAATCATCACAGCTGGCATCACATGGCCCACGTTGCTTTTTGGCAATAATCAGTTGATGGTTAGTAGCTGTTCCCTTTGCAGATGGCCATTGGCTAATCTGCTTTATTTATTTTGCATAACCTCCCTGGCCCCTGAGGACATTAAGTTTGAGACACTTAATAAATTTCATATCTCAAATACTCAGCTTATCAAATGATGAATAGTAACGAAGCTTGTATTTTAACTGGAACATCTATTGAAATACAGAGGAGCAATGGAAAGCATCAAGAGCTACTCAATGCACAATCACCCAAGAGTAATAGTAGAGCTTATTTGATGGTAATTTATCTGTCAGCCTCAATATATACCTAGATATATGGCATAAAATCCATGCAATAGAATTCATACACTTTATTCTTAGGTGACTACCCTAAACACTCATTCAATACCCATTTACTCTTATTTTAAATCATGCAAGTAGAAAGCTTTGAAAGGGCAATAAAGATTTTACAAATAACCATAATCCTGTCATACAGAATACTGTTTATAGTATACTATAGAGTCTCCTGGTCTTTCTAGGCAACTGAATGCAAATTTAGAAAAATAATATTGGTATCATGCTGTATATTTAATGTATATTTAATGTATGTAGTATATATACTACATATCATCTTTTAACACATTATTTTCAATTAATGCATCCCTAATTTTCCCCTTGTTATTTTTTCTTCTGTATGTTTTTTAATAACTGTGGTACGCCACTATAAAGATTCACCATGATTTATTTGGCCTAGCTTTTTTCTAATTATTATTATTAGCATTATTTAATAAACATCCTTGAAAACAAATCTTTCCCTCTATATTCATGATTATTTTCTTAGTATAATGCATGAATATAAACCCTTGGTATAAAGCACTAGAAGAGGAGATTGCTGGCTCAAATGACAAGCACATTTTTAAGATTTTGCATACTTATTTTGGAAAGACCTCTGTCTTAGTCTGGGCTGCTTTAACAAACTATCATAAACTGGGTGGTTTATAAACAACAAGTTACAGTTCTGGAGCCTGGGAAGGCCAAGATATTGGTACCAGTAGGTTTGGTGTCTGCTGAGACCCTGCTTCTTGGTTCATAGATGGCCATCTTTGCACTGTATCCTCACATAATGGAAGGGGCAAGGGGCTCTCTGTAGTGTCTTTTATAAGGGTACTAATCCCATTCATAAGGGCTCACCCTCATGACCTAATCACCTCTCAATGGTCTCACCTCAAAATACCGTTACATTGGGATTAGATTTCACCATATGAATTTTGGATCTCAGCTGTTACATACAAGGTTTGTTAGTAAATAGTTAAGCTAATAAATATGTTTTTCTTTTTTAAATGGTAAGTTTCAATTAGACTAGAAGATATTCTGGTGAGAGTATTATTAATAAATATGACTGATCATTTTTTGAGAATCCATTTATGTATCAATTGTCCATTGCCACAATAATGCTACATTATAAGTGACCACAACAACTAAATATCAAATGACAATTAATGTTTATGAAGCCTATGGGCCTGTGGGTCAGAAATTTAGGCTGAGCTTGCCTGCAAACTTCTGATATTGAATAAGTTTATTCATAACTAGTAATGAGCAATTATGTGCAGTCTTAGCTGGGTGGATTGTATAGCTACTCGGCTTTCCCCACATGTCTCTCACCGCCAGCAAACTGCCTGGTCATGTAGTCATTTCTCATGGTGATGGCACAAGGAAGACTGAGAAGAAGTGCTTAAGTGCTTTTTCTAGAGTCTTCTTGGATCACATCCCATTGGCCAAACCAAGTCACGAGGCCAAGCCCAAAACCAGAGTGAGAAGACGCAACAGTTACACAGCAATGGGTGTGGATCCAGAAAGGTGTGATAGATTTGGTCATTAATGCACTCAGTCTTCCACTCTATAGAAAACATTTATACATTTTTCTATTCTTAGTGTGGTAGTCCAGGTTTCAGAGCAGGTGTTGCTCTTAACACACTGATTATCAAGTACACTTGAGAACCCATTAAACCTGGGAAAGATAGCAAGTCTGATACATCTTTACAATTCCACATTGTAGAGAAAAACCAGAAAACTATTGTATACACATGGAAAAACATTATGGAAGAAGCATCTATTGGGATGCAGCTGGACAAATCTGATATAGCTGGAGAAAATTTCTCTTGGCCTTGACTGACATGTATTCATTTCAGAACCAAAACTGAAAAGAGCATCTGGTATTTTATAACAAGTCTTTGTTACAGTTTATTTTTAAGCTTGCATTTTATCATCCAACACAAAGTTAATTTCATACAAAACTAATTCCATGAGAGCATCAGAATGGATAAATGCTCATTGAGTAACTGAATGCTGGATTTAATCAATTGATATTTGAATTATGTGCTACAACAAATTAATAGCAGAAATCTCTCTGCCTTCTAATTCATCCCGACAGAAATAGATTATGTATGCTTTTCTATTTCTCCCCACCAACAGACTAATTTTTGCTATGGACAGAAACAGTGGGAAAAATGTATATCATCTATTCTGTTCATAAAAATATATCTTATCTGGAAAGTCTTACTAATAAGACAAGTTTGAGGAGAGTATTAGTTAAGGAAACTTGGCAGATGAAAAGCAGAAAGCTGTTAGTTGGTGGAAGGGAACACTATTCTCTTTCTACAATTGCCCATTGAGATAGTAAGATAATAATACTTAGAATTAGGAAACACATGTTAATATACTTTGTTTCATTATTAAAAGTGAAGATATTATTTAAATCGTGTTGAACTTTATTATGTGACTGAGACAGGATTGATGTAGAAGAGCATTGTAAAAAAAGAAAATACTTATATATTTTTAAAATGTAAAATTATTATTAACAAAATTACTATTACTGTTATAAAAGATATGAAGTATTGATACATTTTATAACATGAATGAAAATTGAAAATATTATGCTAAGTGAAAGAAGCCAGTCATAAAATACCACATGTTGCATGATTCCATTCATAAAACATGTCCAAAATAGGCAAATCTATGGAGACAGAAAGATAAGGAGTTGCCTAGTGGTGAGCTGGGGTGGGGCAGGAAGCAGGAATGAGGAATGATGGCTAATGGATATTGTGTTTCTTTTAAGAGTTTGAACTACTCTAAAATTAGACTGTGGAGATATTTGTACAAGTCTCGGTATAATAAAAAGGCTTTGAATAGTATACTCTAAATTGGTGAATTTTATGAAATGTGTCTTGATAAATTTGTAAAAAAATAAAAATGGAAGTTGAGGGCTTCCCTGGTGGTGCAGTTGTTGAGGGTCCACCTACCAATGCAGGGGACGTGGGTTTGTGCCCCGGTCCAGGAGGATCCCGCATGCTGCGGAGCGGCTGGGCCCATGGGCCATGGTCGCTGAGCCTTCACGTCCGGAGCCTGTGCTCCGCGGCAAAAAAGTGGAAGTTGAAAATCTGGCTTAGGAAAGTGATGCTTAGGGAAAGAGGCAAACATTATGAAGGATACAGGATGCAAAGAGAGTATTCATTATTAAACAGTGTTAATCAATTGGAATTTTTTACTAAAATTATATGAATAATTTTAAATGAATTATAATATCATTTATATTTAAGTAAACTGAACTAAGAATCATTTTTATTATTAGTGCAATAATAATAAGCTACATGGAAAGATATGAGAGTTCCCTATTGAGTTTAAAGAAGGCAATGAGAAAAGGAGAAAATAGAAGATCATAGAAATATAATGAAGAGACAGAGGTAAGGTTCAGGGAAGGAAATGAAGGGATTTGAAAAGGAGAAAATGATGAAATAAAATTAGAAAAAGGTCTAAAAGGGAAATAATGAGTTCTATCTTAGGACTGAAACTCTGTGCCTATTATCGTTTGATGAGGACCAGGGTAAGACAATGCTCCCTTCCAAGTTGAATTATTGTGGCATAATTTCTCATTTTCTTTTATATCTTTTTTCTGAAAGAACCATTCATGCTCATATTCACAAAATATTTGTGAAACAAATCTAAATAACATACACAATTTCCAAATCATATTATGTATCTATAGATGCACAGAACCCACCTAACCCAGGAATACTTGAGAAATGGTAGCTAATTTATATGTATTCTCAAAGTTTAGATTTATTTATCCATATTTTATTGTTTAAATTTTATTCAAGATTCTCTTGTCTGTGATCCTCTAAAACAGATAATGTGCTTTAAGAGTCAATGCCAATACGTACCTGATTACAGCAAGCCACACCACAAGCATACACACTGATCTCTAAAACCAAAAAAGCAGAGTTACAGACAGTCCATTCTCATGGTCAGCTTCAGGTAGCCTTAGAATGCCCAAAGATTCTGGAATAAGAATCGATCTGTATCACATATCCCCAGTCACTTTTGTCAAAATCACATGCCCATGTCACACACAACATTCATATCGAATTACTTATTTCTTCTCTGTCAAGCAACAGCTTAACCTTGGATTGACTTCTTAGCTTATAAGCTACACAAAGTTATTATGTGACTGAAAAAAGCTGAAGTGCATTCGGGGGAAAGCAGACAGGGAAGGCCACCCAATTCACTCAGAGTCAAAGAAACCAAATGACAGCTCAGAGTTTCTGTTGTCCAAGGAGAAACCTCACAACTGTAGTCACTCTTCAGTGTTTGGAGCTTCAGAATGCATTTTAGGCAAGGAAATAAAATAAATTAAGATTAAATATTTAAAGTAGGGCTTCCCTGGTGGCGCAGTGGTTGAGAGTCCGCCTGCCGATGCAGGGGACGTGGATTCGTGCCCCGGTCCGGGAAGATCCCACATGCCGCGGAGCGGCTGGGCCCTTGAGCCATGGCCACTGAGCCTGCGCGTCCGGAGCCTGTGCTCCGCAACGGGAGAGGCCACAACAGTGAGAGGCCCACGTACCACAAAAAAAAAAAAAAAAAAAGATTAAATATTTAAAGTAAAATTACACGAGCATTTGATAACAGCAACAAATCAATCCAATAATGGTCTGTACTAGTTTGAAGCATTTTAAGTGCTCCACACTCTGAAGAACTGCTGATTTTGATGTAGGTAGTGGTTACATGACCCAAGAGCTTCATTTTGGGAAGTTTTCAAATGTAGAGTGAATCCAATCCTTTGGTATCTGCATTGTTACTCCTGTTAGTGCTTCTTCCTGTTTCTTCTACTCTTGGGATCCACTGTTCCCAGATGTGGCTTGATCAGTTTTGGGAATATTCGTATCTTGCTTCATTTATTGCCAGAAGATAGGTTTTTTGTTGTTGTTGTTAACCACCTTATATCCTATGTCAAATAAAAATAAATATGTGTTTATGTTTAATGATAAGAATAAGTGGCAAAGATTTAGATAACAAATAAACAACAGGAAGAGGCAAACTCACTGGTGAAGTTATATAACCATACAAATTAATTCTTTCTTACTTTATAGATGGTAAGATTCCAGTTTGTTGTGATTAGACAGCTTATCTTTATTGCATCTAACCAAATATATTTATGTTATTGAGGCCCTCTTGAATTGCAATCTCTGAAATACAAAACTACAGAAATATGTTAGGAATATACCATTTAGCCTCTAACAAGCATATAGCAATTTTCATTTGCATGGCTTTATTAATATAAAGCATAGACCTAAACACTCATTAGACGATTAAGCATGGTTTTAGAACATAGTATTACTGAACTCAGATAGGAACCAAGAAATACAAAAATATAGTTCATATGAAATGACAGAGGAAAAAATAAAACAAAAATTTAGACATAGATGAGATATAAAGGAAACATTGGCAGAGTTATTATAAAAAGAGTAACTAAAAATGTCAAGGTATTTTAGAAGTAAATGGAATTATTAATAGCTTTCCAAATAGCTTGGTACAGAATTTTAGAAATGAGTAGGGACTTTAGAAATCATAGAAAATATAAATAAAAATTGTTCTCACATTGAGAGATAGATATACATACAAAAGAAATTTGTAAGTTGTATCTTATCTAGAATTGTTTATAGACAAGGTAGTATATAAGAAAGAGCTAATTAAATATATTTTGAAATAAGTGGTCTCCTATTATGAGGCTTTATTGATTAGGTCAGTTTTTTAGAAGCAAAGGGAAACTGTTAGATAAGGGTACATATATTAGGAGGAAAAAGATTTACTGGAAATATAATCATGGAATTATGCTTTTATCATTATGATACAAGTTAACTACAGAATAAAATTATATTAAAATCCAATAGCACTTTATTTATATTATGCATTATAATTTATATTATATATTATAAAATAATAAACATATACTTTTATATATAATGTATAACTTTTACTTGGATAAAGCTTTACTATAATTTCAATATTTTAAAATGACAATATGACAAGAAGCTAGGTTGTTTAAATTTAGAAGTAAATCTTGGATCTAAAACCAACTTTGAAAAATTCAGATGGAAAAGCAGCTACCAGCCCAGCCACCTGAGGTATATGCCAAGAAACCAGGTGCTTTGTGGGAACCTCAGCCATAGCTTAGCATCTAGGTTTTCTAAACTGTTACCAAGGGAGGGAAAGAGAGGAAAATCTACCAGCATGCAGTGCTGAGGTTACTGGTCTCTTCAGAACAATAATATGAACATGTTTTCTTTTCAACAATGAGACTTACAAAAGGCGAATAGAAATCCAAAGGTAGCAAAATATTATATGCTCTAAAATGTCTTTTCTGCATTATTTTTAATTTATGTTAAGACTGTATTAGCTTCAGAGTGTTTATCTAGGTCCCCAAGAGAGGATTAGCTGGGAACATTCTTTGAGATAAACTAAAAGAACTATTTGGTGCTGGCACTGTTAAATTTTTCCAATGTGCAGGTGTTTGTAGTATTTGTACAGTTGCCTGATTGGTTTTCATCCAGGTAAATCCACAGAGAATAAGGTTTATCGTTTCAGGATAGAGAGGTGCAGAAGCTATTACAGGGTATAGTGAAAACCTGCCGCTAGCCACTTTCACGCTGTTTTCTAAAGAGTCTCTTATTCTGACTCTGAAAATATAAGCAAACCTTCACTTCCTCATTAAACTTTCTTACTAATCTTTGCTGAATCCCATTTCATTTTACTCTTTTACATCTTTCATGATCGACTCTGCATTCATAGTTCTTCACCAGTATTACAAAGGAAGAATATATATTGTTACTGACAAATAATAAAATATATCAAGAAGTTTGTTATTTTTACATATGGTTTAGAACAGCATTGAAAAAAGAATTCATTCACTATATTATATCAACAAAATTTTATGGAGCATTTGAAATTTCCCAGGCACTGTGTTGGAGGCAGAGGATATAAGAGTGATCAAAATAGAAATGATTCCTGCCTTCATGAAGTTTATGGTTCACAGGGGAGACAGAGAATAACTGGGTAGCTGACTGAGAGTTTCAACAATAATTCCCATGTATTAGACCACAGGCTGAATTAATACAAGATTTAGCTAAATCTCTCTCACCCTTGAAACCCTTCATCTACAGTGGAAACCATGGAGTCCAAGACTGGGGAAAGATTTGTTGGAAAGGTTTCTTTAAAATAGATTGTGCTATGAGTCCCCCAGACACAAAGGGGGGGGGCTGTCGAGTGTCCCTTACCTCACCCCTTCAAGCACAACAGACTGATGTCTAACTGCAACCTAGAAAGCCAAATTGCAGAAACAGGCTGGCCAGCTGATTCTGTAACAAAACAAAGAAGAATTGATGGTCTATAGGGATTGGCTTCCTTGCCCATAATTTGTCCTGTAAAGGAAACATAAGACAGTTCTCTTCATCAGATGTGGGCCAGAGAAGAAAAAGCTGGCCTGGAATTGTACTAAATTCTACCTTGGAGGGAAATATAGGAGCGTGACAGGACCCCAAAGATAAATTTTATGTGGAATAACCTAAAAAAGAAAGAAAGAAAGGTGCTAAGAGGTATGTGACCAGAAAGAGAAAAACGCATTTCCTATATCACAGGAAGTAGAGAATCAGGGTTAGAACAAGGTGATGTGAGTAAAGTAGTCAAGTCAGGCACATAACTTAAGGGAGTGCCAAAAAACAAAAACTCAGTAATCTAAATAAATAATAGTTAATGCAATATTTTAAAAGCATCAGAATTAATGCAAAAGAATCCATGATGAACAAAATGTCAAACACTTTGTTTAAGTGGACAAGATCCAATCCTATACTTATATATCCCTGACTCATTTGCCTCAATCTAATCCTGACCTTGCAAGCATGTTCTCAGGGAGGGCTTCTGAAGACCCAAAAAGGTACTCATGAAACTGTCAGCTTTAAACATCAGCCAGGACCAGAAAGAATGATGCTCTCTTATCCTAGTACCAGAAGGTAAGAGTGGGATGCTCCCTTGTTTCATCCTTCCTCCTTTCCTAATACATCCATCATCTCCCATTCCTGTTAGGATCAAAAACTGCAGCTAGTAAGTGAAGGAGATGAGTGAGTGCTGTGTTTAAGAAGTGCTAACAATGCAAAGTTGAGTCCATGTTTTATGTCGTAGCATGATCATAGGTCCTTTTGAATTTTGAGTTATGGTTGTCCTCAAATTTTTCATGCAGTGGCAAGGAAATAACTAACAAAATGAACAACCCAAAGAGACAGCATGATACAAAGATGCTTTCTGTTTGTTTAGTGTATCAATTACATAAGAAAGTAAATATATTTATAATTACAGATTGAGACACATGTTCTGTAGAAAGTAAGCATGGTGCTAGGCTAGGTAAGTAACAATGGGTACTACTTGAGGCAGGCTGACCAGGGAAAGCATATCTGAGCATCTCTGAGGAGCTGAGAGAGTACCAGGCATCCCAAGAGTTGGAGGCAGAGGAAAAGCCTCAGTAAAGGCCCTGCAGAAATGGAAGGCATGGCTCCTTCCAGATCCCAAAGGCCAAATTGACTGTAACATAACTTCTGGTGACATCAGATATGTTAGAAAGGGTAGCAAGAGCCAACTCATATGGGCTAAGGCAACGACTTCGGATTTTATTCTAAGTTGTGTGAAGGTCCATTTAAGGGCTTTGAGAAGAGTCATGATGGTGGAGGAGTAGGAGGTTGCGGAGTTCATCTCTCCCCTCAAATGCATCAGGAATACATCTACAGGGCTTCCCTGGTGGCACAGTGGTTGAGAGTCTGCCTGCTGATGCAGGGGACATGGGTTCATGGCCCGGTCCAGGAAGATCCCACATGCTGCGGAGCGGCTGGGCCCGTGAGCCAAGGCCACTGAGCCTGCGCGTCCGGAGCCTGTGCTCTGCAATGGGAGAGGCCACAACAGTGAGAGGCCTGCATACCACAAAAAAAAAAAAAAAAAAGAATACATCTACAAATGGAACAATTCGCACAGAGCACCTGCTGAACACTAGTAGAGGACCTCGGACACCTAAAAGGAAAAGAAAGATCCCCACATAACCAGGTAGGACGAAAGAAAGAAGAAGGGAAAAGGAAGAGGAGAGGAAGTGGGACGGGACCTGTGCCCCAGTGGGGAGCTGAAGATAAGGAGAAGTTCCCACACCCAGGGAAACCCCCTTACAAGGGGGGAGGTTAACTGGGACAGAAGGGGGAGCTTCAAGGGCTTGGAGGAGAGAGCAGCAAACTTCTGTGGCAGGTAGGACAGAGTGAGGCCTACACAGATGGTTCATGCCACAGCCCTGCACCCCCCAGCCTGAGACGTGTCTGCTGGTGCACACACAGGCTGGGTGCTGGAACATGGGGTTTGGAGAACAGACTTAGTGGAGGGACTGCTGTTGGTTGTGAAGAGACAGCCTGAGGGGACAGGAGTGAGGAAATCCACAACCGGAAATGCTTATGGAGGAAACGCAGACTGCCACAAAAACGAAGCGCCATTGTTGAGTGACCCTCAAACGGTGGGACCTCTCTCCTCATGCACCAGCCCGTGCCTCCCTGAGCACTAGGAGGGCTCGCACAGGAGCAGCCTCGTGCCTCCTGGCCGCTACCTTCTTCACCAACTCCACACCTGGGCACGGTTCACTCACCCCGATCACCGCCTCAGCCCCCTCCCACCTGACGGGCTCGCATATCCCGATTGCCACCTCAGCACCCTTCCTCCCTGGGGGGCCTGCTCACCCTGATCGCTATCTCCTACCTGCACAGGCACTCGTGCCTTGATCATGCTTCAGGTCCCTCCCGCCTGGGTAGACTTCTGTGCTCTTGCAGCCTCGGGAGCAGATGCCAGTGGGTAGCCCGCATGCAGAAGTGGGGCTGAAACCACAGCTGCGCCCCAGAGGTCGTGTGACTAAGGAAAAAGAGCTGAAATCTCTCCTCACAGCTGTATGAACCATGGATTTACACCTCCACTGTCGGCTTCGTAAATTCAACACCTGTGGAACATCCAAATAGACAGCAAGAGTGACGGGTCTGGCTTTAGCAGCTATGGGCTTTGCGGGCACGTACACGTGGGAGTTGGGCCAGACCAGAATCTGAGCTGCCTCCATAGCTCCCACAGCAGGTCCAGGTGCACAACTCCTGCAGTCCTGGGATGTGACCTCAGTGGATCTGCACCAGTACCCAAGAGAAAACAATGCCTGAGAGTCATCAGGGCCAATTGCTGGCCTACTCATGGTTAAGGTGGGACTGAGAGCAGTGCCAACAGCAGGGTACTTTGTGAGCCTGCACAATGGGGAAAGGTGACACAACAGAGCATGCTCACAGGTGAACAGTTCCAGAGGAGGAATACTCAGGGTCTTCTCTCCCAGTGGGAGTGCTCCAATCCTACCTACCTCACTCCACAGATCAGAAACACAGCTAAGAAACAAATCTGGGGGACTTCACTCCAAAATCTAGGGAGCAGACCCCACCTCTGACAGGGCAGTGACAACCATAGAGCAAAGGAGAGGCCCCACTCAATATCCAGGGCAGGCTCTGGTCACCACAACACCAGTAAAGCCCCCCGTCAAGGGGATAATGGCCAGCGTACACTGAGGAAACAGGTGGCACTCATCCATACAAAAAACAATCCTTGCACCAAAAAAAAAAAAAATTATATATATATATAGAACCTGCACAGGCTGCACAGGTGTGTTCCCACATAAAAATAGCCCTGCAAGGTAGTCTGAGGGTCTGACATTGGGAGGGAGAACCCCCAGAGCATTTAGCCTTGAAGGCCAGCAGGGCTTGAGTGCAGGAGCTCCACAGGGCTGGAGGAAACAGAAACCCCACTCTTGGAGGGACTTTAAAATAAAGACTGTTACAAAAGACAAAGAAGGACACTACATAATAATCAAAGGATCAATCTAAAAAGAAAATATAACAATTATAAATAAATATATGCACCCACCATAGGAGCACCTCAATATATAAGGCAAACGCTAACAGCCATAAAAGGGGAGATCAACAGTAACATAATAATACTGGGGGACTTTAACACCCCACTTAACACCAATGGACAAATCATCCAGACAGAAAATCAATAAGGAAACACAAGCTTTAAATGACACATTAGTCTGGATAGAATTAACTGATATTTATAGGCCATTCCATCCGAAAGCAGCAGAATACACTTTCTTCTCAGGTGCACATGGGACATTCTCCAGGATAGATCACATCTTGGGCCACAAATCAAGCCTTAATAAATCTAAGAAAATTGAAATCAGATCAAGCATCTTTTCCAACCACAGCACTATGAGATTAGAAATCAATTACACGAAAAAACTGTAAAAAACACAAACACATGGAGGCTAAACAATATGTTACTAAACAACCAATAGATCACTGAAGAAATCAAAGAGGAAATCAGAAAATACCTAGAGGCAAATGACAATGAAAACACAATTATCCAAAAGCTATGGGACACAGCAAAAGGAGTTTTAAGAGGGAAGTTTATAATAATAAAATCTTACCTCAAGAAACCAGAAAAGTCTCAAATAAGCAACCTAACCTTACACCAAAAGCAACTAGAGAAAGAAGAACAAACAAAACCCAAAGTTGATAGAAGGAAAATATCATCAAAATCACAGCAGAAATAAATGAAAGAGATGAAGGAAACAATAGCAAAGATCAATGAAACTAAAAGCTGGTTCTTGGAGAAGATAAAAAAATTTGATAAACCTTAAACAGACTCATCAAGAAAAAAAAGGGAGAGGACTCAAATCAATGAAATTAGAAATGAAAAATAAGTTACAAAAGACTCCACAGAAATACAAAGGATCATAAGAGACTACCACAAGCAACTATATGCCAATAAAATGGACAACCTAGAAGAAATGGACAAATTCTTAGAAAGATACAACCTTCCAAGACTGAACCAAGAATAAATAGAAAATATGAATAGACCAATCACAAGTACTGAAATTGAAGCTGATTAAAAAACTTCCAACAAACAAAAGTCCAGGACCAGGTGGCTTCACAGGAAAATTCTATCAAACAATTAGAGAAGAGTTAACACCTATGCATCTGAAACTCTTCCAAAAAATTTCAGAGGAAGGAATAGTCCCAAGCTCATTCTACAAGACCACAATCCCCATAATACCAAAACAAGAAAAGATATCAAACAAAAAGAAAATTACAGGCCAATATCACTGATGAACATAGATGCAAAAAACGGCAATAAAATACTAGCAAACAGAATCCAACAACACATTAAAAGGATCATACACCATGATTAAGTGGGGTTTATCCCAGGAATGCAAGGATTCTTTAATATACATGAATCAATCAATGTAATATACCACATTAACAAACTGAAGAATAAAAACCATACTGTAGTCTCAATAGATGCAGAAAAATATTTTGACAAAGTTCAACACCCATTTATTATAACAACTCTCCAAAAAGTGGGCATAGAGGGAACCTACCTCAACATAATAAAGGCCATATATGACAAATCCATAGCAAATATCATTCTCAACTGTGAAAAACTGAAAGCATTTCCTCTAAGGTCAGGAAGAAGACAAGAATATCCACTCTCATCACTTTTATTCAACATAGTTTTGGAAGTCCTAACCACAGCAATCAGAGATGAAAAAGAAATAAATGAATCTGAATTGGAAAAGAAGTAAGACTGTCACTGTTGGCAGATGACATGATATTATACATAGAAAATCCTAAAGATGCTATCAGAAAACTACTAGAGTTCATCAGTGAATTTGGTAAAGTTGCAATATACAAAATTAATGCACAGAAATCTCTTGCATTCCTATACACTAACAACAAAAGATCAGAAAGAGAAATTAAGAAAACATTCCAATTTACCATCACATCAAAAGAATAAAATACTTAGGAATAAACCTATGTAAGGGAGCAAAAGACCTGTACTCAGAAAACTATAATATACTGATGAAAGAAATAAAAAATGGCACAGATACCGTTTTCTTGGATTGGAAGAAACAATACTGTGAAAATGACTGTAGTACTCAAAGCAATCTACAGATTCAGTGCAATAGTTATCAAATTACTAATTGCATTTTTCACAGAAATAGAACAGAATTTTTTTTTTTTTTTTTTTTTTTTTTGCTGTACACGGGCCTCTCACCGTTGTGGCCTCTCCCATTGTGGAGCACAGGCTCTGGACGCGCAGGCCCAGTGACCATGGCTTACAGGCCCAGTCACTCTGTGGCATGCGGGATCTTCCCAGACCGGGGCACAAACCCTCGCCCCCTGCATTGGCAGGCAGACTCCCAACCACTGCGCCACCAGTGAAGCCCAGAACAGAAAATTTTATGATTTGTATGGAAACACAAAAGACCATGAATAGCCAAAGCAATCTTGAGAAAGAAAAATGGAGCTGGAGGAATCAGGCTCCATGACTTCAGACTATAATACAAAGCTACAGTCATCAAAACAGTATTGTACTGGCACAAAAACAGAAATATAGATTAATGGAATAGGATAGAAAGTCCAGAAATAAACCATGCACCTATGGTCACCTAACCTGTGACAAAGGAGGCAGCAATGTACAATGGAGAAAAGACAGTCTCTTCAATAAGTGCTGCTGGGAAAACTGGACAGCTACATGTAAAAGAAGAAAATTAGAACACTTCCTAATACCATACCCAAAAATAAACTCAAAATAGATTAGAGACCTAAATGTAAGGCCGGATACTATAAAGCTCTTAGAGGAGAACATAGTCAGAACACTCTCTGACATAAGTCACAGCAATAACTTTTTCTTCTGTCTCCCAGAATAATGAAAATAAAAACAAAAATAAAAACATGGGACCTAATTAAACTTAACACCTTTTGCACAACAAAGGAATACATAAACAAAACAAAAAGACAACTCTCAGAATGGGAGAAAATATTTGCAAATGAAGCAACCAAGAAAGGATTAATCTCCAAAATATACAAACAGCTCATGCAGCTTAAAAAAAAAAAAAAAAAAAAAAAAAAAAAACCAATCAGGAAATGGGCAGAATATCTAAATAGACATTTCTCCAAAGAAGAAATACAGATGGCCAAAAAGCATATGAGAAATTGCTCAACATCACTAATTATTAGAGAAATGCAAATTAAAACTACAATGAAGTATCAGTTCACACCAGTCAGAAGGGCCATCATCAAAAAATCCGCAAATAAATGATGAAGAGGGTGTGGAGAAAAGGGAACCCTTCTACACTGTTGGTGGGAATGTAAATTGGTGCAACCATAATGGAGAACAGTATGGAGCTCCCTTAAAAAATTGAAAGTAGAGTTACCATATGATCTAGTAATCCCACTCCTGGGTATAACCAGAGAAAACCATAATTCAAACAGATACATGCACACCAATATTCATTGCAGTGCTATTTACAATAGCTAGGACATGGAAGTAACCTAAATGTCCATCCACAGAGGAATGGATAGAGAAGATGTGGTACATATACACGATGGAATATTACTCAGCAATAAAAAAGAACAAAATAATGTCATTTGCAGCAACATGGATGGACCTAGAGATTGTCATACTGAGTGAAGTAAGTCAGACAGAAAAAGACAAATATCATATGAAATCACTTATATGTAGAATCTAAAAAAAACATACAAATGAACTTATTTACAAAACAGAAATATAATCATAGATATAGAAAACAAACATGATTACTGGGGGGAAGTGTTGGTGGGAGGGAGAGATAAACTGGGAGGTAGAGATTGACATATACAGACTACTGTATATAAAATAGATAAGTAATAAAGACCTACTGTATAGCACAAGTAACTCTCTACTCAATACTCTATAATAACCTATATGGGAAAAAAATCTAAAAAAGAGTGGACATATGTATACGTTTAACTTATTCACTTTGCTGTACAACTGAAACTAACACTACATTGTAAATTAACTAGACAATAAAATTTTTTTAAAATAAATAAATCTGGGAGCAGGCATTGAGCTTTTCCAAGTGCTTTCCATGCCTGACTGTGGCTCAAATTCACCCAAGCACCTTAAAAAAAATCTACATATGCCTGGATTCCTCCCAGAAAGGATTCTGCTACAGAGAAATGTGTTAAACTACATTAAAAGGATGCCATATCAGCATGTCAGCAAAATCCAGACTGGATAAAAAGATAAAGGGAGAACTTGCAGATTCAAAGAAAGTAAGAGACACTACCACCAATGTGATGCTTGAATTTAGTTGATTTCCATTTCAAATAAACACAAGGTGAAAACAACAAACAAAAACAAAAGAACATTTGGACATTTGGAAGACAATTGACATTTTGAACATTGATTGGATATATGACTTATTGCTATTTTTTTTGAGATGCAATGATAATATTGTGGTTGTTTTTTTTTTTAAAAAAAAACAGTTTACATCTTACAGAGAAATGAACTGAAATGTTTTTGGATAAACTTATATGATATCTAGAATTTGCTTCAAATAAGGGAGGAGTGAATAGAAACACAGATGAAACAAGACTAGTCATTATTTCATAATTAGTTGATCTTCATGAGGAGAAGTGGGGTTCACTTTGCTTTTTGGTCTACTTCAGTATATTTTTGATATTTTCCATAATAAAATTTTAATCTCCTAAAAAAACCCACATAAGTGCTTTGAGCATGGAAATGGTATGGTTTGCTCTTCCACTGATGTCCTAGACAGTGAAATAAGGCAAGAAAAAAAAAAAAAAGGTGTAAAGAATGGCAAGAAAGAAGTAAACTGCCTCTATTCACAGACAATACAGACTATCCTAAGGAATTCTCAACACAACTAAGGAGAGCTAATAAATAAATTTAGTAATATCTCAAAATAAAAAAATATTGTTTTAAAAAACATAACTTTTATTTTACACGTTAGCAGAAAAGACAATTGCAAAACAAAATTTATAAAAAAATAATTATTTACAATAGCATCAAACCCCATAAAATACTGAGAAAGATGTGGAAGAACTCTACAATAAAAAACATGAGTCCTTGCTGAGAGAAATTAAAGGAGACTTAAATAATAGAGTTAGGCCATGTTCAAGGATTGGAAGATTCAACGGTGTTAACACATCAATTCTCCCTAAATTGTTCCATAGATTCAGGGCAATCACAATCCAAACCTCAATGGAAAATTATTTTGGTAGAAATTGACCAAATAATTATAAAATTTCTATTATAAATCAAGGGCTTCCCTGGTAGCGCAGTGGTTAAGAATCCACCTGCCAATGCAGGGTACATGGGTTTGAGCCCTGATCCAGGAAGATCTCACATGCCATGGAGCAACAAAGCCCATGTGCCACAGCTTCTGATCCTGTGCTCTAGAGCCCATGAGTCACAACTACTGAGCCCACATGCCACAACTACTGAAACCTGCGTGCCTACAGCCTGTGCTTCACAACGAGAGAAGCCACCACAATGAGAAGCCCACGCACTGCAACAAAGAGGAGCCCCCGCTTGCTGCACTTAGAGAAAGCCCGAGCGCAGCCAAAAATAAGTAAGTAAGTAAGTAAATATATATATATATATATATATATATATGATGTATCAATGGTTAATAAACACATGAAAAGGCACTCAGCATAATTAATAATGATGGAAATCCAAACAAAACCAAAATGAGATTCCACTTCTCATCCATTAGAATGGCTAAAATAAAAAATCTTGACAACACCAAATGCTAAGGAAGATGTGGTAGACCTGCAATTCTCATACATTCCTGTAAGGGTGCAAATAGAACAGTAACATTAGAAAATAGTTTGGTGGTTTCTTATTAAGTTAAATATACACCACCTGCATGATCCAGCATTTACACTTCTACATATTTACCCAAGGGAAATGAAAAACATACTTCTACACTAGGAATTGCACATGAATGTTCATAGTCAACATGCATAATACCCAGAGTGAAAACAATACAAATATCTATCAATAGGTGAAAGAATAAACAATATGTGTTATAGTCAGACAATGAAATATTACTCAGGAATTACAAGGATAAACATTATATGTATACATATACACTCTCACACATTTATAATAACGGCTTAACCTGTTGTAGTATTTTTTTGTATTGTCTGAATATCTACACAGCTCTCAAGGTTCCAGAATAGCTTACTTATTCACATTCTAGAAAAATGTTTAAAAATATTCACTCCTGTTGTGGTCTCAACAGTGAGAACATAAACTCTGTAATAAACCAAATTCTACATTTTCTCTTCTTAATGCTTAAAACAATGGTTTGAACATGTTTCATTTATATTAATGTAAGGTTAATGTGAGGAAGAAAGTTATTAAAGTACAATTATAATTTATTAAATCTTTCTATTTTTGTATACTGAGAACCTTAAGATAACAAATTACCATTTGTTTTATAATAGATGAAAGATACATTCATTTGCAACTTTTGTTTTGAAAGAATCTAAATTAGAGGGAAACATTGCTTACTTTTGTGAATGACAAAAATAGAAAATAGAAATTAAAATAAGAGGAAATCAAAGAAAAATTATTTACCAAAACTTATTATTTATTTACAATAGGTTTAAGCCTTAATATGATATAAATATATCAGTAAAGGACCTTTCGGCTTCTCTCCAGGACGCTTGGCACAACTATATATTTGAACAAATCTTTCAGTGCTCTTTTTTTCTGATGAATTCTTTCACTACAAATTAAATACTCATTGTAAGCTAGTAATATTTTATATACTTATTATATTTAGTCATTTCAGGAGCATATGTTTGCCTGGATTCATTCTAGACAATCCCCATATGTGGAGGGTTACAACTTTTGTTAACGTGTAATAATGTGCCATTAAAATAATAACAGCTGTCACTCATTCAATACCTCCTATACCTGATGCTGTGCTAAACATATTGCCTACATTATCTCAATTAATCCTCACAACAGACCTATGAAGGAGGGATAATAATTAATCCCCATTTTACAGATGAAAATTGAGTAACTTAGAGAAATTAAGAAATATAACCAAAGTCTCACTGTTAGTAAATACTGGAGCAGGGTTTGAACTAAGTTCTTCACAACTTTAAAGCCTGTATTTTTTTTTTAACACCTTTATTGGAGTATAATTGCTTTACAATGGTGTGTTAGTTTCTGCTTTATAACAAAGTGAATCAGCTATACATATACATATATCCCCATATCTCCTCCCTCTTGCGTCTCCTTCCCACCCTCCCTATCCCACCCCTCCAGGCAGTCACAAAGCACCAAGCTGATCTCCCTGTACTATGCGACTGCTTCCCACTAGCTATCTACTTTATATTTGGTAGTATATATTAGTCCATGTCATTCTCTCATTTCGTCTCAGCTTATCCTTCTCCCTCCCCATGCCCTCAAGTCCATTCTCTATATCTGTGTCTTTATTCCTGTCCTGCCCCTAGGTTCTTCAGAACCATTTGTTTTGTTTCGTTTTTTAGATTCCATATATATGTGTTAGCATATGTTATTTGTTTTTCTCTTTCTGACTTACTTCACTCTGTATGACAGGCTCTAGGTCCATCCACCTCACTACAAATAACTCAATTTTGTTTCTTTTTATGGCTGAGTAATATTCCATTGTATATATGTGCCACATCTTCTTTATCCATTCATCTGTCAATGGACACTTAGGTTGCTTCCATGTCCTGGCTATTGTAAATAAAGCTGCAATGAACACTGTGGTACATGACTCTTTCTGAATTATGGTTTTCTCAGGGTATATGCCCAGGAGTGGGATTGCTGGGTTATATGGTAGTTCTATTTTTAGTTTTTTAAGGAACCTCCATACTGTTCTCCAGAGTGGCTGTATCAATTTACATTCCCACCAACAGTGCAAGAGGGTTCCCTTTTCTCCACACCCTCTCCAGCATTTACTGTTGGTAGATTTATTTATTTATTTATTTATTTTTTGCGGTACACGGGCCTCTCACTGTTGTGGCCTCTCCTGTTGCGGAGCACAGGCTCCGGACACGCAGGCTCAGAGGCCATGGCTCACGGGCCTAGCAGCTCCATGGTATGTGGGATCTTCCCAGACCAGGGCATGAACCCGTGTCCCCTGCATCGGCAGGTGGACTCTCAACCACTGTGCCACCAGGGAAGCCCTGTTGGTAGATATTTTGATGATGACCATTCCGAATGGTGTGAGGTGATACCTCATTGTAGTTTTGATTTGCATTTCTCTAATGATAGGTGATGTTGAGCATCCTTTCATGTGTTTGTTGGCAGTCTGTATATCTTCTTTGGAGAAATGTCTATTTAGGTCTTCTGGCCATTTTTGGATTGGGTTGTTTATTTGATAATGAGCTGCTTGTAAATTTTGGATATTAATCCTTGTCAGTTGTTTCATTTGTAAAGCCTGTATTTTTAAATGTCACAGTATACTGACTCTTGCTTCCCTTAACTTGATATATGTTATTTGTATATACCTAATGTTGTCCAAAAGGGTGTGAGACCAGATGTCCTAGCTCACACAAAGAGAAATTATCCAAGCTTTCCTGCAACTCTTCCATAGCTCTGGAGCTGTCTGGCTGAATGGCACTAAGCAATATAAAAACTGAAATTTCCTAGATGTAAACATAACCTGTCACTAGGCTTCAGCTATGAATCATTTCTAGTTGTATTTTACCTTAAACTTTGCTCATAAAGACCCCATTAGCAAAATGTCAGATTGATTATGCATTGTTTTCTTCTCTCTATAAAAATTCAGCTGAAAGAACAGTAAATGTATTTAAAATGGAATTTACCTACAAGGACAATAAGAGGAGACACAGCAGAAAAGGATGCTTTGAAATAGGAATAGGGAAAGCTAATGACTTTTAAAAAATTAGAAAATATGGAAATGGATATATAAAATTATATTTGAATAAAACTCACAGAAATCTCTAGAACATAGATCAAAAAAGACAAAATATGAAAAAATATAAAATGGTAATAATTTTCCAACATCTTTCTAAGAATACATCTAGAAGGAGATCAGAGAAAATAAAGGGTAGAGAATTATCATATATAAAATAGAAGAAATAATTTTAAAAGTGAAAGACACAAATACCCAGATTGAAAGTGTTCACTAAGTGTCCAAAAAAGTGAGCAGATGGAATCCAAAGCACACTACCTTGAAATTTCAGAATGCAGGGACTAAAAAGAAAAAACTTCTAGAGAAAAGACAGAACCCTCCTAAAAGGAACATCAGATCCTCAACAGCAACAGGGATCCTAAAAGACAATGCAGCCATATCTTCATTCTATAGGAAAAAATAATTTTTAACCTAAAATTCTATATACAGTATTACTCATGTGAAGGCAAAATAAAGATAATTGCAAACACACCGAATGTACTCCATTAGGTAATCTGTTAGAATAATAGAACTTGCTCAAATAAGACAGAATACTAATATATATACATATAAAATATATAGCATATGTATACCCAAATATAATTAAACATTATTTTTTGTTCTTTTAAGGAGTGATAGTAGGTATCAGTGCTACTAAGCACACCTCTCCACGTGATCATTCAGGGAACTCAGGATAAGGAGGACCTGCTACCTTCAATGAGTAGCTTCATAGGTCACCATGGTTGTCTTCTTCCCAGTTACACAGAATGGGAAAGAACTTGGAAGGCCACACATGGGAGATTTTTACAAGCAAGGCCTGGAAGTGGCAAATAGCATTCTCATATTCCAATGGTTATAATTTAGTTTCATGGGAGATAGACTGTAGTCTAATCATAGGCCAAGAAAGAAGAAGAAATGGACTTTGGTGAACAGCTAGCAGTTTTTGCCATACAGTCTCCAAAATATACTTAAAATGCTCATTCTTTTAGAAAACTACTAGAAGACATGCAAAATAAGTAAACCAAGAAAGTTGAAGCCATGAGATCTAAGACCCAGGAGCTGTAGGGTAGAGTACTGATGACAAGTCCCAGAACTAGAGAGCAAAAGAGCAGATTGGAGCATGAGAAGTAAGAGGTCTTCAGTCAACCCAGTCACTGCAAATTCTATCTGCAAACTTAATGGAAATTGGTTTGTACTACCAGTTCTCAGGGAATATTTGTTCTCCATTTAGAGAAATTTCAAAACAAGCACCTCTCCTTCTTCACTCTTTAGGTGCAGAGAGAAGGGCAGTTTTAATTTAGTTCCTTCCAGCTTTGAAAGCTGATCTCTCCTATGACATCCCACACTCTAGATGAGGCTCAGCTCTTTCTTCTGCCGTTCCCCCAAAACAGCCGCTCAGAAGCTGTGAAAATTGGATTTGGTTTGGCAGCACCTTCAGGATATGGGCCTACTTACCAGGTCAGGTTGCCACTTTAATTTACCTTTCAGTTTGGCCTCTGAAAGTTCTTTATCTTCTAACAGGATTGCTGATTCACTTTCAGGAGTAGAATAGTCATTTTTCAGTAGAATAGTCATCCAGGGTCTCCAATCTGCCATTCTTGTGAATGTAATGGGTACTAATCTTTTTTTGTTTCATCCTTTCACCATTATTTGTTTATTTAACTGTGTGTACATGTATTAATAATTGAAGACTTCATTTCTGATTATTTATTACTTTCAGTTTCACAAACCTAACTAGAAACTGAGTTTCCCATTCTCAGCAAAAGTCATTGCCAAAAGAGAAAATATGAACATGACTATATCAGTCCACAATTTATGTTTCCAAGTAAAGCAGGTGAGACTCTTTTAAAACATAATCCATTATAAAGCAAAGAGTGGTCTCATCTACAAGGAGACCCGTGGGGTGCTGAAGCTGTTTCTGGAGAATGTGATCTGGAAGGGATGCCATCACCTACACTGAGACGCCAAGCATAAAATGGTCACAGCCATGAACGTGGTCTACACACTCAAATGCCAAGGGCCCACCCTCTCTGGCTTCAGCAGCTAAGTTTGAGCTCTGCAAGCTATATTCTGTAACAAAGTTAAAGGCCCTTTTCAGGGCTAGGCAAAAAGCAAACAAAAACAAGCAAAAAAAAAAAACTGGGTCTCTGGCTGAAACTCATTAGAACTATCCCCTAAGGTACTGACATCATTTTTTTCCTGGAAATTTGAAACTGGGAAAGAAGAACCCTGAACAGGTTAAAGTTGAGTGCTGAGATCATGAGTTTATGAAGGGTAAGGACAGATATTTATGAATTCATTTTCCTTTCTGTTCTCAAAAGATGCAAGTATGCTTTAGTGATAGGAGACCGTTTGGTCACAGAAAGAAGTAGTGCCTGATGACTTGTAAAGTCCCTTCTGAGGCCCAGCTGTATTTACTTCACTTTCATGGTTAAAACAGTTAATCCTAAAACCAGACTTCAAATCCTGGATCCAACAGCAATGTGATCTTGCCAAGCTATTTAAGCTAACTTGCTCCAGTTTTCTCATGTGTAAAATGAGGTTATTGTGAGTGTGGTAGATTGTTTCCAGTTATTTGTTGTCTTCCCAGTAAGAGGATTATACATTTCTGCCCACTGATGTGTGACCAGTAGTGTGCCACTGTACTGTCAGACTTAGTCCTGTGACTTGTTCTGACCAGTGGAATATGAGCAAGAGTGACAAATGGTACAGCTGAGCAGAAGCTCTAAGAAATATTATTTAGTTATTGCTTCTAATCTCCCTGCCCCTGAAACCTTGATCCTCATATAAAGAAGACATTTTGGACAATGGCACAGAGTGGAGACAATGCTGACCTCAGTTGACATGTAAAATAAGCAAGAAAAAAATCATTGATGTGGTAAATCACTAGAAATTAGGAATTGTTTGATACCACAGAAAAATCTAGCAAAGGTGAGCCATACAGAAATTGGTACCTAGTGGTAGGAATGTGCTATAAACAAACCCTAAGCAATGTGGCGTTACCTTCGGGGCTAGCTAGTGAGGGGCAAGGAAATGGTTATTGGCTGGAAATAGTAATAGCTGGAAGAATGGTGACATGTATACAGTGCAAACATTTAACATTTGACAATGTATTGTTTGAAAGACAAATAAAATAACAAGAACTTTAACTTTAGATAAAAATGTGGGGACTTCCCTGGTGGTACAGTGGTTAAGAATCCGCCTGCCAATACAGGGGATATGGGCCCAACCCCTGCTCCGGGAAGATCCCACATGCCGCAGAACAATTAAGCTCATGCACCACAACTACTGAGCCTGCACTCTAGAGCCCACGAGCCACAGCTACTGAAACCCACGCACCTAGAGCCCATGTTCCACAACAAGAGAAGTCACTGCAATGAGAAGCTCGCACACTGCAACAAAGAGTAGCCCCCACTCATCACAACTTGAAAAAGCCCGCGCACAGCAACGAAGGCCCAACGCAGCCAAATAAATAAATAAAATTTAAAAATATATATGGAATGTTAGGATGTTGATAGTGTCAGTTAGAACTTTTGGGGTGTTTTGGACAAAATAAGAATAGAAATATGTAGGGTCAAAAAACATTGCAAGTACAGAGGCTCTAAAACATAATACCAGTTTGCAAGTAGAGTTTAAAGGAGGATGTAGAAAGCTCAAAAATTCCAGAATTTGTGGGGTTACAAAATGGAAATATACCTCATCAAAATAGATAAAAGGTAACACTGAAAAATGTTCGCAATGACAGAATTTAAGACAACCCATGGCAAGAAATAAAATAGTGGTCTAGTTAACAAACCTTTTGTTAGAGCTTCTGAATCAATCAAGATGGCACCCAGTAAATTATTTTAAATAAAATAGCTCAGGAGAGTTTAACTAAGGTTGTGACTTACTACAGAAGCCTGATAAACTCAGATTGTGTGTGATTAAGAGAAGAGACATTTCTGAAGCAAGAGGTGCAACACTGGATGCCAAGATGGGAGAAAAATATCAAAAAGCAGAGAAGCAAATATTATGATGAAGAGGAATGTTGACATCTGATTATAGCGCCCCCATGGGAAGAGCTTATTTCCCCACTCCATTGACTGTTAAGCTTGGCCATGGCACTTACTTTGTTTAATGTGACCTAGTGGAAGCTGTTGCGTCCATTGCATGGTTTGGCTATTTCTCTTTTTTCCTCTGCCTTGAACCTAAAACAGAGTTGGGTCCCTAAATAAAAAGACATATATCCAACATGTAGCAGGAGCAAGAAGTAATCTTTGATGTTGTAAGCTACTGAGATTTGGAATTATTTGTTATCACAGCAGAACCTAGCAAAAACTGGCTATTATAGAAATACTTTAATTAGGGGAGTGCACATAGAAAGCACACAGTAAATATTTGCTATAATATTTCTTTAGAACCTCTGTAATGTTCCAATAAATTTCTCTTTTTGCTTTAACTACTTTTGTTCTCTGAAAATCAACACTCCCTATATATGATCAAAATATTCTATTAAAAGATATAACTAATTAGCTGGTAACATTTTACAAGTTACTCTGTGATCCAGAAAATCGTATACAACTGACTCAATGTAATTACAAGCATATCATCATACTAGACAACACAATGTGTGGCTTTCAAATCAGAGCTATTGTTTCTATTGGATAATTTCCAATAAGCAGATAGTTGCCTGAAATGCAATTCCCTAATTTAGTAAGTGATAACATAATATCCTCAAAAATTGTAGAGCCATATCTTTGCTTTTTAGTTCTTTTTAATTTTAAAAGGAATGGAGTAAAGTATAAATGAATAAAATAGTAATATGTGGGAAAACTGACAAAAAAGCTCAATTTGAAGTCATAGAACCTCTATTAAAACCACCTATTTGACCATCATTATAGATAAAGGTGATTCCATTATATCTATAAAGATCTGTCAAATGTTTCCAACAAAAACAATATTGTGTAAATAAAATGTTCAAATCTCTGAATTTCAAGATTAAGTTTAGATGTATATATTATGAGTTGGATTCATCTTACACATTGTAATTTCTAAAGTCACACATATACTATGTTATATTGACTAAAATTTACCATTGCTGATTCCTCAAAATATAAAATCTTACATATGAGTTAAATTCTCCTTCCTTAAGAAAGAATAGGAAATTAAATATTCTGTTTTATTGGATATGCCAATTACTTGGATTACATGTTATGTACAAATTATCATTTGAAATAAAAGAATGCAGTATAATTCTTAACCCCAATACAGCTTATATCTTATTCTTCATGAAGTCTCTGTTTCTTTTCTTGACACAGGAATGTCATCAATATTAACTACTATAATTATGTAGTACTGTGTACTATGTACTATGGTTATGTACACACACAATGTATAGAAAATTGGTATGAATCTGTAGTACAAAATCTCTGTCATATACGAGAGATATTGCTTTTTAGTAAAACAAACTACTTCCATCACCAATCCATCTTCAAGTTTGAAGCTACTATCTGAGTGCTATGGGTGAAAGAAATAGAAGATATAATCTTTGCTTTTAATAAGCTTATAATCTAGTTCAGAGGATAGACCACTGAAGCATGAGACCCTCACAGGACCACACAAGTCTATGCTTATCTACTCAGTCCACATGTGTAGTCAAACCTCTTGAAGGAGTTGTCTCTACTCACAGTCTCTACTCCACATTCCCCATTCATTTCCAACCCATGGTACAGTGTCTTCCACCTCCATTACTTCTTTGAAGCTGTTCACACCTAGTTAGACCACCTTGTTGCTAAATCCTTATCCTTGCAGTTTTGGCTATTATTGACAATTTGCTTTCCCTTGGAATGCTCCAGAACCCTAAACCCCAATGATACCATGATTTTCATCCTCTCTCCCTTTCTTTCAATGGTTCCTTTGTGTCCTCATCCTCAGAGCTTCTCATCTCCTGATATCCCCTAATTTTTAGTGCTATTTAGACTGATTTGTATCTTCATATCTTCTCATACATTCTTATCCACCCTACGGTTTCCATTTCCACTTCTATTCTAATGACTCCCAAATAACCATTTCCAGCCCAAATCTCTTTCTGAAGCTACAGACACAGATCTCTACTTGGAGGTCCCATGGATACCTTAAACTAAGCATGTCAGAATAAAGTCCAAATGCTTAAAAAGTCTTATGAAACTAGTATTCTTGCTTCCAACCTTAAATTCCTGAATATGCCATGATTTCTTTCATCCCAGGGCTTTTGCTAATGCCAGTACCCCAACCCCTTCCTGACCCATTCTGCCTGACCTAATCTGCCTATCAATCTTTAATTATTTCACAAACTTAACTTGGTCTCCAAAGTATGGCTTTGGGATCCTCATAGGTACTCCCATCACACTGTATAGTAATGCCTTGTCCCTCATTAGACTATGGGCTTTGTGAGAGTAAGTGTTATGTCTATGTTTGGCCTGGGAAGACAGTACCATCTAGCTGGAAGGTATTGTTAACTACAGCAGTCACCTTATAAGGCATGCAGAGTAGGGGGAGTCAGTTTTACAGCCTCTCTCCCTGCCTTTTCTGCCTAGACCCTTCTATTTTTTTCAAGGAAAGACCTGATTGGTCAGAGTCCACACATGACTAAACCACATTTACTCTATAGGACTCTCAACTATTCCATAAAACTAGATGGGGAGACGTGCTTTGAATTTTCAGCATCCACTCTCTTAAACTGCCTTCCTCCAATTGAATAGTCAGAGTGGAAGAAGATCTCATTTATACTTTGAATCTAAGCCACGTATTCCAATGTAGCTGAGGACCAGAATTCTTCTTCTGAGAATCAGTTGTTTGCATAGCAATTAAAGTTCTCTGATTCACATTCTGCACCTATTTCTTCATTACACAGAATGACTTGGGAAATCGATATGACAAGATTCTAGCATTTCCATGGCTTTGATCGAAACACCATCATAAAGTAGAAAAATGACAATTATATTCCTAATACACACCAGTGTCCGCCAGGGGCACCAGACTCAGAATGGCAGATGACCTGGGGCTGGGTGCTATTCTAGATGTAGAGAATACTAAACTGAGTAGGACAGCCCTGCTCTCAGATGGTGAGCAGTCTCATAAAGGGAATGGTTATATGCAATACACTATAGTGAAGTGTTTTAATAGAGATACGTGCCTAGATAGAGAGGTAAGAGGGGATGGTCAGCTCTCCTTGATGAAGTCAGAAAAAGCTTTAGAGGAAGAAGCACTCAGCAGTCCTCTAGATTTAGAAAAGGGGGCAAATGTTCTCAAAGAAATCATGGGCAAAATCACAGAAAGATTAAACAGCAAGATGAATTTTGGGAAATAGAAGTAATTCTGTTTGTCTTTAGGGTAGAGGGCCATGAGGGAACCGGCTATTGGTGACACTAGAAAAGTAGACAAGGGTCACAGGGCCATGGAAGGCTGCATCTAGTTGGACTTTATCCTATAAGGGATGAGAAAGCCAGCAGGGAGTTTGAAGCAGCTCTGTTAAATTACAATCTTTTAGAGGGAATGGGGTCTGAGAAAGGAAGTACACAGCATGAAATTTTTTTCCAGAGGATGAATTGAACACTGAAAGTATAAGGCTGAAATTTCCTTAGAGGAAAGATAAAGATATTAATTCATGTTGCCTCAACCACGAGAAATAAAAGGTACTCTAAACACAATTCTAATTTGATTGCCCCCTAAAAATGAAACAAACCTAACTAGAAAAAGAGATAATTTCAAACTATTAAAGTTAGAAATGAGCCCATGTTTAAGCTCAATTTTATAGTCTCTTTATGTTGGTTTCAGAAAATCTAGTTGATTCAATAAAATGAAATATCCCAGACACCTGGTATAATTGAAGCAAGTGAACCCAGTGGTAAAAAATATCTCCGATGGAGGCTACTTTTGATGTTCAGCCAGAAAGACTGTGACTCTAGAGTCTGAAAGAAATATATCAGCTGAAATGTGGATAGAGCAGAAATATAACGATTACTTCTTGTGGGTCAGAAAGTTACCACCTGTTTTACAAGTGCTAAGAATGCAGGCAGGTTTTTCACTGGCTCCTTAAGTTGTTCAATCCTATGTACCCTCCTACATTTATCCTGTGAAATATTCAAAGGAAAACTAGTTCTTAAACATGTGCTGAATATAATCAAGTCCAGTATTAAATATAACAGGAAAACTTACGGAAGCCCTCAAATGATTTCCCATTTCCTTTCCATTCACTAGGATAAATTGACCTATCATATAAATTATCGTTTACTTGTTGCCTGCAGTTTTCCACATTAGTTCCTTTAAATGATTCTTGATCACAAAATCTTCATTCCCTGTCACTTAAAATGTCACCTTTTATTTACATACCACAGGAGTGTTAAATTCTAGTAATGGATAGAGTTAGCAGATAAGAATGTTTTGGAAAAATATTTTTTAAAGATTCTTAAGTGCATTAAGAAATGATTTTTCCCTCCCAAAGCAGGAGGATGGGTGACAGGAACTACAGGCCAGCAGCTCCTGTAAGGTGTTTATAGCTTACAACTTTTACACACTGTGATTATACCTCAGATGTGCAGTTTCCATAGCAACTACCATATCATCTGATCCTACAGCTATTTTTACGTTACAGATAAATTTTTTAAGGAAATGTATCAGATTGCAAGATAGATTTATTCCCTAAATCTACTCTCTTCCCAGTTACACCAGCAAGAGTCCATTTTTGACAGAAAATGTGCTAAAGCAAGTATATATGTATGTACTCTATTTATTGATTTTACAGGTTAATAAAATTAAAGTTCAAACCCATTTCAAGTAAGCATTTTATTTTTTCAAATTTATATAGTAGCTTAATTGAGACATAATTAACATATAATAAACTGCATATTTTTAAAGTGTAAAATTTGGTAAATTGGACACATGGATACACTGTGAAACCATCACATCAAGGTAGGGAACATATCCATCACCCCAAATGTTTTCTCATATCCTTTGTAATCTCTCACTCTCTTCCCTCCCCAGTCATCCCCCCACCATCCCCAGGTAACCACTGGTCTGCTTTCTGTTATCAAATTAGTTTACATTTTCTAGAAACTTCAGTAAATGAAATCATACAATATGTACTATTTGTTGTCCAGATTCTGTTGCTCAGTATGGTTATTTTGAGATTTATCCATGTTTTAGTTTGTATCAACTTTTCATTCTCTTTTATTTCTGAGCAGTGTTCCATTGTACATAAAGACCACAGCTTCTTTATCCATTCACTTGTTGATGGACATTTGTGCTGTATCCAGTTTGGAACTGTTACAGACAACAAAATGATTGTGAACATTCATGTACAGCCTTTATATGAACATATGTTTTCATTTGACTTGGGTAATTACATAGGAATGAATGACCAGATAATATGGTAGGCATATGTTAATTTTTAAGAAACTATTTTTCTTCTAAAGAATTTGTTCTATTTTATATTCCCACTAGTAGTGTATAAGAATTCCAGTTCCCATCCTTGTCAGCATTTAGTATGATCAGTCTTCTTCATTTTAGCTATTCTAATAGGTAATGTACTAGTATATCATTTTTGTCTTAGTTTGCATTTCCCTAGTGACTAATGATGTTGAACACATTTTTGTGTGTTTATTTGTCATAAATATGTCTTCTTTGATAAATTATCTGTTCAAATATTTTGCCTATTTTTTAAAAACTGGGTTATTTTCTTATTATTGAATTTTGAGAACTCTTTATATATTTTAGATACAAGTCCTTTGTCAGTTATGTGGTTTGTAAATATTTGTACCAATCTGTTGCTTGTTCTTTCATTGTTTTAATAGTTTCAAAGAGCAGAAATTTTTAATTCTGATAAAATCCAAATTATCACTTTTTCCTTTATGGATTATGCTTTTGGTGTTGTCTAAGGAATCTTTACCAAACCCAAGGTGAAAAATTGTTCTTCTGTTTCTTCCAGCAGTTTTATAGTATTAGGTCTTGCATTTAGATCTGTGATAGATTTTGAGTTAATTTTTGTGTTTAGTGCTATAAATTTTTCTCCAAATCCTGCTTTAGTGGAATTTCACAAATTTTATATGCTGTATTTTCATCCAGTTCAAAACCCCTTCAAGTTTCCCATTCAATTTCTTCTTTTTATTTTGAAGCTCTGATATTAACTATATTAATGTTTAGAATTATTATGTTTTCTGGATGAGTTGACTTCTTTTTCCTTATGAAATGAACTTCTTTATCCCTAATAATATTCTTTATTCTGAAATCTACTTTGTTATTAATACAGCCACTACAGATTTCTTTTTTTAAAGATTTATTTGTTACTTATTTATTAATTTAATTTATTTTTGGCTGCGTCAGGTCTTAGTTGCAGCACACAGGATCTTCGTTGAGGCATGTGGGATCTTTCCTTGAAGCATGAGTGTTCTTTGTTGTGGTGAGTGGGCTTCTCTCTAGTTGTGGTATGCAGGTTTTCTCTTCTCTAGTTGTCGCACACAGGGTCCAGTGTACATGGCCTCTATAGTTGTGGTGTGCAGATTCCAGAGCACGTGGGCTCTATAGTTTGTGGTACACGGGCTCTAGTTGAGGCTTCATGAGCTCAGTAGTTGTGACGCACAGGCTTAGTTGCTCCATGGCATGTGGGATCTTAGTTCCCTGACCAGGGATCAAACCCACATCCCCTGAATTGTAAGGCAGATTCTTTACCACGGGATCACCAGGGAAGTCCCCAGATTTCCTTTGATTAGTGTTAGTATGGTATATCTTTTTCAACCTTTACTTTTAATATGTTTTTGCCTTTACATTTAAAGTGAGCTTCTTGTAGGAATCATATAGTAGGTCTTGTTTTTTCATCCAATCTAAAAATCTCTTTTAATTGGGGTGTTTATACCACTACATTTGTCTTAGTTTTCTATCACTGCATAGTAAATTACCAGAAATTTAGCAGATTAAAACAACACCCATTCATTATCTCACAGATCTGAAGGTCAGAAGTTCAGGTGGACTCAGATAGGTTATCTGCTTAGTCTAACAAGACCAAAATCAAAGTGCTTGCCATGGTGGGCTCTTATCTGGAGATTCTATGAAACAATTTGCTTCCAACTCATTCAAATTGTTGGCAGAATTCAGTTGCTTGTGATTGTAAGACTGAGGCCCCATTTTCTTGCTGGCTGTCAGCCAAGGACTCCCTTCAAATTCTAGAGTCTGTCCAGGATCCTCATCATATAGCCTCCACAGTTGTCAAGCCACCAATGGCACACTGAATTTTTTTATGCTTGGAATATCTCTGACTTCTCCTTCTGCTCCCAGCATAGGAATCCCTTTGCTTTTAAAGGGTTCAGTGATTAAATTAGACCCAACTAGATAATTACCAGCTTGCTTACCACACCATTAATTTTGATTATTGATACAGTCAGCCTTAACTCTATGATTTTTAAATTTGTTTACTGCTTGTTCCACTTGTTCTTTGTTTCTCTCTTTTTTTTTTTTTGCCTTCTTCTGGATTGAGTATATTTTATTATTCTATTTTATCTAATTGAATTTTTAGTTATAATTCTGTTTTATTATTTTAATGTTTCTTTAGGGTTTATAATATCTTTTTAATTTATTTCAGTCTGCCTTTGAGTGATATTTACAATAGTACACTTTCATTTCTTCTCCTCTAGCCATGTTGCCATACATTTTATTTCTATATAGGATATAAACTTGCACTATATAATTACTATTTTTACTTAAATAGTCAATTATCTTTTAATAGGTTTTAAATAATCATAAAATAACTTACATATTTACTCACATAGTTAACGTTTCCAGGACTTTTCATTCATTCCATTGTATAGAACCACATTTTCATCTGGTATCATTTTCCTTCTGGCTAAGAGATTACCTTTAACAGTTCTTAGAGTGTGGATCTATTGGTAATGAATTCTTTCAGATTTTATAGGTTTGAAAAAAGTCTTCCTATCACTTTCATTTTTGAAATATATTGTCAGTGGGCATAGAATTCTAGCTTTATTTTTCTCCTCTCAGTAATTTAAAGATGTTGATCCACTGTCTTTTGTTTGCATTGCTTTCAATAAAAAAGTGTGTTGTTATGTTTATCTCTTTCCCTCTGTACATAATGTGTCTTTTTCTCTAGCTGCTTAAGATTTTCTCTTTGTTGCTGGTTTCAAGCAACTGGATTATGATGTGCTTTTCTGTAGTTTTCTTCATATTTCTGATGCTTGGATATCATTGAGATTCTTAAAACTGTATGTTTATAGTTTTCATCAAATTTGGAAATTTTTTGGCCTTTATTTCTTTGAATGTATTTCCCCCCTACACACTCTTTCAGGGACTCAAATCATGTGTGTTTTAGACTGTGTGAATTTGTGCCAGAGCTCCTCTCTCTCTTTTTTTCTCTCTGTGTTTAATTTGGATACTTTCAATTGCTATGTCTTCAGGTTTACTAATCGTTTCTTCTACAATGTCTAATTTGTCATTAATCTCATCCAGTTAATTTTTTTATCTCAAACATTGTAGTTTGATCTGGTGAATATATATATACCATGTCTTTACTTAACCTGCAAAATTTTTTTTAGAGCTTCCTGAATATTTGGAAAACTGTTATAATAATTATTTCAAGGTTCTTATTTGCCAATTCTACCATTTGTGTTAGTTTGGGGTTGGTTTCAATTGATTGCTTTTTCTCCTCATTATGGGTTGCATTTTCCTACTCCTTTGCATACCTGTAATTTTTGACTGAAGACCAGACATTGTGAATTTTGCATTGTTGAGAACACAGTATTTTTGTATTTCTATAAATATCTTGAGTTTTGCTTCTATTATGCAGTTAAATTACTTAGAAACATTTTCTTCCTTGCTTTTAATATTCATTAAGTGGGATCAAAGCAGTGTTTAGTCTATGGCTAATTATTTCCTATTGCTGAGGTATGACCCTTCTAAATACTCTTCACAGTGTCCAGTAAATTATTAGTTTTTTCCAGTTTGGCTAGTGGAAACTGGCATTGTTTCTTGCCTTGTTTGAGCTTCCTGTACTTTTCCTTCTAACCATTTCATTTGATTCTTCTCCTAGTCTTTGTTAGTTTCTTCATGGACATGTGCTGATCAGTACTCTGCTGAATATTGAAGGCAAACCCTATGTAAATTTCAGGTTTTCTCTCTATGTAGCTCTCTCTTTATCCTGTTCTAAGTACTAAACATGCTCTGGTCACACTAAAGTCTCAGTTTCATCTCTTCAACTAAGGGAGTCTATCAGGTTCAGTCTGGGCTCCCTCTCTCACGCCACAGCTAGGATATTCTCTAAGGACTATAAGCTGGATGATCATAGTGTCACCTTGTTTGTTTTCTATCTCTGAAGGTTCACTATTCTTAGAAGCTTGATACCCAATATCTTGTAAAACATTTCTTTATATAATTTTTTTTTGTTTTCTTTTAATTGTTTCAGTCAGGAGAGTAATCTTAGTCCCTTACTCCATCTTGTTTCAAGGAGGTCATCCAAATATACAGTTTAATAGTTTAACAAGATTAAGTCTTCAAAATATGAAAAACATATGTGATCCTAGAGAGAAGATTCAACTGATACAATTAAAGAATATTGATGTCATTGAAACTGCCTATCTATGATGATTAGAATTTGAGCTTGTTCAACTCAAGTGTAACAACATATATATACGTATATTGTCTTCTCTAGAGAGATGAATATTACTCAGAGCTCAGATTGTTCTGAATTTTCAGTTGTAAAGATAGTGAATTATAAAATTCTACTTTTCAAATTTTTAAGGGAAGCCAGATCTTTCCAGATTATCTGAAAACTAAATCTATTCAGATAGAAGAGGATTTCTGTCACTGATGTTCATCATAATAGTGATAAAATTCTATAGATTTATTCAGTAGATAAGTGAAGAAATTGTAAAAACAAAACCTGTCATTTTGCAAATACTTGGGGATATAACATAAGTTGTACACCTTTTCTATTGTTTATGGACATTTTGATTTTTTTCTAGGTTTTGGCTATTATAAAAAAATGGTGCAATGAATACTTTTGTTTATGTTTCCTGTTGCACTTGGACACGTATCCTCTTATGGTACATATTTAGGAGTAGAACTCCTTTGTCATGCGGTATGAGTATCTTAGATTTACTAGATTATGCCTAAAGTGCTCATAACAATTTACACTCCATCAATAGTGAATGAGGATCACTTTTGGTTCACATCTATACCTATGCTTAGTGTTTTCCCATTTTCAGATTTTTTAAAGCCAGAGAAAATTATAAACCTTATATTCCTTTTTTCTCTCATGCATTTTCTCATTACATCTATTCTACTCCTGCATTTTGGGTGCTCTGGATTCAAAAATGAAGACAAAATGGCTCCTACTCAGCCTAGAGGAATCAGACTAAAGGATACAGAGTTAGTGTAAAATATAAAAGATAAAATTTAATTTTGTGCTAAAATAAAAAGTCAAAATGGAATCAATCTATTTGTAGTCATTCTTTATAACAATAAGTAGGATGATTATCAAGGACATTCAGTTGGCTAGCTGGCTGATGACAACTCTTTAGTTAGCCCCAAGGTTTACAGTTTATGATTAGGTAAAATAAATGTATCTGGAGTGTGTTTATGTGTGTGTGTAAGGAAAGAGAGGGAGAAAGAGAAATCTTTTAAGGACAGATAGGAAAGGCAATGTCCAATTTGCTGATTGTTTCCTTCAGAAGAGCAACTCTAGAACTTATGATGGGGATCGGAAAACTTTTTTAGTAAAAGGCCAGTTAGTAAATAGTCTTAAGCTTTGTGGGCCATAAGGTTTCTGTCTCAACTACTTGACTCTGCCTTTGTAGTATAAAAGCAGACACAGGCAATATGTAAACAAATGAATGTGACTGTGCTACAATCAAACCTTATTTACAAGAACAGGCTGTAGACCTGATTTTGTCCAAGGGCTATTTTTTGTGGACCACCGATCTAAGGCATGAAACTTTATCAGAGAGTCAAATAATCCATGGAGAATTTATTAGTGTAAAGTTAGTATCAGTTATTTTATACTTTAGTGTAAATGAAGCCTTCAAAAGTAGGTTATGATAGGGAGGGTAGAGAGGAATGAGAAAACACAATGAAGATGCCTGAAGGCAGAGGAAATTATCACCTCCATCAGGATTTTAATTAAGGTCAGTACTAAGATGTATGACCCAGTAGAATTTTACATTTCCAAAGGCAACAATAAACTACATGTGACAGCAATATGCATTTTGGTGAATGAAAGGACTTTCTGGAAACAAGAACAGTATGCTTTTAATTTACTAGTGAAAGAAGACGGTGATAAGTTTAATGTGCCCATGGATCAGAAGTGTTCACTAAAATTTTATCCCTAAAAAAATAAGCATGTAGGGTTCTTTTCACATTTACCAGCTGAGAATTTCTTAGCCCTTTCATGTTAAAAATATAAAATACTGTACCAGATGATTAAATGTGTATGCTACTTAAAGTTAGTACTTCAGAAAAGAAAATCTCTCTTTTAATTTACTCAAATCTACTAGATCTAATATACCATTAATATCCCAGTGAAAAAGACTGTAGAATTTTCTTTCAGCTATAATAGTCCCAGTGAATAATTAGCAAAATAGAAAAATTTTCATAATATTTACAGTAATAAGAGCTAAAGCTTATTAAAGCCTATTATGTGTCTGCCAAGCATTAGTCATAACATCTCTATCATGGAAAAATATAATTACCACCTTATTTTATAGATTAAAGAGACACAGAGATGTTAAGTAACTTCCCCAAGGTCACACAGCTAGTAAGTATTCAAACCAAGGCAGTCTTCTTTCAGAGTCTCTCTCTTTAAACAGCATGCTTATCCTAAGGAGACTACCATTTATACCTTTTTTTCTCAAACAGTATATATTCAGTACCAGACTGTATGTGGTATCTAAAATTAGTCATTGAGTAAATTTACTTTTTCAAAGACCAGACATAATATAACTTTGACGCTTTGGAGGAATACAAAAGATAACTTCCTGCTATGTTTGTCTAGTTGTTACTAAGCACAATATGTTACTGAAGAAAAGACATTTTCTTTTTGTCTAGAACAACTTTGTTATGGACTGAATATTTGTGTGCTCCCAAAAGTCACATGTTGAAATCCTAGTCCCCAGTGCGTTAGTATTAGGAGGTGGGGCTTTGAGAGGTGATTAGGTGATGAGGATGCAGCCCTCATGAATAGGATTAGTTCCCTTATAAAGGAGAGCTTTCTTTCCCCTTCTGCCATGTGAGGGCACAGGAGAAGGTGGCCATCGATGAACAGGAAGTGAGTTCTTATCAGACACTGAATCTGTTGGCATTATGATGTTGAACTTCCAGCCTCCAGAACTGTGAGAAATAAATTTTTGTTGTTTAAGCCATCCAGTCTATGGTACTTTTATTATAGCAGCCTGACCAGACTAAGACAAACTTACTTGTAGATTTTCCCAAACTCTTTCAAACTTTCTCCTTACCCTCCTGGTAAATTGATTAATCCTTCTTCTGTGCTTCCTGAGCACCTTTTCCCCTACCGCTATTAGAACACTGATCACATTGGGTGGCAATAACTTGCTTTTATATATTTTTTCTCTGGCCTGTGGGCTCCTCAGGTACAGGAAGCATAAGAAGATTTACCTTTATAGCTCCAGTATCTTCACGGGGTCCACTATGGAAGGAACTCAAACATTTGATGAATGCTTAAATGAACACATGAATCAATGTTTCCTCCAATCAACAGTTCAAGGATTGTCAGTCCCAAGAGAAGAGATAAGACAATGTCCAGCAATTCTAAAAAGAAAACATTTTTTAAAGATGCTTTCTTAATGGAACACATCTGTTTCACTTGTTGCAGAAATGTGTAAGCCCTATTGAAGAGCATTGCTGTCCAATAAACAGCAGGCTCTGCAACTTGGAAGAAGCCAGCCTAATACATCCTATCTGTCCCTGAGCTACATATACTGTTGCTTTGTCTTTTCAGTGACGCTTCCTCAGGGACGCAGCTATAGCCCGTTTACCTCCTCTCAAGGTTCAATAATATTGTTAAAGAATCCGTTATAAAAAATTGCTGGGAACACTTAAAGGAACTGACAAATAATTTCATAGTAGTTTTGTAAACATCTTCAGTGCTAGGCTGTGTAAGACCACTGCTTTTTCATTGTGTTTTGTTTTTTGTTTTGCATGAAACAATGTGAATATCACCACTGTTGTCCTTCCAAATAAAATGTCAAAAGAAATTGGATGTTCAAAGCTTTAATCTCGCTGCATTAAACTGTAATAAGTTTAAATTTTAAAAAGTGGTGTTTCAACTTAACACAAGGGATAGACTTTTCAAAACACTACAGTAGAGGGGGAAATTGAAAAGTAATTATTTATTCTTTTGTTTTGTCTTTCATGACATGAAATCCTTTGCTGAATTATTCTATTTAGAAGGTTTAGGGTTGCTTTTTCGTGATGGAGTATATATTTTTTTGTTTGTTTTTGTTACAATGCCGGATTATTGCTTTTCAAAGGGTGGTGTCACAGAGGCATGCTGTAAAATCTGGAGATGCTGCCAGTAATTAGGCAGCTGGGTGGCCTAGAAATTGTCTCCATTACACTGTTGTTTCCTTGCCAGTTCTCTGTGTTCTCTCATTTGCAGGAGGTGGGGGGGAAGCGTTGTTTTTCTTTACATAATTCTTATGGGCAGAATGAACAAAACTTTTTTCACTCGCCAGTCTTCTGATACAGCATCAACTTCCACATTTATAATTCATTGTCCTTGCTTTGATTTACAATCAGTTGTCAAACACGTATTTAATGAATGATCAGGGCTACAGTATTTAATGTGTTAAGGGGGTTCTACTCCCAGATCCACAGGCTCACCACATGTACATATGCTGTCCGCATGGATTAATAGTGTGCCCATTTTTTAAACCAAAACAGTTTTAAAGTATGCATCACTCCAATAACTGAGATAATACACGTCCAGTGCTTGTAATAAATAAGTGTCAGACTAAGGGACACAGAACAGGTTTTGCTTCTCTCCCTTTGTCTGTCCCTCTCTCTCTGTCTCTCTGTTATGCTCTCTCTCTCTCTCTCAATCTCTGACATACTCTCCTTTTATTCTACTACATTCTCCCATGTGGTTGTGAGAAATGAGTACAAATGTGTAGGTATGTGCTTTGAATTTTCTTATTTGGGTATGTGAGGGAATTTATGTGCTATGTGTGATGGAGCTTAGTAGGTGTTCCGTAACTATTTATTGAACTGAATTGTGAGTATTTGCACTTTTTGAGCCTGGCTGTAGTGGGTTGAACAATGGCTCCCCCAAAAGATATATCAGTGTCCTAATCACTAGAACCTATGAATATTACCTTATATGGCAAGAGTGAATATTACCTTATATGGTAAAATATGAGATTAAGTTAAGATCAGAAGGAGCTTACCCTGGATTATCCCATATGCCCTAAATGCAATCACCTGTGTCCTTTTAGTGAGGCAGAAGGGGTTTTGAGACAAATACACAAAGGAGAAGGAGGCAATATGACCACAGAGGCAGTCTAGAGTGATGTAGCCACAAACCAAGGAATGCCAAGGTATGTCAGAAACAAGAAAAGGCAAGGAACCAATTCTCCTCCAGAGTCTCTGGGGGAGATTGCAGCCCCGCTGATACCTTGATTTCAGACTTCTGGCCTCCAGGACTGTAAGAGAGTATATTTCTGTTTTGTTAAACCATCCAGATTGTGATAATTCATTACAACAGCTACAGGAAAGCATCTTGGCCCCAGAGGTTGTTTCATAAATAGAAGAACAGCAAACCAGGTGTGATCCAAGCAAGCACTGATATTTGAGGTAGCTGCAAATAGTGAGGAGGGAACAGTAGTAGTAATTCAGATGGCAGGAAAAATACTGACGTCAGGTAGCCATCAGTATTAATTGTGATTATTTAATTACAAATATTAATAGGAAAAAATATTAATTGGGAACTCACAGTTCAAGAGGTTTTGAACTAACACCAACCTATCAGGTATGTTTCATTTTTCCCATTTTACACATGAGAAATCTGAAATAATGGAGATTATATAAATCGTCTAAGATCAAACAGATAAGTGGAAAACACAGGATTCAAACTCAAATGTGTCTGACTCCTAGTTTAGGTTTATCACATCTGTGCCATAAGTGCTCACTCTGCGTTATCACCCCTAGTCCAGGACTGTTGAAATGGGCAGCAGGATCCAGGCCCAGAGGGCAGCATGTTGATAGGAACTGGATAGGGCCAAGGCTTTGCCTAGTTCTGGACAAACTTCCAGACCAATCAAGGAGGAAGGGCAATGCAGTGGAAGAGAAATGGGTGTGGGGCTGGGGAAGCCACATTCAGATCCAAGTTTGACCAGTGTTTTCCTGTCTGATCTCTGCTCATCTTTAAATGTGAGTAATGAAACCTCTCCGACAGAATCAAATCGTGAGAGGACATATGTAAGTAAAATGCCTGCTTCAATATCTAGCAAGAAAAGTGCTTCTCATTACATGGTAGGGTTTGAAGAAAATTGGACAAAACAATAACAAGCATTGCTATTGGCTAGTATAAGTTACATACTACATTTTTGAAGTAAATATTGAGTTAAATTTAAACTATAGAAAATGAGAAGTGGTTTGTGCCTTAGTTCTTTTGAACTGCAATAACAAAACTACCACAGAAAAGGTACCTTAAAAACAACAAAAACATTTCTCACTGTTTTGAAGGCTTGGAAGTCCAACATCTGACACTGGCAGATTCAGTTTCTGGTAAGAACTTCTTGGTTCATGGCTGTCTTTTTTGCTGTGTCCTCACCTGGCGGAAGGGGGAAGGCAGCTTTCTTAGGCCTCTTTTATAAGAGCACTAATCCCCTTTATGAGGGCTCTCTCCTCATGACATAATCACCTCTCAAATGTCCCACTTCCTAATACCATCACCTTGGGGGTTAGGTTTCAACATATGGATTTTGTGGGGATGCAAACATTCAGACCACAGCAGTTTGGTTTGATAAAGCAGTCACTTGATTAGAAATCCAATTCTCTAGAATCCTTAGATTTCTTGACTGCACAATTAACTACAATAGATTTCAGAAAGACTTGGGTTTCATCCAAAGAAAGGCATGTTATTTATTACAAATGCAAATAACTATCTTAAAGTGTTGGCCTATACTCTGACATTTAACATATATTAGGCTACATTTGATATAATTCTGACTGGCTTTCTTTGTCAAACTTTTGGGATGCAAATTTGGAATCAACCTCTTGAGACATATCAGTCTTTCAGGAAGAGCTTCTCACTCACAAGCATATAGTATTCACGTTTCAATGCAATTATTTGATAATTTTTTAAAAACATGAAATGTAAAGCATTTTTCTTGAATTTATTTCAATTGAAAATTTAAAACACAGTCGATTTGAAATATAGGTTCTTTGAGATTGAAGAAGGAAAGTTTTGCTTTTGTTTTTGTTTTCCAAAATACATAGTAAATGGGAGCAATGATGGAATATGTGTGTGTGTGTGTGTGTGTGTGTGTGTGTGTGTACACACACTGGGGTAAAAATAAATGAATGGATCCTTCAAATATAATTATTTAACAGATTACTCAAAAAGCTTTCTAAAGTTTATAACTTCTTCATTTGGCTTAACTGCACTGCATTCCCATAAGTTTTAAAAGATCTTAATTCTTTTTTAATAAAGGGCAATTTTTGGACGTTTATGAGCTGTGCATGCTTCAGAAGTAAAGATGATATCGTTGACCCACCACCAGTAAGACTTGTTCTTTGAATGATTTTTAGTTTAGTATTGACAGTGTTTTCTGATAAATGTGAATTCTTTCCACATTTCCTTTACAACCAGCTGCACACATTTACAAATGGTGGGCTTTGGTTATTAAGGCTGTCAGAAGCCTAGAGCTAGAGCAAAGCATACTTGCACTCACTTATATGAGATCCAATCAACGACTCTAATCTCATTAGCACATTTTCCAACCAATGGTTAAAACTACAGTGTATTCCTTCCTCTAGGAGGGGAGGTCAGAGCCTGACTCTTATATGAAGAACTCAAAATCCTTTCTGAAGAACAAAAGATGATCCAGTACACATAATCTGACTTTTAGATCTGTACTTCAGCCACTGGTTGATCCAGGTTAGTGAAGGATGATGATAGCTTCGTTTTTATATTTGGATTGATCATGGATATCAGATTTTTAGGAGTAAGAATGACTTACTGTGTAGTGCTTTCTTGGAAAGAAGTAAAGCATTATATAGCCAAAAGGTAAAGTCTAATAAAAGGGACCAGAATTGTTTATTTTTACATCAGAAGAGATATCTGTGACTTTTTAAAGTGATCACAGTCTCTATCTCATAGTGTACAAAGGGTGAAAATGATAGTTAGCTCAGGTAAAGAGTTTTTAAAATAATCCATAAACAAAAACACACCTTGTATCAAATGAGTTCCATCCAAAGGTATGTCATGGACTTGATTAAATTAATGACTTGGTAGGACCAGAACTGAGAGGCTGAAAATATCCCCATTTGTCCTACAAATATGAAGTTCTCAAATGTAACAACAGCTTTTCCAAATTTGTTGTCTATCCTTTTGTCTTTTTACCAAAGCAAATATTTTTTTTAAGTGCTAATTGGCGGTTCTGCAAAGATCCCACAGTGCTCCCAGGCTAATTGCATCACCTGCAGAATTCTCAGTCGGAGTCCACTTCTAACCTGTACAATCAGGAAGTCTGACAGGAAAATGTGTGCACAAAGTTCTCAACAAAGAGGAAATTACTTTACAGTCTGCTATAAACATGTGCAGATAGCTGAGAGTTGTTTCATTTCATTCATTAGGGATGGCCTAACTTAGCTAATCTATACTGTGTTTAAATTATATAGATGCTTTTCCTAATTTTTGGATAAGTGCTATATTTATGGCCCATGTGTTGAATAGTTGAAATAGTTTGGACTAATATATGTGGCACTATGGCTTGTTTATAGTTGAGTTGATTAAACTGCCCCACTCGACATTTTACATGGTTCTTTCTCACATAAGTTATTCCAATCAATGTAAATATTTCTTAGGCTAAAGGAATTATGTGTTTGACAGCTGGTTGTTGGCTCCAAGCAGTTGATCAAAAAAGTAATTTCAAATTGGGGAGGGGCAGGGAATCCATCACAAGATTGAGAAGCTGATGTGCTACAAAACCATGGAGCAGACAGGAAAGAAAGGGCTATAATCGTTGTACACTTCATTTTGTGGTTCTGACAGTTACAACTGTGACCTACAGAAAGTTAATTTCTTCATGCCTCAGATTTCTCATCTGTCAAATGGGGCTAGCATCATTTGCATCAGCCATATGAAAACTGGCAATTTTTAAAATCAAAATTGGTCAAATATTAGCGATTTAATTTTTTTTTCTAATAATAACACCCATATCATAGGACTATAGAAGGATTAAATAAATTGATGTAGATAAAGCACTCAACATAATGACTGAAACATATTAATTACATGCACAATAAATGTTAATAATATAAAAATATAATTATTACTGTTTTTAAGACTGGGTTCATGTGAAGAGAGATGTATAGTATATACTGGTAATTTCCATTCAAATGCTGCTTCTATACTACCTCATTTTTTACCTGATGGGACCAGGTGAGAAATTACTAAGCAGTAACCTTAGCTGAGGCAGAGGCACCTGTTCTATAAGGCTGCGGTGGGTGCCTGATTCAAGAGAAAACAGTTCAGAAACAAAGCCAAGTGTAAGCAGGCAATGAGTGTGGGTATCAAGGGTTGAAGCCAGGAGCTATTATTTCATTCCAGAATCTGGTCACTGAAGCCAAGGTTGGAAAACTCAAATAATACAACCAGGTGTGGTTAAAAAGCCAAGTTGTAGTCATGGGTCATAGAGGAGAGTGAGTCAGGAAAGGCTGCAAAACCTCAGGTATAGGATGGGATGGACAGCTTCCAAATGGCAATGTCACTGATCAAGCTCCAGCCCTAGGACTAGAGGCTTTTGAGTCACCACACAGCACCCCAAGTCATAAAGGTTGGCCACTGGAGGAAGCTCTTTTGCCTTTTGATTCCCCACCTCCTGGGAGCTGCCTGGATAACTGTTAGTCTTAATGCTGTAATTTGTTTACTCTGTGGAGATGAGAGTGCTCTCTCTGCTACAGTTCCTATGAGATGTCATCTCCCTAGAGAAAGACTGATGAGGTCAGGATAGGAATTTGATCAATTTTCTTGCTGTTCAATTGAAAGACCACAGCACCTTCTAAGAAAATTGCCATGAGCCTCACAATATCCTCCAAGATCCAGTTCCTCCACAAATCATCCCCCCAGTATGTTTCAAATCAAATAAGATTATTTGCTCCCCATATATATTATCCAGCTTCATCATGAGGTCATTTCAAGGCTTGAGAAATAACTGAAAGAAATGTTAAGTATCTCTTGTCTTAACTTTAATATAACTTAACTATACTAAACTGTTAACACCTATCAGTAGCATGTATAAATAATAAACTACATTAGATGCATTGAATATTTTAGTTCTATAAATATATGTTAATATAATTAAGACAAGATGTTCTATTTCATGCTATAAAATAGCTCACATATAAGCTAGCCAATCATTTATAATATTATATTTTAGAACAGCATTTTGTAATGTAAGGCTATCAATTCTCCACTATGTATTTGATTTGTCGAGGATCTGGTGTATCTTTTGGTAGGTTTGTTACTATCACAATAATGTCTATCCATGTGCTGGTTCGCCTTAAGCCCACATTAGTTCATTTTACGTTATACCAACTATTTGAATGGCTATTATCTAGAATAGTACAATAAAGATAGCTTGAAAGAGGCCCAAATCTAACTCTGCCAATTACTTATCAATGACTGGAAAGCAACTGAATACTCCAGGTCTTGTTTTGTTCTCCTATAAATAAAGGAGAAAAAAATCTACCTCAGGGAGGTGTTGTGAGAAATACATGGGAACTAAAGCAACTACCACAGTTCTGTGGAACAGGGAGATACTCAGTAAATTTTAATCTCTTCTCCTTGTTCCTGGAATCACAGGTACCACTGAGGGAGACTGGTTGGCAGTAAGCCTTATCAATGTAATTAGTATTAAAATTCCCACAGTAACTTGGTGAGAATAATAATAAAAAGCACCTTCTGCATAACCCTATATAACTGACTTAATAATAGCATTTAATCCTTATAAAAAACTGTTGTCTTCATCTTACCATTGAAAATGTATTGAGACTCAGAGAGCATGAGGGACCTGCCTCAGATCATATAGTCAGTTAACAGAACATTTTGGAATTGAACCCAAGTCTTCTGACTTAAAGTAGGGTGATCTTGTGATCTAGTTTCTTAAGGCCTGATAACATGACTCAAAATCTCATATCTGGAGAGATGGATTGTCTTAGGAATCATTGGTCTACTAGGTAGAATTAAATTATATTCATTACAAAATATTAACGCATTATAATAATATAGAAAGTGAGAAATCACTAAGAGATGGTAGGAGCTCTCAGGATGACCCTTGACATTTTTGTTGGACTGATTCTGCTTCCCGGTACCTATGTTGCCAGGTGCCTTTCCTTTATGGACAAGCCTTTTCCATAAACTTAACCTTAAAAAAGGATATTGTCATTCAGCTAATTGATCTTTTAGCCAGACCTACATTCAGTGAAGAAGGGCCTTGGGAGATTCCAGTTACTTTGCCAACTATTAACTTTTTTCTTCTTGTGTACTAAAGGGAGAATAGAGCGTGTTATGTAGCATATATACTGAAAGGGCCAATTCAACTGGAAATTTTAGATTCAAGGTGTTGGTGTTGAGTTGGCAACCATTATGTTCTAAAGATAAAGAAATAAACCATATTTTTATGCAACCTTAAAATCACTGATTCCTTTTTATCCCCTGATATACTGGTTTTATCTTTGCTCATCCTTGACTCCAAAGTTTTCAGTGTGATAATATTTCATGTGTCAGATAGAGAACTGTGATATTACTGGAAAAGGTGAGACAAAATGGGAATGAAATGCTTCTCTCCTTTTTATAATATCAAGATTACCTGATAAGGTATAGATACAATGGAGAGGAGGAGAATATGGTAAATTTTGTAAATGTTAAAATTTGCTAATTTTCTTAAAACTTCCTAGTTGTGTATGAATGAATATTAATTTCAAAGAAATATCTGTGTTCTAGCTATTACCACAGGACATAATACTTATATATTACCTACATTTTGAGCTTTGAAAGGCAAAGCATACATGTAAATTGTGAGATATCTGCCCTTGCTTAATTTAATAAGGTCAAAATTCTTTTATGTTTCCAAGCATCATTATCCATCAGTGCTTGCTTATGTGTAGAAGTTAGTTTTTGCAGAAGTCATTACATCTTTTGGTAACTATAAAGCTTTTTCCAAGGATGCCTCCATTTTCTACTTCACTTGTCAAACTACACCAACTGCTACACCTACTGGCAGTGGTGAAATTGCAAGGGTCGCCTCCTGTCTTTCCTGTCAGGCCTACATCAGTGCTTTGAGGAAATAAACTAGGCTAAAAAAGGTCTGGCAATGCTCTTGTTTGTTTGAACAGAAAAGTAATCTACATATCATTGTCATCCGGTACCTCTGAAGATGTGAGGAGGCAGGTCATTTCCCTCTGCTGAAGTGCTTTTTCTTTTATTACCAGCCCTATAACAAGATTATTGGAATGATTCAACAATAGTCATGCCACAGCTATAGATACTTGTTGAAAGTAAATAATAAAAGCATTTTATCTAAATGGCTGTCATTTTCCTTTTGAGGGGTACATCTGGTACATAAGTACATTTGTATGCGTGTCTGCCTTATGTGAACTACTCTAATTTGGTTATCCTGATAGGTGCCATTGTAGCTTCATTCTAACAATATTAGCAGAGAGGAAGAGGTCAGTCATTTTCAAACTGTAATTTGCAGTCACTCCAGTCAAAGGGATGGCAACAAAATTGAAACCAAGTAAGAAGGGATTTTAAGGAGACTAGTGGAAAGTATTCAAGCATCGTACCATAATTTGACATTTCAGTTCACCTTAAGAAGCACTAAGTTAGAGAAAGGAAACAAGTTCACTGCACTGAGATTAAAAAGTCAGTAAGAAAGCATAAGCTAATTTTTTTTTAAATTTATTTTTATATTTTATTTTTGGCTGTGTTGGGTCTTCGTTTCTGGGCAAGGGCTTTCTCTACTTTCAGTAAGCGGGGGCCACTCTTCATCGCGGTGCGCGGGCCTCTCACTATCGCGGCCTCTCTTGTTGCAGAGCACAGGCTCCAGACGCGCAGGCTCAGTAGTTTGGCTCACGGGCCTAGTTGCTCTGCGGCATGTGGGATCTTCCCAGACCAGGGCTCGAACCCGTGTCACCTGCATTGGCAGGCAGATTCTCAACCACTGCGCTACTAGGGAAGCCCTAAGCTACTTTTAAGGTTAGAGGGTTAAATGCTTTTATATATTACATACTGATCTTCTAAATTTTATGAGGGCTGGGTTACTTTCAAAGAAAGCAACATTTGTAGATTTATTTTTAGTTTTCTTCAATACCATTTTTCTTTATTTAAAATCCTAAGCAACAATGAGTTTTTCAGAGATTTAATTAAATAAAAGTTTCATTTTCCTTACACTTCAAGTAAATAATATTATGGGGAAAAAAGTTGCTTAGAGTGACTTATTAAATGCAGAGAAAGAATGTCATGTATATATGGAGTTAATTTACTATAGTCTACAAATGTTTACTGGGCACATCCTGTGTGTCAGGAATTTTGCCAGGCACAAGGCAAAGAGCATTGCTCTTATGGACATTTTTGTCTATCTGGAAAGAGAGACATCAACCAAGAAATTACAATGAACTGTGCTACAATGTTAAAAATGAGAGTATGATGTTTCCTGTGATTGGGTGGCTAAAGGTCCAGGAACCAGGAAGACCTCATGGAAGAATTAAAATTTAAATTCCGAACGAAAGGATGAGTAAAATTTAGCCTAATGAAGAGACAGAGGAAGACAGCATCAGGATAAAGAAGCAAAAACTTCCCATATCCACTCTCCAGAGAGAGTGGAAAGTTGAAGAACAAAAAGTTTCATATAGTAAAAGTGTAGAGCACAACATAGGGAGATGCCAAAGGTAAGGCTTAGACCTGGAAGGTTAGAGATTTATCTACTTAGAAATCAGAAGCCACTGGTCCCATTGAATGTTTGTAAAAGAGCAACGTAAGATGTGAGCATTGGAAAATCATCATGACTACAGTTTCAAGATTATTTTAGAAAAGACCATGACTGGGGACATGGGAATCACTTAGAAGCCTATTGCAACAGTCTGGCTGAGAACCAGTGGTGGCCTGGGGTAAGAGCTGGTAATGGACATGATTTAGGATATGGGACGGATAAGACTTGGCAAATAAATATACCAAATGATGAAGAAAAAGGAATAAAAATCCTGTTTTTGTTGGTTTTTTTTTCAACTTGGTGTATGGCATTGCTTTCTATTGGGCTAGGGGGACTTCCCTGGTGGTCCAGTAGTTAAGACTCCATGCTCCCAATGCAGGGGGCGTGGGTTCTATCCCTTGTTGGCCACATACTGCCATGCTGCGTGGCCAAAAAAAAAAAAAAAAAAAAACCTTGGAAGGCAATCAACGTTGACTGAAATTCTGAAATATTAGGTGCATGACAGGAAAAAAAACGATTTCTTAGCTGTTTAATTCTATGTAAATATGTAGTATATCTATATATCTGTATACATAGATACATACATACATACATATATACATACATAATGATTTTTTTTCTTCCAGAAAACCAGAGTGCATAATTTGTTATTCACTCTTTTAAGGAAATGAAGATCTGGAATTATTAACACACTTTCTTAAGAAAGAAAATATAAAATACAATTAAGTAGCCTTCTCAGAACAACATAATGAATGAAAGGGCTAGTCACAGCACTAATGGGCAACGTCTTTTTTCTTAGATGGAATTCAAAATGAAAATGCCACATAGATAGACCTAACTCGTGTCTCCAAAATACATCTCCTATCCATGGCACTGAATACTGGACACTGTTTTCAGCACTGCCTAAAGGCCCTGTGAAGAAAATCAAAGTATTAAACACATCACTTCTTATCATTTATTATGGATTCACTCGTTCATTAATTAGTGCATTAAATAAATATTTTGAACACTCACTATTGGCCAAATCTTGGGATTGATGCTGCGTGGGTTTACAAAATGCAGAAGGTAGTCCTTCCTTTCAAGAAGCTCATTGTCTTGAAAATCCTTAGAATCCTTATCTGTATTTAGTACAGTGTCAGTGGTAATAGAGAAGCACAGAGGAAGGTCTCTAAACCAGCCCAAGGAAGGACTCCCTGAAAAGGTGAGGCTTGAATGTGGGAACCAAACTCAAAAGATATGTAGGAATTGACTAGGAGAAGACTAGGGAGGGAGTGTTAAGAGGTAGCAGCAGGGGGCCTTCCCTGGGGCCTTCCCTGGTGGCTCAGTGGTTGAGAGTCCGCCTGCCAATGCCGGGGACGGGTTCGTGCCCCGGTCCGGGAGGATCCCACATGCCACGGAGCGGCTGGGCCCGTGAGCCATGGCCGCTGAGCCTGCGCGTCCGGAGCCTGTGCTCCGCAGCGAGAGAGTCCACAACAGTGAGAGGCCCGCGTACCGCAAAAAGAGGTAGCAGCATATGGAAAGGGACAGAGAAGTGAAATCACCTTAGGCATTTGGAGAAGGGCAAGCAGTTAGAGAAGCAAGAAGCAGAGACCCTGAAGGATATATATATTTATTTGTTTGTTTGTTTGTTTTGGTCTGGGAAAAGAAATTGACTTTGTCCTGACAGTCATGAGAAGCTATTGAAGTTACATGACACGTCTATATTTTCTAAATTGGAATATCTCCAACAATAGGGTGGTACTTAGCCTTGAGCCAGTCTATAAGTGGGAAGACTAGTTCAAAGGCCATTTCAGGTGGTGCTTGTAAGGGTGGAAAGTTAGGGAATGATTTGAGAAATATGTTGGTGTTTAAATCAGCCTGGCTTGGTGACTGACTAAACATGGAGAAATTGAACAATTGGCACCTAATACACATGCAATGAATATGCTCTCTATAACCATCAGTGTTTCCCAAGTTCCCAGTGCTACAAGTATTGCTGTTATACTGACTCTTTAGGTCCTCAAATCGAATACATCACAAAGTTTATAGACTTCTTTACTTCAAGATATTTCTTAGAAAGGACCATCTATTTTTCCAAATGCCACCTTGTCATGGCAAGTTTACTACAATCTTCCTGACAATATTCCTTAATTTGATATGCTAATTTCTTTAATCGTCTTCCTTTTGGGGTTAAAGATAGTTTATTCTAAGTATGTAACTTATCCTGGAGATAATTTGAAGAACAAGGAAAGGAATGAAGGAAGGAAGGAAGAAAGGGAGGGAGGGAGGGAGGAAGAAAGAAAGAAAGGAGAAAATAATATTTTCTTGGTAACTTTTTCTAAAATCTTGAAGGTAGGAAATATATGCCCCCTTGACTTTGTTATTTAAGTGCATTGAGATGATTTCACAGGTGTATTTAATACTTGTGGATCTACCATAGGATTACACATATTGTAAAAACTAATATGTGATTATGCTATTTCTTAATTTTCAAATGTATAGCTCCTGATGATATCTCCAACCTGTCCATGGAAAACCATTTTAAACACCATTTGACAAATTTTTGAGGCCAAAAACCTATCAAGCACAATCAGAGAGAGCATTTAAGATTTTCCTTGTTAAAAGGAAAAATCTAATGCCTGACCAAGAAATGAAATTAAAATTTTCTTATAATTTCAATTATAGTAAAATTTTATCCCTAGAAGCCATGTTCTAAACTTAATTATTAGTACTGAAGATGATAGGAAGTGCAGGACCATTGTCCTCATACCAAAGGTAAATTAATTTTCAAGACCGTGACTTTTAATCATTTTTAATAGTTCATTTTAAGTAACAATCACAGGCTGAAAAAATTTTTGAAGTACACATGTGAATGAATTGTGCTAAATTTTGGAATTATAGCTTTAGCTTCCAAATCCCACCTTAAAAGTGTACTTTCTAAACCTGGGTTTATGAGTTGATGAAATATGTCCAGTCTAATACACCAAACAATTCACACAAGGTAAACTTGAATAAAGTATAAAACTTAAAAAAAAAAGTTGAAAGATTAGAAAGATTAAAATATTCTTGTGTGTGTACACACACATACACATATAGCATCAAAAATTATGATTAATATATGAAATATTTCACAATTCACATGTAAACCAATGTCACTAGAAACAGTCAAATTTTGTTTTCCATACAAAGATTTTTAAAGCACATAGAAGTAGAAGTATTTTTCTGTCTTGTGCTACACAAGCATCTTGTGCTACATAAGCATCCATCAACTGGCCACTCTCAATGAAGAAAAAAAGCTGAGCTGACAATATGGCTTAATGGAGAAATGTGAAGGTTAAATCTTAATGGAAAGAGAACTTCATCTGACCATGAGTCTTTTATCCATTTCATCCCAGTGGTACTGTTGTTACTTTGACATTGACATTCACATGAGTTATAAACTGAAAAAGGATTTCCATAAAAAGAGCTAGCCAGCTTTGTTAAGTAAAACAGGTCCATTTACCTTCACAGTCTAATAAAAAGGTAGAAGTAAAGAACAGTGAATGAGAAAGAAGGAACCTGTTTTCCAACCTACATCTTCTTAAATATTTATATTTCATGTAGCTAGGAGGCAGATCTTATCATTTCATAGATACACTCAGTGGTACTATAGCATTTAATTTTCTTTACATTTGAAAATTTTTGTTTGTTGGTGTAACATTTTATAAACCATAACATTTTCACATATAGACACAGGTAACTTGACCTGACTTAGAAGTTCTGGTCTTGTCTTTCATACTGGAGAAAACTGTGCTAATGCTCTCTGGGAAATCCTAAGTCTGAGTTTTAAGAACAAGAGGCAGTAAAGCAACAAACACCAGTTGAAATCCAAGGCTTGGATGAAATATTTTAGTAGGTACTAAGAGGGTGTCTGTGAAAACAATGGAAGAGGTAATCCTTGTTCTTGGGAAAGTTTACAAGATTTTTCACTGAAAGGACTATACCATGAGAATGCACAAATCACTTTGTCCATCAAGAAATCAGCTCTAAATACATAGGTAGTGAAATTAGAGGAGTCTTTATTTTTTGTGTTCTTCCATTAACCTACTTTATACCAAGCTAACTGTCAAACAACTTTCATTCATTTGTTCAAGAATGTGAATATTAATGTTCATCATATAGTATTAGCAAACTAGAAAAGAGAATAAGTTTGAGCCAAGCCTTGTCTATTGTATTTGGAGATAAAAGTTACAGAAGAGAATTACCATTTACTGAATGTTAGTTTATATGAACTAGCTGTTGTCCTAGTTGACAAAATCCATCATCTCACTATATCCTCATCATTCCGTAAGATAGGTGTTATTCCCATCTTTTTCAATGAGAAAGGTAAGGTTCAGAGAAATTAAATTTTCATTTTCACATATCATCTGGGTCAACTTCACTCTTACAGATTTTCTCCTGTTATATGTGCTGAAAGTAAGCTCTACTTTCATAGGGGGAGAAAAAGCACATTTATAATTTATAGTACTATTAAGGCACTTAGAAAAAAAGATCTGTCAGAATAATGTTAGTTTTGGAATTAATAATAAATGTAGAAAATAAATTAATGCAATAGTGAAGTGCATTCTTTATCCCAAAAGGATATCAATTGGCAATTTCAGGTAAAGAGTCAATGTTAAAAATTTGCTAATATCTATGAATATTCTAAGGTCTGGTGAACTTCTATTCATCCTTCAAAGACCAGCTCAAAGGTGACCCTTCAGACACAGTTAATCATTTCCATTGCTATGCATTTACCTGTATTCTAATATATATCATGTTTTATTACAATTATTTCTTCACCTGTTTCCATTTTGATATTAAACTTCCCAGAGTTTGTGATTCCTTTTGACCCAAGATTTGGGATTTTAGCAATGATGTGTGTGCTGTACAGTTGATAAGTTACCATATACTGATATTCTGGAATATTAACATGTTCCAGTCACCAGAAAAATGTTTCCAATAATTTTTTAAAGCTCCCTTTCTCTTTGGTTGGTGGTTTATTTCATCCTAATACGCCTTAGGATTTTTTGAAAGTTTTGAAAATATCTCTATTCTTTATTTAATGTCATGACACCTCAACATTTAGCTGATATTCTATTCAACTTTACAATATGTTGTTGAAATAATTTCTCCAAAATTTAGATAAATTTACTTTCATATCATTATGTCTTGGATAACACAGATAGAATTTTTTTCCTTGTTGTTTTAAGGTAATATTGATGGCCAACATGAAAAAATGCAATGTATTTAAATCTGTGTAGTATTTTCCCCTTCCCTTTTCATAAAATGGAGGGGAAAACAAGGTCTATTATGAGTTCCCTATATTATCTACGTTTTTTATTATGCAAGTATATTTAAACATATGGGGAAATTGCCTTAAAGAGTAAACATATAGAAAAAAAGCCAATGTGTGGAAAAATAAAAGTCTCAGTCTACAGCACTATTCTTCAACAAAGCCTGTTTTCTTTATTTCCATATAAAACAAAAGAGCTAGTCATATGTAAGTTAATAAAGTGAACACAAGGGAGATGTACCTCCAAATTAGAGCCAGACGGTGAATAATAGAGCAGGAATGTACTTAAAGCCTGGTACCAGCTCGTGACAAGGTCTGTTCTCTGTCTTAGCCCTCGACTTTTGGAAAAGCTTCAGGAGCTATGAGAAAAACTTTCAACCTGACAAGCACTCCAGGGCTGGGAAAGGCTCCTGTTTTAATTCAGCCCAGATGTGATCCTTAATGAAAGCATTATGGTTCTGCAGCTGCAGTGGATAGTACAGGCATTTTTAAAAGAATAAACTATTTAAAGAGATTTTCTTTTTCCCTCTTACAATTATGCTTGACCTGTGTTGGGGTAAAATCTTAAGATATGCTATAAAATAATTTACAGTTCCATGACCTTCACAGTCTGAGTATTTTCCTAAATTTCATGCAAAGGAGAGAAATGTGAAACTTCAGGATGTATGGACTATATAAATATGTTTACCATCCTGTCTAATCCAATAATTCTCCAAAAGCTAAGTTTTAAGCATAGGTAGTATGAAAATAATAAGTATGAAATATTAAGTATGAAAATACTAAGCCAACCAAAATACTGATTCTCAAGATATAAGCTAAATTATTTACATAGATATTGTTTATTCATATTTGCATTTGATTACAATCACTGGCAGGTATACATACATATAACAATACATAAATAATATGTTTTTTAATTTAAAAATTTAAAAGTTGTAAATGTAAAATGAATGTAATTTTTTAAAGGCAACACTATTTTTTAAAGACGTAGATGGAGAGATTCCACTTGAATAATCTGACCTGCCCCTTCAATATTCCAGAAACATAATATGCTGTAGCATCTAATTGTCAATCTGACTTCATCCCAACATGAGAGGGAATCCTCCACTTAACATGATTTCTGTTTTTATCAACAAAATAAGAAAATAGGTGGACAATGTTTGGGAGGAAATGAGAAGTTATGATTATTTTGAAGCATTCTTTGTTTGCCTTGTTTATTGTTTTGGAAATGCTCTAGTTGGGTGGCATCCAGTGGGAACTCAGGGAAAAGCATTTTACATATTTATGGAAACATTTGCTAACCATATAACATTCCTGCTAAAGAAAAACCTCCATTAAGCCCATAAAATAGTTTTTAAGCTGTTATAGGAAGTTATTTTCTAAGAATAACAAGAAAAAAGAAAAAGCAGGGAAGAACCAAATGATTGAAAGGTATTAAATGATTCTGTTTGAGAGCAAGAAATGCAAGTTATTATTTGCTGATGGATTATTCAGAATGAATTTCATCATTCTTGTTACAAATGTGTTTTTGACACTTTAATTATGAAGGAACTATTCTGAAATACAATATGAGTAGAAGATGCTATAAGTTTAAGTAAAATGCTATTGCATCCTCATTTTACAAAATTCACAATCACATTGAAATTAAACAGCATTCCTCTTTTGTAGAAAGAAATGCTTATTGCAAAAATGGAATGTATGTGAATCCAGTGACATTTTAATCATTTTATTTTATACAGTATTCAGAAATAGTGGAAATGGAATGGGGAAAGCTTTGCAATTTACTGCATATATATAGCACTATGTACACAGCATACTCTTACATGCCATAAAGATGGAACTTTTTCTACTGTGATTTAGTGAAAAAAGATACTCATTAAACACTGGCGAGTAGGTAACAGATGTTGGTACCTGAGTACACTCATACTGCTCAACTCTTTGCACCCAGATGGTTTTACTTCTTCTACCCTCATGCCCCCAATTTACTAATGAACATCTCGGTTTGTAATTTATTTGGGCACATTTACTCTAGAACAGTCAGCCAATCAGCTCAATGACCATAATTTAAACAATAATCTACAAATCATTTTTACAAGCTACGCCTATTAAGTTGTGATGTGTTGATAAATTTAACAGAATATATAATGGCACGTGGGGGCCCTAATAAACATGCATTCTGAATAATACAAAATCAACTGATTAAATAATTATCTGAGAATTCTCAGCCTGAGCTAAAGTGGAAAATAGAACCTCTAGAGTTGAAAATCCCATTCTTCTTTTCAGCAGATGGAGATAGACTATAATAAAAATTTGACGCTTAAAGAATGATTCCCTTACGTTTAGAAATTTCCACCTAAATTAGAAGACGTTCATTTCAAATTTTCACTTCTATATGGTTAAGGTAGGCATACATTCAACACCTGGGAAGATTTCTGAAGCTATTATTTTAAACTGAGTTAAAAGGTTACATGTATGACTTTAAGGTAAATTCACCTGTAGTGTTTGTCTCCAGTACATCTCTAGACAGCTTAGAAAACAGGCAAGTTACAAGAGTACTCCCTCTATTATCACAGGTTGTGCTTATTTCACATGTAAACATGTCTGCCCCAGTGCATAGTCATTCTCAAGACCAGAACGAAACACTACACAGGTCTGCAAGTCAAAAGAAATGCTAACTGAGTGGGTTAATTTTATTTCTAGACAAGTTAGGAAAATGTTTGGCCAGGATTTTACTTTGCTCAAGAATAAAAGGCTGTTTTTGCTTCTATTCTAGGAAAGGACTCCAGCTTATAGAAGAAGGAAAAGCAAAAAATGAAAAGACCATTATACGGAGTTTGGGAACATGACCTACTGTAATGTTTAGTTTAATTAGGCCTCCTTCTCTAAGTATTGCGCTCCCCAAAGGGTAACCTGTTTTAAAATTCTATGTCCTTGAGGGAGAAGAATATTGAGATCATCAACTTCCTGCCACCCTCCCAGAAGCAATTTTACAACAGTAATAGTAGCATAATAAATTGTATAAAAGTATATCATTAAACGTTGTGAAACACATATAGAGTTAATAACCTCTTTTACTTAGCCTGCACCTGTAGAGACTTTATGTTTGCAATGTATATAACCATGATTTATATCAGTCAATAAGTACTTAGTAAAGTAGGTATTTCTGAGTCAATATCATTTTACAGGTGAACCATTCATAAGTTCTCTGTTTTTACCAGTCTTAATATTTAACATATATATGATCAAATATCAACCTTCATAAAAATCAGTCATATACTTGAGCAATTATTGAGAGCTATCTAATCACGATTTTTTAAAAATTTTAAATAGAAAAATCTTTTCATCTTTGGAGATAACAGACAAACATCCCAAGTATTCTTTTTTGTTTGTTTTTTAACAAAAGAAAGTATAATTTCTTTGCCTTCAAAGCTGCTTTGCCTCTTTCATCCCTTTTGTATGGGAAATTAGTGACGCATATGGTTCTGAAATTCAAATATAATGCAAAAGACTTTCTACATTTCAATCATCTGAATTCATATTTAACGTATTGAAAAATTAACATACATGGAACATTTCCAAAAATGTACATATCACACGTGAAAATAGCATAAAAAATTCAATCTTCTTGGCTTTGTTTTATATTAGCAAAGCTGGTCCCAGAGAGTTTTGACTATGGCAAGACAGCAGCATTTGCATCCATTTCAAAGAGACATGAGGGCCATCCCACTTGCTCCTGCATCTTCCCTGTGCCATTTTAATAGAAGATGCCCTCATTTAGCAGCAACACCTCAACTGTACAATATGCAGGGAAACATAATTAAATTTAATAGGGGCTACCCCTGGTTTGAAGACACACTTGATTTAAAGCCACTCACAATTTAAAGCTGCAGGGAGACGTAATTAAATTTTATAGAAGCCACGGCTTTTAAATGAAGACACATGATCTATGTGCATGTGTGAATATACACACACATACAGTAAAAATAGGACATTTAAAAAGGTATTCTTCTGTAATTATTTATATTATGATTCAAAAATACAAGACTTAATAGTGCTCAAATGGTGTGAAGGCTGTTTTTATTCATGTGATAGGTGTGACTATAAGAACATACCATGATAATTATCATTGTACTATTACAATAGTAGCTTATTGACTAAATTGATAGATATTTATCAATATACATTTACTTGGTACATTTAATGTTACCTATACTTTATCTGGCTTTATATATTTATGGCAATGACATCAATAAAAAAGCTTTGATAAATCATGTGTCTCTTGTTTTTTGCTGCCTGTACACCAAAAGACTTACTAAAATGATGTGATGTTATTTTAAAGAATCTAAGAATAAAATTTACATGTTTGCATATGTATGTAATATACAAGTCATTCAAATTTGGAAAACATTGTACATACTCTTATTATATATGTTTATACAGTGTTTATTAATACATCTAAAAAATTCCAATATGTGGGAGGAATCAAGACACAAATCTATCAAGTCTCCTACCCTCAAACTTTTGATTTAGTCTTTAGGGTTATCTACACTGTTAATATTAATTTATGTGCTCAAATTTGATCAGTTTTAATCTTTTACTAAAAGGGAACAAGATATAAACTAAGACTCAAAGTCATTCAGTAAATGTCTTATGTGGGGATAAAAAAAGCTCCTTTGTAGATTAAATCTTTGAAGAAGATCCTGTGAAAACTCTTCAGACTTTGTTCCTTTAATGTCTATTTAATGCCTTGGAGAAGATATCTTCTGTTTTGACCCTCCTTGAACCCTAGACAGTAGCTCAATAAACCTCGGAAAGACCAAAAGTTTCAGAAAGAATGGTCTTTAAAGCCAAAAACCTTGCTCAGGGCTATAACCTCAGTGTGAGACTGAGCTCAGGGAGGAAGGGAAGATCTCCTATCTTTGCCACCATTAATTATCCACTCAGTAATCTACTCCTGCCATAAATGCAGTACTTTCCTAACTGGACTCTTCTTTCCCATGCCTCAAGCCATGGATCATCAACCAACTCCCAACCCCCACTCACCCTGAAAAATCCGTCCTTTGTTGTTCAAGATTATTAAGCTAGGTAAACTGTGTAACCAGTTTTTAAAGCAAACAATTAGATCTTTGTTTTTACACTAAAGCTCCTTAGAGGCCCATATAATGAATTGTCTGAAGTAAGAAGTGTGGGAATTTCTGTATTGGTCTAAATGTGTAGCATATTCTATTTTACCTACTGTTATTCAGTAGCTTAAAAAATAATACTCATTCTTTATATTACAGTGGTGGTACTGGTTTCTTATTTTCCTTCTAACTTCATTTCTTCTTTACTTCCTATACTTTGTAGAATCTTTGTAAATTATATTCCATAATACTACTTATTATATTTCAAGTACAGAGAACACTAAGAAAAAAGCTGATCAAAACAAATTGTGTAAATTAAGCTACATTTTTTTTTTTCTTCATGGAAAGTAGTCAGTGTAGCAATCAAATTGCCCAGCTACATTACTAATGACCTTGTGCCAGCATCCACCACTGAGTGCTAGGTGTTTAACAAATGAAGATATCATAAAAATGTCAACAGTTGTTATCTAAGGTGAAATGGGATAATGAGTGACATTGATGTTCTTCTTGTATTTTTTATTTTGAAACTTTACACAAGCATTTATTATATTAGTAGCAAAGAAAAAATTATTTATATTATATATTTATTATATAAATGTATGATATAAAGTATAGTTATATTATTTAAATACATTTAAAGGTAAATACATGTGATTAACATTTCAAAACTGAAAAATAATTACTTTATATAAACTAGTTTCATAAGAAGCCTCTGTTTGTACTGAAAGCTGTCACCCGTCACTGTGCCTGGCTCATTATGTATAGAGGCTACTTAGATGGTTATTTTTTTCCTGCTGTCATGTTTTGTTTTTCCATGTATAAATTAAGAGAAATTGCATCAATCCAAATATTGGATAATCTTCCACAATACATTTTAAAAGCCCATAAATTCCTTTTATATTTAAATATAAATTTACAGACCTAATTGTGATTTAAAACTCTCATCTAGCCTTTATTAATTCTATTACTGGTTATTGGGTAACGAAATCTTAGAGGAGTTCATATTTGGACTTTCACACCTAAGTCAAGTTTTATCGACATTTCGTGTTCATTTTATGTCTAACTAAGGTTAAGGTTTTACTTAAAAATGAAAAGTACAAGAAATTGATCTCTATTACAGAATCATAATTCATGATTAGTTTAAGTTGTCTTCTTACACCTAAACATTAGCCAGAATTGTTTTTATTTGTGTTGTTACTTTTTTCCCCTTGATGAGTTGTTTAGTATAGTGGTTAAGACAAGGGTATTGTATTCACACTGTCTTGGCCTTAAGTCCCATTTCATTCTCTCATTCAGTAAATTTTGATTGAGTGTCAAATTTTTTCTAAGGATTGTCTGATCTTGGAACTCAAATCAGTTTCATTTCTTCATCACTAAAAGAGAGATAAAATATAACTGATGGGGTTATTGTGAAGATTAGGTCAGATGATCTAAAAAAGGTTTTAGTACAGCATGTGCCACATAATAAACATAGAAGCTATTACTGTAAAGCATCTATTTATATGAATATACTTATAAACTGCTACAAATAGATTTATGTGTAACATACAACAGGACTTGATGGGATTTTTACTCAAGGAGCAGAACAGGGTTTCTCTTCTTAAAGGACAAATTCGAGTCCTTTTTCTACATTCATGGACTAGCTGCTTGATTATCAAGATTCTAATGTAAAAATATTTATAAATTTACTGAGGACAGGGAACATGCTTTATTCTTCCTCTCTTTCCTTCGCCTAGCACAGTACCTGACACTAAATTTGTGCTAAGTAAAGTTTTATTGAATTAAAAGCTTAAGTAGCAGAAAACATGGACATTAGTTTGAATCTCTCTTGTTCTTATGACAGGTAAAATGATATATATAATATGTCAAATATACTAATTTTCCTGAGAAAGAAATATTCCATAGAGTTACACATATGGTAACTGAGTCTTATAAGCAAAAGATTTAAAATAAGGCTTTAAATAACTAGGTTAACTGTATAAAGGTAGATTAATGTGACAAGATCAAGATATAGCCTGATGAAAAATAAATTTTAAGAATAAAGACTCCGGCAAGCATCCAGGAAGAAAAAATAGGTCGCATGTAAGAAAAGAAAAATCATACAGAGTTCCAACTTCTCCATGATGTTTAAAGTCAGGAGATAATGAAACAACTTTTTTAAAGTATTTAAGGGCAAAAGATGTAACTGAAGGATTTTATATCCAGCCAAGTTGTCATGAAAGATAATCTCAAATAATTAATGGTTCATTAAGTTTACTACTAAAAATATTTTCCTGAAAAAGTTACTCAAATATGTCATTTACCCAACCAAGAGATGCACTAAAATATAGAATTCAAAAATAAGGATGAGTTAGCTTTAAAAGAAAAATTTAAAGCTTTATATGTAAAAAATGTATGATAAATGTGGTGATAAAACATAAAGCAAAGTCATTAACCAAAAATTTTGCTGGAGAAGATATAATTTATAGTAAAATTCACCAATGATAGAATCAAAATTCCAGATTACACCAAGAAGAGTTATACACGAGAATTCAGTTTGGGGGAATCACGTGTCATCTTTTTTCTCTTCTTTCCTTTCCTTTTATTTCCCATATTTTCTATAAATGAAATATTTTGCCTATTAAAAAAATACACATGATGTAATAATAAATGGATGAATTTATTATCAGCTTATACTATATGGTTTTGTATTAAATGTTAATATCTTTTATTAGGAGGGTTAATACAATGTACTTTTTAGATGAATATAAACCACAGCAAAGAATGCATTCCAGATTTATCCTTGAAAGTAGCATTGCTCCCCAGCTATATCCCAGCCTCATCTGAGCAACAAGATACTTTCAAGTTACAATGTTCTTTTCCTCCCCTGTGTTTTCTGTCTTGTTCTCCATTTTGGGGGGGGGGGAATATTTCCAATGCTCTAATCCTATTGAGACACATGTTGGACTAGCTTCTGCCATGCTTCTACCTCCCACCTCTATTGGAGGACATCATTTTTTCCTCAAATATCAAATGATGAATGGATGGCTCAGTTCTGTGCAACTGCTTATAATTGCATGTGGAATCTTTCAGTCTCATCCCTGTCCATCAATGGATGGGACCCATTTCTACTTCAGTCTGTCCATCTTCTCTATCTATTATGCCCCTTCCCTGAGCTTGACCAAGCTTTAGTGTGTTTCACATGGCAGTCCCTTGCTTTGGTAAATTCACAGCCCTAATCATTATTCCTGTTGACTTTAGTTGTGGCTCTAATGCTTTGTATATAAGTCCCTTAAGATAATTGTTTAGCATAACATTTCTTTATCCTTTACAAATTCCTACAATTTTCATAATCACAGTAAGCAATAATATTACTGGCTGTTCTTTTGAAAAAAACAATTAAAGTTTATCATTATTCTTCCTTGGTGAAGAATAAAAAAAAATTTAACAGAAATTTTTATAAGAATTTGTTTTCACATATGTTGATTTGTGAAAGAAAAACGGGGACATGAGGTCAATTATGGAAAGATAAAGTCAATGAAGTGACAAAGAATGTGGTCAAATTCCATTTTAAAAGTGTCTGCTTAATAGTCTCCCTAAAATCGCCTTTAAAATACTATGAAGATACATTTTTTTTTATAATTAGCACAATTACCCCAAATTAAGATATATGGAGAGCCCTTGGCCAGAATCAAAAAATATTTCATCACATATACATATGAGGCAGCAGGAATATAAAAAACTTCTAAATAGACATCTCATGTTTGATCTCATTAGAAAAGGTGGAAAACAATGGAAGTACCTCTTAGGATTCATCTATTTGAGAGAGTGTAGGAAGGAACTGTCACACTTTCTGTTTCCTTGGTTCAAAGCTCAGAGCATGTAATGGACCCAAATATGGTCACTGATCTCTTTTCTCCACTATTGTTAATTTTTGTAAGTTGTACGTCATGCTATTCCCTTTTCACTTGATTTTCAGTATCCCTCCAGCCATAACATCTTCCAGAATATAATAGGAGAGTAATGAGAATAGACTTGTAGGAGCACTTTGCATTTAGGGAAGACTTGAAAATGAGGTAGGGAGGGTATTTTTATCAGAATGATCAAAGGCTCTGTGATGGAAATACGCATGGCATTTTTCAGGAAGGCCATTGTGGTTGGAAGATACCATACAACAGAGGAATGGAGGGAAGTGAGGTCAAAGATATAGGCAGTGTTAGAAGTTTAGATTTTACTTCAATAGCAAATGTTGCCAAAGAGGGTGTAAGCATGGGATGATGTGAGCTAATTTTTGTTTTCCAAAGGTCACTGTGACTGCAGGATGGAAGATAGTCCAAAAATCACCAAAAGTGAAAGTACGGAAACCAGAAAACATGCACAATTACAACAAATACCTTGAGTTAATGGTGCTTTCTGTGTGTGTGATATGGCATCCCTAACAGGAGGGGGCGCTAAGCTCTGTTAGAACCAAGAGTGGAGCTGGAGAGGCAGTTTGTGTAGAGTTTAGAATGTGGTTAAAGGGGTTGAAAACCCCTTTGGAGTGACTATGGAGTGAAAACCATAGTCAGTGTCTTGATATGGCAACTAACTGGGCCACAATCTGAACTGGGTCAGTGAGGTATTAGAGAGAAGGAGATGAGGATCAACAGCTAAAAACAATTTTGCTTGCTAGGGCCTCTTAGATGAACTGTTTCCATTTAGTGTATTAGTTGGCTTTTGCTGTGTAACAAATCACTCCAAGATTCAGGAGATCAAAACACTGATCATTTATTCTCATTGATAGGACTGAAAGTTGGCTGAGGTTGACTGATGTGGATTGGACTCAGGTGGGCTTAACTTTATGCTACAGGTGAGTCACCCATATCCTGATGGGTTAGTTGAGACATATCCTTCATGCATCTCTTACCAAAAAATAGAGAGACAAGCAGAGACACCTGATGACTTTTAGGACCAAGGCAGACCTGGCATATGTCATTCCTGCCCACATTCCATTGGCCAAAGCAAATCTCCTGATCAAGTCCAGTGTCACTACATTTGAGCTGCTGTCACAAAAATACAATAAACTAGGTGGCTTATAAACAACAAAAATGTATTTCTCATAGTTCTAGAGGTTAAGAAGTGCAAGATTATGGTGCCACCAGATTTGATATATGATGAGAGCCTGTTTCCTCATTAAAGACAATCTTCTCACTGTGACCTCACATGGCAGAAGCAGCAAAGGAGCTTTTGGGAGACTGTTTTATAAGGGCACTAATCCCATTCATGACGGATCCACCCTTGTGACTTAACCATCTCCCAAAGGCTCCAACTCCTAATACCATCATCTTGGGGGTTAAGATGTCAACACACAAACCTCGTGGGGGGACACAAATATTCAGACCATTGCACCCAATATCAACAGGATGGGGATATAGTTACTCTAGAAGAAGGAACTGCAAGTTCACATGGCAAAGGTTGGGGACAGAGCTGCCTTCATGGGGTGTTATTTTTTCCAGACACAGAGTCCCATGCTTAGAAGGATCCATGGTTGGTTTAATGCTCTGTTGTTGCTATCTGGAAATTCTTAATCATTTTTTAACAAGGAGCTGTACATTTTCATTTTGCCCAAGGTCCTGAAAATGATGTAGCTGGTCCTAGAGGTGGATACAGGGAAGAGTGAAACTTCTGGGCCAATAACAAAATCAGCCACAGGGAGATACACACATTTATATCATGTCTTTAAGTCACCATATGGCTCATGGTTGTTGATAAAAGGAAGCAAAAATAGAACAATAACAGGAGTGTTATACTGAATAATGGAAGAAACAACAGACTATATTAGAGGAAATGAAAGACACATGAAATAAAGTAAAAGGTGAGGAAACAAAAGTGGAGGTCTTTTGGAAAGAACTTTTAAAAGCCAGAGGTGAGGACTGACAGAGGAGAAAGAGAAAACAAGAAAATTACTGGCAAACTAATTTGAGCATAATTTAATCATGACATTCAGCTATTCAGTTAACTGAGAAAAATATACTATTTTTTTGCAAATTTAAAATATTACTCTCCTGAATTTTATTCCTTTCAGAGATGTAGAATAATATTTTTAGACAAATGATTAAATCTGTTAACATCTATTTAAAGGCAATTATGACACAATGGTTATGAAACAAAGTTAGCTGTTAATTAGGATAAAAAATTACTTCTTATTGATAATTTTAGCTGGCAAGATTTCAAACACTACATTAGGTGATGATCATATGTTTTGTGACAGGATTATGGCCTGCATCATAAACCATTCTGAAATGTATTATAATATTAAAATTATTGGCTACTTAAAACATCGTATTCAAATTGCATTCAAATTTCACATCTGCCCACGAACTAATATGTCAAGTCTAAATGCTACTAAATCACATAATCACTCATTTACTTTCACAGTCATTTTGTTCATTCTAAAGAAATTTGTTATGTGCCTACTATGTGTCAGACACTTTGTTTCACTCTTTTCACAAGGGCTGTTATCATATCTTTAAAAACCCTTCAACAAATAACTAATAGATAGAAATAGTAACTTTGACTTTTAGTATAGCAAATAAATTCCACTAGATTAAGGATAGCAAGAAAAGTCCCTCAGGTTTTAATTCAGAAGGAAGTGTAAGAAGGTCAGGAGAACACTGCTCAGAAATATGTACAGTAATAAAGAGATTGAGACCTTTCCCACAATATTCTGAAATAACTGGGACTATCAGTGCAAATCTTCCCTGGAAAAAATAGTTGAAAACTTAATGTTGAAGAGGGAAATGCAGTTATTAGAAGAGATCAGGGGACCTATGTAAAGAAAGAGATTGAGGACATATATAAAGGGACAAACCTTTATAAAAATGATGCTGATATCCATTGAGGAGTACAAAATAAGAGGATTTAGCAAATAGAGGAGGCTGAAGTGATAGGAGCAATGAAACAAATTTATTTTTCAATCACCTTTGACTGGTATATGCTGAAGATCCGCTTTGGGCCCATTATGTGGGGCTTTCTTGGTAGCAAAATGTAAGCCATTCAGCAATTTATCCCTTTGCCAAGCTCATAAAATATTGTTCACTGTTCTAACATACCCCAATGAATATTCAATAAACACAAGATTGGGCTAAGAGGAAGCTATATATACAGAAAACCCCTATTTATGCTATCACAATTTTGCATTTTCTCATTTCCTGAGCCATGAAGTTGTCTATGTTGCTAATGTACAGATTTCCTGCCATTTGCTATCATTTCTCAGAAACTGTTAAAACATAATCCCATGTTTGCTGTGAAATTAGCCTTGAAAAGAAAGCTGCTGAAGAGTACATAGCACCTTCTTCAGTAGTACACACCTCACCAATTCCCACTGCTTTCCTATTTGGGTAGAAGAATATTGTATTTCTCTAGTCGGTGAACAAACAGGCATTCTTAAACATTTACTCTATGCTAGGCACTGTGCTAGCCACTGAGATAAAAGACAAGAGCCGACCATACCTCTTCAAGAAGGTTATCGAAGGGTAATGAGTACAGGAAGACTGCTCTGAGTTAGGCTGTAAAAGGATCATTCTCACTGCTCTGTGGAGAATAGACTGGGAAGCACAAGGAAGGTGGCCAGGACAGGGGGCAAGAGTGAGGTCAGAGAATCCTATCAGTGGTCACTGTCTTAGGAGTTAGGTCAGCGGCTCAGCTAGAGCATTTTACATGAAGATTATGAGAAGTAGTCACATTTGAGATATACCTTAGAAGTGAGATCCATATTCTAGAAAGGAGTCAAGGATGGTAATAGGGTGTTTTGGCTGGTCTGAGGATGAATGGTAATGTCATTTACTGAGATGAGGAACATGAAAAGAGGGATAGATTAGGTCAGAATTAGTAAATCAAAGGTTAGTACTGGGCTCGTCAAGTTTGAGATGTCTATTAGATGCCCAAGTGGAGAGGTCAGGGGAGAGGTTGGAGGTAAATATTAGCTTTAAATATCATCAGCACAAGGGTGATGTTTAAAGTCACGAGATACGATGAGATCACCAAGGGAGTAATTTACATAGAGAAGAGAAGATGCAGCAGCAAAATATCTTGCTTCCCCACAATAACTTAGATCTCAGCTCCACCCTGGAGGTTGGTGATCTTGATAGCTGGTCACTTCCTGGAACTCACAAAGGTTTGCAGTCCTTTCTTGCACAGATGCTACTGACATCATGCTAGTCTCAGAGTGTGAGTTGTGTTGCCCCTCCATTTACTGGCTTTTTCTGAGCATGTACACAACCTCCTTTCTTCATTCTTTGAGCCAGAGGCATTGGTAACACACAGTGGTTGTGTGTTAAGAGGATTGACAAACACCAGCACTCATGACAAGGAAATTATGTTACAGAGAAAGTAAACGAAAATCAGTATCCACTATCATCACTTCCAAAGTATATGAACCCAACTGAGTCATCTGGACCCTCTTGCCTCCTGAGCTAGAGTAACAGACATTGTTCTCTGCTGGTTGCTCCCAAACCCCGTTCCTTAGTCCTCTCTGTTCCTATCTCCAAGCCCCACACCTTGTGCCTTCCCCACCCTCAAGGAGCCTATCTTTTTTTAATCATACAATTTAAGTATTTTTTCTTAACTTCCCTATTCCTTACAGACTCTTGACCCTATCTTGGTATATTCAAAAGTTCTAGTAAGATGTTTTACCAAACAAAAGAGCAGTTTTTCTTCCTATAATATATTCTGCTAGTCCCTAGAGGGTAAAAAATGCTGCAGTTTTTTTAAAAAGTGGTATCTTCCACTTTCTTTTTTGTCTAATTCTATTCATATTACATATGAATTACATATCACACTTCTAAGGGGATTCCTAAACGTATTCCTATACATGTTTAGGTCTGGTACTTGAAAATGCTGTGCCAGTTTCCTGGGATAAGTTAAGTTTAGAAAAAAAAATTAACTTTGTAATAAGCCAATTGTTGTCCACAGCAAAAATGAACATATCATATTCTTTCTAATTTATTTTTTCACTTATACTTTCTTCCTATTATTATTAATTCCTCCCTTTCACTACAAAAGTAAAATAGAAATGGTTGACTGAGCTGTAGAAACAGGAAATTGCTGGGAAGCCAGCAACAGAACTTTGGAAACAGCCCAGCTTGGGAACTTGGGCACATCTATGGCTGATCCCAGCTCTTGTCATGCTTATCTGTGTGGCCCTGAGATGCTCATCCAACTGACCCTCAGTTTCTCATCTGCAAAACAGTGACCATTCCCTTGGAGGGTTGTTCTGAAGACAAAGAAAATATTTGTAATTATCTGCTACATAATAGGCAGTAACTTCTGATTATTTACTTGAGATAGTCAGTCTCCACATTTTCCTTGGGACCACAGAAGATGGTCTAGCCCCTGGGCAAGTTGGGCAGTGCCACAGATCTTCTGTGTAGACTCTGACCCTGGAAAATGCAGGAGTACGTTCCCTGGGTTGCCCATTTCACTTGTCAGCTATTGTATTTGACTCCCATCTGCCATGTCAAAGTCACAGGGCTCCTGCTCTTGGCAGCGAGCCCTGTGCTGTCAGCAGTTGCTGACAGGTGAGACCCACTGGCCCAAGATCAGAAAGCTTGCTTGCACTGCAAAAGGACCTACCTCACCTGTCAGCTGTCACAGTCAATCTTTTTACACTGCTCCACTCCAGGAAATGTGATACCTCGTTCAGGAGAGTGTCTGGAATTATGAAATACAAAATGAAGTTATGGCTGTTTGTTTATTAGCTTGTGTGGTGTTTCTGAGAACCGCTTTTCTCTCGGTGGGGACCTTTAGAAATGGCTTCTTCCATGGCACTTTAGAGCCACACCTGAAGGTTGTGAGGCTGACTGCTTGGCTGAAAAAGTGGGGTGTGCTGCTAAAAAGATCCCAAATTCATCAACAGATTCCACCTATCAGGTGACAGGCCAGGCTCAGGGTACAACTGCCGTGGTAACATGGTGGGATCCGCCTGTCAGCTGGCTCCCAGCCAGTCTTTCTGAGTTTAGAGACCTGGTTCTAAACACGAAACACTGAGCTTCATAAAATCAGTGGTTTGCCCTGAGCATCCAATTGAAAGACATCATCTTTGAAAACAACAGAAAATGATGTTAAAGAATCACAACCAATCCTATCGCTGCCCCGTAAATGTAAGCACCATTTTAATTCTACTGAGGCTGTTGACTATAAGAAGTTTGACAATTTCATCTCCTCTGCTACCAACACACACATAGGAATGCCCACACACCATGTATGCACACACACACGCAGTATTTTTTTCTTCCAGTTTTATTGAGATATAATTGACATACTGCACTGTATAAGTGTAAGGTGTACAGTATAACGATTTGAGTTCCATACAGCATCAAATGATTATCAAAACAGGTTTAGTGAACATCTATTATCTCATATAGATACAAAATTAAAGAAATTGAAATTTTTTTTCTTTTTATGGGAACTCAGAATTACTAACAACTTTCATATATAACATACAGCAGTATTAATTATATTTATCATGTTGTACTTTACATCCCTAGTACTTATTTATCTTATATCTGGTAGTTTGTACTTTTTGACGTCCTTCATCCAATTTTTCCTCCCCTCACCTCCCACTGCAGGTAAACACAAATCTAATCTCTTTTTCTATGAGTTGGTCTGTTTGTTTTTTTTCTGAAGTATAATTGACCTACAACACTATGTTCATTCCTGCTGCAAAACATAATGATTAGATATTTCTAGACATTTTTAAATGATCATGATAAGCTTAGTTACAATATGTCACCATACAAAGATATGACATAGTTATTGAGTATATTCCCCAAATCTTTCTTATTTTGGGTCAAAAAAATCTACCCTTTTGGAAAAGATCTTTCAAATACCAACTGCCTAAAATTAGAACGAAAGTAATAATCACAAAATATCAGAGTAACACACGCAGAAAAACAAAAAAAGAAAAGGAAAAACAAAAATAGCAATTTCAGAATACACAATTTTGTTACAACAGTAATTCATGGTCTGAAAATTCAAAAATTAGAGTAGTATAAAAGGGAACATTTGTGTATCCTCTTCCCCCAACTACTTCCAGAGAGTCCCATGACATGGCTTTTTATCACTCACACATTTGCTCACTGCTGTCTTCCCCCACTGGGATTTCACCTCGACCAGAGTTTGCTGTTTATCTAGCTCACCATAATATCACCAGTGTTGAGCTCAGTGCATGGTATGAGCAATCATTCAATGCCTTCGTGGAATGACTGAATATTTACACCCCTTCATAGAAAGTTGGTCCTCCATTGGTACTGGACTAACGAGAACCTGAAATGTAGATCTCTTTTCAATCAAGAACACTAAGTACCTGTCCTTTAGTCCCATTAGTTCATTTTATCTTGTTTTGGCTGCTATCCAGTTCCCATCAAAAAGACAGCTAAAAAATTGTATTTGAAAAACAGTGCCTAAGGCAATGTTTTCTAACTTGAATTATTCCATAGCTTTGCAAACTTTCAAAATTTTTACAATGGACACAACGATTTAAGGAATAAGGGGAATAAGGAGAGAAGCAACCGAGTTACTGAGGAAGTAACTGAAGAGAAACAACCATTATGCAGCAAGAGTGTTCTTGTTAGAGTTAGGTTTGAGTTTGGGAAATAGGTTCAAGCCATCTGTTCTTACCTAGACAGACAGGCTGGGTTCTTCGTAAGTTGTGAGATGTATCATTGGTAATTTACTACTAGTAAGAAATAACTGGAATATATGAATATAATTTTAATATAAATAAAAGAAGACTGGAGGTCAATATTGTCACTCTCACTCACACATGTTTTTAAACTCTTTCTTATAGGGCAGAGAAAGGCAAGGTGTTGTAGCAATGCACCTACATATGCATTTCTCCAGCAGTGCGTATGCATCACACTTGTTGAAAGCACCCTTTCTGTGCATTGTGGCAAAAAGTGGAAAAGGATTTCTGGCCTACAAAATATATTTACTGTGTTATTCTCTGAGTCTCTATCTACACCTTTATCAGGCTAAGACATCAGAGGAAAACAATATAAATGATATTAATTTCCCTTGGTGAAAATATTTCTATAATGTATATAAAGCCTTTTGCTTTCATACGTGGTAATAAAAATGCTGTTGTCTTTTAAAATACATTAATTTTAGATTCAGTATTTTTATGATTCCATTTTAGCTCCTTTGTTGGTTTAATAGCTGTAACCCTGTTTTGCTATTTTAGTGGTTGCTTTAGGGTTTATAGTCTACATCTTTACCTTATCATTCCATCTTCAAGTGATACTATAACGCTTCACCTATAGTATAAGAACCTTACAACAATGTGCTTCTATTTCTTCCTTCCTGTCTTTGTGCTATTGTTGCCATACATTTTAGTTCTCATGTGTTATAAGCCTCATCCTACACTGTTTTAATTTTACTTAGTCAACTTTTTAAAAAGAGGTTTAAAAAATAAGAAAGTAATCTTGTGCATTAACCCAATGTAGCCACCATTTCCCACACTTTCCATTCCCTTGTGTGCATCTACATTTACTTTTGGTACCATTTCCCTCTGCCTAAATGGCTTCCTTTAACACTTCTCACAGTCTGGGTTTGCTGGTGATGAATTCTTTTAGCATTTGTAGGTCTGAAAATCTTTATCTTGCCTTCATTTAAAAAGATATTTTCACTGGCTAGAAAAGTTAATTTGACAGGTTATTTTTTTTTCTTTTTGTTTGTTAAGGATGGTGGCCCATTGTCTTCTCACCTGCCAACTTTCCAATGAGAGCACTGTTACTATCCTTATTTTTACCTCTGACTTCTTTTAAGACTTTTCTCTTCATTAGTGGTTTTAAGCAATTTGATTATGATGGGCGGTGGTATAGCTTTCTTCATTTCTTGTGCTCACAGTTTGTTGAGCTTCTTAGATCTGTGGGTTTACAGTTGTCACAAAATTTGAAGATTTTTGGCCCTTATTTCTTGAACTCATTCTTCTGTCCCTCCCTTAGACATTCCTTAATAAACAATATGTTTATTGTTAGACTATTTGAAATTTTACCAAAGCTTCCTGATACCATATTCATTTATTTTAGTTTCTTTTTCTATGTTTTATTTTGAGTAGTTTCTATTGTTGTCTTCAAGTTCACTCATTTTTTCCTCATCAATTATCTAATCTAGTCCTTTATTTTTATTTTTAATTTTATTTTATCATCTCACACATTATAATTTTAACCTGTAGAAGAAGGATTTGTGTCCTTTTTATATCTTCCATGTCTCAGCTTAACATGTTCAATCTTACCTCTAACTTTTTGAAAATATGGAATACTGTTATAATTTGTCTGCCAATTCTAACATCTGTTTCAGTCAATTTTGACTGATTTTCTTCCTCATTATGGGTTGTATTTTCCTGCTTCTTTGCATATCTGGTAATTTTTTATTGGATGTCTTGTTGGATAATTATATATTGCTACAAATATACTTGAGCTGTTCTGGAACAGGTGGAGTTACTTGGAAACAGTATGATTATGCTGGGTCTTGCTTTTAAGATTTGTTAGATTGGAACCAAAGCAGTTTTTAATCAAGGCCTATTGGAACTCTAGTCACTGACCTGTGATTAAGAGTTTTTCTGCTCTGACTACTGGGAATAAGCACTGTTCCCTGGCTTATGTGATTTCCTTGCACTGTTCCCTCTAATACTTTCGCGTGTCTTTCCCCAGCTGTGAGTACTTCTCTCACATGGATTCACTATCAGTACTCAGCTGAGTACTTGAGAGGGAGTCTCTGAAATTCCCTGGAGTTCTCTCTATGTGCAGTTCTTTCCTCTATCGTACTCTGTCCTGAAAATTCTGGATGCTTTGGTCTCTTTGGAATCTCAGTTCTTTCTCCTCAACTCAAGGAATCTGTAAAGTTTTGCTTGGATTTCCTTTCCCTGTACTGTGGCCTGGAAGCTCTCTCAAGGCAACGAGCTGGGGCAGTTATAGAGCTTATTTCACTTGTTTCTCATCAGGAATACTGCCTTTGTTGCATGATATCCAATATCTTAAAACCACTGTTACCTATATTTTGACCGTTTTTTGGTTGTATGAGTCAGTATGGTAAATCTAATCTTTGTTACCCCAGTCATGATCTACATAATAATACTATTTAAATTTTGCTCTTCCCCAGTGAAGAAATTAAATTATCTAAATACTAACATTTTAAAATACATTAGTTTTTTTTGTTTGTTTGTTTGTTTTTTGCTGTACGTGGGCCTCTCACTGTTGTAGCCTCTCCCGTTGCGGAGCACAGGCTCCGGATGCGCAGGCTCAGCGGCCATGGCTCACGGTCCCAGCCGCTCCGCGGCATGCAGGATCCTCCCGGACCAGGGCACGAACCCGCGTCCCCTGCGTCGGCAGGCGGACTCTCAACCACTGCGCCACCAGGGAAGCCCCTAAAATACATTAGTTTTAAATGTCTATTGTTTGATTTCTGTCTCAACATATTTATTTTTTCCTTCTTGGGAAGAAAATGCACTTTTCTAGCTTTCTGAAAAATTGAATCAATGGCTGTATCTACATGAAATGATACTAATTTCCTTTAGAAAGTTAAAAAACTGATTACTTGGGGAGAAGTTTATGAAATATTTTTATAAGTTTTTATAGCTAGTATATGGAGATTTTAGAAGGTGCCTAAGCCACCAGGTGTCTGATATTGGGAATAACTGGTTTCCCCCTAAAATGCTTTTATGTCTTAGGAAGTTCCCCTGAGAAATAAGTGTAGAGTGGGCCTCAATATGTGACAACTTGGACTTCATAAAACATTCTGGAAAACTCTTTTCAGGATTATTAATTGTACCAATGACTCTTACGTTTTTTTTTCCCACTTCCTGGTAGTACTTTTGGCAATGATTTATTTAATCCTTCAAGACTCAGATGAAATGTTTTTTTTTCCTACAACTCTTCCAAACAGATGTCAATCCTACCTTCTGCTGTTCCCCTAGCATTTTGTAAATAGCTCCACTTTAGCGCTCACAGGGCTGTATAGTAATTATTTATTATCATGTCCTTTACACCAATAAGAAAAATTATGTACTCTTACATGACAGGACCCTATTATTCATATTTATATTGGTATTTCCCACCTACTACATAAGATGATAAATATTTATGAGACTAAATAACATATGTAAGATATTGAGGTATGCTGATAAGAAAATATTAGTGATAGAAACCAAGAATAACTAATAGGGAGTAGTGGGAAGTAAAGTTGGGTTAATAGGGAAAGGGTCAGATTAAAAATGGAAAGTTACCAAGAGCATTTACACTTAAATCAGAATAAATACCTAGTAATTGAACATCACTGAGTAAAGAAGATCAAATTTCATAAAACAATTTTGCACATTTTTCCTTTCAAAAAAGTATAAATTTGGTTATCGTAAAAATTTCTCATAATTTCAATATTTCAAAAATACTTGAGGCAAAGTACAAAATAAAAAATATCTTAGAATATATGCCTCTCCCATTTACTCTCCCCTTCCTCTACATCCTCTTTTCCCTCCTTATAGCTTAAGGGTATTTTCTAAGCACTGTAAAGCTATTTTTTAAACCACTTACATAAATTTTCAGTGTTTGCACTGAATACTGCAACCCTTTCAGGAACACTTAATATTTAAGCATCATCATATAGATATTTCCAGAAGCCTTATCTCCATCTTTATGTCTCCAGGAAAAAAAAATATAAAATCTTTTAAAGTAGTAGCTGGTCACCAGGGAGTAGGAGAATTTGATAATGAACAGAAAAGTGAATGCTTAAAATGTCCAAATCAGGATATTGAGATAATAAGATCAGTACATAAGTATCAAGTAACCTCAGTTCAAAGAAATTTATTTCAAAAATACCTCTAATTTATTGTAATATGGTGATAAGGTTGTGGCACTTCCAAAATAATGATCTTGTATGAAGGACAGTTATGACATAAAGTTTAAAGGTAACACACAAAGATAAAAGCCAGGGCAGTGCAAAGCCAAAAGGCAGTTGCTTATTTGGGAGTGCACGGTGCAAATGTTGTGCTGTTTGGTTCCTGAGTCACTACTTGGAGTCTCTTGCTTCTAGACTTTAAATTCTTGCTGCCTCTTAGAATGTCTCACTGGGATCACACTGCTACTTTATATTAAACATGCTTAACATATAACACAAATCACTTCTCCCTCCCTTCCTTCTTCCTTCCAACTGGTACTTATCTCTGCATTATTACATACTAAGGATATAGGCACAACACAACACAACAAAACAAAACACACTTATCTCTTTGTCCAAAGAGAGGGAAGATAGACACATAAAGTAAATCTAGTGTGATAAGTTGGATAGAAGAAGAAGGTTATTTTTCATTCATCTTCCTTTCCTCTTACATTCATTTTTCTCCCTGTGCCACAGAAGGTGGGCATACCTCTGACAACACATCCCTCAGACTCCCTTGCCACCTGACTTGCAGTTAGTTTCGGCCAATGAGAGGCTGCTTAGGTGCACGTCTTTGGCAGTAGCAGAGCTCCACCAGAATACAAGCTCTCTTCCTCCATAGCTCCACTCTCACTGGCCCTAGTAATTCTTGTTTCTCCTCTTGCCCCTTCATCCCTAGAGTTTGTAATGGCTTTTCATCATTTCTAGTCTCTGAATGCATTTGCTTGTTCCTCTGTAAATAGTTTCTTTATGTGAACCAGCTGGAACGCTTTCTGTCAAGACCCTGCCTTGTTGTAGAAGCATAAGAGAAGGTTGTTAGCTCTATCTGGGGAAGTTAGAGGAGAAGTATATTTTTGCATTGACATCTAAAAGATAAGTAGTTATTTTCTAGAAATTATGGCAGGAAGTGAGTATTACAGAGAGGGAAGACTGGACCTACAAAGGAGCAGAGTATGCAAGAACCTGGCATGAATTACAAACAACTCAATATTTCTGGTTGTGAAGTGCAAGGCACTGGTCACCTAGAATTAAATCCTTGAAGTTTATTTAGCTGATCCTCTCTAAACCACTGTTTTGAATTATTTACCAAATATGGTCAAATTTTCTTCTCTTGAAAAATAATGACAATGAAAACTATTATTTATTTGACACCAATTATGTATCATAAATTGTGCTAGCTCTTTTTGGTGTGCAACTGTTATTAGTATACTGAAGTGGGCAAGCTCAAGGTAAAGGAGGTGAACAACTCTTTCAAAGAAATACCTAAACATATTATTGTAAATGGAGTGTTCACATCATCTGCTATAAATAATGGCAAAGACAGCCAAGGCTTTAAAGTAAAAATGTTAGATAATAAAGTGAAACAGTAGACTCCAAACACTAGAATGGGCCTTAGAGATCATCTGATGAGTTGACGCCTCTTCATCTCTTTACCATCCAGGTATTCCCAGTGCATACTCAGACTCAGTAATGATCAGAACTAACAATCTCCTGGGGCTCCTTTATTCTACCTTTGAACAGTTCTGATGATAAAACAATTGTGCTTCAAGTTGAGCTGAAGAGTAGCTCCTCATTTTGCCAATTAAAACAGCATCCTTCAAATTCATTCTATGTTATGCTGATATTACACCTGCTCCCTGGAAAGAAGTTTCTAAGAAATATGAAAAACACTGCATAGGATCTACCTCATTTAAGAAGTTCTGCAGTAAGTGAATCTATTTTTATTTAATAAAAAGTTCTCCAAATACACTTGACCACAAAATATTTCTCTATTTTTATTATCATCACATCATGTGTTAACATTCTGGGAACTAGCTGTCTTTGCCTAGGTCCTCTAAAAGCAAAGCCTGAGGCAAGGGTAAAGTGGAGTGGAGGTAATGCATTTAGCTGGTACAAGCTCAGACGACATGAAAGACGACATGAAGCAGGCACAGGTAAGATGTGCTGGCTGCCACTTCACAATGAGCCAGAAGGAGACACAGCAGAATAGTGCCTTCACTCAAAATGGGTAGTTCACACAAGGGATAAAGGAAGGGGAATTATCTGCCAAGCTTCCTCACACCACTTTTGTACAGGTCAAGAATGACCTATACTAACTCTCCTCTGTCTTCAGGTTGCAATAGTTGGCCCTCAAATGGTGACTTGGAGAGCCAGATTCCAAGCCCTACTTTTGAATCCTAAAGTAGAGAGGTGAGTCCTCAAGGGCAGGCCCCACCTGTGGGGTGTAAGGGCCATCAAACTCCAGGCTTCAACCCAGACTCCAGCCAGCTCACAGAGCTTGGCATGGTGGGAGCAGCTGCTGTGCTATGGAGTTGAATGGAAATCATGCAAAATTGTGATTCTCCTTTCACATAGTCATCCTTCAAATATTAGTAGGCTCATGACATTTTTGAAGATTTTTAAAGTTAATATCCTCAATTCCTAAGACTGAATCCTTTTGTCTGCCTCTCCTTTGGTTGCTCTTCTATTTATTGATACTTCTAGTCTATTTAAAAAGGATATATGTATACGTGTAACTGATTCACTTTGCTGTACCCCTGAAACACAACTAACACAACATTGTTAATCAATTGTTGCTATACCACAATAAAAATTTTAAACAAAGAAGTTACTTTAAAAAAATAGGATACTCTGACCACAAACCATGTCCCAGGTGTCTGACTGGAGTGTTCTACATTCTAGATAAAGAAGTACTTCTGTCTATGCTGCCACAGACTGAATTGTCTTTTATGGCACATGCATCACATTCTGTCTTGACAAACTTCTAAGTTGTTTCTTTTCTTACATTGCTGTTTACTCATCCTGCAGTTGAAGAGTGGAAATTTTCACTATCAAATATACGTTAAAAAAAATAAAGTTCAAAGGGTAGCACTTGAACTTTATTTTTTTAATTTTTTTTATTTTTTGTTTTGCGGTACGTGGGCCTCTCACTGTTGTGGCCTCTCACTGTTGTGGCCTCTCCCATTGTGGAGCACAGGCTCCGGACGCGCAGGCTCAGCGGCCATGGCTCACGGGCCCAGCCGCTCCGCGGCACGTGGGATCCTCCCGGACCGGGGCACAAACCCGTGTCCCCTGCATCGGCAGGTGGACTCTCAACCACTGCGCCACCAGAGAAGCCCTGAACTTTATATTTTTAAATGTATTCTAATTGTACTGAATCCATTGCTTCAGTCACCTGTTTTAGCCCAGCATCTTAATTAGATACCTTTCAGATTCATGTTGCTTATACATTTGCAGAATATGCTATCCAACTCACTTTCTAGTATGCCACCTAAAATCTCCCTTTAGGCTTGCATTAATCCTCTGGTCCAGGAGGCTCCAAATATTTTTGAATTCTGACCACCATTTAGAAAAACAATTGAAGGGGCTTCCCTGGTCCGGAGCCTGTGCTCCGCAGCGGGAGAGGCCACAACAGTGAGAGGCCTGCGTACCACAAAAAAAAAAAAAAAAAACAACAACAATTGAAGAACTGAAAGTATTATATGTGTGTATATATGTGTATATATATATCACATGCATTTCTATAGTATTATTACATTAAGAAACCCAAAAATGCTTTTAAACATTTATCATCAACTTTAATGAAATTTTGTATAATACTTGTATAATATTGTATAAAATTTTGTATAATAAGTTTCAAATAACTTTAAATGTTAAGAAAAAAAAAGAGGCTTGCTTCATGGTTTAGATGCCTGGATTTTAAATGCCTTGCTACTTATTACTTTATTTTATCAGTAATATCTCAAGGCAAGATGAGGTTTATTAGTTAAATATGGTGGATGAAATCTATATATTAAATATGCCCATAATATTTTCTAAATATTTTTCAACTTCTTTGGGGATCTGATTAGATTATCATTATTATCCTCTTGAATATGATCAACAAAAGCCTGTCCTAGTATGTAAGTACTCTCAGCTTTGCCATTTTCTTGTTGTTCACTTGTATTTATGTTACTAGTATTATCTTCAAATTTTATTTCTTTATAGGAATCTTTATAAGCCACTTATCTATTTTGTGGCCATGTTCATTTACTTAGAACAAGACAATATAATCTTTAAATCCATTTAATGTCACAGCAGCTCAATACATTGCAATACCCTGAATGCAAATGAGAAAGTGAGGGCGAGACTGCAAGCCTCTCAGCGTTGTAGATGAGCCCTGTATATTTATGGGTAAATGAATGCCTGATATACAGTACACCCAACACAGGTGTCATTTTTGAGCCCCATGTTAAATATTAGTAAAGTTTAATATCTTGATCATTTTAATATAAAACTAATATAAATATAGCTTATATATATATTTTTTGCAAACCCAGTGAATCATCTTACACACCCCACTTTGATGAGCACTACTCTAAATCATACCTATTTATATGGTCAGTTAGGGCAACTTATTCACCTCCCTGCGTCTCAGTCATCTCCCAGTTAAAATAGTCACTCCTATTGTGGTTTGGAGTCCAAACTACATAGTCTTCATCTCCTTCAAGGCCTAAGGGTAAGGAGTAGAACAAGGAGATTATTGAAAATCAAAGCCGCAGCCTATTTAGGGATGTCGGTTACTCCAAAAGTATAGTGATTCATAACAAAGATATATGGAGGACATGACTGATAACTGAGGTCAACTTGGCCGTCTCCTACCCTCTCCTGACCCCCACCTTCACTCCCACTCCGGAGCCCCACGCCCAAATCTAGACCTCACCAGCCAGCTGTGGGAAATAGTAGGGTCCGCTAACAGCCTCAGAACACCTATTCATGTCTGCTGCTTGGAGAATCAGCCTCCAAGGGACGGGCAGTGACGCTCACTAACTGCTGCCTAAGGGGGAGCCCCAGAGGACTCAGAAGAGCGCGGTGAGTTCTGCAACATGCTCTGAGTTGTGAGTTCTGGGGCAGAGGGAGTTGAGGGAGAGCCCCATCTTTCTCATTTAAATGAACAGCTCACGAGAACCGAGAAGGAGTCTCTCTCCACTACTGAGGGGCAACAGTGTGTGAGATATGTGGGATGCGATGCACTGGCTGTTAGGCTCTCCACAGTCCTGGGAGGAGCAGGTATAGAGGAGAGAGAATAAAGCCAGAAATGCTCCCTTTAAAATTCCCCCCAAAGGCCCCTTCTATGGAAATATAAAGATGGAGGAGAAAGATTCCTCCCTGAAAAACCTACCTGGCAGGACTGGTAAAATGATTAAAGGAAGCATACATGAAAAGCTCCTTAACATGATTATATATATGGTAGATATTCCATAAAATTAGTTTAAAAAGAACAGTCCTTGGACTGTATGTCTGAACTCCAATGGGAAGAAGTTGCCAGTAATTCCTAATGACTAATTTTTCCACAAGCATTTTAGTCAATCCTTGTAGATTATTGCTATTATTAAGTACCTAACAAGCTTTGTTGGCATAGAACTATGCATTGCCTTGAATTGAAAATACACAGTAATTTGATAGAAAAATTTATAGGCAATGTAGAACCCCTTAAATTGAATTAGATTCTTAAATATAGTACTTATAATACCCTTGATGTAAGCTTTTTTAAAGCATTAGGGGAAGCAAACAAACAAGGTCTATATTTTTACATAGGGTGTTTTATGTTAAATACTGCAATATTTATGTTTGGCACTATTCACTCCATGGGAAAATATACTCTGTGTGTCTTTTATTCTCTAGATAGTTCAGACTCACTGATACCCAAGGGTTTACTACACCCACAGATTTTGTCACAATACTTATATATTGAAAGGCATTTTTACCATTGAAAAGCAATCCAAGTCTAATTCTGTAATTGTTATATACTGTAAGATGTTATCATTTAGTATGTGTGAAGTACCTAGAATATCTATCGGCAGTGAATATGACATAACATAATCTATTTTACAAGTAAAATGGCTTGCCAGGATCTGTTTTATTTCCAACTGATGGCCAATTTAAAGACTCTTGTTTCTTTCTTTCTTCTTTTTTTGCCTGTTATTAAATTTACTGTCAAAACAATTAAGTGCAAATAATCCAGTTCTCCTACACCTACTTAGAACAAACGGATTCTGACTTCCTCATTCATTTCAAAAGTTAATGTTTTGCCTATGGACTACTTAAATATTCCTTTCTTTGAGGAATTCTGATAGTTCAGGTCTTGAAATAACAATATTAAAGGTCAACTTAGCAATATTCTTATTTCCTAGAGCTATGTAACATACCAATTTTTCTCTCAGAAATAGCCAAAGACAAGCACTTTTTTTTTGCTTTTAGTTGGAAGAATGCAGTGATGTTTAGTAGTTGGGAACTTGGAGATGGCAAAAAGAGACTATTTTCTGGAGGAGACTGCAGCAGTCAAGGATCTATTGACCAAAGGTGAGATTCTGAGCAAAGAGACAAGATGGTGATGGTTCAAGGCTTTCTGAAAAGAAGAACATACATTTCAGAGTTGTACTCTCTCCATCAAACTGTGCTAGCATTTGCTTACCTAGGTACTATGCCAGTTAAAAATAGTAGAAAGTAAATTAAGATAAAAATACAATCAAGAACAGTAATAATACCCATTATTTACTGAGTACCTTTTATGTGTCAGGTGCTTTACAGAGTCACCCAAATGCTTTTGCAAATGAAGAAACCAAAGGTCTGAGAGGTTAAGGACATTAGCAAGATCACGTAGCTCATAGATCACGCAGCAGAGACTCAAGCCAACTCAAAGTCTGTGCTCCTTCCACTAAACTGTTATCATGTAAGAAAAAAGCTACACTCATCAAACGGATCATTTGTGTTTCATTTGTACAGAAAATCTAAGCTATTTAGATTCTAGTCCACTGCCACCTATGAGCACTATTTCTGTAGGGAGGGACCACACTAATTTCAGCTCAATCACACTGACTCAAAGGCATGCGTGTGTTTATGATTATAAATACCTCTGAGATTCAAAAAGGCAACAGTTCTTCCATTTTTCCAATCCATCAAGTCGACTGCTTCAGAATAAAACACTCCTACATGAGGTGTTGCATGCTGATATAAGCTTTTTAATGAAGAAAGGGAATTAACATTCATTGTGCCAGGTCTTTTGCAGGAATTTGCTTTCGTGATCCTAAAAGAACTTTATGGGAGGGTATAGTAGGTCCATTTTATGGATGAGGAATTAAAATCTCACAGAGGACATGTCAGTTGCCAGAGAACATAGAGAAAGACAGTAGTCCAGCTCTCTTGAACGCAGAATGGTGATAACACAGACACAGAAGGAATGAGACAGACCTAGGGTCCAGTCCTGGCAGTGTTCCTAACAATAAACTTGCCAGCCTCTGGACTAGGCATAGGGATATCAAGAAAGACTAAATTTCTCTCATTTATTTTGCTTATGGGTAGCAGTCTCTTCAATGACCTAGTTCTGCAGTGTGGCTTTTCAGAGTCATTCTTGAGAGCTCTGCTGAGAGTACATTTCCTAAACTCTCAGGATGACTTTTTAACCCATCTAATTTCCTGTAGAAAGTCCCTCCCTGCTTAAAGAAAGTGTAGTGGATTGGTGCTCTGTTAGATAATTCTTATTGATACCCATGCGAATACAATGGGTTAGTGGAATTTGTGAATCAGCCCGCCTCATTTACACCTTAGTATTCATTAATATTTTAGACTTTGGGCATTACAATTCAGGAAAATGTGGACCCTTATAGTTTGTTTACTGGAGTGCCTCATCTCTTTGCCCTGTGTGTGAAAGAGAAAGTGAAAAGAGAAAGACTAAGGAAGAAAGTGGGGAAGTCTTTCTTTAAACAGAATAAAAATAAAGAATAACCACCAAGAGCTTCCCTGGTGACGCAGTGGTTGAGAGTCTGTCTGCCAATGCAGGGGACACGGGTTCCTGCCCCAGTCCGGGAAGATCCCACATGCCGCGGAGCGGCTGGGCCCGTGAGCCATGGCCGCTGAGCCTGCGCGTCCGGAGCCTGTGCTCCGCATGGGAGAGGCCACAACAGTGAGAGGCCCGCGTACAGCAAAAAATAATAATAATAAATTAAAAAACATTTTAAAAGAATAACCACCAAAAAGTATTAGAGAGCAGATCACACAGAAAGATTAAATATTGTTTAAAAGTTATCTCTTGATATTAGTTCAAGACTTACAAATGGATTATGAAGTTTGGAACACACTGGTCTCAAGAGGTTGTGTCCTAAGGGGTTCTAATTCCTCCACCATCTTTGAGAGACGTTTCTCTTCCCCGCCCCCAACTTTCTAGCCTTCCACGTTTTTTCCAGAGGAAGTTTTAAGTGTGTCTTAGTAGCTGGAGTTTTGCCACTAAAATCAACCCTTATTTCTAGCCCTATCCTCAACTACCCAACCATTTAAACTTGTTGACTTTGACTTACCTCCAAGATGTCAAGAAACAAAATTATTAAATTAAATCGAGTCAAAACTCAACAAAGCAGCAATTCTTTTTACAATATCCCTGAAGAACAGACATTAAACCTCTGTCTGAATAGTTATGTTAATACTTTTGTTGCCTAATTAATTAAGAGAAGGAATTCAGGTCAGATGTGAAGAAAAGTCAGGTATTCTTCCCTTAAAGCAATAAGCCACTTGGTTTTAACATTAATGTTCCTTGAAAACATTATGCTTATTTACATTGTGTTTCCTCCTCTACCACCCCAATTCAGGTGTAAACAAAGTGATAAAGTGCTAGCCTTTTCTGGTGCATCTGTTAACACAATATTAGCTTCTAACATCTGAGGATGGCTGGACCTTCACCTCTACTTTATTTCCTCAGTTGTCAGATGCATACATACAGGCATGACTATATAAATAAAACCTCAGAAATAAACATATGCAGAGAACCATATGCTCAAACTAAAATATCTTAACACCACTCAATCAACTGATGTTTTAGTCTTTTCAAGTTCAAGTGATGATCAAAGATTTATTCTGATGCAGGTTGGTGTGGTCATCCACATGCAACTACAACATTGCTGGGAGCCCTTGAGTGTTAAGGTATGCTAAAAAGACGTAAAATCGTTTGTCTAGATTTGGAACAGGAGTCACAAACTCAAAAGCCTACAGCAACCTAAATGTCCATCGACAGACGAATGGATAAAGAAGATGTGGTACATATGTACAATGGAATATTACTCAGCCATAAGAAGGAACGAAATTGGGTCATTTGTTGAGACGTGGATGGATCTAGAGACTGTCATACAGAGTGAAGTAAGTCAGAAAGAGAAAAACAAATATCATATATTAACGCATATATGTGGAACCTAGAAAAATGGTACAGATGAACTGGTTTGCAGGGCAGAAATTGAGACACAGATGTAGAGAACAAATGTATGGACTCCAAGGGGGAAAAGCCATGGGGAGGTGGGGGTGGTGCTATGATGAATTGGGCGATTGGGATTGACATGTATACACTGATGTGTATAAAATTGATGACTAATAAGAAGTTGCTGTATAAAAAAATAAATAAAATAAAATTCAAAAAAAAAAAGAAAAGAAAAGCCTACAGAGACCAGGTAGATGACAGAAATGCCTGAAGTTGTGAAAAAACTCAACCTCCTGGGGAACCTGTGCCCACCTTAAGGAAGTCCCCACTAATCAGCACTAGCAAAGGTTTTCTGCCAAAAGTGTTGGCTCAGTGTTCTAGATTTTTCTATTTTTTAAGAGAATCCAGACAATTTTTTAAAAAAGATAATCTCTTTATTTTTAAACGTTGGACACTAGTACAATTAAAAAAACAAAAGCAAACTACAGACAGGCCAAACAAAATATATCTGTAGGCTCACATGTCTCCAGTTTGGTAAATTTGTTTTAGGCAGGTGGGCTATTTTCAGCTCCTTTCCTAAAATTCAATATTTATATTAATTTATTTATATACTCAGACATGACTAAGTTATTTCTCTAATGTTTTTAAAGTGCTTAAGGTAAACCAGATAGAAAATATCTTTGAGACAAATCATCTTAGATCAATGGCTATTAGTAAGGTAGAGGCAGTTCTGCAAGACTAGGGTGTAAGGGGGGAGCCAGAAAGAAAATAAATATTTCCTTGTAGAAATTATTGTTAAAGATAGTCTTAGGGTCACTGTCCCATAGAAGTTTCTGCAATGATGGAAATGTTCTATACCTGCTCTGTCCAATATGTTAGCTACTTGCTGCCATGATATGATAGACACTTGCCACTAGCACTTGAAATGTGGCTAGTACAAGAAGAGAATTTTAAATTTTATTTAACTTAATTTAAATTTAAACTTAAATAGCTGCATGTGGTTAGTGGCTACTGTATTGCACAGCACGGATCTAGATGTACATGTCAGAAGAGAACATCTGGTTCAAAAGCTACCAATCCTATGTACATCCTTATTAGATATTCAACAGTTAAATTGTCAAAATTTTAAATTGGAGTAGTCAGATAAATAATAATGGTAGCTCTTGATTAGTTTACTAATTTAATAATTTAATAATTTTAAATTATTAAAAATTTAATAATTTTCCTGCTTATTAGTGACATTTATCATCTTATAACATTTGAATTTCCATTTTGAAGTATCCTGTTCATGTACTTTGATCATTTTTCTATTGAGTTGCTTTTCTTTCTCCCTCTCTCTTTCTGTCTCTACCTCTTCTTCCCTTCTTTCCTTCCTTCCTTCCTTCTTTCCTTCCTCCCTCCCTTCTTTTTTTCCTCCCTCCCTCCCTGCCTTCCTTCTTTCCTTCATAATTTGTAGAAGTAATTTATAAGTTCTCAGTTTTAATCTTTTGCATTTTATATGAATCACGAATATCTTCTCCCAATCTAAGCATTGTGTCTTACTTTGTTTATAGTGTCTTATTTGATCTGAAGTTTAAAAATTTTAATGTAGTTGATGTATCTAGCACTTTATTGTTTATGCAGTTTGTGCTTTATTGAAGAAATTCTTTTGGAACTAAAGTGTATGTTATCTGATATTAATATGGTTAGATTAACATTCTTTTCATTTAGGTTTGCCAGATTTAGTAAATGAAATTATAGGACACACTGTTAAATTTGACGTCCAGATAAACAATGAACTTTTTTTCACCTTGGTATAAGTTTGCCCATGCAATATTGGGACATATTTGTCATAATAAAAAATATTCATTGTTTATCTGAAATCAAAATTTAACTGGTCATCTTGTATTTATTTCATCAGGCAACTCTATTTTGTTTAGAAAATACCTAGTATATAATTTTCTCCCATTTTTCTTCCAAACTTTCAAGATCCTTGTGCATTAGGTATATTTTCCATAAATAGCTTTTAAATGAGATTTGGTTCCTTACCCAACATGAGGATCTGCCTTTCAAAAGGCAAATTAAATCCATTTACATTTATTATAATTATTTTCTTTTAATATTTACCATGGTTTTACTATGCTTATTTTTTTCTCTTTCTCTGCTTTTTCCTATATTGACTGGGTTTTCTTTATTCCTGTTTTTACACTCTACTAACTTGAATGATATGACTCTGTTATTTTAATTGTTTACTTTAATATTTATTTATTTATTTATTGACTGTGTCGGGTATTAGTTGCAGCACACAGACTCTTTGTGGTGTGCAGGCTTCTCTCTAGTTGTGGCGTGCAGGCTCCAGAGTGTGTGAGCTCTGTAGTTGTGGCATGTGGGCTCTCCAGTTGCGGCACACAGGCTCTCTACTTGTGGCACGCGGGCTTAGTTGCCCCACAGCATGTGGGATCTTAGTTCCGCTACCAGGGATCAAACTGACATCCCCTGCAATGCAAGATGGATTCTTAACCACTGGACCACCAGGGAAGTTTTGATTAAAGCTATATTTGATTATTTTATTTTAGAGCTATGCATACTCTTTTGTCATATTTGAATGAAATTTTTCTCATTACTTAAATCGCCTCTTTTATGTGTACTTAAAGTTTTAAAAGTCATCTATTTTTATGGTCTCTGTTAGTTTGCCCTCTGATAATATTTCACATTTGGAGGAAATATAATACGTATTTTATCTTTTGTGCATTTTGATTCCATCCTTCCATTTATACTGTGTTTCAGAAGAATTTAGTTATCTCTGACTTTTTAGAGCTAATATCTTTTAATATCCCTTAGTATTTCTATTTACCATGATATGTCTATTGATGTTACAAATGTGTGTTAAAGTCTACTCTGCTTAAGTGAGAGTTGCAGTTGTTGTTACAAGATAAGAACCTCTGTGCTTGAGATATTTATAGATGTTTATGCCTCATAAAATAATACACATAAAATGCATCTTTTTATGTGTGTGCATATATGTGTGAATGTAGCTTGCTACCTAACATTTATATATATCTAGTGCATATAAAAATAAACACACACACACACAAAGTACTAATTCTACTGACCATTACTATGATGGTGTATTGGTGTGAAAACTGACCATATGTCACATACCATAGGGGGACACATGGAGCCACTGACCCATAGTCTTTATAATGAAAAGTTTGCAGTGCTTATAAGTACAGAACAGTCTCACCTATTATGACAGCAGTGTTTGCAGAGTACTTTCATGTACAATTCTCTTAATTTTTTTTCCAAAATTCTTTTGGGAGGAGGAAAGACATTATAAACCTCTATTTGTAAATTAGTAATTGAGACCCTAAAGAGTTTTTTAAATATTCGTTCAGAAAGTGTTTTCTTTACTTAAAATGAATTTCTAAGCTTCTGTAAAACTCAATTCCAATGTCAGGCAGTATTTGATTTGTTCCTACAGAGTATGAACCTTAATGAAATAAACGTATTTTAACTAGAGTTTTGTGGGGTTTTTTTCTTCACAAAACCTTACCTGAAAGATTAGAATCATGAAGAAAGTCTATCAAAAATTGGCTAATTTCAGAACACAAACTCAACATGACCACATATACCATTTAGATTAAACACGATAGCAGATGATTGTCTTTAAAATTATAGTAAAATAGGTATCATTTTCTCAGATACATCTTATACTAAATAGTTCAATGATTTATGTTGCTATTTTAATTGAAATCAATTTTATAGGGAAAATGACTTAATCATGTGTTAGGTACAATGTTTTGTCTGGTTAATTTCATAGCAGAATCCCAACCTCATGGGCTATGCAACCCAAACCTTAAAAAGCCAGCTGAATTTCAGAGATGGTATAGAAAGAAAGAGAAAACGTCTGGGATTCTTCTTATATATCAAGACCAATGAAGAGAGATTTTCTTTTCTTAATAAAGAAAATGATGCAGATGCCTTTAAAAGGATACAAGTAAGAAGAAGGATACCTGTTGATAACAGTTATACTCAAAGAAGTTACTGTGACTAATCAAATAATATAATTTATAAGCAAACGAAAGTCATTCTCATTTATCTAATTAAAGGAATGACTTGTCAAGGAGTAGTTTTAAACTTATCCATCATCCATATACTACAGACTGAAATTCCAGTCGTTGGAGATGTATCTATAAAGATTCAACACATGTGACACTATGTTAGGAGTCAGATTACTGCTGAAATGAGCATCTGTGTAGGAAAGGAGGGTTTCTACAGCAGTACCCTACTCACTTCACATTGCATTGCAAGAGTGGAGGTTGGGGAAATAAAACATGGTAGGAACTCTCTTCTAAGCATCTGTTGGCAGTAGAAACATCTGTCCTATTCACTGCAGTGTACTCACTGCCCTAAACCCAGCTTAGCCTATATAAACCACTTAATAGATATTTACTGAAGAAATGAACGAATGAAGGTTGAGTACCAAAAATTACATATTACCACTTCCTTCACTCTTTCTTCCAAGGTCAGACCAAATCCAAGTTGGATATAAAATAGGCTTTACAAGACCATACCAATTGCTACCTAAAGGACTTGATGTTAAGTTTACCTCCTAGATCTGTGTATGCATGCCAGGATATAGACATCACACTGCTGTTTTATCAACTAAGTTTTCTTCATGGCCATCCATAGAGGTCTCAGTGTCCTGGTGATCACACCCATGCCTTGGGAACCACAGCTATTTCATCTGCCCAGTTAAATAAATTTAGCATCAGATGTTTGCTTCTGCCTTATCTTTATTTTAATAGAACAACATCCCTGTAGTTTGGATATCTGGCTCTCCTTCTTACTGAATCAGTACTCCCTTCCTTTGGGGAGCTGCTCCCCCATCAGCTGTAACCACATGCCTTAGTGCAAGTTGCCAATCATATTATTCTTCCATCTCCTCCCCCAGGCAATTTAAGTTCCAATTGGATTGTGAGGTTAGACCAATCAGAATTTATGTTGGACTTTTTGAAATGAAATGTAGAAAGATATGTAAGCACTTTCTGTGTAAATCCGTGAAATATGGAGAATGGATTTGTTGATGATCAAATTATTTTATATATGTGAATGGAAGCAGTCTGAGAAAATGAAGACAGATGACGAGAAAAGCAGATGAGAGGAAGAGAGAGAAGGAAGGAAGAGGAGGAGAAGGTGAAGGAGAAGGAGAAGAGAGAAAAGAGAAGAGAAAAATGGTGAGATTGGAGCTCAAGGATCCAATTTTTCCCTGGAGATTTAACTATATCCCTAATCATCCCTCAATTTTGTGAGGAAATAAATTGTTCTTGTTGCCCAAGTTAATATGAATGTTTATTACTTTCAGTCCAGATCCCTAAATGATACTAATAGTAAACTGGTAGCTGGACAGAGCTGCTAGATAATTATTATCTACCTACCTCTATCCAGCTGAATGGGCTCCACCACGTACTCTGAGAATCCCGTAGCTGACTGGTGTCTGCATCGTACTCCTTACATGCCTTTGGACATCAAGTCTTGCCTTCAGCTGCGAGCTTCTGTTGTTCTATCTGTCCCAATCCAGCACCTTTACTTGGTGTTATCATGCCTCAGGCTCCAATGACCCCTCAGCTATGTTCACAGAAGTTGCACAAGGTCTTTTTTGCTTTTCAATAATATGCTCCTATCCTTTTATTTTTAGCAAAGTTTTTGAAGCAAGGCAATATAATGGTTACTTCTGTGCTTTAAAAAGATAACATCACAACTGTGTGAAGAATAAGTGATGGAAAAGGGCTGCACTTGAGGGCAAGGAGACAAGAAACTAATGAGAGTGGAGGAAGGTCTGATGAGAGGAAGAAGCAATAAGGATGAAAGGATGTGAAATGCACAGTAGAGGAACTGAGGAATTGGGAATGCTCCTGGGCGAGGTTCACTGGTCCGAGAGAAAGGGGCCAGAGAAGTCGCGCCCGGGTGAGGGTTTGGGCAGAATTTATAGGGGAAGAAGGGAAAGGGGTGTGGTGAATCCAGGCGGGTGCAGGGTATTCCTTATTTGGTGGTCTTTTCGGGTATCGTGGCAATATCTTGTGCCGGTCGCATCAGTCTTGGGACTGTTAGTCCCGCCCCTCGAAAGGCGGGAAGGCTGGGCAGGGTGGAAAGTCCCCAGGTCAGTTCCTGGAACTGGGTGGTCCAGAAAGTTTCGGTCTGATGCAACCTGTGAGTCTGATTGCGTTCCCCTGCCTCGGACCAGGTGGCCTTACAATTAGATGTGAAATTCTAGATTTCTTCACTTGTATAATTATTCAAATGAAAGTTTTAAGGAAATAGCACCTTACATATTTTTTTTAAATAAACAACAGAAAATTCAAGATTTAACAATGCAAAAATATTGTTTGGAGAAAATGAAAATGGTAAGCGGTGGATTGCAAAGTAAACAGTTTTGGCTATAGCTGATGTCATGAGGAAAAAGTTATCATTGGCTAGGTTTGGGGGGGGGGGGTCATGTAGAGAGTGGTGGTAGGTCCAGAGCAGAGTGAGAAGGTTTCCAGGGTGCAATGTTGGAAGTAACATTTCTTACACTGAAAACAAATAAAACAACAATGATAAATATTGTTTTCCCATTCTGAGGGCTGTCTTTTTGTTTTGTTTATGGTTTCCTTTGCAGTGTAAAAGCTTTCAAGTTTCATTAGGTTCCATTTGTTTATTTTTGTTTTTATTTTCATTACTCTAGAAGGTGGATCAGAAAAGATCTTGCTGTGATTTATGTCAAAGAGTGTTCTGCCTATGTTTTCCTCTAAGAGTTTTATAGTATCCGGCCTTAAATTTAGGTCTTTAATCCATTTTGAGTTTATTTGTGTGTATGGTGTTAGGGAGTGTTCTAATTTCATTCTTTTACATGTAGCTGTCCAGTTTTCCCAGCACCACTTATTGAAGAGAATGCCTTTTCTCTGTTGTATACTCTTGCCTCCTATTTTACAGATTAGGTGACCATAGGTGTGTGGGTTTATCTCTGGAATTTCTATCCTGTTCCATTGAGCTATATTTCTGTTTTTGTGCCAGTGCCATACTGTTTTGATTACTGTAGCTTTGTAGTATAGTCTGAAGTCAGGGAGCCTGATTCCTCCAGCTCTGTTTTTCTTTCTCAGGATTGCTTTGGCTATTCATGGTCTTTTATGTCTTCATACAAAATGTAAACATTTTTATTCTAATTCTGTGAAAAATGTCATTGGTATTTGATAGGGATTGCATTGAATCTGTAGATTGCTTTGGGTAGTATAGTCATTTTGACAATATTCCAGCCAAGAACATAGTATATCTCTCCATCTGTTTGTGTCATCTTTGATTTTTTTCATCAGTACCTTATAGTTTTCTGAGTACCAGTCTTAAGCAACCAACAAGGGATGAATCTCCAAAATATACAAACAGCTCATACAGCTCAATATCAAAAACATGAAAAAAACAATCAAAAAATGGGCAGAAGATCTAAATAGACATTTCTCCAAAGAATACATACAGATGGCTAAAAAGTACATGGAATGATGCCCAACATCACTAATTATTAGAGAAATGTAAATCAAAACTACAATGAGTATAACCTCACACTGGTCAGAAAACTACACAATGAGTATAACCTCACACTACAATGAGTATAACCTCACACTGGTCAGAAAACTATAACCTCACACTGGCCATCATCAAAAAATCTACAAACAATAAATGCTGGAGAGGGTGTGTAGAAAAAGGAACCCTCCTACAGTGTTGGTGGTACAGTACCAACTGTACCAGCACCAACTGGTACAGCCACGATGGAGAACAGTATGGAGGTTCCTTGAAAAGCTAAAAATAGAGCTACCATATGATCCAGCAATCCCACTCCTAGGCATATATCTGGAGAAAACCATAATTTGAACATATACATGCACCCCAATATTCATTGCAGCACTATTTACAATAGCCAGAACATGGAAGCAACCTAAATGTCCATCAACAGAAGAATGGATAAAGAAGATGTGGTACATATATACAATGGAATATTACTCAGCCATAAAAAAGAGTGAAAAATGCCATTTGCAGCAACACATATGTGCCTAGCGATTGTCATACTGAGTGAAGTAAGTCAGATAGAGGAAGACAAATATCATATGATATCATTAATATGTGGAATCTGGAAAAAAAAAGGGTACAAATGAACTTATCTACAAAACAGAAATAGAGTTACAGATGTAGGAAACAAACTTATGGTTACTAGGAGGTAAGGGGGTGGGGAGGGATAAATTGGAAGATTGGGATTGACATATACACACTACTATGTATAAAATAGATAATTAATAAGGACCTACTGTATAGCACAGGGAACTCTACTCAATACTCTGTAATGGCCTATAAGGAAAAAGAATCTAAAAAAGAGTGGACATATGTATATGTATAACTGATTCACTTTGCTGTACACCTGAAAGTAACACAACATTGTAAATCAACTATACTCCAATAAAAATTAAAAATAACAACAGCAAAAAACAACAATGACAAAAATCCTCATGGGGAGAGTTAAATATATGGCCAACAGAAGAGGCTTCTCTCTGAAAAATCACTTGGTCCTCTATCAAGAGCAGTAGTGATACAGCTGGGGAGCCCAGCCCAGAAAAGAGAACTGAGAAGCTTGGACTTCAAGGCCAAACGTGAAGTCCTGATCTCCATCTCTATCTTCCTCTCTCTTTGGACTTTGCCTTCACACCTATTTATTATTTGTTAAGTATTTATATGTAATCTTTGTATCTAGAACCAGTTGTATCTATATTGTCTTGAGGACATAGTGTTTAGAACCCATGCTTCTTCTTTATAGCAGATCAACTGAGAGATTTAGAAAAAGAGAATGAATTGCAAGAAGAAAATGTTTTAGTTAACAATCTCAGGAATCTCAAGCAAAGGATATGACTGACATGAACAAAGAGGGATAGTCTTTTACAGTAATGCCTTTGACCAAAATACAGAATGAAGGAAGAGAAGTAGACACTTCCTGTTGCACAGCTCAAGATAATATAAGCTTTTTGAGGAGAGCTACATCACATTCTTTTGGTACTATCTTCACTGCCTCATATCAAACACGTTTTTAATAAAATGTGTTAGTTTTCAATATTTGCTTATCTTTGAATTTCTATTGCTAGAAATAGAAGAATGAAGAGATAGAGTTGTCTCTCTTTCTCATTATACAGCCCAGAGTTTACTTTGATACAAATTTGTGCAGGCAGTAAATACATCTAGGGAAATGATGGTAACCCAGTATCTATTGGTCCTCTGATCCATCCCTCTTGTCCTTTTCTGGAGTGAAGAACAGGGACAGCTGCTTTTAGCACAAACTTGGCAGTTCCCCCAGAAGAGGTTCAATTAGCAAAGGTGATTTTCTCTGCTGGGCTGCTGCTCCCCCAAGAGCAATGGCAGCATTTCAGCTGATTTAGGTTATGACTGATGGGGACTGTCAGGTTCTGTCAGTTCATTGTATCAATAAGACTGAGCTCTCCTTTGGGGTATCCAAGACAGTGGGTGAAACATGGATCTTCCATCCTTTTCTATGAAGAAGAAACACCACATCCAAATTCCAGATTTCCTTGTTTCATTTTTTCATGGTCCTCAGAGATCTGGGAATCCAAATGTAAGTTTATTCTGCACACTGAAAGTAGAAAGCCAACACAATGAATATAAGCTGATTCCTTCCTTAAAAATTGGTGTATCTTTTTAACAAGACAGTGAAAATAAAAACCTTACTAACAGAAAAATAAACCTATGTGTAGGCTATAATCTAGATAGAAATCAAAGTTTAAGTTTATATCATCTACATATTTTTAAATAGGAAAAGTGACTGATCAGGAGGCTGTAAACTTCTGAAACATCCTGAAGGTGTCAAACTATAACTTGCCAAAGACACAGTAGTTAGTTTTGCTACTGGAGCTTCACCTGCTTTGCTTCCATAATGTAGCCAACTGTGTCAGCTTCCCTGCAGCCTGATGTCCTTTTACTGCAAACACCTGCATCTCCTTGCCCTAGGGCTTTCTTTGACCACAGGAGAATTCTCATATCACGGACAGGGCAGGTTGGATGTGCTGGGTAATGATAATGGACAGCAGTTGGAGGATGAATAACCCCACTTTCTCAGCCCTCGGGTGGGATAGCCCTGAGGAGTGCTCTGTGTAGTTTTCTAACTGTCCCCAAGAGGATTGAGTCCCAGTTGCCCACAATGGTAATCTGTTCACGAACACCCTTTGTGGGCACCAGTCTCTTTCCTGTCTCCTTTCTGCCTTCCCTACTAGTGCTTCCAGTGGTTACCTCCCAAATAAACTACTTGTGCTCAAATCCTTATTTAAAGTTTATTGCTGGGAGAGCCAACCAGTGAAAAATAAGAATATTTTTATGTTGTTACTGTTTACTGATTGTAAAAATAACACCCACTGAAGGTAATTTGGAAAATATGAGGTACAAAGAAAAAGACAAAAACTGTCAGAACATAACTATAGTAGATATTATTAAAATTATTAAAATTTTGATGTATTTCAGTCCATATAAATAAAGTATTTGAGTTGTGTTAACTATCTAAGTTTGTATCCTGACACCACCACCAAGATGCATAATTTAGTAATAGACATTTCACTTTTAGTAGTCTCAATTTTCTTATTGGGAAAATGTGTACACACACACACACACACACACACACACATCAGGATTGTTACAAAGATTATATGCAGTAAAACATGTCAAAGTGTCTGGTGCTAAGCCAGTGCCCAATATCGCCATTATTGTTGTTCTCCATTTCAGGGATTTTCAGTGAAATAGATGGTCTACCTCTGCTTCTCCCAGCCTACTTGATAAGCGCTCCTCAGATCCAAACTTTTTAATAGTTAGAAATATATAAATCAATGTTTTCCAAAGTGTGATTGAAAAAAAATCCCTAAGCACCAGAATTACCTAGGGAGCTTGTTGGAAAGGGAAATTCCTAGAGTCTACCAAGTCAATCTTTGCAAAAAGGTCCAGGAATATGCATTTCAATAAAGCACCTCATGTGTTTCTTGTTCCTGTTAAAGCACAAGAAGCAATTATTTAGGTGAAGCTAGTGAAAATGACCTGGGAGGCCTGAGACAGTGCTATGGGCTTTCCCCTTTGTAGGAGACAAACACACTGGTGAACAGACCTGGATTGAGACTTTGCCTACTCTGAAAGATCATAGCTGTTAAGAGTCTGGGCTTTGAAGCCAGAAAGACTTGAACTCAAATCCGGGCTTTGCCCCTTACTTACTGTTGCATCTTGAGCTGGTGACTTGGTCGCTGTGAACCTCAGTTTCTTCCTATGTAAAATATGGGTAATGATGGTAACCACCTCAGAGGGCTTGGGGATGATTAAAGGAAATAATAATGCAAGTAAAGTACAAAACATAGCACCTGGCACAGAGCAAGTGCTCAGTGAATGGTTGCCTTCTTGACAACTATTATCCACTCCTGGGAAAGCATGGAAAGTATACGACTAATAAAACGTTTCCTGTAAACTTCCAACCGCTAAGCTGTGGAAGTATTGGTTCCTCAATGGGACAATATAACTAGAAGATAAATCTTTGACTTAAAATTGGGGTGCCATAAAATTTACTATCAAGCTGGGCCATTTTTGTCCAGAACAAATGCTAAAACTAATCGAATGCCTAGATAGCAGCTGAAAACTGGGATCCGCTCAGGTAAATCAGGAGACTACACGGTCACCCTGCCTATAATCCAATATTCATACTACAAAGAGCCTGTCTTTGGAATGGAAAATCCCAATACTGTACAGAGTCTGTAATTTTCTGCTGGTATCTAAAAAAATTATGATCCCTATATCTCCCCAATTGTAAAATAAATCAGGGCTAACACTATGCTTTCCAATTTTGGATTAAATAAATTATTTCATTGTTTAGCAGGCTGTATTTGCCAGAAGGAGTTACCTTTTAGGTTTGACTCCTATGCATATGTAACAGATAAAATTACAAAAATCATTTGTCAGCAGTTCATAATTTAATTTCTGTGACTGTAGAGTGAAGTATGATGCAATGGAGAACCATCATAAAAATTTAGGAGAGGTAGATTATTTGGGTTGTCATCCTGGTGCCATCACAGCTGGCTGTGTGGTCACAGGGAAATTGCTAAACTCTGCTGTGTCACACAATTCCATCAGCTGCAAACTGAGAAAAGCGCCACCTGCCCTAAGTCCATCAGAGATTGGTAATAAGATCAAATGAGATGTCAGAATAAGTGCTTTGAAAACATATGACAAAAGAACACTTATTTTTCGTAAAGGATGGAGTCTCACTTCCTCAGCAGAAAACACCCATATCTCCTTTTAAGCCACCAAATTGAATCGAAAAAAGCAATGTATAATTATAATAGAGCTCAAAAGATCTGGTCTCATGGGCCTCATCTTCTTTTCCCTCCCATTGTTGTGGCAGATGATTAATCATCAGGTTCTTGACTTCCCTCTTTGCTGCCTGGCCACCCTAGGGTCATAGCTACTTTTCAAATCCATCTTTGGGCTTTACAGCTATGCAGGGCAAAAAGCCTTCCCTAATGTTAGGGCATGCCAAAGCTGAACCCGGAACCCCCATTAGCCTAATTGACAGCATGACTTTCCCCTGGGGAGAAGAGTGATAATCTAGCTATTTATCTTGTCTGTAGGTTTATCACCACTGTGCTCAGGCAGAGATGTTTAAATATAAAAATGAGGTAAGGCACATTCTTGCCAGACTATGTGCCATTAAAGCCAGGTTGGGGGGTCAGAGCATGAAAGGGGAGCATCTGGGATTGTGGTCCTTTCTGTTGTTGCTTAATGTCTCAAGTGGCCTTGGAGTAAGGGGCTGCACACGAGGGCACTAAAGGACATCTCTTTGTAATTGGGAGCAGGCTGGAGCTGTGTGGCCAATGCTACCCATGGAGCTGCTGCCTGCAAGCAGCTGGACTGCTGCTTTACTGCGAGGCAGGAGAGGCCCATTAGAAACATTGAGGGGTGGTTGAATTCTGCCACGAGATGTGTACAAATGTGTGCCTCCTATTGAAACCCATGCAACAGCTTCCAAAATTAATTAAAAGCTAATTTTCTAATGAGGTGGCAACACTGGCAACAACATGCTATCAGTATGAGAGCTGCAGCCAGCAGCCAGTGAGGGAACAGGCAACCTCCCTCTTACAGGATGGAACATCCTACATGTACCCATTAATTAGCCTCCAGCAGTATTGCTTTAATACTAGACACCAGTATAGACTGTCATAAAATCATAAATTGCTTTGGCATTGCCAAGATATTGTTGATATTTATTTACGGTAGGACTCCTTCCAGCAGTAAGGTCACAAGCAATGAAATCCATTCCTGGAAATATTAAATCCAGGGGTCAGTGCCACAAACACTCTATTATGTCACATGACATGGGTATTTTAATCCTTTGGGCAATTGTTAATTGTAAACCAGACTTGAAATTAGCTTTAACAAATAGAAAGTGTCTTAAATTAACTGTACTTATGTTGGTTTTGCCTCACATTTTGATTTCAGACACATAGCCAAGCAGGATGACTTGTGGTCATTATCCTAATGATATGGGTCTTTTGGCCATAGTCAGAATGTGCCAGACACCTGTGGCCATTCCTTGCCATTCTTCACAAGGAGTGTATAATGATGTCATGCAAATAGATGCTGAGAACAACCAAAGAAAGTTTCTATAGAAACTCCAGAATACTGGATATTTAAGTTGTAAATGTTGGTTAAATTCTATCAATAAATAATTTGAAGACATACTTAGGGTCTCTAAGATAATCTAATAAATTGAATAAAATTTATTATATATTCATTCAATGCTAAGCAGCAGGTACAAAAATCTACTTCAGATATATTGCTTCTACAGGAAGCTTCTTGCTGCCAACTCAACAGGAGAGTAATTTTTTATTATTTGTTCATCCTCTTGGAAAATAGTATAGAGACAAGTCTTTTCAGTTAACTAGTCTTTATGCACACACTTCTTTTCCTTATTGCTGGACTCATTTTTTCTCTCTCATAGTCTGTCTTTTAGCTTCAGTCTCATTCTCTCATTAATTTCTTATTTTCTTTGTCTCTTATATTTCCATTGTTTCCCTTTCTCTTACATTCTTAGCAGATAGTATGTCCTTAGTAATGATTTTCTAATTTCAGAATGAAATCATCATCAGGCAAGTCAAATATTATATACTTTATTGATTCTTTCAATAAATATTCATTAAGCAACAACTATGTGCCAGGTGCTGTTCTGGACCAGTGCTGAGGAACCACAATTAACAAAACCAATGACATTTCTTCTGTTGGGGAGCTGACATCCCCACCTAATTCTCACCCATTAAAAAGCAAACAATCAATGAAATAAATCATAATCATATTTAGCACAGGGAAATACTGTAACTTAGAGATATTAAATACCTTGATTAATGTTATATACCAAAGCCTTGTATTTTTCTATTATACACATTGCCTTAGTTGAATCAATAATACAAAATAGCTGTGGTGGAAAATGAAGGTGGTAAGCAAATCTTATGAAGACAGTCTTCAAAATATTCAGAGTAAAGACATGTATAAACCTGTGGTGTGAGACCCTAAAATAAATATTGTTATAATTAAATTATCTAAAAAGGACAAGTTACATCTGACACCACAGAAATACAAAGGACCATATGAGACCAATATGAACAGTTAAATACCAATAAAACAGACAACCTAGGAAAGATGACTGATTCCTAGATATGTACAATCTCCTAAGACTGAATCAGGAAGAAATAGAAAATATGAACAGACCAATTACCAGTAATGAAATTGAATCAATAATTTTTAAAACTCCCAACAAACAAAAGTCCAGGACCAGACAGTTTCACAGGTGAATTCTACCAAATATTTAGAGAAGAGTTAAAATCTATCCTTCTCAAACCGTACCAAAAAATTGCAGAGGAAGGAACACTTCCTAATTCATTCTACAAGACCAGCATCACCCTGATACCCAAACCAGACAAAGATATTACAAAAAAAGAAAAGTTATAGGCCAACATCACTGATGAACATAGATGCAAAAATCCTCAAGAAAACATTAGCAGACCGAATTCAACAATACGTTAAAAGGATCATACACCATAAACAAGTGGAATTTATCCCAGGGATGCAAAGGTGGTTCAATATCTGCAAATCAATCAATGTGATACACTACATTAAAAAAGTGAAGAATAAAAATTATATGAGTATCTCAATAGATTTGGAAAAAGCTTTTGACAAAAGTCAACATCTATTTGTGATAAAAACTCTCAACTAAATGAGTATAGAGGGAACATACCTCAACATAATAAAGGCCATATATGACAGACCCACAGCTAACATCATACTCAATGACAAAAAGCTGAAAGAATTTCCTCTAAGATCAGGAAAAAGACAATGATGCCTACTCTTGCCACTTTTATTTAAAATACTATTGGAAGTCCTAGCGACAACAAGCAGACAAAGAAAAGAAATAAAAGTGTCAACTACAAATTGGCACTTGCCATCTACCATCTAAGGATCAAATCACAAGCTGCTGTGACCGCTGGCCTTCAACACACCCTGAAAGGAGTCCAGGGTGGAGATCAGGAATGAGGCACTCTGTGCTCTGAAAAAAACTAGCAGAACAGGCCTTCAGATAGTTAGATATTTTTAGGAGAAGATTTTATGAGCCCAATTCTTGTATATTCTCATATCTAGAAAAGAACTAAAAACTTCCATGGTGACATCTGCTCCTTGTGACTAGCAGTAACCTTCACAAGACTAGCAGAAACCTTCTGCAAAAATATGTGCCTGATTGCATGTACTCCCCCTTCACCAAAATCACATATATACTGACCTTCCCGGCTCCCTCTTTGGAACAGTTTCTCAGAGCTATCTGGAATGCTGTCTCCTGGGCTATAGTCCTCATTTTGCCCCAAATAAAATTTAACTCACAACTATTATCTTGTGCATTTTTTTCAGTCAAAAAAAGAAATCCAAATTGGAAAGGAAGAAATAAAACTGTCATTGTTTGCAGGTGACATGATACTTTATATAGAAAATCCTAATGAAGCTGTCAAAAAACAGAACTCATCAATGAATTCAGAAAATGTTGCAGGATACAAAATTTATATACATAAATCTGTTGCATTTCTATACACTGGCAACAAAAAGAAAGAGAAATTAAGAAAATACTTCTATTTACAACTGCATCAAAAAGTACACAGGAATAAATCTAAATGAGGAGGAGGAGACCTGTATTTGGAAAACTATTAAGACACTGATGAAAGATGTTGAAGATGACACAAACAAATAGAACAATATACCCTGCTCATGAATTGGAAGAATTAATATTGTTTAAATGACCATATTCCCCAAGGCAATTTACAGATTCAATGTAATCTCTATCAAAATACCAAGGGCATTTTCCACAGAACCTGAACAAATAATTCTAAAATTTGTATGGAAATACAAAAGACCCTCAACAGCCAAAACAATCTTTAGTAAGAAGGATAAAGCTGGATGTATCATGCTCCCTGATTTCAAACTATACTACAAAGCTACAGTAATCAAAACATTACGGCACTAGCACAAAAATAGACACATAGATCAATGGAACAGAATACAGAGCCCAGAAGAAAATCTAAAATTTTATAGTCAATTAACCTACAACAAAGGAGGCAAAAATATACAGTGGGGAGAAGACAGTCCCTTCAATAAATGGTGCTGGGAAAACTGGACAGCTACATGCAAAAGAATCAAACTGGATTACTTTTTCACACCATATACAAACATAAAATCAAAGTGGATGAAAAACTCAAATGTAAGTCCTGAAACCTTAAAACTCCTAGAAGAAAACACAGGCAGTATACTCTTTGACATTTCTTCAGCAATATTATTTTTGTATCTGTCTCCTCAGGCAAGAGAAATAAAAGCAAAAATAAACAAATGAGACTACAACAAACTAAAAATATTCTGAAGAGCAAAGGAAACTACTGACAAAACCAAAAGGCCATCTACTGAATGGGGAAAGATATACGTAAATGATTTATCTGATAAAGGGTTAATATCCAGTTATACAAAGAATGTGTACAATTCAGTATCAAACAAACAACCTGATTAAAAAATGGGCAGAGGGCCTTGAATAGACATTTTCCCTGAAGACATACAGATGACAACAGGCACAGAAAAAGATGCTCAACATTGCAAATCAAAACCACCATAAGATATCACCTCACACCTATCAGAAGGGCTATTATCAAAAAGATAAATAGCAAGTGTTGGTGAGGATGTGAAGAAAAGGGGACACTGGTGCACTCTTGGTGGGTATAAAAACTGGTGCAGCCGCTATGGAAAACAGTATGGAGGTTCCTCAGAAAATTAAAAATAGAACTACCATATGATTCAGTAATTCTACTCCTGGGCATTGATCTGAAGAAAACAAAAACATTAATTTGAAAAGATACATGCACCCCTATGTTTATAGCAGCACTATTTACAATAGCCAAGATATGGAAGCAACCAAAGTGCCAATAGATAGATAAATGGATAAAGAAGATGTGGCATATGGATAAAGAAGATGTGGCATATAAATATATATATATATATGTATATTATGCACACATACATACACAGATATACAGACAGACACAATGGAATATTTCTCAGGCATAAAAAAATAATGAAATCTTGCTATTTGTGACAACATGCATGGACCTAGAGGATGTTATGCTAAGTAAAGTAAGTCAGACAGAGAAAGAAAAATACTGAATAATTTCACTTATATGTGGGATCTAAAAAATAAAACAAATGAACAAACCCCTGGATACAGAGAACAGGTGGTTGCCAGGTGGGGAGGGGCTGAAGGAGATGAGAGAAATAAGTGAGAGAGATTAAGAGGTACAAACTTCCAGTTACAAAATAAATAAGTCAGGGGTAGGAAATATACAGTGTGGGAAATATAGCCAATAATAAAGTAATATCTTTGTATGGTAACAGATGGTAACTAGACTTAACATGGTTATCATTTGTAAGGTATAGAAATATTGAATCACTATGTTATATACCAGGAACTAACATAGTGTTGTAGGCCAATTATATTTCAAAATCAAACAAACTCTTATAAAAAAAGATCAGATTTGGGGTAACTGGAGGTGGGGTGGGGGAAGGGGGAATTGGAATAAGATGGTCAAAAGGTACAAACTTCTAGTTATAAGATAAATAAGTACTAGAGGTGTAATGTACAACATGATTAATATAATTAACACTGCTGTATGTTGTTAAGAGAGAAAACCCTGGGTTCTCATCACTAGAAAAATTTCTTTTTCTTTAATTTTGTATCTATCTGGGATGATAGGTGTTCACTAAATTTATTGTGATAATTATTTCATGATGTATGTAAGTTAAATCATTATGCTCTACACCTTAAACTTATACAGTGTTGTATGTCAATTAGAAGGAAAACGTGAAAAAAGAAAAAAATTAAATTATTTATATTAAAATTTTAATTGCCTCAATACAACTGTGATAATACTAATGAAGGTAAGAATGAGAAAGTCTTTAATTATGGTGGCTCTACTCAGAATTTTTTCTATAAGGGTCCATAGATGAAAGCCATTGGTTTATAAATTCCCTGAACTTATAAGAAATTTCAAACTGTAGGTGCATTATTCAGGGGAGGGGTGCCCCGAGCTTTCATCAGATTCCCAAAGCTTGCTCAGTCAAATGGTCTAGAACCATCAACTTTAGAAGTTACATATACCCCTAAAGGGAGCTTTCTAATGGATTTCAATGTAAAAAAGGTGTATTAAAGAAGAACAAATACCAAAAATGTAGCAGAGATTTTAAAGAATTCCATCAGGAAGTCTTAGCCCCTAAATGAATTGAAGTGAGAGAAAATGATAAGGACAAATACAAAAAAAGTTTCACTTACTTATATTCCAAATAAGAGCAGGGAAGGTCCAGGTTGCCTATTGCTCAGGTCTAATTGTACAGTACTGACAGATGACAAGTAGAGAACAGATCTGGTAAGGGCTAATGATTTTTCTGCCTTGGTTGTCAAAGGAGAGTGATCCTCAGATAGGAAAGCCAGGACAAATGCTGGTAAGAGGAAATCGAAGCCTGAAATCCATAAGAAAACTGGAAGAATTTCTGTCTCAACTACATTTGTCTCTTAGCTTTCAAACATTACTTATTTAGAACATTAAGGAAACAGTATCATTTCATCAATCTAATTGGATGTCCTAGGGAATCATGAAGATTTGAAATTTTGGGAGGCTGGAGTGGGCAAACTTGGCTCTCCTCTTTCAAAGCAGGTCAGAGAACTTGACTCTAGTCAAGAGTCTAGAATGGGTTGTTTAAAAATACATTTTGTGAGCACTTAAAATGAAGTCAACATTGTATAATAAGAACCTATTTCAGGTTCATTTTCTTTTAAGTTAATGTTTCTCAAAAAATTATGGAAATGCAGTAACCATACTTCATACCATAATGTGTTTAATAAGTTCCCTATCTGGGAACATTTGGTTTTTCCTAGAGCAAAGTACATCATGACCTTACAGATGTTGAATACGACAACTGACAAACTCAGTAGAAGTGTTATTGTTTATACAAATATATGTCTTACTGAGAGCAAAGAGATTTAGAAGCTAAATAAGCTTGGGTTAAAGACTGGCTCTTAAATCAGACATCTTTATTATGAAAACTTAGATCCATTACTTCCAGTTAATGACCTCGAAATAGTCACTTCACTTTCCCAAGCTTCAGTTTCAATGTAAAATGGGGATAACAATATGGTTTCCCTCCTGAGGTTCCGTAAGGATCAAAGAAAATGATGCACATAAAGTGCTTACCAGTAGGCCTACACTGGCACAGTGCTCAGTAAATGGTAGCTTTTGTTGCTATTATTATTACTAGCTAATAAATGTCATAGTTTTGGGGCTTCCCTGGTGTTGCAGTGGTTGAGAGTCCGCCTGCTGATGCAGGGCACATGGGTTTGTGCCCCGGTCCGGGAGGATCCCACGTGCCGCGGAGCGGCTGGGCCCGTGAGCCATGGCCGCTGAGCCTGCGCGTCCGGAGCCTGTGCTCTGCACGGGAGAGGCCACAATAGTGAGAGGCCGGCGTACCGCAAAAAAAAAAAAAAAAAAAAGTCATAGTTTTGGTAGTTGTAAGTCCAAGCAATGCTTAAGGAAAAGGGGCCAATATAATGACATGACAAATTTTAAAACTGTTAAAGAAATTAGCATATGAGGAATATTAATAATAAGTGTAATAAGCCCTAATCTTCGTACATGTTAATATAATGCCCCATTAAATTGTTATTAATAATCATTACTGTTAATTTTATTTCAGAGTGAGCTCTGCCAAGGTACTCAGAGAACTGTGAAGTCATACATAATAAATGTCTAAAACATTATAAAAACATGAAATAGCAGTATTGATGTACATATAAATGATTCACTGAAAGTAAATGAAGAAAAGATAACCACTGTAATTTGCATATTTGTAAATGTGTTTCTATATTTTAATGTCCAGTTATTCAGAACTATGAAAAAGTTATCTACTGCTCAGTGAATCTGTGCCAAACCCACCGCTCATTGAGATGCTTCGTCAAGCACAGTAATTTCAACAGGACAGGAATTAATTTGCTCACTTCTTAATTCACAGTGTGCTAGGTAATTCAGGAAGTTGCTAACTAAATGGCCTTTTCCTGGATACCATTATCATGTCATTGTAATATCAGCCCATTTATTGAGTTTCAGCTGTCTAAGGCCAATGTAGGAAAGGATGAATTAGACATGTGGCCAGCCTGCAGGGGGATGATAGGATACATGAATAATGCTAATGCTTGATGGGCTGTGGAAAGCACCTTATTAAAGGTACAGCTGAGGTGCTCTGGGGAGGAAAGGACAAGGCTATTTCAGTTGAGTCATGAAGGACCAGTACTACAGATCTGATAGTGGGTTGATGGTGAAAGTAGGAAGAAAAATCTAGAAAGTAGGGACAGTGTGACCGAAGAGCAGAGAAGAAAAACGTAGGTGAGCATTGGGGAATGAATGAATTTAGTTCAATTTAATTAGATTGGAACAAGGGACTCATATAGATTAAAGACAGAGGTGTGCTGAGAGGACCACAGATTGACCTCTGAGGAACACTGACATTTTAAGACTAGAGAGAGAAAAGGGAGGCTGCAGAGGAGGCTGCAAAGAATCAGGAGAAGTGAAAAAGTAGGATATAATGTAGTATGACAGAAGCCATGAGAAGAAAAGGTGTCAAGTGGAAGAAAGCTTCCAACGTCTAGTGCCACAAATAGGCAAAGTAAGAACTGAAAAAGTTCACTTAAGTGGATAGTTAGGTGGTTAGTAGTAATCCCAGCTGAAGCAGATGTGACAGAGATGTGAGAACAGTACAGTTAAAGTACAGTAGGTGAGGAATGAAAGGGGGTGACAAGGGGAGTTAGTGAATGCAGATGAACCTTAAGAGAGACAGCTTTGATGACACTTGGTTATGAAGAGAAGACAGAAACTGTAGTATTAAGGGCCTGAAAGAAGATGCCCTTAGTAAGGAAGGAGCAAACAGGATGCAGTAAAAGCAACAGAGGCAACATAGGCAGGATACAAAACCAACACAGCTGGTCCCTTGGCTGGAAGGGAGGGAAGAGGAATCATGTAGAATAGTGAAGCTTTTACAGAAAGATGTGCCACATATGGGAGAAGAAATCATTAGAGGAGGAAGGGAACTGAGAAAGCAGGTGATGAGTCTCATTTGAATAAGCTCAACCTTAGGTCCCTTGGAGTGTTATTTTGCAGATGAATGGATTTCTAAAGGGAAGCCTGTGCATCTTAAGAGATTCAGGATACTTGCTGTTCATTTACTGGGCCACCCTGCAGTTTATGTGCACGTATTGCCAGCAGCTCATTTTCTAAAAAACAGAATATTTATAATACTTCGTAATGAAATTGGAGTGACAAAAAATTGTTTTTACTACTCAGAAATACAGAGCTTATCTTGCAGTGTAGTAGTTAAAAGAGTAGTAAAAATTAAGGTATGTTGCATATTTATCTTTTACAAAAAGACAAATATTCTAAATTTGTTGACGTTTTCTTTATTGAAGCATTTTCTTCCCTCATATGACAGGAGGCCAAACACAATTGGTTTTCCCCCTGCCTTACTACCCTCTTTTCTCAGCCTTCCTCCCTGGAGTGCCCCCATCTTGTTGATTCCTTAACATTTCTAAGGGCCTCTTCTCTATTGTTACTTATTCCCTAGGAGGTCTCATACAATGTTATGACTTAAAATGTCACCCTATATGACTCCCAAATTTGTATTTCTAGGCTGGATTTCTCTCGCCAGAATTGAGTCTTAGATATTCAACTGCTTATTCAACATCTCCACTTTAATCATCCAACAAATTTTTTTTTTTTTTTTTTTTTTTTTTTTGTGCAGTACGCGGGCCTCTCACTGCTGTGGCCTCTCCCGTTGCGGAGCACAGGCTCCGGACGTGCAGGCTCAGCGGCCATGGCTCACGGGCCCAGCTGCTCCGCGGCATGTGGGATCTTCCCGGACCGGGGCACGAACCCGTGTCCCCCCGCATCGGCAGGCAGACTCTCAACCACTGCGCCACCAGGGAAGCCCCAACAAATATTTTTTGAACATTTATTTTGTACCAGATGCTAGTTTCAGCACTTGGAATACATTAGTGATCAGGCAAAAATCTCTGCTCTTATGGACCTTCCATTCCAGTGGAGAGAGACTGAAAATAGACAATATGCTTAATAACTAAGTAAACTATGCAGAATGTTCAAAAGTGATAAGCCTTAGGTAGTGACAAAATACGATGATGGCTTAGGAGTGCTGGTGAGGGCAGATGGCATCAGGTTGCAATTTTAAGTAGACTAGTTAGGGTTGGCCTCATTGAGAAGTTATCATTTGAGCAAAGATTAGAAAGAGATGAAAGAGGGAGTCCAATAGAAAAAACAGTCAGTGCAAAGGCCCTCAGGTCAAAGCATGTCTGGTCAAATCAAGAACAGTCTGGGACTTCCCTGGTGGCACAGTGGTTCAGAATCCACCTGCCAATGCAGGGGACACAGGTTCAAGCCCTGGTCCATGAAGATCCCACATGGCACGGAGCAACTAAGCCTGAGCGCCACAACTACTGAGCCCATGTGCCACAATTACTGAAGCCCAGGCACCTAGAGCCTGTGCTCTGTAACAAGAGACCCATGCACCGCAACAAAGAGTGGCCCCCACTCACCACAATTAGAGAAAGTCTGTGCGCAGCAACGAAGACCCAACACAGCCATAAATAAATAAATAAATTAATTAATTAAAAAAAATAGTCTGAATTGTCTGGTAGAGCAAGTGGGGTGAAGAGACATTCATTTTCCACCTCCCTCACCTTCTTTTTCTCCATAGCACTTCTCATCACCTGGCATATTATGTTTATATATTTGTATGTATTTTTTCATTTGTTTATTTTATATCTCTGCTCAGCTATTCTTCCAGAATACGAGCTCTGTGTGGACAGATTTCATTATTTTTGGTTCACTGCTATATTTCTAGTTGCTAAAAAGTGCCTTGCTTCTAGTGGAAATACAGTAAATATTTGTTGAGTGAATAAATAAATAAGAATATGACAATATGGTAGGCCTATATATGCCTACATTTGTGCATTTTTTGATTAAAGACAGCAAAAATTTGGGTATTACAGTAGTCACAGGCTATTGAGGCCTGGGAACAAATAAATTGCATACTTTTATAATAACATGAAAGTATAAAGTCTAGAAGGCTAAAAGCAAAATAATTAATGTATAAACATTATTAGGGAATATTTCTGGATAATATGATTTTGGTTATTTTTAATTCATTTTTGTATTTATTCTATAATTTTTTTCTCTCTCTCTCTCTATATATATATCCTAAAGCTGTGGTATTTGCTGAATTAACTTGAACTTTTGAAATAGAGAGAGGAGGTCTGTGTATATTAAAGCTTTGCTTTGGGATCTTATTATAATTTTTGGTTCAATGGACTATAATTGTAGTATACCTCCAAAAGTTACAATTTAATGAAACTGGGGCTTCATTTCTAGGACCAAAGAGAATTGGGAAACCTGGAGCTCGATAATACTGTTTTGTTTCATTAAATGTTCTCACTGTCTGTGTGGAAATAAATGTGACTCGTCCCTGACAGATGATAAAAGGCAGCAGACATCATTAGTGTCCATCATATGACTCCTGACACCTTCTGGAGAGAGGGCTTCTGTTCGTTCATGATCAGAGGTAAAATCTTTCTACAGATTGATTTGAAATTACTTCTTAACTTTGGTGTTCAGATCTAGCCATGAAGCCAAGAGTAGCTTCCTATTCCAACCTTAGAAACCTTCTTCTGAGGTTTTAAATCATTTTAGCTCTGTATTTCAGGATGTTTCAAGGGGCAACCATGCTCACAAAGAATGAGGGCTCTGTGGAATGCTTTATTAGAATTTCAAAAAAGTGCCATCTCTTGAACTGCTCATTACTAGGAACAACCTGGTACCAAGCAATTTATGATTAAAACATACAATTTGCATTTAAATTAAATGAATTAACAAATAGCAGAGATTACAATAATGTATTATATTTTCTTATTGTTTGCTGATTTAATTTTTACACGTGTTAAAATGAACAAAGTTTATGGGTTTCCATTTTTTTTTTTGCAGAGAAATTACTGAGAAAAATATGAATTGGAGAAACTACTTAGTCTATTATTTCCAGTTTTATCATGAGAACATGTTCTCATATTGGTGCTTCTCTTAAAACGTGGATTCTTTTTAAGAAACTGGACTACATTTTAATGGTTTTAGGAGATATTTCTCAGTATTTATCTAGGTATGAAATCTTTTTAAAAAGATATATAAAGAAACCAAATATTTTGCTTACAATTTCTTACATAAAAAGTTTTAATAACTGAATAATTAATATGTATTGAGAAGCTATTCTGTGTATGTTAGTATACCAGGTACTATGGTGAATATCAGAATTACAAGATCTTTCCCCTCAAAGTGTGGAGTCCATTTAGGGATATACAAGTTAAAGACAAAAAACATTTTAAAATTCAAAATATAATAAGGTCTATAGAAGACAAATCCAAAGCAGCGTTATACATTTAACCTAGAAAATAAGCAATTTCAAAATCTATTTAAAAATTGTGGGACTGGAGATAACGATATCCTCCTGAACTTGAATCTCTCAAGTCCTCCACCCAATGATAATATCAAAATAAGAATGCAAATATAATCACAAATGGCTCAAGTGTTTACCCTCATTAGGAAGTAGAAAACACCAAAATCAAGTTACCTGTAAACAGAGATATAAACACCACATTCCAACAAACATCTTAAGCCTGTAGGTGCCAAAATTAGGAAAGGGGACACTTAAGACACACCATTAAAAAGTGGAACACATCAACAAGTCAAAGACCCCAGAGAAAGGAAGTACAATACTAAGTGGCAAAATTTGAGGTCTGGTATTTGGCACTTCACAGTACCAGCTATAGGAAAAATATTCGAAATGGTTAATACTGAGGAAGTCAGCAGCCTCAAAGAGCATTGCTTCTTAGTGAGAATCATAAAAGTAGAGAAAAGATTATGCTCTTGAGAATGTAGCAGAAATGAGAAAGAAGGTAAGGGAAAACCTGAGGATCTTTCAGAAATGAAAGAGACAAGGCATGCGATCCTTTGTGTCTTCCCTACCACTGAAAGCATTCATTAAAGAAACTGGCTTCACTAAGCTTTTACAAGGAAGTAATCCTGAACTAGAGACTCAACCCCCAAAATGACTAGGAATAGGAAAAAAAAAAAAAAATCAAACCAACTACATACAAAGTTAATGGAAGAAGAAAACAGAAAATTCAAATCAAAATACTTCAGCTGATGAAATGGTCTGTACCAAAAAGCAACAACAAAAACAAACAAACAAAAACAACCAAAAACCACAAACCAGAAGAATATGCTTACACAATTTTTAACTGAATTAAAAATCCTCAAATGAGCATTTGAAAATTAGATATAGATACGTAGAGACACAGATATAGATACAGATATAAACTAGAAACAGAAAGTTTAAAACTAAGGCCACAGTGGGAAAAAAAAAGGGGAGTGATGGAGTAAGAGTTGATTGATCTCAGCAAAGAAACTGTAGAAAAAAACCAGCCCATCTCAGAAATAAAGAATAAATTGAGAGGTACCCAAGGTATAATAGATTCTAGTGAAATTTACTAAGGAACTTTGAAGGAAAGCAGGATAAAAGGATAAAATGAGATAAAGTAGTAAGTAAAAGGGTCAAAGAGAAAATGGTTGAAATTGACGACATGAAAAAAAAATTCAAAATACATATAATTGAAGTCTCTGAAGAAGGAAAACAAAACGTGCTATAACTGATATGTAAAAGTATAATCAAAGAAAACTTTTCAAAAGTAAGAAAAACCTTTTTTTACATATTCAAAGGGCCCACTGTGTGCCTAGAAAACTCAAAAATAATCAACTTAGAGACAAGTTCTAGAAAAACAATTAGAATTCAGGGTATACCGGCAATAACATCGAGTTGCTTATGCATAGAGGGGGTCTAGGAAAGACTGGCATCAAGCTTTTCAAAGGCAACACACAAACAAAAAAAATTGCAGGCCAAGTATTCTGTAATCACCCAACTGTCCCTCAGGTGTCAAGGCAATAGAAAAACTATTTTAAAGGTTCGTGAATCAAGAGAATAGTTTACACATGAGCTCTTCCTTGGTTGGATGACCTTCATTCAACTAGGAGATAACCTGGAAAATTTTGGCAAAATAAATGATGATAAGCATTTTATATATTTTAAATTTTTGAGTTAAATTTAATTTTTGAGTATTTTAAGAGTTAAATACCTAAAAGAAGGGTAGTGGCATGAGTAGAAGAATATACTCTAGAAAAGTAGAAAGAAAACAACTAGAAATAGAAGAAGGAAAAGACAAAGGAGAAAGCAGACTAAGATTATTGACTGTTTTATAGGTAATAGATGAAAGTCAAGGATATCATGTAAGACTGACAGTCTACTGAATAAAAGGTTATTTAAGAAAAGGTATATTAAGTGCACAAAAAAGGCATAAATATAAGTGAAATCTCTAAATAAAAATACCAATGTTCAAAAATACCAAAATAATTTTTTAGAAGCAAAGCCACATCAAATACAGAAACATAGTATATATAACTAAATATATTTGGTGACTGTAAAATAAAATTATATGCAGAGTTGATATCAATATATCACCCACATTGGAAAATGTGAATGGGCTTAATTCATCTATTAAAAAAAAAATCCAAATTGGCTCATAAAGCAAATCTGAACTCTGTGATTCTATGTAAGGGACACAACAAACATACAGTGTTTCAAAATGTTGAAATCATAGGTATGGGAAAAGACATATCAAAAAAGTGAAACTGGGCTTCCCTGGTGGTGCAGTGGTTGAGAGTCTGCCTGCCGATGCAGGGGACATGGGTTCGTGCCCTGGTCCAGGAAGATCCCACATGCCGCAGAGCGGCTGGGCCCGTGAGCCATGGCCGCTGAGCCTGTGCGTCCGGAGCCTGTGCTCCACAATGGGAGAGGCCACAACAGTGAGAGGCCTGTGTACCGCAAAAAAAAAAAAAAAAAAAAGTGAAACTATAAGACAGCAGGAATTGTGATATTGATATTAAAAAGGTAGAATTCAGGCCTAAAAGCATCAAGGACTCTCTATAATGCTAAAATCCAAAACTTATAATCAAGATATAATAATGAATATCAATACACCAAATAACAAGATACCAGATAACAAAGCAGTCATGTTCAAAATGCAAAACCCACAGAAGATATGAGAAAAAAAAATACTAATAAAAGACTTTAACACACCAATCTCAGTAAAAGGCAAGTCAAATGAATGAAAAATTAGAAAGTAAGAGATGAGTAGATCTCTGCACTTGCTGTCAGAATCATAACATTTATATAGAGGCCTTAACAGTCACGTACACAGTCCAAATGATTTCCACAATACATTGCCCTCCAAAGGTTGTGTCCTTGAAAATGGTTCCCACTGTGGAAACAGTGGGAAGAATATACATCCCAGGGAAGGGGCAAGGAACCTCCCATTGCCCTGGTCCAACTCATGGGCCAACCAGTTGTCCATCCTCTTGATGACCTCCTCCAACAATAACTGGGGCAGGAGGAGGTTCTACTGGCATCTAGTTGCATACTAGCATCTAAGTCTGCTGCTAAGCATCCTCCAATGCACAGGACAGGGCCCCACAACAGAATTATCTAGCCTAAGATGTCAATAGTGCCAATGTTGAGAAACCCTGTTCTAGGGAATGAGGTGTAGTATTTAGTCACTCAAGAATATTTACTGTGGCAAATGCCATGGGTCTAGAGGAGTGCTTGACATTTGAGATACAGCAATGAAACCCAGAGTTCCTTCCTGAAGGACCTCAGAGTCCAGTTGAAGAATTATATAAATGAATAATTGTCATGGAATAAATTCTAGCCTTGGGTTGGAGGTGTTGGTGGCTGGAGCGGGGGAAGTCCAGGAAAATCTGGGAACAGATGGGTCTTAAAGGATAGATATGTAGGCATTTTCCCGATTAAATATAAGGAAATGGTTTTAGGCAAAGGAAAGAAAGGTGACAATAAGTACAAAGGGACATTAACAAACAACCTTCTCACTCCATTTTACCACATACACTCTGTGTTTCAGCCACTCTTGGCTGCAACAGGCCAAGCACTCAAGCAGTAGTATGTATTTGTACTCTTGTATTGGTTTTCTCTCACTTCAGAATACGCTTTTCACGCTTTTTTTCTGTTTGATGAAAACATCACCATCTCTCAAGATCATATGTCATGAGAGCAAGGGTATTGTTTTTGTTTTTTAATGTTTATGGATATGTTGCAAGCACAAAAACAGTTCTGGCATGTAGTAAATGTTCAATTAAGTTATTTTTGAATGAACAAATGTATAAACCCAAATACTGTTACTGAGTCTAAGCTCGTACCACTCGCCACGTGACAGGCCAATAATCGAGCGACGAGTTGTTGGGACAAGGAATAATGACTTTATTTGGAAAGCCGGCAAACTAAAAAGATGGTGGGCATGCCCCAAAGAACCACATTGCCTGAGTTAGAATTCAGGCTTCTTTTATACTAAAAGTGGAGGGAGTAAAGTCAAGCATTTTCTGATTCCCATCAGCCTCCAGAAAGGATGTGTTAATTTCTTCCTCCCTGCAGTCATTCACAGGTGGGGCTGGTCAGGATGTTTCCTGTGAGCTAAACAAAGGTATTTTAGCTTAATGCTCATTACCTGGGAGTCAGGGTTCCCAGAGATGAGCCATTATGTATAATTTAAGCTCATAGGCAACATGCCTTGAGTTATTAGCTTGTAATAGGATACAAAAGTTCTTCCCTATTACATTATCAGTTCTTTTCTGAAGCATTCCTCAATTTCTCACTGTAAAACATACAAAAAAAACCCAGAACTGCCTTTTCCCATACTTCTTACATTGCATATAGATGGGTAAATGTAAAAGATGACTTATTATAACACCTAATAGGTGCTTAATGTTTATTAACTGAATGAAAAATGAAGAACATAATGGGAAAAAAAACCCCAAAACAGATAGATCTGCCAGGTGTCTGGACCCATGATGTAGCTCAGTAAAACATTTCCCTTCTAGTCTTTCCTGAAGAGCAGAGACTGAAGAATTCTCTCAATATAGAGAAGTAAAAATCACTTATAACTTAATATCCAAAGATAAATACTCTTTAATTTTTGCTAAATATTCTTCCAACAGACTCATATAAACACACACATATACAATACACAGACATGTATATACGTTCGAACAAGAGAACTGCATTACATGTAATCCTTTATGACTGCTTTTTCATCTCTCTCCATGTCAGTTAAGTATAAATATGTTATTTTTATAAATACATCACATTTTATTTTATAGATGTAACATGACTCATTTAAAAAGACTCCTACATTGGGCATTTACATTGCTTTCATTTTGTTTGCTTGCTTGTTTGTTTTGATGTTACGAAGAATGCTGTGGTTAACTTTGTGTATTTACACACTATAGGCATTATTATCTTGAGATAAATTTCTAAAGTATATATGAAATTTAAGACTTTTAAAGTACACTGCAAAAGTCCCTTCCATAAAGTGTGTAAGATTACCATTCCCCTAAGCAGTATATGAAAGAGACTGTTTTCTCACATCTTTAATTAACACTGGGTACCGGGTTATGTGTTAGATTTTAATTTAATGTGTTATAAACCAACAGTATTTCCTTTATGGTTTCTGACTCATGAATCAATGCCTAGAAATAATTTCCCTACTATAATTTTCTTAAAATGTCTACAATTTCTTCTAATACTTTTTATGGTTTCATTTATTTTCATACAGAAATCAAATTCCATCAGAAATTAATCTTGTTTTACGTCATGGTAGGCATCTTTTAATTTCAAAATGGACACTCAGTTGTTTTAATACATTTAATAAATAACCTATCTTTCCATCTTCATGACTTACAGGATACATTAAATGAATATCTACATTTGAATATATTTCTGGAAATTGTACTTTTTCTATTTGTTTGTCTACTTTTCCTTGACAATGATATTATTTTATGTATTATAACTTTATAATACACTTTAATATCTGATAAAGGTTCTCTTTTCTATTTCCAGATCAGAAGAAAATTTATATTTGTACAGTACTGAATGATCTCATTCAGGGAAATAGTTGGTCCCTTTTTATTAAAGTTTTATTACGTTCCCCTGTAAAGTTCTTTTTCCAATGAAGACTCTTCATATTTCTTTCTGATTTTTTCTAGATAATTCTGTAGTTTTGACTGCAATTGTAAAAATATTTTTATGTTATGATATTTAACTAATTATTGTATAGGTAGATAGATATTGATTTTCACAGATATTTTTCTAAAAGAGCATGTTATATAAAACTTAGTGTTTTCTTAGTTTTCTAGTCAATCATATAATATGAAAATATTATACTTTTTCCCATATTTACTACTTATTCCTGTTGTTTTTAAAATCTGATTGGACTGGTGTCACTTTCAGAATAACTTAAAATAGTGTAAAAGCATAAAACTTTCATGATTTTAATAACGTAAAGCATGATAATGGAATTCTCCTTTCAGTACTGAAAAGAACAAAGATTACAAAGGATTGAGCCACACCACATAGGTAAAATCTATGCCTTTATAATGATAATAAAAGAAACAACAGGAACAACAATGACACATCTTTATTGGCCACAGTTAGAGAGTGCTAAGCCATTACTCTGAAATTTGGATTTCAAGTATTTATGCTTCCTTCTTGTTATGAGCTGTGTAAGCTAACCAAATAGTTGATAAAATTGTTTTTAATAATTTCACTTAATATATGATAAAGGAATGATGGAAAATCACCAGTTTGAAATGCCTAATGAGATAATGAACCGAGGAAACAATTATGGATGGATGCTAAAAGCTTTAGGTAAAATGTTGATGTAAAACCTTATTTTGGAGGGAATCAGGTTACTAGCACATGAATCCACTATTAAATTTTAGCACCACCGTAAGTGAGACAACCAGATGTCATGTGTCTCACTATGAAATACTCTTGCCTTAAAAACAAACAAATGACAACAACAAAACTGTCTGGATCTAATCTAACTTAAAAGTTAACTCCTAGTTTACAGAAAATAGGAAAAATAGAGGAATAAAATGAATAACAAAATGAAAAAGCCAAATCTAGAATGTTGAACATCCAAAAGGACAAATAACTTGGTTTCTTCAACAATCAATGGCATGAAAGAAAAAGGTTTGTTGCAGAATACAGTTGACTCCTGAACAACATGGGTTTGAACTGCATGGGTCCACTCATACGCAGATATCTTTCGATAGTAAATACTACAGTACTACTACATGATCATGGTTGGTTGCATCTGCAGATGTGGAGCAACGAGGGATATGGAGGGCTGACTGAGTTATAAGGAGATTAATTCCCACATTGTTCAAGGGTCAACTTTAAAAGAAATTTAAGAGACATACAACCAAATGCAGTACAGATCTTGATTCAAAACTTATCTTAAATAGGTATCTTGGAGGCAGTTAAGGACATCTGAATATTGACTTGGTATTAAGTGATAACAAGAAAAAATTAATTATATTAGCTGTAATAGTAGCTTCTTAGTAACTCAAAAAATAATACCTAACAAATAACAAACAAACAAATATGAAAGTTCCTTCAGGGATGCATACTGAGATATTTACAGGTAAAATGTCAGCATATTTGAATTTTGCTATAAAATACCTCAGGTTACAGAAAATGCACGGAGTATATAAAGCAGTGGCAAAATATTGGTAATTGTTGAAACTAGGTGATGGGTAGACTGAGGTTCATTGTACTATTCTCTAGTTTTGTGTAATGCCTGTGGTTAGTGACAGATTAAAAAGAAAGCAGGTAAGAAGTAAGAGTAGAAAATATAGGTAAGGATCAATGATGATTCTAAGTAAAACAGTAGATAGAGGCAGTTAATATAGTAAGCACAAAGTTAAGTATTACAAAGTACAAGTGAGGTTCACACAAACAGAGAAGGAATGTTCGAGATTGCTGAGAATTTAGAATTGAGGTACATGGGTGAAGAGTAGGAGAAGTGAGCAAGAGAACTCAAATAAGATGCCTAGAAGGGCACTCGCTATCTGCATCACAAATGTTTAGGAACTAGTGTCATAAATGGGTTCTTAATGTCTGGATTATTTCTCTTTGGTCCACCAACTTCTCCCACACCCTTGTTTTATGTAAAGCATATTGATAAGGGCTAAGACTATGACCTCCATCTCATGGTCATTATAGCAAGACTTATATTTGGCCATGTTTATCTATAAAATCTTCTTTTAAAAAACTGCAATTAAAGAGACTTTTAAAAATGTTTTTAACCTCACTTTATATATATGAGAACAAAAACAAAAAAAAACCCTCTGAATTTTGTATTATCCTAGGATGTACAGAGAAGGCAATCCAATAAGACCTGCCTTGTCACATTCAATAGAGCAACTGCAGAAGCAATTTGTTACAAGCAGATGGATAGTTGAACACTGAAAAGGATGATAAACTAGAACAAAATTAGATATTGAAATCAATTTCTTTTAGGCTCACCATGAAACTTCAGATTTACACAAACAATTGTATTTGAAGAAGTCAGAAAAAAATGCCATACTAAGATGGGTGCCCGTGAAAACAGAACTTTACACATGCTATAGCCTTTATAGCCATCATTTACTTGGTTGGTCCAAATATTTATAGTTCATTGTTATGACTGCCAAAACTGGCAACCACAAGGATTGTTGTCTCAATTAGGACAGTAAACAGATTGTCTCTTTTTTTAATGAAAAAATCTAAAATGTAATACTTCACAGTTTAACATGTTTATTCATCTAAACGAGCTAAAAAATAATGGTGCGACATCTGTTCGAGAGGCATTGGTACCTCAAATTTTGGCTGCCTCCCCACCATTTTGGTTGTTGTTTTAAAAAATGAAGAATAGGAGGGGGTACTGTCATCAAAAAATCTTCTGGCATGTAAAGTATCTTATTTTTCTTGAAATAAGGATCTCATGTCTGTTGCTAGGGATAAAAAAAAAAAAATTGTCTAACAAAGAGGCACAATGCTGAATACGACAGCAGTTCAATTGTTTTAGATACATTTACTGACCCACTATAGATATTTCCACACTGATATAGTTCTTGAAGTGACTCTCCCAGTTCCCTCTATACTTACCTGTATAGCTAAAACCTATACAAAATAGTAAAGTGTTTCTGTAGGCACTGAATTCATCTGCTACAATTTTTACTGTAGGTTACACTGATTTTAGATACGGTGTCAGTGGAACAAAATCTAGCAAACATTCTATCCAGGCTGCATTGGAGCAATTCTAATAAAAGAAGGCAGTGCTGCTAAGGGAAAAGTGGTGAGAATCTCCCCAGAGAAGCCTCAGGTAAGTGTCTTCACCTAATTGTTGGTAAGAAAAAAATAAAAGTTTATCTTAGATAGTCTCTGACACAATAACCTTATGTTATGGATGAAATACATTAAAATTTAAGTTTAATATCTAGAAGTTTATTTCTGAAGCTTATCTAAAGCATAACTTGATCTACTGAATTATCAATGACTATATAATTTAGATTCTGGAAAATATAACACTTTAGTTTTCACATAAATATAGCATTATAATGAAAATTTAGTTTTTTTTACAATGGGAGTGAAGATTTAGACTAAGTTAAATTTAAAACAATGAGTATGATTTTTAACAATACTAAGATGAAAATAGCATATTTGATTTCCTAGAAAAGAGCAACGTTTCTGTTGTGTAGCAAATTTAATGCTAGTTGTCTTGATCTTAAAGAGAACCAGGATTAAATATATATGTGTCCCAATACAACCAAAGACCATAAATGTTAAATGCTGAGTTGATCAATATTGTGATTTTTAAGTTTTATTTATTAAATGCAAATAATTTTTGATCATCTGTTACATGCAAGAACTGTGCCAGGCTCTGAGAGGACTGAAAGAGATTAACTTAAATTCTAACATGCATTTACTAAAAATGTGCAGACCACTACACTACTGCAATTACAGAAATGAATAAGAACATATTCTCAGGATTTTGTAATCCTTGGTTGGAGTGGGAGTACTTCACCTACATTTACAAAAAATTGAAAAAGATTGGAAAATCTTCAAGTATTTTGCCACCTTAAAACAACAACAAAACCTCATTCTGGTAGTAAAATAGGATTTTGGCACATTTGTTTTAGAAGAAATTATAGATGAGGTTATATTTTTACAACATCGCCTCTCAAATGAATTTACATATTCTGTATTTTTCATGCAATATAAGAACCAGCAACCATTCAAGCTTCATTCAAAGTGTTCTATAGGCTGTACGTTAAGTCCAGCTGCGTTAGTTGAAATTTCTTCTGCAGAAAGAGTATGTTAACAGATAGATTCTAACATTCTGAAAAGTCATTAATTTTTTTTTTTTTTTTTTTGCCTTCTGAATTACTCTGAGCAGTGAATTATTGGAGGGGAAAAACCCATGCCTAAAATTTGTATGGTGCCAGTCTCAGATTTATGCCAAATACCACTCACTATTTAAAAGTGTAGTCCCCTGAAACTGCAGACCGGATATCACCTCTCTGTCTTCAAAGATTCAAACCAGACTTCAACTTGGGATTTCTCTACAGAGGATTGGCTGCTTCCCAGCTAATGTGAGTTTGAAAAATGTGCATTTCACGAAAACATTATTTTGTAAATATACATTGTCTCACTTTACCTGCTATTTATTAAAATCAGAGTTTAGCCTTTGGGACTTACCATAAGTTAATCAGTTAAGTTAGTTATGCTGTGTCTAGGCTAATATTCATTACTATCAGAAACAACATTTTTCCTCCAAAGAATACCTCAAGAGTAGAACAGGATAGTAAAGTTGTTTTTCTCCTTTTTTTCAGGGTAATGAATTTTCAAACATTTCCAAGAGTACAATCATCTATTTTAAATACTGTAAATTCTGTAATATCTCACTTGGATAGGTATTTAATAGACAATTATTACATATCCTTGCATTTAAATTACCACTGAAATTAGAAATAATCTTTATTTTATATGACTGTATTTAACACCAGATGGGCGGGGAAATAACTAAATGAAGATTGTTCACATAAATGTGATAGGAGTGGGGGAAAGCAGTATTTCTTGACATGTGGCATGTCACTCAGGAAAGTAAAAGACCCATCATATCCAAAATGCCAGCTTGGATATTCTCTTGCCACCCACTTCACAAACAGACATACCACATGGCATTAAATGCTGCAACCTTTCCTAAAAATGCCACTTGGATTTGTCCACTGTGGTGAATGTATAGGAACTCTTGGTCTGTCTCTTAAGTTTGTGATTTCAATGGGAAGAATCCAGGAAACAGCACTGGATAAATTTTGCCCTCAGATGTTTGGCATAAATGATCTGTGAGGACACTGGAACTTTTGGCTGTTTTCACACTGATGAAATAAGTTATGCTACTTGAAAAAATTCTACAGAACATAATGCTACACAACCACATTCAACTATCTGCAAAAGTCTCAAAGACTATCTAGGATATTTATCAATACTTTCTTCTCTTGGAGAGTATGGAAACAATCTTAACATTTTATTTACTCTTCATAAATACAATGTATTTACTATGAAACACCTTATGCACATGTTGCAAGCTATTCATTTTCTATACATATTTATGTAAGGTAGTAACTAACAACTCTGCTGTGGACACATATTTTTCCATTTTCTAATCTTTATGTACTCATGTGTTATAAAATTATTTTAAAATTCCATTACCAGTAAAAAATACTGACTACATTAGTCATTATACTCCAACAAATGTAAAATACCTTGAAAAATCATATAAACAAAAAACTCCATATGTGAGTAATATAAGACATATATTTTCTTCTATTACTTTTCATGAAAGGGTTCTAATTGATTTAATTCCCAAGAGACAAAATACAATTTTGTAAAACAAGTTTGTATTGTTCAGATATAAGAGACAACCCAAGAAAATGACTCTGAGTAGGTAGGACTTCTGCTATTACCGTTGTGTGAAAAACACTGCACAATTAGACAACAGGTTGCTACATATCTCCTTAACAAGAGGGGCAAACTGATACTGCAAGCAGCCAGGACAACATAATTAAAATAGAATTCCAAGTTTATATTAATAGAGTAATAAGTTAATTAAAATCAAGATCAACTGAACTTTCTATTTACACCAGTTCAGACAGCCCAAGAGGAAAGCAACTCTATTTTAGAGACATATGTGACTCTTTGAGCTTCTGTCATCCAGGTGCCATTTCTGATGGAGCACATGTGCACTGAACAGTTGGCAAAGAAGGAAAAAGATTACTGTAGATGTATGTGCAGATTGTCTCTCTAATGATATAAACTACGTCTGGAAAGAAAGCAGGGCTTCTCTGTAAAATGAAAAATTTCCCATGAGTTTTCATTCCTTCTTAGGCTCTGAATGTGACTAGAGAATGTTTCTGTAAATGAGGATATATACTTTTACTTAGAATGTATATGGAACAAAAATAGATTTAGTAATCTGTAAGTGATGGAGTTATACACATAAATTGCCTAAGACATCTGAAGAATTTAGGATCTGTTTTTCACTTTATCTAAATGCACCATGAATAGGTTGCCTGTCAAAGTAGAAAGATTTATAAAAGTATCTGGTAGCACACATACTACATTACTAGGTAAGGTTCTTTTCTTGATATCCTATGCAACATTTTAAAAGATATTTCTGCAAACTGAAAATACCAGCAGAAAAAATTCAAGACCTTGCTGTCTCAGTACTTCAGAAAGTATTGGTCCCTAGAGGTGCTTTTATAAAATTATATCCTTTTCATGCATTGATTGCTGCTCAACTAATCTTCATCTGGTTCCAGATCAGGGTCAACATCTGTGGACAGTCTGAGATAAAAGAAAGCATAGAAAGCCAGTAGGAGGGCCAATATAGCTGCAAGTAGAAGGCCAACTTCCTGAGGAAGGAAAAAAAAAGTAGATTTGAAATTCATGAAATGAGGTTGGTTAACTTTATCAGCTTCACGAGATAAAAACACACAGTCTAGAATTAATAATCACATTCTTTTTGTTTAACACTTTCTGTCATTAAGCAAAGAAACTTTTGTGCTTGACAATACCTAATATAATGGCAGGTACATCAATGGGTATAATAATAGATGTGTATTATTATTTTTATTTAAATTTGTGTTTTTCTAATAGTAAAATTAACATTTATAATTTTAATATATTTTCGTAGTTTGGATATCAAACTGTTGGATGTAAGCAATGTAGTTTGTGCCTACACAGTTTATCTTTCTCTATCTGAGAAAGAAATAACATTTGAGAAAGAAATAACATTATTTCTTGCTTCAATACGTTTATTATTAGCTATAGCATTTGGACACAGATTCTTTTTTAAATTATCATTCCTTTTCTAATAGGAAGAAACTATTATAACCAGTTTCTACATTATGTCTCTGTAAACATCCTTATTAAATATTATTTTTTAAAACTCATTTTTAAATTCTAAATTCTATAGTTTACAATGTGGCAGAACAAAACTAAGTACTCTTGGCTCATAAAGCATGATATGATATAATTAACACAACTATGAAGGATGGTCCTGGATACTTCATTTGGTGATTTGATATGGATTATATTAATCAATTATGCTGAAATAATAGCCAAAAAATTACCATATATACAATGGCAAAAATCATATTATTTTTCAAAAAGTCTATAAACTTATATATACACACACACACACACACACACACACACACACACACACACACACACACACACATACCATGAAGGAATTGTCTCAGTATTAACATATCATTTGGCTAAACAGAAAGAAGAATAAATAGTGCTAGTACAGTATCCTAAGGGGCTTAAATATTCCCTTGTAATTCTCACTTGCATATCACACCCCTTCCTGACATTATTTTATGGAGAAGCAATTTATTTGCACTTACACAAATGTAGTTTACATTTCAAAAGAATGCAAAATTAATAATTCAACATATGCCACCTAATAAACTTTAAAAGCATTAAAATAAATTTGGTTTATAATCAACATGTAATTTTTACCTGGATATTGAAATTACAAATGGACATTTTATACAGATTTTTAGCTTTATAATTAGATTTTTTTAGATTTGCAAACTATAAAAATAAATATTAATAAAATACATGGGGTTGAAAGACTTAGTGTCAACTATTTTTGTAAGATTTGATTTCTCAATCTACTCTATCAATATAATGTCAAATTAAAGTGAATTTTCTCTGCTGCAGTTGGAATACTTTGGCATCTCAAAAGGGCATGGCAGCATCAGACAGGTTTCATTTATTTTCTTGTATCCACAGCTGTGCTCCCAGACCCATCTGGTTACACAGCTACTAATTTTAAGAGGATGTAATAAACAAGTGACACACAACTGCAAACTCCATCTGTTCTGTACAGTGGACAAAAAACTGTTCAACAGCAGTCACCATTCCCATAAGCTTAACACAAGACTAAAGTTTTTACTCTTGATTAGAGTCTGTGATTCTCATCTCATTGATAATCACCTCTAATTGCTGTTTTTCAACTCCTTCTTATCCTTTCAAACAGCTCTGTATCATCTTCATTGTACATTTTCAGAATATCCAGAGGCGTGAAAAAGGGGTTTAAGGGTAGGAAGCAGAGAACATTCATAGAATACAACTTCAGAAGATCCATTAATTCAATTAAGTCTATTCAACATACTATGGTGTAGGGGGTGAGGCTTCCGAAGTATTGGACGAGGAGGTACAGCAAATCATTTGTTTCAGAATGTCCCTATTCTGCTAAGGAGATAAGTATTGTGGGGACTGCATACTTGGAGGGTTAAAACTATGGTAAAATTTGAAAATACTGCTTTCAGAATTCTGGTCACACTAACCATAACTTAGAGACCTACAGGCATTTATGACTCTCCCCACCCTTGGCCATTTTTAGTTTTAGATCAGGAATAACAAAGAGAACAAAAATAATGCTTCCAGCTGGCTCAACCCAAGGGGTTGTTAGCAGGATCTGGTTGCCATTTGAATATTTTATTTATGTAACAGATAAATCAAATTTCTGATCCTTATTTTTTATTATAATTACTTGTTTCAAATAAACTACTTAATAAACAAATATAGATTATCTTTTTCCTTCTAAATACTAGGAAACACAGGTTATTTGCATTCAAAAAAAATTTTCCCTGATGTTGCAACTCTTGAAAAATAATCTTCAAATTGAACAGCAACCAAATAGCAAATATTAGTTGTGCAAATAATTTTTAGGCGGTACTCATTACTGGGTCATAAATTATGACATTTTGTTTACATTGGTAAAAGACACAAACTAAAAATAGCTTCTCAATAGAAATAATTCCACATTTTGAAGAAGTGATATTCATATCTTATTCTGAATCATTACTGTTCCCTGAAATTTTCTATCACTAAACATACATTTATAAAAAAGCACTAGAAGCCCCTGAGGGTAAGTACCCTATTGTGTAATTTTTATATCTCTAATCCATGATTTCTCAATCATGTGATTTCTTGTAGAAATTCCTCCAAGATAATTGTGTCTTATTCATCTTTTTTTCCACAGGTTCTACAACATTGTAATGCTCATAGCAATTTCTAAATAAATGAAGGATTGAGTCAGATTTATATAATTTATGTACAAGGTATATTAAAATTATGTAATGTTTTGAAAACTTTACAGCAATAATATCCATAATACTATCTTCACAGCAAAACTGAAAACATTTTGTAATATGTAGTATAGTAACACAAAGCAGACTTAGTTGAGTAGGGGATCTTTAGGCCAATGACAAACATCCAAGGACAGTCTTATTTATGCAAACCAGTAATAGCTAATTCAAAGAAATATTTATGTTAAGTGTATTATTTAACTCTTCTGACTATACTGTGAGGTAAATGGCATAAAATCCATTTTACAAATGTGCCAGTTTAGACTCAGCTAGATCATTGTAACAGTAAGAGGAGTCATGTGATTCTAGGCCTCTCTCGTGTTCAGTTTTATCATTGCTGTTATTTTCCTATTCCTTGCAGCTGTTCATATTTTCTGTAGATTTAAATTATTTTAAAAGCATAGCAATGATTCATTCTAAAAAATAAGTAGTAAAGTGATAAAATATTATAACATTATGGCCATCCTGTATTAACTAGATAAGAGTCAAACATGTTTGATGTTCATTAATCCTTAGTTGCTTCTCTGACATTATCAACATGGATAAAATCACTCACTGGGGAAATTAAATAGCATTAAATGGCAATTGCTGAAAGAAATTTCGTTATTTAAAATACTATGCTAAAATGACAAGGCAATCAAAGTTTGACAGGGCAAACTAATTAGTATGCCAGATTTGAAATGTAAAACACCTCCATGGTTCTGATTCTAAAAAGTTTCCTATTATTTTAATGGGTTCATTACATAAATTTTCAAGCAAAGTAAACAGTGTTTAAAGATAAGGTTTTTGTTTTTCACAGGTTTACGAATCAAAATGATATGCTAGTTTATTAAAAAGGAGCTGTTTTTGATGTCAGAAACTTTTCTGTACATACTTTAAATCATCAATGAAACCTAAGAACAATTTTTTTCTCATAAAAGATAAACAAATTCTATATTGTTTTTAAAAAGACATTAGATTGCACTATAAGGTAGACTTATACTAGGAATATGGTTATTTCCTCAAGTTAAAACCATAGCAAAATGATAAGAGCAAATGAAATAGAGGATATATACAGGAAAGTGGTATACATCAATAAATGCATGGCTGCACTATCTTTCAAATTCTAATTTGCAGCTGCTCATTATACTGTGCCACAAGTGGATTGTGCTACCCCAATATTCTTCTAACAAGACAAAAACAAAGCCCTGTATTGTGAAAGATAAAAATAAGTGACATATTGCTTTCCTGGAAAATGACAGACAGTGCTCTCATTACAAGAGACAATCATCAGGTAACTAACTGCAAAATAAGAAACTAACCACTGGTTTTAGAAAGTTTGTGTCATGGAAATAATTTTAAAGATGAATGAAATTTCACATGAAATTAGAAGAAAACTTCAAAAGATTAATCATCTCTCTTTCAAACAAAAAGGCAATTCATTTTTTTTTTCTTTTTCTTCCGTTAAAAACTGACACATAGCACTAACTGAGGAGATTGTGCTGTGAAAACATACCGCAGCACACAGCAATGCTTGATCAAAATCAGTATCAGGAGTAAAAAGAAGGCAGTGTTTCGTGATCATAATAGCAAATTCTGGAAGACAACCAAATATATCATCTGGCAGTTCAACAGCTGTTACAGCTTGGTAGTAATACCTTGGCATTTGCTATAAGCTATAACTTAGAAAAATTGATTTTTCATCTGCCAGATAAAACCCAAAATCTCCTTTTAACATTTTAATATTTAAATAAAATATAGGTACTAGTCACTTTACTTTTGCACATTTGACAGTAGAGCTGTCAAATTAATTTTTCTATTTATAGTTTAATTTTACTCTAAACACTTGGCAGAGTTGACATGGGTAATAATGTAAATGTAATTTTGTTGAACTTCATTGTGCTAGCACATTGGATTAGCATCTGCTAACATCATTCTCAGTTGCTTTTATCCCTCTTAAGCAGTTAAAACACTGGTTTTCTAAAAGAACAAGTTTGGAAACATCATTAGAATTTCATCATAGGGAGTACTGACAACAAAAATAATACACGTGTAAAATTACATATATTAATGATCTAAGTATATACAATTATAATTAAAAGTTAAACAACCATAAAATGAAACTTATTGCAAGTGAGAAAAGTTTTTGATCCAGGCCACATATATCGCTGAAGTGTTTGAACAATAAATACAGTAGCTAGAGAAAAAGTAAATTGCAACTTTAAGTGTAACTGTCTCTCTTAAGTGACATTAGGTCTTATTCTAAGACCTAATAAAATCTTAGAATGGGAAGGATGTTTCTCATTAAGTAAATTCTCTTTAAAAGCCTTTAATCCTGGCATTTGACTTAGATTTTGAAATGTCATAAAACATTTAGAATTCAACATTTATGCAATCCAGTTTTAGAAAATGAGATGGCATGCAATATATCACATTTTAAAGTTATCAAATACAGGTACCTTTATGCCTATTGCTGTTTTCTTTGCTTCTGCTTTTAATTTGGTTGCTCGTAAAATAGATTTGGTTTTTTTATAATCTTGTTTACCTAGAAAGAGATAATTTCAGACAATGAGCTATAATTTAAGTTTAACGGCCATCTGAAATGTCAAAGAACCTTTAAATAGAGTAAAACTGGGAGACAAAGTTGCAAAGTAATTCCCAGTTATGGAAACCATAAACTGGTCACCCTAAGGTCAATTTTTCCTTCTCTCTTACTTTTTCAGGAAGAAGATTTGACAGACATCTTTCATTTGGTGTGAGGTGAATATCAACAAAGATAAAAAATTCTTTTAGAGAATAAGATGTTTAAAGCAAAGAGAGTAAACCTTTAGAAGCATTTGGAGACAAATGTGGAAATAAATGAAATTACATAAGATCCCTTTAAACAGATAAGATTAACTCTGTCTTCATAATTGAAGAATAACAGTTCATTAGAAATTTATTTTATTATCGATATATTAAGTATTCAATAATCAATCTGAGAAGTATCTTCAAAGTAAGAAACTAAAGACTGATCTGTAAATAACTTTCAGTTGCTGAATTCTTTAGAAAAAAGTATTTAACTTTTGTTTGCTCTCTGTGGAGGACAGAATAAATATGGCTAGATAAATGATGAAGGATAGCTATATTTAGACATTAGTTTCAATGTTCTTTACCACATTTAACAACCAAAAATGAACAAAACTGAGTTAGTGTCACCAAATTTGCTTTTTTGTGTGTGTGTATACCACCTGGTGACCCCACTAATGGGTAACAAAAGAGCTATTACACACCCTGTGAGGAAAACAGATTTAACAATAACAACAACAAAAGCATTGACTAGAATAATATACTCTTTTTGTTAACCAAACTGTTAGCTAAGAATTGGGTCCAGTTAGTCTCAAATATAATCATATGTCATTCTGAGTGAGAGTTAACATTTGACCATATAATCTCTTCAACTATTTTATATTCTTCTATTTGGCCTTGTTGTTTCCATTTTATTCCCTTTCCTTTCAAAGATCAATTACTTTCCAAAACTTACCCCTGTAGTCTATCAAAATAATACAACTGCTAACTTTAATTTCCACATCTTCCTCACACTGAAGTAAATCTGAAAGCAGTTTATCTAAAGTATACCATCAAAATTTAATGTGCAATATATTTTTTAATGTGTTTGCTAATGATTCAAAAGTACCTTTAAAATTCTATATAGATTTTTAGAGTTAGAAATGCCAGGGAGAAGTGAGACAAATGAATGGGAGGATGAAGAAATGCTATATCTGTGTTCATTAGACACATAAAAGTATTTATTTGGCTGAAGAGCTTTTTTTTTTTAAGAAGTGTGTATGCTATTTCCTTAACTGCAATGGTATAGCAGTCATTCTGGATCTATGAGCATGCAGCACCTTAATAAATATTATTTGATGATGGGGTTTAATGATCCAGAAATGAGCCAATTGTAAAAATGTATATCAAATGATCTAAATTTAAATTATGGAATGAACAAATACAGAAAAATATTACTCTGACCCATTTTAAATTAGCAACATTTAATTTTGCTGAAAAAATCTTGACAAGTGTTCACTCTGATTTCACATGTCAACAGTCAAACTATTCATGTCATTATTCCTGCTGAGATATAAACAGTTCAGAGCAATGAAACTGGTGACACATCAAATGTCTCCACTCAGGGTTACAAAGCAAGTTTCTAATGAGAACCTAAAAAGAAATTTCAATATTATAGATTTGAAGCCAAGAAGTCATTTCTTATGTTATATATGCCCTATAATAAACTCTGGGTGCAACAGGGACAAAATAAACAAAAAAAGAGATTATCTTAACCAATCTGCTTTTTGTAGACATATGCAATATTCTGGATGATGTGTCTGTCATAAAGCAGATTCAAATATGCTTAAAAGAGTCAATGTTAAAGTGAGATTTTATCATTCTACTTCACTTGCCATTGGTTAAATAATGTGTTCTATTTCAATTCAAGTCCTATAATCTCTTAAAGAATAATACTTCTAAATTTATATTAAAGTTGATATGAACATTTGAAGCAGTATTTATAATAAAAAGACAGTTTTAAAAATTATTACACACCTCATACTTCTCCAAAAAGTGCATCTGTCATTAATGTAGCATTCTCCTTGCTGACTGTGATATCCAAAAGTATATATTGCAAAACGTGGTTTCAGTCTACTAAGTGAAAACGTTTACAGGGGCATTTGTTAAGTTCTTTATAACTAAAACCAGATCTCTCCATTATACCCAAAAAGATATTTAACATTTTAATTTTTTATGGCTTCATGAAAAATACCTATGCGCACATGATTGTAAAAAAAAATATAAAATAAGAAGCTCCTGCCTTCTGAGTACTTACACCCAGGAAAAAACACATTTATGTAATCTAGATTTCATATGCAGACAGCTTTTTAAATACAATTGGATCTGATTTTGGTTATATCAATAATACGATAACAAAAGTGGCAATTTAGCAATTGCTCATTACATTTTATATGAGAGAAATTCGAGCCTACAAAGCCAATATGGGACCTCAATCATCTCGTTTCTCTCTTCTCAATTACACCATTCATCACAGTTCTGTATTTTAATTTCCTATGACATAGTTTAAGTAACAAAAGCTTTCTCCCCCATCTCCACACTTTCTGATGGACTGATTTATGCTTCCTCCCTCCAATATGATCCTATTATATTATTTCATTATATTTTATTTTTTACTTATCATACAGTGAATATAACATTTTTTTTCCTTTTGGTATACAGTTCTATGAATTTTAATGCTTATGTATAGATCATGTAATTACTACTATAATCAGGATATAGAAAAGTTATATTATTTCAAAAAACTCCCTGGCACTAACTTTCTAAACTCACCCTCCTTCCTACCATAATTCCTGGCAACCACTGATATATTGTCCATTTCTATAGCTTTGTCTTTTCAATAATGCAGCAAAAATGTGACAAGGGCTTCTTTTATTCAGCTTAAGGCCTTTAAATTTCACCCAAGTTGTATGTATCAGCATTTTATTCTTCTCTATTGCTGGTTAGTATTCCATTATAGGAAGGTACCAGAACTTGTTTATCCATTCACTCATTGAAGTACATTTGGGTTATGTCCAGTGTTTGGCAAGTATGACAAGAGCTACTATAAACACAGGTATGCAGGTTTTTATGTGAACATAAGTTTTCATTTATCTAGGGTAAGATTGCTGAGTCTTATGGTAAGTATATATTTAACTTTGTAAGAAATTGTCAAACCATTTTTCAGAGTGTTTGCATTCTCACCAGCAATGAATAAGAGTTCTGATAGCTTTGCATCATCACTAGCACTTGGTATTATTGTATCTAGGTTATCTAATTTTTTAGTGTACAATTAATTGTTCATAGTATTCTCTTATAATCCATGTTATATGTGTAAGGTTGATAGTAGTTACACTGTTTTGTTACTGGTATTAGTAATTTGTTCTTTTTTTTTCCTTAGTCTTAACTACAGGTTTTTTCAATTTCATTGATCTTTCTAAATAACAAATTTTGGGTTTTGTCGATTTTTTTCTACCATTTTTCTGTTTTGTATTTTGTTTATTTTCACTCTAATCTTTCTTATTTCCTTCCCTCAGATAGCTTTGAGTTTAGTTTGCACATTTTTTTCTAATTTTTTAGATAGAAATTTAAGTTATTGATTTGAAACCTTTCTTCTTTATTAATATAGTCATTAACAAGTATAAATCTCCATCTAAGTACTGCTTTATCATCATTTCATAAGTCAGCAAGGAGAAGAACAAAGTTATACACAAAAACACTTGTAGATATATTTACCTATGCAGTTACTTTTACTGGTGTTAACTTATTTTTTCTGTTTGTGGATTCTAGTAACTGCCTTATGCACTTTCATTTTAGCCTGGAGGACTTCTTTTAGTGTTTCTTATAGGGCAGGTGTACTACTGACAAATTTTCTGGTTTTGTTTATCCAAGAACATCTTGATTTCTCACTTTTTTGAAGGACAGTTGTGCTAGATGTAGAATTTTTGGTTGATGCTCTTTTGCTTTCATCACATCATATATAATGAATTACTTTTTACTTTCTGCTTTCAAGATTTACTCTTTATGTTTGACTTTCAGCAGTTTGACTATGATGTGGCCAGGTGTGGATCTCTGAGTTTATCCTTCTCAAAATTTTGTGAGGTTCTTGGATATACAAATTAAAGTTTTTCATCACATTTCAAGAAGGTTTTTGTCTTTTGAATATTCTTTTTGACACTCTCTCTTCCTCTTCTCATTCTGGAACTATTATTATGCATAGGCTGGTATGCTAGATAGAGTCCTATAGGTATCTATGGCTCTGTTCATTTTTTGTCATATCTCATTCATTATTTTTTATTCATGTTCCTCAGACTGGATAATCTCAATTAACCTCTCTTCATGTTCCCTGTTTCTCCTATAAGTTCAAATCTACTGCGAAGCCCCTCTAGTGAAATTTTTATATTGGTTATTATATTTTTTTCAAGTCCAGAATTTCTATTTTTTATATACATAATTTACATTTATATAATAATATTTTCTATTTGTTGGTACATCATTCTCATACTTTAATTCTTTAGACATGGTTTTCTTTATATTTTGAACATATTTTAAATGGCTGATTTAAAGTCTTTGTCTAGTAAGTCCAAGGTCTGAACTTGTCTAGAGATGCTTTCTATTCTTTTTCTGTGTATGGACCATAATTTGCTGATTTTTTTGTGTGTTTCATAATTTTTGTAGAGAACAGTTTTCTACAAAATGTTATGTAGCAACAGTTAAATAATGTAATGTGACAACTCGGCCAAACAGATCTCCCCTAGGATTTGTTGTTGCTGCTCTTTGTTCTTCTTTTGTTGGTGTTACTATTTGTTTGTTTAGTGACTTTTATGGTCTAATTCTGTAGAGTCTGTATTCTTTGTTATATGGAGTCACTTAGCTTAATGTTCATCTAATAACTGGACAGGTATTTTCTTAACTGTCTTTTACCAATATATCTTCCAGGTTTGTTGAACAGGTGTTCCATACTTTGACAGGACTTTATAGTTCTGCATTAGCCTTCACTTCCTGCTAGCTTCCTCAAGGTCAGCAAAGAGTGAGAGCTATGGCCTTTCCAGGTCTTTACTGGACATGGCATAGTCCTGCACAGGTTCATGACTTTCTAGATTCCCAAGAATCTATGTCAGGGATTTAAAAAGACACTATGAACATCTCATTGCCCAGTTTTAAAAACAATTTTAGGTCAGCCTTATGCTAGCCCCAACTAGTAATGCTGCCTCAGGTAGTCGTGATGTTAAATGCTTGCCACTGATTGTTTTTGCCAAATGCCATCAGGAAAGGACACTTCACACAGAATGAGCTCTAAGTCAGGTCAAATAAAGACAACTTCTGAGAATGGGGATTTTCAGTAAGCTCCCAGACACATCAAATAGTGATAGTTCTCAGAGGATGGGATTTGGGGTAGCTCCAAACACATTTGACCTCTCCAGTGACTGCAGGCTGCTGTTTTTCATGACTACTATTGTTGCAAAGCTGAGGAGGGGAAGATTGGATTAAGGCAAGTTGAACAAAACAAAGCTTGATGTTCTTACTCAGAGTTAGCTGTTTTTCTCAAATAAACACTCTTTGCACTGTTTTAAATTTTTTGAAAATTTGTAGATTTCTGAAAATTTTGATTTTGACAATTTTTTGTCATTGTTCTTGCTTTTATAGAAGAGCAGACTTTTGAGGTCCTTACTTTCCATTCAAGAAGTGCTTCTCTTCCATCCTTTTACCTTTAATCTCATTATATTTGAAGTGAATTTCTTATCTACAGCCTATATTTACATCAGTTTATAAAATTTCAACCTGAAAATCCTCTGTCCTTTTATTGGTATGTTTAAACATATACATTTAATGAAACTATTAATGTATATTTATTTAGGTCTACCATTTTATCTTTGTTTTCTTTTTGTTTCCTTTGATTTGTTTCTGTTTCACTTTTCATGCCTTTTTAAGTTATTTGAACATTTTTTAATATTTTGTTTAAATCATTTATTGTATTTTGATATATCTCTTAGAATAATGTTTCAATAGTTTCCCAAGAGATTACAAAATATACATTTAACTTTTAAGAGTCTAATTCAAATCATATTTTATTCAATTTCCTTTTTTTTTTTTTTTTTTGTGGTACACGGGCCTCTCACTGCTGTGGCCTCTCCCGTTGCTGAGCACAGGCTCTGGACGCGCAGGCTCAGCGGCCATGGCTCATGGGCCCAGCCGCTCCACAGCATGTGGGATCTTCCCGGACCGGGGCACTAATCCGTGTCCCCGGCATCAGCAGGTGGATTCTCAACCACTGCACCACCAGGGAAGCCCCAATTTCCTATTTTTAAAGATATTCTACATTTAAAAAAAATTTAACATGCACAATCCAATACATTTCACATTCTAATATAATGGAAACAAGCAGTACATTGCTTTGCAGTGCTAGTTTAACTAGTTGTTGTTTATCTCTTTTGACTTTGCTGTACTTATATTTGATCTTCTTGGACATGTGTCATAGGTTAGGAAAGTTGTTTCTATACAGTTGACTTTTAATAATTCAGGACTTTAAATGTCCACAGACAAAGAATTATACAAGTGAATATACTATTGTAGCACAGATGCATTTTCCTTAAAAATGCTAGACAAGACACTGGTGTTCCTATTTGATGCATGTTCTTATTATAGCTTAACTGTTTTGCAATAAAAAGTGAGAGGCACATGCATAGTTAGAAGGACTATTATACTTTGGTTACTGAAACTTTATATTCATGATAAAAACTGCAGGTTGTCCTTAGATAATACCTGTGTTTTAGTTCTGGAATAAAATTTCTAACTACTCTTCTCTAGAGTTTTGTGTTCAGTTTAGTTGAAGAGTATGCTTAAATTGCTAGATCTGTACTATTAAAAAGTTACATTAATATTGTAACTATTTATTTGTATTAATAGAATTTTCTTGATACTGTAAAACCAAAACAAAGTACAGGAACAAAACAAAGTTCAGGTTGATAAATGATGACAAATGTCACTCTTTTTTTTTTTTTTTTTTTTTGTGGTACGCGGGCCTCTCACTGTTGTGGCCTCTCCCGCTGTGGAGCACAGGCTCCAGACGCACAGGCTCAGTGGCCATGGCTCATGGGCCCAGCCACTCCACGGCATGTGGCATCTTCCTGGACCGGGGCACGAACCCGTGTCCCCTGCATCGACAGGCGGACTCTCAACCACTGTGCCACCAGGGAAGCCCACAAATGTTACTCTTAATCCTCAATCTCAATTACTTTCATCAAAACAGCCGTAACATTCCGTTTGATTTTCTCTAAAATAATGACATATTATATCTTAAACTTATGAGACATATTTATAATAATGAAATGCCACCTTTTGTACGTTTAAAATAAAGTTGCAAAATTATTATTCTAGTAAAACTTCCATGATACAGAAAACTATTTTTATGGCTTAGTAAGAATATAGATTCTATTATCCATTATGTATAAGACTTAACAATAAATATATATTTAGATGACTGCATTATTAATATTGCCAATACAAATAGAAAATTTCTCTGAAATCACGACATTGAAACTTAAAATTCCTTCAATACAATCTGAGATTCTTAATAGAGAGTGTGTGTTTCTGTCAATATCTCATTATAAAGCTTCTCCCTTTGCATGTAAAATCCAAGATCATTTTGGGAAGAAATATAAAAGGCCGTCCCCAAATATGCTAGTGATACAGCTAAGTAATGCACTTGGAACAATAAAACATATTAACTTTCGTGTTAATGCCTGGACTTACCATAACTTATATAAGGGAAAAATACACTTAGAATGTATGAACTTTGCTATTTATTCTAAAATAGAATTTAGTAATTTTTTTTTTCAAAATTAATCTGGACTTAATGCTGAAAACTGGGCATTTCAAAATAAAAAACATTAAAGCTTGCATTTTCACACAGGAAATCTGTACTATAAAATTGCTCTTTGAACAAATATTAGCAACTGATTATCAAACCTCTATGAGTATATACACATAGCTATTGAGTACATTGTAAAATCTCTGACATAAGGTTACTTTGGCTAGCAAGTAACAAAATATTGTTATCCATAAGGAAACAGAAAAGTTATACCTATGTGTTTATATATCTATATATAGATATATTATTACTACTATTATTATTATTATTTTCACCTGTATCCAAGCTCTTAATTGCATGAGACATTATTTTTTATGGTTAGCAGATAGAGTTGCTAGAATCTCTGAGAATAGTATTGTAAATAGTATAACATCAGGACATATCACCAATTATAATTTTTCTTAGTTAACCTTGTACCTAAGCATAACTGAAAATGTTCACTTATGGTCATAAGAATTCTTATATCTTATTTTCTTAAGCAGTGCTTTCATTCATTCATTAAAAATTATTGAGCACTTACACTATATAGAAACAGTGTTCAAGGTACTGAAAATAAAATAGTTTGGCAAAACAGACCAAATGCCTATTATCTTGAACCTTGCAAAAAGATGGATAATAAGCAAACAAAAATAATGGTTCAATTTGCTAGGTAATGAAAAGCACTAAATAGAAGAATACATTTGGCAAGCAGCAGAAAACAAAGGAGGGAGATGTATTGTTTCAGATAGAGTGGTTAGGGAAGGCCTTCTTGGTAACATCACTTGACATTATCATTTGATGTCACTTAACCAGGTACTTGAATGACGTCAGGGAGGAAGTCATGTGGATAACTGGTGGAAGCAATTCCAAATACTGGGAACATATTAAGTATAAAGATTCAGAAAACACTAACTTCTGGAGGGGGCCAAAATGTCACTGAAGTCTCCCAAGTCAGAAAGAGAGCTTAATAGGTAATAAAAGTAAAAAGTTCAATTTCTGATGTCAGGCTCAGTGGTCCAGAACCAACTGTCAATATCTGAGTATATAGGTTCAAATGATAACCTTGGAAATAGGCAGGATCTTCAGCTTTGTTCCCTGATATGTGATGTGAGAACTTTTGAAAGTAAGAGTGAAGTAGAAATATTAATCCCCTTGCTTACTAAAATGGTAAATCAAAGGGAATGCATATTCCTGGAGAAGTTTCAGAAACTGAGTATATCATCAAAAACAAAATATGTGGGTTTCCCTGGTGGTGCAGTGGTTGAAAATCTGCCTGCTAATGCAGGGGACACGGGTTCGAGCCCTGGTCTGGGAAGATCCCACATGCTGCGGAGCAACTAGGCCCGTGAGCCACAACTACTGAGCCTGTGCGTCTGGAGCCTGTGCTCCACAACAAGAGAGGCCACGATAGTGAAGAGGCCCGTGCACCGCGATGAAGAGTGGCCCCCACTTGCCGCAACTAGAGAAACCCTCGCACAGAAACGAAGACCTAACACAGCCAAAAATAAATAAATAAAAGATTACTCTAAAGAAAAAAAAACCCAAAATATGCAGTTACACTGATTATTTTCGCAGATCTATTTATTTCCTCACTGTGGCTAGTTGGTCTTGGAGACTGAGTACAATTAAATATAAACTTAATGTAGAATTTTTTTACTGTACTTACCATAGCAGAATATAAATGTTCTTTGCAAATGGTCACAACTAGCTAATTAATCTAGCCAATGCATTTTTCTAAATTCTGATCACAGATACCACAAGAGACTATCTGCCTTTACTGGAAGGAACAGCAGTATACTTACAAACCTGCTTTTAAACTATATCAACTCTCTATCTAATGCTATAATCTGATTCCAATAGACCAACTGCCTCACCAACCTGCAATATATCACAAGGACAATAAGACATAAGCCCTGGAGAAGATATGAAAACTGCCTGAGATGCCTCATTCATATCTATATCTATATCTATATCTATAGCTATCTATATCTATCTATGTCTATATCTGGGAGAAGAAAGAACATTCTGTCAAAAATACGGAGACTTATCAACTAAATCTGATTCATGGAAGTCCACTGATTTAGAGCATGTCAAGATTATCTCCAAGAAGAAAAGGTCAACTTGCTGCGCTTTGTGCTCTATCTACCATTAAGAAGGGAACATAGGTACAACTTCTTAAGAAACTGGCATTACTTGATAATGTCACATATCCATACCTATAATCCAACATTTTTCTACTGGGTATATATTGTAGAGAAAAACTCTTGCACATGGAACAGACATGTCTGAAAATATTTATAGAATCGTCATAATAGCATTCATAGGAAAAAAACTGAGAATCATGCAATTGTCAAAATGAGTAGGATAGAAAAATATTGATATAGTCATATAATGGAATGCTATAATGCATAGAAAATGAATGAACTATATCAACATTCATCAATAAGAATAAAACTTAAAAATATGTTCAATAAGAGCAAGATACATAACAACATATACAGCATGATTTCATTCATATAAAATTCATAAACTAAAAAATATATTGCTTAACACATATCTAGGTAGAAAATTCATAAAACAGAATTAATACAAAATCAAGATAGTGGTTATCTCTCACACGTATAGAGGCATAGAGGGTGTAGCAATTGGGAAGGTGCATAAAGAGGCAATCTAAGCTACTGGTATATGTCTAATATTTAATCTAGATGATGGATACATGGTTGCTCATGTTGTTAATTTTTTTAATCTACATGCATATTTTATATATGTAAAGAACCTGAAAAGCTGCTAAGACATGGTACAATAAAAGGTTCTCCAGTAGATTGGTGTACAAGCTCTTCTACTTCTTAGAACTTATGACATGGCATAGTCAATGGAGCCTGCAGTGCTTTAAGCTAACTGAGACATAGAAACAAGTCTTTAGCAGGTCCCAATTAAAAATAAGTGGCAGTCTCTAGGGTTTTGGAACAACACCATACTTCCTTCAACAGGTAACAGCTGCTAAGAAACAACTCCTGGATTGCTACCAAGCTCTGATGAAGACTGACTACCTGGTCATGAGACTCAGGGACCATCTGGCCTGAGCTAGCAGTCATGAATTGGGGGTTATCTAATTCAACAAATCATAAAATATTGTGTACTGTTTTAGTAGTTAAAAAATAATGTATGTGGATGGTTCATTATAATATGCTGCACAAGCTGGAAGTACACTGCTATCTTTGGAGGTGGTCCTAAAACACAATTTATAAGGGAAATCCTCCCAGTGCCCAAAGTTTAAGTAGCACATTTTGTTGTGTACTTTACCTAGAAAGAGAGGTAACCTAAAAAAAATACACAATATTAGTTTTCCTGAATTGGAAGCTGAGTCTGCTACCCAGTCAGTTTGGATTATTCATGCCTACGAGTAAACAGTAAAATGGGGACTCACAGTGTTGGCTGGGATAATTGATGTTGGCTATCAAGGAGAAAATGGTTTGTTAATACACAGTGAGGGCCAAAAGGAATATGGAAAGATGTGAAGGAACTCCTTGGTTAATCCCATGTACTACCATGACCAATGGTAGAATTTAATGAAATTTATATACAGTCAACTGTAATCTAGAAATGATTTAAAGTATACAGGAAGATGTGTGTAGGTTATACACAAATACAGTTGACCCTTGAAAAATGCAGGGGTTGGGGCACTGACCCTCTGCACAGTCAAAACTCTAGTACAACTTTATAGTCAGCCTGCTGTATCTCCAGTTCCACATCCATGGATTCAGCTAACCCAGGATCTTGTAGGACTCTCGTATATATTTATTGGGAAAAAAAAGTGTGTGTATAAGTGGGCCCGAGCAGTTCAAACTCATGTTGTTCAAGTGTCAACTGTATTTCACCATTTTACTTATATAAGGGACTTGAGAATCAGGATTTTGGTATCCATGGGGGTCCTGGAACCAATCTCCCATGGATACCAAGGGTCAACTGTGTGGTATGTAAATATACATCTAGAAGAAGCCCCATTTGGAAGATGGCGGAAGAATAAGACATGGAGATCACCTTCCTCCCCACAACTACATCAGAAATACATCTACATGTGGAACAACTCCTACAGGACACCTACTGAATGCTGGCAGAAGACCTCAGACTTCCCAAAAGGCAAGAAACTCCCCATGTACCTGAGTAGGGCAAAAGAAAAAAGAAAAAACAGAGACAAAAGAATAGGGAAGGGACCTGCACCAGTGGGAGGGAGCTGTGAAGGAGGAAAGGTTTCCACACACTAGGAAGCCCCTTCGCGGGCGGAGACTGCAGGTGGCGGAGGGGGGAAGCTTTGGAGCCGAGGAGGAGAGCACAGCAACAGGGTTGCGGAGGGCAAAGCAGAGAGATTCCCGCACAGAGGATCGGTGCAGACCAGCACTCACCAGCCCGAGAGGCTTGTCTGCTCACTTGCCGGGACAGGTGGGGGCAGGGAGCTGAGGCTCCGGCTTCGGTTGGATCCCAGGGAGAGGACTGGGGTTGGCTGCATGAACACAGCTTAAAGGGGGCTAGTGTGCTACGGCTAGCTGGGAGGGAGTCCAGGAAAACGTCTGGAATGGCTGAAGAGGCAAGAGACTTTTTCTTGCCTCTTTGTTTCCTGGTGCACAAGTAGAGGGGATTAAGAGCACTGCTTAAAAGAACTCCAGAGACGGGTGTGGGCCACGGCTATCAACGCGGACCCCAGAGATGGGCATGAGACGCTAAAGCTGCTGCTGCCGCCACCAAGAAGCCTGTGTGCGAGCACAGGTCACTATCCACACCGCCCCTACCGGGAGCCTGTGCAGCCCGCCACTGCCAGGGTCCCGTGATCCAAGAACAACTTACCCAGGAGAACACACAGCATGCCTCAGGGTGGTGCAACGCCATGCTGGCCTCTGCCACCGCAGACTCACCCCGAACTCCATACCACTGCCTCCCCCCCCCCCCCCCACCGGCCTCAGTGAGCCTGAGCCGCCGAAGCAGCTGCTCCTTTAACCCCGTCCTGTCTGAGTGAAGAACAGACGCCCTCAGGTGACCTACACACAGAGGCAGGGCCAAATCCAAGCTGAATCCAAGGAGCTGTGCAAATAAAGAAGAGAAAGGGAAAGCTCTCCCAGCAGCCTCATTAAATCCAAGCAGTGGATTAAATCACCACACCCAACTTGATGTGCCCTGCATCTGAGGAATACCTGAATACACAACGAATCATCCCAAATTGAGGAGGTGGACTTTGGGAGCAACGATATATATATATATATATATATTTTTTTTTTTTTTTCCCGTTTTCTCTTTTTGTGAGTATGTAGGCGTATGCTTCTGTGTTTGATTTTCTCTGTATAGCTTTGCTTTTCCCATTTGTCCTGGATTCTGTCTGTCTGTTTATTTTTGTTTGTTTGTTTCTGTTTTTGGTGTAGTTTTCAGTGCTTGTTATCATTGGTGGATTTGTTTTTTGGTTTGGTTGTTCTTTCTTTCTAATTACTTAAAAAAATTTAATAATTAATTTTTGTTTTTATTTTAATAACATTTTTATTTATTCTATCTTATATTATTTTATTTATTTTATTTTATCTTTTTCTTTCTTTCTTTCTTTTTTTCTCCCTTTTATTCTGAGCCATGTGGAGGACAGGCTCTTGGTGATCCAGCCAGGTGTCAGGGCTGTGCCTCTGAGGTGGGAGAGCCAAGTTCAGGACATTGGTCCACCAGAGACCTCCCAGCTCCACGTAATATCAAATGGCGAAAATCTCCCAGAGATCTCCATCTCAACGCCAAGACCCAGCTCCACTCTACGAACAGCAACCTACAGTGCTGGACACCCTATGCCAAACAACTAGTAAGACAGGAACACAAACCAACCTACTAGCAGAAAGGCTGCCTAAAATCATAATAAGGTCACAGACAGGCCAAAACACACCACCAGACATGGACCTGCCCACCAGAAAGACAAGATCCAGCCTCATCCACCAGAACACAGGCACTAGTCCCCTCCACCAGGAAGCCTACACAACCCACTGAACCAACCTTAGCCACTGGGGGCAGACACCAAAAACAACGGGAACTACGAAACCTGCAGCCTGTGAAAAGGAGACCCCAAACACAGTAGGTTAAGCAAAATGAGAAGACAAAGAAACACACAGCAGATGAAGGAGCAAGGTAAAAACCCATCAGGCCTAACAAATGAAGAGGAAATAGGCAGTCTACCTGAAAAAGAATTCAGAATAATGATAGCAAAGATGATCCAAAATCTTGTAAGTAGAATGGAGAAAATATACAAAACGTTTAACAAGGACTTAGAAGAACTAAACAGCAAACAAACATTCATTAACAACACAATAAATGAAATTAAAAATTCTCTGGAAGGGATAAATAGCAGAATAACTGAGGCAGAAGAATGGATAAGTGACCTGAAAGATAAAATAGTGGAAATAACTACGCAGAGCAGAATAAAGAAAAAAGAAGGAAAAGAATTGAGGATAGTCTCAGAGAACTCTGGGACAATATTAAATGCACCAACATTCGAATTAGGGGTCCCAGAAGGAGAAGAGAAAAAGAAAGGGACTGAGAAATATTTGAAGAGATTATAGTTGAAAACTTTCCTAATGTGGGTCAGGAAATAGGTAATCAAGTCCAGGAAGCACAGAGAGTCCAATACAGGTTAAATCCAAGGAGAAACATGACAAGACACATATTAATCAAACTATCAAAAATTAAATACAAAGAAAAAATATTAAAAGCAGCAAGGGAAAAGCAACAAATAACATACAAAAGAATCCCCATAAGTTTAACAGCTGATCTTTCAGCAGAAACTCTGCAAGCCAGAAGTGGGTGGCAGGACATATTTAAAGTGATGAGAGGGAAAAACCTACAACCAAGATTACTCTATCCAGCAAGGATCTCATTCAGATTTGATGGAGAAATTAAAAACTATACAGACAAGCAAAAGCTAAGAGAATTCAGCACAACCAAACCAGCATTACAACAAATGCTAAATGAACTTCAATAGGCAGGAAACACAAGAGAAGGAAAAGACCTACAATAACAAACCCGAAACAACATACAGATCAATAATTACCTTAAATGTAAATGGATTAAATGCTCCAACCAAAAGACATAGACTGGCTGAATGGATACAAAAACAAGACCCATATATATGTTGTCTACAAGAGACCCACTTCAGACCTAGGGACACATACGGACTGAAAGTGAGGGGATGCAAAAAGATAGTGCAAATGGAAATTAAAAGAAAGCTGGAGTAGCAATTCCCATATGAGACAAAATAGACTTTAAAATTGGGCTTCCCTGGTGGTGCAGTGGTTCAGCGTCCACCTGCTGATGCAGGGGACACGGGTTCGTGCCCCGGTCCGGGAAGATCCCACATGCTGCGGAGTCGCTGGGCCCGTGAGCCATGGATGCTGAGCCTGCACGTCCAGAGCCTGTTCTCTGCAATGGGAGCGGTCATAGCAGTGAGAGGCCCGCGTACCGCAAAAAAAAAAAAATAATAAATAAAATAAAATAAAAATAAAGACTATTACAAGAGATAAAGAAGGACACTACATAACGATCAAGGGATCAATCCAAAAGAGGAAAAAGACTCAAATCAATATTATTAGAAATGAAAAAGGGGAAGTAACAACTGTCACTGCAGAAATACAAAGGATCATGAGAGATTACTACAAGCAAGTATAGGCCAATAAAATGGGCAACCTGGAAGAAATGGACAAATTCTTAGAAAAGCACAAGCTTCTGAGACGGAACTAGGAAGAAATAGAAAATATCAACAGACCAATCACAAGCACTGAAATTGAAAATGTGACTAAAAATCTTCCAACAAACAAAAGCCCAGGACCAGATGGCTTCACAGGTGAATTCTATCAAACATTTAGAGAAGAGCTAACACCTATCCTTCTCAAACTCTTCCAAAATATAGCAGAGGGAGGAACACTCCCAAAATCATACTACATGGCCACTGTCACTCTGATACCAAAACCAGAAAAAGATGTCACAAAGAAAGAAAACTATAGGCCAATATCACTGATGAACATAAATGCAAAAATCCTCAACAGAATACTACCAAACAGATTCCAACAGCACATTAAAAGGATCATACACCATAATCAAGAGGGGTTTATCCCGGGATGCAACAATTCTTCAATATATGCAAATCAATGAATGTGATATACCATATTAACAAATTGAAGGAGAAAAAACATATGATCATCTCAATAGATGCAGAGTAAGTTTTCAACAAAATTCAACTCCCATTTATGATAAAAACCCTCCAGAAAGTAGGCATAGAGGGAACTTACCTCAACATAATAAAGGCCATATATGACAAACCCACAGCCAACATTGTCCTCAACGGTGAAAAACAAACTATTTCCACTAAGATCAGGAACAAGACAAGGTTGCCCACTCTCACCACTATTATTTAACATAGTTTTGGAAGTCTTAGCCACAGCAATCAGAGAAGAAAAAGAAATAAAAGGAATCCAAATCGGAAAAGAAGTAAAGCTGTCACAGTTTGCAGATGACATGATACCCTAAATAGAGAATCCTAAAGATGCTACCAGAAAACTACTAGAGCTCATCAATGAATTTGGTAAAGTAGCAGGATACAAAATTAATTCAGAGAAATCTCTTGCATTCCTCTACACTAATGATGAAAAATCTGAAAGTGAAATTAAGAAAACACTCTCATTTACCATTGCAACACAAAGAATAAAATACCTAGGAATTAACCAACCTAAGGAGACAAAAGACCTGTATGCAGAAAACTATAAGACACTGATGAAAGAAATTAAAGTTGATACATATAGATGGAGAGATATACCATGTCCTTAGACTGGAAGAATCAACACTGTGAAAATTACTATACTACCCAAAGCAGTCTATAGATTCAATGCAATCCCTATCAAACTACCACTGGCATTTTTCACAGAACTAGAAAAAAAAAATTCACAATTTGTATGGAAACACAAAAGACCCTGAATAGCCAAAGCAATCTTGAGAAAGAAAAACAGAGCTGGAGGAATTAGGCTCCCAGACTTCAGACTATATTACAAAGCTACAGTAATCAAGACAGTGTGGTACTGGCACCAAAACAGAAATATAGATCAATGGAGCAGGATAGAAAGCCCAGAGATAAACGCATATGCATATGTTCACCTTATCTTTGATAAAGGAGGCAAGAATATGCAATGGAGAAAAGCAGTCTCTTCAATAAGTGGTTCTGGGAAAACCGGACAGCTACATGTAAATGAATGAAATTAGAACACTATCTAACACCACACAAAAATAATCTCAAAATGGATTAAAGACCTAAATGTAAGGCCAGACACTATCAAACTCTTAGAGGAAAACCTAGGCAGAACACTCTATGAGAGAGTTCCACCTCCTAGAGAAATGAAAATAAAAACAAACAAATGGGACCGAATGAAACTTAAAAGCTTTTGCACAGAAATGGAAACCATAAGCCGAAAAGACAACCCTCAGAATGTGAGAAAATATTTGCAAATGAAGCAACTGACAAAGGATTTATCTCCAAAGTATACAAGCAACTCATGCAGCTCAATATCAAAAAAACAAACAACCCAATCCAAAAATGGGCAGAAGACCTAAATAGACATTTCTCCAAAGAAGATATACAGATTGCCAACAAACACATGAAAGAATGTTCAACATCATTAATCATTAGAGAAATGCAAATCAAAACTACAATGTGATATCATCTCACACCAGTCAGAATGGCCATCATCAAAAAATCTACAAACAATAAATGTTGGAGAGGTTGGGGAGAAAAGGGAACCCTCATACACTGTTGGTGGGAATGTAAATTGATACAGTTACTATTGAGAACAGTATGGAGGTTCCATAAAATACTAAAAATAGAACTACCATAGGACCCAGCAATCCCACTACTGGGCATATACCTTGAGAAAACCATAATTCAAAAAGAGTCATGTATCACAGTGTTCATTGCAGCTCTATTTACAATAACCAGGACATGGAAGCAACCTAAGTGTCCATCAACAGATGAATGGATAAAAAAGATGTGGCACATATATACAATGGTATATTACTAGCCATAAAAATAAATGAAATTGAGTTATTTGTAGTGAGGTGGATGGACCTTGAGCCTGTCATACAGAGTGAAGTAAGTCAGAAAGAGGAAAGCTGTATGCTAACACACATATATGGAATCTAAAAAAAAAAAAAAAGGTCATGAAGAACCTAGGGGCAAGACGGGTATATAGATGCAGACCTACTAGACTTGAGGGCACGGGGATGGGGAAGGGTAAGCTGGGACAAAGTGAGAGAGTGGTAGTGTATATATGGACATATATACACTACCAGATGTAAGATAGATAGGTAGTGGGAAGCAGCCACATAGCACAGGGAGATCAGCTCGTTGCTTTGTGACCAGCTAGAAGGGTGGAACAGGGAGTTTGGGAGGGAGGGAGATGCAAGAGGGAAGAGATATGGGGATATATGTATATGTACAAATGATTCACTTTGTTGTAAAGTAGAAACTAACACTCCATTGCAAAGTAATTAGACTCGAATAAAAATGTTAAAAATAAATAAATAAACACATATATCTATTTAAAAAATTGGTCAACTGTGTGACTTTATAACAAGAAGAATCACTTAGAAACTTCAGGAACGAAGATTTGTGTTACCCACTAATGGCAAAGGGTTCATCAAACTAAGATTCTTGCTAGAGATAAGATCTGGAATGAATATTGGAGAATGAAGGTCATAAATTATAACTACTATGACCAGCTAGAATACTGACCATGATAACCTGAACCTATAGTTCTTCGTTTTGTCCTAGAGTGTACTGCCCATCCTCTCTACACAACCAATTTCTCCTTTAAAGAACATTATAAAAATTTAAATATTTCTTTCTCATCTTTTAGGCTGGATCACAATAGAAAAAAGAAGAAAGAATAAAAAGACTAAATATTAATTAAGATCCTAGACTTGGAGAGTAACAGTCCCTGGCTTGGTTGGAAAATATCTGTGTAGTTGTTGAGGATCTTCTTAGATACTCTTCAGAATTGTTTTCATGATAAAGGACAGAAAGCCAACTTGAAATAACATGAAAATGAGAGAGAGAGGTTAATTGATTACTTCTTGATTCAAGGAGATAAGAGAAGAATAAGAGTTTATTTCTTGTTTCACTCTGGATTCACAGCTATTTCCAGCCCTGGCTCACACTTTATAAAACTAAGAGCAAAGTGGAATGTATACTTTTCTTTGGGATCATTTTAATCATCCTTATGCCCCAGAAGATTATCTCTCAAGTTACTTCTAATGACAGAGAACTAAGATTCACCTAATAATATGTGTTTAGTTCCCAATTCAAGCAACTTTAACAAAACAAACTAGTCTGTCTCTGATTTCTCCTGTTAAATATAAATTGAAAACATATACTTGACAACTCATTGTACATAATCACCAGAATTTCCTGTTTCAAGTCTTAAACAGGGATTATAAATATCAACTAAGAGCAAAGTAATAACTAAAAAGAAAACATTGATGCAAAAGAATTTTTGAATTATGCCTGAATTTTTTGATAGCAAAGATAATACCTACATTCTCATAATTTTTATTTATATATACTTTGCAAACAATCTGTGTAGTGTCTGCTTTTTTAAACAGAATACTTTAAAAGGCCATTTTCATTTATAATTTCTAATCAGTACATGTTATATATGTTAAAAATTCCTTTCTTATTCAGTATAATTAAAATATATTTAACTTTAGCATTGGCACTGTTTCTATAAAGAATCATGGGTAGATATAAGAACATATGTTTAATAAAGATCATATTTTGTTACCTCAATATTATCATTTTCCATTCCTCATATTACATTAATTTAGGAAAGAATAGAGTAATTTATATGCCCTATTTAATTCGACATAAAAACCTACATTTATGCCAAGAATTATTTTATATTTAAAGTAATAGTCTGTGTTAACTGTGCCACAGTTTTACAGACAGTTTCCTTAGTTTAATAAAATAATAGATTACTTAACTGCTTTTGGCTTTTGGCTTTTTAATTCCTTAGCTTTGCCCAGAAACAAGACTGCATCTTTGCCTTTTGTTGATATTGTGGCCTAAGCTCATTATCATGTGAATATCTGGTTATTGTTTTATAAATGTTCATTTTTCAGAAGCTCACTTTTTTTTTCTTTCTTAGAACAGTAGACTTTACAGTAGCCACACTCATTATCATCATGTGGCAGTACTGCTCTTCCTCTGCTTTTGCTGCTTTAAAAATTAATGCACTGTTATTTTCTGAATACTGCATAAGCTGCTTATGAGTACATTATGCTATCAAGCAAGCACATGCAGAAAAGCTTCCTCAACTGTTATTCTTTCAATGAAAATACAGCTGGTTCTGCTTCAAAGGCACATCTTTTCACCTGCAAATGGACTTGCTCCTACACTTATTCCTCAATTCATTGTCTTTTATTTGTGTCTGGAAATATTTAATTGCCTTTAATTAGAAAAAAGTAAATTCAGTGCTTTAATCTTGCGAACACATTCAATCATAATTCTGTCTAGGATGAATACCAAGTTCTATTCACTGTCTGATCTCTATAACAAAGATATATAATTTATTGTCCATTTATATAGACCACACCAATTAAGATACAATAGAAAAGTGAAGAGATAAGAGTCAAAATATTTGAAAAGAAAAATTTGCAATCTAAATTTAATTACTCAACTGAATTATTGGAAGATGAGTTATTTACAACATGTCAAAAATACTGACAAATAATAAAATTTGCTAATCAACAATAAAGACTTTTATATTTCCTACAACGTCTTTAGAATAATTTCTCAACTGCTTCAAATCCCTCCTCCATTCCTTAAAAAGCAAAATGCTATTTGAAATCTTACTTTTCTCATATTACCATAATTACACGTAAAAGAACAATACTATTTGGCATATAAAGTAATTTTCCAACTACTATATGAACACAATTTTTAGTTACTATATTACAAACTACAAATAACTATAGAAAACGCTTTGCAAAAGCAAGGTTCAATAGTCTTTCTTATGGAACTCTATAGCAAGCTCCAGTAGCTATGCCAGTAAACAAAAAGTCTGCATTTTGATAGCTGCAAGATGAATAAAATCACAAATTGCGTGGTCACAGGCAAAATATAATTAAAATTTTAATCCATCAAGTTGATAAAAAGAAAATTATTACAAAACCAGGAACACAATAAAAAATACAGATCTAATGGACTCTCATCAGCATTGTACACTTTTATACTTACTTAGTCATACAAAATGATGCCATATATTTACCTAGAAAAAGGAGGTATCTATAAAAGTAAATTTGAAAATAGTATTTTTCTTAAAATTATTGAGGGATATCTGGGCTATAGAGAGGAAGCTGGTAAATTAATCCTCAGAAACAAAAATCTCACACAAACTTTTAAAATCATGTCATAGAGGCAACTCAAACAATGATAATTTTTCAGTGCTTGCACAGAACAACTTAACATTAATCATACATTGTAAAGGACACATCACCATTTAACAGCACGTTAAGTCATTAAGTACTAAGAAACAAGTACTTTACTTTGGGTTTCTACAAAGATAATGCAACAAGTTGCTTATGAGATATAACTTCCCAGAAAAATACATTAAAAATGTTAACCAAGCAACAATTTAATATATGGAGAGCAACTTATACATGTAGGGGAGCAAAATTTGCCACCCCAAAATGTCTCTTTGGCATGCAGATTATTTTGAGCTTAAAACAATCAAGGCCCAAAAAGACTCAGGAAGAAACTTTGACCTTCTCCTGTTTAAAAAATTTAGGTAGCTTGTTCTAAAAATAGAGCTATCACCAGAGATATCTGCAAGAATAGGGGCTGGGTGTGGTGGGTGAAACTCATCAGTGCCTACAGATCACAGTGAACTCTGTGTTTAATTATCTCTGCAGGGCCCAGCAAACATTTGCTTACCAAAAGTTTGCTTCCATCTGCAATGTGAATTACCTTCTTTTCCTTTAAAATTCCAAACTACTACCCCCAAGTCCTCCTTTATTTTTAGCTGAAGATGGTATTTAAGGTGAGGGTTTCAGCCATTTTGGTGAGTTAATCAGTTTTTCCTGGGTCTCTCTTATGTATACATGTTATTTAAACTTTTGTTTGATTTTTCTCCTATTAATTTGTCTCATATCAATTTAATTCTTAGACCAGCCAGAAGAACCTAGAAAGATACAGGAAAGTTTCTTCCTCCCCAACAGAGGGAAATGTAGTTAAGTAAAAGGTATTATAAAGTATCTCAATCTTTAGTTTGTATTTAACCACCACTTCCCCCACCCCCAAAAAAATCAACAAACATTTTTTTAAGTAGCTGCTATGTGTAAAGTGGCCTTGGGGATACAGAGATAAAATTAAAGGAAAACAACAAAAAGTATCACACAGAAGATAAGAAACAAACTCCAGAAAAATTACATAACAGCATATATCAATAAGTTTTCAAGTTAGTTAAAGATACTGCTTATTATTTCAAGAGAGATTACAAAACAATAAATAATATAAACAGTAGGTTAAACAAAGGGCATATAGAATTTTAATTACCTAAGAATTAGGGAGATTGTTTTATTGATTATTTTAACAAATAATTATTAAGTACCTTCTATCATGAGGGATGATCATTAAGGATGCAAAAATTAGATAGAGCTTCTGCCTGCAAAAATGTTTAAGTCCTAGTAGGTACAAATAAAAATATAAATACTTAAACAAGGTAGAAAGGAAGTGGTATGTGCAATCAGCAAAGTTAAATGTTAAAAGGACTTCCAGTTCTGAAAACATGGTAGAGTGGGCTGAGATGGACCCTTCTCTGATATAAGTACATAGAAACAGTAGGAAAAAACAAACAAACAGACAAACATTCTATAAAGCTCTTAATATTAGATGTACACATATTTACATACACACATACATACATATATTTATAATAAAATAAAGGAAATAGAGAAAATGTTCAAATGCCAGAAACAAGGAAAAAACTCAAAACAAGACAGCTAGTTCCAGCTAATGTCCTAGTGGCCCTGGTTGCAGAAGTCGGGGTGGTCATATTAGTGCCTGTATTAGATGTCAAGAGGCTTGGCTATTAGATTTTAAAGGCCCAGGTCTGTATAGTGCCACTGTGAGATATATGGATAAAGTTGAGGTTCTCAAAGCACTGACCAAAACATACAAAAAATAATTCTGTGCTTGTTAGGAGAAATAGCAAGGGATCTTTCTGCTTCCTCTAAGCTCTGGGTGTGGAAGAGAGATGTGTCTCCTGTGGGAAATACAAATCTTAATACCGTTAGACCCAGAACAAGGTATGAGGTCCAAATTGTGGGAATCCTAGGCCAAGAAATAAGTCCAAAATAATAGTCCAAAATCTATAAAATCCCCATTGTCAATAAATAAATAGAACACTGTTCCATAAGAATATTTCATAATTCAGACTGCTGGGACTCTCACAGAGGGAGAAAACAGAAACAAAAACAAACCTCTGTTGAAGCTGAATACATACACACAAACTCAGAACCATAAAGCACAGAGAGATCAAAAAAAAAGAAAGAAAAAGAAGAAAACAGCATGACCTAGAATAAATAAGCCAATACAACAAATGGGGAAGTTGGTACCATAAGAAGAAGGAATAATTTAAAAAATCTGAAAGAATATATAAAATTGCTACTTAAAATAATTAAAGAGGAAAAAATTAAGGAACAGAATAAAAACAGAATGAGTTTTTAAATGATTAAATAGACTTTTTACCCAGGACAAAAAAAAAGGTCACTGAAATGATACATCTATGGGTGCAAGATAAACATAGTAATAAATAAATGAGAGAGGGAAAAAGAATTTGTGAATGCTAGTCAAAGGGAAGGTAGATCTGAGAAGTAACCCAGAGTAGGACAGAGATATGAAATATAAAAGTGATTTTAAGAGATATGGATGCTATAATGTGAAGACTGAACTTATATATAATAGGAATTCCAGAAGGAGAGATTAGAGAGGATAGTCATTATCAAAAAAAATCAGAGATTGAAGTCCTTCTGAAACTAAAGAAAGACGAGAATCCACAGGATGAAGAATCACAGCAATTCTGAAGCCCACCCCCTTTTTTTCTTTTTACCAATAAAAATAAATATTTGCATTAAATTAAAGTTGAAAAATATGTTAAAAAATTCTTAATGACAGGAAAAAAAATACACCAAAAAGAAATGACAATTAGACTAATGGATGAGTTCTCATCAGAAACACCTGAAACAATAATTCAAGTGTGAGTACAATGTAACAACAATATTGTCTTTTAAGCAGAGACAGAGGAATTTTTCCCTAATAGATATTTGCATTCAGGCAAAAGGAACAAGGAAACTTCACCAGGAGGAAGATGTAAAATATAAGAGGTAGTGGTTAGTAAAGAGAGCAAACATAAAGTTAGATCTAAGTAATTATTGGTGATTAAAAAGTTAAAAATAATAATTATTATCCTGTTGAAAACAAGAGAGAAAGTAATACACACAACAACAAGAACAACAGGAAAAAGTAATCAGATATAAAGAGTTAAAAATCTTTATATTGTTTAGGATAAATAAAAGTATTGATACACTTCAGTTTTCACTAGGTCAAATATACCAGATAACATTTGATGGAAGAAAAAATAAAACAAACAAAAAAACAAAAAAGAAAATAGAGAAAGAAATGAAAAGTAAAACTAAAATTTGAAGGAAAAAAGAAAAAAAGACAATCCAATTTTTTTTTGGAAAGAAGGTTAGGGTAGAGATTAGCAAGGAAAAACTGCCACAGATAAAAAATACAAAATAAAATTGTGGAAATATATTTAGATTTTTTTCACAGTAAATAATATACGATTAAATTTGCTTGCCCCAAAACAAAGATTCTTAGGCTGTATCAAAATCATAAAATATAACATTAAAGTCTAGATGAAAGTAAAAGGGTAGGAACAAAAATGTCAATCAGAATACTAAACAAAAGAAAGGTCATTACCAACATTAATTTAAGACAAAAAAAGATTTTCTGAAGAAAAATAATAGCACTTTATAAAGGCCAGGATTTAATAGAAAAGGGGGAATAATTATCAGAAATATATACCAATTTAGAAATGCTATGCAACAAAAACATAACCTCAAAATATACACAGTAAAAAATGACAGAATTACAAAAATTGACAGCTTCATGGAATTAGTGAGAATATTTCAATTATTCTTTCTCACAGAATGACAGCTCATACATTCATATTAAGTACAAAATAGATTTGAACACCACAGTTAATATAAGCAGTACTGCATCCCAATATTAGAGGATACCTATCCCTTGTAAGCACAGAGAGAATGTTAACAAAATTGACCATATATATAGTAAGCAATAGAGAAGAGCTTAATATCAAAAAGTAACATTATTCTAAAAACATTTTCTGAACAGAAAACAATAGGTTAAAAATCAATTTGAAATATATATATATGTGTATATATATACACATAGTTGACCCTTGAACAACATGGGTTTGAACCATGCAGGTCCACTTTTAGAAAGATTTTTTTTCCCGTAAATACAGACAGTACCACACAATTCAAGGTTGGCTGAATCCATAGATGCAGAGCCATTAATACAAAGGTCAACTATGGGACTTGAACATCCATGGATTTTGGTACCTTCAGAGGGTCCTGGAACCAATCCCTGGCAGATACTGAGGGATAACTGTATATAACTCAAGAAAGCTCTAAAATAATATAATAGAGCCAATAATGTAGTGAAGAAAACTGATCCATTAAATGAATACATTAGTAAAAAAAAATGTTTGTAAAGCAAATAGCAAAGAATTCAACTCAAATAATTATAAAAGAAAGAGACAAGTTAAAGAATTACAATGAAGGAAATCAGAGACAACACTAGAATTATGGAAAAGGAAATAATAAAATCTAGTAACAAAAGCTAATTCTTTAAGATGTCTAAAAAATTTAAACAAATCTCGAGTGATGAAAAAAGAGATAGAGTAAAATTAAATAACATCAATTAAAAATAGAAATTACAGTTATAATTTTAAAATATTAAAAGAATTTTATGCATAACTGTTTATGAATATATTCTATATTTTCCATTCAACTTTATCACTGAATATGTTACCCAAATTGGCTGAAAATATAGATCTATTAACTGATGGAAAAAAAAGGTAGTTAAAAGTCTACTCACCTAAAAAGCTTCAGACAGGGGTTTTGCTAGGGAGTTTTATAAACATTCCAGAAAGTCATATTTTCAAATTTATATAACCTATCCTGGAGCATATAAAAAAGATATTTCTCCAATTCATTATAGAAATCTTATATGACTCTGAAACTAAAACTGAACAAAGGTGGTAAGAGAATGGAAAGTTGGTGCCAATTTCATGCATGAAGAAGGATGTTAAAAAAATCTTAAATTATTAGTAAACTAAATTCAGCTGTGTATTAAAAAATATCAAGACAAAGTAGGATATATATCAGTATATATCAGTAATGCAAGGATAGTTTAACATTTGAAAATCTATAAATACAATTTGCCAAAATAACAAAAATATCCTTCCAACAGATACAGAAAAACTTCAATAAAATTCAACATACTTTATTATTTTAAAAAAGAAAAACAAACTCTTAGCAAACTAAGAACAAAGGGGAATTTCCTTAGTCCAACAAGTATGTACCAAAATCCTAGAGCTGTATTATACATAATGGCAAAATGATTGAAGTGTTTTCTTAAAAGTCAGTAATTTATATCCAATACTTGAAAAACACAACATAACAAGATATGAAAGATAAAATAAAAAGGTTAAAAAAATTTAATTATGCCTATTAGAAAGTCAAGAGAAATTACAAATTATTATTACTCTAATAAAATGCAGTCAGGTTGCTTAGTACAAGATTAATAATTAAAATTCATTACCATGTTTATATAGCAGCAAGAACCAATTACAAAATATAATTCTATATTAGCAAAAAAAATATGCAATAATAGCAAATAAATTATGTATCACTTCTGTTTAGCTCAAAAATACTCAATAACTTTATAAAGAAAATAATAAAAATTTATTGAATTTACCAGCCATATGATAATTTCAAAAGATAAAATTGATATGAATTTTCACATATAAAGACATAAATTCTCCACGAAGTAATCTACAAATCCCATGGAATTCAAATTTGACTACCAGTGGCCTTTTTCATGACTATTTAAAGTTAATTTTAAAATTCACATGAGCAGATAGAGGACCAAGAGTAGTTGAGACAAGTTTTAAAAACAACAAATAAGGGTGAGGATTTGTCCTACCATTTTAAAGACTATAAAAATAAAGTATAAAAGTATAAAAGCTATAGTAACTAAACAAGTAAGGTATTTCCAAAGCAAGAAGCAAATTGGATAATGGAATAAAGTAACAGAGAATTATTATCAGTATAAATAAAGAAATGAAACAATGCAATGAGAGAAAAACAACTCAGTAGATTTCATTCAGCTTCATCCCAGGATGTTAAACAAATTGGTTCAAGAAAATATAGATCTATTAACAGATGAAAAAAAAAAAAAGAATGAAAGAAAAGAATAGTAGTTTAGTCTACTCACACACAAAAAAAGAAAAAGAAAAATGGCAGCAATAGAATTGTCAAAGAGAGAAATCAAAAGATCAACAAATATATTAGATGATTAATCTTAGTAAGTAATAAAATGAAAACTAAAATAAGAATGAATACAATTTCATGTGTATGAGATTGGCAAAAATTTTAAGTCTAAGAAGTAACAAAGAATATGGAGAAATTGACATTTTACATCATTTCTCTGACTGTAAAATAGTGAGTGCATCCACTTTAGACAGTAATTTACCAGCATTTAGTAAAGCTGAAAATGCACCTTTCTATTGTACAGCAATAGAATATCTGGTATTTGCCAGAAATGAGAGAAAAAGAATGAAACTGGGGTAATATTTTCAGGAAACAATGGATAAGAATTTTCAAGAACATATTTTAAAAAATGAATCTACAACAACAGGAAGCCCAGTAAACCCCAAATAGGATAAATGAAGTCAAACCTATACTTAGACTTATCTTAGTGAAACTGCAGAAATCCAAAGACACATAAAATCTTAAAAGGAGGTTAAAAAAAAAAGATTGATTATTTTTAAAGAAGTAACATTTAGATTGAGTTCCTAGGAGTAAAAATAATAGACAAAATGCAAAGGAGTGATATTTTCATATATTGAAAGAACACACAATGAAATAAAAACAAAACCTTCCAAATTCAAATTCTATAGCCAGAGATAACATATTTCAGAAATAATGGTATATCAATATCACTTTTTAAAAAAAGAAACTGAGAAATTGCCACAAGCAGGCATATATTCTAGGAAATTCTAAAAAATGATGTCTACCAGGCACAAAAGAAAATGATTTTAGATAGAAGGTCTGGGACATAAAACAGAATTAGGAATAGAGGAAACAGTAAATACGTATACCATTATATACAAATTTTTAGTGAATAAACTACAGTAATAACATTAGGATTTTTAAAAATATAGAGAGAATTAAGAAATACCAGAATTTATTTTGGACATTGTATCTCTAAATTATGAGCAGAGTTTCCTCAGTCAGTCATAATAGCCATAGTGCTATTATACTGCCAATTCCATGAACTCAGATCTTATGACTTAATTATTTTTGCATCTGCCAGTACCTAATATTGTCTTTGGCCCCAAGGAAGCAGTATAGTGAAGGGATTCTGTGGTCGGTTTCTTGGAATGGAGTCCTGGCTCTACCTCTTACCAAATGTAGCACCTTGAGAAATTTCTTTAACCCATCTGTGCTGTATTTTCCTGATCTGTAAAAAATGAAGCTCCTATAGGACTACTATGAGGATGAAATAAGATGTGCGTGGCACAAGATGCCTATAATACCTCTGTTATATAAGAAAATAGGAATTTATAAGTAAATTAGTTATAATTTTTATATGATTTACCTAGCACATGTATTATTTGGCCTCATATATTTAATATCTATTTATAAAATATCTTAATTATGTTAGAAGTTTTAAAAATTCTATTCTTTTTCAATTTTGAAATAATTTATCTCTAGAATAATACATGTAATATTAGCCAGTCTCACACTATCTATTTTTAAAACATTATTTCTGAAGAAATTTAAGGCCCAAACCAATTTATTTCCCTTTGCAGTCAGCAATATTTCAGAATATTCAGTTTTTCTTAGTATACTGCCTTAAAAGTGAGAAGGGTATTCCATCTCAGTTCTCTACACATTTCAAGATCATGATACAGTAATTAACGTAGTGTCCATTTAATGTGAAAATTCTCTATCTACGAGGCGTTTCCAGTCACAGTGTCAGCTCATTTGATTCTTACCTGAGCAAAGACTATTGTAAGAAAGGCTTTTTGTGAAAGCCATTAATCACTGTCATTTACTACATAATTTAAAAGGCAAAACTTTTAGTGGAAGACAAATATTAAACAATGATACTGAAATCATCATTCAAAAATGGCACTAGTTTTGCCATGTACAGTCACTGACTGACCATACAAAAATTACATAAATAAATGAGATTTAGTAACAAGTGAACACTGAACACATACAACGCCTCTATTCATTGTGAAACTTTATTAGCAATCTAAATTAGCTTACTAACAGCTTGAATACTAAAAGAAAAACACTGTGATACTCAGTTTATTTGCTATTTGTACTTTGTTTTTTTACCATCAATACTGAAATATCTTCTTAAAATAATTCTAGTTGCTTTATTCCCTCCTCACATTTTGGATCATATCTGGGAAAATGTCTACATAGAACTCCATGTAAGGAAGACAGTGTCGGTGATAGACCATCTATCATCATTAGTATGAGTTGAGGCTTCTGGTACTTTCTAACTCTGACGCATTAAGTGAGAAAAAAAAATCCTTGAGAAAATTCTCGCATTAGTTAATATCCTAATTAATTAACTAATTAATATATTTTCTATTTCGTTTTTTTCTCTGTCTTTACAAAATCTTACATATTATTATTATTACTTACATAATATTACTATATTATTCTATAGTATATACATGAAAATCTAAACACTGCAGTGCATTATCCTTAAAAAGAGTAAACAAAAGTATACCCTTGCTATTTTAATTTTAGTATATTTTGTTTGATCATGATTACTGTATTTGCAAAGTTTACCCAGGATAACTCATGTCCATGCAACACTCTACTTTATAAACTGCTCTAACACTTTTTATGGATCTCACAAGCATCCTGTGAGAAGGGTAGATCTTGTGCCTGCTTATATTTTCAAGAGGAAGTGAAACAGGAAAGAGAACTCTATACGGGAACATAATGCATAACACAGAATCCTCAGAACAATTTAGTATAAGAAGAAGGCTGAGACTTTACAATTATATTACTTTCTCTGTCTTATTCTTTCTTGGCTCTTACATATATGAATGGAACTAAATCAAAGGAAAGATATGCAATGTTTATAGAACAGAATACTTTAGATTTTTAGGGTGTCTATTCTCAAAAATTGATCATTAGATATAATTCAATTTCAATAAAAATCTTAGCTGATGCTTTATTTTATTTTTCTGTCATCAGTGATGATAGAAATCAGAACAGTGGTTGCATATGGGGGGTGTGGGTAAGGACTGACTAGAACTATCTGAGAAGATGGAAATGTTCTATATTTTGATTGGCATATGTGGTTACATGGATATATACACTTGTCAAAATTCTAAGAATTGTTTATTTAAGAGTTGGATGTGGATTGATCCCCAATATGGTTATTCTTTATTTATGTGGTTTAGCACATCCCATCTGATCAAACTTCAATCTGGTAAGTCAGTCCTTCTGTTTAAACACATAAGTAATATAACAACCCACACTATTTACTCATGCTGCATCCTATAAGTGAAGGAAGATATATACAAAAGAAATCAAATATAATAAACCTTCTCCTAAGAAATAATATAGTCAGAAATACTGTTTTTTAATTTGCATTATCCATCAGTTAGGTGAGTTAAATCTTTCATAAGATTCTTTTGATTGCATTTTTTGTTGTAATAGTTGTTTGGTTTTGTTTGTGTATTTTGATTTCCTCTTTTATGAATTGCCTGCTCATATTTTTTGCCCATTTTACTATTGGATTTCCAGATTATTTTATTTATAGTAGGGCTTTATTTTTCTACATGTAAATTTTTAATTGGTTACATATTTTAAATATTTTTCACTTTGCTTTCATCTCCTTTGTTTTGCAGAAACATCTTTTCCCTTATGGAGTGTACCTTATGTATCATATTTATAAAACAGGTATATACTCTATTATTATCAATTACTTCTACTTATTTTCTGACTTGTATTGTAACTTCTTTGTTTATCTGTCAGTTATTTAGAAGAGGTTTTATTATTATTATTATTATTTTAATTTCCAAAAGAATGGGAACAGGTGGCAAAAGGAAGGAACATGTAAGAAGAGAGGGTAGCAGGTGGGGAAGGGGAAGTTAACTTTTTGGCTTCCAATTGATTTCTAATTTACTACACTTTGTTCAAAGTTGTGGTTGCAGGATATTGATTCTTTAAAATTGAGGGGACTTGGTTTGTGACGTAGTATGGAGGTAATTTTTTGTAAATACTCCATGCATCCTTGAAAAGATTGGGTAGGAAATCCTGTACCTAGAGCATAGTCTAAAACAGGGAAGCTTCCTGTTATCTTCCTTTGCTGTTGACTGGACTTTCCTCTAGTTCACCATTTTACTAAGTTAAAATTTTAATAGAGAATTTTGAGGTTATCACATTATTGCCACTAAGAGTCAAAAGAATTGAAAGGTTTTATAAGGATAAAAATAAATAATTAAACAGATGTTAATATTAAAAATACTGATTATACACAAGCACCTTGCCTTAAGAATAACAATAAAAGTATTTTTGCTTTACCAAATTAATAAAATCTAAAAGAGCTTTGAAAAATCATAAGTACAAAAAAGGTATTTCTTCAGAGGTAAACAGGGCTGCACTGATTTTTCTTCCTTAAAAATTCTGTGCAGTCCTTTGTTATTCATATTCTGTGCATCATATGTATTAGGGAAAAGTTATTTTCTTAATATCACACATAATTGCTTTTTTTCTTCATCTGAATTCACAAGAATGTATCAAAGGGAATTCATTGCTTACCAATTTGCTTTCTGTACTGATCAACAGGAAGTTTTATAGTGGAGGCATCTTTTCTTCCCATCTTTGATCTCCAAAGTGCCTGCTGCAAAGAAAGAAAATAATTATGATGAAGTCCTAAAAAATCAAAAGAACTATCTACAAACTTCAGAAATAATTTATTTCACAAAATCCATTTTTAAAGCAACAGGTAAAAATGCATTTGACTTATTCCCATTAGATATTGGTAAAGAATATAAAATTCGAGAGATCTTCAAGATGGCAGAGGAGTAAGACGTGGAGATCACCTTCCTCCCGACAAATACATCAGAAATACATCTACATGTGGAACAACTCCTACAGGACACCTACTGAATGCCGGCAGAAGACCTCAGACTTCCCAAAAGGCAAGAAACTCCCCACGTACCTAGATAAGGCAAAAGAAAAAAGTAAAAACAGAGACAAAAGGATAGGGATGGGACCTGCACCAGTGGGAGGGAGCTGTGAAGGAGGAAAGGTTTCCACACACTAGGAAGGCCCTTCGTGGGTGGAGACTGCAGGTGGCAGAGGGGGGAAGCTTCGGAGCCATGGAGGACAGCACAGCAACATGGGTGCAGAGGACAAAGCAGAGAGATTACCACACAGAGGATCATTGCCGATCAGCACTCACCAGCCCCAGAGACTTGTCTGCTCACCCACAGGGGCAGGTGGCGGCTGGGAGCTGACGCTTGGGCTTCAGAGGTCAGATCCCAGGGAGAGGACTGGGGTTGGCTGCATGAATACAGCCTGAAAGGGGCTAATGCACCACAGCTAGCCAGGAGGGAGTCCAGGAAAAAGTCTGGAACTGCCTAAGAGGCAAGAGACCAATGTTTTGGCGTGAGCAAGGAGAGGGGAATCAGAGCACAGCCTAAATGAGATCCAGAGATGGGCACAAGCCGTGGCTATCAGCACAGTCACCAGAGTCGGGCATGAGATGCTAAGGCTGCTGCTACAGCCACCAAGAAGTCTGTGTGCAAGCAGAGGTCACGATCCACCCCTCCTCTTCTGGTAGCCTGTGCAGCCCACCACTGCCAGGGTCCCATGATCCAGGGACAACTTCCCTGGGAGAACACACAGTGAACCTCAGGCTGTTGCAATGTCACATTGGCCTCTGCCCCACATTACATACCCCTCCCTCTCCCTGGCCTGAATGAGCCAGAGCCCCCAAATAAGCTGCTACTTTAACCCCGTCCTGTCTAAGGGAACAACAGATGCCCTCAGGCGACCTACACAGAGAGGCAGGGCCAAATCCAAAGCTGAAGCCAGGAGCTGTGTGAACAAAGAAGAGAAAGGGAAATTTCTCCCAGCAGCCTCAGGAGCAGCTGATTAAAACTCCACAATCAACTTGATGTACCCTGCATCTCTGGAATACCTGAATAGAGAACGAATCATCCCAAAATTGAGGTGGTAAACTTCGGGAGCAACTGTAGACTTGGGATTTGATTTCTGCATCTAATTTGTTTCTGATTTTATGTTTATCTTAGTTTAGCATTTTATGTTTATCTTAGTTTAGTATTTAGAGTTTATTGTCATTGGTAGATTTGTTTATTGATTTGGTTGCTCGCTTCCTATTTCTTTATATATATATATATTTTTTCCCCTTTTTCTCTTTTGGTCAGTGTGTATGTGTATGCTTCTTTGTGTGATTTTGTCTGTATAGCTTGGCTTTTAACATTATCCTAGGGTTCTGCCTGTCTGGATCTTTTTGATTGTTTTCTTTGGTTTTTGTATAATGTTTAGTGCTTATTATCATTGGTGGATTTGTTTTTGGGTTTGGTTGCTCTCTTCTTTCTTTCTTTCTTTTTATTACTTTTAATTTTTATTTTACTTTTAATAATTTTTAAAATTTATTTTATTTTATTCAGTTTTCTTTCTTTTTTACTCCCTTTTCTTCAGAGCTCTGTGGCTGACAAGGTCTTGGTGCTCCGGCTAGGTGTCAGGCCTGTGTCTCTGAGGTGGGAGTGCTGAGATCAGGACATTGGTCCACCAGAGACCTCCCAGTTCCACATAAAATCAAATGGCAAAAGCTCTCCCCGAGATCTCCATCTCAATGCTAAGACCCAGCTCCACTCAACAAACAGCAAGCTGGACATGCTATGCCAAACAATCAGCAAGACAGGAACAAAATCATACCCATTAGCAGAGAGGTTTAGTAAAATCATAATAAGGTCAAAGTCACCTCTGAACACACCACTGGACATGGTACTGCCCACCAGAAAGACAAGATCCAGCCTCAACCACCAAACATAGGCACCAGTCCCCTCCACCAGGAAGCCTACACAACCCACTGAACCAACCTTAGCCACTGCAGGCAGACACTAAAAACAATGGAAACAACGAATGTGCACCTGCGAAAAGGAGACCCCAAACACAGTAAGTGAAGCAAAATGAGAAGACAGAGAAACACACAACAGATGAAGGAGCAAGTTAAAAACCAACCAGAGCAAACAAATGAAGAGGAAACAGGCAGTCTACCTGAAAAAGAATTCAGAGTAATGATAGTAAAGAGGATCCAAAATTTTGGAAATAGAATGGAGAAAATACAAGAAACGTTTAACAAGTACCTAGAAGAACTAAAGAGCAAACAAATAATGATGAACTACACAATGAATGAAATTAAAAATTCTCTAGAAGGAATCAATAGTAGAATAACTGAGGCAGAAGAACGGATAAGTGACCTGAAAAATAAAATAGTGGAAATAACTACCGCAGAGCAGAATAAAGAAAAAAGAATGAAAAGAATTGAGGTCAATCTCAGAGACCTCTGGGACAACATTAAATGCACCAACATTTGAATTATAGAGATCTCAGAATAAGAAGAGAAAAAGAAAGGGACTGAGAAAATATTTGAAAAGATTATAGTTGAAAACTTTCCTAATATGGGAAAGGAAATAGTCAATAAGGTGCACTTCGCACAGAGAGTCCCATACAGGATAAATCAAAGGAGAAAAGGGCCAAGACAAATATTAATCAAACTATCAAAAATTAAATACAAAGAAAAAATATTAAAACCAGCAAGGAAAAACAACAAATAGCATACAAGGGAATCCACATAAGGTTAACAGCTGATATTTCAGCAGAAACTCTGCAAAGCAGAAGGGTGTGGCAGGACATATTTAAAGTGATGAGAGGGAAAAACCTACAACCAAGATTACTCTATCCAGCAAGGATCTCATTCAGATTTTAGGGGGAAATTAAAATATTTACAGAAAAGCAAAAACAAAGAGAATTCAGCATCACCAAACCAGGTTAACAACAAATGCTAAACGAGCTTCTCTAGGCAGGAAACATAAGAGAAGGAAAAGACCTATAATAACAAACCCAAAACAATTAAGAAAATGGTAATGGGAACATACATATCGATAATTACCTTAAAAGTAAATGGATTAAATGCTCCAAACAAAAGACATAGACTGGCTGAATGGATACAAAAACAAATACGCATATATATGCTGTCTACAAGAGACCCACTTCACACCTAGGGACACACACAAACTGAAAGTGAGGGGATGGAAAAAGATATTCCATGCAAATGGAAATCAAAAGAATCTAGAGTAGCAATTCTCATATCAAACAAAATAGACTTTAAAATAAGGGCTATTACAAGATAAAAAGAAGGACACTACATAATGATCAAGGGATCAATCCAAGAAGATATAACAATTGTAAATATTTATGCACCCAACATAGGAGCACCTCAATACATAAGGCAAATGCTAACAGCCAAAAAAGGGGAAATCGACAGTAACACATTCACAGTAGGGGACTTTAACACCCCTCTTTCACCAATGGACAGATCATCCAAAATGAAAATAAATAAGGAAACACAAGCTTTAAATGATACATTAAACAAGATGGACTTAATTGATATTTATAGGACATTCCAGCCAAAAACAACAGAATACAATTTCTTCTCAAGTGCTCATGGAACATTCTCCAGGATAGGTCATATCTTCATTCACAAATCAAGCCTTCATTCACAAATCAAGAAAACTGAAATCATATCAAGTATCTTTTCTGATGACAACACTGTGAGACTAGATATCAATTACGGAAAAAAATCTGTAAAAAATACAAACACATGGAGGCTAAACAATACACCATTCAATAACGAAGAGATCACTGAAGAAAACAAACAGGAAATCAAAAAATACCTAGAAACAAATGACAATGAAAAAATGATGACCTAAATCCTATGGGATGCAGCAAAAGCAATTTTAAGAGGGAAGTTTATAGCAATATAATCTTACCTGAAGAAACAAGAAACATCTCAAATAAACAACCTAACCTTATACCTAAAGCAATTAGAGAAAGAAGAAAAAAATAACTCCAAAGTTAGCAGAAAGGAAGAAATAATAAAGATCATACCAGAAATAAAAGAAGAAGAAATGAAGGAAACCATAGCAAAGCTCAGTAAAACTAAAAGCTATTTTTTTGAGAAGATAAACAAAATTGATAAGCCATTAGCCAGACTAATCAAGAAAAAAAGGGAGAAGACTCAAATGAATAGAATTAGAAATGAAAAAGGAGACGTAACAATTGACACTGCAGAAATAAAAAAGATCATGAGAGATTACTATAAGCAACTATATCACAATGAAATGGACAACCTGGAAGAAATGGAGAAATTCTTAGAAAAGTACAACATTCTGAGACTGTAGCAGGAAAAAAATAGAAAATATAAACAGACCAATCACAAGCAATGAAATTGAGACTGTGATTAAAAATCTTTCAGCAAACAAAAGCCCAGGATGAGATGCCTTCACAGGCGAATTCTACCTATCATTTAGAGAAGAGGTAACACCTATCCTTCTCAAAGTCTTCCAAAATATTGCAGAGGGAGGAACACTCCCAAACTCATTCTATGAGGCCACCATCACCCTGATACCAAAACCCGACAAAGCAGTCACAAAAAAAGAAATCTACAGGCCAATATCACTGAAGAACATAGATGCAAAAATCCTCAACAAAATACTAGCAAACAGAATCCAACAGCACATTAAAAGGCTCATACACCATGATCAAGTGGGGTTTATCCCAGGAATGCAAGGATTTTTCAATACACACAAATCAATGTGATAAACCATATTAACAAATTGAAGGAGAAAAACCATATGATCATTTCTATAGATGCAGAAAAAGCTTTCTACAAAATTCAACACCCATTTATGATAAAAACCCTCCAGAAAGTAAGCATAGAGGGAACCTACCTCAATATAATAAAGGTCACATATGACAAACCAACAGCCAACATCATTCTCAATGCTGAAAAACTGAAACCATTTCCTCTAAGATCTGGAACAAGACAAGGTTGTCCACTCTCACTACTATTATTCAACATAGTTTTGGAAGTTTTAGCCACAGCAATCAGAGAAGAAAAAGAAATAAAAGGAATCCAAATCAGAAAAGAAGAAGTAAAGCTGTCACTGTTTGCAGATGACATGATACTATGCACAGAGAATCCTAAAGACACTCTCAGAAAACTATTAGAGCTAATCAATGAATTTGGTAAAGTAGCAGGATACAAAATTAATGCACAAAAATCTCTTGCTTCCTATACACTAATGATGAAAAATCTGAATGAGAAATTAAAGAAACACTCCCATTTACCACTGCAACAAAGAGAATAAATTACCTAGGTGTAAACCTACCTGAGGAGACAAAAGACCTGTATGCAGAAATTATAAGAGACTGATGAAAGAAATTAAAGATGATAAAAACAGATGGAGAGATATACCATGTTTTTTTGATTGGAGGAATCAACATCGTGAAAATGACTATACTATCCAAAGCAATCTACAGATTCAATGCAATCCTTATCAAACTATCACTGGCATTTTTCACAGAACTAGAACAAAAAAATTCACAATTTGTATGGAAACACTGAAGACCCTGAAGAGCCAAAGCAACCCTGAGATAGAAATACAGAGCTGGAGGAATCAGGGTCCCTGACGTCAGACTATACTACAAAGCTACAGTAATCAAGACAGTATGGTACTGGCACAAAAACAGAAATATAGATCAATGGAACAGGATAGGAAGCCCAGAGATAAACCCACACACTGATGGTCAACTAATCTATGACAAAGGAGGCAAGGATATACTGTGGAGAAAGGCAGCCTCTTCAGTAAGTGGTGCTGGGAAAACTGAACAGCTACATATAAAAGAATGAAATTAGAACATTCCCTAACACAAAAATAAACTCAAAATGGATTAAAGATCTAAATGTAAGGCCAGACACTATAAAACCCTTAGAGGAAAACATAGGCAGAACACTCTATGACATAAATCACAGCAAGATCCTTTTTGACCCACCTCCTAGAGAAATGGAAATAAAAACAAAAATAAACAAATGGGACCTACTGAAACTTAAAACATTTTGCATAGCAAAGAAAACCATAAACAAGATGAAAAGACAACACTCAGAATGGGAGAAAATTTTTGCAAATGAAGCAACTGACAAAGGATTAATCTTCAAAATTTACAAGCAGCTCATGCTGCTCAATACCAAATAAACAAACAACCCAATTCAAAAATGGGCAGAAGACCTAAACAGACAATTCTCCAAAGAAGATATACAGATTGCCAACAAACACATGAAAGGATGCTCAACATCACTAATCATTGGAGAAATGCAAATCAAAACTACGATGAGGTATCACCTCACACCCGTCAGAATGGCCATCATCCAAAAATCGACCAACAATAAATGCTGGAGAGGGTGCGGAGAAAGGAGAACCCTCTTGCACTCTTGGTGGGAATGTAAATTGATAGAGCCACTATGGAGAACAGTATGGAGGTTCCTTAAAAAACTAAAGACAGAGCTACCATATGACCCAGCAATCCCACTACTGGGCATATACCCTGAGAAAACCATAATTCTAAAAGAGTCATATATTACAATGTTCACTGCAGCTCTATTTACAATAGCCAGGACATGGAAGCAACATAAGTGTCCATCAACAGATGAATGTATAAAGAAGATATGGCATATATATATATATACACACACACACACACACACACACACACACACAATGGAATATTACTCAGCCATAAAAAGAAATGAAATTGAGTTATTTGTAGTGAGGTGGATGGACCTAGCATCTGTCATACAGAATGAAGTAAGTCAGAAAGAGAAAAACAAATAGCATATGCCAGCACTTATATATGGAATCAGAAAAAAAAAGAAGTTCTGAAGAACCTAAGCGTATGACAGGAATAAAGATGCAGACATAGATAATGGACATGAGGACAAGGAAAGGGGGTAGGGTAAGCTGGGACAAAGTGAGAGAGTGGCATGGACATATATACACTACCAAATGTAAAATAGCTAGTGGGAAGCTGCCACATAGCACAGGGAGATCAGCTCAGTGCTTTGTGACCACCTAGAGGGGTGGGATAGGGAGGGTGGGAGGCAGGGAGATGCAAGAGGGAAGAGATATGGGAACATATGTATATGTATAACTAATACACTTTGTTATAAAGCAGAAACTAACACAACATTGTAAAACAATTATACTCCAATAAAGATGTAAAGAAAAAGAAAATATAAAATTCTTTCAAATAAATTGTCAAGGATACAATTGTTGGTGCAAATAAATACAATTAAATTTCCCAATTATTCATTCTTGGTAACATTCATTTTATCAAGTACTATTAATGCTCAATGAAACCACACTGTTACAGAGCTGGAGATCAGGGTATTTAAGGTGAGGGTTTCAGCCATTTTGATGAGTCACTCTGTTTTCCTGGGTCTCTCCCATGTATACATGTTATTAAAGTTCTGTTTGATTTTCTCCTGTTAATCTGTCTCACGTCAATTTAATTCTTAGACCAGCCAGAAGAACCTAGAAGTGTAGAAGAAAATTTCTTCCCCCCTGTACACTACATTATATGCACTGTTTGTTTTAATCCACAACATATCTTTCAAATCCTATTCTTTTTACTGAATTTAGATATTGTAGCAGAGACTGCAACCTACTAACCAAAATCCATATTGTCCTTTTCCTGGCACTATTTTTCCTAGCCTGAAATCAAACATTTAATTGAATTCTTATCAACAGAATATGAATTGAAGTCACGTGTGCCACTTCCAGACCTGAACACTAAAAATCTCCCGTGTTGAATCCTGTGTTCTTTTTCCCCTTCCAATTGGCTAGAATGGAAATAATCTCCAGAGAAACCATAAGGGTATCTTTGTAAGAACACAGAATCTTGATCTTCCTGGGATGGAGGAGGGTATTCTGTAACTCATTTACTATTGTCGACCGAAAAAACTGCACAACCTAGAAGTTGAGAGTTATGTTTTATTCAGTAAACATTCTTAGGACTTCAAGCCTGGGAGAAGGCATCTCAGATGACTCTGAGAGACTGCTCAAAGAGGCAAGGGGGGAAGTCAGGATATATAGGAGTTTCTGCAACAAAGACCAGGTAGTTGGAACATCAAAAGATTACTATTAATTAAAGAAAACCAGATAGCTCAGATTAAGGAATTTAGCTCTTTTCTATGTATGGGAAGATGCAAGAGTCTGGGCTCACTGAAATCATTCCTTTGATATGCCCTTCAGCTACCTGGGGCCAGTATCCTGTGTTTTCTCATCCTGAGTTTCCTCTGGTGTACTATCACAGGTGGCTACAGTGGCTGACTGCTAGATGAGCTTGGCAGTGGGCAGCCTGTTTGTCTCCACCCTGAGTTCCCTCAGGGCTCACCATCCAGTGGCTGTAATGTGATGGCTTGATGGCTGCCACATCCTTTGTTTCCTGACACGGCAGGCAATATTTTAGTTCAAACTATCATTGGACTTTACTGAAAAAGAAATGAAATTCTATTGTGATTGAATCATGTATGTTGGTAGGGACTATTACAGACTTAAGTGTTCCCCAGAGGGTGCCTGGAAGCATTCCTCAATACTTCGAGGAAGGAGCTACAGGATAAAGATGAAGTCAGGCAAGATCTGGCCAGTTCACAAGCAAAACTATGAGGGAATAGAGAGCCCAGTAATTTGGGAACAAGATTGGAAATGCCAACTTCTAAACGCCAAAAAGCAGTAAATAAAAGTTAAAGAGAAGCATTAAATCTATAGATTGCTTTGGGTAGTACAGTCATTTTCACAATTTTGATTTTTCCAGTCCAAGAACATCTGTTTGTGTCGTCTTTGATCCACCTGTTTGTGTCGTCTTTGATTTCTTTCATCAGTATCTTATAGTTTTCTGCATACAGGTCTTTTGCCTCCTTAGGTAGGTTTATTCCTAGATATTTTATTATTTTTGTTGCAGTAGTGAATGGGATTGTTTCCTTAATTTCTCTTTCTGACCTTTCATTGTTAGTGTATGGGAATGCAAGAGATTTCTGTGTATTAATTTTGTATCCTGCAACTTTACTAAATTCATTGATTAGCTCTTGTAGTTTTCTGGTAGCATCTTTAGGATTTTCTACATATAGTATCATGTCATCTGCAAACAGTGACAATTTTACTCTTCTTTGACAATTTGGATTCCTTTTATTTCTTTTTCTTCTCTGATCACCATGGCTAGGACTTCCAAATCTTTCTTGAATAATAGTAGTGAGAGTGGGCACCCTTGCCTTGTTCCTGATTTTAGAGGAAATGCCTTCAGTTTTCCACCATTGAGAATAATGTTTGCTGTGGGTTTGTCATATATGGCCTTTTTTTATGTTGAGGTAGGTTCCCTCTATGCCCACTTTCAATAAAAAATATAATTTAAAAAAATGCAATGGGGTACCACCTCACACCAGTCAGAATGGCCATCATTAAAAAGTCTACAAATAACAGATGCTGGAGAAGATGTGGAGAAAAAGGAAACCTCCTATATGTTGGTGGGAGTGTAAGTTGGTACAGCCACTTTGCAAAACAGTATGGAGCTTCCTCAGAAAACTAAAAATAGAATTACCATATGATCCAGCAATCCTACTCCTGGGCATATACCCAGACAAAACTATAATTCAAAAAGATACATGCACCCCTATGTTCATAGCAACACTATTCACAATAGTCAAGACATGTTAACAACCTAAATGTCCATTGATAGATGAACAGATAAAGATGATGAGATATCTAACTATCTATCTATCTATCTATCTATCTATACACACACACAAAGTGGAACATTACCCACCCATAAAAAAAGAATGAAATAATACCATTTGCAGCTAGAGATAATCACATTAAGGGAAGTCAGAAAGAGAAAGACAAATACCATATGATATCACTTACATGTTGAATTTAGAATATGACACAAATGAACCTATCTACGAAACAGAAACAGACTCAGAGGGGGTTGGGGGAGGGATGGAGTGGGAGGCTGGGGTTAGCAGATGTAAACTATTATATATAGAATGGCTAAAACAACAAGGTCCTACTGTAGAGTACAGAGAACTATATTCAATATCCTATGATACACCATAATGGAAAAAATATTTTAAAAAATGAATGTATATATATGTATAACAGAATCACTTTGCTGTACAGCAGAAATTAACACAGCATTGTAAATCAACTATACTTCAATAAAACTTTAAAAAAATTTTTGAAGACAGTTAAACAGATTTTGAAAAACAAATGCTCATTAAGACATCTCAGTTAAAAAAGAGAGAGAGAGGGGGGCAAAGAGCAGATCAAGGGTGTTCCTTTCTCACCTGAACGTAATGTTCCAGATCACCTAGAGGCAGCCACTATAGAAAGAGACGCGTGGGAGATCTGATGTTTATAAAGAAAGCAGACTTGAGAACCATGTCTAAGAAAGAAATCGCAGTGTGATTACTGGCACATGGAACTAACTAGAAATGGTAAAAATGTTACTAAAATATGAGGGAACTATATTTACAGGGAAACCAGAAATTTTGTTTAAAAAATTCTGTGAATGAAAACCAATCCCTGGGCCTCTAAACTTAAACCAGCAGAGTGCTGCCCCCAAAGAAGGCAAACTTTGTGGATTTGTAACACTCACTTCATATGAGACTAGGAAGGAGAACCATCCAGAAGGTAGAGCCATGACAAGGGAATTTCTCTAAAAAAGACCATAACTAGGGTCTAAGCAAGAAACTTCTACTGTCAGTATAATGGGCCTTCTCAGCGGTATCCTGCACAGCATGGATCAATGATCCCTGTGTGTTTCCCATTCTTCCCTTTCTAAATGGGAGTGATTATTGGAGCTATGAAGCAGTTATCCTTTGCTTTGCTGTTATTTATTAGGGGCCTGGTGAGGCTGGGAAACAGTAGGTAAACTTCATAGTCTGTAAACCTCAAGTAACCAGACAGTGCATTGGCTTGAGATCCTTGACTTTGTGCGGGATTCAGTAAGTGGGGAACTTTAGGATCTCCCTACTGGGGAGGCAGGAAAAAGGATGTGCATGGCTATATCATGACCAGAAAGGTGGAATGTAGGAAAAGCTGCTTCCTAAATTACATGCTCTCTTTTTTTTTTTCCTGGTCACACTCAATTACATGTTCCAGCCTCCTTTGCTGTTAGTTGTGGGAATGTGACTGAGTTTCAATTAATGAAATATGAATAAATTAATGTCTGCTACTTCTATAACTAAACTATAAAAACTTTTCATATGTACTCATTCATCTGGCTGAAATGGAGATGACCTCCAGAATGACCCTGTTAATAATGTGATGAAGATGGCAGAGCCCATGACATCCTGGATCCTGAATGACTGCATGGAGAACAGCTAGCTATTCAACCAACTTATTTTCCCTTTCATACTGCTATAAGCACAAGAAGTAAACTTGTAGCATTTGAGCCTCTATACATTTTGCATCTATTTGCCACAGTAGGTAGTATCACCCTAACTAAAACAAATAGATGTATAGATGTCTCCATATAAACTGATGCAATTATCTAACTGTAAATGAGCATTATTAACAATGCCAAATGCCAAACACATTTGAAATCTGTTCAGACCAAATTGTATTGTTTATTTATATTTATGGTCACACAGATAGAGCAATGAAAACAATGACCCCACTTTATACAGTAAAAGGCATTTCCAAAGTAATAATTTCTACTTATATATAGGAAAATTATAAATTCAGCTAAAAATTTATTTTTATATTCATAATAATCTTCAGATTTAATATTATGGTAATATCTAGGAATGTACAAAGCAAGACAAAAAGTCAAATAAATTGTCTTAATCTCTCATAAACCATGTAGTTATTACATCTAAGATAACACATGCTTAAAATTTCAGAATTGAAACTAAGACATCACCTAATCCTATATTCTCACTTGTTGTAATTCAGAATATCAAAAATAATTCTGATAAAGAAGTACCATAAATAATGTCAACAGATATATTATAATTTATTCATATAGCAATTCCATTTGCATAATGTTTTGCATTTGTTAATTGTAGAGAGGAGTCAAGTTATTTTAATCTTGATTGTGTGGGACTAGAGAAGATATCACTACATTTTAGGAGAGAAGTTAGTTTAAATGAATAAATACACAAGATATTATTCTCTCTTCAACTTAGTTTTGTTTTTTTGCCTTTATGGAATAGCTTAAATGTTTAAAAAGCAAGTTACTAAGGCAACCTACCAAAACAGTCACTAACTATGTTTCCCCCAATTCCTTCCTAGTCATTTAAACAAACATCCAAACAGAGATAACACTTTAGAGGCCAGTATTTTATTCATTCATTATCTGTAGTAAGTAAAAAAGTCAGGAACTCATAGAGAATCTTTTCACCAAAGTAAACTGGACTTTATTTACTTTAAAATGTACTTTAAATACACAAAATTATATCAAAAAAAAAAAAAGCTAAAGAACCTAAAGGTTTATAAGGGCCTACACTCTATAAATGACACATTTTATGTGTATAATAACCTGTGAATATAAAAACTTTAAGAGAATTTCAACCTAGGAGATACATTAAAGAGGAACTAGTTTTAAATGTTTGTTCCTAATTATTTTGGTGATTGATAACCCTTATGCAAAATTTCAAAAATTTAAACTTTATTCTTATCTTTGAAATTATTCTATTCTATTTTTTTTTTTTTTTGCGGTACGCGGGCCTCTCACTGTTGTGGCCTCTCCAGTTGTGGAGCACAGGCTCTGGACGTGCAGGCTCAGCGGCCATGGCTCACGGGCCCAGCCGCTCCGCAGCATGTGGGATCTTCCCAGACTGGGGCACGAACCCATGTCCCCTGCATCAGCAGGCAGACTCTCAACCACTGCGCCACCAGGGAACCTTTTTTAAGCAAGGTTACATTTGAACAAATGTTGAAACAAACAAAAAAATGCCTAGAGAGCACACACATGCACAAATGACTCACATTTTATCAGTTGCCACAAACACAAGAAGGTGGAAAATATTTTACTTTCCTAATAAACACATTGGGGCTATTTTAAATGATCTAAAGAGAAACCCATTCATGTGTATGGTGCAAACTGTCAATGCCTCAGACATCTAGAACCTCTAAAATGCTCTGTCTTTTCTTTGTTCTTCAAAGCCTTGCAGTAATCATCATTCATTTCTATTGTTTGATGGTTAGATAGCAAACCCCCTAGAAATCCAGGGAGACACTAGCACATACAGCCACAATTTCTAATAAGACAGCTATTTGCATACAAGATCAGTCACAATTTAAAGTGTGTTGTGATAGATGCAGAAAGGGAATAACAGATTTATATTAGCATGTACAATACCAAGATTGTTTTCACAATTTAATTCCTTGGAGATTACATCTCATCACCTTCTTTTACAAAGAAGACGACATTCCCTGAGCAACTAACTTGCTCTGAGACCCAGCTAAACTAAAATATGGATTAATAAGATAGTTATTATTTATGAATTTTGCTGTAAGAATTATTTTAGATTAAATCATCAGAGAAGTTTTTAACATTCTTGAAACTTGATAACACATTTTTAAGGAAGAAAAAAAGTTTATTTAATACCTAAATTGCATATTAAAATAATTCATAATTAATTTTTACTCCATTAAAACTGTACACTCTTTAGGACTTTTAAAATTAAAGAGAATACTTTTGTTTTTAATATCCTTTCTTAACCTGAATTTTGCACAGCAATTTCCCATACATATTTTTAAGCATAATATGTGACCTTTAAAAAAAAACAAAGGTAGTGTTATATTTAATCACATTCCAACCAACTTATTTTATTGCTCATTTATATCTTTTTTATGAAATCCAGAAAGAACATGTAAAGAAATAAGAAACCTGAAGCCTTCACATATGTCTCTGCTTCCAGAAAAAGCATTCAATCCAGACTGTGACATTTAAATACAGATCGAAACAAAGGTTATTAAAAAAAATTCAACCCATGACCACAAAAAATTAACCATCTCAGTTTTAAGACTACAAGATAGACTCTCACTTAAAAAAAAACAAAAAAAAAAAAACCCTCTAACCTAAGTATTAAGTTATAAACAGGCAAAAAAGATGTTTGGCTATAGCTTGATCAGAATTGAGAATCAATCATGAAATACAATCTTATGCTAGAAGCTGAACTGAAGAAAGTAGTAAATGAAGAAGATAAGGGTCCCTGATCTAACATTCCAGAGTAATGTTTTAAAATTTCAAAGCTGATCATGTAATTAACATACTTAAGTCATCCAAATTATGGCCTTTTTCCTATATGATGCAAAAATCCTTGGTATAAAGAAGCATTAATGATCCAAGTTTGTCATTTGTTCCCTGCTCATGTTCCAGTGCACTATCAAATTCAGCTTTTAGGTCCATGATTTTGAAACTCTGCAATTTACTTTAAATGTCACTTCCGTACCCCTCCCCCACTCATGGAATCTATATTTTAATATTTCAAGCAAGGGTACATGATTCAGATCTCCTGAGATAATTCTCCACACTTGAGGAAGTGAAAAATAAGTAATTAAAAGACTATCAAAATGTGACACAGCATCCAAGTAGACAATGTATACCTTGACATAAGTGTAATAGTGAGATAAGTCTGTAATAGGAACAAATTCCTATTGTATAAAACTGGAGAGCTAAACAGTGGTCTTCCTTATATTTTCAAGGATCAAGGTGACCATTTCATCTTTACTTTGCCAAATTAATTTCCTTTGTAGCTGCAGAAAGAGTATGTAAAAACTCGAATGTGTGAAAATGTGATTTCCAAAATCCTGATCACTTGCCAACATTGATATAAAAGTTCATTAGAAAAGTAACTACAAGACAGTAATCTGTATGACTCCAAAAAGTCATGTTCCAAAAGAGGAATCTTAGTGATTGGGACTACCCTTCATCTATACTTAGAACTAAAGTAATTACAGTATCAACAAATAGTGCTGGAACAACTCTATGTCCTTATGGGGAAAAAAAAAAAAACAGATCCCTATCTCATACCACACACAAAACTCAATTGAGGATAGACCATAGACCTAAACAAAAGAGAAAAACAACAAAACAATGAAGCTCTAGGAAAAAAGTTTATTTTCATGACCTTGGGGTAGGCAAATAACACTTAGAGAGAACACAGATGGTATGCACCATAAAAGCAAAAAGAAAAGGATGTAGTGAACTTTATCAAGTAAGAAAATAAGTAGGTGAGTTACCTATAGGAAGTAAATATTCATAATACCTGTATCTGACAAAAAGAACTTGCATCCAGAATGTATAAAGAGCTACTCAATAATATAAGACATACAGCTCAACAAAAAATGGGTAAAAGACTTGAACAGAAACTTCACCAAAGAAGATATGCAAATAACAAACAAGCACACGAAAAAGTTCTCAACACCATTAGTAATCAGCAAAATGCATATTAAAATTAGAATTGAAATATCACTATACACCCACTAGAATGATTCAAATAAAGATTTACTCTACAGAATATTGGGAGGATGTGGAGCAACTGAAACTCTCATGTATATAAGTTGTAAAATCATACAACCACTTTGGAAAATTGTTTAGCAATTTCTTACAAAATTAACTACCAACAATTCTACTCCTATGTATTTATCTAAGAGAGATAAATACATATGTCTACAAAAAAAGCTTTGTACAAGGGTGTTCATAGCATTTTTATTCATAGTAGCCAAAAAGTGGAAACAGCTCCAATGCTGATCAATAGAAAAACTGATAAACTGCAGTTTATTCATATAATGAGATACTACCCAGCAAAAAACTACTGATAGTGTGCAACAATGGAAATAAATCTCAAAAATACTATGCTGAGCAAAAGAAGCAATGGCTCCTTTGGACCTAAATTGAATGGGCATTCATCAGTTTCATTATAAGTGGCCTTATAATATGATTTAACAATGGTCATCCCTGCTTCTTCCCTGACACATACACTGAAACACTTAATTCCTATGGTCTAAGGAATATGTACAAGGTGAGAAAGCAGAGATGGAAAGCCTAGACAAATCTATTATAAAATAAGTAAAAGGAAGGAGAGATATAGGATAGTAAGTAGAGAGGAACTGAGGTTGAGGGAGATTTTTTTGTTATGCTTTGCTTTGTTTTACTCTTGAGGGCATGTTTGTTTTTGAATACAGATGGAAATTTGAGTTGGTCTAAATAGTAAGTAGAAGCAACCAGCACAAAGTGAGGAGGTGAAGACACAGGAAAAAAAAAAACAGAAAATGATTGAGGTTTCCAAGTAGATAGGAAGGGACAGAATTCAGTGTACACTTGAAGGAATAATCATAGCAGACTACCTATTTCACTTCAGCAGGAAAGAGGAAAAACGATGAGTAAAAATATATGTAAGTTTTGAGGTTTGGCTGCCGAAAGCAGAGGGAGCTCTAAGCTGTAGCTCTCCTTTCACCATGAATTAGGAAGCAAGGTTATCTCCTAAGAGTGAAACGGAAGGTGGGAAGTTTGGAGATTTGAGAGTGCAGAGGCTGGAATTTCTGTTGTGGAGAAATGGAAAGAGGTGTCTAGGGAAAACCAGATTAATGAGAAACACTAAGAGACCACATTAATTTGGTAACCATGAATCCACAGTAGCAGCAAGCTACATGATTGCAAATAATATATTTCTGAGTGTTCAGCTGTGCACTGCTGGTCTAGGGAAGGGATAGAGAGCTAGATTAAGCAAAGTTTTGTTTTTCCCGGACAGGCATAACAGAAGGGCAGTAGGGCAAGAAGATTAGGGTACTATAAAAAGTGGGTGAAATGATGTACCATGGAGTTTAAAGATAGAGAAAGAAGTGGAGACCGTGAGGATTTAAGAGTTAAGCAGAAAATAGATTGATTTTTGGACTTAAAGATTTGTATGAGGTCCAATAACCAAAGTCTTCATTTACTCTAGAAGAACTAAAGGTTATTAATAGAAAGTGTGAGGTGATTGATGTTATTATCGGGATGAAGCACATTAATCACCCATCATGGAGGGTGACTAAAATGATAGAAAAACAATATGGCAGATAAGGAAACGAGAGACCAGAATAATATATACTTCATACATATGAATAGTGAAGGTACTCAGGAGGGTGGAAAGATTTGGGGTAGGATGGAAAGAAAACTCTAAGTTAGGGAGACTCTGTGACCTGAATGTCCACAGATAACAGCAAAGAAGAGAGGTAAAGGGCACTACAGTCTAATGGAATGAACCACAAAGGAGCTGGGTTTTTTTTGTTTCATTTGTCATTCTATATGCATGGAAAAAGAAATGATCTGGAAGTGGTAATAAGGAAATGAAAAGATAACCAAAATCTTGATCCATGGGTATGTGGAGGGTTAAAGAAAGAAGTTTCCACTGAAGAAAGCTTCAGGGAAATGGTGTCTCTGAGAAGAATAAGGTTTCAATTAATGCCAGGAGGTAAAAGTAATAATCAATTGCTTGAGAATGGATGGGGTTCAAGAGGGACATAAAAAAAAATATAGGAACATAAGGGAACAGCAAAAGAGTGGTCCATGAAAAACAAAAACAAAAACAAAATAATGGGGAGCGTAAGTGTTAAGGGGAGGAAAAATGGCCAAATAGGTCATCTTAAAAAGTGAATGAATATAACACGAATGTGTAATATCTCGAACCAGCTTAACTCATAACTGCATGCAGTACTCAGGCCTCCCTCTTAGGAGGCAGCTGTGGCCTGGGTAAAATGGGGAGATTCCAGTCCCTGTGGAAAGGGTCAGCTGCCCAGAACTGAGCATCTCAGTTCCAGAGGAAAAGGCTCGGGTTTCCTGTTTTCAACAGGAAACCATAAAAGGGTATTGTGCAGTGAGGTAACCAAATCAGACACTTTCTAATGATATTAGAAAGACTGGAAGGTTTGAACATAATTAATAAGTTTTAAAAAAAATTTAGTTGTGTTCAAAGGCAATCCACTAAGGAAGGAATGCAGCAAATAGAAAGGAAGTGATGTTTTGGTGTTTGACTTTTAGAATTTGGGAACATGCTGGATGGGGGTATGAGTCAAAGGAAGAGCTGAAGATGACTATGCTTTTAAACTGAGTCATAACTAAAATACAAAGTCCCAGGTCTTATTCTTCAGAGACACCCGGTCAGAAATGTCGGGGTGGGTCCAAGGAAGCTGCATTTTAAACAAGCACCAGCTCCCTGCCGCAGTTTTCAAACTCAGGTGGTTCATGGCCTATACTTGCAAAATACTGGGTTAGCGAGATGGTAATGTCATTAACGGAAATAGGTAATATAGCGGGAGAAGAAGGTATGGGCTAGGCGATGAGGATAGAGTAGTAGTATAAATCCACACCATAAAATGTTTAAAATTGCTGTAAGAAAACAATGCACTTGTTTTTCCTGAAACCTAATAGAATTAGTTAATCCAAACATAATTGTATCACAAATTCCCAGGCCTTCATAAAAAAAAATACCTACAAATATTTTACTTACTTTTATTTTAATGCCTTTTTAATTCACAGATTGTTGTGGCATCTGGACACATGGCATACTTGAAAACAACACATTAAATTTATACTGCCCAGAATAGACAAAAAGCTGCCTGCATGTACCATCAGCAATGTTCATCATTTGGGGGTGGGGGAGTTACATTAGCTGGGTCCCATGGAATTATTTTTTAAAATTCTGAACCTCGCATAAATATCAAAGGAATAGGGACTTCAAATCTGACAGGGAGAGGATTTCTCTCTGGACCATGTTCCTAAGCAGAAAAATGATCATTATGATTTGCAGGGTTTAAATTCAGCAAAATGGGAAATGCACTTCAGTTAATTTCTCGTATTACATTTGCAAAAGATAATTAAGCTAGGATTGGCCTATGATATAACTTTTAATAGTTAATTAAAAAGTCATAAACTACACTCTTTCAAATAAGCATTTTATTTTTATTGTAAACTGCACTTTCAAAAAGTTTTTATAGGTTACAATAATATGGTACCAAATAAATAAAACTCCAGACCCTGTTTTTACTACTACAAAATGCTGATAAAAGAAGAGACACATATCCAACCATGTAAAAAGAGCAAAGACACCTACAGTTCTAGTATAAAATCAGTAAGTCAGGCAACATGTACACTGCATGCTAAGAGCTACTAACAGTCAAGAGGAATGAGAGGAACCAAGGCTATGTTTGGCTTGAGGGACTCAAGCAGAGAAAAGGCAGTTTCATATCTTTGACCTTTGACCAACACAGCTTCAGACTATTTTTCTTGAAGAGACAAAGAGTAATTAAAAATAGGGTTCTAGCTCTAAAGGTCACAAACTTTGATTTTTCAATACTTATAATCCCTTTAAACGAGGGGTTATTTTAAGGGAATTTTATGAAACCCAAGATTGTTTCAATTATCATATCAATAACAAAAAACTGTATTCCAACCAGATGCTACCAAAAACTGGTAGCTAAAAGATGAGGGAAAACAATAAGCTGTAAATGCAAACATCTCAGATGGCATCTATTCTTATCTCTGAAATTCCTAAGTAAACAGATGTATATCTATTTTATCATAATTCCTCAATATGAACTCCCTTACCTTGGTTCTGAAGTAACATTAGCAAATTCTTATTCAGAGCTTTCAGTAAGTTACCTGAAACAAAGCTTTACTAGCAAAAAGTATGTTTTTTATGTTTAGCCCAAAATAATATATATCTGTGTAGATGAAGTATTCTGATTCACTCTTAATCTATCAAAATCACTATTTATAACCAAGCTTGGCTTATTTTAAAGTTAAAATTTTTATTTTTCTTAATTTACATGTATTTTACATTGAAGTAAACGTGAACCAAGTTCCCAAAATGTGGTAGTTTTAGGACAAGTTTTCTGCAAAGCTTTACTGAATCTCCACATGTGTCTTGTCAATCTCTGAGAGGACTTGAAACTATGTTTCCAATGTTACTTGTCCAACTTTTCAAATTTTGCACATTATCATCCCATAAAACCTCTGTTTCATGTAAAGTTTGTTGAATTAAAGGGATTATTGGAAAGCTGATTTAGAAGGATTATAAGGAAGGGAATAAGCATCTGGTTAATGAATAAAAGATATCAAGAACTGGTTAAGAGACATGCTTATCAATCAGCTCCCCAGCTTCAGATGTGAAAGGAATATTCGAGGAAAAGAAAATCCTTAACAAGCTAGATCAGATATATAATAAGTTATTTTGAAAAATACAAATATGCACTATAAGAACATTATGAGAGTGAAAAATCATAAGCCAATCACAATTATGAAGAGAGATATAAAAATCCTAAATATAATATTATAAACTAAATCCAGTATGTATAATCAAAATAACAAAATTCACCATGAAGAAGCTGGACCAATAACAAAAATGGAAGGATAGTTTAATATTAGATAACACATTAATAATATTCTGCATGTAACTGTTTAAAGAAGAGAAAAAAATGAAAGTCCTCAATCAATAGATGCAAAAATAAAAGTTACATCTACTACCCATTGATTCTTAAAGAGAAGAGAGAAAGAAAATAAAGAAGAGTTGGGTGGGAGCAGGGGAGAAAGGGAGGGAGGAAACAGGAATAGAAAAGAACTTTCTCACTCTGCTTATGAATAGGCAAACAGATAAAAATTATCCTTAATAGTGAAAATCATAAACAAGACAAATACAGTCATTGTACTGAGAAATCCAGGTAATATAGTGAGACAAGGGGAGAAAGGATACAGGGATTGGAAAGAAAGAAAAAAAACTTATTATTCACAAATAATATGACTGGGGAGACAGAAAGGAAACTACAGGCAAATTATTAGAATGTGTGCAACATTCTTTACAAGGGCTCAGCAAGGCTACTGTATATTAAATCTAGGTACAAAGATCATAATTACTATAACAGTAAAATCTACAAAATACCTATAAATACTATGAATACCTCTAAAATGCATGCAAGATCACTTATAGAACTTTTTAAAGAGAATAGATTACTGTAAGAAAATAAGAGCAGTAACTAATGAGTATTTTGGGGAGTGATGCAGCAATATCTAGTAAAATTTAAAATATGCATTCACCAGAATCATCAATTCCTCTGCTAGTTATATGAATTAGAAAAACAATTCTAGATTTACATGCACAAAAACACTAGAAAGAATGTTCAGTGCAACATTTTTAATAACAGCAAAAAAAAAAAAGCCCTGCATGTACATCACAATTTATTCATCAATGAAATATAAGGCAGTAAAACATATGGACAAAATACATGTGTTAATACATTTATATAACATTTTAAAACATTCAAATCAATAGCCAATATTATTTAGGTAAAATATATACAATATTATATATACGTATATTCATGCTTCCTAATAATAAACACCAAAACACCAAATTCTTTAGTTATTTGGTGGAAACGAGGAAGGAAGATAACAATTGAGATAGTTTGCACAGAGGTATTTAATTATATCTGTTGATAGCATATAGTTGCGGCTTGTCTTTTTACCCAGGCTGAAAATACCTGTTTCAAATGGAGTTTTAAGATAATTTTGTTTATTGGACTTATGATATATTTCTGTTTATATCTACTATCATGCAATTTGTTCTTTATTTGTTCCATCTGTTCTTTTCCTTGTTCTTCTTTACCTGCCTCTTTGGGATTAATTGAACATTTTTTAATATTCTATCTTCACTTTTAATTTATTAGTTATTCCTCTTTGTTTTACATTTTCAGTGGTTACTCCAGAATTTATAACCCACATACATAACTAATCACAGTCTATCTTCAAATAACATTCTACTACTTAACATAGTATAAGGCCTTGCAACAGTACACTCCAAGCCATAGTTAATATGTTTGCTTTAAACCAGCATCCTTTTAAAAATTTATGAAATGAGAAAAATATATTTTATACTTACCAACATATTTACTATTTCCAGTTCTCTTTATTCCTTGTATAAATTGAGGTTTCATTTTCATTTTTCCTAAAGAACTATCTTTAATATTGCTTGTAATGCAAGTGTTTGGGCAACAAATTCTCTAAGGTTTTTTTTAAGTATTTTTTTGTGTTTCACTTTTGAAGAATATTTTTGCTGGGTATAGAATTCTAGGGTCACAATATTTTCTTTCAGTCTTCTGGCTGGCATAGTTTTGATGAACACTCTTCAAATTCACCATTTTTTCTTTGCTTCATATTTCTCCCCTGATCTAGCTAATTTAGAAGATTTCTTAAATCCTTGTTTTCAGCAATTTGATGCGTTTTGGTGTCTAATTTTTTTTTTTTTAACCTGGTTAGGATTCCTTGAGTTCTTAGATCTGTGAGTTTAAAGTTTTCATCAAATTTTAAAATTTTTCTGCCATGATTTCTACAAATATTTTCCTGCCCCCCACTTTCTAGGACTTAAGCTACATATATATTTGGCTACTTCATATTGTCTCATAAGTCACTGAGGCTCTGTGGGTTTTTGGTTGTTTGTTTTATTTTTAAGCAATCATTTTCTCTCTATTTTCCATTCGGGGCTGATTTTCTTACAATATGTCCAAACTGATCTTGTCTTCTACGGTGTCTAATCTATTAATATCATACAGTAAATTTTTTTAATTCATAAACTGTATTTTCTATTACTAGAACTTCCTTTGATTCTTTCTAATACCTTCCATTTTGTTCATGTTTTGTCTATTTTCATGTTTCCCACCAAAAATTTTTAAATATTCATAATAACTAATTAAATTCCTTGCTGGTAGGTCCACCAAATCTGTCATTTATGAGTCTGCTTCTATTGACTATCTTTTATCCTGGTTGTGGATCACATTTTCCTGCACTTTGACATGTCTAGTAATTTTTATTGGATGATGAACATTGTAAATGTTACATTGTTGAGTGTCTGGATATCATTTTCTTCCTTTGAAACATTTTGGGTTTCTTTTAGGGGGAGGGGAGGATGGGAAAGCAGTTAAGTTACAAATCAGTTTGATCAGGTGTTTTTTTTTTTTTTTGCGGTACGCAGGCCTCTCACTGTTGTGGCCTCTCCCGTTGTGGAGCACAGGCTCCAGACACGCAGGCTCAGCAGCCATGGCTCACAGGCCTAGCCGTTCCACGGCATGTGGGATCTTCCTGGACCAGGGCATGAACCTGTGTCCCCTGCATCAGCAGGCGGACTCTCAACCACTGCACCACCAGGGAAGCTCTGATCAGGTTTTATTTAAGTTTTTCTAGGCTGGATCTGGCACAGCCTTCACTCAGATCAGTCCTACTTCTAAGGCATTATAATCTCTAGGGTCCCACTAAATGCCCTACTTGACCATGAAGTCCCTCCATTCTGACTGGCCAAAGCTCTAATCTCCCCACTCTGTGTAAGCTCTCATAATTGTTCAATTTAACACACCCTTCCCATGCTATGCCCAGCCAAATAGAGTTACATACTAAACATGTATGGCATAGCACACAATAAAGATGCAAGGGAACCCCTATGTAGATTTCTGAAATGCTCTGACTGCATAGCTCCCTCCAGAACTCTGCCCCACCATATATAGCCCACTCAGCTTCTCCAAACTCCAATCCATATCAGCTAAATTCAGTGAGGTGGCTGGGTTCTGTTTGGGTTCCTCCTCTCTATACCCACAAGCAGGAAATTAATTCCAGGAAGAAATCCAGTGCTCACCGTTTTCCTTCTCTTAGGAATCACAATTCTACTGTCTGTTGTCCAATGTTTAAAATTGTTGAAATATACCAGTTTGTTATTGATAGTTGTTTAAAGCAGGCAAAGTGTGGCCCATATTCCTCCACCATGGCCATAAGATGAAGCTTTCAATTTGTAATTTTATTTCTTACTCTTGGGGGTGAGACATAGATATTTATAACATTGTTATATAACATTTCATTTGATAATGAAATATTTCATTATAAAACAGATAATATGCTTTTCATGTACAATTGACAATGAAAATGTACTTGAATTATACAAACTTAGATTGGTTTGTTTGTTCACTCAATCAACCACAAAATTTAGAGAGCTATTATTTTCTTCATAGTTAGAATTTTCCAAAAGTCAATCAAAATATAGTCCCAGAGATTAATATTTGAGGTTAGTTTGAAAGAAAAAAAAAATCTGGGACAAACATGGTAGTTAAAACCACAGAACTTAACTAAAAGACAGACATATGAATATACCTCAGTTTTTGAATGAGAATGGTAGTATTAAAGCCATGGAACTTACCTTAAATATATAAAAGGAAGGATCTGAGTATAAACAATAGTTTATTTAGTACAACAGAATCACAGAATCAGAAGAAACCTCAGAGATTAAATACATCTATTTGTTCTTAACCTTTATACCTTGGACAGTCCAACAAGCCTTATCAGAGAACCTGGGTTCAATCCTACCCTGATCCTAATAATAATAACAAAAAATAAATAATAACAAAATCTTTGTATAAGAAGACCATGTAAATGTTAATCTGAATTCTGCTGTTACAGTAATGGTGTGAAAATTAGACAATTGGCTTTTGTAAAGAATATTGACCTGGTTGAATACTCATATTTGAAAGGTAACACATCCACAAGATCAATGCCTTTCGGTATAACTCTAGGACTCAATTAACAATGGATATCCAAAGGAATGATATCTATTGCTTCTCACATTAATTATGCTTGATTATTTCCCCATCTATTAACAAATAAACTATCTAAATTTTGAAAAGACTATCTGATGACCAAGGAGATGATGTTATCTAAAAATTAAACTTCATAAACATTTAGTGAGTTTTAACTGTGACATAGGTACTATTAAAGGCACATTTACATATTATAAGGAATCTTTAAAGAAATTGACCAGATGCAATCACTACATGTCATTCTATGTTAGACCCAATTTATGTACTTCCACAGATTCACTGCCTCCTGGATCTTCAATCACTTACCCAATAGCACCAGCCATGAACCTCAACTAATCTTCAAATACCACTGGCTGACTTGGCTTCCTCTGGGGGTGAAGGTGAAGGTACAGCTTCCAACACTACCTCCACAGCTACAGCAATACCTACACCTAGACCCATAGGAAGCTTGGCTCCTCCTGCCACTTCCAAATCCCAAGCCCCATAGAACAACAATCTGAAAAGTACAGGGATAGTAACAAACCATGAGGTGAGCTTTGACCAGTGAAAAATAAGAGATAGGCAGATGCTGGCAGATAAATTACTTTCTTCTGCTCAACCCAACTAACTGGTTCTATACAGCCGGCCTGGAGAAGTCCCACATGACTACACAAAAGTCTACATTTTCTCTTGCACCTATGGCCAGCTTAGTAACCACCTTGTATTTGTTTTTCCTCCTTATCTAAAGTTTTTCTTTCTTCCATTTTTCACTCACTCTTGTCCCCCTAGTATTGCACTCAAGGTTAAGCTGAGCCTCAGAATCTGTTGTCTGGGGAACGTGTGATAATATATATATAATTCATTACTCTATTTCTGCCCCATCAATTCCTAAATACATTACAGCTTTTTGCAATTAACTGTGTTTTCTCAAAACAGTTTTGAATGTCCAAAAGAGACCCAGAATAACTCTCCCTAGGAATTCATTAGCTGCTTTTTAAAAGTAGAAATCTCAATGTGTGGTCCTATGTCTCACCTGTTCTAAACACAGATAAGAAGAAAACTATGATAATGCAGCAGAGATGTAGGAAGTAAAATGTTAGATGTAAATACAAAAATTTTAAGTGAGCAGAGCAAGAAAGACCTGGTATTAGCTACAAAAATAATGAGGTAATCTTAGAGCACACCGTCGATTAAAAGTTATCCATACACTCATATTGATAAGTAATGACTACATCAAATGTGATTGGTAGAATTCTAAGATGACCTCCAATATGGTTTTCTTTGTAAATCTCTTCCCCTCCTTAAGTGTGGGTGGAATCTGTGAATATGATAAAATATAACTCCTGTGATTATGCTACATTAACAGCAAAGGGGTTTCACATATGAGCATTTTAAATCTTGGTCTAGAGGTCAAAGCCAGAGAAGTCAGAGAAATTCAAAGTCAAAGGAATTCTGGGTATAAGAAATTCTCCATTGATGGAGGGGGCTATGTGGCAAAAAATAAGGCTGACCTGAAATAGATCAGTTAGCTGAGAAGGAAATGAGGACTTCAGTCCTACAACCAGAAGAAACTACATCCTGCCAAGAACATATAAGAGGTTAAAAGTGGATTCTTTCACAGAGCCTTGAACAGCCTGGTTGGCATTTGATTTCAGGTTTGTAAGACCCTGAGCAGAAAATCCATTCAGGCCATGTTGGACTTCTGACCCACAAAATTGTGAGCTAATAAATGGTTGTTGTTGCAAGACACTAAGTTTATGGTAATTTGTTATGCATCAATAGAAAACTAATACATACCTGGAAATTAATTATCTAATATCTAGTTTATTGAATCAGTTAAACATAGTCATGTTGGTTATTATTAGTAATTATTTTATTTATTGTTTGTTTGTTTTTTGTTTTTATGGCTGTGCCACACAGCTTACAGGATCTTAGTTCCCTAACCAGTGGTCGAACCTGGTCCCCACAGTGAAAACGCCAAGTCCTAACCATTGGACCACCAGGGAATTCCCAGTAATTATTTTTAAAGATAAAAGAATGTGTAGGGCTTCCCTGGTGGTGCAGTGGTTGAGAGTCCGCCTGCCGATGCAGGGGACACGGGTTCGTGCCCTGGTCCGGGAAGATCCCACATGCCGCGGAGTGGCTGGGCCCATGAGCCATGGCCGCTGAGCCTGCGCTTCCGGAGCCTGTGCTACGCAACGGGAGAGGCCACAACAGTGAGAGGCCCACATACCGCAAAAATAAATAAATAAATAATGTGTCACGTTTGTTAGATCCTTCCTAAACTACATTCTTATTAAGAAATTAAAGTGTCATTATATTTAGAATCAATTTTTATTCACTATAAAATGGCATTACTACTCTACAAGTTTTCTCTCTCTCCCACTGGTCAATTTTCAAGTGTTAATTAAATCCTCCTTCACATAAGCTAACATTTTACCTTGGAATCAGGTCCTCTAGAAGGATATTTCAAAAAAAGAGGGTGATTATTGTGAGCAGTTTGCTATTTTCCCCATGAACTAATAGAATAATGATAACTGATGTTCAAAATGAAAGGCTGCAAGCCTGGGAAACACATAAATACTTTCTGAATTAAAATTTCAATTATTTTAATATAGTTTATAAATATATTTTATTTCACTTTTTTTATACACTAATACTTCTATATGACTAAACAAAGCATCTCCTTCAGCCATATCATATAATAAAAGAATGTATTTTATTTCTGCCCTAGCTCTTTGTATTTGAACTTATGTGAGATTTAGATGTACAAGGTACTGACTGAAAGAACACCCTTTATTATTTTTATTTATAAATAAATTATTTATTTATTTTATTATATTTATTTATCTTTATTATTTTTATTATTTTCAAAGAATTTGAGAAATATATACTTTAGATCTCCTGGCTAAAGAAGTAGAAAATGAATATAGACAACCCCAGGTCACAGGATCCTTAAATGCTCACTCATACGGTATCCATTGGGAACATGCAGCAATAATAATAAAACCAGGAATAGTAAGGTGAAAGACTTTTGTTTGCAGTTTCATACCTTTTGTAGAATCACTTGCTTTGTTACATGGTGAGAGTACAGAATAATAGAATGCTGGCAGCTTTCACTAAGTGTTTCAAGTCAATTTGTTTATTTTGAGAATTCCATTTAAATTTTTACTAAACCCACATTAGGCAAACACTCATGCAAGGAAAAAATGGCATTTGTACAATGAACTAACATACTAGAGTGAAAAGCATTCCTTACAAAAAGATAGGGAGAGAGATGACACACCAACAAAGAGTTCACATATTCTTCACTTAACATTTTTAACTGTGATTATCATTATAAAGAATAAAGGGAGGTGTGGAATAAACTGAACTGATAAAATCTATTAAAGTTACTCATGTTCTATGTGGTTAAAGAGAGAGATTGATTATTTTATGAATCAAAGATTGAAGTTTAAAGGGTTTATTTAGAAAACAGCCAGAAACTCTCTGGAAATAAACTGTTTACTACTAATAATGGTTGGGGTTTTGTAAATTTAAGGAATATGCTGGTTTTCATGATATTAAATTAAATAGTTTAATTGTGAGTGCTGATAAACACTAAAAACTTTTAAATAAAAGTTTCAGCTTTAATTATTAAAAAGGAAAAATATATGTCTGACATAATCATAATTTGCATAATATTTCATATTCAAGAAGGTAATCTTTATGAAAATAGTGGGGCTTGCTTTAACTTGACAAGCAAGCTGTGTAAGTTATGTCCACTTAAATCAATAATCACACTTATTCACAATAAATCAATATATCTATTGATAAAATATCCTTCTTTATGGAAAATTTTGTACATGTGGGTACATAATAAGAACACATATGAACAAAGATTATGTGTGTGTATAAGCTTAGATATTCATTCTATGTCAACACATGCCCAAAAAGATAGCTCTAAGTATTAAGTTTAGAGTATAAAATATAATTAATTTTCTATTAAATTATAAAAGAAAGTTTCTAAAACATGTTCAGAGAAAAATAGCAGCATTTATAATTGAAAATAGAAACAAAGAATAGAAAATAAGAAAGAAAAACATATCTTACAAAAAACAATATAACTATAAAAAAAGAACAGAAAAAGTTGATTTCCCAGTGAAACATACTCACTCTGGGCAGAAAGAAAATGACTAACATATCAAAATGGACAGTTAGAAAATAGTTTGTTTAATAATAAAGGCTAACTCAGTGAAAATCTACTATACTTCCTAGAATACTTTGATGATAGGAAAAAGATGAGTAAATTATTTCTCAAGTGTGATGTATCTAGGAAATAGATCAGTGAAACAAAAAGAGTAATATCATCACAGCATACAAACAGAAAATTCACATATAGAAGCAAAAAATCACAGTTTACATTGCATTCATGTTTAAAATCAAACATCACTTTTTCACATTCTGAAGATTACCCCCCCCCCAAATATGGAAAGAAAAACAAGCCAGGGCTTTAATATAATATTTTTTTCAACCTGGAACAGCTGCAAAAAACAAATCTTGCTGGAGATAAGCTTGGTTATAAATATCAACATTCCCTTTAAATAAGGGAGTCCAGTTTTCATACCATCTGCCTCTTTCTAAAAGGGAAAAAGATATGAAAATCATAAACCAGGGCATTCTCTTTCAAATAAGGCATTTAGAAATGAATGTAGTGAAAAGGCTGTGAACTGTTCTGAGTCCCTGCCTTTAAACTTGCCTTGTTTAGTTCAGATCAGAAAATGGGATTTTATGAAAGTAAACAACTTTTAGTGCATGAATAAACTGATGAAGCAATTAATAAAGAAAAATATAGTTTTCCAAATTTTTCACATTATTGGCCATAATCACAATCTCTGGTTGGTCCAAAATTCTCCCTAATGAATCATATTCCTTACTGCTTATTTTTTAACTAGATTTGTCACTTTTGTTACCTTTACTTTTTCCAAAACTTTTTTACAGCCTGTTCCAAAGACTTTCATGTTATCTCATTCAGTACAAAAGTCTAGTTCCTAACAGAACTGGACTTTTAATACAGATTATATCCTCTGCAAAAATCTTTCCTATGCCTCTCTCAACACAGTGGTCTTTTCATACTTGAGTTTCGATTTTATCTTAAAACCTTTATTCATCTTTTGCCCTTAATTATTTTTCATTCTTTGTTAATGACCTTGTGATTGAACATTTTAATTTTTCACTGTACCACATCATTACTACTTCAATAATGAAGTTCATAAACTATATCCATTTTTTAACTCCTTAAAGCATACACAAGAAAGAATAGGTGTAAGATGGTCTACCAAGTAGTTACAGAGTGGTATACTAGAGACAGCTACATAAAAGAATATCCAGTATAGTAATACTGAGACCACTTGAGAGAAAATAGAAGAAACATAGAACAGAGAAAATGGCATCCTTTACTTTAACAATATATATAAATGTTTAGTCAATTCCCTGAATTATAGAGGTAGAATTCTGAGAAGCTACTAAAACAAAAGCACCTAGGGAGCTTTGGCATTATTCATTCTCATTCTCATGTTTATTCTTTCCCTTCCTCTTTTTCTCATACACACATAAACATACCCCTATATATTGCAAACAAAAGGACGACGACTGAATCTTTAATCATGGCATCTGCAGTTATTTTGGTGCTAAAATGCACTTAAATGTGTTCTACATAGGAAAAATATGTCCTAAGACTTTTCACTTTCATTCTGTTTAAGCCATGGAGCACTTAGTTCTGTAATTAAATAAAATAAAGTTATTTTACAAATGACATTTAATTGTTTTCTTGGAATGCTGCATCTTCAGTGTGTAAGGAGGGAGGAAAGGAGAGATTTCTTCAAAGTAATGGTCAATAATATTTAAAATAAATAACCATATTATAGCAATCAATATTCACCTTTTTTATGAACAAGTATACGATCAGTGTTGCAAAAGAAAAGTTATTTTTACCTTAGACCTATCAACTATTACTTTTAAAATGTTAAAAAGTTCTTTTCATATTAAATTTAGTCTATTGCTTATTTTCTGACTTCCCTCCACTAGAATGTAGTACCACAATTGTTTGTACACTAAATAATCTCAAACAATTAGAACACTGTGGACATAGTAGACACTCAGTATATTTTTGAGTAGATATATTTTTCAGAAGACTGTTACATTAACTTAAAACATCCACATTTTATGCTTAATTATTATAAACTTAATTTAAAAATGCTTTGAGTTTTAAAATATTACTATAAGTTCTCTATCTTTTATAAGAATATGAGCCTGATAAAGTATGGGTTAACTCTTCCCTGCTTTAACTCGTTTCCTTTCTGGTTCTGTTACTTTTTAGTTGTTTATGAAGTTAAGCTCATTTATCATTTTTTAAAATCAGTACAGTAAGAATTCCTATCCCATGTGGCTGCTGTAAGCATTAAATTAAATAGCTAGTTCATTTAAAGTACTTGACATGGTGCTTCTCACATAGTAAGTGCTCAATAAATGTTGTTAGTATTATTACATCATTCTGGCTTAATCAGTTACTCATTGTTGAGGCACCATACAGTCCAAATAGGTTTTTTTAGACAAAAAAATAATAACCTGAACTTGATGAGCTCACATTCATTTAAAAAGTCAATGAGATACAAAAAGAAAAGAATGGTCTCATAATATGTACCTTATGTGTAACTTAATTACATATAAATTGTACCTTTTCTGCTATTATTTGGTCTCCTAACTATCTTCTATAATCAGCTAAGTGGTTTCAGCAAAAGTATCTTTGGATAACTTTTAAAATGCCAAATTACATATGCTGTCTTCTTGTTAGTGTGTTGAAAACTTTGAATAAATAGATTATTACTTATATGTTTACAGTATATGTACATAATCAGTATGCAAAAATACTTTCTAAAATGGAAGGCTTCTGAACAACAACAAAAATCTTAAACACTAGTCCCCATTTTTTAAACTAACAACTGAATCTCTTATCTTTGTCAGAAATCTCCAATTATTCTCCATTCTAAGAAAAGAATCTTCTCAGTTCAACACTTCCACGACTTCTTTGATATTCTCTTATCAGGAGTTCAGGAGTTGTAAACTCTTGATGTTATTTCTAAGTCGATATGTCACAATTTCTCTCATATATCCACCACGTGCATTGGGCAGGTCGGTATGGTTCTTTCTACTAGAGCAGTAGTCTGACATTAGATAAAACTGGTTCTTTCAATGACCAGACTTGAATTTGCAGTAATAAATTTAGCATCCCAAATATTTAAAATGCCCATGGGTCTAACATACAATGGCAAACAAGAAATGCAATTTCAGAATATCTTTAAATTATAGTACATTCCAATGTCTTCCAAAAAACTTTAAGAAAAATATAATAAGTATTCCAATCACTTCTCTATTTTCTTTTTGAAAATTAAACTTCACTATAACATTATAGTATTTTATTTCAGTCTATCATCAAAAATGATTTTATAAAAACATTGGATAACTACCTCACTAATTTTAGAAAATTTTCCTCTATTATAAAATGATTGGGTCTTCATTATCACATTAACCAAAATTTGGGAGCAGGGGATAGGTTATATATCATGGGCCCCTCTAATGGAAATAGCATACACAAATTCATTTAAAATGTTTATTTTCAAATTATTGCTGAACGCTAAACAATTTAAAGAAAAACGCAACTGAACTTCCCAAAGCAGTTTTTGCTGTAAAATGTGTAATCTGATATTTTACAAGTACAGAACACTACCCAGCAACTTCTCAGCCCCAAGGTGATCCCATCTCCCATTTGACTCAGTAGCCATTCCAGCTTGCAGGGCTCTCCTGAAACCCATCTTCGTTTCAATCTGGGCACATGAGCTTGTTTACCAAATCACAAAGAAAACATAGATCTTTAGGTAATGCCAACTGACTTTGCAAGCTTACTCTCACTCTCTCACACACAGCAACATACACATTTACACACACACTAAACAAAAATCCACATACACATGCTCAGGCACAAACACTGCCAGTGTAAGAAGTATCTTACTTCCTCTGTGTCCTGGAGTCCACCCCATAAACACTTTCCTGTCTTTTTACCTTTTGTTCCCCTCCTTTTCTTTCCTCTGTCATTGTCTTTATCCAGGGTCTCACCAGCATTACTGCATTAGTATCATAATTGGTCTTACTGTCTCCAGTTTTTCCTCCCCTCAAAGCCATCCCCCACACTGATTCCAGAATAATATCTCACATGAAAACTCTAATTCAAAAAGATACCTGCACCCCAATGTTCATAGCAGCACTATTTACAATAGCCAAGACACGGAAGCAACCTAAATGTCCATCGACACATGAATAAAGAAGATGTAGTATACATATACAATGGAATAATACTTAGCCATAAAAAGAATGAAATAATGTCATTTGTAGCAACATGGATGGACCTAGAGATTACCATACTAAGTGAAGCAAGTCAGACAGAGAAAGACAAATATCATAGGATATCACTTACATGTGGAATCTAATAAAAATGATACAAATATGGGATTAACATATACTATACTACTACATATATATACTACTATATATAAAATAAACAACAAGGACCTACTATATAGCACAGGGAACTATATTAATATCTTGTTATAATCTTTAATGGAAAAAATCTGAAAAAGTATATATATATATATATACACACACACATATATATGTATATATACATATATATATAAAATCACTTTGCTGTACACCTGAAACTAACACAACATTGTAAATTAACTATACTTCAATAAAAACAAAAAAAACAAACAAAAACAGGAATAATCTCTCACAAATTAAATTTAATCAAGAAATTCCTCTGAGGTATATTATATCATTCAATGCTCCCTAAGTCCTTTAGGATAGAGCTCTAATTCCATAGTGTGCTATAATCTAACCCCTGTTTTCCCACTAATCTCTTTATCTGTCTTTATCCCACGCATGCACTATACCCCAACTACTTTTAACTACGTGTAGTTTTCTGAAATGATCATAATATGTAACAGCTTACTGGGTTTGCCCATGCCCTTCCTTTCTCTGAAAATGCTTTCAAATACTTCTTTACGTGGGTATCTTATACTCCTTTAAAACAGTAGAAAAGATGGTAGTCATTAATTCTGTTCACATATCTTCCAATTTTCCTATACTCCTTTAAAACAGTAGAAAGGCATGGTAGTCATTAATTCTGTTCACATATCTTCCAATTTTCCTTTCCCTTTGCGTAGAGGCCAGTATTGTACTTCACAGTCCCCCATTTGAAATAAAGCAATTTGCTTTGACCAGTGAAACTCTATATGCCAGTGCATAACTAGCCACTCTTTCTTCTCACTTCTGCAGTGATCATGGAAATACATTCAGATGAAGTCTTCAGTGTCTTTGGTCACTGTGAGTCCCTACCAATCCAATTTGGACATGTAGTCTGGGTGAGAAATAAACATTTGTTGTGCTAAGATTGGGAGAATGGGATTGACTTGTACACTGCTATATTAAAAATAGATAACCAACAAGGACCTACTGTATAGTGGAAGGGAACTCTGCTCAGTATTCTGTAATAACCTAAATGGGAAAATAATTTGAAAAAGAATAGATACATGTACATGTATAACTGAAGCACTTTGCTGTACACCTGAAACTAACACAACATTATTAATCAACTATGCTCCAATATAAAATAAAAATTTAAAAAAGAAAGATACTGAGCTTTGGGCTTCTTTGTTCCTACAGCATAACCTAGGCTATTTGAGTGATTCAAAGGGTTACATTTTTCAGGAAGACTTTCATGAGCCCAACACAGTCTGATTAAATGTTGCTTCCCCAAGTAATGATAATGTTCTGTTCATACTGCTGCAATTTCTACCTCCTTCAAAGTGTACTTCTGAGGGCAGGAACTGTGTATTTCATTCCTTATCCTCACCAACTAGCACTGCTCATGGTAAGTCCTTAAAAAATATTTGCTAAATTAAGCATTCATTCATTCACTCATCAAAGGCCAGGGACTACTCTGGTAGCTAGAATAAAATCAGAGCAAACAAAATCCCTTGCCCTCATAGGAATAACTAATATTCTTGCAAATGATAATGACAGTAAGCAAGACAAATAAGTATAAAATACATAGTTTATTAGATAAGATAAATGCTAAGTAGAAAACACAGAGCAGGGATATTTTGGAATGGTGACCACGTAAGACCTCATTTAGAAAGTGACCTTTTAATAACAACCCAAAAGAAAGTAAATAAATTGGTCATGCAGATATCAGGGAGAAAGCAATTCAGTAGAGAAAATAATGGAAAAACCCTGAGATGGGAACACGCCTGTCATGTTCAAATAACAACAAGGGAGACAGTATGGCTAAGCAAGTGAGTAGTTAGGGATGAGATTAGAGAGGTGACAAGGAGCCAGGTCTTGCAGAGACATACAGGCCAGTTTCAAAGCTTTAGCTTTTGTCTTGAGTGAAATGGGGAGACTTTGAAGAGTTCTAATTAGAATGAGGGGTGGAAGAAGAGAGTAGAAGATAGGGTCACAGATATAATGGGGGCCCATTTTCTTCCATTTTATAACATATTTCCTCTCTCCACAAAACATGTGAGACATAGATTTAAAATAATGTTGAATAATAGATATTTTATGATGATCTTAATTTGTTCATTACTTACTATGCAGGGACATTGATTTTAACCAATATATAATTATCAACATATAGTTATGTATCAAAGTATCATAGTGTATCAAACATCAAGAGAGATCAAATATTTAATGTGGCAACAAATTCTCATAGACAATAATACTAAATGATTTAACAAATTAATCAGATAAAATTTTATAGTTTTATGGATCTTGCTTCATTTTCTTGGATTTACCCAAAATCATAAAATAAATCCAAGTAAAAACATTTCCCCATTGTAATCCTGCCTCCCATAAAAAAGAACTAATTCCAAACTCAAGTTCATTGCCAAAAACAAACAAATCAAAACAAGAAAAACAAAGTGAAAGAAAACAAACCACAAGTCAAAACACCTTTTGCCAAATGTTAAATCAAATAAACACACCTTGTGCTGTGTCCTTGAGGCTGCCAAGTCTTAACTCTGGAGAGATGTCAAGGAGTAAGATGTTTCCAAAGGCAAGATCTTTACTGAGGAAGCTGCGCTCGCATTCCTGGAAAATTCAACTCCAGATACCAATAATAATACTCTTGGTTGCTTTTTCTTACTGGAATCCAAAACAGAGTTTATGGAAATATTAAATGGATGATCTCCAGTTCCTTAACATCCACAAAATAAAATCACTGTGGTAGCATTTTCCAAGTTGTGGTTTGTGGTTTGCTAACTCTGTTATATGTTCATTCAAATTAAGTTTCTATGGCCATGTATACTTGAAAAACATTGCATACTATTCCCCCTTTACACAAGGTACACTTTCATAAAAAAGCTCTGAGAAGTCCTATAATAGAAAAGCCTATTTAAATTTACTTGACCCAATGTGTCCTAAATTTATTTAAGTAAAGACCCCCTTCCACTGTAATAAACAGTAACACTATTTCTGCAGATCACACTTGAAGAATGGTTCATTGTATAGTGATTATCTGAAAAGTACTAAGAGATGTTTCCACTATATTTTAGACTTAAATATGAATGTAGAGACTAATTTTAATTTATTTTCTGTTATTGCAATTTGTAGAGTTGACCTATAAATATATTTATTCAACCATAATTGTTAAGTACATGTTACTTTCTAAACCAAATGCCAATTAAAAAGCAACAAGGAAAACATTCAAATAATGTATGGTTTATTCATTTTTGTTCAATGAATATTTATTAAATACTTATTACGTGCCAGGCACTGAACTTATCTCTAGCTTTATGCCACAATTGCTCTCACATAGACAAGAGTATCAAATTTAAGTGGTTCCAAACTGCTGTCTAACAATAATAATCAACATAAAATTTAACTCAAAGTATTTGAGAATACAAGTTTTACTAATTGTAATTATATCATTAAAAATAGCTTGCAGAGGTGGCCAAGGTGGTGGAGTAGGAAGACCATGAACTCACCTGGAGTTCAACGGACACACCAAAATTACAACTACTTACAGAGCAATTCTCCATGAGAACAACATGAAGACTAGCATATAGGATTTTTCACAACTAAACATATAAAGAAGGGACCACAAGAAGATGAATAGGAGAGGCAGAGATGTAGTATAGTCAGCACACTTCCTCAGGTTGTCAAACGACAAATGAAAAAATATCAAAATCTTAGAGTTCCTCCCCAAGGAATAAGAGGCCTGAGCCCCACACTAAGCTCCCTAGCCTAGGGGTCCTGCACCAGGAAGACAAATCCTCAAATGTCTGGCTTTGAAAACCAGCAAGTCTTACGTTTGGGAGAGCCAGACAGCTATAGGAAACAAACTCTCTGCTCTCAAAGGGCATGTACAAAACTTCACATGTTCTGAATCCCAGCACAGAAGCAGTAGTCTGAGAGGAACCTGGGTCAAACCCACTTGCTGATCTTGGAGAGCCTCCCAGAGAGGCAGGAGGTAACTGGGACTCCCCATGGGGATGGAGAAGCTGGCAACAACCATTTCTGGGAGCTCATTCTACAGCAATACCACCAGCATTGTCAATCCCCATTTTGAAATCCTCCCTCAAGCCATCAGTAGGATAGCAACAGACCCATGCCTCCCTGGACTGTGTGGACAGCCGCCCAGAGACTTGGCCATGCTCTCTAGCAGGCCAGTGCCAGCTCAGTGCCCACCTGGACCAGGCAAACAGCCATGCTAGTACTCAGCCCCACACATCAGCAGGCGAGCAGCAGTCCTATTGCCCCCAGGCTGTACAACCAACTGCATGGGGAGCTCATTCCATCCCCTAGCAGGCCTGCAGCTACCACACAACATGTGGCTTCGCAGCCAACCAGGTTGGGGCCAGCCTCACCTACCAGCATGACCATGGTAGTCAGCCCTGCCACAACAGAGGGCACATGCAGCCCATGTATGGGACACCCCTAAGACATATAGTTCTGGTGACCAGAGGGAAACATGCTGCTGGGCTACATAGGATATCTCTTACATAAGGCCACTTCTCCGAGATGAAGAAACATAATTGACTGATCTAACATGTAGAAATAAACACAGAGAACTGGGAAAAATGAGGCAACAGAGAAATATGTCCCAAATGAAGGAACAAGTTGAATCTCAGAAAAAGACCTAAACAAAGGGGAGATAAGTAATCTACCCAATAAAGAGTTCAAGGTAATGATTATAAAGATGCTCACCAAATGCAGGAGGAGAATGGATGAACACAATGAGAAGTTCAACAAAGAGCTAGAAATATAAAGAAGAAACAGAGCAAAGATTACAATAACTGCAATAAAAAAAATTTACTAGAAGAAATCAATAGTAGATTAGATACAGAGGAACAGATCAGCAATCTGGAAGATAGACTACTGGAAATTACCCAAGCTGAACAGAAAAAAAAAAAAAAATTAAAAAATTAGGATAGTCTAACAGATCTCTTGGACAACATCAAGCAAACTGACATTCACATTATAGGAGTCACAGAATAAAGAGAAGAAAGAGCAGATAATTTAAAGAAATAATAGCTGAAAAGTCCCTAACTTGGGGAAGGAAGCAGACATCCAAGTCCAGCAAGCACAGAGATTCCAAAACAAGATGAACACAAGAAGGTTCATGCCAAGACACTTTATAAATAAAATAGCAAAAATTAATGATAACAAAGGATATTAAAAGCAGCAAGTTAAAAGCAACAAGTTATATATAAGGGAACTCCCATAAGGTTATTAAAAGCAGCAAGTTATGTATAAGGGAACTCCCATAAGGCTATCAGCTGACTTTTAGCAGAAACTCTGAAGGCAAGAAGGTAGTGGCACAATATATTTTAAATGATGAAAGGGAAAAACCTACAACTAAAAATACTCTACCTGGCATGGCTTTCATTCGGATTTCATAGAGAGATCAAAAGTTTTACAGACAAGCAAAAGCTAAAAGACTTCAGCACCACCAAACCAGTTCTAAAAGATATATTAAAGGGACTCCTTTAATCAGAAAAGAAAAGGCCACAACTAGAAATATGAAACTTATGAAAGGAAAAAAAAACTCACTGATAAAGGCAAACATACAGTAAGTCAACCACTTATAAAGTAGGAAGATTAAAAGACAAAAGTAGTAAAATCATCTATATCTAAAATAAATAGTTAAGGGACACAAAAACAAAAATATAATATCAAAAACATTAAACATGGTGGTGGGGGAATAAAAATACAAGACGGTTAGAATGCCTTCAAACTTAAGAGATCATCAACTTAAAATAATCACACACATACATACACAATACATATGTGTGTGTGTATATATATATATATATATATATATATATATATATATATATAGGTTGTTATATATGAACCACAGGGTAACCACAAATCAAAAACCTAAAATAGATACCGACACAAAAAAAGAGAAAGGAATCTAAACATAACACTAAGATAGCCATCATATCAACAGGGAAGCAAAAGAAGAAAGGAGAAAAAAAAAAACAAACTACAGAAACAACCCCAAAACAATTAACAAAATGACAATAAGTACAATGCATATCAAGAATTACTTTAAATTTAAATGGACTTAATGCTCCAATCAAAAGACATAGAGCAGCTGAATGGATTAAAAAATTAAGATTCATACATATGCTTTCTACAAGAGTCATTACAGTTCTAAAGACACACAGAGACTGAAAGTAAGGAAATGAAAACAAAAGTACTCTATGAAAATTGAAACAAAAAAGACTGAGGTAGCACTGATAGACAAATTGATTTTAAAACAAAAACTGTAATAAGAAACAAAGTATGATATGACATAATGATAATGGGATCAACCCAACAGGAAGATATAACAATTGTAAATATAAATGCACCCAATATGGGAGCACCTAAATAAGTAAAGCAAGTATTAACCACTATGAAGGGTGAAACTTACAGTAATACAGTAGTAGAAGACTTTAACACCTCACTTATATTAAAGGACAGATCATTCAGACAGCAAATCAGTAAAAAAAACACTGGCCTTAAATGACACATTAGAGCAGATGAAATTAATAGATACATATAAAATATTCCATCCCCAAACAGTAGAATACACATTTTTTTTCAAGTGCACATGGGTCATTCTCCATAATAGATCACATCCTAGGCCACAAAATAAGTCTTCATAAATTTAAGAAGACTAAAATCATATCAAGCATCTTTTTCCATCAAAACGCTATGAGACTAGAAATCAATTACAAGAAAAAAAATACTACAGAAAACACAAGCATGGTGGAAGCTAAACAATATGCTACTTAAAAAACCAATCAGTAACAGAGGAAATCAAATGAAGTAAAAAAATACTTGAAAACAAACAAAAATGGAAACACAGCAATCCAAAATCTGTGGGATGCAGAAAAAGTAGTTCTAAGATGGAAGTTGACAGTGATACAAGCCTACCTCAGGAAACAAAAAATTTGAAGGAAACAATCTGGTCTTGCACCTAAAGTGATAGAAAATAAAGAACTAAGAAAATCCAAAGTTAGTAGAAGGAAAGAAATAACAAAGATCAGAGCAGACATAAATAAAACAGAGACTTAACAAAAAAAAAAGAGGGAGAGAGAGAAAAGTTCAATAAAACTAAGGGTTGGTTTTTTGAAAAGATCAACGAAATGGATGAACCATTAGACAGACTCATCAAGGAAAACAGAGGGCCCAAATAAATAAAATGAAAAATGAAAAAGGAGATGTTACAACTGACACCACAGAAATACAAAGGCTCATAAGAGATTACTACAACCAATTATGTGCCAACCTAGAAGAAATGAATAAATTTCTAGAAATGTACAATCTCCCAAGACTTGATCAGGAAGAATTTAGAAAATATTGGGTTGGCCAAAAAGTTCGTTTGGGTTTTTCTGTAAGACGTATGGGAAAACATACATCTTTTTCTGCAAGATGTAATGGAAAAACCCGAATGAACTTTTTGGCCAACCGAATATGAAGACCCCAATTACAAGTAATGAAATTCAGTCATTAATAAATAAATTAATATTAATTTACTCAATCATTAATTAACAAATTCAATCAGTAATAAAAAAAAAGTATTCTTAACAAAGTCCAGGCCCAGATGGCTTCATAGATGAATTCTACCAAATATTTAAAGAGTTAACATTGATCCTTCTCAAACTATTTGGAAAATTGAAGAGGAAGGAACACTTCCAAACCCATCTTACATGGCTAACCTCACCCTGAATACCAAAACCAGAAAAAGAGACCACAAAAAAGAAAATTACAGGCCGACACCACTGATAAACATATATGCAAAAATCCTCAAAAAAATATTAACAAATCAAAAAATACATTAAAAGAATCATACACCATGATCGAGTGGGATTTATCGCAGTGACACAAGATGATTCAATACTCACAAATCAATCAATGTGATACATTACATTATCAAATTTAAAAAAAAATGATCTCAATAGATGTAGAAAAAGCTTTTGACAAAATTCAACATCTGTTTGTGATTAAAAACTCTCGACAAAAATGGGTATAGAGGGAATGCACCTCAACATAATAAAGGCCATGTATAACAAACCTATAGCCAACATTATACTCAATGGTGAAAAGCTGAAATCATTTACTCTGAGACCAGGAGCAAGATAAAGATGCCCACTCTTGCCACTTTTATTCAACCTAGTATCAGAAGTCATAGCCACAGCAATGAGAAAAGAAAAAGAAATAAAAGAAATCCAAATTGGAAAGGAGGAAGTAAAACTGTCCCTGTTTACAGATCACATGAACATATATATAAAAATATATATACATATATATAAAATATGTATATACTATATAATTTATATACATATATAAATACATAGAAAATCCTAAAGACACCACTGCAAAACTACTAGAACTCACCAATGAATTCAATAAAGTTAATATACAAAAATTGTTGCATAGCTATACACTACCAATGAACTATCAAAAAAGAGAAATTAAGAAAACAATCCCATTTATAATTGCCTTTAAAAGGATAAAATACCTAGAAATAAATCTAACCAAGGTGGTAAAAGTCCTGTACTCAGAAAACTATAAGGCATTGATGAAAGAAATTGAAGCCACACAAACAATTGAAAAATATACTGCGCTCATGGATTGAAATAATTAATATTGTTGAAATGACCATACTACTCAAGGCAATCAACAGAGTCAATGCAACTCCTATCAAACCCCAAAGGATTCTTTACCAAACTAGAACAAGCAATTCTAACATTTGTATGGAAAAACAAAAAGACCCAGAATAGTCAAAGCAATCTTGAGAAAGAAGAACAAACCTGGAGGTATCACCCTCCCTGATTTCAAACCACACTACAAACTACAGTAATCAAAACAGTATGATACTGGCACAAAAAAAAGACACACAGATCAATGGAATAGAATAGAGTCCAGAAAGAAATGCACACTTATACGATCAATAAATCTATGACAAAAGAGGTAAAAGAGGTAAGAATACGTAATGGGGAAAAGACAGCCTCTTCAATAAATGGTGTTGGGGAAACTGGATAGCTATATGCAAAAGAATCAAGAGGGTATTATGCTGAGTTAAATAAATCAGGTGAAGAAAAAGACCAATACTGCATGATCTCACTTACATGTAGAATCTAAGAAAACAAACAAACAAACAAAACAAAATGAAAAGAGACTCATAGATGCAAAGAACAAATGGGTGGTTACTAGAAGGAAGAGAGGTGGGGAGGTGGGTGAAATAGGTGAAGGGAATTAAGAGATACAAACTCCAGTTATACAAGAAATAAGTTACAGCATAAGGAATACAGTCAATAATATTTTTGTATGGGGACAGATGGTTACTAGACTTATTGTGGTGATCATTTCATAATGTATTTCAATACATACTGTACTGTATGTATTCAATACATACTGTACATACATATGTACTGTATTTCAATTAAAGCTTGCAATTTTTAGACTATTTGAAAATAATGATGATAATTCAGGTCAAGAGTCACAATATGAAAGCATAGTCTTTTAAAAAAAATGATGCTGCAAAAGAATAAAGTTGAACTCCTACTTCATACCATATACAAAAATTAAGTCAAACCAAGTCATAGACCTAAATGTAAAGGCTGAAATTATAAAATGCTTGGAAGAAAACACAGAAGTAAAACTTCATGACCTTGTGTTAGGCAATAGTTTCTTAGAAACAACATGAAAAGCACAAGCAACAAAATAAAAGATAGGTAAATCGGACTTCATCAGAATAAAACAACTTTTGTATTCCAAAAGACATGATCAAGAAAATGAAAAGATAACCCACAGAATGGGAGAAAATATTTGCAAATTGTATAACTGATAAGGGTCATATACAGACAATATATGAAGAACGCTTACAACAGTAAAAACACAAATAACAATTTTAAAATGTGCAAGGGATCTGAATAGATATTTCCTCAAAGAATAAATACAAATTGCCAATAAGCACATGAAAAGATACCCAGTATCATCAGTTATTAGGGAAATTCAAATCAAAATCACAATTCAAATCATACCCACAAGGATGGCTATACCAAAAGACAGATAATAAGAAGTGTTGCTGTGGATGTGGAGAAACTAGAACCTTCATACATTGTTTGTGGGAAAGCAAAATGGTGCAGCCATTTTGGAAAACAGTTTGGTTGTTCCTCAAAAAACTAAACAGAATGGCCATGTGACCCAGTAATTCCACTCCCAGGTATATATGTGAGAGAAATGAAAATGTATGTTCCCATTAAAATGTGTACACAAATGTAAATAGCAGCATTATCCTTATAGCCAGAAAGTGAAAACAATCCATGATAAATAGATAAACAAAATGTGGTATAACCATATGATTGAATATTATTTCAACATAAAAAGTAATGAAATATTGATACATGGTACAACATGGATGAACTTTGAAAACATTATGCTAAGTGAAAGAAGCCATTCACAAAAGTCCAATTAATGCATCATTCCTATTGTTCTCTTTATATTAAATGTTCAGAATGAGAAAATCCATAGAGACAGAAAAAGTTTGATTAACGGTGAGGGTGAGAGCAGAACAGATGGGGAGTGACTGATAGTGGGTACTTTCTGAGGTGATGAAAATATTCTAAAATTAGATAGTAGTGATTGCACAACTCTGTGAATATGCTAAAACTCACTGAATTGTACACTTTAAAATGATAAATTTTATGATTGTGAATCATATCTCGATGAAGCTGTTATTAAAATAAAAGAATCACAATAATATAGATCTGTAGTCCTTATCTAAAATGTTTGAGGGACTTCCCTGGTGATCCACTGGTTAAGACTTTGCCTTCCAATGCAGGGGGTGCGGGTTCGATCCCTGGTCAGGGAGCTAAGATCCCACATGCCTCGCAGCCAAAAAACCAAAACGTAAAACAGAAGCAATATTGTAACAAATTCAATAAAGACTTTAAGGATGGTCCAGATTTTTTAAAGTCTTTTTAAAAGACTTTAAATATTTTTTTAATTTTTAAAAATTTTTTTTTTTAATTCTAATAAATAATAAAATAAAAATAAAATAAAATGGGCGAGATGTGTTTTGGAGACTATAGAAAGGTAATGTGTCCCATATCTACCATAATTACATGACACTCTTAGAGGAGTATAGGGGCAGCACATCAATACTTCACAGCAAAATCTTATCGATATTGACACTGACTAGAAAAATAAATACTGTATAAGTAGTACTTTGTCATTTCAAAGATGGTTTGCCTCCAATTAGTTTGTGAAAACTTAGAGAAAAATAATTTTTCAAAACTTTTGTGTTTTGAAAATGTGAATAATGGGTGTTGAAGCCTTATAATGATGATGATTAATATTACTAATAATAATAATAGCAGCAGTTTCCATTTACTGTGTTAAGCATGGCGCATGCATTATCAGAAATTCTCATAATATTCCTGTGGGATAAGTACAATTAACCCCAACTGGAAAACTAGGTTTTCTAATGATTAGGTGACTTTTCCAAGCATGCAGTTAACAAGGTAAGGGTAGAGATTTAAAATCAAATCTGTCTAATCACAGAGCACACTCACTTTCCTCTACAAGGAAGAGTGTGTTCAGATCATTTATCTGAGATATAGACTTTACATCTGTAAAATGGAGAAAAGAAATTGGGGGATTGTTTATATATCCCCCTCAGAGGAAAAACTGTTATAAATATAACATAAATGGGTATATCCCAAGGCAACTTTTGCTTCATGAAGTTATAAGTCATAACATTAAAGAATTTTAGGGAGTGCTGTACTTGAAAAATTTAAGAACAATTATTCTAAATATTAATCTGATCATGTTGCTCTACAGTTCAAAAATCTGAAATGGATCCTCATTGCCCACAAGATGAGAATTGCTTTGCATGACATATAATAGCCTTCTTGGCCTGGGCTAGCAGGTCTTATTGCCTCAACTCCAGCCACTTTTTTTTTTTCCAAATTCTGTTCCAGCTACTGAATTTCTTACATTTCCCAATCACATGACCCTACTGACAGTTCAGTGGCTTTACAAATCTTATTCTCCATGTTACCTTAGCCCCAGCCTTAACTACCTTAAATTTACAAATATCCTTCAAAACCTTGTTTCAATGTCACTTCTTCTGAAATAATTCACCTATACTTGCCAAACAAATATTTGATTATTAAATGATTGACATATAACCTACTTATTAAATGTAGTACATGCTTATCTATCTCTATAAGCACATAGAATTTTGGCATACAATAGTAAAGTACTCATTTTTTCTTCTTACAGTATTGCAGTATTAACTGATTTTTGTCTTTGGAAGTGATATTCTAAAATCTTTACATGAATTTTGTTTCTAAAGCACAGAGGTGAAAAAGAGAAAATTTGGATTATTAAATATAAAGAATAATAGATTCTTGGTTTTAACCCAAGTCCATATAAGACCAAAGAGTTACTAGGGTAAGTAGAACATTGAAGGGCAATAACTGAGTAAATCTGGGTACCGTGAATTGAAAAGAAAGTTTCAGTCTTATACACTAAAGTCCATATATATAGTTTAGGTTAGAAGTTGCAAAGTTTTTCTGTAAAGGGCCAGATCATAAATATTTTAGGCTCTGCAGGTCAAGAGACAAAATTAAGTTATAACTCAATTTTGTCACTGTGATTTGTAGTGCTCTGAGAAGCAATGCAAAGCTACGAGAGCACCACATTTACATCTCTGTTGCAATTACTCAACACTGCTGTTTTAACACAAAAGCAGCTATAGACAATATGTAAACAAATGAGTGTAGTTGTGTTCCAATAAAACTTTAATTATAAAGTTGGAATTTCATATAATTTTCACATTGCAAAATATCATTGCTTTGATTCTTTTCAACCATTTAAAAACATAAAAACTATTCTTGGTTCATGGGTCCTACAAAAACAAGCCAGATGTGGGTGGGCTCCAGGTCATAGTTTGCTGAGCTATGGTTTATTTTTTAATCTATTCATACTCTTGAATTACCAGGTTTCATCTCTGGCATAAATAAATCAAAAAATCACAATGTTTTATTTAAATTTACGTTGCTGTTGCTGAATTAATTTTTACATTATATATCTTCTCATGCAGTTTTTTTTGTTACATTTGAATTTTTAACTAGACTTAACGTAATTATTAAAGCCACCTCTATATTCTAGGGCTCTGAGATATATCATCAGTTTTGTTTGTTTTTTAATATACCATCACTTTTGTATTTATATTGTATCAGCTTCTTATAAATTATTGTCCTTTTTCCCCCCAAAGCAAAAAGTATGTAGTTTAGAGTTCTTTGTATACTTAAGAGTGGTTTTCTGTCGCTGTGTGTGAACAAGACAGATTGCATGGAATTTTGTTTTAAACTCTAAAAATGTTGCTCTGTTGTCATCTCGTATTTAATACTACAGAAAAGAAGTCTGAGACCAGCTTAATTTTTGTTTCCTGATAATAATATGCAATTTTTTTCTCTCTCTTTCTATACACATGAAAATTTTTTTTCCTTTATCATTATAATTTGAAAAAAATTTTGATACTGTGTCTCTGAGTTGTTAGATCTCATATAAGAAATATCCTTTCTGCATACATTGGTCATTTTTTAGTTAATAAAACTTTTATTTCCTGTTATCTCTTTGTTTGTTACTTTTTTTTCAAATGTTCTGTTCTCTTGTTTAGGAACAATTAGCTATTTTCTAGTCTCTCCTTCAGAAATTCCAAATGTTCATATAATGGACTTCATCTTTCTCTCTTTTCATGCATTCAGTATTTCAGCTAGGACATTTTTTCAAGTCTATTCTCCACACATTAGATTTTCTACCGTAACATCAGTTCTGCTCTTTACTGCCTCAAATATGAACTTTTAATATGTTATTGTGATAGGCAGAAATGTCCCTCCTCAAAGATGTCCAAGTCCTAATTCTTAGAACTTGTGAATATGTTACCTTACATTGCAAAAGGAACTTTGCAGATGTGATTAAATGAAGAACCTCCTGGATTATCCAGCTGAGTCTTTAAATGTTGTTAAGTTTTCCTAGTTGTGGTCATAATGTATTTGACTACAAAAGAATAGTCAGAGAGATGCAATGTTGGTGGCTTTGAAGATGGAGGACGGGAGCCATAAACCAAAGAATGTGGGTAGCCTCCAGAAGCTGGAAAAGGCAAGGAAACAGTCTCTCCCAGAGCCCCCAGAAAGGAATGCATCCCTGCCAATACCTTGATTTCAGCCCAGTAAAACCTATATCAGACTTTGAAATATAGAAATTATACAGCATGAATATAAAACTAATACAGTTCTCACATTTTTCAGTTTTTTTGTCCTCTTTTTATCTTATTCTCTTCCTAGTGTCACTTAATTGTTGCTATTTTTATATGAAGTTCTCCTATCCATAGAGGCTATGCATTCTTGCATGTGTTAGATATCAAAAAATTCCTTCAAATATTCTTCCTTAGCTTAAAATTCTTCTCAGATTTTCACAGGTATGCCTATGATATTCTGCCAATTTCCTTTTCCCTGGTTTTGTGGGAATTTTTTGTTCCACTTTATTCATTTCAAATGCTGAATTTATCCAGAAAGTCCTGGCATTGAAAGAGCCTGTATAGATCATTTCTACATAGCCCAGTGTTTTCCAAGTGTGTGCATGTGTGGAGGGTGAGGGGGATGTTGAGGGAAGGAGAAGAGACAGAGAATAGACCTCTATGAACAGACAAAATGAAATCAGGAACTGGGATATTCTTTTTAAAATTATACCTAAAAAATATCTAATACACTCCTGCCCAGAAAGATTCAGTGCTATAAACTGCTATAAGTGAATCACTGTGAATAATGAGAATTTTCATAATACTCAAGCATATTCTTCAGAAAAAAACTGGTAGAAAACAATAAATCTTCAACTCTTTCTATTCACAAATAAGGAACTTGATGCCTGGAGACATTATAAAACCCAACAAATGATATATCTATTGCTGGAGCCAAGTCTAAAACTTTCAGTCCAGTGCACTTTCTAGCTGGTGTAGGTTATAAACTGTAATCTACAATTAGGATTTTGTCACAGGTATCCATATAATTTCTTATTCTATATCTTGCAATATTTGAATATTTTAAAATTCAAAGTATGTAAAAAATGCTTTTTGTATTAAACTATCTTCCCTTCATCTTCCCCAAAATTTTAAGTTGTTCAATCTAATTGGTCTGCTGTTTTTGCACTTTGTCCTACATAATACTACTATAGAAGAACTAAGCTACTTTATTCCTGCTTCATTCTCCATGTTTAATGGCTTGAAAACCATGAAATTGAAAAGATCCTCTCATTTACAGAACTGTCTCCACCTTCTGATTCAACACAACAGAGTTTGTTAAACCACTGAGTACAGAGTATTTATCTTTCTATTGTTAACATTTCAAAACTAAAAAGTAAGCTAAGAAGTCATCTTTTCTTTTTGATGAAAATATATACCTACTCACTATATTGTTGCAAAGATACTTAACACTTGTACCATATAAGAAAGAATTAAATGTATATAATAGGGGTGAAAGAAATTTAGCTTATATGATTCTTATATGTTCAGTAAGGATATATTCAGTCTTAAGGATATTAAATATGATGAACTATGTACTGCTATTTTCCATTAATGTAATTTTAGTCATTCTGAGAGAATACCAAAAAATAACTACATTCTAAGCAGTGTTTTTATTAAGACCTTCACATTTAGAGTCAAATCTATTCATATCAAAAACATGGTAGATACTCAATAGATGAATGGATAAAGAAGATGTGGTGTGTATATATACAATGGAATATTACTCAGCCATAAAAAGAATGAAATCTTTCCATTTGTGACAACATGAATGGGCCTAGAGGGTATTATGCTTAGTGAAATAAGTCAGACAGAGAAAGACAAATACTGTAAATTACCACTTACATGTGGAGTCAAAAAAATACAACAAACAAATGAATATAATGAAACAGAAACAGATTCACAGAGAACAAACTAGTGGTTACCAGTGGGGAGATTGGAAGAGGTAGGGGCATGATAGGGATAGAGGACTAAGTGGTATAAACTACTATGTATAAAATAAATATGCCACAAGGATATATTGTACAGCACAGGAAATATAGCTAATATTTTATAATAACATTAAGTGGAGTATAATCTATAAAAATTTTGAATCACTTTGTTGTAAACCTAAAACTAATACAATATTGTAAATCAACTACACTTCAATTAAAAAGAATAAAAAGAAAGAAAAAACATGGCACATATGAACAAAGACTAGGGTGAAATTTGGCCTAGTTTCATGTTTCTATATGGAGGAACTTCCACTGGAATAGTCGAGATGATTTTGGCATTGGAGTAGGGGAAGGAAAGCTTTCATTGAGCTGGTGGACCTCTACATTATACAATATTCAGCATCCTTAAATGTCAGGGTCCTAAAAGCCAGTAGCTTTTAAAGATATCATAATAATTTAATAACACCTCCACATGTTTCAAATGGCCCAGAGGTACACTCCAGGATGAAAAACCAGAGCACTAGATTAACAGTCCTGGCCTCAGATCCCACTCTGTATTCACAGCTTCCCAACAGGGGAGTTACATGATCCGTAGCTGAAATCCTTTGGCCCATATTATTCCAATGGGTAGAGATAACCTGTTATAAACCTGTAAACACTAGGGGTTTATCTTCTTTCTCTTCCCTCTCTGCCCTGGATCATACAGACCAGCAATTCTGAGTAAGTGCATCTGTTCTTTAAACTGAAATTTTCTCTCACTGGACTAAAGTCTAGGTTCTGAGAAAGGGAGTGGAGCTAAAAAGGGGAAGGAAGTTCTAGTACTCATTTTTGGTCTCCCACTGAAAGCACTATGTCCAATCAGCTCTGTAGTAAGGAAGCAGATCTTGCCAACTCCACCTGTCTGTTTACAAATTCAAGAGAAGAGCTATTATTTATTGAGGCCCTAAAACTTTAATTCCATTAGAATTCTTGCTATAATCAGTTTGTCTTTAATCTAGTTTCTCCACTAGAAATGAAGTGAGTTGAGTAAACAAAGGAATAAATATTAAACAGTTCGAATAAAATTATAAGCGCTAAACAATCAGTGCTCCTAAATACTCTTATGTTTATTACAAAAGCTATATATTTTTCCTTTTCATTGTTTTCTCTGTCTAATGATAGTATCTACTACTGATGCCCACTTTTACCGATAAAGCTAGATAAAGGTACATTAACAAACAAAATATCTCTATTTCTAGCCTTCCATTTTAATACAGAAAAGAGGAAAAGAGCCAAAGTGGAATCAAACACAATATTTTTTAGACACGGGAAATTATAATGTTATAAAAGATCATTCATTTAAATTAAATAATTCTAGTAGCATACACTAAAAGTAATCAGCTTTTCTTTGTCCAAAATGGACTTTCATAGAAGAGAGAATTACAAAAATAAAATTTTACATTTTCCCAAAATATTTGACAATAATTTATCTTTTACTTGCTTAAATATAAGAATATTCTTTAAGAGGATGATCAAAGGGCATCTGGAATAAAATACAATTTACATGTTTTTGAAAGACAGCAACAGTTTATTGATCATTGGTAGCTCATGTTTGTTAAACACTAAAAACAGAAAAGAAAAGAAAAGAAAAAGGATTCACTGAAGACCATGAACTAAGGTAAGCTACAGTGAGATGCACTGTGTAAGAAAGGAAAGAGACCCAATTCTGCTCCCAGCCAAGCAGTTTTGGATATAAATTACTCAGTCTTTGGAGTGAGGTAAGGTGGGAGAGTAATTTCCTTAACCCTCAAGAAGTTGATCAAAAACAGGTGTTCTTTATCCAAGGTCCACTTATGCTTGTAATTGTGTTTTTTTTCTAAGGGGAGAATCAATAGCTTCCCTTGGCTTCTTACAATGATATATGACACCAAAAAGGTCACTCATCGTTGAATTAGAAAGTACTCTTTACCAATTCTTTCAGGCTATGAATATACTTGAGAAAAATCTAGTGATGTCAATGGAAAAAAATATATATCATGCAAGACATTTCAGGTACTAACAAGAACTAATACAGAATCAATAACAGAGATCATAGAGACAAAAAGATAGATTAAAAGTGTAATCAATAACAGTTTACATTCGTGTAGATCATTACTTTAATAACACTTTCACAACCAATTATTCCTCCTTACTTTTTAGAAATAAAGGGCACATAAGTATCTCCACTTTCCAGATGAGAAAACAGTTATGAGGGTTACTGCCCAAGAGCAAATATTTCCAAACTCTGCTACATTCCTGACTTTTAGGCCAGTCTTCTTCCCAGTGGTAACAAGTAGTACAAGCTTCCTTCTTGGGGATTTATACAGTAAACCTAGCAGAAGGAAGTAAAAGCAGACTCTTAGCTCCTTTGTATTTTCTCTCTGGAATGTTTGTTCTGCTGTAATCATTAAATATGGGACAGTGACGCAAAAGAGGGCTTTATAGGGTTAGTACCACCCTTCTCCATAATAGGGTCCGAAAGGGAGATCATATATTAGGGCATGTCCAATAATGAACTGCCTCAACTTCCTGAGAAGGTCATTGAGCTCAAACAGCAGCACCGATTAAAAAGAATTCCAGGTGGAAGAAATCAGATCTTCTATCTCCCTTTTCCTAGTCATCCACATGGACACCACGTGGGTTCAGGGATTCACCAAACACCAGGAAAAGACCCATCCCGCCCCACCATCCTGGCAATAAAGCCACCTCAGGCTGCCTGAAGCCCTTCTCTGCACATGTTTTGGTCTGCAGATACTTGTTCGTTTTAGAAGGGGAGGTGAGAAAAAATGTTGAGAAGAGTAACAAGAGAGAGGGAGGCCTGAGCGGGAACTATAGACGCAGAGATCAGGACAGTGAAATTAACAGACGCGAATTAACTGACAGCACACGGGAGCCAGCCCCTACCCTAGTGGAAGGCCTTGGGATGTGGGTGGGGCTACGGTTCTAGGACCCAGCAGCCAGCGCCAGACACGCTGGCAGGGCGGGAACCGCGCGTTCCTTAGCAACCACGGCGGCCACGCCCACCCACCGCACTAATCCCGCGCCCGCCATCCCCACCCCCACCGCGATCTCCCTGCTCTCCGGGAAGGGTCCTTAAGTCATTACCGTACCTACTGGGTTTCCCGGGCTCTGGGTTCCTCCTCTTCCAGAGCCCCCCCTCCGCCCAGCCCGCCCAAGTGCCGCTCCCAGGGGCGGATCGAACGTCTCCTAAACGCATTGGGGGCCCACTAAGGAGGTGCGCCTGCTTTCAGTCCCCGACCCCGAGCTTCCCGGGCAGGGCCTCCCCAATCCCCTCGCCCTCGCGGGACACACACACCTTAGCTCAGCCAACGCAAGGGCCAACAAACTATGTGTCCGGCTGGAAATGTTGCTGTCCACGGTCCTGTCACTCAGAGGAGGGGGCGGGACGAGCCTGCTGCACACCCCTACTCCTAGAGGGCGGTACGGGAAAGAGGCGGGGCTCGACGGAAAGGGGCGGGAGTAGCCTAAACTTGCGCTCCGATTGGTCATTCTCTCTCCCGCCTCTGCGCGGGTCCTGGAAGGAAATGCGCGGAACCTGTGGCATTTCCTTTTGACGCGATTCCCAGGCTCTGATACCTGTCTCACAAAGTGACCGTGGAAACTGAAAATAAGGACTGCGACTTGTTTTTCAATATAAAGCACAGAAATACGTTCTTTTGATTATTGAATTTTTCTCACGTAACACACATACACACATCCCCATCCACACTCTGGGGGGGCATCCCTGGATGGAAGAATGAACTGTCTGAAAACGATGTTGTTTGCAGATTCAAGCTTTTAACAGATTAATCAGTTTAGGAAAGGTGATTCCTGAAATCTGACCAACAACTAAGATTTGGAGATATGTCCAGGTACCCAGTCTTCACACCTACAAAATTGGAATGAAATATTGTTATTAGTTATTATTTGCAAAGCATCTGACAATTGAATGATTTATCTTATATAATCGTCAAAACACCCATTGTGAGATGTTATTATCCACAGCTTAAGAACAAAGAAACTGAGGCTGTGAGTGACGTTTATTCAGTCGTTCAACACATGAAAAAGTGCCTGCAGTCATTATTTTTATACTGTGATAAATTGAACTCAAATTTCTTTAAAAAAAATCCTGTGACTTCCAATATAATTTTTCTTTTGCTGAAATATAAGTCACTTTTTCTAGGACAGCCCATCAAATCTTTCAAAACAAACGAACAAACAAAAGAAAACCTTGAGAAAGGAAATAGCATGCAAAAGAACTGGACAAGTATAAACAGACTAACTGGAAGATTCTCTGAAATCTCCCAAGATACCAGGGCCAGGAATTGAGTCTAAAAATGTACTTTTATTTTCTGTCCTTCTAAATCCTTTGTTGGTCTCCAGTTCCTCTTCCAGAAATAAAGGTAGAGTTAAATGAGACTAATATGAGTCTAAAAATGTACTTTTATTTTCTGTCCTTCTAAATCCTTTGTTGGTCTCCAGTTCCTCTTCCAGAAATAAAGGTAGAGTTAAATGAGACTAATACTCTTGACCAGATTTGCATGTGTGCAGCTTTAAAATAATAAAATCCTTTTTTGTTCTATATTATACCAATACCCAGAAGTGTTTGTCTTGTCAGATAAGGTAGTAAGAAAGAAAATAAAAACAAACAAACAAAAACAATGCCTCTGGATAAGTGCTTTGAGATTCAATTAAAATGGCCACTATACAATGATAAAATTGTTAGAATAAAAGAAACACATTCCAATTGCAAATGCTTTTATTCTCGTCCTGCTGAATTTCCAAATTCTTCTGAAAGTTTGCCAGCTATGAATACCTCCGTACAAAAAATTTCTTCATTTGTATGACTCATGATCCCGATTGTTACTTCAATCTTTTAAAAATATTTGGTTTTACACTAAAAAGTGCTCTGATTGTATATTAATAAGTACCTTATACAAATAAATACTGTAAGAGTTAAATAAAAATGGTGAATTATTTATTTGAATCCTTTTTCAATTGCATATTCAAATAAGTACAGCAAATGTGTTTGAATATTCTCACATATATAAGAAATTATACATTTAAATAAATGTATTGTATGCATGTAAATGTGTAATCATTGAAATAAACACAGCTGTATACTCCCCATATGTATAACTCCAGATGTTTAAAGCATATATTCAAATTTCTGGAACTCTACACCTTGATATCTATTTAAACATCTCGTAGAAAATAGTGTGTTACACATACACAGGAATAAATTTTCAAACTGTATCCACAGTGAGGAAATAAGGTTAGAACAGTGGGTAATGAGTCTCTGCCAATGAATTTCTTATCTTGAACATATCCTTATGAGATAGCTTTTCCTTGCAAATTGTCTGCAAGTAGTTTACTGATCTATAAGGTGGGCACTAGCGAACTTACCTTCCATGAATATGGCTATTGCAAAGTAGTTTTGCAAGCATCTTTTAAAATAATTAAACTCCAAAAAATCATGTTTCAAATTAACTTTTAATACTTTACACTTTTGGTGTGGGAGAGTCTCATGTTATCCAGGCCTCAATTATTTATTTTTCAACTCACGCTTGTTCTCCAATACTTGGAACATGTATAATTTAAAATTCCCTCCTAGGCACAAATATATATTAGAAGAAATTATGAGGAATACACTAACCAAATATCAAATAAAATATATCTAGGGACATTGAACAAGAAATAAATGGCTTTACATAAAATTAAACATCCAGATACATGTTATGAATATGCCTATTTCTTTATTATATAGTGGCAGATATGTCATTTAGTTAAATTTGTGGTAAGTTGAATTGTAAACTAGAATCTAATAATTATATGTGCCATCATCTTTAGTCTAGATAAATGTGCATATAGATTGAAATTTGGGAGAATCATTTTGGATCAATTTGCAGAAATTATAGTCCTGTCAAAATGTATGAAATTCATTGAATATATTAAAATAAGAAATAGCATATCAAATTACTTAATCTTGTTAAGCAGTCTTTTGCCTTAGATTTTAAAAGTTGAATTATCCAAATTTGCTTTCTCAGTAGCTGGAATCGGCTACTTACTAGGTCAAACACACATATTATTATTTCTGTGGGATTGTCCTAGAACAACATCAGGGAGGTGTTTAGGGTGAATTTTGTTTAAAAATTTAAACGAATGATTTTTCATGTAAGTTCATTTAAAAACTCTGTGATCCTCTAAGTCCGTACTTGAAAGTCTTGGTTTTAATCTATTGTACTATATTTAAATCACTTAACAAAACCTGGAAAATGGGTATGTTTTCTTAAAGAAAGCCTTCCTTTTCAAAACTCAGAAAATTAATAAACTTTAAAAAAACATTTTTATTGATTTCTATATTTGAAATTACAGTTATAGAGCACATATATAGAATGAACTCCATGAAGAGAACTGACATGTTATTAAACACATATTTCAGTGTTTGTTTGCTTTTTGAATAATTGAATGCAATATTGTCTCTGAAATCTAGAAGAAAATTATCTCAAAAAATTCTTCAGATGATTAATAGTGAGAACATATATAGAGAATTATTTTATGTACACAGAAGAAATATGGACCATATATTACAAATATTTTGAGGATATAATTTCAAATGTAGAGTTGCCAGCTATTTCTTTAATCATCAAATGGCATGCATAAAAAGCATAACTTGTAGTGAGCTGAAAATGTTCACATTTACTTCTTTTTTTCTGCTTATTGAGCATTTAACCCAAAATGTCAATGACATATTTCACAAACATTTCTCAAATCAGGATGCAGCTCATAAATAATTCCCTGATAGCATTTTCTCCTTCTTAGTGGTACACATAATATTGATCATATGCTCCCCTTGTGTATTACTTCCTCAGTTTCTCCAACTCAAATGTCCCCTAACCATGCTTTACTGGTTCCTTTGTTAATAGTCATTCATCACTTTTTAGTATAATTTATACATAATTTACTTATATATTATGTAAATTGTTTATTATCTTTCTTCACCTCAGAATGTAAGTTGCTTGAGAGTAGAGATCTATTCTGTCAGTTTTATTAATTGACGTATCCCAGGTGCCTAACACCTAATAGGTACACAAGAAAAGTTTTAATTAAATTAATTGCTGTCATCGATTTGTTTTAATTCCTTATACTATTCTAACTCATGAATATGCCACAATTCCTATATCTATTGTCCTGTGATAGTGCTTTAGGGCTGTTTTTAGGTTTGTTCTATAACAGGGTGCTTATAAATATTTTTATATGATTTTCCTGGTGAAGATTCGCAAGAATTTCTCTTTGGCTTATAACCTAGAGTAAAATCACAGATTTCTAGAGCATGTGCACATTCTAAATGAAAATATAATACCAAAGTGTTTTTTCAAGGTGCTGTACTATTTTGCTCTCCTAACAGAAGTATTTCTGAGATTCAAATGTATTTGTTTTCAGAAAGCCAAATTTTGTCTTTGTTAATTTTCTCTAATGTCTGTTTAATATTTCATTGATTTCTGCTCTTTGTTATTTCTTTTTTTCTATTTAACTTTCTTATTTGTCTATGTCTTTAAGATGGAAACTAAAAAAAATTGATTTAAACTTTTATTCTTTAATAATATAAGCATTTAAATCTAGAAAATTACCCCTAAGAACCGCTTTATTAATATCCCATAAATTTTAGTATGTTGTGTTTTAACTAGAAGTCATTTGAAATTATTTTTAAATTTCCCTGTGAGTTTTTCTTTTATCATTGTTATTTGTTTAGAATTCTGTTGTTTAGTTTTCAAGTATTTGGGTGTCTTATAAATATCTTATTGTTACTGACTTTTAATTTCATTACAATTTGTTAGACAACATACTCTATAAGATTTCAAACTTTTGAAAATTATTGAGACTCATTTTATAGCCCAGCATATGGTTTATCTCAATGATTGCTCTCAGTGTACTAGAAAAGAATGTGTATTCTGCAACTGTTAAATGTAGTGTTCTACAATTCTAGGATTAATAGTGTGCATACTTAAATAATTGCTAAGATTCATCAATATTATATCCATTAATATTACATATTTAGGAGGGATCCCCCTATGCTCTTCTTTCATACTACCCTCAGTTTTCTCCCCAACTCCAGTATTCCGGAGCTGGAGTTCACAGTTTCACATTTCACACACAGTACTTCACACCTCCTGTTCATATATGATACTTCACAAATGTATAAACCTTGTAAGAGTGTAATTCTATTTTTCACACTCCCACCCTATCTTTTGTATTATTGTTGTCATGTATGTTTCTTTTAAATGCATTGTAAAACCTCAACTTAAAATTTTTACTCTAATATTTACCATTTCTGGTGTTTTGTTCTTTCCTACATCTCCAATGGAACCAATTCCCTTCATATTGCAGAATTAGCAACACCAAGTGTGTTGGTGATACTTTCTCTCAGCTTTATTTATCTGAAAAGGTCTTTCTTCCCTCTCTTTTTTGATGGTTATTTAGAATTCTGGATCATCTTGCCTCCATGTTTCTGATGTGAGGTTTGCCATTATTTACCTAACTAGTCCTCTGTTGCAATCTATCTTTTTTTTTCCACCTCACACTGCTTTCCACGTGTTACCTTTGGTTTTCAGCAGTGTGACTATCACATATCTAGGTGTGTAGGTGTACTTCTTTTTGTATTTAGCCTACTTTGATTTTGCTGAACTTCTTGGATTTATAAGCCAATACTTTATATCACTTGGAAAGCTTTGGATATATTTTCTAAATAATTTTTCTGGCCCATCATAAGTGATCTTTCATTGTGGGATTCCAGTTATATGGTGATAATTGTGTCACCCTAAATCCCTGAGGCTCTGTTAGTTTCCAAGCTCTTATCCTCTGTTCTTCAGATTGGATTCCCACTTCAGCTGTCTTTATTCTGCCCTGAAGCTTATTCAGTAATTTTTAAAAGTCATTTACTGTAGAATCACTAAATTTCCATTTAAGTGTTATATTTCTATTTCACTACTGAGATTCCTTGACTCTTCACTCATTGTGACCATATTTCCCATTAAGCACTTGAACATATTTATAATAGCTGTTTTAAACACTTCACCTTGAAATTAAACATTTCTGCCTTCTCAACAACTATTTCTATTGACTGCTATTTTTCTTTGTTGTTGGTCATATTTTCCTGTTTCTTTGCAGATATGGTAACCTTTCATTGTGTATTGGATGCTGTGGGTGATATGCTGTAAGGACACTGAATTCTGTTATATTCCTCTGAAAAGTGTTGTTGTTGTTTTTTTTCTTGCAGTCAGTTCAATATATCCAATCAACTTGCATTTATGTAGGCTTGGCTCTATACTCTGTTACAGTGGATCAGTGAAAATTCCAAAATGTTTTCCAAGACCCTCTACATTGACTGTCTTCAAATTCCCTCCTGTTCTTGTCCAGGCTTGATTTTGAGCTTTGTTAGTATAGGTCTCCAGTAAGCCTTAGTGGTCATTGCACCTAAGCTATGGCCTTTCTGGTGTCTCAGTTTTATCCCTGAGTGTTTCTGAGGTTTCCTCACTCTACTTGGATGGGAATTTCATTTCCCATTTCTGGCCAACCTCTAATATCTTTATTACTCTCTCAATCTCACAACAGCTAGTCTTTAGTAAGCCTTGTAAAGGTTTTCATGGTATAGGCACAGCCTAATCCTTGAGTAAGGACTTATAGGGAACCCCCAACGAGACTTTTGCTTCCTGCCTTATGTGCATCTTTCTTCTTTCCCGCCTGCCCTGCAGTTTCCAGCTAATCTGACAGCCCCAAATTCTGAAATCTGTCTCCACAGGCAACTGGAACTGATGTGCTTTGCTTGTTTTCCAGCTTTGTAAGCTGTATTCAGGAAATTGACTTCAGACAGAGAGCTGCAGTGAACATGGGACTTTATATCATGTTTTTTACTTCTCTCAGGGATGACAGCTATATGCTGACTCATGCCCAAGGCCTGAAATCTTGCCTCACATAACTTGTCCAGTTATTTAAGTAGAAAGACTAGTCTGTTACTAACTACTCTTCCATGGTTTAAGGCAGAAGTCTACATTGACATTTGTATTTTAATTCTGTATCTTGCAATTCTGCTAAACTTCTTTTTAAATTATCTGTATTGTATTTTTTTCTACATAATTATGCCACCAGTAAATAATGACTATTTTATTTTTCTTTTTAAAATAATTTTTATGTCTTTTTCATGCTAAAATGTTAAATAGAAGTGATGATGGAAGGCATTCTTACATATTCTGTATTCTCAAAGGGAAAGCTTTAAATATTTTATCACTGAATGTTTGTTGGCTGTAATTTTTTTAATATTCTTTATTAGGTTAAGGAAGTTCCCTTTTATATCTAGATTTCAAAGACTTTTTTTTAACAAAATCACAAGTGGATGTTAGTTTTATCAAATCTTTTTCTGCGCATTTTGAAATGATCATAAAGATTTGCAAATTTTCCTATTGGTGTTATGGCTTAAATTAATACTTTTCAATGTTGAATTTAACCCCAGTGGCTCCCCCACCATCCTACCAGGTATAGCTGAAGCCCTGACTGGTGGCCAAGGTGAACAGCTGCCAGTACACAGGGCTTCAGTGGGTCATTGGAAACCAGAAACTTTCTACATCTTTTGGCATCATGTTACATGGGATAACAAAACCAGGAGCGTAAAAACACTACCTCTGTACCTGGGCAAGGTATCAGGTAAGTGAACAGAAAAAGAGGCAATAAGGCCAATCCCACCAAGTGGAAGGCCAACCAGTGCTCAGCCCTTAACATAAACCAAGACTTTCACTCGATCTTTACTGAGTTCCTGGATGTATCGCTCAGGGCCAGATTTATGGCATGAGAACTGTGCAGGCACACAGAACCTGCAGAAGGGCCTCCTGTTTGGTTAATGCTGTCCTATTCCCTTCATGAAATTCTTAATAATAATTTTATCTTTGAACTTGTCCTTTGTTAAGGAAGTTGAATTGGATACAGGAGCATGTGCGCGAGCAGAGGAGATAAGCACAGTATGTTTGGCACCATTCCTGGGCATCCCATGTGCATACAGAGTTCTGGATGCCCCAGGAGCACAGAATTCTGTTGGATTCCAGATGTGTGGTAGTTCAGCAACACCAAAAATACAAGTAAGACAGACAGAAGGCACTGCTTCTTCCTACAGAAGCTGAGAGGGAAACAAAAAAGTCTTTGGTTTTGGGGTTCTATCCTCCTTTGAATCTACCTCTACTGGGCTATTACTAGCAAGCCTAACTCTTACAGACATCCACCCTCCATTGTATGTCCCCCTTCCCCAGTCAGCACCAGTGAGCATGAAAGGAACTCCCACAAAGAAGGATACCTGGTGTATAAGATATGTTACCCGGGTGGCCTGCTCCTATGGCCACCTCAGTTTCTGCTGGTAAGAAATGAGTGATAGCATATCATTTCACATACAGTAAAAGAGCCTTAAAACTGTGTACTTCCATTTATTCAGCCTTTGTGATACGGTTATCATACATTTTATTTCTTCATTTGTTATGGCCTTGATAATACATGTTATTATTTTTCCTTTAACAATTTAATTTTCCTTCAGAAACGTTTTAAAAATAAGCAGAGGTTTTTTTTTTTATATTCACCCACATATTTATCATTTGCAGTGTTCTTTATTTCTTTGTGTAGATGCATGTTTCCATCTGGTATTATTTTCTTTCTGCTTGAAGGACTTCCCTGAACATAACTCATGGTGCTAATGATGAATTATTTTACCTTTTGTATGCCTGAATAAGTCTCTATTTTGCTTTCATTTTTGAAAGATATTGTTGCTGGGTATAGAATTCCAGGTTCGCATTTTTCATTTCAGTATTTTAAATGTTACTCCACATTCTTCTGCCTTGCATTGATTGCAAAAAGAAGTTTTCTATCTGCAATCATCTTATATCTGTTCTTCTTTAAGTAATGATTCTTTTTTCTTTGGCTGTTTTTTAAAAATTTCCCTTTAGCAGTTCCTTTAAGAAATTTGATTGTATGTCATGGTATAGACTTCTTCATGTTGCTTCTGTTTGAAGTGTGTTGAGCTTCTTGGATTCTTGGTTTTATAATTTTCATCAGATTTGTAAAATTGTCAGTCACTATTGCTCCAAATATTTTTTCTATTCCTTACTCTTCTGTCTCCTTCAAGTACGCCAGACACATACATTGGACTACTTGATCTGTTAGTATGTTTTAATATTTTTTTCTCTATATATATAATTTTGGATAGTTTTTATTGTTTTAGGATAGTTTTATTGTTTATTGCTTTATATTTCAAGTTCATTTATATCTTCTGATGTTAATCCCACCCAGTGTATATTTTTAATATCAGATATTTTATGGAGCTAGAAATTCAATTTGATACTTTTTTGATACCATTCATCACTTTTCTTAATATATTCATCCTTCCCGCTACCTTATTGCACATTTGGAAGATAATTATATTAACTGTTTTATTATCCTTGTCTACTAATTCTATCATCTGTCACTTCTGAGTCTGTTACTATTGATTGAATATTTCTTTTCATTATATGGGTGATTTCTTTGCACATCTGGCAATTTTTTTATTGAATGCCAGATATTTTGAACTTTACCTTGCTGGATGCTAGATATTTTTATGTTCCTAAAATATACCTGAGGATTTTTTTTGTGGAAAGCAGGTGTTACTAGACACAATTTAATCCTTTTCAGGGTTGTTTTAAGTTTTGTAGGAAGAAGCAGAGGAGAATTTGGTCTATTAATATTTCTCCACCACTGACCAAATACACTTTTGTTTATTCTAACCCTTTGAATTATGATGTTACTACTATTGAATTACTACTTTGGCTGGTAAGGACACAAACTTTTCCTGACCCTGTGTTAACCCTGCAGATTTTTCTTTCTGTTTCTTCCAAATAGTACTTTTTAAAAATTCAGGTAGTTTCCTGACACTGATTCACTGATCAGTATTCAGTTGAAATTCAAGAAGTAATTGCTTTATCTATGCAGAGCTCTCACTCTATAGGACTCTCCTCTCTGCTATTTGACCCTGTGAACTGCAGCTGCCTTGGCCTCACCAGTTCTCAACTTCATTATCTCAACTGAGCAACACCACCAGGCTCCACCTAGGTGTTTTCTCCCTGAACTATGGGCTGGAAACACTATCCAGGGTGCAAGTAAGGCAGTAATAGCCCTCAGTTAATATTTTTTTTCTCCCTCAGAAATGACTGTCCTGCTGCATAATGCCCAGTGTTTAAAACCATTATTTGAAACCAGGAAGAAATAGAAAACATAAACAGACCAATCACAAGCACTGAAATTGAAACTGTGATTAAAAATCTTCCAACAAAAAAAAGCCCAGGACCAGATGGTTTCAAAGGTGAATTCTATCAAACATTTAGAGAAGAGCTAACACCTATTTTTCTCAAACTCTTACAAAATATAGCAGAGGGAAGAACACTCCCAAACTCATTCTACAAGGCCACCATCAACCTGATACAAAAACCAGAAAAAGATGTCACAAAGAAAGAAAATTACAGGCCAATGTCACTGATGAACATAGATGCAAAAATCCTCAACAAAATACCAGCAAACAGAATCCAACAGCACATTAAAAGGATCATACACCATGATCAAGTGGGGTTTATTCCAGGAATGCAAGGATTCCTCAATATATGCAAATCAATCAACGTGATACACCATATTAACAAATTGAAGGAGAAAAACCATATGATCATCTCAAGAGATGCGGAGAAAGCTTTCGACAAAATTCAACACTAATTTATGATAAAAACCCTGCAGAAAGTAGGCATAGAGGGAACTTTCCTCAACATAATAAAGGTCATATATGACAAACCCACAGACAACATCGTCCTCAATGGTGAAAAACAGAAACCATTTCCACTAAGATCAGGAACAAGACAAGGTTGCCCACTCTCACCACTATTATTCAACATAGTTTTGGAAGTTTAGGCCACAGCAATCAGAGAAGAAAAATAAATAAAAGGAATCCAAATCGGAAAAGAAGAAGTAAAGCTGTCACTGTTTGCAGATGACATGATACTATACACAGAGAATCCTAAAGATGCTACCAGAAAACTACTAGAGCTAATCCATGAATTTGGTAAAGTAGCAGGATACAAAATTAATGCACAGAAATCTCTGGCATTCCTATACATTAATGACGAAAAATCAGAAAGTGAAATTAGGAAAATACTCCCATTTACCATTGCAACAAAAAGAATAAAATATCTAGGAATAAACCTACATAAGGAGACAAAAGACCTCTATGCAGAAAATTATAAAACACTGATGAAAGAAATTAAAGATGATTCAAATAGATGGAGAGATATACCATGTTCTTGGATTGGAAGAATCAACATTGTGAAAATGACTCTACTACCCAAAACAATCTACAGATTCAATGCAATCCCTATCAAACTACCACTCGCATTTTTCACAGAACTAGAACAAAAAAAATTCACAATTTGTATGGAAACACAAAAGACCCCGAATAGCCAAAGCAATCTTGAGAATGAAAAATGGAGCTGGAGGAATCAGGCTCCCTGACTTCAGATTATACTACAAAGCTACAGTAATCAAGACAGTATGGTACTGGCACAAAAACAGAAATATAGATCAATGGAACAGCATAGAAAGCCCAGAGATAAACTCATGTGCATATGGTCACCTTATCTTTGATAAAGGAGGCAAGAATATACAGTGGAGAAAAGACAGCCTCTTCAATAAGTGGTGCTGAGTAAACTGGATAAGTACATGTAAAAGTACGAAATTAAAACACTCCCTAACACCATACACAAAAATAAACTCAAAATGGATTAAAGACCTAAATGTAAGGCCAGACACTCTCAAACTCTTAGAGGAAAACGTAGGCAGAACACTCTATGACATAAATCACAGCAATATCCTTTTTGACCCACCTCCTAGAGAAATGGAAATAGAAACAAAAATTAAAAAATAAGACCTAATGAAACTTAAAACCTTTTTCATGGCAAAGGAAACCATAAACAAGACCAGAAGACAACCCTCAGAATGGGAGAAAATATTTGCAAATGAAACAACTGACAAAGGATTAATCTCCAAAATTTACAAGCAGCTCATGCAGCTCAATAACAAAAAAACAAACAACCTAATCCAAAAATGGGCAGAAGACCTAAATAGACATTACTCCAAAGAAGATATACAGACTGCCAACAAACACATGAAAGAATTCCCAACATTATTAATCATTAGAGAAATGCAAATCAAAACTACGATGAGGTATCATCTCACACTGGTCAGAATGACCACCATCAAAAAATCTAGAAGCAATAAATGCTGGAGAGGGTGTGGAGAAAAGGGAACACTCTTACACAGTTGGTGGGAATGTAAATTGATACAGCCACTATGGAGAACAGTATGGAGTTTCCTTAAAAAACTACAAATAGAACTACCATATGACCAGCAATCCCACTACTGGGCATATATCCTGAGAGAACCATAATTCAAAAAGAGTCATGTACCAAAATGTTCATTGCAGCTCTATTTACAATAGCCAGGACATGGAAGCAACCTATGTGTCCATTATAGGGTGAATGGATAAAGAAGGTGTGGCACATATATACAATGGAATATTACTCAGCCATAAAAAGAAACGAAATTGAGTTATTTGTACTGAGGTGGATGGGCCTAGATCTGTCATACAGAGTGAAGTAAGTCAAAAAGAGAAAAACAAATACCGTATGCTAACACATATATATGGAATCTAAGAAAAAAAAAAAAAGTCATGAAGAACCTAGGGGTGAGACAGGAAGAAAGACACAGACCTACTAGAGAATGGACTTGAGGATATGGGGAGGGGGAAGGGTAACCTGTGACAAAGTGAGAGAGTGGCATGGACATATATACACTACTAAACGTAAAATAGATAGCTAGTGGGAAGCAGCCACATAGCACAGGGAGATCAGCTCGGTGGTTTGTGACCACCTAGAGGGGTGGAATAGGGAGGGTGGGAGGCAGGGAGATGCAAGAGGGAAGAGATATGGGAACATATGTATATGTATAACTGATTCACTTTGTTATAAAGCAGAAACTAACACACCATTGTAAAGCAATTATACTCCAATAAAGATGTTAAAAAAAAAGAAAACATTATTTGAGATGTCCAATTTTTGGTGAGAAAAAGGCCACCTCCCGGAGGGCTCACACCAATGAGTACTCCCCAAAACTACCACCACCAGTGTCTTTGTTCTCACAATGAGGCACAGCTGCCCCCCACCTCCACTGGAGACCTTCCAATACTAGCAGGTAAGTCTGACCCAGGATCTTATGAGGTCACCGCTTTTTCCCCTGGGTCCTGGTGTGCCTGAGACTTTGTATGCACCCTCCAAGAGTGGAGTCTCTGTTTCCCCCAGTCCTTTGGAATTCCTGCTATCAAACCCCACTGGTCTTCAAAGCCAGATGGTCTGGGGACTCCTTCTCCCAATGCCAGACTCCCGGGTTGGGGATTCTGACCTGGGGCTCAGAACTTTCACTCCTGTAAGAGAACCTCTGTGATATCGTTATTTTCCAGTTTGTTGGTCACCCACCTGGCAGGTATAGGATTTGATTTTATCATGATTGCACCCCTCCTACCATCTCGTTGTGACATCTTCTTTGTCTTTGGATGTAGAATATCTTTTCTGTAGGTTCCAGCATTTTTTTGCTGATGGTTGTTCAGCAGTTTGCTGTGATTTTGGTGTTTTTGTGAGGGGGGTAAGCTCAAGAGTTTCTACTCCACCAAGTTTGTAGTTGTTTTAGGTGAAGGTTAGATCTGATCTTTATTACTTAATCATAGCTGGGAACAGAAGTTTTGTGCTACTCCATTTTATTTGAAAATTAATTATCAGAATTTTTGGGTGTAGGAGGAAGGAGTATTATTCCAGAGAGGATTTGTATTACCACTGTAAGCACTTTAGGTCAGTAAGGATGTAGAATAATTTAAAACTTAACTGAAGCATAAGAGTCTCAACTTTTGACTGCAAATATATTCAAAGTCCACCTTGTGGGTACAACTTCCCAGGGATTTGTTTTTTTTTTTTCCTTTCTCTGCTCAGAGTCGGGACTACCATAGTCCTTTGAGGATAGAGGCATGCGTATATTTACTTTTGCTTCCTCCTTGCATCGACGTTCCCATCTCAGGGTTTGAGAGTTTCTTATTAGATTTCCTACCTTGGGTGCTCCCTGACTCATGAAGGCTGTGAAAACCACTGAAGTTTCCAGCTTCTGCATACACATTCAGGGCAAAAGCAGTTTCTGTATTCCTGCCACTTGCTGAAATACAGCTGTTTCAATTAACTGTTATTATAAAACACACCACCAAAAATCTAGTGATATAAAACAATAGTAATTTTATTATGATCAAAAATTCTATGGGTCAGGAATTTGGACAGGACTCAACAGGAAGTGCTTGACTGTTCCACAATGTCTGGGGTCTCAGCAGGGAAACCTAAACTCCTGGGGAATGACTCAAATGGCTGGCTATTGGAATCAATCATCTTTAAGCTCCTCTATACAAATGTCTGCTACCTGGGTTAGGATGTTTTGAAAGCTGGATTGCACTTAGCTGGGACTATTGACACGAGGACCTGTACATAGCATTTCAGTGGCTTGGAATTCTCACCTTGCAGATCTGTGAGATGGAAAATATTATTGTGTCCATCTTTGGAAAATACAACTTTCCATACCCTCTATTACATTTGTGATTGAAAAATGCTTTTGTTTCATTAGGTCTTTGGAGATATGTCTATATCTATCTATATCTATGTCTATATCTATATCCAGTCTTCAGCATTTTTATTTGTTTTCAGCATGAAGAATTCCAGAGGTCGATCGGGATATTTAGGTTCAATAAAATATCACTAGATATGGAACTCTCAACTTTCATATATATTTGAGAATCATTTTTTCAAGTTCCACAAAAATATTATCCATTTTTTGGTGGGTATTTCACTGATATTCATTACAGGCATATTTTGGATATACTGTGGGTTTGGTTGCAGAATGCCACAATGTAGTGAGTATCACAGTAAAGTGAGTCACACAAATTTTTGGTTTCTCAGTGGATAAAAAGTTATGTTTACACTACAGTTTCTTAAGTGTGCAATAGCATTATGTCTAAAAAAACAATATGCATACCTTAATTTAAAAATACTTTATTGTTAAAAAACTCTAGCCATCATGTGAGCCTTCAGTGAGTCATATTGTTTTTGTTGATGGAGGGTCTGTCTTGATGTTGATGGCTGCTGACTGATCAAGATGGTGGTTGGTGAAGGCTGGTGTGGCTCTAGCAATTTTTTTAAACAAGACAATAATAAAGTTGGCTGCACTGATTGACTCTTCCTTTCATGGATGATTTCCCTGTAATATGCAATGCTTTTTGATAGCATTTTACCCACAGAAGAACCTCTTTCAAAACTGGAGGCTTAACCTCTTGAATCCTGCCCCTGCTTATCAATTAAGTTTATGTAATGTTCTAAATCCTTTGTTGTCATTTCAACAGTGTTCACATCTTCACCAAGGATAGATTTCATCCTAAGAAACCACTTTCTTTGCTCATCCATAAGAAGCAACTCCTCGTTCATTAAAGTTTTATCATGAGATTGCAGCATTTCAGTCACATCTTCAGGCTCCACTTCTAATTCTGCTTCTCTTGCTATTTCCATCACATCTGCAGTTACATTAGTAACATCAAAGATCACTGATCACAGATCATCATAACAAATATAATAATAATAAAGTTTGAAATATTGCAAGAATTACCAATGTGACTCAGGGACATGAGATGAGCAAGTGCTGTTGGAAAAATGGTGCCAGTAGACTTGTTCAATGCAGGGTTGCCACAAACCTTAAATTTGTAAAAAACACACTATCTGCAAAATGCAATAAAGTGAAGTGCAATAAAATGAGGTATGCCTATATTGATTTTTAGATGCCTTTATAATATTGAGTATTCTTACTCTTGAACATACATAGTATGTCTTTTTTTTAGCTCTCATTAACTGAAGTTGCATAATTTTTTCCATTCAGGTCATGCATATTTATTTTTAGATTTTTTTTGGAATATTGTATTTTTTGTGGTTTTATGAATTGCATTTACTACATGCACTATATTTTCTAAGTGCTTACTACTGGTTTGTGGGAAAGCTATTGATTTTTGCAAACTGATCATGTATAAAGCCATTCAACTTGGTTTAATTTTTTAGCTGCTACAAAAGTTTGTTGATTCTCTTGAAATTTAGAATCATGTACAAATAATGATAAACTGTCTTGGAATTTGGAATCATGTATGACTGATAAGAGTTTTTTCTCCTTTCCAATATATATACCACTTTATTTTTATTATTCCCTTAGCTAGGACTTCCAATATGATGTTGAAGAATAGCAACAATAAAGAGAATCTTCATCTTGTGTATCAATTCTAATTTGAAATATTTCTAACGTTTCAGCATTGTGACATGACGTTCACTTAAATCTCTGGTACTTTATTAAGTATGTTCTAATCTAGATTTGTTTTGTTAAATATTTTTATTAGGAATGAATATTTGTTTCTATTTAATGTTTATTATTACCCATTGAAATAAACAACAGCATTTTACAGTTATTACATCAGTAGATATTCTAATGTGAGAATATATTTTATCATGGAGAAACACTACTGAGCCGTGCCTTTTTTTCTTTTTATCATGCTGCCTAATTTGGCTGATTAATACTTTATATGTTTTTTTGTACCTATTTAGGAAGTGTAATTGGCATATTGTGGGGCATGTATGTGTGTGTGGGTGTGTTTACTATCATTTCCCAGTTTTGGTAACTGTTGAATATATTAGGTTAATAAAAAGAGGTAGGTAGCTTCACCTTATTTTCTTTGCTCTGGGAATCTTTTGCAGAAGTTAGAAAATTGTTTATTTAGTAGAGTCTTACCAGAACTCGCTATCTAGGGAAAAATCTTCTGGTCTTGATACTGCTTCAGTTTACTCTGGGGTTAAAGGTTTAATTCAATTGTTCTACTTTCTCTTGAACACACTTAAAAATTCATTTTCCCAAAAGCATATACATGTTATGTAGGCTTAAAAATTTATGGCCTAGAATTCTACATTCTCTTACAATATCTTAAATAACTTGTAAAGTTATTTCAATAACTTTGTCAGTTTGAGTTTCTAATGTGTTCTCCCCTTTTTCATGACCATACTTTCCAGTTTTTTTTTTTAAATTGGAGTATAATTGTTTTACAATGTTGTCTTAGTTTCTGCTGTACAGAAACTAACAGAAAGTGAATCAGCTATATGTATACATATATCCCCATATCCCCTCCCTTTTGAGCCTCCCTCCCAACTCCCTATCCCACCCCTCTAAGTCTAAGTCGTCACAAAGCATCAAGTTGATCTCCCTGTGCTATGCAGCAGCTTCCCACTAGCCATCCATTTTACATTTCATAGTGTATATATGTCAATGCTACTCTCTCACTTCGTCCCAGCTTCCCCTTCCCCCACTGTGTCTTCAAGTCCTTTCTCTACATCTGCATCTTTAATCCTGCCCTGTCAGTAGGTTCATCAGTACCGTTTATCTAGATTCCATGATGTGTGTTAGCATATGGTATTTGTTTTTCTCTTTCTGACTTACTTCACTCTGTATGACAGACTCTAGGTCAGTCCAACTCATTACAAATAACTCAATTCCGTTCCTTTTTATGGCTAAATAATATTACATTGTATATATGTGCCATATCTTCTTTATCCATTTGTCTGTCGATGGACGTTTAGGTTGCTTCCATGTCCTGGTTATTGTAAATAGTGCTGCAATGAACATTGTGCTACATGTATCTTTTTGAATTATGATTTTCTCAGGGTATATGCCAAGTAGTGGGACAGCTGGGTCATATCGTAGTTCTATTTTTAGTTTTTAGTTGTTGCTGTTGTTGCAATATCTTCTATTTCTTATTTTATTTATTTATTTATTTTTAAACACTTTTATTGGAGTATAATTACTTTACAATGTTGTGTTAGTTTCTGCTGTATAACAAGTGAATCATTTATATGTATACATATATCCCCATATGCTCTCCCTCTTGCATCTCCCTGCCACCCTCACTATCCCACCCCTGTAGGTGGTCAAAAAACATGGAGCTGATCTCCCTGTGATATGGAGCTCCTTCCCACTAGTTGTCTACTTTACATTTGGTAGTGTATATATGTCAATGTTACTCTTTCACTTCGTCCCAGCTTACCCTTCTCCCACCCCGTGTTCTCAGGTCCATTTTCTACCTCTGCGTCTTTATTCCTGTCCTGTCCCTGGATTCATCAGAGCCATTTTTTTTTTTTTAGATTCCATATATATATATATATTAACCTATGGTATTTGTTTTTCTCTTTGTGACATATTTCACTCTGTATGACAGATTCTAGGTCCATCCACCTCAGTACAAATAACTCAATTTTGTTTCTTTTTATGGTTAAGCAATATTCCATTGTATATATGTACCACATTCTCTTTACCCATTCATCTGTTGATGGACACTTAGGTTGCTTCCATGTCCTGGCTATTGTAAATAGTGCTGCAATGAACATGGTGGCACCAGTCTCTATTGAATTATGGTTTTCTCAGAGTATATGCCTAGTGGCGGGATTGCTGGGTCATATGGTAGTTCTATTTTTAGTTTTTGAAGGAAACTCCATACTGTTCTCCATAGTGGCTGTATCAATATACATTCTCACCAACAATGCAGGAGGGTTCCCTTTTCTCCACACCTTCTCCAGCATTTATTGTTTGTAGATGTTTTGATGATGGCCATTCTGACCAGTGTGAGGTGTTACCTCATTGTAGTTTTGATTTGCATTTCTCTAATGATTGGTGATGTTCAGCATCTTTTCTTGTGTATAATGGCAGTCTGTATGTCTACTTTGGAGAAATGTGTTCTTAGGTCTTCCACCCATTTTTGGATTTGGTTGTTTTTTTTTGATATTGAGCTGCATAAGCTACTTGTTTATTTTGGAGATTAATCCTTTTTCCGTTGCTTCGTTTGCAAATATTTCCCCCATTCTGGGGGTTATCTTTTCATCTTGTTTATGGTTTCCTTTGCTGTGCAAAAACTTGAACTTTCATTAGGTCACATTTGTTTTTATCTTTCATTTCCATTACTCTACAAGGTGGGTCAAAAAGGAGCTTGCTGTGATTCTTTTAAAAATTATTTTTTTATTTATTTTTATTTTTGGCTTCATTGAGTCTTTGTTGCTTCACGCGGGCTTTTCTCTAGTTGTGGCAAGCAGAAGCTACTCTTCATTGCAGTGTGCAGGCTTTTCTCATTGGGTGGCTTCTCTTGTTGCAGAGCATGGGCTCTAGGCACACAGGCTTCAGTAGTTGTGACACTCGGGCTCAGTAGTTGTGGCTCACAGGATCTAGAACGCAGGCTCAGTAGTTGTGACTCATGGGCTTAGTTGCTCTGCAGCATTGTGATCTTCCCAGACCATGGCTTGAACCCATGTCCTTAACATTGGCAGGCAGATTCTTAACCACTGTGCCACCAGGGAAACCCATTGCTGGGATTTTCGTCATAGAGTGTTCTGCCTATGTTTTCCTCTAAGAGTTTTATAATGTCTGGCCTTACATTTAAGTTTTTAATCGATTTTTAGTTTATTTTTGTGTATGGTGTTAGGAAGTGTTCTAATTTCATTCTTTTACATGTAGCTGTCCAGCTTTCCGAACACCACTTATTGAAGAGGATGTCTTTTCTCCATTGTATATTTTTGTCCCTTTGTCAAAGATAAGGTGACCATATGTGTGCGGCTTTACCTCTGGGCTTTGTATCCTGTTCCATTGATCTATATTTCTGTTTTTGTGCCAGTACCATACTCTTTTGATTACTGTAGCTTTGTAGTATAGTCTGAAATTGGGGAGCCTGATTCCTCCAGCTCTGTTTTTCTTTCTCAAGATTGCTTTGGCTATTCTGGATCTTTTGTGTTTCCATACAAATTGTAAAATTTTTTGTTCTAGTTCTGTGAAAAATGCCATTGGTAATTTGATATGGATTGCATTGAATCTGTAGATTACTTTAGGTAGTGTAGTCATTTTCACAATATTCATTCTTCCAATCCAAGAACAAGGTATATCTTCCCATCTGTTTGTATTATCATTAATTTTTTTCATTAATGTCTTATAGTTTTCTGCATACAAGTCTTTTGCCTCCTTAGGTGGGTTTATTCCTAGGTATTTTATTCTTTTTGTGGCAATGGTAAATGGGAGTGTTTCCTTAATTTCTCTTTCTGATTTTTCATCATTAGTGTATACGAATGCAACAGATTTCTGTGCATTAATTTTTTATCCTGCTACTTTACCAAATTCATTGATTAGCTCTAGTAGTTTTCTGGTGGCATCTTTAGGATTTTCTATGTATAGTATCATGTCATCTTCAAACAGTGACAGTTTTAGTTCTTTTCCAATTTGGATTCTTTTTATTTCTTTTTCTTTGATTGTCATGGCTAAAACTTCCACAACTATGTTGAATAATAGTAGTGAGAGTGGGCACCCTTGTCTTGTTCCTGATCTTAAAGGAAATACTTTCAGTGTTCTACCATTGAGAATGATGTTGGCTGTGTGTTTGCCATATTTGGCTTTTATTATGTTGAGGTAGGTTCTCTCTATGCCCACTTTCTGGAGAATTTTTATCATAAATTGATGTTGAATTTTGTTGAAAGCTTTTTCTGCATCTATTGAGATGATCATACATTTTTTTTCCTTCAGTTTGTTGATATGGTGTATCACATTGATTGATTGGCACATATTATAGAATCTTTGCATTCCTGGGATAAACCCCACTTGATCATGGTGCATGATCCTTTTAATGTGCTGTTTGATTGTGTTTACTAGTATTTTGTTGAGGATTTTCTCATCTATATTCATCAGTGATATTGGTCTGTAATTTTCTGTTTTTGGACATCTTTGTCTGGATTTGGCATCAGGGTGATGATGGTGGACTCGTAGAATGAGTTTGGGAGTGTTCCTCCCTCTGCTATATTTTGGAAGAATTTGAGGAAGACAGGTGTTAGCTTTTCCCTAAATGTTTGATAGAATTCACCTGTGAAGCCATCTGGCACTGGGATTTTGTTTGTTGGAAGATTTTTAATCACAGTTTCAATTTCAGTGCTTGTGATTTGTTTGTTTATGTTTTCTATTTCTTCCTGGTTCAACCTTGGAAGGTTGCACTTTTCTAATAATTTGTCCATTTCTTCCAGGTTGTCCATTTTATTGGCATATAGTTGATTGTAGTAGTCTCTCATGATTCTTTGTATTTCTGTGGTGTCAGTTGTTACTTCTCCTTTTTCATTTCTAATTCTGTTGATTTGAGTCTTCCCTTATCTTCCTGATGAGTCTGTCTAATGGTTTATCATTATTTTTTATCTTCTCAAAGAACCAACTTTTAGTTTTATTGATCTTCACTATTGTTTCCTTAATTGATATTTATAAGACATTCCATCCAAAACCAACATGGTCCACTTTCTTCTCAAGTGCACATGGAACATTCTCCAGGATAGATCACATCTTGGATCACAAATCAAGCCTCAGTAAATTTAAGAAAATTGAAATCATACCAAGTATCTTTTTTGACCACAATGTTATGAGACTAGATATCAATTACAGGAAAAAACTGTAAAAAATACAAACATATGGAGGCTAAACAATACACTAGTAAACAACCAATAGATCACTGAAGAAATCAAAGAGTAAATAAAAAAATACCTAGAAACAAAAGGCAATGAAAATACAATCACCCAAAACCATGGAATTCAGCAAAAGCTATTCTAACAAGGAAGTTTATAGCAATACCATTCTACCTCAAGAAACAAGAAAACTCTCAAATAAACAACCTAAACTTACACCTAAAGTAATTAGAGGTAGAAGAACAAAAAGAAACAAGAACCGCAAAAACAAACAAACAAAAAAAAAAAATTAGTAGAACGAAAGAAATCATAACAATCAGATCAGAAATATTTTTTTTAAAATGCAGTTTTTTAATATTAATCTCTCCAAAATCTTGCTTTTATTTTCTGTTGATCAGTTTTAGAAATTATTTTTTAATTTTATTAATATATATTTAACTTTATTGACTTTTTTTTCTGTTTGCTGTTTTTTATTTATTTTTAGTCTATTGTTTTCTAATAGTGCATTTGGGTCTATAAATGTTTACCTGTGTTCTATCATGGACATAGAGTATACACTTTAATAAATAGTGTCTTTTACCCTTTAAAAGTTTATCATTAGTATTTCTTAGCGTTATTTAGAAACATTTTCTTTAATCAATATGTTTGTATATTTGGAGGGAGCCTGAAGAAGTGTTATGATTTTGTGATTGATTTCTTATTTTCTTGCAACATTCTCAGTAAATATGGCCTCCATGATAACATCTTTTGGTATCTTTTTTAGATTCCTTTTGTAATTATTACATAGTCACTTGATTTCTGTTTTCTTTTGGTGTTCCATTTGTGTTTATATCCTTTGCTGAGTACAATCTTATATAAAATTCTACATATATCTACTACATCATTAGTTAATTGTGTTATGCATATATTTTATATCCTAACTTATTTTCACATTGCCATTCAACAAATCAAAAATTTCTAAAGTTTGTCACTATGATTATGGATTTATTACTTTTTTGTGTGTATTTATCAGTTTCATTTTATATATTTTGTAGCTATGTTCATTGATACATAAAGAACAATTACTACTATATACTGCTAAAATTCCTACATTATATTTAATCAGTATGAACTATCCCTTTCACCTCCTTTAATGCTGCTTACCTTAAATTGTATTTTGTCTAATATTAATGTTGCTATTCATTTTTTTCTTAACAAGTTTCTGGCTTATCTGTTTTTCTTTATTTTTTTATTCCAATATTTCTGTGTCATTTTGTTCCAGGTGAGGTTTCCTACTTCCATTGAATTCAATCTTCTTTGAATATTTTAAATTTCCAATAGTTTCTAGACCAAAATGGGATATACTTTTTGTTTTCCAGTGCAATAATGAATATTTTAAATATATTTTTAATACCAAATCCAATAAATTGAAACAGAGGGAGAGGATGTAGCATTTAACTAGTGTGCTATTTTGATCTTAGTGCATTATAGTATTTTTAAGTTCTGCAGCATTTCATGACATCTTAAGAGCATTACTTTTCCTTATGAAAATATAATTTTCATTGTACATTTCAGAACATACAATAAAGCTTCATTTTCACGCTGTACAGAAAAAAAGTAAATAAGGCTTTCTATTTTTGTAAGAATCTTAGAAAAAGAAATTAATAGAGACAAAACAGAAATACTTAAATTAGCAATCACTAGTAAAAGACATTACGTTTTGGAAATTTGGCTACTCTTTGGTCACCTTTTATTTGAAATCTGCCAAATTAGCAATATCATAATTTGCAGTACTACCTTATTTTAATTTTTTTATGGGAAACATAATTTTGAGTTTCAATTAGACTTAATGAAGGAAAACATAGTTGACCCCAAGTTAATTTCAGTCATTTACATTCCCTGTATGTTAATGGAAATAAAGATTTTATGTATGATATATGTGTTATGGATAATTAAAACCTAGCATAGATTTAGCACTGTTCCACACAAAACATTGAAGGACCCAAATATGTAGCAAATTCCATGACAGTTTTAAAGTTGAGCTGCTATAGTAAATAACTGGACATTCTTGATACTTGAACATGGAATATGTGCACAAGGAAAGGAAATAACTTTGCACTTTATAAGCAGTGTGTTGTAAGTGGAGAATTCAATGTCTTAAATAAAACTGTATTTTAAATAGATAAATAAATAATGTTTTTTTGTCAGTCAGCCAAATGCATAGATACTGGACAAAAAAAAAAAAAAAAAAAAAAGAATCCTTTAGCAACCTGTCATTCACTGAATTAACCCTATATTCTTTACTGGTGGGGAATATCCAGGATGAGGGATAGATCATGACTGACTGCTTTCTAGGCAATTTTCTCATGCTGTAATGTCTACCAGAACTGATGCAAAAATCAGAGTTAGGGCTTCCCTGGTGGCGCAGTGGTTGAGAGTCCGCCTGCTGATGCAGGGGACATGGGTTCATGCCCCAGTCCGGGAAGATCCCACATGCTGTGGGGCGGCTGGGCCCATGAGCCATGGCCACTAAGCCTGTGTGTCTGGAGCCTGTGCTCCATAATGGGAGAGGCCACAACAGTGAGAGGCCTGCGTACTGCAAAAAAAAAAAAAAAAATCAGAGATAAATAATTGTTTTTATTTTTCAAATAGTTGAGTAGATTAAAGATATGTTGGTCTTTTAAGTGTTCCTGTAGGATCAGATGTCCCAATATCAGTGGGAACTATTATATTCTCTTTTTCATGTAGCCAGCTGTCTTCTGTTATGCTTCCTGAAGAGGGTCACATTATAAGCCCAGAAGTAGGATGAAGTTGTGATGTGATATTGAGGTTCTTCTTCCTCCTCCTAGGTAGGGGTTGTGGTGCCTTAATACTAAAAGACATTTTAAGAGAAAATTGGACCCTGCTGCAATCCATTTTGAAGAGCTCTGGGGACTTTCAGAATTGAATTTAAATGCTAGGTCTATCTAATCTATATGTGACAGATTGCGAAAGTTATTTAATGTCTCTGTGCCTTAGAGTTCTCATCCATAAAATTAGTCTAATAATATCCAGTTCATAGTGCTGCTGTAAAAATTATTATAAAATAGTGTTTGAAAGGTTATAAATACAATAAGGCCCAAGGTATGAATGATATGGTTTCCTAAATTTAACTTTACAATAAATTACTTTTATTTACCCTAGAAGTGCTGGACAAAGGAGAGGAACAGGGTTGCTACCTATCCTATCATACAGATACTAGTCCTATCAGACAGCTCCCTTGGAAGTAATGCCACAGGAGACACAAAGTAGAAGCAGACAGGAGATGAAAGATCTTAACTTCAGGTCAAATCAAGACAAAATATTTTGTGATTGTTTATAAGCACAGAGTAGATTAACTGATGAAAGAAACAAGTGCCAAATTCCAGTGGTTTAACACAGCAAATTTTATTTCTTGCTGACTTTGCAATTTCTTTGACTCCTATATAGGAAGACAGTGAGACCTCTGCTCCATGAAGTCATCCAGGGAATGAAGTTTCTTTCATCTAGAGGTTCCACTATTCCTAGAGTGTTGAAGATCACATGTGAATCTATTCATCTAGCAAGAAAGAAAAGTAAAAAAGAGTAAGAATAGAGAATAACATGGGTGTATCTTTAGGGAACATGTATAAAAGTTGTATGTGTTATTTCCAAGTTTTTCATGTTGCATTGGCTAGAACTTAAGTCATATGATCCCATCAACTAGGTAAGGTGAGGTTTAGAGATATAATCTGTGTGTACAAAGTCAGAAAGAAAACAGAGTTTGGTAAATACGTAACATTGTTTCTGCCTGCCAGAGATGTCATTTGGTCAGATGCCAGAAAAAGGGCAGGGAGTCAACTGAATTTTTCTTTTGAATTTCCTCACCTAAGTTTTTTTCACACTCCTTTCTTACAGTCTTAAAAGTAAACATCCAATTTTTTATTAATCTTAAGAGTAAATGCAGAAATAGTTTATAATTTGCTAATCAGTTTAGCTCGGCAGATCTTGCTTCAGTGCTGGATTCTTATACCTAGCTCTTTGTAAAGTTCAAGTCATTCAACCTCCTCCAGTTTTGGTTATCTGAAAAATGTCTATCTAAATTACAGAAATGGAAAGTTAAATTGAGATATACATAAAAATGTGTTTATAAATTAGGAAGTATGAGGCATTATTTTTACTAATGAAAAGATAGCTGAAAAATTACTATAATAATGACTTGGCATTCCATTCCACTCTGCCCTGTCTTCATCAAATCCATTAGCAAACCTGTGCAAATCATGCTGTTTAAATGTCAGAAGTATATTTGAATTTCACCTGTATTATACAGCTGGAATCTATGTTTAGTTAACACTTTCTTGTACTGACATGATTCAAATAAACTATGATATAAAAAAAAATGAAGTCATCACAGAGAACATCATACCATTACATATGAACCAAGGGTGTGGAAGACAAAGATTCAGAAGGCGATAAGAAAGGAGTTTTTAAAGGTCAGGTTGGGCTGGGGTCTGAAAAGTGGAGAATTCAGTTGGTCATCAACATTATATTAGATATTGGAATAATAGAGAAACCTAAGTAGGGTTGGTTTTGTTTGTTGTTATTTTTTTAACCTCTTGAATTTATCCTCTAATTTTGTTTTGTTTTTTTATTGAGGTAACATTGGTTTATAACATTATGTAAGTTCAATGCATACATTATATTTCTACTTCCATATACACTACAGCAAGCTCACCACAAAAAATTTAGTTTCCACCTTAAGCTAATACTTCATCAAAGAATTGAAAAGAGGAACTTAATTCTTTAGTTCCCCTTTTATTCTATTATAGACATTAGTCTAACTTTCAAAACGTATTTCCTTTCCAATAACATTAACATTCACAACCCTGTCCTTAATCATCTAAATTGCAACTTAAGATTAAATTGTTTTTCATGCAAATCAGAAGGTATGCCAGTTCTATGAAGGCCCACATTATAATTTTTAGATAGACTGAAAAACAATTCTTTCTTTTCTCTTTCCTCTCTTACTTTCCATTTTGCCTTTCCCTCTCTTTTTCCTACATTTTTTTCATGATTTTTCCACAAATTTTCTTGATTTTGTATATTATGTCTTTATAAAATCTGGAAATCATGAAAAGGATATTCAACAATTATGTATAATGCAGCACTTGTTACCTCTAACTGAACAAAATTCCATGTAAGAATAAAATAGTCCTTCTGTCAGTTATCAGGAAAAAGTTCTCTCAACCTATCATGTGTCCAAAGGTTAATAAACACATTATCTTAATTTCTTTCCTAGATTCAAGTCAGATACTACTATATACTTTTTTCATTTAGTTTTCTTTTTCAAATTTGACTGACACTGTGATTGACTTTGAATGACCATTATTGATCTCCAAAATTGTATGAGATCGTTTCTTAAACACATAGCTTTTTTTGCTAAAAAGTGAACTGAAATGTGTATGTGTAGGCAAAAGAGAGAGGGAATGTCTGTAGAGTAAATGCTTATTGAAAATTTTGCTAAGGACCATGAAGTTTTCATTCCTTGTGACCATGCCATAGCTTCTAGACTCCATCCCCTATTTCTTCTTCCACTTTCTTTTTGATTTCCTAACAATTCCCATCGTATAATAAGTGGTAAGTGAAATCAATGGACCAATCTTTTCCTACAAGAAATGGAGGAATAGCTTAATTTAGAGATGTTAGAAGAGATTTGGCTTCACCCTGCTTTCAGTTTCCATTTGCTGTGGAAAGCCAAAGGCTAACATTTAATTTCATATATTTATTTTTTTGTCCATGTCTGACATGTCTTAAAGCCTCCAAGTTTTCTTTTCATTCTTTATTCTCTTTATTGTCACAGAAGGAAGGAGAGAGGAAGAAATGTGTGGGGGTTTTTTGTTTTATTTGTTTGTTTGTTTTCGGTACACGGGCCTCTCACTGTTGTGGCCTCTCCCGTTGCGTAGCACAGGCTCCGGAAGCGCAGGCTCAGCGGCCATGGCTCACGGGCCCAGCCGCTCCGCGGCATGTGGGATCTTCCCAGACTGGGGCACGAACCTGTGTCCCCTGCATCGGCAGGAGGACTCTCAACCACTTCGCCACCAGGAAAGCCCGAAATGTGTGTTTTTATAAGTATGTGAGTTTTTAAATTCCATGCCACCTTTTCTGGCATTTAAATCAAAAAGGGCACTAGATTGATGGGGTATACTTATTTTTTACTTTCATATCAGAAAACATAAAGTCAATTTTATTTTCAAACATTATAATTTGTCTAGTAATTTAACTCTTCTAAAATTATTCTATTTCAGGTTGTCTCTGTTCTACCTAATCTCCAACATTTACTTGAGTAAAATTTACCCTTAACAGATTAGTCATCTCAAACACCATCTGTCCCCCAAAGCTTTCCAAGATCCCCAGTTTGGCCCATATATCAGTTCTCTGTGTTCTCTTTACACCAGAAGACTCTTTTCCAAACACTTAGCTAATTTTATTGACCATAAATTTCTGAAAATCAGGGATTATATCTCATTCAACTTCTTATACCTTTGGATGTTATATGATGAATACAAGTTGAAGTGAATATTATAAAAATTTCTACCCCTTTCCCCCAATTTGTAATTTTAGTTCCACTCCAAGAGCAGTGATTTATTCACTTTTCACAGTGGACATGCAAAAACTATTTTATATTTTATCTGGAAAAGTAATGAATAAGAAGAGCTAAGAAAATTAGTGCATTACAGATGCAAAAATATGTGGACAAATCACTAAAAAAGAACAGAGAATCCGTAAACAAAACTTTTAGCCATGAGGATTTAATTTAACATGTTATAAATGTAATATTACATGTCAGGAATGAAAAGATTAGTAAGTAAAATATGTTTCTATTTTAAAATAATAAATTTAGAGCTAGAGTTCAACCAAAAAATAAAAATAAATTCCAGGTGTATCAAAAGTTAAAACTAAAGCATAGAAGAAATTATGACTAGAATAAAATATGGCATAATATCTGGATAATCAGAACCATTTAAGTATGAAAGTAAGTGAACAAATGATCAAGGAATTTACAGAATCATTTGACTATGTAAGAGTATTTTTTGAAAAAACTCGTTTGTCAAAAAAAAAAAAAATCAGGCAAACAAATAATGGGAAGATTGCCCCAAGTTTAATGACTTTAATATTTAAAAAAATACTAATACCTCAATAACTAAGGTCATTAAAAGCAGATTAAAAATATAGTATTGGTATAACAATATTCAATACTGGTCAGAATGTGGTAAGATTGAAACATAACACTGGAATCACCAAAGAAATTTTATATTATGCTCTCTACATTGCTTATTAAAACAATAAAATGAAGGAATATATTTCATAAATATTTTCTCAACTGTTGGGAGCTTTTTTGTCAATTAATAAGAAAATTAAACTAACCAGAACACCTGCTTCTCTAAGAATTTCAATTTGATGCTACTATTGAGGCTATTTTTGCTGTGATGATCCTTCTGTTTTATTTTCTATGATTTCTCTTTGTGCTTTTTCTGTATTTTTTTTATTAGACTTGCCAAAGATCTGTTTATACTTTTGATCTTTAAATTAAAGAAAAACACAAAAATCAAGTTTTACCTATTGTACCAGGTAGTGCAACCAGGTAGGATTATTGATATCAAGTGACAAAAACTGACTGATTAACTTGAGCCAGAAAAAATTAAATTTACTGCTGGGTCATAGAATTGAGAACCACGAGTTAGAGGAGCTTCAGAGATGTCAGGAGCAAGGGCCTAGGAACTGTGTATTAGGATACAGTTAACAGAATGACTCAATTCCAGTAGTAGCCACCACGGTGAAGATTTAGGTACCAGTCCAGATTTAAATTACTGGAAGAAAGATTCCACCTCCTACCAAACAGTTCATTAGTTTTAGTAGCTATGAAAATTTTAATTTGTGTCCTTAGGTTTTCTTTATGTATGCAATTGTCAAAACAAAGAAGTAATTTTGTCTTTTTTAACACAATTTTCTTATCTTATTGCATTAGTTATTACCTCAAAAGTAAACTGGAAAAGATTACTTATTTCTTTTTTTATTTAATTCTTCTTTTAATTTACTTGTTATGCCAGACACTGTTCAAGGATCAGAGGATAGAGCAGAGAAAAATACAGACCAGAATGCTGTCCGCATGGACTTGATCAAGATCAATATGACACAGACAATAAACCAGAAAAATAAGCCAAATATACAGTATGTTATACAGTTGACTTTTTAAATTTTTATGGGAGTATAGTTGATTTGCAATGTTGTGTTAGATTCAGGTGTACAGTAAAGTGAATCAGTTTTACATATACATATATCCACAATTTTTTTTTTAGATTCTTTTCCCATATAGGCCATTACAGAGTATAAATTTCACTGTGCTATACAGTAGGTCCTTATTAGTTAACTGTTTTATAAATAGTAGTGGGAATATGTCAATCCCAATCTCCCAATTTATGCTCCCACCCTTCTTCCTTGGTAAACATAGGTTTGTTTTCTTTCTTTCTTTCTTTTTTTTTAACATCTTTATTGGAGTATAATTGCTTTACAATGGTGTATTAGTTTCTGCTGTATAACAAAGTGAATCAGCGATACATATACATATATCACCATATGTCCTCCCTCTTGCATCTCCCTCCCATCCTCCCTATCCCACCCCTCTAGATGGTCAAAAAGCACAGAGCTGATTTCCCTGTGCTATGCAGCTGCTTCCCACTAGCTACTTACTTTACATTTGGTAGTACATATAAGTCCATGCCCTCTCTCACTTTGTCCCAGCTTAAACTTCCCCCTCCCTGTGTCCTCAAGTCCATTCTCTACATCTGCATCTTTATTCCTGTCCTGCCCCTAGGTTCTTCAGAACTATTTTTCTTTTTTTTTTAGGTTCTATTTTTTGTGTTAGCATACAGTATTTGTTTTTCTCTTTCTGACTTACTTCACTCTGTATGACAGACCCTAGGTCCATCCACCTCACTACAAATAACTCAATTTTATTTCTTTTTATGGCTGAGTACTATTCCACTGTATATATGTGCCACATCTTCTTTATTCATTCATCTGTTGATGGACACTTAGGTTGCTTCCATGTCCTGGCTATTGTAAATAAAGCTGCAATGAACATTGTGGTACATGACTCTTTTTGAATTATGGTTTTCTCAGGGTATATGCCCAGTAGTGGGATTGCTGGGTCATATGGTAGCTCTATTTTTAGATTTTTAAGAAGCCTCCATACTGTTCTGCATACTGGCTGTATCAATTTACATTCCCACAAACAGTGCTCCCTTTTCTGCACACCCTCTTCAGCATTTATTGTTTGTAGATTTTTTGATGATGAACATTCTGAACAGTGTGAGGTGATACCTCATTGTACTTTTTTTTTTGTGTGTGTGTGGTACGTGGGCCTCTCACTGTTGTGGCCTCTCCCGTTGCAGAGCACAGGCTCCGGACGTGCAAGCTCAGCAGCCATGGCTCACAGGCCCAGCTGCTCCACAGTCTAAGGGACCTTCCTGGACTGGGGCATGAACCTGTGTCCCCTGCATCGGCAGGGTGATTCTCAAGCACTGCACCACCAGGGAAGCCCACCTCATTGTACTTTTGATTTGCATTTCTCTAATGATTACTGATGTTGAGTATCCTTTCATGTGTTTGTTGGCAATCTGTAGTTTTGGAGAAATGTCCATTTAGGTCTTCTGCCCATTTTTGGATTGGGTTGTTTGTTTTTTTGATATTGAGCTGCATGAGCTGCTTGTAAATTTTGGAGATTAATCCTTTGTCAGTTTCTTCATTTGCAAATATTTTCTCCCATTCTGAAAGTTGTCTTTTTGTCTTGTTTATGGTTTCTTTTGCTGTGCAGAAGCTTTTAAGTTTCATTACGTCCCATTTGTTTATTTTTGTTTTTATTTCCATTTCTCTAGGAGTTGGGTCAAAAAGGATCTTGCTGTGATTTATATCATAGAGTGTTCTGCATATGTTTTCCTCTGAGAGTTTTATAGTATCTGGCATTACACTTAGGCCTATAATCCATTTTGAGTTTATTTTTATGTATGGTGTTAAGGAGTATTCTAATTTCATTCTTTTATATGTATAAGTCTAGTTTTCCCAGCCCCACTTATTGAAGGGGCTATCTTTTCTCCATTTTCTCCATTGTATATTCTTGCCTCCTTTACCAAAGATAAGGTGCATGTGCGTTTATCTCTGGACTTTCTATCCTGTTCCGTTGATCTATATTTTTGTTTTTGTGCCAGTACCATACTGCCTTGATTGATACTGTAGCTTTGTAGTACAGTCTGAAGCCTGGGGGCCTGATTCCTCCAGCTCTGTTGTTCTTTCTCAAGATTGCTTTGGCTTTTCAGGGTCTTTTGTGTTTTTATACAAATTGTGAAATTTTTTGTTCTAGTTCTGTGAAATATGCCATTGGTAGTTTGATAGGGATTGCATTGAATATGTAGATTGTTTTGGATAGTATAGTCATTTTCACAATGTTCATTCTTCCAATCCAAGAATATGGTATATCTCTCCATCTGTTTGTATTGTCTTTGATTTCTTTCAAAAATGTCTTATAGTTTTCTGCATACAGGTCTTTTGTCTCCTTAGGTAGGTTTATTCCTAGGTATTTTATTCTTTTTGTTTCAATGGTAAATGGGAGTGTTTCCTTAATTTCTCTTACAGATTTTTCATCATTAGTATATAGGAATGCAAGAGACTTCTGTGCATTAATTTTGTATCCTGCTACTTTACCAAATTCATTGATTAGCTCCGTACTTTTCTGGTAACATCTTTAGGATTTTCTATGTATAGTATCATGTCATCTGCAAACACTGACAGTTTTACTTCTTATTTTCTGATTTGAATTCCTTTTATTTCTTTTTCTTCTCTGATTGCTGTGGCTAAAACTCCCAAAAATATGTTGAACTATGTTAAGTGGACAACCTTGTCTTGTTCCTGATCTAAGTGGAAATGGTTTCTGTTTTTCACCATTGAGAATGATGTTGGCTGTGGGTTTGTCATATATGGCCTTTATTATGTTCAGGTAAGTTCCCTCTATGCCTACTTTCTGGACTTTTTTTTCATAAATGAGTGTTGAATTTTGTTGAAAGCTTTTTCTCTATCTATTGAGATGATCATATGGTTTTTCTCCTTCAATTTGTTAATATGGTTTATCACATTGATTGATTTGCATATACTGAAGAATCCTTGCATTTCCGGGATAAACCCCACTTGTTCATGGTGTATGATTCTTTTAATGTGCTTTTGGATTCTGTTTGCTCGTATTTTGTGGAGGATTTTTGCATCTACGTTCATCAGTGATATTGGCCTGTAGTTTTCTTTCTTTGTGACATCTTTGTTTGGTTTTTGGTATCAGGGTGATGGTGGCCTCGTAGAACAAGCTTGGGAGTGTTCCTCCCTCTGCTATATTTTGGAAGAGTTTGAGAAGGATAGGTGTTAGCTCTTCTCTAAACGTTTGATAGAATTCACCTGTGAAACCATCTGGTCTTGGGCTTTTGTTTATTGGAATATTTTAAATCACAGTCTCAATTTCAATGCTTGTGATTGGTCTGTTTATATTTTCTATTTCTTCCTGGTTCAGTCTCAGAAGTTTGTGCTCTGCTAAGAATTTGTTCATGTCTTCCAGGTTGTACATTTTATTGGCAGATAGTTGCTTGTCCTAATCTCTCATGATCCTTTGTATTTCTGCAGTGTCAGTTGTTACTTCTCCTTTTTCATTTCTAATTCTATTGATTTGAGTCTTCTCCCTTTTTTTTCTTGATGAGTCTGGCTACTGGTTTATCAATTTTGTTTATCTTCTCAAATAACAAGTTTTTACTTTTATTGATCTTTGCTATTTCTCCTTCAATTCTTTTTCATTTATCTCTGATCTGAACTTTATCATTTCTTTTCTTCTGCTAACTTTTTTTTTTCTTCTTCTTTCTCTAATTGCTTTAGGTGTAATGTTACGCTGTTTATTTGAGATGTTTCTTGTTTCTTGAGGTAGGATTGTATTGCTATAAATTTCTCTCTTAGAACTGCCTTTGCTGCATCCCAGAGGTTTTGGGTCATCATGTTTTCATTGTCAGTTGTTTCTAGGTATTTTTTTTGTTTTCCTCTTTGATTTCTTCAGGGGTCTCTTGGGTACTTAATAGTGTATTGGTAGCCTCCATGTGTTTATTATTTTTTACAAATTTTTTCCTGTAATTGATATCTAGTCTCAAAATGTTGTGGTCAGAAAAGATACTTGATGTGATTTCAATTTTCTTAAGTTTACCAAAACTTTATTTGTGACCCAAGCTATGATCTATCCTGGAGAAAGTTCCATGAGCACTTGAGAAGTTTAATCAGTTGTTTTTGGATGGAATGTCCTATAAATATCAATTAAGTCCATCTTGTTTAATGTGTCATTTAAAACTTGCATTTCCTTATTTATTTTCATTTTGGATGATCTGTCCATTGGTGAAAGTGGGGTGTTAAATCCCACTAATATTGGTGAAAGTGGGGTGTTAAATCCCCTACTATGAATGTGTTACTGTTGATTTCCCATTTAATGGCTGTTAGCATTTGCCTTATGTATTGAGGTGCTCCTGTGTTGGGTGCATAAATATGTACGATTGTTATATCTTCTTCTTGGGTTGATCCCTTGATCATTATGTAGTGTCCTTTGTCTTTTCTAATAGTCTTCATTTTAAAGTCTATTTTGCCTGATATGAGAATTGCTAATCCAGCTTTCTTTGGATTTCCATCTTCATGGAATATCTTCTTCAATCCCCTCCTCACTCTCAGTCTGTATGTGTCCCTAAGTCTGAAGTGGGTGCCTTGTAGACAGCATATATATGGGCCTTGTTTTTGTGTCCATTCAGCCAGTCTATATCTTTTGGTTGGAGCATTTAATTCATTTACATTTAAGGTAATTATCAATATGTATGTTCCTATTACCATGTTCTTAATTGTTTTGGGTTTATTATTGTAGGTGTTTTCCTTCTCTTGTGTTTCCTGCCTAGAGAAGTTCCTTTAGCATTTGTTGTAAATCTGGTTTGGTGGTGCTGAATTCTCTTAGCTTTGCTTTTCTGTAAAGGTTTTAATTTCGCCATCGAATCTGAATGAGATCCTTGTTGGGTTTATCTTTGTTGTAGTTTTTTTCCCTTTCATCACTTTAAATATGTCCTGCCACTCCCTTCTGGCTTTCAGAATTTCTGCTGAATGATCATCTGTTAACCTGATGACAATTTCCTTTTATGTTGTTTGTTGTTTTTCCCTTTCTGCTTTTATTATTTTGTCTTTTATTTCATTTTTGATAGTTTTATTAATATGTGTCTTGGCATGTTTCTCCTTGGATTTATCCTGTATGGGACTTTCTGTGCTTCCTGCATTTGATTGACTATTTCCTTCCCATATTAGGGAAGTTTTCAACTATAATCTCTTGAAATATTTTCTCAGTCCCTTTTTTTTTTCTCTTCTTCTTATGGGAACCCTATCTTTAGAATGTTGGTGTGTTTAATGTTGTCCCAGAGGTCTCTGAGACTGTCCTCAATTCTTTTCATTCTTTTTTCTTTATTCTGCTCCTCAGTAGTTATTTCCACTATTTAATTTCCAAGTCACTTATCCATTCTCCTGCCTCAACTATTCTGCTATTGATTCCTTCTAGAGAATTTTTAATTTTGTTTATTGTGTTGTTAATCGTTGTTTATTTGCTCTTAGTTCTTTAGGTCCTTGTTAAACGTTTCTTGTATTTTCTCCATGCTATTTCCAAGATTTTGGATCATCTTTACTATCATTACTGTGAATTATTTTTTGAGTAGACTGCTTATTTCTTCTTCATTTTTTTGATGCAGTGGGGTTTTACCTTGCTCCTTCATCTGCTGTGTGTTTCTCTGTCTTCTCATTTTGCTTCACTTACTGTGTTTGGGGTCTCCTTTTCACAGCCTGCAGGTTCGTAGTTCCCATTGTTTTTGGTGTCTGCCCCATGGTTATGTTTTTTTCAGTGGGTTGTGTAGGCTTTCTGGTGGAGGGGACTGATGCCTTTGTTTTGTGGCTGAGGCTAGGTCTTGTCTTTCTGGTGGGCAGAACCATGTCCAGTGGTCTGTTTTGGGGTGTCTGTGACCTTATTATGATTTAAGGCAGCCTCTCTGCTAATGGGTGGGGTTGTGTTCCTGTCTTGCTTGTTGTTTGGCATAGGGTGTCCAACATTGTAGCTTGCTGGTAGTTGAGTGGAGCTAGGTCTTAGTGTTGAGATGGAGATCTCTGGTAGAGCTTTTACCTGTATATATTACATAGAGCTGGGAGGTCTCTGGTGCACCAACGTCCTGAATTCGACTCTCCCACCTCAGAGGTACAGGGCTTACACCCGGCAGGAGCCCCAAGACACTGTCAACCCCATGGTCATGTACGTAGGGAGTTTCTTGCCTTTTGGGAAGTCTGCAGTCTTCTGACAGTGTTCAGTAGGTGTTCTGTAGGAGTTGTTCCACATGTAGATGTATTTCTGATGTATTTTTGGGGAGGAAGTTGATCTCCACGTCTTGCTCCTCCACCATCTTGAAGGTCTCCAGAGGTATTCTTAAGAGATCTACCATCATCCAGTTGTGCAAGCCTGTATAACCCTGTCTCTCTCTTTTCTTTCAGAGCACACCCATGGTGTCACCAGCAAAGCCCACTGGGGTCCCCAGGAAAAGTACGATGGAATCCAGGTGATAAGGTCTACCTTCATTTGTGCTTAGTCTATTTTCACTTGTCTATAGAAGCTGCGTGCAGAAGTCTTGCACCTAACACGTTAGATTAGTGTTCCCAGCATAGAAACACTGTGCTGGACACTTTGGCAGCTGTGTGCAGAAGCCCATAAGTTTGTTTTCTACATCCTTGACTCTACTTCTGTTTTGTAAATAAGTTCATTTATATCCTTATTTTAGGTTCCACATATAAGTGATATCATATGATATTTGTCTTTCTGTGCCTGACTTACTTTACTTAGTATGACAGTCCATCCATGTTGTTGCAAATGGCATTTTGTTCTTTTATATGGCTGTGTAATATTCCATTGTGTATATGTACCACATCTTTATCCATTCCTCTGTTAATGGACATTTAGGTTGCTTCCATGTCCTAGCTATTGTAAATAGTGCTACAATGAACATGGTGGTACCTGTCTCTATTGAATTTTGGTTTTCTCAGGGTATATGCCCAGGAGTGGGATTGCTGGGTTATATGGTAGCTCCATTTTTAGTTTTTAAGGAACCCCCATACTGTTCTCCTTAGTAGCTTTACCAATTTACATTCCACCAACAGTGTAGAAGGGTTCCCTTTGCTCCACATGCACATGCTCTCTAGCATTTATTGTTTGTAGATATTTTATGATGGCCATTCTGACTTGTGTGAGGTGATACCTCATTGTAGTTTTGATTTACATTTCTCTAATGATTAGTGATATTATACGATTTTAAGTGTTGATGATTAAAATGAAACATGGAAGATCATGAACAATGTTTCAGGTGGGCTGAAAATAATGGCAACAGGAAGAATCACTATCATTCATAATATAGAGCCTCATGGTTTAGAATAAATGTTATTTGTTGCTGTGAACTTATCCTTTTTTATATTTAATTAGTTTCTTTCAAATTCAGTTTTTAAAAATTAAGAATGACAACTAAATTCAATCACATTCTCATGGGCTGGGCCCATGAGCCATGGCCGCTGAGCCTGTGCATCCGGAGCCTGTGCTCCGCAACAGGAGAGGCCACAACAGTGAAAGGCCCGCGTACTGCAAAAATAAATAAATAAATAAATAAATAAAAAGACTGGAGTGGATATTGAGAGCTAAATTAATCTTCAAAATAAATTAACAAAAATCCTTAATGAGCAATAGAAAGAGTGTTAGTGGAAGAAATGGAGAAATAGACTTTGATATATATTTGTTGAATGAATCAATTAATCAATGCATGAATGAGTGATATAATTAATGAACAAAGGAAAGAATGAAATGAGGAGTCAAGGAACTGAGTTTAGTAGAGATACCTTCAGGCTTCAGCTTTCTTATCCATAAATGTAGAGAATTTGAGTTTGATCTCTGGGCATCTTTCTAGCCCTAACAGACCAAGAAAGAGTATTAAAAGATTTCCAACAATAAGACAAAACTGACAAAAATAGAATAAAATGAAGTCTAGAAATGTTATAATACTCATTAATCCCAACAAATTAATTGGTTACAGTATTAATTTTCTAAATATTTAAATAAATCAGGTAAATTTTAAAAATAAATAAATAAGTAAAATTTTTAAAAATATATCTATACACAGATATATACAATTATATATATGAAACAAGACTAATTATCAATACAAATGAAAAAATATAAATGCTCAGTCAGTTGGCCCCAAGGCAAAAAGTTTTGTGCTAAAACTTCAATAAACAGTAACTTTAATTTTTCATATTTTATATAAAGCTCCCAACACAGTGTTTTGCCCTTAATGATCCCTCAGTAAATGTTTGTAGGATAAATGAATGAATTATTAATGATTGTATTATGTAATCAAATATTAAATATTTAGCCTACTTAATATCGATGTATTTTAATTCTCTTTCCATATTCATTTTAATTATTTCCATTTACAGTTATAATAAAAATGTGGAGAAAAAGGAAAATGAGTTTAAGCTTCAGTGTGAGGATTTATATTCAGTTTATGAAAGACAATTGGCAGAAATGTTGGGTCATCGTTTCTGTGCGAGGGCTTTCTCTAGTTGTGGCAAGCGGAGGCCACTCTTCATCGCGGTGCATTGGCCTCTCACTATCGGAGCACAGGCTCCAGATGCGCAGGCTCAGCAGTTGTGGCTCACGGGCCTAGTTGCTCCGCAGCATGTGGGATCCTCCCAGACCAGGGCTAGAACCCGTGTCCCCTGCATTAGCCGGCAGATTCTCAATCACTGCATCACCAGGGAAGCCCAAATAAATACTTTTAAACCTCTGTATTTTATAGCTCATCAACAACACTGTCAAAAAATTTGAGAACTATCATGATATAAACAAAACTTCCCCAATCTGTGAACAGGACAAATATTTTATGTATAATATAAGGTGAGTTATAGGTAAGCATAAGATTACAATAGCACTTTTGGAAAAATTATTACTGATATCTTAAATAACAAGAAAGTAGTAATTTCATTCGTTTGTATTTATTTCAAAAGATAGTTATAGAGGCCCTACTCTTTACTATTTTAAGCATAAAGCTACAAGAATGAAATGGCAACTTTAAGGTACTAATGTTTCAGTGGTAAAATCAGACAAATCAACATTTCCAAGAGCCTAATATGCTTTAATTGGTGAAAATCTAGGCTCACTGGGAGCAGTGAAGAAAGAACATCTCAGAGTTTACAGAAAGATTTACAAAAATGTCTCTAGAGACCATTAGAAAAGCTGTAAGATAGGAAAGGAATGTTTTTGGCAGAGGGACATAGAATTGTGGGAGTATCAGATTCAAAATCATAAAGACATGAAAGAGCATGGTTCATCCAAGCACAAAAGAATATTTATTTAATGCCTACTGTGTTCCAGGTGTCTGAGGTGCTAGATATACAATGAAGAACAAGTCTCTAGCTTCAGGGAGCTACAAGCTAGTATTTACAAAGAGTTTGGTAACACAATAATATTCAGAGTTCTCTGTGTGTGTGTGTGTGTGTGTGTGAGAGAGAGAGAGAGAGAGAGAGAGAGAGAGGAGATGGATATGAGCTAGATCACATTCTTCTCAGGAAATGTTGAATAAATAAATATAATTGCCTAAACAGCATTTCCCTGCTGCATTCAAAAGTAGTCGTACACTCAAATTAGTCTAAACCTAACACACATTCTCTTCCCACTATCCTCCTACTAGAAACTGCAAATATATTAAAACCAACTATATGCAAATGCTGAGAGCAGAAGATAGGAGTGGATGATGGAGAATTGAGGGGAGAGAGGGGAAATATTTGTAAACTGGAGAAAGGTATCTCGAGAGGACATAAAGCAAATGTCTAGCATAGGACTATGAAGGCAAAACAGTGGGAAGCAGCCGCATAGCACAGGGAGATCAGCTCAGTGCTTTGTGACCACCTAGATGGGTGGGATAGGGAGGGTAGGAGGGAGGAGATATGGGGATATATGTATATGTATAGCTGATTCACTTTGTTATATAGCAGAAACTAACACACCATTTTAAAGCAATTATACTCCAATAAAGATGTTAAAAAAAAAATGGATGAGAGGAAAGATGAGCTAATTTTGGATTCTTGAAATTGGATGGATCAATCATACTCCTGTAAGTCTTGAGCCCAGAATTTTGTTGAGAGGGTAAAATTATTTTTCCACTTTTTCTTTTACATTAAAATGATTACCATTCTGGCTTTACTTTGTACCAAGAAACCTCCTAAATCCAGCCAAAGGCATAGTTTGAACTATGTTTGTTGGTGATCAGGTGAAACACAGAGTGTCCAAGATTCTGTCCACCTGCCAGAATTTCATGAATGTACAAACTGGAAGGAGAAGTTGTGGTTACAGGTAGACACAGTGGTTTCAGGAGAGCAAATTCTTGGTCATGGTTTTAAATATCCAATGCCTCATTTGTTTTACCTCGGAAGCGGTTAAGGAAAACTCAACTGGCAAATTATTGAAAAGTTTTCCTGGTCTTTAATTCTTTAATTTTAAACCAAAATTCAGATATATTTCATAGTTTGCCATTAATTGTACATTGTTACCAAGGCAGAGTATAAAATAGCAATAATTTGCCATCTCTTTTTTTTTTTTTTTTTTTTTTTTGCGGTACGCGGGCCTCTCACTGTTGTGGCCTCTCCCATTGCGGAGCACAGGCTCCAGACGCGCAGGCTCAGTGACCATGGCTCACGGGCCCAGCCACTCCGCGGCATGTGGGATCTTCCCGGACCAGGGCACGAACCCATGTCCCCTGCATCGGCAGGCGGACTCTCAACCACTGCACCACCAGGGAAGCCCTGCCATCTCTTAACAGGTGATGCACTTGCTTAAATCTTGAATTCCAGTACCAATTTGTCAGGAAGTTTGATTTCTTTACCAAACCCTCTCAATTAGGAAAATATTCCTAAATGATATAATGCAGCAGTTCTCAAAATCAAAACCAGATCAACAGCATCAGCATCACTGGAGAACTTGTCAGAACAGGCCTGGCTCTGGACCTATTGGACAAGAAACAATGGAAATTGGGGCTCAGAAGACTACATTTTCACAAGCCCTCAAGGTGATTCTGCTGCACGCTAAATTTGAAAATCACTGGTATAGTGGATCTTTGTGTGTGTGTGAGGGGAATGTGAAGAAAGATGACATCGTACACAAGAAGAATCATCCAAACTGTCTTCGCTAAAACACTTAAGAATTGTCCGGGGTATACTAAGAGAAGATTTCTAAGACCTTTACATTACAAGAACTTTTGATCACTCAGTGGTGGTTAGAGAGAAATTCTCCCCAAGATCCCTTTCACAGAAAATCCTTAATTAAAGAGAATATGTGCTTATTCAATAAAGTTTTATTTAGAAACACTTTGACTATTTAGCTTGACTCTTATCCAACTTAAAAAAATAATTGTCATTGTCCATTTATATATCTCTCTTCCTTATTAGATGGTGAACTTCTTGTGGTTAGGGACCACATCTCACTGACTTTTACACTGTCTTTGTCAGTGACAGAGCCTGGAACACAGTAAGCTATAATAATAATAAATAATAAATGCTATTGGAAGGAAAGAAGACAGTGGGAAGGGAGATTTGGAGGGAGGGAGAGAAAGAAGAATCAACTTGAATAAGATAAAGGAGTTAAAATACGGTTTTCAGACACACAAATTCAATAAAGATTTTACTACGGTGCATGAATTTGATTTTCAAATAGTGTGTGGTCCATGAAATAGAAACATCTCTCAAATTACTCAACATATAATAAAACTACAGGATATAAATATGCGGTTAAGCAGATGCTGTCAGTGTTTGTAGGTGCCAGTTTTTACATATCCTTTTGTAACATTATTCATGCAGTTTTCCTAAGTGTTTCCCCCCAACAAAACAATCCATTTTTCTTAAATAATAATAATTGCTAGCAACCCAACTATAATAAACAACCATACAATAATAGGTCAGTATGTGCCCATACAGAGGAAAGAGAAAGGATTACTTCAGAAAACAGATGTCAGCTTCAAGCTTCCAAGGATTTATTATAAACAGAAATGAGTAAAGAACATGAAAAATACTTTGGCAGTGCTATTTGAATACAGAGCTAATGAAAGGCTATATTCACCATCAAATGTATGCTAACAGCCAAATTGCCAGAAAATCTACTGTTTCAGGAGTAGTCTATGCCAAAACACAGACTACAATTATACATAAAAAATGGTTAAACAAAATGTGGAACAGCAGGATTAACTTTCTACTGGGAAATCTGTTTCAGTATAATTGTGCTGTGTTGTGACAAATAGGAAATATATGCAAATAATGAATTAGAAATCAATTATGGATAAATAAATAAAGGTTACAGAAAAAAAAGAAATTCTAAGAGTAAAATTTGTAAATTAGCCATTATTGTGAAGAAATTTTTTTCTTTTTAATATGCATTTCAATAGAGTAATGATATATATGTAAGCCCATTATAGCTAACCCTGAAAAATTCTTTTCATTTTTTTCATACAAATCATTTTGCTATATGAACAAAATACTAAGAAAAAGTTTTAACATTTTCATTGGAAAAATCCAATATTTTTTAGACACAAGCCTGTCTAGGAAATTTTTTAAATAAAATAAATATCTTATGTTTTGCAATTTTGTGGATCTTACTTATTGATTTTTGTTTGTTTGTAATTGTTGTTGCTGTTTTGAGCAACAATCAAGTGATACCATAAAAAGTAACTTTATAACTTTTAATCACATATATTTCAAATCTCAAATAGACTATGCAGAGAATACATTGTTTAGAAGACCCTGTTATACTACACACTAGTGTGGAGTGAGATGCTACATTTATTTTAAGAGAGGAGGAAAAAAATCTGTATTTCATTTGTTACACTGCTAACTTCACTTTAGGTAATTGCATTCAGCTTTATTATTGCCCAGAGCAATAACTGATTGTTAGTTATTGAAGTCTGAAATGATTTTCTCATTTCCCAGGAGACTCTAGAGATTTACATGGTGCACAGCAGTAACTAATAGATATAATCTGGTCATAATGTAGCTATACAGTGTGTTATTTACTTGCAGAGAACATAGATGTTCAACATTTTAACATTTCCTCAAGAAGAATGAGATATTTCACTCAGTATAAATATTAACTGTATACTGCTCTACCAGAAACTGACCAGAAATAATATTTTGTTAGAATTTATGAAATTATGCATATGTATGGACATGAAGTAATATATAAAGAAGTTTTTTTTTTGTGTGATTTTTAAAATTTATTTATTTAGAGACTTTTCAAAAAGTATATTGTTTTAAAACGCCTCTCCATAGTTCCAGCATATTTCTAAAATTCCAGCTAAATTATAATATATAACATATAATCAAAGAGAGACAGTACTGCAAATAAATTTAGTGTGAGGTTATTCTGCAAAAATATTTCTTTCATTTTTGAAATTGGCTATTTTTTCCCATTATAAATTTTTAGTTTTATAGGTTTACTCACCCTTCATTCAGAAACTTAGATAAGGATAAGCTTTCTCAGCTTCTTTTTCATATTAATTTGAGGCCAAAAGCTTGTACAAAGATCTCGGAATACATACAAGGGATGGCATACACATAAACTCAGGACAGCAGAGAAACATGCAAGTTTTTACCAAAATCCTCACTTTCACTGTGCAGAAGGCTATCTTTATTTAACATGAGGGCACTGGCATGTTCTCATTCTTTACAAAATGTACATGTAATGCAAATTTATTACATATGATTCTTGAATAAATAAAATTTTAATGACAGCATAGTGTAATAGGGGCAAATGTTTTATTAAAGGAGATTTTTCTTTTCTTTTTTTTTCTTTCTATCCAACTGATATAAATGTTTTATGAAGGTTTCAGAGTATTCCTCCTGGAAACATTATGGGGCCTGTACTTCTCACAAAGCAGGAGAGATTTTTGCATCTTACTCCCATTAACCCTAATGAGTGTTACCCACAAAACACCTTGTACATCAGAAACAAAAACATCTTTTTTCCCAAATAAAAATTAATAAAATAAAACCAAAAACTTCCCTGGGCTATGCACACAGATTTATATTCCTCAGAATTTAATTTATTATGTATACTATACCCTAAACACATACTAATTCTTTTACTAATTCTGGAAATCCTCACTGAAAACTAGATCTTCAAGGCTTCTTAGCAAAGATTTAATAGCAAAGAGCTTTAGTGAGGACTCATATTCCTCAGACTATAAAATATAGTATAAAGTATCATCATAAATAATTTAAACTAGAGTACAGCAATCACAATAAATGAACAAAGTACATTTTGCAAAGCAATGCCTCTTATTTAAAACAAAATGCTGCCCACTTGCTAACTCAAAAAAGACCAATTTTTTGCTTTTATGTGTGTCTTCTGGCATTGATCTCATGGAGAGATTTTAAATCGGGGGTATTTTAAGATTCTAATTAGAAATTATTCAGTGTGATATGTAGAAAAGAGAGTATGAGATGCACATTTGGCTTCATTACCAACTAGTTTTTCTAAGCTAGTCTTGGAGAAACAGACTTACCAACAATGGAGAAAAGTGTACTTTTATTTTTAATTTTGCTGAGATGTCACACAGAGAATTTACAGAATGAACCTCACAAATACTTCACTTATATAGAGAAATCAATCCAGCTTAGAAAACACTTTCAAATTCAGGCCTTATTTTTGAAATGTGGATCCCTATGATCTGGGCAAGGCAAGGCCTGATGCAGATTAGGGGAGACTTCATGAAAGAATAGATGTCTGAGCTGAATCCTAAAAACTGGAGTTAGTCCATGGGCATAGGGCATGGGGATGGGGGATGGGCTGAGTAGGGACAGGTATTCGTGGCAGGTGCAAAGGCCGAGAGCTGAGTACACTGTGCATCAGGAGACCTGAAGTACAGCTAGAGCAAAGTCAGAAGGCTAGCTAAAGAAGTCCCATCACAGAGGGAATGGGTAAGAAATTTATGTTATGTTTATATGATGTAAAATTATACAATGATTATAGACAAACTAGCTATACACAGTTTAGCATGAATAGAATTTAATAACAAAATTCAGTGGAAAAAAACAGGATACTGAATATATATCATGTAGAACACTTATGTAAAGTTTAAAAATACATAAACTAATACTGAATTTTTTATGGTTATACACAAACGTAGTCAAAAAACAAAACAAAACAAAACCACAGAACAGAAGAATATGAACCAATATTAGAAAGTTATTGCTCTGGGGAGATTGGAAGAGGAATATGATTCAGGGTGCTTGAGAGGTCTTGATAATTGACTCTCCCCTTTACTAACCTCAGGATTAATTAACAAACAAACAAGCAAAAAAATTGGCAACTGAAGGGCAAAATAGTGCCTCTATTTTGATCAAGTCTAGGTTGAGGACTGTAGTGTAGAAATACAGAAAAATAGATTTCTTAATATTGAAAGTAGACTTAGACAAAATTGTCTACACTGTCACTAGCAGCTCTGGACTTATATAGATCATTCCTGTAGGGTCATATCTTTCTCCCTGTAAAACTGATGTGTTTTTGGAGAGAAATACTGTGATTTTACTGTTTGAGGAGGAGGAGATGAACACCCAGGCCCAGGTTTTTTATCCAGATTCACCAACAAGATAAGCGGCCCCGGGCTTCCCTGGTGGCGCAGTGGTTGGGAGTCCGCCTGCCGATGCATGGGTTCGTGCTCCGGTCTGGGAAGATCCCACATGCCCCGCGGCTGGGCCAGTGAGCCATGGCCGCTGGGGCTGCGCGTCCGGAGCCTGTGCTCCGTAACGGGAGAGGCCACGGCAGTGAGAGGCCCGCTTATCACAAAAAAAAAAAAAAAAAAAAAAAAGATAAGCGGCCCCTTCTCAGAAGAGAGGCAAGAGATCAGCTTTGCTGTGCTAATGACAGTTACCTCTATGTATAAGGAAACAGCACATGTGGGCAGTACGATTTCCTCCTCTAGAAGATTTAAAAATAACTTATGAAGAATGCAAACTTCCCACTAGCAGCTATTAGGGTCTGTTTTTCTCCCTGATGTATCCTAAACACCAAGAAGAACTGCTGCCTCACAGTAGGTGCTCAAGAATACTTGTTGAATAAATGAAGAACTTATTTTCTTTAAAAATGTTCTGAAGAAAGCACCACTGAATGTTAACACTCATTTACTTTCGTTGAAGGATACATGTGTATTATGATACTTGCTTGATTCTTCTCTAAGTTTGGAATATTTCCATACACAAAGTATGAGGCTGGACATAATGTTAGCAGTAAAGGTAGACTAAGAACAGATCTTGAAGACACTCGAATGCCTTGTAGATGGGTTAGGTTCTAAGAACAACTGACAAAAATTTATTGAAGCCACACTGCTTCTGAACTTAATGAGCCTGAGTTCCATTTCCTGGGTTAAGGATCACTTTGAACAGAAATGAGGGGAAAGAAAAAGAAATCTGGTAAAGGAAAAAACTTGGCACAAACTATAGAACTATTTTTGCATCCTTCCAGTTCTGATTCTTGACATGTGTTTATGGAAAATCCCTCGTGATGGAAACCGTGAATGGAGAAAGATGTTGCCCCTCAGAGCATCTGATTTCATACAGGTATTGAGACAAAAATACTGTTAATGTAGCCAAAGTTCAGTTTGTATGTGGTTTAGTTTTGTTGCAGAGTTTCTTCAATATCCAGTATTCTAGCAATGGTAGGAGAAATAATCTGCTCATTAAAAAGAGTTATTTTACCCCAAAGACAAGAAAGGCAGGTTTTTACAGTTAAATAAGTTGAATAAAATGTATGGCTTTGACAGTTTCCTTTAGCCTTGCCTTTCAAGTAAGCTTAAAGGTGCTTGAGTGAAGACTCATTGGTATTGTATTTAACAGGTAGTTTTCAGAGTCCCAATACTTCATAGAGATCCACCCCCCTAACACACACACACAATTACACGTATAGCCTTGCTCACTCCTGTTTTCCCCAATTGTTACACCTCAAAATGGACCTAGCATGAGTTTAACCAGAGTCAGCTTCCCTTCCACAAGTTGGGGAACACAAAATCTCATAGTACTAAGCCCAGATGGGACAGAGGCATTGACATGTACAAAAGATGACTTTTTAACAATTAAAATTAGTGAACGCTTTGTTAGTAACAAAAATAGTGGGGAAGTACTTTCGGTAGTGTAATATGTTTAGAGCATGAAAACAAGGGAGAATCTTAATATTGGCAGAACAATCAAATCTTTCTAAAAATTAATCATCAGCATCAACTTCCTTAAGTGTTTCCTGCTGTTTTTTTTTTCTTCTTCCTGAACTTTTGATCACCTAGATATTTAAAGGTTGAAAGAAAACTCTATTTCCTCAGCAGGGTCACACAAGGAAGCAAAACTTCCTCCAAAGTCAGGATAATCTATTCATTTAAACATTTCTCTTTAGGAGCTCATACAATGATGATGTAAAAAATGGGCTTCTGGACCCAGTGTGCCTGTCACAAAATCCTGGCCCCAACACTCACTAGCTTTGAGTTGACCTTGAGCAAATAGTTGAACCTCTCTATAATATAGTTTTCTCACCTGAAAATAGGGCAAATTAATATTTGCTAACTCACTGAGCTAAGATGTTAAATAAGTTAATATATCAAAATAGCAGAGTATATAACATAATAAGCAGTCAATAAATGCTGGCAAATGGGTTATTGACATTTTAAATTATTTATAACAATTTACATGACTTTGCCCATTTGCAACATGTCTATTCTAAGTGATAGGTGTATAACGCCAAAACACAGAGGTAACAGTGAAAACATTGAATAACTAACACATTGATTTGAGTTCATGGTTCTTGACCACCTATTTTAGTTAATTCAGTGAGGCAACTGTTTCATTTTGTTTTGATAAATCTTCATCTGGTAAATCCCTAGAGACTTAAATCCTATTTTTATTTCATCCACTTTATTTAATGCCAGATACTGACTACTATTTTTTTTTTAAGTTGTTTGATGCAAAAGATAATGTACTTGCTTCTGGTTTCAATTTTGTCTACATGCTGCTCATGTTTCCTGAGAAAACTGAAGCTCCTGGAAAGTAATCCACTATTTTATTGCATAAAGAGTGCTCATGTCAGCATACAACAAAGAAACTATGTCACACACTAAAAGTGTTAGAAGTAACTATTAGTAATTTAATAAGTCGCCTGAAGTGAGGACTCCAGGCAGCAGCTTGGTCATGGGTGGTCATGTTCTCTACCAACAGACCCTGCGATCTTGGCCACAATGATTTATTACAGTGGACATCTAACTTCAGGGTGTCCAGGGGCTTTTGAGATGACATGAAGTGAGAGTGTTACTTCACAAGGACACTGATAGCCAATCTTCTTCCTGGGTAGGATTGGACTGGGAGACACATAAAGAGGTAGCTCATTGGTGGTGGAAATGGAAGTGAAAACATACCAGAAGGAGCTCAGACAAGGCAGAAACTGGATGCTGACTGCGGGGGATGGGGCCCAGGCAGCTGAGAAAACAATGAGACAACTTGCATTGGCGCAGAGGCTGCATTCCAGTTGCCACAAGGTCTAGCTGTTCAGTGTTTCTTATTCTTGCTTAAAACGGCTTTTTTCTGGCTTTCCTCGAAGATTGGCTAAGATTCCTGTTTCCCTTATTTTTTGTAAGATTCCGTGTATGAAGTAACCTGAATGAATCTGTTTCTTGCAAACAAAAGAACCTATATAAGAATCAAAATAACACAAATAATGGTTAACTTTGGGACTTAAAATATGAACCATATTAATGCAGTTTATTAGTGTACATATGTTCAATAATGAAAAAAATTACATTTACAGGATTTTAATACTGGACAAATCTTTTACATTCTATAGCAAAATTTTTTGTTTTCCATCCCTAATCTATGAGGGGATGTATGAGTATATTTCCCTAAACAGTTCATATTTTGAGCATTTGTGTGGATATAATGCATTGGGGACTTGATGTTAATTTCATATAGCAATATTACAGTGATTATTATAGCCTTATTTTAAAATAATATCCTTATTTACATTGTTCATATTAGAAAACTTTAAGGATATAGAATTCTTTAAAAAATCCATTGTGCTTTAACTTATACATAAGAAAAATGATTAGTTTTTTCAGTTATTACAAAATATATATTTGATAAGTTGTCTTGGACAGTAACAGTTTGAGTTTTTTTCATTTGCTTAAAATTATTCTCTAGATATTATTCTATTTGAATAGCTGATGTTTTTGTTTTCCTATATGGAGTGTATGTAAACACTTTATTTTTAAATAGCCAAAAAAACCCACTATTAGAATAAGTTGTCCTCCTAAGTGCTCCCATACGCATTCTGTGAATGTCTATCTTTTCAACTAATTTATTTGTCTGCTTGTCAGTGTCCCTCACTAGCTTATAAACTTCTAGAAGAGAAAAACTACATCTCCTGTATCTTATATCCTCATCATCAGGAACATAGTAGGCATTCAATAAATATGTGTTAAATTACACAAGTGAAAAACAAACAAAGCCTATAAAACCATCTTTTAAAGTACTGTAAAAGATACATTAACTTATGTGCTTATGGCAAAAACTAAATGCTTCCATCCAATATCCACTTAAATTACTTTTAGACTTATAAGGTCATTATGCTCTGAAGATGATGAAAGCAGATGGGATAGTTCAATGCTTTACCCCAGGAAGGGGAAGGAAAGTGATGAAAATTTATCAGCAGAAGTATAAATCAATAAACATATATTAAATGTTAAAACATTTGAAACTTAACACAGTAGGCACTTCCTGTGACCATTAAGTAATTTAAATATTGATGATAATTTTGATATTAGTGACCTTTGATACTGAAGTATTGAAAGCATAGCAAAATATGTCTTTTCCTGCCCTTTCTTTTGTGCATTTAAATGTGAAGCACTAAGGCTCGTGCCACTTTATTCTGATGGAGGTGGAAGGGGAGATGGAGGTGGAAGCCTGCCACTGAATTTGAATTATGTAGGGAACATAGCCGTGTTGTACTCTCTTGTCAATATCTCCTTCCAGCTGGTGCTGACATAATTAGGCACATCAAGCACAGAAGAAGACATTTTAAATTCAAAGCACTGTTCCAAGTCCTGTGAGTAGCTATGAAAGGTGCCTGAAGTAATCAATAACACATGGTAAGGTGTGCAGTTGTAGTAGGTTATCCACCCACCTTGGGTCTATTATAAGACATAAAGAAGTAGAAAAGCCAAGATTGTTAACTTCTTAAAAAGTAGCCTTGTTTAAAGAGTTGACTTATTAGTACTGAATTTTCTTTAAAAAAACTACGAACTTAGAATTGAATCTTTCATCACCAGCATAAAGCAGATAAATGTAAACTACCTGAGACAAGAAACTTTAACTTCCTTTGTTCTCCACTATACTCTCAGTATCTAACATGGTATGTGTCATTTAATAAGTGATCAATAAGTATTTGTCTAACAGAATGCATATGTAAATGGGGAGCCCTGGTCTTACTTATCCTTATTAGCCAAGTGGGAATATAGTGTACATTATGGGATTGTTATGTGGATTAGAAATAAATTAGATAAAGCCTCTAAGCATCTGTAGCAACAACTGCTGTTCCATAAAGTAGGAGATCCATATAAATATAATATATAATTGAAATTTTAATGGAGTATGGTATACATTTTGGCTTTTAAAAATATGTCCCTCGCTGTCTTACCTGACTTTCACTGCATCTTCTCTCACCAAATCCTTCTTCCTCATTCTTTTCTGGCCCTCTACATCCTAAACATTTGTTAAGCAGAACAATTTAGTTATCATTTTAAAACTGATCTTCAAAGCTCATGACTTGAGGGTCTCAGCTGCTACTGTAAAAGGCTTCTCAAAGTATTTTTCCAAACAAAGACATTTTTCTCCCAAGAAAAATTTTGGTGGCAGCTGAGATTAATTTTTTACCCACTTCATATATGTAATTTCTACTGTCATTCATAGAAAGTTCTGTCACAGTTGAAAAAAGACACCATATGGAGGAAGGTCTGTAAATACCTTCTTACAGCATGTAGGGGTATAAATTTAGTTTGTGATCCCAAAGATTTTAGATTAAAATAATCTAAATGGTGATTCTTAACCACAAGGTAGAATTCTAAGGAATCTCTGAGAGAAGAGAGGTTGAATGTGGAGTCTCTCAGCTCTTAAATATAACACTTTCATTAACTTAATAGATAAATATTTCTTTGGAAAACCATGCTTAAATGAAAAAAGCGTGAAAGCTGGAGGAATAATCAGAAAATTGTTGCCCAACAAAAATTCTATGGCATAAGGGTGGGGACCTGGTCCTGCCCTATAGCAAGCTGGCACAAGCCCCAAGCCCCCACAGGCCAAAGCACCAATTGCATAGGAAGATGGACCCACCCTCCACTGGCCAACAGCCACTGCATCAGGCAGAGCCTTGCAGCCAGCCAGGCCAGGGACCAGCCCATCTTACCAGTGCAGCCATAGTAATTGACCCCACAAAAACACAAGTGCACATGTAGCCCACATAGAAGTCACCCTATAGCATATAGCTCTGGTGACCAGAGGTGAGTGTACTGCTGGGTTCCATTGGATATCTTCTCCAATTTCAGAAAATGAAAACAACTTACCAAACATATAGAAATTAACACAAAAAATTGGGGAAAATGAGGAGACAGAGGAATAAATTCCAAATAAAGGAATAAGAAATAACCTTAGGAAAAGAACTAAACTAAGTGGAGTTAACAAATACCCAATAAAGAATTCAAGGATGTTTGCCAAACTTAGGAGAAGACTGGATTAACACAGTGAGAATTTCAACAAAGAGCTAGAAAATATAAAAGCTGAAGAATATAATAACCAAAATTAAAAAAAAGCAAACACTAGAAGGAATCAACAGTAAATTAAATGATATAGAAAAATGAATCAGCGATCTGGAAGACAGAGTAGTGGAACTCACCCAAGTTGAATGGAAAAATAATTTTTTTTAATGTTTAGAAATGAGGATAGTTTAAGAGATTTCTGGGACATCAAGCATACTAAAAATTGCTATAGGGATCCCAGAAGGACAAGAGAGAGAGAAAGGGGCAGAGAATTTATTTGAAGAAATAATACCGGATAGCATTCCTGAAGTGGAGAAGGAAATAGATATCCAGGTCCAGGGGCATAGAGAGACCTAAACAAGAGGAACTCAAAGAAGCCCACACTGAGGCACATTATGATTAAAGTGGAAAAAATTTAAAGATAAAGAGACAATCTTAAAATCAGCAAGAGAAAAGCAACTAGCTATGTTATGTACAAAAGGAACTATGCGTAGATTATAAGACTGTGAGTAGATTTTTCAGCAGAAATTTTGCAGGCCAGAAAGGAATGGCATAATATATTCAAAATGATGGGAGAAAAAACCTACAACCAAGAATATACTATCCAGGAAGGCTATCATTCAAATTTGAAGGAGAGAGGGTTCTACAGTCAAGGAAAAGTAAGAGTAAAGCACCACTAAACTGGCTTCACAAGAAATATTGAAGAGACTTAGCTAAGTGGGGAAAAAATGCACAACTAGAAATATGAAAATGATGAAAGGATAAATGTCACCAGTAAAGGCAAACACACAGTAAAGGTAGATCAAATACTTATAAAGTTAACAGGAAGATTAAAAGACAAAAGTAGTAAATCATTTACATCTAGAGTAAGTAGTTAATGGATATGTAAAATATAAAAAGCCAAAATATTAAACTTTGAGGGGGAGAATTAAAATGTAGAGTGGTTAGAGTGCATTCAAACTTAAGAATCACCAACTTAAAATAATCATATATATAAATACACACACACAAAAAGAGAAAAGAATGCAAACATAACACTAAAGATAGTTATCCAAAAACAAGGGAAGAGAACAAAAGTAGAAGAAGGGAATAGAAAAGACCTACAAAAACAAGCCCAAAACAACAAAATGGCATTAAGTAAATACCTATCAATACATACATTAAATGTAAAGGGACTAAATGCTCCAATCAAAAAACATAGAATGGCTGAATGGATACAAAAACAAGTTCCATCTATATGCTACCAACAAGAGACTCACTCTAGTTCTAAAGACACACACAGACTGAAAGTTAGAGGATGGAAAAATGTGTTATATGCAAATGGAAATGAAAACTAAGCTGGGGAAGCAATACTTATACCAGACAAAATAAATTTTAAAACAAGGACTGTAACAAGAGACACAGAAGGAAATTATATAACGATAAAAGGATCAACTGGGCTTCCCTGGTGGCGCAGTGGTTGAGAGTCCACCTGCCGATGCAGGGGACATGGGTTCATGCTCCCGTCCAGGAAGATCCCACATGCTGCAGGAACGGCTGGGCCTGTGAGCCATGGCCGCTGGCGTCCGGAGCCTGTGCTCCACAACGGGAGAGGCCACAACAGTGAGAGGCCTGCGTACCGCAAAAAAAAAAAAAAAAAAAAAAAAAGGATCAACCAACGAGAAGATATAAAAATTATAAAAATATATGTACTCAACAAAGGAGCACCTAAGTAAATAAAGCATATGTTAGCAAACATAAGGGAGAAATTGACAGTAATACAATAATAGTAGGAACATTTAACACCCACTTACATCAATAGACAGATTATCTAGACAGAAAATATACAAGGAACCACTGGCCTTAAGTAACACATCAACCCAGAGGGAATCCATAGGTATATATATGGAACATTTTATATAAAATCAACAGACTACACATTTTTTTCAAGTGTACATGGAACATTCTCCAAGATAGATCACAAGCTTGGCCACAAAACTAGTCTCAATAAGTTTAAGAAATTGAAATCATTTCAATCACCTTTTCCAAACAGAAAGGTATGATATTAGAAATGAGCTACAAGGAAAACAAAAATACAGAAAGGCTAATCAATATGCTACTAAACAACCAATGGATTGCTGAAGAAATCAAAGAGGAATTCACAAAATACCTGAAGAAAAATGAAAATAAAAACACAACGATCCAAAATCTATGAGATGCATGGGCTTCTCTGGTGGTGCAGTGGTTGAGAGTCCGCCTGCTGATGCAGGGGACATGGGTTCGTGCCCTGGTCCAAGAAGATCCCACATGCCACGGAGTGGCTGGGCCCGTGAGCCATGGCTGCTGAGCCTGCGCGTCCAGAGCCTGTGCTCCACAACAAGAGAGGCCACAACAGTGAGAGGTCCACATACCGCAAAAAAAAAAAAAAATCTATTAGATGCAGCAAAAGCAGGTCTAAGAGGGAAGTTTATAACAATACAAACCTACTTCAGAAAACAAAGCAATCTCATTAACAATCTAACCTTGTCCATAAAGGAACCAGAAAATAAAAGAAATCCCAAAGTTAGTAGAAAGAAAAAAAAAATCAGAGCATAAGTAAGAAAACAGAGACTAAAGAAAGAGAAAAGATCAATGAAACTAAGGGCTTGTTCTTTAAAGGATAAAAAAAATTTGATCAGCCTTTCACCAGAGTCAACAAAAAGAGAGAGGGCACAAATAAATAATGTCAAAAGTGAAAGAGAGGCTATAACAGACACCATAGAAACACAAAGAGTGATTCCATGAACAGAAAGAAAATACACCAATAAAGTAGACAACCTTAAGAAATGGATAAATTTCTAGAAATGTATCCTCTCCCAAGATTGAATCAGGAAGAAATTAAAAAATATGAATAGACTGATTACAAGTAATAAAAATGCATCAGTAATTTTTGAAACTCACAACAAACAAAAGTCCAGATAGACAGTTGAACAGGTGAATTCTAGCAAACATTTAAAAAACAGTTAACACTTATTCTTTTCAAACTATTCCAGAACAATTGAAGAGGAAGAAACATTACAGAATTCATTCAATGAGGCCAGCATCACCCTGATACAAAAACCAGACTAGGACACCACAGTAAAGGAAAACTACAGGCCAATTATCTCTCATGGACATAGATACAAAAGTCCTCAACAAAATATTAGCAAACCAAATTCAATAATACATTAAAGAGATTATACACCATTATCAACTGAGGTTTATTCCAGGGATGCTAGGATGGTTCATTATCCTCAAATCAATCAATGTGATACAGCACATTATCAAACTGAAAATAAAAAAAATAGCATCATCTTAATAGATGTATAAAAATCTTTTGAAAAAATTTCACATCCATTAATGATAAAAACTCTACAGAAAGTGGGTATAGGGGGAATACACCTCAACCCAATAAAGACCACATATGATAAGCCCGACTTATCATATTAGCCCAGCTAACATCATACTCAACAGTGAAAAGCTGAAAGCATTTCCTCTAAGATCAGGAATAAGACAAGAATTTACACTCTCCTACTCTTATTCAACATAGCATTTGATGTCCTAGCCAAAACAGTCAGACAAGAAAATAAATAAAAATAATGGGAAAGGAAGAAGTAAAACTATCATTGTTTGTAGATGACATGATACTACATATAGAAAATCCTAAAGATGTTACCAAAAAACTACTAGAACTAATAAGTGAATTCAGTAAATTTGCAGGATACAATGTTAACATACAGACATCTGTTGTGTTTCTATACAGTAATGAGTAACTATTTGTAGGAGAAATTAAGAAAACAATCCCATGTATAACTGCATCAAAAGAATAAAGTACCTAGAAGTATATCTAACAAAAGAAGTAAAAGACTTGTACTCTGAAAACTATAAGACATTGATGAAAGAAATTGAAACCAACACAAACAAATGAAAAATATACTGTGCTCATGGACTGAAATAATTAATATTGTTAAAATGACCGTACTACTCAAGGCAATCAACACAGTTAATGCAATTCCTATCAAAATACGAAAAGATTCTCTACCAAACTAGAAAAAAATAATTCTAAAATTTGTATGGAAATGCAAAGACTCCAAATAGATAAAGCACTCTTGATAAAGTAGAACAAAGCTGGAAGTATCACCCTCCCTGGTTTCAAAATATACTACAAAGACCCAGTAATCAAAACAGTATGGCACCTCTGCAAAAAAAATGTACACATAGATCAATGGAAGAGAATAGAGAGCTCAGCAGTAAACCCATGTTTGTATGGTTAATTAATCTATGACAAAGATACAAGAATAAACAACTGAGAAAAGACAGCCTCTTCAATAAATGGTATTGGGAAAACTGGACAACTATAGGCAAAAGAGTCAAACTGGGCTATTTTCTCACATCATATACAAAAATAAACTCAAAATGGATTACAGACTCAAATGTAAGACCTGAAACCTTAAAACTCCTACAAGAAAACATAGGCAGTATACTCTTTGACATCAGCCTTAGCAATAATTTTTTGTTTTTGTTTTTGCAGTACATGGGCCTCTCACTGTTGTGGCCTCTCCTGTTGCAGAGCACAGGCTCCGGACACGCAGGCTCAGCAGCCATGGGTCACGGGCCCAGCCGCTCCACGGCATGTGGGATCCTCCCGGACCGGTACACGAACCTGTGTCCCCTGCATCGGCAGGCGGACTCTCAACCACTGCACCACCAGGGAAGCCCCTGCAATATTTTTTTGGATCTGTCTCCTTAGGCAAGGGAAACAAAAGCAAAAATAAACAAATGGAACTACATCTAACTAAAAACTTTTGCACAGCAAAGAATGCTATCAGCAAAACAAAAAGGCAGCCTACTGAATGGGAGAGGATATTTGCAAATGATGTATGTCATAAGGGGTTAATATTTAAAATATACAAAGAACTCATACAACTCAACTTCAGAAAAACCCCAAACAACTTGATTAAAAAATGGGCAGAGGTCCTGAATAAACATTTTTTCCAAAGACATACAGATGGACAACAGACCCATAAGATTTTCAAATCACTAATCATCAGGGAAATGCAAATCAAAACCACAATGAGATACCACCTCAAACCTGTCCAAATGGCTATTATCAAAAAGACAACAAATAACAAATGTAGTGAGGATGTCGAGAAAAGGGAACACTTGTGCACTGTCGGTGGGAATGTAAATTGGTGTAGTGGCTATGAAAAACAGCATAAAGTTTCCACAAAAAATTAAAAATAGAACTGCCATACAATACAGTAATTTTGCTTCTAGATATTTATCTGAAGAAAACAAAAACATTAATTTGCAAAGATATATGCACACCAATGTCCATTGCAGCATTATTTACAATAGCCAAGATATGAACGCAACCTAAGTGTCCATCAGTAGATGAATGGATAAAGAAGAAGTGATATATATATGTATATAAAATGGAATATTACTTAGTCATGGTTAATAAAATGAAATATTGCCAACTGTGACAACTTGGATGGATCTAGAAGATATTATGCTGCATGAAATAAGTCACACAGAATAAGATAAATAGGGTATGATCTCATTTGTATGTCAAATCTAAAAATAAAGCAAACAAACAAAACAAAATGAAAATAAACTCATAGACACAGAGAACAAATGGGTGGTTGCCAGAGTGGAGGATGTTGAGGGGGAACAAAATAGCTGAAGAGGATTAAGATGTACAAACTTCCAGTTATAAAAAAAATAAATAAATAAGCCATGGTGATGTAATATACAGCCTAAGAAATATGGCCAATAATATTTTAATAACTTTGTATGGGACAGGTGGTTACTAGACTTCTCATGGTGATCATTTCATAATGTATTCAAATGTCAAATCACTATGTAGTACCCCTGAAACTAACATAATACTGTAATTCAACTATATTTCAATAATAAAAAAGAAAAATTCTACATTATAAAGCATTAGAGGAATGTAAGTCAGTGTTTAATGAGAATAAATTGTATCTATTTACAGTATTCTTCAAGATGATACAGTCCAAGGCATAATCTGTGCCTTAGACTGGGCAAGTGTACATGGTTTTGTAACATGCCATCTATGTGTACCACCCGTCCATAACCTGAAACGAGCAACAGAGTCAAAGCTTGTGATGTGACATAAAGTGGTATTTATCTTTTGTCTGATGGATGTCAATGCTGGTCTATAACATTTACTAATTGCCTCTAGTGAAAAATGTCTCATATTAATAAAAAATAGGATACAAAATTGTAAGGCGAATAGTAGATATTTTATTCTATATGGTTGGAGGAGAGCAGTAATTATGATTGTAACCTTCTAATAGCAGTTAGTGCTCTTTCAGACAAAATGTTTCCCAATTTCCTACCGTATATGTTAAAAGAGCTTGCAAGCATTACTAAACAAATTTTCTGTCCTCTGAGAAGTAGAGGACAAGGTGGGATTTGATGTACAAGAGATTTACTGAGGGAAATTGTGTGAAGGATAAAGGGGAGAAAGCAGGAGTCAGTTGGCAGGGAGAGCCTGCAGACGATGAGGTTAGTCTGAGCCCTGGGGAAGGAGAGGGGGAAGCAAGGAGGCTTGGGAAGAAAGGCTCTTAGGCTGCAGCACCGTCCTAAGAAGGTTTTGGCCAGGCCAGTGGAGTCCTGAGCCAAAGTTGCCCTCCAGAGGACTCTGCCTGTTTCCTGCAGCCACCTGCACATTATCCCCGCTGAGAGCAGCCTGGGGGAATGTGGCCTGCGACAAGCACTGGTTATAGATCCACAAGGGCAGCAGCGGGGTCAGTAGACTCTGCCCCCTCAGTAGGAGATCTGAGCAATTGTGTTTCCATGTGCACCACATTTTCCAAATAGGGAACTGTTTGGTTTTGAAGAACAGTTTTAAAATTCTAACCTGGCAGACAATAAATTTAACCTAGGCTGTTTAACAGATCTGAAAACCAAATCACCTTTACCTTTGCTTTCACAGCATCAACTTTCCCTACAAGTAATCTGTCCTAAAATAGGAAGTCCTCCAATGAAGGACTTCTGGTTATATGGAGAATTACATAGTTCACAGTTTCTAAAATGTTATTCGTTATGATTAACAAATAAGATTATTATCTGTTATTCTAGTAATATATATTCTAGTAATATATTTATCCATTTAACAAGTAATGGAGTGCCTGCTGAATGCTAGACAAAATAGGTATCATTTCTTTCCAACATTTATAGTATTATTATGCACAGAACATGCACTTAGCATAGCAAGTTATTTTCAGATTCCAGAGTCTAGGAGACATAGCACCTGTAAAATATAAGGAACTCAACAAGAACTTGGTGACTGAATGTGCAATGAAATTCACAGTCACCTTGAGAAGGCATATTATGCTAGACCTTTTCAGAGGGCTCATACGCCTGTCCAATAGAATAAACTTAAACTTATCTACCCAAGAATATTTATTCAAAATAATGTATTTTTAAGTAAATAAAAAGTTGAGAACTAAAAAAATTATGAATAGTGATTCAGTCATGTTACATTTCCAAAAATTTTCTGCTTTGAGAAAATATGTTTGGTTTCACTTCTATGATTGTTTATATTTGATATTTAAGGCTGTGCTTTCTGTAGTTTAATCTTTGCAGATAATATAAAACCCAGAATATAAACCACACACTTAATGATGAGATTTTCTTGAAACCAAAAATGAAATTTTTTAAAGCACGGGGCATTTTAGCCTGACTTAAAAACATCTTGATTTTTCTGTTCTCAGCTAACTATATGGCTTTATAAACTGTGTTTCCAATAAGATCATATTCTATTGTTTAACAAGAAAAATTAATAAAACAAAACCATAACTTTAGAAACAGATGGTACTATGTCCTTTTTTCCAGTCATGACATATCAAGGTGTTTTATAATAGTAACCCAAGCAGAAAACTATAGTGATATTGTGGTTTTAAAAAAAATTCTTGTTTCTTTTAGTTCTATAGACATTTAAGAGACTGAGAGAGGGTCTATTATCACAATAAAAAAAGTCAAAAGTACTAAAATTGACCCCTACATTTACACACTATTTCCTGAAATCTTATAAATCACCCATAGTACCTTTTTCATATCCCTCCTGAAAGATCACTGAGGAATTAACTACAGGGTTTTAAAAGCTGAAGGAATGTTTAAGCACTGCAGGATTTGCACAAGCCATCAGATGCTACCCACATTTGGAAGACAGACATTTATTATGTATTTGTCGCCTGGCCTATTTTAGGTCTTGTTGTATAGCTCGATACTTTTAAAATAATAGAAAATCATTACAGGTAATAATTATGTGAGGTCTTGATTTAATTGCCAATTTGGAAACTAAGCCTAAAGGGTTTTTAATTGTTATTTTGTAAGCTTTTAGAGTTTCCATTTACCCCGTCAGTTCCTAAGAAATAACAAAATACATTTTGTAGTTAAAGTGAGAATATTTCCCTGTCAAAAATTGCCTGTTTTTATTATTGTAAGAATTGGTCCACTGAACTTAGCTCAGCCTCCAAGGTCTCAGCGAGAATGCTATGATTAATGAGGTAGCCATTAATGTCAGTAGATTGAACAACCAAAATCTGATTATATTAAAGTGCTTCCCAAACATTAGGGTCACATTAACAGTTTATTGAAACAAGCTGATAAAATTTAAAATGGTCATCTAATTCCCTTGGGTTCCTAATTGTTGCATGATAAATCACTCTGTAGAGAAATCTATTACAATGTTCCAAATGAGAAAATGTGATTTACTGTACCATTACTAGGGTATATGAAGCACTTCAGTTCTTTAACAGGAGGATTTTGCTAGAATGAGAAAAAACTGTTCAGATTTTTTTTTTTTTTGAACGGTCTGGCCTTCAATAAAACCTCTTAATGATAAATCTTCCAGCTATGAATTGGGAAGAAAAATGATGCATTTTATGATCCTGCATTATGTAAAAACAAGTTACATTAAAGTTCCTTATGTGTCGATTACTGAAAGTTCAGCGTGAATGAGCCTTTATTGACGCTCATCTACTCTTCAGGAGGAAATCACTGCAGAAATCAACTGCACCCTATAAACTAGCTGAAATATTTCTCCACTGTGGAAATATGGTCAAATCCTCTCCAGAGACTAATGTCTCTGCTTTGAAAGATAATTTTTAGGGGTACAAGCGGAACAAGTGAAATCTTTTGCCTGTTCAGGCTTCAGATCACATGTCAATCCCTGAATGCAGCATTTCCAAGAATGGCCCCATAGTTTCATGTACGGTTAAGCAGTTAAGACCATGTCATCATTTATTCCTGGAAAAACCACTGGCCAAGAGATGGCAGGAGGAAGTAAGCATTTCTGAGAATGGCTGGAAAAGGCGGTAAACCCCATTGTTTTGGTGTAACTGATGACAAAGTTAAAGGAAAGTCACATAAGCATGTGCAAATAATGGGAAACTGTTAATCTATGCAGTGTTTATGGTGAAGGAATATTCTGGGCTTTGATACACTAAATTATTAGAATGATTATTCAAATTCAAAGAAAAAAGTATATCCAGGCAGATTTCTTTGACATTCTCTTCTCCCCAACACAGAGTGGAATTTGAGCCTCCCTTTCTACAGTCTAAGTTGACTGCATAAACCTTTAACAAAGCACTCACCAAATTGTATTGTAATAATTTATGTGTTTATGTCACCTACTAGCTCTTCAAGGACAGTGATCATATTACAAAATAACTGTTCAATTCTGGACACTATTAAAAAGTCGATGGACAGTAAATGTTCACAAAATGTTTGTTGAATAAATAATGAAGTGAATGAATGAATTTAAAAAAACGAATGGCTCTCCAAATGGTTCATTTGCCATTTTATTTCCTAAGTATTCTGTGGCTATTTTACATGTTTAACTTATGATCAGGTTATCTTTAAAAATTCCTTCTGTGCCTTGTTTTTAATCATATTTTTCATACCAGAAATGATTGCATTGGTATCAATTCTCTTTCAATTGCCCACATGTCCCACCAGGAAAGACTATGTGAGATGAGTAATGCTTGGTGTGAGTACATCCAGTATATTTTAGAAACTCAGAAGACAGAGTGGTTCCAGAGTGGACTATGTGTTTAGGTGGCTGGGTAGGGGACGGAGAGAGACCTGTCAGTGCCTGGAGTGGTGGTTGCACTTGTAGCTGAGGTCAGCCTATACTCAGCCCCTGAGAAAGCAGGGTTATTGGAAAGGCTGGTTAGGTTACCTGGAAAATTGTGACAACAAATCCTGTAATTACCACTGGTATTTTAAATGTCCCCAGGAAAGTTCAGATACACTTATCACATTTTGCTTACCTAATTTATAGTGGAAAACTCTTTAAAGAGATTTTCAAGAGTGTCCACATGCTTCTTGGTAATCTTTTCAGAATCTTGACTTGAGGAAGGGATTGTGTGGAAAGATAATATGTAGAGCAGAGAGAAAGCTTAGAACTACCTTAGGTAAAAATGGGTGGGTCACATAGATGCCTTCAATCAAATATCAGACCCTTTCATTTTCTATAGCAAAACTTTTATAAGAATAAGAATAAAATGTATCTGTATTGAATCAAAGAAGTTAAATGTTTCTGTGTTTCAAGGCTTACAGAATTCGTAATACAACTAGCAGGAGAGTGTGCAGAATTTCAAAAAACTGTATCACTTTCTCTTTACCCCAGAGAAAGTACTATTCTTTGATATAGTGTATTTAAAATATTATTCTTATTTAGTTGCTAGAATCTTCCTCCTAAATTTTAGACCTTAAACTAACATAAACTAACCTTCTATTTTGTTTCTGTTGTTGACAAACACAGAGCACTCATTTTTTGATAACACATGACTTACATCCTTATTTCCCTCAAGCATTTATTCAAATTTCTTCTTATCCGGAATTTTTTTTTTTTTACCAAAATACCTAAAATAGTACTTTCCATCACCATGCCCCCTGATCCTTAAAAAAAAAGTCTTCAGAACACTAGACATATTAACATATTATATATTTCTTTTTTAAACTTATTGTCTACTTTCATCCACTTAAACATAAGCTCCATAAAATAGAGAGTTTATTTTTTATTCATAGGTAAAACCCCAGTGCCTGGAACAATGTCTGGAACATTATAGGTGCTCAATAAATATTTGCTGAATAAAAAAAGTAGAGGAATCAGATTGTATTCATTACAAAGGCATCTTCAGTTTGCAGAAGAGCAAGTCATTTATAAAAATTGGAATTCGTGGGGGAGAGTTTTTGACAAATTTGAATTACATCATTTCTGATGGGATTTCAGTAAGCATTAAGTTGAAATGGATATTAATTGAGCATCAGGAAGGAAAATAGGAAACAAAGGTACTGGGTCATACAAAAATTGAATTTCTTTCCTTAAGTAATTAGACAACAGTTTGGCTCAGTGGCATTTCAAGTTCCCTCAGTTCACAAATACCATTCTCCCTCATTTTTCTAACTTCAAAGACCTCAAAAGTTGGAGGAAAAGACTTGTATTTACTAAAAATGTCAGGGGAGACATGGTTGGTGTTATGCTCAAGGGGACAATACAGGGTTCAGTTGGTCCCTAGATCTGTGCTCATCTCCACTGTAATCCAAAAGCACACATCATGATTCTGAAGGTAGGTAGACAAGCTGTCAAATTCAAAACAGTATTACTAACTATACAATCCCAGCAACCATTTATGGTCATACCCATCTGAATGAAAGCTTTCTTTTGAATCTAAACTAATCTGATTAAAAAAGTAAATACTAAATTAAAAACCGCTGTGGATTGAATTCACATTTTCCTTGGTATCATTCACTTTTTTTCCCCATAGGTTTAGTCATAATTTGGGTTTCTTCTCCTGTGAATTGCATATTCATATCCTTTGTCTATATTTTTCCTAATAATTGTTCAAATTTTACTTATTATTTTGTAGAATTTCTTTTGATACTATTCTGGATGCTAATCCCTGGGTGATTATATGGATTGCAAATATCTTTTCACTTTCTTTTTACTTTATGCTTTTGATGCATAAACGTTTCTGTTCTAATGTAGTCAAATTAATCAAGCATTTCTTTTTTTAAAAAAAATTTTAACATCTTTCTTGGAGTATAATTGCTTTACAATGCTGTGTTAGTTTCTGCTGTATAACAAAATGAATCAGCTATACATATACATACATCACTGTATCTCCTCCCTCTTGTGTCTCCCTCCCACCCTCCCTATGCCAACCTCTAGGTGGACACAAAGCACCGAGCTGATCTCCCAGTGCTATGTGGCTGCTTCCCACTAGCTATCTATTTTACATTTGGTACTGTATATATGTCCATGTCACTCTCTCACTTCATCGCAGCTTACACTTCCCCCTCTCTGTGTCCTCAAGTCCATATTCTATGCCTGCGTTTTTATTCCTGTCCTGCCCTAGGTTCTTTAGAACCTTTTTTTTTTTTAGCATACAGTATTTGTTTTACTCTTTCTGACTTACTTCACTCTGTATGAGAGTCTCTAGGTCTAACCACCTAACTACAAATAACTCAATTTCGTTTCTTTTTTGGCCGAGTACTATTCCATTGTATATATGTGCCATATTTTCTTTATCCATTCATCTATTGATGGGCACTTAGGTTGCTTCCATGTCCTGGCAATTGTTAATAGAGCTGCAATGAACATTGTGGTACATGACTCTTTTTGAATTATGGTTTTCTCAGGGTATATGCCCAGTAGTGGGATTGCTGGGTGGTATGGTAATTCTAATTTTAGTTTTTGAGGGACCTCCATACTGTTCTCCATAGTGGCTGTATCAATTTACATTCCCACCAATAGTGCAAGAGGGTTCCCTTTCCTCCACACCCTCTCCAGGATTTATTATTCGTAGATTTTTTGATGATGGCTATTCTGACTGGTATGAGGAGATACCTCATTGTAGTTTTGATTTGCATTTCTCCAATGACTAGTGATGTTGAGCATCTTTTCATGTGTTTGTTGTCAATCTGTATATCTTCTTTTGAGAAATGTATATTTAGGTCTTCTGCCCATTTTTGTATTGGGTTGTTTGGTTTTTTTGATATTGAGCTGCATGAGCTGCTTGTATATTTTGGAGATTAATCCTTTGTCAGTTGCTTCATTTGCAAAAAGTTTCTCCCATTCTGAGTGTTGTCTTTTCATCTTGTGTATGGTTTCCTTGCTGTGCAAAAACTTTGAGTTTCATTAGGTCCCATTTCCTTATTTTTGTTTTTAATTTCATTTCTCTAGGAGGTGGGTCAAAAAGATTCTTGCGGTGATTTATGTCGTAGAGTGTTCTGCCTATGTTTTCCTCTAAGAAATTTATAGTGTCTGGCCTTACATTTAGGTCTTTAATCCATTACAAGTTTAATTTTGTGTATGGTGTTAAGGAGTGTTCTAATATCATTCTTTTACATGTAGCTGTCCAGTTTTCCCAGCAACACTTATTGAAGAGGCTGTCTTTTCTCCACTGTATATTCTTGCCTCCTGTATCAAAAATAAGGTGACCATATGTGTGTGAGTTTATCTCTGGACTTTGTATCCTGTGCCATTTATCTATATTTCAGCTTTTGTGCCAGTACCATACTGTCTTTATTACTGTAGCTTTGTAGTATAGTCTGAAGCAAGGGAGCCTGATTCCTCAAGCTCCATTTTTCTTTCTAAAGATTCCTTTGGCTATTCATTGTCTTTTGTGTTTCCATACAAGTTGTGAAATTTTTTGTCCTAGTTCTGTGAAAAATGCCATTGGTTGTTTGATAGGGATTACTTGAATCTGTAGATTGCTTTGGGTAATATAGTCATTTTCACAATGTTGATTCTTCCAATCCAAGACATGGTATATCTCTCCATCTGTTTGTATCATTGTTAATTTCTTTCATCATTTTCTTATAGTTACCTGCATACAGGTCTTTTCTCTCCTTAGGCAGGATCATTCCTAGGTATTTTATTCCTTTTGTTGCAATGGTCAATGGGAGTGTTTCCTTAAATTATATTTCAGATATTTCATCATTAGTGTATAGGAATGCAAGATATTTCTGTGCATTAATTTTCTATTCTGCTACTTTACCAAATTCTTTTATTAGCTCTAGTAATTTTTTGGAAACATCTTTAGGATTCTCTATGTATAGTATCATGTCATCTGCAAACAGTGACAGTTTTACTGTTTCTTTTCTGATTTGGATTCCTTTTATTTTTTTTTCTTCTCTCATCACTGTGGCTAAAACTTCCAAAGAGTGGTGAGAGTGGGCAACCTTGTCTTGTTCCTGATCTTAGTGAAAATGGTTACAGTTTTTCACTATTGAGAACAGTGTTGGTTGTGGATTTGTCATATATGGCTTTTATTATGTTGAGGTAAGTTCCCTCTATGCCTATTTTCTGGAGGGTTTTTATCATAAATGGTTGTTGAATTTTTTTGAAAGCTTTTCTGCGTCTATTGAGATGATCATATGATTGTTTTCCTTCAATTTGTTAATATGGTTTATCACATTGATTGATTTGCATATATTGGAGAACCCCTGCATTCCTGGGATAAACCCCACTTGGTCATGGTGTATGATCCCTTTAATGTGTATTGGGTTCTGTTTGCTAGTATTTTGTTGAGAATTTTTGCATCTATGTTCATCAGTGTTATTGTCCTGTAGATTTCTTTTTTTGTGGCATCTTTGTCTGGTTTTGGTATCAGGGTGATGGTGGCCTCATACAATGAGCTTGGGAGTGTTCCTCCCTCTGCTATATTTTGGAAGAGTTTGAGAAGGATAGGTGTTAGCTCTTCTCTAAATATTTGATAGAATTGGCTTGTGAAGCCATCTGGTCCTGGGCTTTTGTTTGTTGGAAGATTTTTAATCACAGTCTCAATTTCAGTTCTTGTGATTGGTCTCTTATATTTTCTATTTCTTCCTGGTTCAGTCTCAGAAGTTTGTGCTTTTCTAAGAATTTGTCCATGTCTTCCAGGTTGTCCATTTTACTAGCATATTGTTGCTTGTAGTAATCTCTCATTATCCTTTGTACTTCTGCATTGTCAGTTGTTACTTCTTCTTTTTCATTTCTAATTCTATTGATTTGAGTCTTCTCCCTTTTTTTTTTTTTTTTTTTTGGATAAGTCTGGCTAATGGTTTATCAATTTCATTTATCTTCTCAAAGAACCAGCTTTCAGTTTTATTGATCTTTGCTACTGTTTCCTTAATTTCTTTTTCGTTTATTTCTGATCTGATATTTATGATTTCTTTCCTTCTACTAATTTTGAGGTTTTTTTGTTCCTCTTCTCTAATTGCTTTAGGGTAAGGTTAGGTTGTTTATTTGAGATGTCTCCTGTTTCTTGAGGTAGGATTGTATTGATATAAACTTTCCTCTTAAAACTGCCTTTGCTGCATCCCATAGGTTTTGAGTTGTTGTGTTTTCATTGTCATTTATTTCTAGGTATTTTTTTGATTTCCTCTTTGATTTCTTCAATGATCTCTTGATTATTTAGTATTGTATTGTTTAGCCACCATGCGTTTGTCTTTTTTACAGGTTTTTTTCCCTATAATTGATATCTAGTCTCATAGCTTTGTGGTAAGAAAAGATACTTGATATGATTTCAATTTTCTTAAACTTATCAAGGCTTGATTTGTGACCCAAGATATGATCTATCCTGGAGAATGTTCCATGAGCACTTGAGAAGAAAGTGTAATCCTCTGTTTTTGGATGGAATGTCTTTTAAATATCAATTAAATCCATCATGTTTAATGTATCATTTAAAGCTTGTGTGCCTTATTTATTTTCATTTTGGATGATCTGTCCATTGGTGAAAGTGGGGTGTTAAAGTCCCCCACTATTATTGTGTTACTTTCGATTTCCTCTTTTAGCATTTGCCTTATGTATTGAGGTCCTCCTATGTTGGGTGCATAAATATTTACAATTGCTATATCTTCTTCTTGGATTGATCCCTTGATCATTATGTAGTGTCCTTCTTTGTCTCTTGTAATAGTCTTTATTTTAAAGTCTATTTTGTCTGATATGAGAATTTCTACTCCAGCTTTCTTTTGATTTCCATTTGCATGGAATATCTTTTTCCATCCCCTCACTGTCAGTCTGTATGCATCCCTAGGTCTGAAGTGGGTCTCTTATAGACAGCATATGTATGGGTCGTGTTTTTGTATCTCTTCAGCCAGTCTATGTCTTTTGGTTGGCGCATTTAATCCATTTACAGTTAAGGTAGTTATCGATATGTATGCTCGTATTACCATGTTCTTAATTGTTTAGTGTTTGTTATTGTAGGTCTTTTCCTTCTCTTGTGTATCCTGCCTAGAAAAGTTCCTTTATCATTTGTTGTAGAGCTAGTTTGATACTGTTGAATTATCATAGCTTTTGCTTGTCTGTAAAGATTTTAATTTCTCCATTGTGTCTGATTGAGCTCCTTGCTTGGTAGATTAATATTGGTTGTAGGTTTTTCCCTTTCATCACTTTAAATATGTCCTGCCACTCCTTTCTGGCTTGCAGAGTTTCTGCTGAAAGATCAGCTGTTAACTTTATAGGGATTCATTTGTAAGTTAATTGTTGCTTTTCCCTTGCTGCTTTTAATATTTTTTCTTTGTATTTAATTTTTGATAGTTTGATTAATATGTGTCTTGACATGTTTCTCCTTGGATTTATCCTGTATGGGGCTCTCTGTGCTTCCTGCCCTTGACTGACTATTTCCTAACCCATATTAAGGAAGTTTTCAAGTATAATCTCTTGAAATATTTTCTTAGTCCCTTTGTATTCTCTTTTTCTTTTGGGACCCCTCTAATTCAAATGTTGGTGTGTTTTATTTTGTCCCAGATGTCCCTGAGATTGTTCTCAATTGTTTTCATTCTGTTTTCTTTATTCTGGTCTGCAGTAGTTATTTCCACTATTTTATCTTCCAGGTCACTTATCCGTTCTTCTGCCTCAGTTATTCTGCTATTGATTCCATCTAGAGAATTTTTAATTTCATTTATTGTGTTGTTCATCCTTGTTTGTTTGCTCTTTAGCTCTTCTGGTTCCTTGTTAAATGTTTCTTGTGTTTTCTCCATTCTATTTCCAAGAATTTAGATCATCTTTACTATCATTACTCTGAATTCTTTTTTGGGTAGACTGCCTATTTCCTCTTCATTTGTTTGGTCTGGTGGGTTTTTACCTTGCTCCTTCATCTGCTGTATATTCCTCTGTCTTCTCATTTTACTTAACTTATTGTGTTTGTGGTCTCTGTTTTGCAGACTGCAGGTTCATAGTTCCAGTTGTTTTTGTTGTGTGCTTCCAGTGGGTAATGTTGTTTCAGTGGGTTGTGTAGGTTTCTTGGTGGAGGGGACTGGTGCCTGTGTTGTGGATGAGGCTGGATCCTGTCTTTCTAGTGAGCAGACCATGTCTGGTGGTGTGTTTTGGGGTGTCTGTGACCTTATTATGATTTTAGGCAGTCTTTCTGCTAGTGTGTGGGTTTGTGTTCCTGTCTTGCTAGTTTGGCATAGGGTGTCCAGCACTGTAGCTTGCTGGTCACTGAGTGGAGCTGGGCCTTAGCATTGAGATGGAGATCTCTGGGAGAGCTTTTGCTATTTGATACCACATGGGGCCTGGAAGTCTCTGGTTGACCAATGTCCTGAACTCGGCTCTCTCACCTCAGATGCTCAGGCCTGACAGCCAGCCAGAGCACCAAGACTCTGTCAGCCACATGGCTGTGAATTTAAGGGAGAACAAGAAAGAAAAAAATAAAAGTTATTAAAATAGAAAAAAAATATTAAAAATAAAAAAGTAATAAAAAAAGAGACAGAAAGAAGAGAGCAACCAAACAAAAAAACAAATCTACCAATAATAAAAGTGCTAAAACCTATACAACAAAAAAAAAAGGTCATTCAGAAACCTAGGACAGATGGCAAAAGCAAAGCTCTGCAGATAAAATCACACAAAGAAGCATACACATACACACTCGCAAAAAGAGCAAAAGGAATATATATATATATATATATATATATATATATATATATATACACAAAATTTTTAAAAAAGGAAGAGAGCAACCAAATCAATAAACAAATCTGCCAATGATAATAAGCTCTAAATACTAAACTAAGATGAACATAAAACCAGAAACAAATTAGATGCAGAAAGCCAACCCCAAGTCTACAGTTGCTCCCGAAGTCCACCGCCTCAATTTTCAGATGATTTTTTGTCTATTCATGTATTCCACAGATGAAGGGTACATCAAGTTGACTGTGAAGATTTCGTCCACTGCTCCTGAGGGTGCTGGGAGAAATTTCCCTTTCTCTTCATGGTTCACACAGCTCCTGGGGTTCAACTTTGGATTTGGCCCCACCTCTGCATGTAGGTTGCCTGATGGCATCTCTTGGGAATTCTGAGGTCTTCTACCAGCATTCAGTAGGTGTTCTGTAAGAGTTGTTCCACATATAGATGTAGTTTTGATGTATTTGTGGGGAGGAAGGTGATCTCCACGTCTTACTTATCTGCCATCTTGGAGGCGCCCTCAAGCATTTCTTTTATGATTTGTGTTTTTTTAAGTCTTATTTCATAAATCCTTCCTACTCTAAGGTCCCAAAGAATTTTCTCCTGTATTTGCTGCCATCCTCTCGAGAATGGCAACCTTATCGTCTTCTCTGCAGGTGCTCTTTACCCACCCCCGTACTCCCACTGGCTTTACTTTACTCCAGCGCACTTATAATTTTCTAATATATAACTTATTTGTTTATGCTTTTACTGCCTGTCTCACCACATTAAATACATGCTTCATAAGAGTAGGGATTTTTGTGTGTTATTTTTACTAATGTATCTCTAATACCTGGAAAAGTGTTTGGTATAAGTGTTTAATAAATATTCATAATTAATAAATTAGTATTTATTCTTTTGAAAGCTTTGGCATTAAATATCTTTGAATTATTTTTGTGTGTATGACATAAAACAGAGTTCTACTTTTATATGTTTTCCAAATGGAAACCAATTATCTGGAACCCATGAATTCAATAGCCTAACCCTAGCATATATGCTGCCTTTCTATATATACATGCTTTCATAGATTATATTCACCAGAATGTAAGGTCCAGTAAAGCAGGGACCCACTTTTTCTAATCTGCTCTATGCTCAGTATTTAGAACAGTGCTTATCAAATGGTATATTAGCAGAATATAAGAACAATGATTTATAACTGGATGCAACAACATGACTGAATTTCACAAATATAATATTGAACAAAAGAAGTCAAATACTAAAGAGTACTTACCATATGATTCAATTTATTTAACGTATAATACAGGCAGAACTTATATATGCTCTTAAACATCAGAATAGTGATTACTTTTGGGAAAGAGTAGTGATTGAAAAGAACCAAGAGAGAGGTTTCTGGGTTGTTGATAATGTTCTGATTCTTCATCTGGTTGGCAATTAATTCAATAAAACATTTCAAAAGTTTAATAAATATTTGTTGTGGGCTTCTTATGTCATTCTGTTGCTTCATTCCTATATGTCTCCACCAATACCAGACTGTATCTATTATTACCCTTTAAAATGAGCTTTCATACTCAAGAGAATGAGTTTTCCACTTTGTTACTATTTATCGTATTTATATTAGCTAAAGTAATCAGCATTTATACTGCTTTTCTATTCCAACAGTATTCTGGATAATTAAATAGTAGATGAAGAAATGTTTATTTTTATAGAAGCATTCTAGCTAATAACATAGAAGAATTATTATCATACCATTAGAGTATCACCATTTTGCAATTTCTTCTTTATTAATTGCTCTAGTCATTGATGACCAATGACTGCTAATATTTCAAAGAGAGAGTCATTGTGTAGAAGAATGCCAACTGGGAAGTGTCTTGTCAAATAAAATAAAACTGTAGCTGAATTTTAAGTCTCCATATACAGCTAGCAATTTCCAGGAAATACAGAAGGCAGAGATAGATATTAAATTATGAGATACAATGCAGACTGTAAGAAGTTTTACAAGACAAACAACCTGGCTTCTCCAAAAAATAAATTGCAAGAAAGAAAAAACAGTGGATTGAGGGATGGGAGGGAATATATAGATTTTCTACCAGTTGCAATGCATGGGCCTTATTTGAATCCTGAGTCAATAAAATGAACTGTAAAGTAATTATTACATTTATGAAACAATTGGAAATTTGAACATTAAGTGGTTATTTGACAATTTTAAGATATTTAGTTATGACTATGTAATGGTGGTTAGTTATGTTTTAAAAAATAAGTAAACCCTTATCTTTTAGATATGTAAAATTATTGAATAAAATGAAAAAATATTTCATTAATCCCAGTGAGATAATTTTAAAATAGGCTTGTAAATCTCTTTACATGCATGAAAACCTGTTTGGAGTTTACTGGAAATATATTAAATTTAAAGATTAATTTGGGAAAAAGTGATATCTTTATAATATCTACTCTTCCTATCTTAACTATTTTGTAGACCAAACTCTCTCTACTTATTCTCCTTTACTCAAATTTTTTCTTCTTTTTCTTGTTTTAATTTTTGGCCATGCCACACGGCTTGTGGGATCTCAGTACACTGACCAGGTATTAAACCCAGGCCATGCCAGTGAAAGCCCAGAATCCTAACCTGTAGGCCACCAGGGAGCTCCCTCAAATATTTTTTTTTTAATGCACTCTTTCAGATTAATTTTAGAATAATTTGGCCAACTTTCTCAAAAACATGATTTGAGATTTGACTGATACTTCATTCTAGCTGTATATTAATTTGGGAAGAATTGGGATGTTACAAATATTGCCTTTTATTTAAAACATGAGACATATATCTAGCCATTCAGGTGCCTTTAATAGTAAGAGCTGTGAATATCTTTTATTTGCCTTATTCCTAAGTAATGCATATTCATCCTTGTTGCTAAGAAGAATGGCAGTATAGCATAGTGTTTAGAGTACAGGCTCTAAAGTTGGACTGCCTGGCTCCATAAATTACTAGCTGTGTGCTTTGAGGCAAACTGCTTAACTTCTCTATTACTCAGTTTCTTCTCCTGCAAAATGATAATGGGAATAATAATTATTATTTCTGCCTCATAAGGTTTTGTTTCTCATTGTTGTGAGGATTAAATAAGCTAATACACTTACAACAGTGACACATAGAAAGAGGTCAAGAATATTAGTTATTAAATATTAGGTTATTTATTATGTTGAGTATTAACCTTTCCTTTGTATTGTTTCAGTGTATTTATCAAGAATGAGTGTGTTAAATTTTACAAAATGACTTTTTAGTATTTATTGAGATTATCACTTTAAGTATTGATATGTGTATATGAATAGATGACACTATAGCTGACTGCTTTTGAATAATTGCAAGAATTCACTGAAGTGTTTCCATCTTCAGTGGCTCCTGTTAATTTAGGTATTTCACTTCCTCAGTAAATTTTGCTATTCCATTTTGCTGACACTACAATGAGAGAGGTCAAACAAAAGAGGAGGGAAATCTCTTGGCAATATAGTTGCCAAGTAAAAATACAGGACAGTCTATTAATTTTGGATTTTGGAAAAACAACAAATAAATTTAGTATAAGTGTATTCCAAATATTGGATGGGACATTATCATACTAAAAATTACTTTTTGTCTGAAAACTAAATTTAACTCTATGTCTTATATTTGTAGTTGCTAATTTAGTTAAGAAGCTATTGCCATTGATGACAGTAGAAATGGTGAGGAATGAAAGGCTTTGAGAAACACGATTCTGGTGTTGAGTTTTTGGACTTTCACTCACTAACTCCTTCTAAATACAGACGAAACTTACACCCAATTCTTCTCTAAAGAGAAAAGAGAGTACTCTATTTGTTTTAATCTCAGTACTAAAATGTTATGTCCCCAAAGCAGAAGTATTTCCTTCATCATTGTGTCTCTTGGATATTGGATTACTGTAGAGGTCTGCACTGAGAGTAACCATTATAGAAAACAAAGTGTCTATCAGTAGTTAGAAGAAACAGTGCCAAAAGTAGCATCAAAAACCACAAGGACCTGTTGTAGGTGTGTTTCATACATCTATTTTCAGTTCTCACATTTTAAATTTTACATAATGCATTTTGTCTTATTAAAAATGGAAACAAAGAACATGTACTTCCATACGTTAATCTCCTCCAGGTGCTTTATCCTTTTTTCTTTGTTTGCCAGCTGGTTGGTTTTGTATTGCTTTTTTTTTTTTTTTTTTTGCTTTCCAGTCCTTGCATCTTTATCTGTTCAACAGTAAAGAGAAAAAAGCATTAAACCAATGAAAGCATGGCTATGGTTGCTGATTTAAGTAGCACTTCATCTGAATTGGAGCTGTTCTCTTAAATTAATAAGATTGTTGGTTTATCAGAGGGTCTTATATATCTCTTCTCCCACTGATGGCAGGTCACAAGTTTGAATTCCAGCCAACCATATAAAGCGATACCTTGACCTTGTCTGGCCAATGAGCCATCACTTGGACTAAAATAATTTTCCATTCCATCCATTTATGCAAGTCAAGCAGGAGCTAGCAACTCAGTAGATGAGAATCACATTTATTTAAAGCAAGAGCTAGTCCTTGGTTTATAAAAAACTTTCCCTAGCAATTCTGAAAAATCATTCTGGCACAGTCAGGTACAGGTTTGAATTCCAACTCTTCCATTCACTTACTCTGACCGCAAGTGGTTATTTAACATTCCTGAACTTTGCTTTCCTTCTGTATAATGGGGAAAGGAATACTGAGCTTACAGGTGTTTTGTTAAGCTTGTATAAGGCAATGCCAACCTATTGGGAATGTGAAATGGTACAATCATCTGGGGAAACATTTTGAAAGTTTGCTTAAAGTTAAATATACACCTACCATATTACCTGGCCATTCCATTCCTGTGTTCACCCAAGAGAAATAAAAACATATGCTTATACTAAGATTGTACACCATGTTCATAGAGGCTTTATTGGTAAAAGATAAAGCTTAGAAACAATCCAAACATCCATTAATAGGCAAACTGATGAAAGCCTGTGGTGTACTCATGCAATGTACTACTACTAAGCAATAAGATAGAATTAACTGATGAAACATGCAACAACATGATTAATCTCAAGATAATTATGCTGGATAGAAGAACCAGAATTATACTGTATGATTCCATTCATATAAAATTCTAGGAAATGTAAATGAATGTATAGTGACAGAAAGTACATTAGTGCTTGCCTGTGGATGGGAGTGGAGGGAGAAAAGGATTATAAAGGGGGAACAAGTAAACTTTGGGGGCTAATCAAATTGTTTGTTGTTTTGATTATGGTAATGGTACAGGTGTACATATGTCAAAATCATCAGAGCACACACTTCAGAGAGGTGTAACTTAGTGTGAAGTTATGCTTCTTTAGTACTGAATATGTTAGTTCCTTGTCTGCTGCTCTGATATCCAGAAACCTCTTCCCTAAATCACTGTTACTCCCATCTCTCATTCACCTCTTCCAGTTTACCCAACACCCTTGACCTCTCTTTACACATAATTTCATCTGCCAAATGATTCCTAACCTCTGCTCCTTCACTTCTAACAACACCATGAAGACCATGATTCCTTTTCCTTGCCCCATAAATCCTGAGCAGAATGGCTTGGTATCCCCTTTTGGCTTTTCAGCAGCACAAATCACCCAAGAGTGTGACAGAGAATGTGCGATGGGCCATTGTTTATGAATAACATAACTTTGTTCTCTTAATGAAGCTCTTTTGAGAGATGCTAAAAGTAAGTTATTAGAATAGAGGGAAAAATTAAGGGAAGAAAAGAAAAGAAAGTAGAAAAGAAAATGGGAGAAGATAAGAAAAGAGAAATGTGATCAAATCCAAATCCATGTATTTCTAAATAAACTCAGCAAGTGAGTTACTTTATGACATCAGTATCTTTCCATAGAACTGTGGTCCTAATTCTCACACCTCCTTCATTCCAGCACTCACTAAATCTATACATAGCAGTAAGAGCAATCTTCCATGAATACGTCACATCACGTACTTCTTCAGCATAAAGGCTTTCAAAAGCTTCTCATTGCGTCCCACTTGTTGTGACTTCCAGATCTGTGGATGGTCTTGTCCCTGTTTACCTCTCTAAGCCTTACTTTGCACTGACCCTCCTCTGCTTTTACTTTGTTCTGAGCAACCTCACCTTATTCTTAAGCATACATCATGCTCCCCCTGCACTTCCCCACCTCATAGCCTTCACTTACAGTCTTCGCCCCACCACTCCAATGCCTCATCTCACCAACTCCCCAGCATTCTTCAGGCAGTGGTAAACTTGACAGCCAGCTTCATGGCTTGTCCTATAATAGGGTGTACACTCCTATTTTACACCCTGGTGGAAATTGTACTTCTCCTTTCTGGCATGGATCAAATTTTTTATACTGTATTTGTTTGTATGGTTATTTGTTCAGTGTCTCTCCTTCATCATGATCCATTATGTCAAGGACTGGTAAATAATTTTTGTTAGTTTGAATTTTTGTTTTATTTTTATTCTGTTTTGTTTTTACTCTCAATTATTTAGAAAGCCCTAAATACAGTGGTGACTGGCACATGGTAGGTGTTCAGTAGAAATTTGTTTAATGAATAAATGAATGAATGGATAGATGGAAAATGATTCTGTGAAATAGATTCTTATCCCCCCATTACCTATGAGAAAACTGAGGCTTAGAGAGTTTTAAATGCCGAGGTCATGCATGTTCCATTATTCACAGAAGAGCTAATGAAGAAGATAACAAAAAGAGCCAGGTAAAACTAAGGAAAACTCCACTGAAGGGAATAAGATCCATGTCTTAAATGTAAGCTTTGATTTATTTTTAGTTGCACTGAAAATATATTTAGTTACATTTTCCACTTAAAGTGGAATCATGTGCCTGATTAGAACCAACACTGGTCCCTCAAAACTAATAGTCTCAGAACATTAGCTCAATAATCCTCTGTAGCACGTGCTTTTGTGCCGTGGGCCGTATCTGCTAAGCCTACCTGTGATTTCAGCTGCAGCTGGGTGGACAGCTCTGTACACACTGCCAGTCTCCTCTCTCAGATTCTCCCTCAAAACTTTTTCCAAAGTTCAGTATTTCACAAAGCCCTGGTACAGGTACATTCTGAAAGTGTGGGAAAGATAATATTGTGGAACTTGCAGCCAACTTGTGACGGAGTGAGTGGATAAATGCCCCCATCTTCCTGTCTCTCACAGAGACAATTTGGAGGTTGTTTGCCACATTGGCCTAAAAAACTTTCCAGAGCTTCTGAACCACTACCCACAGTGGGGACTATCTCCATAACCCCTCATTCTGTTACTGAATTTCCCTCCTTCTTTGTTACATTCCTCCCTCTGCTCACTCTAGCTTCTTAGACTCACTTCATCTACACCCAAGTTCTTGCTTTAGGCTTTGCTTTGAGGGGAATCAAAGTTAAGACGCCCCCATTTATTTATTTAAGTATTTAATATGGGCATAGTTGAGCACAAATTAAATGGCATGTTCTTGAAAATTTCACTGTTTAGTGGGGTACAAAAAATGTAAAAATGACCAATTCTAATACAACATAAGTTTTGTGATAAATGAATGCAAATCAAATTGGAAAGTATGGAGCTTTTATTTTGATGGGAGAATCAGGGAACAATTGAACAGGAAATGAAGATTTGAGGAGTCTTTTGCAGGATCAACAGAAGTTTATTAACAAACTAAGGAGTAAAGAAAAGCAAGAAGGATCACAAGGCTAAAAATCACACAATGAATTACAGAAAGACATGCCATGTGTTGGAAACTGTGAAACTTTCAAAAAATCTGTATATAGGTACTAGAGTTGTACTGAGTACTCTAGGGTCAGCCACCAGAGGAGGAATGTTACAGGTAATGAAGTAACATAAATGCAGGGACAGGGGTTTTAAGATAAAACCCCTTATTTTACCCTGTAACAATGTGTAAGCATCAGAAGTTTTTAAACAGAGTTATAACATCAGATCTGAGTTTTGCAAGAAAATTCTGTCCGCCGTGAAGAAATGAATGAACTGAACTTGGGGAAAACTGGAGGCTGGGAAAGATTACAAAGGTGGTGTCAGTGAGAATGGAGAAAAGAGAGATATTAAAAAAAAAAAAAAGAGCTCTGAATGTCTCAGGCATCATTCCAGATGTATCAAAGGATGTTTGTTTTTAAATAGGTTCCCTCAAACCTCCAATAATTCTCTATTTTTTGCTTCTATTCAGACTAACTAACCAAATCCTATATATTAAACATGTGCCACTATTGTCTCAGGTTGATCCTTCTGGACCAGATTCGTGATGGAGATTTGCATAGAGGAAGTTGATTGGGGAGTGCCCCTTATGTCAACTGTGATGCACTCACAACAAAGGCCTCTGCCAATCCTACAGGGGAGCTCTAGAGCTGGAGTTGTCCAGAACTGCCTGGTGCTGCAGCAAGGGGACAGGTCCTTCACATCCCTTCCTCCAGAGACCAGTCTTTGGATGTGGAGCTGTCCTGAGGCAGGAGCAGTGACCTTGGGACTTAGAGGTTATCTTCTGCTCAGGGCAATCCCCAGAAAGGAATTCAGCTGACATCAGGAGGAATGGGTATCTCAGTCGTGAAGAGGGGAATCATCTGACAGCACCTCACACTGTCTACTATAGCTCCTACCTTACACCCTGTCCCATTTACCATGTTGAAGGTCTGGTGGGTTTCAACAAGGTCAGTTTTAACATAGGCCACGCTAACTTTGCTAACACCAGAGCTTGATCAACATTCTAAAGCAGAAAGACAGAATAAACTTCTTCATGAGGTTGTTTTGTTCTTGCTGTTGTTCTTTAGAAGATGAATTCAAAATACTGTATAACACTTAAGGAACACATAATTTAAAAACACTTTTTGAAGGTTTTATCAAAAACAACTGATAAAAAGCATCTAAAATTTTCTAAGCAGTAACATTAAGAAAACTCATTTACGGAAATTTTTTCCTTTAAGTTATTGCTGTTGTCAAATAGTGACGGATTCCAGTGCTGAGAAAATAAGTTTTAAAATAAGTCAATATATCAAACTGAAACTTCATGGAGTGGCTGCTCTAAAATAAATAAGTAACCAAAATTGGGTGCTTTATTCCACTCTGGTGACTGAAAAACAGTATTTTAAGTCAATATTCTACAATGTAGCAATGGAATTAAACTTCCCCTCCAAAAAAAAAAAAAAAAAAAATCCCCAAACAATTGCCCTAAAGAAGCACTTGATCCACTATATTTTCAAAGCATTCTGTTTGGGTTTACTAATTTTCAAAGAATTTCCACTTAAAATTTTAAGGCATGTCTTTCTTCTAAGGCATGACATCCCTCTCCAGAGACACTCTTCCTAATCCTCTTTTTAAAAGGCATTCTTTTGTAACATTTTCAAACTCTGATTCAAGGTATCAATAAATTTCTTTTAACAATTTGGTACAAAAAAGAAAAGCACATTTATGAGACTTTGTTTTCATAAATATTTATTTCAAATACTACATTTTCATAGTGGTTTTAATCCTAATGTCATCCTTAAAATAAATCACTGTGTGTACTTCATGTGATCTTTTCAGAATGCAATAAAACAGATTGTTTTTAATGGCTGTTCTAGCAATGAAAAATATCTGTGTTAGGTGGAAACAACAAACTGATGCTTTTTCAATTCCTTTTAATGGCACGAGAATCTTTGCAACCTGCTGTGAAAAATATTCTCTTAATGATAGGCCTGTGGCACAACTTAAGGAGTCATCAAGAAATAAATGTGCCGCTGTCTGGTTGGCAGCTTGGTGTCCCTTAATTGAAGTGTTATAAGATTCTGTGTGGAGGAAAGCCTCCAGGGCTTCGTAGCTAAATGGCACGGACACCTCTGATGAGACATGCAGATGAAGATGTGTCAATACAATCTTCACCAATTTGCCGTAATAGCAGGGACTGATTAATTTTATAACAGCGAGTGCTTCTATTAGCTAACCTAAGGAATGATTTAGACTTTATTAAGCGACTTATTTCTATCTTTTTTCAAGAGAGATGACTGCAACATAGTTTTTGTCTGAGTGCTACACTGTGGCATATTTTCTAATAAGGATTCTCAATTTATTATTAAAGAAAGGATCATGAGCTTCCCTTGGCTTATACGAGGCTTAGTGGCAGCAACTTTTGGGGCTTCCAAAGATTTCAAATGCACTTCAGCGGTCTTGGAGTTTCTCAAAACTAACTTCATATTTGAAGCAATTGAATTGGCAGCTCTTAAATACATTTTTAATGTGCAAAATATTAAAGTAACTGAATCAAGAGTATGTAGCTGTATATTTGTATCTTTTTCTTGATATAAAGTTGCTTTAATATTTTATCATAATTGCCCTTGGGCATCTAACATCATTTGGTTACACATAACCAACTAATGCTCTATATTTTAGGGCTTTGTTCCAGAAAAAATTAATTATCATGCATGGGTGGGCAATGTATTTAGATATTGAGCTACGTTATTTTATGCATAAAACAGGCTCTAGTTTATATACTGAAACCAAAATTGCTATAATGTTCACAGTGCAATAAAAATCAGATACAAAGAGTCATTTAAAACTATGGAAATGTGAGCTCAGGGACACACCTTTGTATTTTTTTAACTATAAAAAAAGTGAACCTGCATTTACTATAAGTTGAATTTCCAGTAAATTTACTAAAAAACAAACAAACAAAAACAACTCTGGGAGTCCATTAAAAGCCATTTTATTCCACAGGCAGGCTACCCAATGAGAACGTTTTTAGTACTTAATACTATTATAGAGCCTGGTATTGTAAAATGCCTAGCATAAGAGATGTGATATTCAGTAAATAACAATCTGCATCTTTTTCTCAATACTGAGGATGTTTGTAAACAGCCTTTGGAGGGGAGAACAGACACCATTCTGTTCCACTCCAATGTTCTGTTCTTCTAGGCTTCTGTTAGGATGTAGAGACTAATACAGTAAATTTGAAGAGACCCATAGACTCAAATTTTATCCAACTTCCTTACAATTAGCAGAAGGATTCACCTCCAGCCAAAATATACCAAACATCCTGGATGTATCTTAGAATGGAAAATTTTCACTATTATGATGTGTCTCATTTATCCATTCAAAAATGTTATACAGTTCTAATTTAATTATGGAATTTTATATGGCCATGTTATAAGGTAAGATAAAGAGATGCCTTCTAGACTCTAACAATATACGAGAGATAAAAATCATGTAACTGCGCAATTCAGAGAATAAATCAATAAACTATAAAAGAAATATATTTCCAATTTTCACATGCTATTCTCAAACTTCTCTGAACTCCAGCCCTGGTTTAGTGGAAGAGTGTTGTGTTAGGAATTGAGAGATTGGGCTCAAGTACTCGCCTTGCTACTAGGTAGCTATGCAAACTTTAGCAAGTTCCTTAAACTATTAGAGACACATTTTCTCTATTAGCAAAAAGCCATGAGTTGGCATTAGGTCATCTTTGAGGTTGCATTTCACTGTACCATTTTATTTGCAATAAATCAGGACTAGATGATGATATGCACTTTGATATTATAAGTATGTTTAGCAAAAACCAAACCTATAATTCCAGTGATACTGGAGATTTCTATCCCTTTCAGAAAAGCACAAATTTTAGGGCATTTCTGGTCCCTGGTAAAAAGACTATCAGAGCTAAGAAAAAATGGTACTAGATATGTGATTAGTCATCTTATTTGTTTCAGGTGGGGAGTGCTGGTAAGCAATTTCTATGCAATTGCTAAAGCTGGGTAGTCATTGGAATAAATTACCAATGGTGACAAAGGAGTAGTGACCATGTATAAGAATTTTGGCATTTCTGATCATTATCTTACTTAACTGTTTTGAAATTAGAATTCCAACCATCTCTAATGCTAAGTATGTATCATCTATTTTGAACATAAGGACTGAATAAAAATGTTTAAAGTATTGAATAAACATGGGATATAGATTTAAGGAAAATTCATAAAATATAATCAGTGATATCAAAACATTTTTGATATCAAAACAGTTTTGAGCAAACAAAATACAGAGAATGCAACCTCCAGAGCCAACCATGATCTTCCCATCCATGGGAGCTTAGAGTACATTTCCACTGGTAATCATTTATGGACTGGATGGCCGTTCATTGTCCTCTCAGGGGTCTGCTTGTTGAACTCTGTACCAGAGAACAAGGTTGTTAATTGTGCTTACAAAGAAATATATAGGTAAATACATAAAACATGTTAATACTTTTATAAAAACTTCTGGGTCTACTAAAACACATTTGTTTTGGCAGGAATTGGTAAAGATCATCTAAGTTTTTATGGCAAGGATTCTCACCTGCCTTTGCTGGTAGAAGGAAATGTCTCTCCAACATATGGTGAAAAATTCACAACGTGGTCCCTGGGCTTAACACAGAACTTGTTAAATGTTAACAAGTTAAATGTTAAGATAAGCAGGGATTGATTTCAATTAAGCATCCTCTGTGATTTGGGGGATAATATTAGCAACATTTGTGTTTATATCATAGAGATAGTTACCTATAGACTACTTAGTCAAGCCCTATCTAAAGCAGTATGAGATGAGGTGGTATAAAACTTAAAACTTAATAAGTTCCCTGAATACACAGGCATCCACAGGAGGAATAAAGTCATGGACATGTGACCACACTCTTACACAATTTCATAAAAGAAAACCCAGTGGTGGATGGGAAAGGGCTGTGGGAATGCAAATGAGATCATACTTTACAATTCAGTCTTTAGCACATGTGCATGGGTTCTGTACATATCTGAGTATTCTAGCTTTTCTTTTTTTTTAAGCATCTTTATTGGACTATAATTGCTTTACATGTTGTGTTAGTTTCTCCTGTATAGCAAAGTGAATCAGCTATCACATATACCCCCATATCACCTCCCTCTTGCGTCTCCCTCCCAACCTCCCTAACCCACCCCTCTGGTGGTCACAAAGCACCTAGGTGATCTCCCTGTGCTATGCAGCTGCTTCCCACTAGCTACCTATTTTACATTTGGTAGTGCATATATGTCCATGTCACTCTGTCACTTCATCCCAGCTTAACCTTCCCCATCCCTGTGTCTCAAAGTCCATTCTCTACATCTACATCTTTATAGGGGTCCTGCCTCTAGGTTCTTCAGAAACTTTTTTTTACTTTTTTTAGATTCCATATATATGTGATAGTATATGGTATTTGTTTTTCTCTTTTTGACTTACTTCATGCTATATGGACTTTAGGTCCATCCACTTTATTGAAAATAACTCAATTTTGTTTCTTTTTATGGCTGAGTAATATTCCATTATATATATGTGCGATATCTTCTTTAACCATTCATCTGTTGATGGACACTTCAGTTGCTTCCAGGTCCTGGCTATCGTAAATAGTGCTGCAATGAACACTGCGGTACACGACTCTTCGTTTTTTTCTTTTCTTTTTAAACAACCTTATTGGCGTATAATTGCTTTATGATGGTGTGTTAGTTTCTGCTTTTTAACAAAGTGAAGCAGCTATACATATATATATATCGCCATATCTCCTCCCTTTTGCGTCTCCCTCCCTCCCACTCTCCCTATCCCACCCCTCTAGGTGGTCACAAAGCACTGAGCTGATCTCCCTGTGCTATGCAGCTGCTTCCCACCAGCTATCGGTTTTACATTTGGTAGTGTATATACGTACATGCCACTCTCTCTCTTTGTCCATCTTACACTTCCCCCTCCCCATGTCCTCAAGTCCATTCTCCAGTACGTCTGTATCTTTATTCCCGTCTTGCCCCAAGGTTCTTCTGACCATTTTTCTTTTAGATTCCATATATATGTGTTAGCATACGGTATTTGTTTTTCTCTTTCTGACTGGCTTCACTCTGTATGACAACCTCTAGGTCCATCCACCTCACTACAAATAACTCCTTTTCATTTCTTTTCATGGCTGAATAATATTCCATTGTATATATATGCCACATCTACTTTATCCATTCATCTGTCAATGGACACTTAGGTTCTTCCATGTCCTGGCTATTGTACATTGTGGTACATGACTGCAGTGAACACTGTGGTGCTGCAGTGAACATTGTGGTACATGACACTTTTGGAATTATGGTTTTCTCAGGGTATATGCCCAGTAGTGGGATTGCTGGGTCAATGGTAGTTCTATTTTTAGTTTTGTAAGGAACCTCCATACTGTTCTCCATAGTGGCTGTATCAATTTGCATTCCCACCAACAGTGCAAGAGGGTTCCCTTTGCTCCACACCCTCTCCAGCATTTATTGTTTGCAGATTTTTTGATGATGGCCATTCTGACTGGTGTGAGGTGATACCTCATTGTAGTTTTGATTTGCATTTCTCTCGTAATTAGTGATGTTGAGCATCCTTTCATGTGTTTGTTGGCAATCTGTACATCTTCTTTGGAGAAATGTCTATGTAGGTCTTCTACCCATTTTTGGATTGGGTTGTTTGTTTTTTTGATACTGAGCTGCATGAGCTGCTTGTATATTTTGGAGATTAATCCTTTGTCAGTTACTTTGTTAGCAAATATTTTCTCCCATTCTGAGGGTTGTCTTTTCATCTTGTGTATAGTTTCCTTTGCTATACAAAAGCTTTTAAGTTTCATTATGGCCTATTTGTTTATTTTTGTTTTTATTTCCATTTCTCTAGGAGGTGGGTCAAAAAGGATCTTGCTGTGATTTATGTCATACAGTGTTCTGCCTATGTTTTCCTCTAAGAGTTTGATAGTGTCTGGCCTTACATTTAGGTCTTTAATCCATTTTGAGTTTATTTTTGTGTATGGTGTTATAGAGTGTTTTAATTTAATTCTTTTACATGTAGCTGTCCAGTTTTCCCAGCACCACTTATTGATGAGGCTGTCTTTTCTCCACTGTATATTCTTGCCTCCTTTATCAAAGATAAAGTAATCATATGTGCGTGGGTTTATCTCTCTGCTTCCTATCCTGTTCCATTGATCTATCTTTCTGATTTTGTTTCAGTACCATACTGTCTTAATTACTGTAGCTTTGTGGTATAATCTGAAGTCAGGGAGCCTGAATCCTCCAGCTCTGTTTTTCTTTCTCAAGATTGCTTTGGCTATTCGGGGTCTTTAGTTTTTCCATACAAATTGTGAAATTTTTTGTTCTAGTTCTGTGAAAAATACCATTGGTAGTTTGATAAGGATTGCATTGAATCTGTAGATTGCTTTGAGTAGTATAGTCATTATCACAATGTTGATTCTTCCAATCCAAGAACATGGTATATTTCTCCATCTGTTTGTATCATCATTAATTTCTTTCATCATTGTCTTATAGTTATCTGCATACAAGTCTTTGTCTCCTTAGTTAGGTTTATAATTAGATATTTATTATTTTTGTTGCAATGCTAAATGAGAGTGTTTCCTTATTTTCTCTTTCAGATATTTCATCATTAGTGTATAGGAAAGCAAGAGATTTCTGTGTATTAATTTTGTATCCTGCTACTTTACCAAATTCACTGATTAGCTCTAGTAGTTTTCTGGTAGCATCTTTAGGATTCTCTATGTATAGTATCATGTCATCTGAAAACAATGACAGTTTTACTGTTTCTTCCAATTTGGATTCCTTTCATTTCTTTTTCTTCTCTGATTGCTGTGGCTAAAACTTTCAAAGCTATGTTGAATAATAGTGGTGAGAGTGGGCAACCTTGTCTTGTTCCTGATCTTAGTGGAAATGGTTTCAGTTTTTCACCATTGAAAATGATGTTGGCTGTGAGTTTGTCATATATGGCCTTTATTATGTTGAGGTAGGTCCCCTCTATGCTTGCGTTCTGGAGAGTTTTTATCATAAATGGGTTTTGAAGTTTGTTGAAAGCTTTTTCTGCATCTATCGAGAGTATCATATTGTTTTTATTCTTCAATTTGATAATATGGTGTATCACATTGATTGCTTTACATATATTGAAGAATCCTTGCATTCCTGGGGTAAACCCACTTGATCATGGTGTATGATCCTTTTATTGTGCTGTTGGGTTCTGTTTGCTAGTAGTATGTTGAGGATTTTTGCATCTATGTTCATTACTGATACTGGCCTATAGTTTTCTTTTTTGGTGATATCTTTTTCTCATTTTGTTATTAAGGTGATGGTGGCCTCATACAATGAGTTTGGGAGTGTCCTTCCTTCTGTTATATGTTGGAAGAATGTGAGAAGGATGGGTGTTAGCTCTTCTCTAAATATTTGATAGAATTCGCCTGTGAAGCCATCTGGTCCTGGGAGTTTGTGTGTTGGAAGATTTTTAATCACAGTTTCAATTTCCGTGCATGTGATTGGTCTGTTGATATTTTCTATTTCTTCATGGTTCAGTCTCAGAAGGTTGTGCTTTTCTAAGAATTTGTCCATTTCTTCCAGGTTGTCCATTTTATTGACATATAGTTGCTTGTAGTAATCTCTCATGATCCTTTGTTTTTCTGCAGTGTCAGTTGTTACTTCTCCTTTTTCATTACTAATTCTGTTGATTTGAGTCTTCTCCCTTTCTTTTCTTGCTGAGTCTGGCTAATGGTTTATCAATTTTGTTTATCTTCTCCAAGAACCACCTTTCAGTTTTATTGTTCTTTTTATCATTTCCTTCATTTCTTTTTCATTTATTTCTGATCTGATCTTTATGATTTCTTTCCTTCTCCTAACTTTGGGGTGTCTTTTTTCTTCTTTCTCTAATTGTTTTAGGTGTAAGTTTAGATTGTTTATTTTTCTTGTCTCTTAAGGTAGGATTGTAGTGCTATAAACTTTCCTCTTAGAACTGCTTTTGCTGCATCCCATAGGTTTTGGGTTGCTGTGTTTTCATTGTCAACTGTTTCTAGGTATATTTTGATTTCCTCAGTGATCTCTTGGTTATTTTGTAATGTATTGTTTAGCCTCCATGTATTTGTATTTTTTACAGTTTTTTTTTCCTGTAATTGATATCTAGTCTCATAGCATTGTGGTGGGAAATGTACTTGATATGATTTCAATTATCTTATATTTACCAAGGCTTGATTTGTGACCTAAGATATGATCTATCCTGTAGAATATTCCATGAGCACTTGAGAAGAAAGTGTATTCTGTTGTTTCGGATGGAATTTCCTATAAATATCAATTAGTTCCATCTTGTTTAATGTATCATTTAAAGCTTGTGTTTCCTTATTTATTTTCATTTTGGATGATCTGTCCTTTGGTGAAAGTGGGGTGTTAAAGTCCCCTAATATGACTGTGTTACTGTCAATTTCCCCTTTTATGCCTTATGTATTGAGGTGCCCCTATTTTGGGTGCATAAATATTTACAATTGTTATATCTTCTTCTTGGATTAATCCCTTGATCATTATGTAGTATCCTTCTTTGTCTCTTGTAATAGTCTTTATTTTAAAGCTTATTTTCTCTGATATGAGAATTGCTCCTCCAGCTTTCTTCTGATTTCCATTTGCATGGAATATCTTTTTCCATCTGCCACTCACTTCAGTCTGTATGTGTACCTAGGTCTGAAGTGAGTCTCTTATAGACAGCATATATATGGGTCTTGTTTTTGTATCTATTCAGCCAGTCCAGGTCTTTTGGTTGGAGCATTTAATACATTTACATTTAAGGTAATTATTGATATGTACATTCCTATTACCATGTTCTTAATTGTTTTGTGTTTGTTATTGTAGGTCTTTTCCTTCTCTTGTGTTTCCTGCCTAGAGAAGTTCCTTTAGCATTTGTTGTACAGCTGGTTTGGTGGTGCTGAATTCTATTGTTTTTCCTGTCTGTAAACATTTTAATTTCTCTGTTGTAGCTGAATGAGACGCTTGCTGGGTAGAGTAATCTTTGTTGTAGGTTTTTCCCCTTCATCACTTTAAATATGTCCTGCTATTCCCTTGTGGCTTGCAGAGTTTCTGCTGAAAGATCAGCTGTTAACCTTATGGGGATTCCCTTTTATGTTATTTGCTGCTTTTCCCTTGCTGCTCTTAATATTTGCTCTTTGTATTTAATTTTTGATAGTTTGATTAATATGTTTCTTGGCATGTTTCTCCTTGGATTTATCCTGTATGGGACTCTCTGTGCTTCCTGGAGTTGATTACTTCCTTCCCATATTAGGGAAGTTTTCAACTATAATCTCTTTAAATATTTTCTCAGTCCCTTTCCTTTTCTCTTCTTCTTCTGGGACCCCTATAATTCAATTGTTTGTGCATTTAATATTTTCTCAGATGTCTCTGAGACTGTCCTCAATTCTTTTCACTCTTTTTTCTTTATTCTGCTCTGTGATAGTCATTTCTACTATTTTATCTTCCAGATCACTTATCCGTTCTTCTGCCTCAGTTATTCTGCTATTGAATCCTTCTATAGAATTTTAAATTTCTTTTATTGTGTTGTTCATCATTGTTTGTTTGCTCTTTAGTTCCTCTAGGTCCTTGTTAAACATTTCTTATATTTTTTCCATTTTATTTCCAAGATTTTGGATCATCTTTACTATCAGTACTCTCAGTTCTTTTTCAGGTAGACTACCTATTTCCTCTTCATTTGTTTACTCTGGTGGGTTTTTACCTTGCTCCTTCATCTGCTGTGTATTTCTCTCTTCTCATTTTGCTTAACTTACTGTGTTTGGGGTCTCCTTTTCACAGGCTGCAGGTTCATAGTTCCCATTTTTTTTTTTTTTTGGTGCCCATCCCAGTGGATGAAGTTCGTTCAGTGGGTTGTATAGGCTTCCTTGTGGAGGGGACTGGTGCCTGTGTTCTGGTCGATGAGGCTGCATCTTGTCTTTCTGGTGAGCAGAACCATTTCCAGTGGTCTGTTTTGGGGTGTCTGTGAACTTATTATGATTTTAGGCAACCTCTCTGCTAATGGGTGTGGTTGTGTTCCTGTCTTGCTAGTTGTTTGGGATGTGGTGTCCAGCACTGGAGCTTGCTGATCATTGACTGGAGCTGTGTCTTAACCTTGAGACGGAGGTCTCTCAGAGAGCTCTAGCCAATTGATATTACATGGAGCCAGGAGGTCTCTGGTGGACCAGTGCCCTGAACTCGGCTCTCCCACCTCAGAGGCTCAGGACTGACCCCTGGCTAGAACACCAAGATCCAGTCAGCCACATGGCTCAGAAGAAAAGGGAGGAAAAAAAAGAAAGAAAGAAAAATAAATAAATGAATTAAAAGAGTTATTAAAATCAAAAATTTATTAAAATAAAAAAGTAGTAAAAAAAAGAGAGCAACCAAACCAGTAAATAAATACACCAATGGTAACAAGCACCAAAAACTAACCTAAGATAAACATAAAAATCAGAAACTAGTCAGTAACATACAGCAAAGCCCAAGTCTACAGTTGCTCCCAAAGTCCACTGCCTGAATTTGGGGATGTTTCGTTGTCTATTCAGGTATTTTACAGGTGCAGGGTATATCAAGTTGATTGTGGAGATTTAATCTGCTGCTCCTGAAGCTGCACGGAGAAATTTCCCTTTCTTTTCTTTGTTCACACAGCTCCTGGGTTCAGCTTTGGATTGGCCCCACCTCTGCATGTAGGTCGCCCTCTTGTGTGTGTTCTTTGCCCAGACAGGAGGGGTTTAAAGGAACGTCTGATTAGGTGGCTCTGGCTCACTCATGCCAGGGAGAGGGAGCGGTATGGAATGTGGGGCAAGCCTGCGGCGGCAGAGGCTGGCCTGATGTTGCAACAGCCTGAGGCTGTTGTGTGTTTTCCCTGGGAAGTTGTCCCTGTATCAGGGGACCCTGGCAGTGGAAGGCTGCACAGGCTCCTGGGAGGGGAGGTGTGGATAGTGACCTGTGCTTGCATACAGGCTTCTTGGTGGCTGCAGCAGCAGCCTTAGCATCCCATGCCCATCTGTGGGTTCTGCAATGATAGCAGCAGATGTCACCCATCTCTGAAGCTTGTTTAGGCAGTGCTCTGAATCTTCTCTCCTTGCATACCCCGAAACAATGGTCTCTTGCCTCTTAGGCAGGTCCAGAGTTTTCCCAGACTCCCTCCCGAGTAGCTGTGGTGCACTAGCCCCCTTCAGGGTGTGTTCATGCAGCCAACCCCAGTCCTCTCCCTGGGATCTGACCTCCAAAGCCTAAGCCTCAGCCCTCAGCCTCAACCCACCCTGGTGGGTGAGCAGACAAGCCTCTCAGGCTGGTGAGTGCTCGTCGGCACTGATCCTCTGTGCAGGAATCTTTCCACTTTGCCCTCTGCACCCCTGTTGTTGCGCTCTCCTCTGTGACTCCAAAGCTTCCCCCCCGCCGCCCAACCCCTGTCTCCACCAGTGAAGGGGTTTCCTAGTGCATGAAAACTTTTCCTCCTTCACATCTCCCTTCCAGTGTTTCAGGTCCCGTCCCTATTCTTTGTTTCTGTTATTTTTCTTTTTTCCTTTTGCCCTACCCAGGTACGTGGGGAGTTTCTTGCCTTTTGGTAAGTCTGAGATTTTCTGCCAGCATTCAGTAGGTGCTCTGTAGGAGTTGTTTCACATGTAGATGTATTTTTGATATATTTGTGGGGAGGAAAGTGATCTCTACGACTTACTCCTCCACAATCTTGAAGGTCCTCTGAGTATTCTATCTTTTCTTGCATTCATTTCATATTTCTTTGGAGTATAAAAGCATGATACATGGCAGCAATTCTCAAACTCATCTTAAGAATCTTTTACTTTCTTAAACTGTTATTGTGGACACCAGTGAGATCTTTCCTATGTGTGTACATGTATTAATAATTACTGCTAAATTCTTAAAATATTTTACTCATTAATTTATTTCAGAAGAATAATAACAAGTCCAGTATATGTTAAAATGACTACATTTTCCTAAATAAGCAAACAAACAAAAAGAATGGCAACTTTAAACATTACTCTTTATTTCCTTCAATGTCTGACTCAGTAGAAGATAACTGAATTCTTATATCTTTGTCTGCATTCAAAGTGTTGAGCTATGTTGTTTAATTGAAGCATATGAAGAAAACTCAGCCTCATACAAATTTTAGAAAATGGAGAAGTATTTGAATAGTCCTTTCAGAAAATTGTATTTTCAGGAATTTTTGGACATTGTTGGTACTGTACTGAAAATCAGCAAGTAGTGATTTTTGTAAAGTTAGTTGTATTATGGAATATGAAACCCTATCAATGGATTAAATAGATTTTTTGTACCCTATTACATTAAAACTCTTTGGTCTCTCTAGTGTTTGAAAGATTCTTCTTTTAACCCATAGATGATTTTTATAGCATCCTGCATCAATAATTTGAAAAAGATTTGTTCACTAACTTCCAAATATTATCATGTTTTTTTTTGTTTTTTTTTTGCAGTACGTGGGCCTCTCACTGTTGTGGCCTCTCCCGTTGTGGAACACAGGCTCCGGACGCACAGGCTCAGCGGCCATGGCTCACGGGCCCAGCTGCTCCGTGGCATGTGGGATCTTCCTGGACCGGGGCACGAACCCGCGTCCCCTGCATCAGCAGGCGGACTCTCAACCACTGCGCCACCAGGGAAGCCCCAAATATTATCATGTTTTATTTTAAAATGTCATTACGCATCCTTTAGAAAGCTTCACTGTAGCCTCATGAGAAAATGAGTGAAAAAGGCAAATAATTTTTTTGTATTATTTGAACATTGTTTTGATCTTGCAGACTCCCCAAGGGTGCCTGGACCACACTTTGAGAACCATTGATTTACAGCTACCTTCTGAGGTGTTAATGACATTGCTGTAAGCATCAATCCACATCCTACTCCATGGGAGGAAAAAGTAGTTTGTTTCCTAAGCAGCAGGTTGGGAATATCCTTGAATGTCCACTGGGGCCATGTGTCTGCCCTGGGCTCTAAGGCAGACGAGACACTTCTGCAGAACATTCACAGTCTTTAAATAAATGCTTTGAATTTTTTCATATCAAAAACTCATTGTAAATATGTAAAAAAAAAAGTTTTTCTTGATTTTTTAAAATAAAGATCCAGGAGATGGTTTCAATTTCTCTGAATGTGACTATGAGCAGTTTAAAAGTATATAAAGATGCAGTTACACATAAAGAAGACGGTGCTTAACCTGGTTTTAATAAGTAAATATAGTAGCCTTTACAATTAGTTATTTACTAACATTTTGATAGAATTTAGCATTGGTGCACTACTCATTGCATATGAGTAACATTTTAGGTAGCTCTGGGGAGTCCTTCAGCAGCGTAGGAAAGAATATCCTCTCTGCTGTTGGGCCAGATCATGATTATAGTTCTGTTATGTAATTAAGGTTACCTCCATCAATAATACTAAACATTTTTTTGAAAAAGTAATAAGGTCTGCTTCAACAAGTCATGTGTAAGATTACTGTATTTCTTGACTATACTTTGGGGAAAATGAAAGAAGGTACAAGTGAATGAAGAATGAATGAGAATGAAGAAAACTGTTCTTTTTGATGTACTTTGCATGACTGGACCATTGTTCCTTGATTAATTTTAACTTTTGTAATGAGTCAATATGAAGCATAAACAGGAAATAAAGTCAACCTCATATTAAGGTTTTGGAAAAAATACAATAAACTGCCTATATTAAAATAAATGAATCTTCTTATATGATTTTTTGAGACTGACAACTGACCAAAACTTATTACATACATTTCACGGTACAATAAAAATAGCTTCTCTGGCTAGTCAGAAAGTCTTTGCAGCTGCAGGGGTACTTCTTGGAAATAAAGTTTGTGTTTACACAGGTGCAGCCATATTTAACAACAAAAAAATTTTATACACTATGCAAACAGCTGCCTGTCTGTTTTCTTTGGCAGAGCTCTTTCCAACTGAAACAATTTGTATCAGGGCCATCACTCTGTGATACCTATGTAAACAATACAAAAAAATTCCTGTACAAGGAAGAGGTTTCTCATAGTGTGTCTTTTAGATAAACTATTAAAGCAAGAGCAACTTGATTGGAGCCTGCTAAGAAAACGATGTCCTTAGTGAAATATTTACCATCTAATATTATGTGCATAAGCTGTTGGAGAAGCATTAAGTTTGCAGGGAGCAACTACCAGGGGCTTTCTCTAACTCTAGTAATTTGAAGGGAATAATGACTAGCAGAGGGATTCAAAAAATTGAACATTTTCCCTTAACAACTTAGTATTCTATTCCAATTTTAGTCCCATTGTGTAGAATATTTCCCAGAATATCTAATTATAAATTTATATTTTTTATTATTTTACTACTAAAAAATTAGAAAAGTTGCATATATTTATAAAATTATATTGACACATTTGTTTTGATTTATTTTCTAAAAACAACCAACATAACATACCTTATGCAACTTATTCTTATTGAAATCAGAAATCCTGTTTTGCTGGGTTTTTTAAATTATTTTTTTATTTTATATTGGGTATAGTTGATTTAAAATGTTGTGTTAGTTTCAGGTGTACAGCAAAGTGATTCAGTTATACATAAACATATATCCATTATTTTTCAGATTCTTTTCCCACATATGTTATCACAATATATTGAGTAGACTTCCCTGTGCTATGCAGTAGGTCCTTGTTGGTTATAAAATCAGAAATTATTTATAGATAGTGTGGAGGAAAGAGTTGCTTTATTTCCAATTCCAATTTTTATGTTAAATTTTACCCATTCATTCAATGTGATAACTATGTTCCAGGCACTCACTGTTCCAGGCACTGAGAATACAGTAGTGCCAAAAACAGATAAAAACTGTTACCTTGAAGACCAGCTGGAAGTTACTGCTGTGAACCTTGTGAAAATTAGTAAAGTAGAATCAGAAATGTGAATGATCTAAAGAAGAAATGACAAGGGATGAAGTGGCAGTGATGAAAGGAATAGACCCAAACTAACAAGTTTGCACATAGTGGATCTGTTTATTCCTTATCACTTATCTTCCCTGATTAACTGGAAAGGGAGCCAGGAATTGAAATCTCAATTTTCCCTAAACTAAGGCAATCATAAGAATAATCTCAGTAGTCAAACTAGTTGTGGGAAGAGTTTCTAAATCAATATCCTTGACGTTCTCCGAGATTTCCAGCCAGAGACCAGGTTGGAATAGAATGGCTTCTACTATAACTGAGGATCCTCTCTAGTGTAGGATCCCAATTATAGCCTCAAAAATCTCAAACACATAAGGCAGCTGAGATCCTGAATTCTATGCAATGCAAATAGAAATTTTAGCATGCTGAAATGTTTTGTGCTGTAGAATATATTTCTATAAATATCTCTTAAATGTTTTCTGTAAATGTATAATTGCTTAATAGTAGAAGAATATGTATTATTAAATGCATTATAATAATAAATATTAAGACAATATTTAAACCTTTAAAAAATGTTTTTTAGCTGTTTAGAACATGTCTTGTTTTAAGTATGTTAATTCATTAGATTGAAATTTCTACTTACGCAGTTTTGCAATGTAGTTTAAGCTCTACACATACCAAATCAATACTTTAGCTGAAAGTTATATGTATTCTTGGGTACTTCAGGGTGTTACAGCATTATCAGAGTGGTCCTGGCTAATCCTAAACAAACAAAACTTTCTTTAATGTGATGAAGGCAAACGAATGAATAGGCAGAAAGTTCTTCATTTTGTGCCGTATCCTAAGATCCTGGAGGAATGAATTCAAAAGACTATGCTGCTAGCTGACCTGTTTAAATGAAGTGTCAGTCAGGAAATCCAGAACACTCACTGGCCTACAAAATATCCAAGACATACTAACTGTGTCCTGAGGCTAATATGGGAATTCAGGTAGGATTTTTTTTAATCACAATAATAAATCATCATATCACTGTCAACAACACACATGTTAAAACATGCCTGATTTTTCTAGGTCTCTAGAAGCTGAACACAAGGGAAGCTACTGGAATATCTTTCCAGAGACTTTCAAGTTTAAACAATGAGGAAAACAGAGCTAAAATCCTACAAAGAGACTTCCCTCATTACCCTTCTTCAGAATGACTCTTCTATGATATATAGCTACACTCTCAGGAGTAGGCCACAAAAATAACTCAAGGGAATGTGCTATGATCCTTGTATTGTTAATTACTTTTCAAAGTGTGATTTCTTGCCTGGATCTTCCTTTTTCTTAGAAATATTATTATTTTCCCCATAATGAGTATATCTCTGATTTGTGAAGAAAATGGGTGAGGTTTCCATGTAGAAGAAAAAGCCAGTTAAGGATATCCTCCTTCTATCTTTTATTCTTCCCTCTACTTCTTTTCCTATTGCCTTATTACTTTTTATTGTTTGTCCTGTTAATAAATGCTTTTTGTGAAAAGTATTTAAAAGTGCAAAAATGTATAAAGAGTATAATTAAAATCCCGAAGAATTCTACAATCCAGGGATGAATACTTCTAAATTTTTGTGTATTTCTCCCTGTATTTTCATGGTGAATTTTTTACATTACCAGTATTAATAAGTAGCCTTTCTGGGCTAAAGAGAATGAACTTTGTTTGGGGTTCTTAATGGATTCCACTTTTATTTTTCATACAGAAACTGACTCACATTTCTATCATGTGTAAAAGTGCCCATCTCATTGCAATCTTGCCAGTAGTGTGTGTTTTTAATCTTTTTTCTGTATTTAAAGTTATTTTAACTAGTATATCTTGATTACTAGAAAGTTAGTTTTGTCACTTATTTAGTTCAGTAAATATTTATGTTATATAGTTTTTCTCATTGATTTGCATGTTTATATTTTAATACTAACTCTTGATTTTCATAATGGTGGCAAATATTTCCCATTTTTCCATTTGCCTTTTAGTTGTAATAATTTGTTTAGGGGATAGAAGTTGTTAATGTTATATAGTCTAATGGGTTGATCTTTGTATTTGTGGGCTTTTTATTTGCTTTTATGTTTGTAAAAACTTTATACATTCAAAGATAAAAAGAAATTCACCTGCATTTTATAGGTTTTCTCTTACAGTTTTCTATTTATAAAATTTAATTGCTTAATTCATCTGGAATTAATTGGGGGTCCGTGAGTTGAGGATTTGTCATTTCTTATCTCTTTACCCTGATTTATTTTTCCTCAGAGTGCTTATCACTGGCTGCTATTATATTATTGACTTTCTCTTGTTGTCACCAGAATGTTTGATACTGGAGGCAGAACTTTTGTCTGTTTTGCCCACTGCTGTATGCACAGTGACTGAACAGTGCTTAGTCACATAGTTGGTCCCGAAAAAATATTTGTGGAATGGATGAATATTATATAAAATAATTATTTTGTAAAAATAGCTTACCCTGAAATTTCCCACTGAAAACAAAATTTCATAATTATGGCTATCATAGTTGAGCTGGACCAAGTTTTTGAAAGTATTTTTTCATTAGTATGACTCAAATCATCAGAATTGACAATAATCTCATTTTGTAGATGAGGTGACCAAGTCAGGAAATGAGGAGCCACTAGTCACACTTGAACCCAGAATTCACATTTAAACAGGACTTATTTTTATTTAGCAACTTCAATCATTTTTAGAAGAGACAAAAGAGTATCAGAAAGCAAATGATCTTGTGAAAAAAATTAGAGCCATTTATTTTTACTTTTCACTTCAAATTTCTATTGAGAGTAATAAATTTTATATGCCAAGTGTTTATCCCCATTAGAGTCTTTGAAACCAACACTCAAAATATATTTTTCATGCCTCATAAAAGAATTTTCAAATTTTGTGTAAAAATAACTTAATTATACCAATTAAAACTTAATTATATGATTAAAGCTTAATTATGCCAATTTTATTCATAACTGTACATAAACTCAACAAATTTGTGAGTTTTTCCCCCTCCTCTGGAGGATGAAAAATTACATATATTTCATTCAAAGTACCAAAGCAGTTTCTCTAATACAAAGCATGTCACCAAGCCTTAAAATAATGGGGTAAAATAAATATTTCTCCATCAGATTGCTAAAGGAGTCTATGCTTCTACGAGAAAATTAATCCACTTTTGCAAGTGATACAGGCACTTTGTATTACAATAAACGGAGTCATCTGATCCAGAAGAGAATCAAGTATGAACTTTGGATTTCTAAATCTTTCAAAATTACTCTCCAAATTCACATTCTCCCAGGAATCTTGATTCATTTTCACCAAATATTAAGTAAAGTTGTAATTCTGTGGGAAGAATGCATGGTGATGAACTCATTGTAAAGAATTACTTAAAAAGCAAGTTAAAGACAAATAAAAGCCCTCTGTATTTCCTTAATCACTTTTAAACAAGTTTTATTTTATTTAATGTTGTAAAAATTGTTTTCTTGGAGACCAAAATACAAGCTTTTGGGGTTTTTTTGCGGTACGCGGGCCTCTCGCTGCTGTGGCCTCTCCCGTTGCGGAGCACAGGCTCCGGACGCGCAGGCTCAGCGGCCATGGCTCATGGGCCCAGCCGCTCCGCGGCATGTGGGATCTTCCCGGACCGGGGCACAAATCCGTGTCCCCTGCATCGGCAGGCGGACTCTCAACCACTGTGCCACCAGGGAAGCCCTAAGCTCTTGTTAAAAGACAAATAAACATTGTTTTACTCTGTGGTATGACTTAGCGTTCTTTCTGAATAATGCATTTATATCTGTCACCCAAGTCACTGCACATTACTTCAAGACGTCCGTTTCTTAGAATATCCCCACATCCATGCCCCTTCCTTTCCTTATTTGAAAGTGCATATATATCCTGAGAAGAAAATGAAAAGGCTTACTTTCCCCGAAATAAACTTCTTAACTTTACCTTTCCTTTGGATGAGCCATAATACCGAAAATTTTTGTTTGTTTATTTGTTTGTCTGTCTGTTGAGGCACATAGGAAAAAAACACTAATGCAGAGTAGAAAGATCTGCATTCTAGCTAAAAGGTTCTACTGCTATCACTACCACTACTTTCAACCTCTGTATTTATTGAACATTTGCTATATGCCAGTTGCTGTGGTAAATTCTTCCCTTAAATTCTTTCATCAAATCCTTTCAGAAACCATTTTACAGATAAGGAGGCTGAAGTTCCAAGAAATTAAGTAACTTTTCCAGGGTCACTTGCTTGGCAAGCAGTAGTGCTGGGATTAGAATTCAAGTCTTTCTGCTGTAGACTCTCAACATCATGCTCATCTGTGTTACCTTTTCTGTGCCTCAGTGGCTCATCTATAAATGAGAGGGTCGGTCAAGGTTTAGGCCTGGGTTTTGTTAAGTCCCCAAATTCCTTTTTCCAAGGAACAAAAACATGAGATAAAAGCTTAGTATTCTGGCTGAAGCAGGGGTAGCAGTCCCAAAGTTTTCCCTGTCAATCACTGCTCACCCTTCCCCTGAGGTCCAAAAGCCAACTCTCTAGAACCCCTAGGACTCCATAGAACATTATTTGAAGACACTGGCTACTCTAGCTACCTTTAGAGTATTTTCTGGCTCTACAAGTTGCTAGTTAAGTGAAGAAACACCTAAATGTTTAAAATTAGAACTGGCAACAGATTCACTTAAAGAAGTCTGTTTGGCTCTTCTGTCTCCCTTAGATTTCCCCCTTTTGAGGGGATACAGTGTTCTAATGCATTTACACACATATGAAGCGACTAAACTATTATTTTAAGTAGCAGCTTCCCATTCCTCTTTCTTAGAACAGAAGAAACATAAATATCATTCATGTATCGTAAAAGGTAAGGATATAGTCGAGTATAAATATGAACTTTTAATCATCAGTAAGTAATTAGTACCTCCTATTTCTCTCATTGCTTTACTTAGGTTCATGTTTGCTGGAGACATCACTTTTCAATAATATAAGAAATTAAAACTAAATAAGTAGGGCTTCCCTGGTGGCGCAGTGGTTAAGAATCTGCCTGCCAATGCAGGGGTCATGGGTTTGAGCCCTGGTCCGGGAAGATCCCACATGCCGCAGAGCAACTAAGCCCGTGCGCCACAACTACTGAGCCTGCGCTCTAGAGCCCACGAGCCACAACTACTGAAGCCCACGCACCTAAAGCTTGTGCTCCGCAACAAGAGAAGCCACCCAACGAGAAGCCCACGCACCACAATGAAGAGTAGCCCCTGCTCGCCGCAACTAGAGAAAAAGCCTGCGCGCAGCAACAAAGACCCAAGGCAGCCAAAAAAAAAAAAAACAAGCTAAATGAGTAGATGAAATCCTTTAATTTATTTACAACTTATCCTACTCCTGACATTATCTTAAGCAACATCACATCTGTCACAGTCCTGAGTTTTAGTTCTCTGCTCATTAACCTCCTGGATGGAAAAACAAGGCAAAGAACAAGATGCTTCTGAAACAGCTGCGGATACATGTGCTGTGAGTAGACATGAAAAATTCAATCCAGCAAGCATGAGCTGAGCACCTATTATGTGCAGTCACTGGGCTAGGAGCTTGCTAGGGCCAGGAGATCCAAAGACAAGGTCTCTGCTCCCAGGGGAAATGCCACATGCTATGGCAGCAGCCACATTAAATACTAATAGATAATCAAAGTGCATGCCAAAAACGATAGACAGGAGGTCGAGAAGGTGATCAGCTCTGAATGGCAGAATCCTAGATTGCATTTGAACTGGACCTGAAGGTCAAGTGAATGTGGGAAGGGTCCCTAGGTTTGGTGTTTATTAGGCCTTTCTAAGTTTGGCCACAGTCTTGGTTTTCATTGCAGTGCAATGCAATCTTGTTTCCAATGTGCCTCTCAAAAGCTTCAAGAGGTCACTCAACACCCAAGAGAGAAAGAAGTAACAATGACATGGGAGTAGCAATAAGACAAGGGTGTCTCAGAATCTTTGTTTCCTCCTTTTTCGTCATGTACCATTCTAATCATTCCTACAAATGTTGTCCCTTGAGATGGCTCAAATATGCCTTCTCTCCTCCACCCATACCACTCCTATCTGTGTGTTCACATTCCTTCCCATTTGAATGACCAAAATAGTGCCCTAGATGTTTTTACCACTTCTAGGTCTTCCTGCTTATTTCCAAATATATTCTCCCCAGCAAAGAGTCACTTAAGGGATTTTCAAAATGTGAAAATCTGATTATATCATCCTTCAGATTAATTTTTCAATGGCTTTTCATTGCCCTCATGAAAAAACCCAAACCCTGGATGGCATAGCTTCTCTGGTCTTTCACCCCATCCCTAGGTAACTTTCTAAACTTATCTCTTGCAATTCCTCTACTTACACTAAATATTAAAATTACACTACACTGCTTTCAAGTCTTTCAATGATTCATGCTTGCTCTGGACTCTGTTCCTTTGAGTTAAACCTTTGCCTAGAAACTTTGCTCTTTCACTCCATTCCTTTACTGGTTAACTCACTTGTCTCTTGGGTCCCTGTTTAGATGTTGCTTATTCTTAGAGGCCTTCTCTGACCTCACACCTATATTAAATTCCCTTCCTATCAACTCCTACAGACCCCTATAATTATCCCTGTTGCAGTCATTTTGCTCTGTATTATATTTGCTTGTTTACTTATCTATACCAGACTAGGACTGTATTTTGTGAAGGAAGAAAGGAAGGCAGGAAAGAAGGAAGGGAAGAAGAAAGGAAAAGAAGAAGTTAGGGCAGTAGAAATGAGATCCACCCCTCCTTGTCCAGAGGGCAATGCCAGAACAACATAGCAGCAGTAGACACGGGGTGAATGCACATCTGATAAAAAACACTCTTCTGCAGAGAATTATATTTCATTGGAAATTAGTTGTCAGGTCAGCCTTCTCTACATTCAAGGGTAAAGAGTGAAATGAGTGTGGATACATCTCTACATATAGCAGTAAAGATTTGCTTTAAATGTCTTATCTAGACCTTGTATTGTAACAGAGTATATTCCACCCCCAAAGAGTAATGTAAATTTCCTAGCCCTTGTAGAGAGATAACTGGATAAATATTTCTAGGTTCTGAATACTGCACAAATTGTAGAAAAAGATATTTGTTTTTGGAGTATGTGTTGACATTAGATAGAGTTGTTAGAGAAAATGGGGTATTTACGCTCAAGAGAGAAAGAAACTTGAAACTTAGATTAAGACCTGTCCTCAATGAAGCTCAAATCCCTAATTGGGCTATGTGGTACTTTGTCCAAAGTGCTAATATTTTAGAAAAATATTGAGAAACATTCACCCTCTGAGCTTTATTCACTGAGTAAGACTGAATTTAGTAGAGTTTATGATCACCCATCAATCAGATATTATTTTTTAAAGAATCTTTCCTTTGAGATATTTGAACATCATCTTGGCTCTTTTCTTCATAGCATTTGCCTAAATTCTATCTTTTAGCATCTAGGATTTAGCATCTAGGATTCTAGGCCTACATTAACAAGAGGTTTGTGCTAGCTCTTGGCAGATTTTATTATATAACTTTTCTTTACTCAGTGGCTTCAGCTTGACTAGAGTCTCAGCAACTCCTCACTGTCTCAATTGGCAATGCCTTTCATCAAGAATAAGGACATTAAAGTAGAAAAAAATAAAATGAAACATGTGTTTTAAGAGATTTGAATAAGATATTTTAGTAAGTCAATTTCATGTCACCATCTTGAAAATTTACAGCAGTCAGCAATGTAAACATGCACTTCACAAACGCCAGCAGCTTGCAGACTGCAAAGTTCATCTACTCATTCAGTGAGGCAGATGTTTCATTTAATACTCTTCATACTATAGATTAGGATTATTTTTTTCTTTTCCTCTTTTTTTTTTTTTTGAAAGGAGTGGGGGGAAAAAATCCCTGACATGCTACTAATATCATCTCACACTGCGGGCCAGATGGCGAAAAATGCAAAGGCTGCAGCTCAGTTTATGTACTATATTGTGGGGAGAAAGGAATTTGGTTTCAGAATGAGTTTCAGCTTGATCATTTGTTACTCTAATCTAAACATGAGTCAATGAGTAAAGTAGTACCAGCCAAACTTCAAAAAGTTCCTGAGAGTAAGTGCTTTAAAATGCAATGCATCTGGAAGAAGCTCCTTACAGCATCCCGACCTACCACATCTAGGAGAAACAGCATAAGACTTGGGTGGCTGCTTTAGCACAGAACGCTTTACAGAGACATTGGGCCAAAAAAATTTTGGTCACTTTTTTTTTTTCCTTTTTCTTCTTTTTTTTTGGCCATGTCCCGAGGCTTGTGGGATCTTATTTCCCCAACCAGGGATGGAACCCGTGCCCCCTGCAGTGGAAGCGTAGAGCCCTAAACACTGGACTGCCAGGGAATTCCCTCTGTCAATTTTTTTGATGGAGGATTGAGAAATGCTTTTTCCTTCTGCTTATAACATTGTTTGCATCATTTGTATCTAGTATGATGGCTAGCTTTTGAGCTACATCCATTTATCCACATCTTTGGGTTAAAAACTATTATTAATTTTAAAGAATAAGAAGCTAGCTATTAAGCTCCTAGTTCATTAAAAATTGGTATTTGCAGGGACTAGCTCCATTTCCTCATCTGATTAGGCAATGGAAGCCTAGGAAGGATAAAAGTCTTGTCAGTATGTGCCATTTCTGGCAGATTGGAAAATAAAAGAGACAGTAACAAATCTTTATCCTGTATCTGTGTATCTGTATCTGTGCCCCTGAAATTCCATAGCTTTCCATCAGATTTTTTGTTTTTTTGCGGTAAGCGGGCCTCTGTTGTGACCTCTCCCGTTGCGGAGCACAGGCTCCGGACGCCCAGGCTCAGCGGCCATGGCTCACGGGCCCAGCCACTCCGCGGAATGTGGGATCTTCCCGGACCGGGGCACGAACCCGTGTCTCCTGCATCGGCAGGCGGACTTCAACCACTGCGCCACCAGGGAAGCCCGCATCAGATTTTTAAGTGGACCCATGACCCTAACAAGCTTGAGAATAAACAAGAGTCTACCTTCATTGTTTCTCTAAGTATTCATTATGCACATCCTGTAGATTTCCATGTGTGCTTTCATCACCCATAGAATAGGAAATAAACAGGTATATGTCAAAGGGAACACTATATTTTTTCTAACTGAAGGCTTGGTTTAATTGGGGAGGTAAAGGGTATTTCCAGCCTTTAAACACAATGAGACAAATCTTTCTTCTGGAAACAGGCTTCTCCACTGGGCCCTTACATACGTATGTGTCAGAGACGCATCATTCATTGATAGAGAAGGCTGACGTTCTGCCTTGATAACCATATACCCTAAACTACCAGTGCTTTTTTACTTTGTTTCGTTTTATTGTTCACATCTTTATTATGATCTGGGCAACTTTTAATAACATGCTGCCAGCCTTTCCCAGTTTTCCCCCTCCCAGTCCTAGTTACAGAAAATTGTGTCTTCTGTTACTCAACATCCCCACTCGCCTTTTTCTCTAAGGAGAGTTTTGGATTTCCTGGGCTGATTCTTGGACAGTTTGTGATGCCAAGTCATGAGAATGGGGAAAGAGGTATAGAAACAGAGAGAAAAGAGAAAAGGGTAAGAATTCTAGATGCTGAGTCTGGTCTAGACTTTCTTCTATTGAAAAGGATCTGAAGCATTGGAAAGTAGAGAGGAAATTTTGAAGAATTCCTGGAGGCTAAAATGCCTTACATGTGAAAGAGCTGGAGTGGGGAGAGATAGGACCATGGCAAGGTGCTCCAGAGAAATTGACAAGAGATTCCCAGGTGAGACTAAGGAGCAGCTATGAAAGGTAAGAGAACTGGGGAGGAAAAGAAGGTAGTTGTGATAAATGCTACTATAATTTTGCAGTGTTTTTTTTTTTTTTTTTTTTTTTTTTGCAGCACGCGGGCCTCTCACTGTTGTGGCCTCTCCCATTGCGGAGCACAGGCTCCGGACGCGCAGGCTCAGCGGCCGTGGCTCACGGGCCCAGCCGCTTCGCGGCATGTGGGATCTTCCCGGAGCAGGGCACGAACCCGTGTCCCCTGCATCGGCAGGCGGACGCTCAACCACTGCACCACCAGGGAAGCCCCTGCAGTGTATTATATATAACAATTTTAAGCAGAAGTAAGTAAAAATTGGAATCATTTTTAAGAAAGTTTCCTGTGGTTCCTGGACTCTGAATACAGCTCAGTACAGATACTAGGACACATGGAATCCCACATCTAATGAAGATTGCAATTGTTCTCTTTTCCTCTTTGGCTTTATTATCAGCACTGTGCGTTAGAGAGAGATAATGTATAGGTGTCTTAAAAACAATGAAAGCCTGGTACAAATTCACAGTGTTATTATCAGCATCAATGCTAACTTTTAACTGAAGCATATATTCTTTTGAAATAATTACTCACCTTAAATTCAACTGCCTTCACTGATAAGCATACCTGCAAGCATTACAGCAATTTTACCAGTGGTTAGGAGCAGTAAGTCCCTTTCAAACCAGTTGAAAACTTTTTGAAAATGTATCTATTTCCTAATATTTCACACATTCAGTCTGGTTACACAAAGTCAGAAGCATGGGGATCATTTAGGGCAGCAGTTTTCAAAGACTAGTCCATAATAAAATTTTTACTGGCTTACAGTAAAATGTAAAAAATATGGGACAATGTAGCAAATGTATCCAAAAGCTAAGTGCATTCAGTTTAAAGAACCATATTCCTATAGTTTTTACATTAAAATATTATTTCTTCTATGAATGACAGTATTAGTAGGTGGTAATATTATTAGAGCAAAATATATGTTAATCACCCTCTTTTAAGTGGCTCACTTTCTTTGAAGCTTTTTCTGATGTACGAATCCCAGAAAGAAGCCAGGAATTACTGATTCAGGGCTCTGAGGCTGCAACTTCCTAAATGCACCCTATAGACACAAAAGAACTGAACTCTGTATTAGTATAACTTCTAGTCATTAGTAAAGCTCTGGTTCAACAAATCACATTAGCAAAAGTACACAAAGATAAGGAAACTATTTTTGGTAGAAGGATGGTGGCTTTTCTAAGTAAAGTGGCTGTTTTTGGGCATAGGAAAATGCTAAAGAATGGTAAAAAGTTTTTATATATTCAGTAGTTCATTAGCTAAACTGGAAGTCCATTGAAGGCATCTTCTTTGATTATCTAGAATGTAGCTCAGTGCTCGAAGAAGTAAGTTGTTCAGTGAATGTTTATTCTTTCAATAAGAGAGAATGAACAAATGAAAATACTTGAACTGGAGAACATACTGGTGGTGAATGTATAGAAAAAGATGTAACCTGTGCATTTCATTTATAAGGTACTTTAGTATCAAAAATATTTGAAACATAAAGGAAACTGCAGACAGTAATTTAACAAATATCCATGTCATTACAAGAAAGAATTGCAAATATTAATATTGTGTCTTATTTCCTTGAGAACTGGTTTTCTTTAAGAAATAAACATTAAAATGTTGTTGAAATTCCTTTATCCTTACGAATCACATCATCTCCTTCCTGAGAACTAACCATTATTCTGAAATTAGGATGTATCATTCCAGGTATGCATCATTCCAAGCTCTTTTAAAAAATATGTGTCCACAAATATATTTCTATTTTGCATGGCTTAAAAAGTTAACTAAATAGTATTTCTATTGCAGTTATCTTTCTGCATTGTGTTTTTTTACATGTTATTTTAAAATCTATTAATGTTGAAATGTGTAAATCTAGTTAATTTATTTTAACTTATAGAGAATATTCGATAGTGTGTATATCTTTAGTCATATTACATATTGCCAAATTACTCTCCAAAATGTTTCACAAATTTAAATTTCAAACAATGATACATCTGAGTTTATATTTCCCTACATCTTCATCACCATTTATTATTGCTAAACTTTAAACTTTTTGCAAATCTAATGAGTATGAATTTTTTTAAAGTTGTTTCAAAAGGTGGATAGATTTTTACAGCATAACTCAGTCCTATTCTTGTTTATTTTTCTCAACTCCATAAAGCAAAATACCCCCCCCCAAACTACTTGTGAATCAAAACAGTTGTCAGAGCTCTCAATTATTTAGTTTACTTGATTTTAACAACTTTCAGATACACACTAAAAAATAACTTTTATACTGTCTTGTTCTTTGTTGAAGCTGTTAGAAACAGAATGGGAGCACTTTATTATGTGGAAAGTGTAGACCACAGATAACAAAAGGACTATTTTCTGTATGATTTTAAGACAAGCCCCTAACATCTCTTTATATTACTTGATTAAGATATAAAGGGTCAGATTACTCAAAGCAATAATAGGTTGTTTTCAGATTTTAATAAATAGAGTTATCTTAATAATGATTACTAAATTTTATATTTGTACAAGAAAATAACTCATAAATATCAAATTGTACTATTATTAACATACGCTTCAGTTTTCTACCAATGTAAAAATCTAGTAATTATCAGTAGAACCATTCTCTGAAATTAAGAAGTACTGTAGATAAATAAAGAATAAGAATGCCATTTATTTCTTAACATTCTAAAGGCAAATATATCTACCTATTATCCTTTTCAACAACGTGACACAATGACAATGGAATAGAAGGTTGTCACAGCATAATAGTACTTGGCTGAGAAATTAATACTGAGGTGAAGCTGGAGCATTTATCAAAAATAAATGTTGAAGTGAAGGGGAAATGGTTATTTTTTCAAAGTGGGAGACATTGATCCTGTGATAATGTTCTATTAAAATAACTGTATTGCTGTTACACCAATTGACTGATTTTGACATAATTATTTTTTAAAATAGAATTTGATGCGCTATGGTCCAATTCATTTCACAGGGATTTATTTACCAGCATGTACTTCTCTTTAGGACTTTGACATGCATCTTCAATGCCTTGCATGAACTAAGAACACAACATTCCTATACATTCCTCACTCTTCTTCTCATCTCATCTCTGAACTTTAATCTCCCTTTATGCATGTTACTGAGTTACACTGAGGAGCACTAGGTCAGTGATGCTTTCCATTAGGGACACCAGCCTGTGCATTTCCTTCCCTTTTAGATATTTAACTCAATTTTCAAAGAATGAAGTCTTGGAAAGGATCAGGAGTTCCCCACCACCATTCATGGTTGTCTCACTGGGGTCTAGAGAAAGTGCAGTACTCCTCAGCTTCATTCACCCCTATTGAATTGTACAGCTGAAAATGTAACATTTAAACATAATAATTGAGGGCAGCTTCACATTGGCCAGCTGAAGCCTCTGTGATTTGTCTTTTCTACAAATCAATAGTTAACAGTTTCGGGCTTCCCTGGTGGCACAGGGGTTGAGAGTCTGCCTGCCGATGCAGGGGACGCGGGTTCATACCCCGGTCCGCGAAGATCCCACATGCCGCGGAGCGGCTGGGCCCGTGAGTCATGGCGGCTGAGCCTGCGCGTCTGGAGCCTGTGCTCCACAACGGGAAAGGCCACAACAGTGAGAGGCCCTAGTTAGCAGTTTCCACACTTGGAATATTATAGATGTCTACAAGTAATTTTTATACAAAGCACTGCTAGATTAATAGAGTGTAAAAATATAAAAAATAATGTGCAAATTATAAAGCATGGTAATTTAGGAAATCACATTGAAGGCAGGATAGGTGTTTGAGCTGCCTTTGCATTCCCATAGACTTTGGGACTTGTATATGGTATGTTTTCAATAAATAGCCCTTCAATGAGTTACTAAAAGAACCATGTTCACAAAAATATAAAAATTCTATTATTTTATATGAGATCTGAGCAAGTTGCCTAGGGCTCTGATCACTTCAGATTCTCCTTCCCACAGGGGCATTATGCTAAGTGAGAAGAAACAAACATTTCTTCAGTTTGGGAATCTAGCCTAGGAATATCTCTGGGTAAGACGGAGATATGTCAAAGGTATGGTCTGTACTTGGATAATCCTTGGAAATACTCTCATGGAAGTCTCCATTTAAAATGGCCTTTGTAGAAAAGAGGAATTTCAACTCTACAGAAGAACTTCATTTTTTTATGTTATAAAAGGCAATTTTCTGAACATATGAATAGTTCATCATTATATTTGGTTCATTCTTTCTACATTTTCAATTTTTAAAAGAATACTTGCTGATCTTATCGATGAGGTAAAAAGAATAGAATTCATTTTTAAATGATATAACAAAATTAGCATTGTCCCAATAAATCTTGACCTAAGTTTTACGTTTTCTGCTTTACACTGACCTACACACAAACACACACACACACACACACACACACAAGCAAATGACACAGAAAAGTACTTCTAGAATTCCAATTCCAATCCTTGCTTTCTTTCACATGAGTGGCATTTTAGCACAAACCATACAAAAGAGACATTCACTTGGTCCTATGAAAATATAATAAAAAGTATACAAAGAATAGTTTACAGTAAGACATTTGTTGTATGATAGCCTACCAGCCCTTCTATAACATGTACCCAGTGGGTGCTCAATAAATATTAATTGATGATAATGATACTTTGAAAAAGCCATTGAACTTGCTTCAAAAAATGAAACTATAATGATTAATTTGTATGTAAATTGTATTTCACCTGAGGGAGAAACTGGTAAACAGAGGCAATACACATTGCTTACAGGTGATCATCGGTTTTCTGTGGCTCATAAGGTGGTTTTCTTCCTTTGCACCATGAGGTTTTATATCTTGAGCCTCACACACTGCCCACCTCCTGCGTAAAATTTACACAAGCATTGAAAGATTGTGGAATACCCAAGGAAATCATTTTTCAGTCGATTGAGTTCTTAATGGAAAAAGCTCTCTGAATGCTATCTTACAAATTAGAAGATCCCCTGCTTTCTAAATAGTTCAATTGAAACCAGCTTTGTATTTATCCTTCAGGTCATTCAGGCTGAAAAGTTGTTAAGTCTTAAGACCAAAAGTCAGACTTTAAAAGGTAAAATGTCAAGTCCTTTTAGGCTTCAACTGACCTTTTAAACCAGATTAGGGATTTGAAGCATTACACATGGATTTCTACACTTTATATCCCCATATTTAACAAATGATCAAATATAACTCCCAAGAATACTATTTTTACAAGTTTGACATTTCAGGTCTGAGAGGTGGCTCTCTGACTCTTTTTACATAAATTTACTGGTGGTGGAATATTTTGGTTTCAGGGAACACTTTCGTTTATTCCACCTCCATTTATTTGAAGACACTTTGTGTATTTTACAGTATGGTGGAGAAAAACCAATGCCTTAAAATAGTCAGTAAAAGATGTACAATGACCAAGTCTTTGTATCTCTTTAACTCAAGACCTAAAGCAGTGATAATAGACACTTAATACATTCTTTATACTGATGATTAAGGTGAAAACACTAAAACAAATCTCCAATTATAAATTTCTTGGGGCTTTACTTATCTGTGTGTTGTCCACAGGGTTTTGCCTACAAATAGTTTATAATATTGAATTCTGTTGTTCATTTATCCTGGAACCATTTGCCATTGTTGCTTTTCTATATTGGTTCTCAACCTTGGCTGAACATCAGACTCATATGGGAAGAATAAACACACTCACGCACAAAACCGATGGCCAATATGAACTAAATCAGAATCCCTGATCAACTAAATTAGGACCTCTGGGCTCAGATCTAGGCACCATTGTTGCTTATTTATTTTTTTAATTATTTAATTTATTTATTTTTGGCTCTGTTGGATCTTCGTTGCTGCACGCAGGCTTTCTCTAGTTGCGACGAGAGGGGGCTACTCTTTGTTGCGGTGCGAGGGCTTCTTACTTGCGGTGGCTTATCTTGTTGCGGATCACAGGATCTAGGCACCTGGGGTTCAGTAGTTGTGGCTCACGTGCTCCGTAGTTGTGGCGCACGGGCTTAGTTGCTCCGTGGCGTATGGGATCTTCCCACACCACAGCTCGAACCCCTATCCCCTGCATTGGCAGGTGGATTCTTAACCACTGTGCCACCAGGGAAGTCCCAGCACCAGTGGTTTTTAAAGCTCTCCAGGTAATTCTTTTGTGTGACCAAGGTTGTGTACCGCCTCATAGGACTCTAAGAACCATGTAGTAATAGGTATTTATACATGTGATTAGAAATAATTTGATTGTGAAAACAAGGAGTAGGAGAATTTATTTAAGTACTTTGTCTTTCTTTAGCTTCTAATATGTGAAGGAGAGAAGGCCCCAGTATCTCCTTATTTATCAAATACTGAAATCTTTCCATATTCAGGACAGCACAGGCAATACAACCTTCCTTACTTGGAAGCATAGAGTCAGTAAGAGACATAGGACATGGACATATCTATAGCACAAGGTCACCTTGCACATTTCAGACTCAAAAATGTTTGCATAGGCTGAGGTTCGTGAGATTCACAATTTCAAGTAAGTAAAATAAGGAGAAACAAACTAACACTTTCCTCCTGACCCCTACATGGCTCCATGCAACTCTCTACTCACTCCTTCATCTTTTCATGATGTCAAGACAATGATCATACTGATGGATTAACCTTTTTCAAGACTACAGTGTCTTTTTGCAGACTCTCTTTTTACCCAATACCCCAGAAGAGCTCCATAATGCAGATGTGCTTCTGAATCTCCACAAAAATCTCTCTCCCATAAAATGGTGGTTGTTTTAATGAGGGAGACTTCTGTATAAAGCATCATGGCCAGAGCAGTGTTTAAGGGCAGGAAATCAGTGGCGGCAAGTGTGAGAAGACTGAATTAATCACAAATGACATCATTCCTTATAAAGGGAAATCAGTATAAAAGGGCCAATGGAGGCATCCTTTGACTGTGGATCATTTTCCATGGCTATAGCCAGACTTCTGTTCTGGGGGTTACTGTGAACCCCCAAAAATAAAATAAAATAAAATAAATTGTTGGGAATCCAAATCATCTGACTTTCATTTAGTGAGACTTTGAAAGGCTTTAGTTATGTGTTGACTTCCTGTCTTGAATCTCTATGATCTAGAGTATTGTGGATTTTTGCTGGGAATACCAAGGTACACCTCAAAATTCTTTTTGAAATGGGTCATTCATAGTCTGTTAAATGGAAAAAATTCAGATATTCAAGTTTAAAAGAGAGCATATTTGACCTGTATTTTGAATAATAAATATGGATTCCAGAGTAACATGGAGAAATGTTCCTTTAAGGTTGAGGACATGGCATAAGTGAAGATATTTAGAAGTAAAGTAGAGGAAAAATTTAAGAAATGAGAAAACATCCATCTGTGGTGATATGGCTTAACACGGTGACATTAACAAACCGGAAGCTACAGAAGAGTTTTGCTTTATCTTGTTGGACAATGTTGAACAAGTGTGAATTACTCTCTGTACATACTACAATATCTTTAGAAAGGACTGAAGAGGTAATTTAGTTTAACACCATGTTTTTGTGAATAAAAATAATGCCAAAAATAATAATAAAGGAAAGAAATACATATTGAGAATACTAATTGGTGACAAAACCAAAGGCAAAACATAGATGTCCTGAGTTTTTTCATTGTAATACCCAATCTCAGAAATTCAAGGTTGGCTATTAAATGCTACCTATTTCTAGGTCCGACTAAAGAAGCATGCTTAAAAAAATGCATATCGGTCAGAAAACAATTTTTAAACAGTCATTTAAAATGAGTATTATAGTTGGAAAATATCACAAAATCTTAATTTCCAGCAATAACAAAATGATGACAACTCGACTCACATAACTTAGAGAAGTGGTTTCAGGTCAATAATTACCTCTCATTTTGGAAGCAATTCTCTTGCAACATTACTGGTCTGTCTCTGAGGAATGCAGTCACTTCCATTTTTCCTAGCTGATATTCTTCTACAGTAACAATAATTTGCTCATTTGAATTGTACTAAAGGATTATTATCATACTCAAAAGAATATATATATACACACATATATGTATATATATACAGGCCAGTTATGTTTCCTTCTTTCTCAGTTTACCTACTACTATTTGTTGTTGTTGAAATTATTGCTTTTGCCAGATTCTTTCATAAACCCGAAGAAAAATTGATATTTCACAAAAAAATTACACTTCCGAAACAAAATACACTATAGGATGCACACAGATAGGAATTTTGAATTGTTGTTAATGATCTATTTTTAATGGATGTTCAAAACCAAAAGATGGTTCAGGAAACATTCATTTGCTTCCGTGGAACATGAAAATGGAAATTACAGGTTAAACCTAAATAATAATTTTCTGAAAGTTGGAGATAAACCAAAGGTCTGAGGGATTTTGCGGAAATTTCTCTGTTAATCAGCTGCACCCTCATCTTTCCAGGATGATTTATATGTGATTTTCTCTGATAGAAGATAAGAGCTTGAAGTCTTGAGGTCTCTCTCAGAATGGAATTAGAATAATAGATGGTTCAATACTGTCATGAACTTCTACCTCCTTTGTTTTCTTTGGCGAGTATTAAAGTCTTTTTAGAGGAAAGAAGAAAGATGTTGAGATTGCTATCAAGAATGAATAGTGTTATATTATTTTCAAATAATCCATGCAAAAGATAAAAGATTTCAGTATCATATAAAAATAACGTTGAGTGTCTCTATGTGGAAGAATTAACTGATAATTATCAGTATATCGCTTCCAGTACTGAATTAAGATATATGGTGGACAAATAATGGCAAGGAAGTGAAATAACTCTTCCTAGCTCTCTACTTGGATTTGATGTAGTAGTCACTAGGTAAATAACTATGCCTTTTACAGAAAAAGGAACAGAAAATGGGAAGAATAGCTAAGAAATATAATCTATGCTCTTTTGGTAAAAAGTATGAAACAGTAAACAGAGCCTTACTTTTTAGTTTAAATGAAATTAAGCAGTACAGTGTAGGAGCTAGCACTGTGCTGAGGCCTGAGAACACTAAGATATATAAGTTACAGCTGAACCTATTGTGATAAATATTTCACAATATATATAAATCAAACCATCATGGTGTATGCCTTAAACTTATACAGTGATGGATACTAATTATTTCTCAATAAAAATGGGAAAAACAATTTAAATACTTAAGTTACATTCCCTGTCCTTAAGAAACTTAATTCTAATAATTGTAATTTATTAGGGGCTACCAACAACTAGAATTAATGTGATATTAGAAACCCAGAATTTGAAGTTGGAAAGGAATGGCTCCTCTATTCACCACACCAATGGCCATGGGCAAATGACTTAATGACCCTGAAGCCCAGTGCCCTCATTTGTACTATAGTTAATATGTATTGAGACCTTTACCATGTATCAGGTACTCTTCTAAGGATCTCCTGTGTATTAATCATTTAATCCTCACATTAACCTTTTAATCACCCTAATTTTGTGGATGAGGAACCCTCTAAATTTTAAGTAACTCATTCCAGGTAAGAGAGCTAGTAAGTGGTATAATTAAGATTTGAACAAAAGCAGTTTACTTATTAGCAATAATATCTGCCCCCTAGGTAAGGATAAAAGGAGAAGATGAGAACTCTGAAATGCTTAGCACAGAGCTTGGCACAGAATAAATACTAAATTTGACCTGTTTGTACCAATATTGTCACTGTTCTTGGGGTTATTGACATTATGATTGCTTTCACTAATACTCCAACTTACTTGAATGTAGAAGAAAATTATGAGAGATAAGTTACATATTAATAATACAATTGACTTAACTGAGCACACACAATAAATTTTATTAACTAGTGTGACATTAATTTCTAACAATAGCAACTAATATTTCAAAAGTTGATTTTCTTTTCAGAAATTTTATTGCCCTTTAACCACAATGCATCCTTCTGTTTGGAGGCATTTTTATTTTAATAGCACTTTCATGAAAAAAAAATTTTTTTTAAGGGGGAGCTTGCATCAAGCAAGGATTGAATTGTCGAGTGGTCAAGACATAGCAAAAATTGGATACATAAAGAACAAACCCAGGCATGTGAAAGGGTTTTCTGATGTTTTCCAGCCTTCAGAATAACTAACCATAAATGAAAAATATCTGTGCTATGTAAAAAATATCACCAGGGCTTCCCTGGTGGTGCAGTGGTTGAGAGTCCGCCTGCTGATGCAGGGGACATGGGTACGTGCCCTGGTCTGGGAAGATCCCACATGCCGCGGAGCGGCTGGGCCTGTGAGCCATGGCCGCTGGGCCTGCGCATCCGGAGCCTGTGCTCCGCGACAGAAGAGGCCACAACAGTGAAAGGCCCACGTACAGCAAAAAAAAAAAAAAAAAAAAAAAAAAAAATCACCAAAGTATCTGATCAATTCAATGAAGAAGGAAGAATAATCCCTTCCCCAAATCCAACATGAGTAATTTTGTGTCAGTAGACTCAAAAAATTGCTTATTTTACATTTTAATTTCTTTTTTTTTTTTTGGCCATGCCACGCAGCATGTGGGATCTTAGTTCCCTGACCAGGAATTGAACCCACACCTCTTACAGTGGAAGCATGGAGTCTTAACCACGAGACCTCCAGGGAAGTGCCTATATTTTAATTTCTTAGTTTAGTGAAACTTATTTAGACAAAGAAGGCAATGGTATTTATTTCAGTTTACAACCATAAAAACTTGTGTGGTCAAGTTGTTCAATCTTTCTGAAAAGCAATTTTTCATCTATAAAATATAGTAATTCTCTCCCTCAGATATAGAAGTAGTATGAATTTTAATTAATATTGGATAAAATATCCTGAGATCCATGGATGAAGGATGTTTCAGAGAGCCAATAATTATTTTTTAATTATTATGTCCATCCTGGAAGACATAAGAGGGTTGATTTCTTTCTCTTCATAAGTCCCATTCTTTCCAGATAATTGTTAGTTCAAACATGCTGGCACCACAGGAAAATGTTACAGCCAGCTGGGAACTCTGCTTGACACTTAATGTCTCCTCTTTCTTTAGTCTTTAAGCTTCAGTCTATACATTCCCTGCTGTTTGGGTATGTGATTTAGCAATAAGAATTAAATATTTTCATTTTCTCTCTCTCTCCTTAATTAACATCCTACTTCACTTAGTATCCTGACTATTTTTTTTAGAAAACAAAGAAATTGCATTTAAATTACATATTTATGAAATTTGCAGGAATAGAGATGATGACGTTTCCGTGAACTCTGAAGTTCCAGCTCTATAAATATGTGAGACTCTGTGAAAATGGGAGCAAAGGGAAAGGGTTGTGTGGGACACACAGGTGTGTTGGTTTGGGTGGTTCCTGGTGGTAGAGGCTGTGGGCTCACAGTGTCTTCTGCACAAACTTGGGAACCAGATTCTTGAGAATGAGATTTCCCTAAAAATTTAGAAATGATTTTATTGGCTGGATTTTCAAACTATTATTTTTTTGAGATATTCATAAATTTAAGACATTTGCAGGCCAAAAGGGATAACCAAAAAGTAGAGGTTTCAGGTGACGCTATACATCAGACTGATTTAAATTTAAGATTTCAAAAAAAAAAATGGTTGTATTCATTTTTTTTCTGATAAATTTTAAAGGCAGGTAATTCCAGTTATTGAATTTTGTATTCGGTGTTTCTTATGCTCAAGACATCTCTCCCTCTATCGCTCTCTTTTGCTCTTTCAAATCCATCCCTAATCCCCCACCTATCCCCATATGCATTCCCATCCCCCACTCCACCCACTTTTGTTAAATACACTCCCAAGACCCTAAGTCCATCTCCATTATTACTATGGAGAAGAGAAGACAAACTTTTCCTCCAAACTCAGTGTACCATTGTTAAAAATGCCCTGCAATTCCACAGTTAAATTCCGATACCATCAAAACAATTTACAACTTGAAAGCCCCAGCACAATGGGACACACAGTAACATAAAGAAAAATTTCCTTGTAAAGAAATTATTGTGAAAAGAACAAAGTGGTTCTAATAGGCCAAGAAAAGAACTTAAGTTACTTAGGAAATTTGTCTGGAATAGCAAGTTTATTGAGTATTTACTCAAATGAATTATGCATTCAGAGAATCACGGATAGGGGAAATGTCATCACAGAGATTTGAAACTGTAATCTGATGAGCCAAGTCCTTGTTCTACCTAATTTTCTATCATAGTTTTGTCTTCTTGAATGTTTACAAGAACTGAATGCCTATGCTTGACCAAAGAACACAAGACATCTCCCATAATGGGCCATATCATCATGGCTGCATGCCATGGTTCTAATTTTATACCCTTGAACATCTGTTTTCTGATCTCATGTGAAACCTGAACATTTTCCTCTGCCTTATTTTTCATGTAGCTGTACCCTTCCTCACTTGAGTTTCTCTGTACAACTTTGATGCGAGAATGCTGATCAAAAAATGGCAATAATCCTTCAGTTAGCAAGGAACTGAGGCAAGACTGCAGGGACTGCAATCAGGAAACCGTTAAAAGAGAGGAGAATCTCCTGCCAAGGCTGCTGTGACTTCCATTGTTTGGATGGATGTCTCCTCATCCACAACAACAATGATAACACATATTCTAACTTAGGTAGTGTTGTCAACTTAGACCAACTCTACATTTCACTGGGTAATAACCACCATTGAAGTACTAGTTCTCTCTGCTGTTAGGGTAATTCAGTGGACACATTTGAGGAGATTTCTAATTGTATCTGATTTCATTTTTTACCAGAAACCATTCAGAGAAATTATGTTCATAATTATGACTCATGATTTATAATATAAATTAGTGAGATGGTTTTCATATATACATAAATATATATGTGTTCTATATATGTGTATATAATTCAAGAACATTTTAAAAAGCTGAAACAATGAGATCTATATTACCAAGAGATTTACCTGAGTGTTTTATATGCACTGAATAAACACACTTTTAGTGAAGTTTTATGCTAATAAAAATAAATCCTTTAGTAACTCTGGAAGTTTGAGGTTATAATTATTACCTGCTTCAGAAAACTGAAAGTTTCATTTTTACATCTCACTTAACTACATGTGTTTCCTAAGACATGTAAAAGCTTTGTTCCCTCAGTGCTTCATATTTTAATACTAGCATAATGAAGGTGTCCAAAGAATTGACATACAGTCATAAATATCTGAAACTAAAACAACAAAAAAATTTGGAAGAGATAATTTGTAGAATGGGCTCCGACAGCCACTGATATGTCATAGTAGTTCTAGCAATAATATTTGTACCAGAAAAGCACAAATATTGATCAAAAAATATAAATAGTCACAATATACAAATTTCTAAATTTGACTTTAGCAATCTGACTTTGCCATGTCACTCAGGGTAAACTTCGATTTCGGATAAGTAGATGAATGATTTTTTCATGTGAATTAGGTAACAAACATCGCTCTAAACTTTCCACAATCTGGACTCATCTTAGTATTTTTTAATCACTCAAATAAAAGCAAGACAAAATGTAAAAAAAAAACAGGAATTGTTGAAATAAGGCACGCATTGCAAAACAGCATACATAACTTGTAGTAATGGTGTTAGTAAAATTCAAAAACTATGACACTTTCAGGAAGATTGGCTGTAATCGGTGGCTCAACAGCGTGGCAATGACATTGACTATAGAAATGGGAAGGTGGAAGAGGTGAAAGCATAAACTCCGTGAGGCAGGAGTTCTATCTTGTGGATCACTATGTCCCCTGAGCTTAGGATAGTGGTGCTTAATAACTATTTGTTTAATTAATATATAAAAATATTCACATCAAATTCAGGCAACGCTTCTTGTTTTAGATTTGGAGTTGTACCATGGTTATGTAAAATGTGAAATTAGGGGAAGCTGGGTAAAGAATATATAAGAACTCCCTGTGTTACCTTTGCAACTCTTCTGTAAATTAAAAACTGTTTCAAAATAAAAAGTTTTTTTTAAAATTTCTCTATGGAAAATCATGAGATGGGATGGGAGAGTGGGGGAAGGGCTACCTGCCCTGGACCCTTCTCTGAAGGCTTTGTGATAGTGGTAGCATCTTTTCAAGAAAATCCCAGAAGCAGCCAAAGGAGCAATAAGAAGTGAAAGTAAAAAGAAATGTCAATAAACTGTGTTCATTCTCTGAGGATGTTCAGAATATGAAGGGAAAGGTTTAGTTTTTGCGGTGAAATAAGATGGTGGATTCAACTACTTTATTATTTATTAATATATTTGGCTATTAATGTAAAGATGGCTCTGAAAGGCTAAGAAATCAGAGATACTCAGGTTATATCATAATTGGTAATTTGGGCTCTACTCTGTAGTGTAGAGTGTGGCTTTTGGTTTTACTAAATGTAGGAAGAGTCAGCTTTATTTACAAAAAAAGGAAAAAAGGAAGGCAGAGAAGGAGGGAGAGAGAGAGAAAGAGAGGAAGGGTGGGAGAAAGGAAAGAAAGAGGGAAAGAGGGAGAGGGGAGAGAAACACAATAGACAGAAGTTATCTCCCTAATAAATGATACACTCAGTCCTTAAATCAGAGCTGAGGAGATAACAGAAGTGGTTATCTAGAGGTGGATGGACCTAGAGTCTGTCATACAGAGTGAAGTAAGTCAGAAAGAGAAAAACAAATACTGTATGCTAACACATATATATGGAATCTAAGGGGGAAAAAAAAGGTCATGAAGAACCTAGGGGTAAGATGGGAATAAAGACACAGACCTACTAGAGAATGGACTTGAGGACACGGGGAGGGGGAAGGGTAAGCTGTGGCAAAGTGAGAGAGTGGCATGGACATATATACACTACCAAACGTAAAATAGATAGGTAGTGGGAAGCAGCCGCATAGCACAGAGATCATCTCGGTGGTTTGTGACCACCTAGAGGGGTGGGATAGGGAGGGTGTGAGGGAGGGAGACGCAAGAGGGAAGAGATGTGGGAACATATATATATGTATAACTGATTCACTTTGTTATAAAGGAGAAACTAACACACCATTGTAAAGCAATTATACTGCAATATAGATGTTTAAAAAATAAAAACAATAAAAGGTCTTGAGCTATAGGCCATTCATATAAAGACTTTACATCTAAATGTGGCTTCAAAAATAAGGTTCTAAAAGCAATGATTTTTAAATCATGTAAACATGTGTATGACTTTACAAATATGGTCTGTGGGACTAAGGACTGAGCGTTCTTTGTTGTTAGGAAGTACTGATGTAAGTGATACTAATACCACTGTAGAAGACACTGATGTACTTAGAGCACTGGGCTGCCAGCTTTTATGTTTAAATACTATTTTACAGGCATAGAAATAATTCAATATTTGGACTTACTTGCTTTGTTCACTCTGAAGGGTCGTTTTCCACAGTAGTAAGTGCCTTAACCTTAAAAACCAAAGGGGTTTGCTTAATAAACAAACAAAAAATCTACAATGTCATTTTTTAGCACATAACATGCTGTTTTTTCCATCAAATCAGTTGATCTTTCCTTGATGAATGAAATCCCTTTAGGGCTTGATGACACTGACATTTAGAGAATCAGTTTCCAAAGACAATTTACTTCTAGAGATATGAGTTTAGTTCACACTTTACTAGTCTTCCAATTTGTCTAATATTTTCCATTATTATCTGTACTTTACTTTCACCATATCCTCAGACTGCTTAATGTACATAACAAACATGTCTGTGTATGTTAAAAGTTCTTCTAAACTTTATCCTGATTATACTGAGTGTTTGGGGTGTTTTTGCCTGTTTCTATTTCATTTAAAGCAACATTTATATTATTGTTCAAAAACCTTAGGCTGCACTGATAATACAGAAATTTAGTCACTTCAGGGAAATACCTCAGTGTCTCTTAAACAGAGCAGATGAGCTTTTCTAAACAATGAAAGGTAACCCCAAATAGGAAAAGCTTGGCAGCCAAAAAAAAAAAAAAAAAAAGACAAACAAACAGAACAGGAAGAAAAACAAACAAAATGTCCACAATGTACAGGATGGCAAATATTAAGCAAATCTGAAGAGGGCAGAAAGGATGATTGGAGCTAGTCTACCGTGGAACTGACTTCCCTGGAATGGAAAATTGCTTCACTTACTCTTCCAGGTTATAGGTCTGTACTCAGCTTCTACCTCCCCCACCTCTCCTATTCCTTGCCATCCAAATCACAGTGTGGGTGGGTGGATTTTCCTTGTGGAGACATTGACAATTCCATAAATAAGGAGTAGGAATCTTCGCTGGTGTGACAGAGACTGAAGAGAAGGTAGGAGCTTCCACCAATGGGATTCACTCTGTATTAGTTCTATCTCACTGTGTAACCATTACCCCTAAAACCCAATAGCTGCAAACAACGAACGTTCCTTTTCTCACAATATCTGTGAGTCTTGAATCAGGGTCTGACCTCACTGAGTCCCTGTGGCTCAGGCTTTCTCACAGGGAGCAATCCAGATGTCTGTCCTAGCTGTGTTCGTTTCAGGCCTTGAGGAGGAGGTGATCCACGTCCAGGCTCATGAGTGGCTGTTAGGTGAATTCAGCTCCTTGCTGGTTGTTGGACTGAGGGTTTCAGTTCAGTGCTGACTACTGACCTTCCCACATGAGGATCTCCACGGGGCAGCTCCCAACGTGACAGCTGCCTTCATCATAGAGGGAGAGGAGTGGACGCACAAGCAAGACACCACACAAGTTGGCCTTTTCCGAAATTATAAGTTAATTTCAGAAGTGACATCCTGTCACCTTTACCACACTCTGTTCAAGATTCTCTAGAATTATCACTGCCCCGGCAATAAGTTTTATATTGATATATCAGCTTGGAAGACATCTAAGTTCGTAGTTAATGCAAATTTGAAATCCAAAGTTGAAAAATTCTCAGAGTAGACTTTTATTTTCTACCCAGAGCTCCAACCAAGAAAGACTGGTATTTTTTCACCTCTATGCTTATGGACAGATTCTTTCTGGTTCTTTCTTCTTCAGACTTTTAAGCGTCCAAGCTTTATGTCTGAGTGTCGGTTCTAACTCCCTGCCTTGCATGGGCCTAAAGTTTGATCTTCCATTCATTCCCACAAAGATTAAAACCTGACCTTCTGGATTTCTAAAATCGATACCTGCATTCTCATCCCCACTCCCATCTCCCAGCAGCCGTAGCCCAGCTCTGACTTCCAGATCACTTTTTGCTGCTTAGTCCCTAGGGATTTCTTTTGTTTTCAGTTAAAGAGATGTTTGTTATGTTTAGCTACCATTTCTAATTGTATCAGGAGTGTTTTCAGATTTTAATGCACCAAAACCTCACTGTAGTAATTTTATCTCCTCGGTAACTAAACTTTTCATTCTGTTTCTCTTTTACTGCTGTTATAAATTCCAAAATGTTCCCATATATTTTGTATCCAAATGTCCCAAAAGGAAAAAGTTCATTCTGTTCAATATAGAATTCAATATAGAATGTTCTGTGGGGCAGAGTTCATGCCAGGCTCCTCACAATCTGCTTCCATGGGTGTTTCATTTTATTTTATTATTATTATTTTTTTTTGGTACAGGTATTTTATTTGCGAGTACATTCCAGAAAGCTGTTACAGGGAAATGTGACATGAAGTAGAAAAAGCCAATAAAAGGCACATTCTCGAAGTCACAGCTCTAGGCAACAGGGACTCAACTCAGCCAGGTCCTCTGATAAATATAAAGAATGCCTCCAAACAGTGTCCATAGAGAGGATGGCTAAGGTACTTATGCTTCAGATCCCAGACTCTCCAACATGAACGCTCCTGCACCACCAGGTAATGCCAGCATGTGAGCTGAGTTAGCTTCTGCGTCTTTGTCCAGTGCTGTAACTGTTCTAGGTATTTGTCCAGTCAGATGATGGAGAGCTTCTTCCTTGAGGAGTCTGAGACTTTAGTTGCCGTTTTCATATCGAAGTTTGGTTTCTGACAAATGATCTATTACGTCTCCATGTTCTAGATGGCCTGATTCAGATCTTTATTCCTGAGTGTTGTTAGCATGTGGCTGTTTTGCTTTTGTCAAGCTGTGGAAGATGTAATTTTCCTTTCACTCTTATCAGGCATGGACGGTCCAAGAGATGCTTCAATAGGTCTCCAAGATCTCCTCACCATTCTGATTATGTAGCAGTGAGTCTAGCTCCTCTCGATAATCAGAGTTAATTTTTCTCTCACTGGCATAGTAACTATTTTCTTTGTCTGCTAGTCTACTGACATATGATGCCCCAAATGACCATGCAGCTATAATAGCTTCAGTTTCAGTGAAAACATTATTGTATCCAGTGGTGGAATTGTTCCTCTCCTGGGAAATAGGACTTCTAATTCAGTAGAGACTAAAGTTATAGGGACGGGAAAGACACATTTCCAAGTGGGTCTCTGGGAGTAATGGCAAGAGGACTAATTCTATGCATACCCCTTGATTCCAGACCCATGTATTATAGCTATTTGGGACACAACAGTCTTGTGTCGGTGTTTTGGGGCACATCTCAAAGAATAGCACCACCACGCTACATCCCCAAGCTGGCACCTTCAATAAGCTTTGCAAGGATCCCTTCAACACTCTATGGGGCTAGCTACCACAGGTGATACACTGTACAGTAGAACCAGTGGATCCCACGGACATGCATCCACTGTTGCACAACCTTTGCCACAAAATGGGCCGGATGTTGATAGCACAAGCTGGGCAACAAGTCCTTCCTTAAAGGGAAATTGAGCAGCACATGTGCACAGTCCAGCACTAAGTTACTCAAACTCTGGACCCTGCATTAACAAATTTCATGATCTCTTCCAACTTACATTTCCAAACTGAGCTCCCACTACTCTGATTTATCCACTGATAATTTTTCCAGCTGGACCATAATACATTTTGTTGCCAGTATACACCTCATTTGTTAAAGATTCTAGGGTCATGCTGTTTCCACTGTTTGGGCTGCCTTTGCTTTCAACTCCGCGTGGTGAAATAAAATATGTCTTACAAGGACTGGTGAAATGCTGTCTCACCTGCCAAGCTTTTTCTAATCCCTCTGTCCCAAATCATTCTTCTGTATTTTCCCACAGACCTCCCCACACCAAAAAGTTGCATTATTTATCTTCTCTGAAAATCCATAACTCCTTATCTATACCTCTGCAATACCACCACCTGTTACTGTTAGCTGTGTAACCCAATTAAAACGTTGACCCATGGCTGTTTCATTTTAGTCTGTAGCCTTTGGCTTAGATAGAGACTTTTGGCCCAATCTGTTGTAGACCAGCTTAGCCAGACATAAAGAATGATGCACTGTAGATAGAGAATCACTTTTTTTTTTCTTTACATCTTCATTGGAATATAATTGCTTTACAATGGTGTGTTATTTTCTGCTTTATAACAAAGTGAATCAATTATACATATACATATGTTCCCATATTTCTTCCCTCTTGCATCTCCCTCCCCCACCCCTCCCTATCTCACCCAGCTAGGTGATCACAAAGCACCGAGCTGATCTCCCTGTGCTATGGGGCTGCTTCCCACTAGCTATCTATTTTACCTTTGGTACTGTATGTATGTACATGCCTCTCTCTCGCTTTGTCACAGCTTGCCCTTCCCCCTTCCCATATCCTAGTAGGATATGGGAAGTCCATTCTCTAGTAGGTCTGTGTCTTTATTCCTGTCTTACCCCTAGGTTCTTCATGACATTTTTTTTTTCTTAAATTCCATATATATGTGTTAGCATACGGTGTTTATCTTTCTCTTTCTGACTTACTTCACTCTCTATGACAGACTTTAGGTCCATCCACCTCATTACAAATAGCTCAATTTCGTTTCTTTTTATGGCTGAGTAATAGTCCATTGTATATATGTGCCACATCTTCTTTATCCATTCATCCGATGATTGGACACTTAGGTTGTTTCTATCTCTGGGCTCTTGTAAATAGAGCTGCAATGAATATTGTGGTACATGACTCTTTTTGAATTATGGTTTTCTCAGGGTATATGCCCAGTAGTGGGATTGCTCGGTCATACGGTAGTTCTTTTTATAGTTTTCTAAGGAACTTCGATATTGTTCTCCATAGTGGCTGTACCAATTCACATTCCCACCAGCAGTGCAAGAGTGTTTCCTTTTCTCCACACCCTCTCCAGCATTTATTGTTTCTAGATTTTTTGATGATGGCCATTCTGACTGGTGTGAGATGATATCTCATTGTAATTTTGATTTGCATTTCTCTAATGATTAATGATGTTGAGCATTCTTTCATGTGTTTGTTGGCAGTCTGTATATCTTCTTTGGAGAAATGTCTGTTTATGTCTTCTGCCCAAGGATTGGGTTGTTTGTTTTTTTGTTATTGAGCTGCATGAGCTGCTTATAAATTTTGGAGATTAATCCTTTGTCAGTTGCTTCATTTGCAAATATTTTCTCCCATTCTGAGGGTTGTCTTTTGGTCTTCTTTATAGTTTCCTTTGCTGTGCAAAAGCTTTGAAGTTTAATTAGGTCCCATTTGTTTATTTTTGTTTCTATTTCCATTTCTCTAGGAGGTGGGTCAAAAAGGATCTTGCTGTGATTTATGTCCTAGAGTGTTCTGCCTATGTTTTCCTCTAAGAGTTTGATAGTGTCTGGCCTTATATTTAGGTCTTTAATCCATTTTGAGCTTATTTTTGTGTATGGTGTTAGGGAGTGATCTCATCTCATACTTCTACATGTACCTGTCCAGTTTTCCCAGCACCACTTTTTGAAGAGGCTGTCCTTTCTCCACTGTACATTCCTGCCTCTTTATCAAAGATAAGGTGACCATATGTGTATGGGTTTATCTCTGGGCTTTCTATCCTGTTCCATTGACCTATCTTTCTGTTTTTGTGCCAGTACCATACTGTCTTGATTACTGTAGCTTTGTAGTATAGTCTGAAGTCAGGGAGCCTGATTCTTCCAGCTCCATTTTTCATTCTCAAGATTGCTTTGGCTATTCGGGGTCTTTTGTGTTTCCATACAAATTGTGAAATTTTTTGTTCTAGTTCTGTGAAAAATGCCAGTGGTAGTTTTATAGGGATTGCATTGAATCTGTATATTGCTTTGGGTAGTAGAGTCATTTTCACAGTGTTGATTCTTCCAATCCAAGAACATGGTATATCTCTCCATCTATTTGTATCATCTTTAATTTCTTTCATCAGTGTCTTATAATTTTCTGCATACAGGTCTTTTGTCTCCTTAGGTAGGTTTATTCCTAGATATTTTATTCTTTTTGTTGCAATGGTAAATGGGAGTGTTTTCTTGAGTTCACTTTCAGATTTTTCATCATTGGTGTATAGGAGTGCCAGAGATTTCTGTACATTAATTTTGTATCCTGCTACTTTACCAAATTCATTGATTAGCTCTAGTAGTTTTCTGGTAGCATCTTTAGGATTCTCTATGTATAGTATCATGTCATCTGCAAACAGTGGCAGCTTTACTTCTTTTCCGATTTGGATTCCTTTTATTTCCTTTTCTCCTCTGATTGCTGTGGCTAAAACTTCCAAAACTATGTTGAATAAGAGTGGTGAGAGTGGGCAACCTTGTCTCATTCCTGATCTTAGTGGAAATGGTTTCAGTTTTTCACCATTGAAGACAATGTTGGCTGTGGGTTTGTCATATATGGCCTTTATTATGTTGAGGAAAGTTCCCTCTATGCCTACTTTCTGCATGGTTTTTATCATAAATGGGTGTTGAATTTTGTCAAAAGCTTTCTCTGCATCTATTGTGATGATCATATGGTTTTTCTCCTTCAATTTGTTAATATGATGTATCACGTTGATTGACTTGCATATATTGAAGAATCTTTGCATTCCTGGAATAAACCCCACTTGATCATGGTGTATGATCCTTTTAATGTGCTGTTAGGGAATCATTTTTAAACAACTTTTCTAGAAAGGGAATCTTGGTACAACAAACATTGAGACTCTCTGAGAATTTCCACTATAATTTAGTGCTTATTTAACTGATGCTCTTTAATTAATTAGTGTGTATTTTTCTTATCTCAATAAGCAAGATTTTGCCAGGAGTTATCTTTTATCCACATCATTACATCAATTGTTGATAGGCATATTTTTATGGACTGACCAAATAGGTAGGAAGAATATAAGGGAGTGTAATGAGTTCAAGACAAGTTAAAATGAGTTGTGTAAAGACAATAGGGCTTGGAGAAGTTGAAGCTGGGTTATTTAAGCAAAAGGGTACACAATTATAAGAAGATGGAAGGAGGAAAGAGAGAAAAATACTAAATGTATAGGAAAAATATGGTCTTATGTTAAAAATAATAAGAAGAAGAAAATTCCAATCAATTATCTGAAGGGGATTACAGGAAATAATCATATAAAAATGCACTACAGAAAGAAAAAGAGGGGGAAAAATTGCTTGAATAAGGAGGTAAAGGAGTACATATGATTTACACCCCCAAAATGCAGCAAGTCCTAATGCAAAATATTTTATAGAGAAAAATAATTGGATGTAAAATAATTTTTATAAATATTTTATCTGGAAAAAGTAAATATCCTTGATAAATGAAGTAGAGGATCCCCCAATTTAATTTTCTATGAAGCTAGAAAAAAATGCCTAAAACTATTCTGCATAAATTAAGTATGACAGTGGATTGGAGAGTACTGATGATAATAGTTTGTGATTAACTTTTAATCATAAATCCTAAACTCAAAAGTTCAAAGTATGCCCCATTTTAGAAAGAAAAACACTTAGGTTTTCAAATCTGAGAGCACAGGCACATCAATTTTAGTAACTAACATCATTAACAATATTCAGTTTAGTTACACTTTCTAATTTTGCATTTATTTTTCCAGATGGTTGTAGAATATTTATATCACAAAAGTTTTCCTCTTAATAGTAATATGAACTTATTATTTTGTTATAATTCTCTGTGAAAAAGTAAAGAATTTAAATGGAAGAAATTTCAAAATGAATGCAAACTTCAAGACCAGCTTGGAGGAAAAAATAAAAGTTTTATTACAATGAGTTTCTTAAGAAGGATGTTGTCAAGGAGCCTCTGTGTTTAAATATGGTTTGATGTCACCTAAGCAATAAAATTCAATTTGCTTTTGTGCCTTAGTACAGCACTGGAGGATTGGAAAACTTCCCAGACTCACTAGGCTGGATATGAATTCTCACCTCCCTGAAACTTCTGTGTTTAGGGAGTGCCTTTCCCAATTATAGCTGCGTTCTGACAGTAACTAACCATTACCCTGAGTGACAGGCAAAGAAAGCCAAGAGCCTTGAGGCTAAAAGAGATAAGTGAACATGATCTCCAATTACGCACTCAGTCAAAGAGGATTCCTCCTAGACTCATTCTAATGTTTTCTATATCAGGGACCAATCGGTGTGTGTAATTTGCACAGATGCATTATCAGAACATAGTAAATACATAGCTATGAGGTGATGCAAATTTGGTGATCCCCGTTTATTTTGCTGTTATATCAAAATAGCAACAAATAATCTAACAATAATAAGTAATTTACTTTATTAATATAGTGGTAAATTTCTCCATAATGAGAGCAAATTAGTGATTATGAAGAAAAGGTCTGCCTCTATTTTATTGATGGCTTTCTTTAATAATAATACTTCTAAGCAGTTAATTTTTCTAAACTTTTTTTCTTAAGAGTAGAGAAGAAGCTGAGGATTTTTGATTTGAATGTTAACTTTTGCACTTTAGGAAACATTGTTATTTACAAGTGAGAAATCTGGAAAAGCAAAAATACTGTACCTATCCAAACTGAAAAATTCACAAAAAATGTTAAAACAAAATGTACACTCAACTCTACTTCATCATAAGAAATTGCCTTTAAGCATTAAAAAGCTGTGATTTTTCCATCACACTCACACAACACACATGCACACACACACACTCAAATTATCATTAACGAACAACACCTAATTATCTGATCTATGAGTTAATTGAGCCATTAATAGATTTTGGAAATATAATTGCATTTGATGTGTGAATCTGAGCTTTAAAAGCACCTGCATTTCTATATCAAATTTAAAAAGCATTTAAAAAGCACCTGCATTTCTATATCAAATTCTTTAGTATTAGTTATTAGCTTTTTTAATTACTTAAATATTTTAAAAACTAAGGAAATCCAATCTAAGTGAACCATTTTTCCATTTTAAATTCTTTGTAAGTTTATTTCCGAGATAATTATATCTTCTTTGAAGCTTTTTTATCATGGTGTTTCACCTGCTGACTTGTGATGTTGAAATCCAACAAAAGGGGACTCTTCTCAACGAGTTTTTCCCAAAATGTGTTTCACAGAATATTTGTTCCACAAGATGGTATTAGATGTTCTGAATTTAACTATGAAGCAGAAAAGTTGGACTAAATAGTGTTGACTAGGTTTCTTTACTCCATTGTTCTTTAGAATTTTTATTATTATAAATACTTCTTATGAATGTCCAAGAAGTGAGTACTTTATATGATGTTTCCCAAGGATATTGGTTATGGAACATTTTTTTTTAATTGAACATTTTAAAGAATTGGATTTTTTGAGAAACCCATTAGGTTCAGGAATTTTTTAAGTGACATCTTAGATAACCAGAACTGTCTAACTATGGGAGAGCCTTGTGCCCGGTTAATAGGAACAGAGGAAACACCCAAATACAGATCATAGTAACTTAGTGAAAGAGTGTGTGGGAAAATTTAGTTTTTTTTCTTTCTTTCAATTTTAGTACAAGCATTTCACAGAAGAATATATTCAAACAGCAAATCAGCATATGAAAAAGTTCAGAATGGAAATGCCCATCAAGAGTAGAATTGAGAAAAAAAAAAAACAAAACTGTGTTATGTTCAAATAGTGAAATACTATAAAGTAATAAAAACAAATCAACCACAGCTTTATAAAACACTTTGGATAAATCTCAAAAACTTAATCTTAAAAACTTAATATTGAGTGAAAAAAGCCAGACACAAAATATCAAAATTCAGGAAAACTAACCTTTTTTTTTTTGGAGGGGGGATGCTTACTTAGGTGTTAAAACATAAATAAAAGCAAAAAAAAATAGTTACCATGACAAGCAGAATTGTGATCAGCTGTGGTGGGGAGGAAAAGAAGGGAGAGTAACCAGAAGGAACCCTGTTAGGTGTCAGGGGAGGGGATCTGGGATGCTGGAAATGTTCTATATCTTTTCCTGGGTTATAACTGGGTGTTTGCATTGATATAAATCTTAGAGTTGTACATTTGTGTTTTGTACTTTTTTCTAAGTGAAAAGGAAAGAGTAGTTTGGGTTGTTTTGAGGTCAGTGGGTTCAAAACTTAGGTCCAAAGAAGTTACTTTTTTCCAAAACCAGTTTTGGAAAATCTACGGTATCTCTGTGTATGACCATGCTACAGGAGCAAGAGGGAAATACAGCACCTTCACAAGTCAGGCTGTTCAATTTCAGTTCCCTTCATAAAAGATTAATATATATAGTGACACTTAGGAAACTGCAAATTATACAAACAGAAATGGTTGCTCTCCATCAACATCTCTTCTGTCTCTAACATTACTACCTTCCAAGTACTGATAATGAGCAGCTTCTACAAAAAGGATATCAAGTTGTCAACACAGTTTCCAAAGCCACCCCAAAGGAAGGATGGTCACAGTCGTGGAATGTTAACATCTGCCTTTGCACTCGGCTGCTCTCTGAAATATCATACATTGCAATAAAGGGGAAAATGTCATGAGAAGTTATCAATAACTGAATAAAATAATAAAAATTAAAAGGCGAGACCATAATAAGACTTTAGGGTTTGCTGATGCAACAATATCTAAGAACAATCTTTCTCTGCTCCAGAAGGCTACCCCCAACAATTTCACTAGACTCTCCTACAACTGAAATCACATTTCTTCATTCATCCTTTTTAAAGATTTAGGTCACGTCTACTCTCCATCTTGGATATAAGAAATTAGAGGCCCCTAAGTAATTTTCAGAGTCAAATGGCATGTCATTTATGGTGTGGCAGCCAGGATTAATGACCTTTAATTTGAGCCCAGATAACTTTAACTCCCCATGGGGGTAAAGGAAACAGAAAATCTGGACAATCAGTTTCCTAAACACATTTTGGCGATTCCATGCTGATGTGCTTGCTGTTGCTGCTAATGATATTGCTGATAAGATATTTTAATGAAAAATATTTTAAAACTATTAAGTGCCTACAGAATTCTAGGCACTTTACTGATCCCTTTGCTTAAATTATCCAATCATCCTTATAAAAACCTAGTGAAGGGGTTTTATATCCCCATTTTACAAGAAAAATGTTTTATCTAACCTGTGCCATTAACATGGAAAAGTTCTAAGATGCTAGCAATAAAGAGACAAACATGCATAATTGAGTTCATGTAACTGTTATCTAAGGTTGAGGTGGCTAAAATGTGTTGCTTCTCAAACTGTGGTCCTTCGATCACTTGCATTAGAATTATCTGGGGAAACTAGGAACACACAGATTCTAAGGTTCTATCCTAGACTTACTAAAGCAGAGGCTCTGGAGTATCAGCGAAGCACCTGCATTTTTAGCCACTTTCCTGGGTGATTCTTATACAAGCTGAAATCTGAGTACATTTTTTTTAACAACTTTATTAGAGTATAATTGCTTTACAATGGTGTGTTAGTTTCTGCTTTATAACAAAGTGAATCAGCTATATGCATACATATATCCCCATATCCCCTTCCCTCTTGCATCTCCCTCCCACCCTCCCTATCCCACCCCTCTAGGTGGTCACAAAGCACCAAGCTGATCTCCCTGTGCTAGGAGGCTGCTTCCTAGTAGTCTGCACAAAAGGGGCAGTGAAATGGTTAAACAGTCAAACCCTGAACAGCTGCTGTAAAGAAGGGAAGTTTAGTATTGCTTCACAGAGAGCATTATAACTTCTTTCACTGGAGCAATGGAAGAGGGTTGTTGATTTTAATATCAGATTCAATCTAAAAGACTTTCTTCCAGTCCAAAGCTGATTCCCATTGCTGCACTAGGGTTCAGGAGGAAAATGAAAGAAATACAGACAGAGCTAACTCATCATTCAAAAAGAGACTGGAGCAAGATTTTTGCAGAGTGTATTGAAATACAACATAGGGGCACTTAATGGAGATACCTCCCATTAAAGTAGAATCTGTGATCAAATACTGGCTGCTCTTAGGTTAAAGTCCCCAGCCACTATGGGATACAGACAATTACAGTGTTCAGCTAGTTCCCTTGAGCACACCCGGGTAAAACTTCCACTTATTCCTAACGGTGAAGCTCGGCAGTTAATTTCAGAGCCACACTAGTTTTTGTATCTGCTGTGCATTATTAATTATACTGAAGCTCAACGTGTACGAAATTGTACAGAGTTCTTATTCTAATGTAGGTTATGGGAATCCACAATCATTTTTGTCAACATCCTACAGTCCACAGTTGGAGACCCCTTTAAATGATCCTGGTGAAGATAACTGGACCACAGTCAGCTCCCACAGCTGCATCCAGGCCCTGAGGGTCGAGCAGACAGATTAAGTCACCAGCACCCAGTGAGATCAAGTCCTAAACCATATTATTTCTCCCAATATTATCCTCTTTTTTTGCCAACAGATCTCAACAGAATACTATTTAATATGATAGAGTGAAAGTAGTAGCTTTTTCAAATTTAGTGAAAAGTTCTGTGATTGATTCATTTCCATATATTTCTTAAGCCCTGGATTGTATTTGTGGAACATTTGATTCCCCAACACTGAATGTAACAAAACAGCTGTGTTATAAACTCCAGAAACATTGTGCTATTCTGGAACTAGATGGTGGTGATATTTGCACAACATTGTGAATGTGCTTAATGTCACTGAATTATACACTTTAAAATGATTAAATTGGTGGACTTTATGATATGGATATTTTACACAGTAAAAAATAATTAATTTAAAAAAATTGTGTTAACATTCAGGCATGAAAAGGCAAATTGGAACCTGCTTCTCATAGTTTCCAGCTTGACCTCCACATGCTGGAACAGTTACCTAGTTATGCATCATTGTTTTCTTGATTTTTATCAGATGACACTATAAAACTGATACTTATATGTATCACGACAAATAACTAAATGTCTGTATAACTTTCTTTTTATTCATAAAACAAATATTCATTGAGACTTACTGTAAATGAGACACTGTACTAGACACTGCTATAAAGGCAAAGATGAGTCAACAAGAGCCCTGCCCTCCTGGGATTTGCCATCTAACAATGGAGTAGTGAGAAAATATCTGAGTGCTTTCAATAGGCCAGGCACTGCCCAGATGGAGGGAATCATAAAAGTGTAGGAAGACACAGTCCACGTCTTTTTGGTGAGTTCAGAGTCTAGTGTGGGAAGACAATGTAGTACATATTTCACCAGAGCAGGAGAGAAGGCATTTGAGAACACAGGTGTTAGAGGGAAAAATCATGAATAAGACTGGTTTCAAGGCATCACAACCTTTATTGGGAAGTACATTTAATATAAAAACATTCACGGCTTTAGGTGAACCTGGACTTCAGCAGTTCTAGGCACTACTGTCCTCACACAGGACTAACTTACACAGACCCTGGTAAAATATAAGCACTATGCTCAGATCTTTGTCCCCAAATTACAGTTCTAATTAATCCAGTTAGCACAGCACCAGTTTTCTGACTTCTCTAAATATTCGGTAATGAAACCCCAGAGGTTAGGCTAATCTAGGACTTCTACATGCCCAGCCATTAATAGGACTAGCTCTGTCATCTTGGACGAGTCATTTCACTTTTCTGAGTTCTAAAACGATAGAATTAAGTACTGCAAAGATGTCTATCTCTGTAGTGATTTATTTTTTTCTTTCCATATGACCCAATACTTTAGATATGAGAACTTAGAAAAATGTTTGATAAAGCTAAATGTTTCTTTAAGATTAATAATGAGGAAAAAATCAGCACTGCTGCATCTGGAAACTTGAGTGCCAAGGGATAAGTGGTATCTAATAATTAATAAAAAGTGGTTGTAAAGCATTTTGCAAATATAAAATGCTAGATAATTTATAAATATTTAAATAGTTATTAAATTTAATATGAATATTACATAAATTCCATTTTGATTTCCTATGCCACTTTATTGACTCAGAGTACTTCATTGATATTAATTATGTTACTGTTGGTGTTATTGCTGTTAATTGTTTGGTTTCTGGAGGGGTATATCCCAGGTAAAGAGGAGAGAGGAAATAGGGGTGAATAAATTAGTTGTAGGGTTTTATTACTGGAAGGAGCTATTCTTTTCTGTTACAGTGTATTTGAGGTTTGTCAATTAAGTGCCTGGTTCATAAGTTTCTGTTGTTACTTAGATCTGGTTTTGACTTTGCTTCTTCTGATCTTATTTGCTGAGTTACAAACTCCTCCAAGTCACACGCCATTTTATTCAGCTTTGCATTCTTCCAAAGTTTCTTAGTGCAATGTCTACCCGACTGCTTAAAAAATACTTGCTAAAACTTGAAGGGGAAGAAAGTTAACACGGTATATGCTCCCAGGTCTCAGTGGTTCCACTTCATAGTTCAGGCAATGTTCATACCCTCACAAGGAGGAAAATCATCCTATTTAAGAGATGAAGAAACTGATATCATGGCTGACTAAGGACAGAACAAAGTGTATCCACCTAGGAATGATGGATACAACTCTATTTGATCTCAAAGTGCCTGCCTTTTCTCATTACATAAAACCATCTCCACAGAAATTTATCAATTAATGAAAAAGTGGAGTTGTTTGGAACAGGAATTCGTAAGGAATTATTGCATTTAAAAAATCATTCTTAATTGAGGGTAGAAAGTGTTTTGGAAACTTGACAAGGGAGAAGGGAAGAAAGAGTAAGAGGAAGCAGCAATGAAGGAGGAGAGCGGGAAACAACAGATAGACCCAGAAAAGCAAGAAAACATTGAAATAAAAGGAATGCTGTGAACACTTCTTTGTAGAAAAGAAGACAGACCAGAACTCACAGACCACCTCAAGGTAGTAACTTGTGTAGGGTGGGGAGGGAGGCTCCGGCATAGGATTTAGCTAATATCCCCTGGGCTTAGTTGTGGAGGTGTGGTGGAGTCTTTAAGCAAAACCACAAAGCAAGCACAGGAGAAAGTAATTGGCTTTGCTGATAAGAGGTGAGGAAGAGAGCTGGCTGCAGGTGGGTCCAGTGATAAGCAGAATATATGGTGCTGTGAAGCCTTGATTGGAATAGTTTAATAAAAGCATGTGACTGTTGCCAGTTAGAAGCTAGAGGTAAAATATGATTCTGCTGCTAATTTTGTATCCAAGTAGAATTATCCTGTGATTAGCCTAATAGAATGGCATTGGAAATCTGTAGGCACTGCATGGGAGACCCACTATCTAACAAGCAGCTGAACAGAAGCAGTAAAGCATCACTATCTCCACCTTACCTGGCCCATGAGTGGCTCATGCAGAAACAAGCTTGTGCAGAGGCAGCTTGAAAAGGAGAACAGAGGATTCCCAATGTGCACAGGAAGAGGGTGCAAGCTTCAAGACGCAGTCCCCAAAGGGTCCTTAGTCTGCTGGGAATTGTGTACCTCTGGATGTGCAATACCTAAAGGGGCTTTTAAGGGAGTCTAAGAGTAATTCTTCCACAACCTGTCAAGTGTCTTGCCCTGAAGGAATCCTGTGCCTATCGGAGACCCCTCTGTGAGATGAAGTCCTAGTGTTTTAGACCAGGAAGGTCCTGCTGGGGATTTCTCTAACTAGGACCACCTTTCACTCCAACTCCAGTAAGTAAGAAGGACAGCATTTAACAATGTAGAGATAAATTAATGTCTGAGAGTACATACAAATGGTCCAACCTGATAAAAAAAAAAAAAAACAGGATATTCTCTTCTATTCTTTGCATGGGTTATGGTTCTCTTTTTCCCCTGACTCCCACCACTTCTGTCTTCTGCACTGTCCACACTGGGACTTGGATTGAAGGCTGATTTACATCTGTTGTGCATCCTAATTTCCCAAGAGTGTATGAATGAATTTACAACAAAGGAGCTCTCCTTTTATTTCCATGAAATGTGATGCACGGTGTCACTCAGCAGCTAGTGACATGTGTGCTGGCAATAATAAGGTCTTGCCTTTTGAAATAATCTGTGAACAATCCATATTTAACTGTTCTTCCTATTCAAATTAATTCAGATATTGAAATCATGATGTAGAGCATTTGAATTCTTAAAGCACCATGCAACTTAAGGTGCTAACCTGGTAGAGGAACCAATGCCTTTTCTTTGAAACAAAAAACTATTTAGCTTGTACTGAAAGTAAGATTAACATGATACAAACCATACCCAATCCACAGGTCTCCTGAGGTTTTGTACTGATAGCTGCTTTTCCAGCCTAATTTCCACTCCAGTATTCAAATCCAAGCAGGTAAATTAACGCTGCTGTTCTTTCCCCAGAAGTGATAATGCTTGCTCGATTTGGAAAGATCAAAGTGAAGACCTTCTCATCCAGTAAACAAAAAGATTGAATTTCTTCCACTTTCGCATCTCAAGAAAACTGAAAATAGAAAACTTTCTATTTTTTTAAATCAGAGAGTATGATGATTGGCTCAAATTTTTTTAGCTCAAATGCATTTACTAGCAACAGAGATGTAGAACATAGGAGGACCATACTCAAGCCCTTGAAGTGTTTTGACAAGGTACTAAATCTTTGAGTCATTATAATAGTCTGATGCTGATGTTGTAGGAAAATGGGGTACGAGAGGATGGTCATGTCCCAGGTCTCAACCCAGTTCTTGGGAGGGGCCGCCAAGTGAGGGTCCTTGGCTTTACACAGGAAAGAATTCAAGAGCAAGCCATAGCAAAGTAAAAGCAAGTTTGTTTAGAGAGATACACATTCCATAGACAGAATGTGGACTGTCTCAGAAGGTGAGAGTGGCCCCGAAATATAGGGTGGTTAGTTTTTATGCGCTGGGTAATTTTATAGGATAATGAGTGGGAGGAATGTTCTAACTATCCTGGAGAAGTGGTGGGAATTTCCAGGAATTGGGCCACTGTCCACTTTTTGGCCTTTTGTGGTTGGCCTCAGAACTGTCATGGTGCCTGTGGGTGTGTCATTTAGCATATGCTAATGTATTACAATGAGCATATAATGAGCCTTGAGGTCTACTGGAAATTGAATCTCCCACTTCCTTGGGCCTAGTAGGTTCTAACCAGTATTTTTGTCCTCTCTTCAACAGCTATGTCATTCTTTTAAAGGTTGTGCCCTGCCCCCTTACCTCCTGTCTCACTGATTTGTATTTTATTGATTCTGTAATATAACTGACAAGAAAGCTAATCTGGTTAAGTCAAGAGGTCTAGTTGCTTTCTAAATGTTTACTGAATGAGTGAGTGAATGAATGAATGGCAGTAATGCATGCACATAATAAATGTTAAAATAATACAAATTCAAATGAGTACTGTTCTACTTAATTGTCCCTTTTCTATCCCATGGAAGTAATAATTGTAACAGTTACCACTCTTGATAACTGATAATTCTTGATAACATGAGCATTCTTCATACATCTTTTCTGATATATATGGTAGGCAGAATAATGGTCTCCCAAAGACATTCATGTCTTAATCCCTGGAACCTGTGAATATGTTACCTTACATGGTAATAGGGATTTTGCAAATGTGATTAAGTTAAGGATTTTTTAGATGAGGAGATTATCCCTGATTATTCCAGATTATCTGGGTCTACCAAATTAATCACAAGGGTCCTTTTAAGTGCAAGAAGGAGGCAGGAGAGCCAGAGCCAGAAAGAAACTTGAAGATGCTACACTGGTGTTTTTGAAGGCAGAGGAAGGGACCACAAGTCAAGGAATGCAGGCAGCCTCAAGGAACCATAATAGGCAAAGAAATTGATTCTTCCCTAGAGCCTCCAGAAGGAACACAGAACTGCCAACACCTTAATTAAGGCCCAGTGAGATGTCTTTCAGATTTCTGACCTCTGGAACTATGAGATAATACATATGTATTGTTTTAAGCCACTAAGTTTGTGCTAATTTGTTACAGCAGCAATAGGAAAGTAATACAATGCATATAGAACAGTCTAAATTATCCATCATAAGGATAATTCAATTGACCATCATCTACCATACAAGTCAGGCCAGTTAATGCAATAATAATTGCAGAATGGGGGGGAGATAATAATATTTATAATACTTACTCTGTGGAACATAATAAGTCCTTTTCTGGCATTAACCCACTTAACTCTAAATATCATATACATTTTACAGATGAAGAAACTGATGTATAGCTGGGTTAAATGACTTGCCCAGGATTACACTGGTAATAGGTGGCAGAGCTAGATGTCTGCCTCCAGAAATGACACTCTTAACCTGTCATATATTAACCTCTAATGTATGACGTGTGACCCATTGTGCTAACATTCTTTATCGGGAGTGGTTATGTTACTGAACTCAGGTTCGGCTGCTCACTGCTGTAAAGCCAATAATCGAGAGGCAAGTGTCAATAGAAAGGAAAGATGCTTTAATCAGAAAGGCCAGCAATCTGGGGAGAAGGTGGACTCATGTCCAGAGACCATCTTTGAAGATTCTGTTCAGTAATTACAGTTTTTAAAGGGGAGGCAGGGGAGGAGAATCTCAGTGAATCATTGAGGCAGGAGGTTGGGTTCTGCATCACTGTCTACTGTGTGCAGACTGGCTGGCTCTCTCTTCAGATGTTCTCTTCCCTATGTGATCTGCCGGCAAGATTGTTTAGGGGGGGCTTCTGGGGGGTAGAAAGCTAGTCATTCTTTAACTACTTTATTCTTCATTCTTACTTCTTTTTATCTAGGAAAAGAATCAACAGGTTAGTCAAGGCAAGATGTGCATTCAAGAGAGCATAAGTCAAGAGTTAAATTGCCTAAAGATCTCATTTCTATAATTAGGTTCTTTCAAGGTTAGAGGGGAGCAGAAATGGGCAAACAGGAAAGGGGCAGAAGAGCTGCTTTCAGTTAATCAACCACAACTAGTTGTATGGCATTTGGGTTGCTTGTTCTTATTAAGGTTCTCTCCATTCTGTCCCAATCGTCCCTCTGAAACTTTCTCACTGATGACAATCATTCATGTCCTAATCTCTATGCCAGAGATGGTACATCTACAGCCATGAAGAAAAATAGGGGGCAGAGTCAGGGTTCTATATTTTCCATATAGTGCAGAACGTCTGCTGCAAGCTGTCATACCAAGAATGACTTTGTAAAGTCCTAATTCAGGCTGAGTTAGAAGGCTGGGGGCACAGTTACTGAAGCAAAAGTTACTGTGGACAAAATTAGGTTGCAGACACAAGTTTGAGTTAGAACGTAACAAACATTAAAGAACAAACAAAAAACAATAGGTTAGAAAAATTAGAATGAGCTTTCAATTAATTCTTCACTTGATTATAAGATCCTTCACTGTAAGGATTATGTTTAAATTTAAAGTTCTCAGAATCTAGTGCAGTTTACTGAACTTAGTAAAAGTTGATTAAATGTTCATTGACTGACTATACCATCAAAAATATGTCTCTTACGGACATTGTTTTATTGCTTATCAGCCTCTTTTGAAGGCTCTGGGATTTTTCTCATTAGTCTTGAAAATATAGCTCTATGACTCTCTCAACTGACATTTTCAAGGCCAGAAAACTTATTTCCACAATTTTCTTTCTTACAAGAGAATATTAGCATGTCTCCATGGCTTCATGTTTCATCAGAATCTTCTAGAACATAGCAAATTATTCACTTTGCTTTTAAAAGAACAATAAAAAAATTAGGAAAAAATATCCATGAAAGATATGGCTACTGTCCCAGGATCCAGAATAAAAAAACAGCCCCAGCATACTGCACCAGAAATGACAAAAAGAATGGCCATCTGAAATATAAGCTCTTTCTTACAAATACTTATAAATCAACAGAACTTACAGAAAATTATTAGAGCTGTCTAGCATAAAACTTCTTTTAGGTAAAATAGCCATAACATTTAAACCTTCAAATGTACAAAAAGTATTAAAGAATTAGCAGCTCTTAGCTGAATTTTATGTCAACCGAGCAAATTTTCTAAAAGTAAATGTCTATTAACTATTCCTGATTTAATATCAGCAAAATCAACTTGTGTGAACAGCTGGAAAGGAAAAAGTTCCATAAGTAAGACATAGAGCTTAGGTCAGATCTCTGAAATGTCTTCCTCCTGTCCACATTTCACTTGAAGGAGTCCCTCCCATGCGGCTGGACACAGGTTAAGACTGAGCAAACCGAAGGCTTGAGAAATTCTGAAGATGAAGAGTATGATGTCTCAGAGAGGATCCACCAGTTGCACAGAGAGATGACAAACCAGATTCAAGAGCGGGGGCTGCAGAGAGTGGGATTAAGGCGGTGAAGGTCCACTGAATTCTTCTGGCCCTGTGATACTCTCTTCTTCCTCCTAGCGTTTCTCTCCCAGTTTGAGTCCTATTGTCTTTCTTCCTTGGTTCTACTTTTCTAATCCACTCCCCTTCTTTTCATCCTTTTTCTAACTCTCCTTTATTTTCACGTATAAATTTTTTCTGTCTGCTTTTTTCTTCGTATTTAACTGACCAGGTGTTGATGTATATTTTTATGACTTTATGTTCATGAAATACAGGTTTAAATTCTTTGCTTTTCATCTTGTTAATGGGCAAGTTGGACATTTTATGTATATTTTTCCTCTCTAAAAAATTATTTCATTTTAAATTCTTCAACATTGATAATTTTCTGTATGTTGCTCTTCAAAGACTGGGTTGCCATCCTGCAGTTGACAAATCCTCCAGTCTGCAAGCTTTTCTTCACTTCCCTCACCAGTAGAGATGCAGCCCAAGTGGCCCGGTATTTCAGAGGGAGAAGCAGAACATGGCAGAGAGAGAATACTGCTTTTCTAAAAGGAGCAGTTGTTATGCTAAAATGCACAAAGAGCCATTGTGAATTTTTGTTTAGGGATCTAGATTTCTCACTGCCACGCTGATGGAGCTTCAATGTGAGAGGTACTTTACTGGTGTGTTTTTCTCTAAAATAAGTTTCAGTGTGTTGTGCTAATATAAAAACACAATACACATTTTCAACTGCATTTAGATTTTTGTTACTGACAAAAATAGGAAAATTGTTGATGCCCTAAAATACCTCCCTGTGGTTCAGGCAATAACATTTAAAATAAGTTTTTCAGTATGAATTTCAAACTCTTGAAAGCATTAAAGACAAAGGCCCCTCTATTCCAATGGGAATGCAGAAAATATGAATAAATCATAATGTTCTCATGTTAAGGTATTACTAGAGGTCAAGTGGACTTCAAGCTATGTGGCAATTTCTTATCTGGATATTTTAATAGAATTTCATTTCCCTTAAGAAGGATAAAAATTTTGCATCTTGTATTATTTTCAGATGAGGGATACTCATTTAAATTAATATCAAGATGCACCCCACGCAGAATTTTAAAAAAATCATCAATCTGCCATCTTATCCACATTATTTTTTACCTTCGGGCTCTTGATGTAGTTTTTATGAACAGGATTCAAATAAATTGGCTCTTTTTCCTTGGTGGTTTCTTTAATTACTTTGTTATTATCCAAGGAACTGGTTTAATTTAAATGAACACTGTGTTCCTGCTACTACTATCCAGAGAAAACACAGACTCAGAACATGCTGTTTTGTAGTTAAAGTGTATTTCTCTGCATGGGGATGCCAGAATCCGGCAGTTCAACAGCATCTTCCTGTTTTATATAAAGAGCAAATCCAACCCATCTTGTGAAATCAATGACTTCCCCCAAACTCCTATTCATTTCACTAGATACAATGAATAAGTAGTAAATATATAAAGCAATGACTTGCTTTAAGTAAATCTGATAGCATTTCATTCAAGACAAGCAATCCAGCAAGTCTATATAGTTCTTTCCCTAAAAAAATCTGTATAGGAGGTACATTTTAAAACCAATTATGAGCAGATGTTGTCATGAGTGATCCAATGCCCCTCCCCCCAACTTCCCAGATTTTGACATTACACAGAGTCTTATTGAATATTTATTTGGAACAAAGATGTTTGCAAAGGTCCAGGATTCCCTCTCTTCTTTGTAGCTTCTATCCAATGAAAGTATAGCACAAATTTCAAAGGAATCTAAAAAAATGTATATGTATATAAACATTAAGATGCTATAAGTATTTTACAGACACCATGAAAATATAAAGTTGTATTTCATTTACTGAAATAGTTACAGTTTTCAACCCAGATCCATCTCTTTAAGTAAAGCCATGTGTGAGAAAAGCAAGTTTAACCTTTGGAAACATTTAATCTGGGGCTATTGACTGAGTCCCTACAGATATCATGGCATTTCTCCTGTTGCAGGTAGAATGGAGACCAGACGTGCACATCTACTAGGAGAAGAGCCGGAAATGGAGCAATGTGGGGAGAGTTCCCTGCCTGTGCACATACAACAGGCTCATACTGTGTTTCATTTTATATCTTTCACCTGAGAATTTACATATCTGTCGTACAATGGAGAATGGAGTCTTCCTATTTTTTAATGTGCAAACAAGTAAACTAAAACATGATCCTTTGCTGCAGGTGGTGCCTGTGGCACCAGGAGAGCTGGTAGATGCCATTCAGATGGTGACATAAAATATATATAGCTATTGGAGGGAAGAAACAATGTCACTAATTGTATGCTTCAAGGTCAAACTAGAATTATAGTAAAAGCTCACCTTCTGAAATCAAATACACCTAAATTTAAATGTTGTTATGTGATCTTAACTCCCTTAAGCCTTAGTTTCCCCATTTCTGAAATGGGGATATGAACAGTGCCTACCTCTTTGGGTGGTATTGTGGAAATTCAAGCTGAAAAAGCACCTGAGAATCTTAGCGTGGCTCCTGGTATATAAAGTTCAATATCATCATCATTACTAAAGCAGGCTCAGAAAATTCTCATCATCCCCTGAAGCAGACTGTTTGCTATTACCCCAGGCATTCACCCCCCTAGCTAGTGGTTCTTAAAATGTAGTTCTAGGACTACCTGTATTACATCCTCTTAGGGAGCTTGTAAACAGTGCAAATTCCTGGCCTCTGCTCCAGACACCAGATTCTCTGGGTGTCAGATTGGGACTCTCCACTTTTTTTTTTTTTTTTTTTTTTTTGCAGTACGCGGGCCTCCCCCTGCTGCAGCCTCTCCTGTTGCGGAGCACAGGCCCCGGATGCACAGAACCAGCGGCCATGGCCCACAGGCCCAGCTGCTCCGCGGCATGCGGGATCCTCCCGGACCGGGACACGAACCCTTGTGCCCCGCATCGGCAGGCGGACTCTCAACCACTGCGCCACCAGGGAAGCCCCAGGGGCTCTCCACTTTTAACAAGCTTACTAAATTTGAAAACCACTGCCCTAAATGAGGTCACCTCTCAGCCTGTTCTCCAAAGCTTGTGAACCTGACACCAAGTGCACTTGACTCAGACAGCTAGTCATTATGGATACCTGCTGAGTCTCTTTTCACACAAGTACTTATTCAGGTACAGTGTTAATGAGAAAGTGATGTTAATGGAACAAACTCTACTAAAGTTCTGTGCCCAGAACCCCCTGTATCTTTCTTTCCTAACCTTTTGTAGCTAGGTCATTTTATGTACCCACCTCTCTTTCCTTCTCTCTGCCAGTAAATCCTGCAAATCCTTCACTTCTAGCTCAGAGCCATTTCTTCAGGGAAAACTGCCTGACCGCATTCCTTTCTTCCATTTTTGTATTTCTACACCAAATAGCAGCTGTAAAAGTCTTCTGGCTATTAACCACGTGGTCCCGCGTTTGTACTGTTTTCTAAAGCTCGCATTGTTACTTGTTCACATCTCCTGCATATCTGTGTCTCTCTCCCTCTCTCATGGGGGTATAAATCTCTTAAAGGCAAATGCTGTGTTAGACTTCTTAGACTTCTCAATTGTCCTTGAGAACTGCGCATAAGCCTCAGAAGTTCATTTTCTGAAAATATCTTTTGAATGGGGGGGTGCGGATCATCATGTACACACTTTAGGTTTTCTTTGCAAATTATGAGAAATGGAGGACTTGATGTTTCCTCTGATTAATCTTAGCAACAATAAGTAGGACAACCAGGTATCACACGCCCCCTGATACAAGGACGTAGGAATTCTACAGCATCACCTGCAAAACAAGCTTGCTTAAAAAACTGAACATGAGTCTAAAAAAGTCTCTAGATTTAGCAGTTTACAGAAAATATGGGGAGTGGAGTAATAAGGTAAACTCCACCATTCAAAGTCATTAGTCAGATTCAGAGGGTGGGAGGTGCTGCTGGACAAGTGATGAATCAGTGACATAGAAAAGAATCAGGGAGGGCCACCAATAACCAACAAAAGGGACTTTAGAGATGTACTATTTGCAATATGTCGAACTTTAAGATAATGAGGGAAGTTTGAATGTGGACTGGGCATCTCAACGAAATGAATAATTGCTATTAAACTTTTAGGTGTGAAAATGGCATGGTGGCTATATTTTTATATGCTTTTATCAGTTAGATATGCATACTAAAATATTTACAGGTTAAATGGACTAGTGTGCTTTAAAATATTCCAAGAAAAATATGGGGGGACAGATGAAACATGGTTGGCAAAGTGATGATAACTGTAGAAGCTTGATGATGGATACATGCGGGTTCATTTTTCTAGTTTCTCTACTGCTGTATATGTTTAAATAACAAAAGCTTAAAAATACTTAGGCAGAAAAATACCTCATATTCACCTCTTCAAATGGAATGAAAATAAAAATGCTTGTTTTAAATGTAAAAGGTCTTGCTTTCAAAGCAGAGAGAATTTTTCAAAGCTACCATTCAGAATATTTTAAATTTATTATTTATGTATATATTTATATGCTGACTTGTTCCACAAAGGATTTGAGGAGGAAAGTTTTTGGAATGGATATAATTGCTACAGAAAACATTGTTTATGCATTCATTCATTTAGGTCACTTGGAGGAGGCTGCAGCACCAGGAGTCTCTGGTTGCAAGTGCAAAGAGAGGAAGATAATAATCTAAGGGACCCCCTCACCTGGATGATTCTCCCACGTCAATCAGGCAAAAGCTTGATTGAACAGATGGGCCTTAAGCTGTGCCCCGAAGGCCAGCCGACTGTGTCAGAGCAGAGGGCAAAACAAACGAAGTCATATGCCTTCCGTGCAAGATCTTTTCATCCTGGCAGAAGCAAGTCAGTGAAGTACAGGCATTAAAGCCCTGGTTGGCTGATTAAAAATTTATTCCATTGCTACTTCCAAAGAGGATTTGAAGTGGTGTCATGGAAATATATTTTCTGGGCCTCCTGCCCCAAATCTGGGGGCGGGGGGTGGGAGGAGTGAGATACATGGCCACAGGAATGCCTGAACTACATGGGCACAGCTAGAAAGCCAAGGTCTTTCTCTGCGCTCCAAAGCACCAGAAAATGCTTCAAATATTGAGAGTCAAGACAAGGTTGAGCTGTTTCTTAAAGGCCTAAAATCTAAACGTTATTAATTTCGCAGAAATTGAAGAAGACAGCTCTGAGCAGCTACTGTATTAGAATGAACCAGTAGAAATTCCACTATTTGACCAGGTTACCAAAGAATGACAGTTTCATAGGGTTCTACTTAATAACTCAATTGTCAGATGAATATGGTGTGGTTGTTAGAAAGGAGGAGAAAGAAAGAGAAGAAAAGACACAAAGAAGAACTAATAGGAAATACTGACTGACAGTAAGAGAGAAAGGGACTAAGTTGACGGTTTTCTCTTTTTGTTTTGAGGCTAGATACTTGGGAATATGATTAAATCATTAATAGAAATCAGAAGAAGCCAGGACTGAGTTGAATGTGATGAAAAATTGATCATAGACATGTTGGATTTGAGATGATAGCAAAATATTTAGGTTGAAATGTCCATTAGGCAGCTGGAGAGATAAAAGGTAATAATTTGAGAAAGAGATCAGAGCCAGAAATAAAGCCAACTGCCAAAGGTATAGATAGTTGAATGTGAGTGAGTGTATATGTTCACCAAGGGAAAGAGTCTAAGAGAAGAACCGAATCCTGTTCTGAAAACCTGTTGGGTTAGAAGAGGAATTCAGAGAAGGAGATTAAGAAAGAGGATTCAAAGAATCAAGAAAAGACCATGTCATTGTGACTGTTGAATCCACAGTTCATAACACACAATATGTGCAGAGAATCCAAGTAGTTTGAATAATGCAGTTCAAGGTCAGTGTTGCCCCCACTGACTCTGACCCTCTTACCTTCACAGTTAGTGATTGTTTGTTTGTTTGTTCATGTGAGGACAATAGTATATTCAAAATATTTCAGCTATGGCACTGGAGGTTTCTAGAATTACTCTTAAAGTAGCAATAAAAGGTATTCGCTCTTTCCCTCTCTCTTTCTCTCTCAGTTTCTCTCTCTGTCTCTTTAATTTTTACATTCTGTCTGGATGTTAAATGTTATGCTTTTTTTTTTTGAGTATCTTAAATCATGACAAGTAGCAAGGTAGCAAACTGAATTGCCAAGACAGGTGATTGCAGCCCCTGCCTGACCTACAGTTCACATGACGTGGTTGGCTTGGAGCCTGTCTCAGCTGTGTGCTGAGCAGAGCCACTACAGTCTCTTCAACATCCTGACCCCTTCATCATCTGTCTATGTGTATAGCTAGGTCTCAGCAGAACTTCTGTGATCATGATAGCCCTCATTTTCAAGGAGAGTTTCTGTAAGTTAGAACAAGGCTGTGGGGTTAGTACATTTTTTTTTTTCCAGCCGTAGGAACTAAATACTGGAGTCCCAGAAAAGATGCACATTTTGAAGATTCCTAGGGTTTAATAATGATTTGGAGGGATCCCATTGTTTACATTGTTACCAATAATCTAAAGTTTTCTCTTGTTAGACTCTTGCTGCCAGGTCACAGGAGGAGGAGAGAAAACAGAGGGCAAAGACTTTGCTTTCATTTAACTTGACCTCCAATCACAAAAAGGCCCAGCATGTCTTTCTGAACAACTCAAGCTGGCTTCTCATTCCATCTGACCTCCCAGCAAGAAAGGCTTCTTGTTGAACACCTTGGCCTGGCCCCAACAGTTCTAGGCCCAGTCCCAGCCCTGGCACACCTCTCAGCAGCACATGTCCTGAGTTCTGCTCTCCTTTATATAAATATAACCATCCAAACTGGAGAGAGTGGCTGGGATAAGAGGGAACTAATGGGCCCTTCGGGGTCTGTGGTCCTCGGGATGCCTGGAGATTGTGTTTGCCTAATTAGTTCTGCCCCACTATCAGCATGGATAACCCCGGGAGCATCATGATTGGTTTGACAAATTTAATGGATGATCTGCAGTGAAAGCTTGATCACTGAGGAGCTAGCCGCAGCTCCAGCTGGAGGCTGAGTCCCAGCTTCAGTCTTTCCACACTTCATCTGACACTTCTTGTGTCTGTGCAGTAACCCCTCTTACAGGAGCCTTGAGCTTCTTTGCTCCACAAAATATAAGCAGTCCTCGTTTTTCTCCCTTATGCTGAGGTCCAGTAGCCTATAGCTAGCTAAATTGGGAACACACATTTTATCTGAGGGTATTTCAAGATCCTGAAAGAGAAAAACCTTTAGACACCCCCATTGCCAGACAGACAACAGAGAGTTAAACATCATCTCGCTTCAGGCCATGAGTCTGGGATTTGTTCATCACATTAGTGGCTGACACAGGGAGACCCAGGGCCTCTCAGACCAATAGCACCTCAGGATCCTATGAACAGGGGTGGCTTAGGAAGTTCACTTCTGTGTATTCTGGACTTTGCTGGAATCTTGCTATCCTGGCTCCTCTGGAGTTGCTTGTAGTTGTGAGTGTGACTGATAAGCATATCACACAAATACCACACAGGTCCTGGGGCAGCTGGTTTGGTAGCAAGATGACAGAGGAAAAACAATAGAGCAACGGATGTCTACAAGCAGCACTATTTTAGACACTTTCTGCTTATTAGGTCAGCCAACATTTATGGAATACCTGCCCTGTGCCAGGTACTAGTCTGCTTTCTAGGAATAAAATAGTAAACTAGTAGAAGCACTTTTCCTGAAGGAGGTTTTATGGTCTAATGGGAAAAGCAGGCCCATGTCTTATATTTTCTGCCATCCCCTTTCCATTGTTCCAGACATACCATTTATGGGAAATGGAAGTAGGATAAGAAGTGGCTCTTGTTTATCAACACACAAAGGAAAAAAAGATTCTCTGCTTAGTTTTACTCTGACAGACTGTCTGCAGCATTCGTCCCTGGGATAATTCATTTACAATGACAGCAGCCAGCCTGTGACTTGCATTTCTACCCTACGTCTCTAGCTTTGATGTGACTGAATAGGAAGTCCAAGCATGGTGTAACAACTGTAAGAAGAGACTATCACTGTATCATCAGGCATGAGGAAAATAGACCTGAAATAGTCAATGGTCTTTAGGTATCTGGAAACTTGACTCAAATTGACAAGGACAAAAATAGTTAATGAGCTGAAAAGAACTGAGGTGGTATGGTCCAGTCATGGTCGGGATATAGGAACTCAGATGATGTCGGCAGGCCTCAGAATATCTATATCCCTTTGTCCTGTAGTCCTTTATGTTTGTTCCATTCTCGGGCAAGGTCCCTAAACCACTTGAGGCAAGATGGCTTCCAACAGCTTACACCCTTCCAGTGCCAAGTCCAGTAAAAAATGCTCTCCCTCACCCACCCTCAGCAGTGCTTTGAACAAAAGTTCTGACTCTTCTCTTATTGGCCTAAATTTGGTCACGTTCCCAAACCTGAACCAATCATTTTGGCCAGGAAGTTGGCTATATTCATTATACTGGGTCACATGACCAGTATGGAGGCAGAACTGGTCTTGGCACCATCCAAAGGCACATAAAATGAGCAGCTAGAGTGAGATGGTCTCCCAGAGGAAAGTGAGGGAACCATTTTCAGAAGAAAGAAGAGGAAATATTTGCTGGGTGGACAAAAACAAAAACAAAAACAAACAAGCCTACAAATGTCAACCCCAAGAATTTTGATTAGATATATGTCAAAGTGAGTTTTCTGTGCTTATTTTATTTCCAAAAAGCAGAAAAGTACATAGGATATTTGTGTAAATGGACCAAACTCATCAAAAGAGAAACTAGAAATAGTTAATATTCCAAAATTCATAATAGACTTTTAGAAACACAAAACCTAAGGACAAAAGAGAAGATGTACACTGAGAGCAGAAGCCCTCAGTCCTAGGAAGACCCGAGGCAGGTCACTAAGGCAGGCTCAAAGAATGGATCCAGTAAACAGAACTGGAATGCCAGTGAGGCTGGGTCTTAGACTCAGCCTAAATATCAAAATTAGAGCATTGCATTGACACCGACATAAGCAAGAGTGTGAAAAGGGGCTGAGAATCAAAGGGTGAAGCTAGACTTCCTGAACTCCCCTATGAAAAGGTCAAGGGCAGTTCTGGAGACATCAGAAGGTCTCAAATGACTTATAGTTGACAGTTACATTTCACAGACTGATTTGATGCACATCTACTGGAAGAAAAAATATAATTCAAAACATATATTTCTTATATAACTTTAAATTCAGATATTCTTAACCTTATAGTTCCAGCTGGGAATCAGATGTTTGGGTCTCTGCAATTGTTGAGACATCGACTCATAAGTATGAGTCCAAGTCTATGAAATTTTTCTGGTGGGAAAATATCACTCTTTCTTCTCAGTGAGAATACAATTAGAAGCAATTATCTGTATCTGAAATCAAGGATGACCTATCAGGTATGTCAGAGAAGTGCAGAGAGCTAGTTTCAGGCAAACACTATATAAGCTTCAGTAAGAAGAAACTTCCTGTGTGGCCTCAGGAACGTTGTTCTTGAGGGCAGTTGGCACTTGATCTGATAATAATTCTTAGACATTGTCCTACCAGCAGTGGAGGCAGCTGTCTGTCCCAGAATCTTCAGCAGCCACGGTTTTCTTCTGTTAGCAGATTTTGAATTGTCCCTGGCTCTTTCGTAACTCCTTCAACTCAGAATAGCATCTAGACTTCAACTGCCCATTCTCCTCTCAGGCTCTAAGCCACCTCTGAGAAAGGCTGAGTCCATTTCCCTCAGAGTTCTCGTAGCTGCAGCCCCCAATTCTATGTAGCACGGGGACCCAAGTCAAATCAAGATGTTGCACTAATCTTGGGTACGCCATACCATCTAAGGCATAGCTTTAAGCTAAATTATAAAAGAGTACCTTCAGGTTAATTAGGGTATTATATGGTGTTGGAAAGTCATTTGGAAAATATATCCTCAGTAAAGAACAACTAATGACAAAATTACTGATAATATAATTTTCACAGGATTTTTCTCTTTCTCTTTTTCTCAGTCTCCTGCCCTCCCACACAAATATTATTTCCTCATTTCCACCAAAACAGCCTACACGACATCAGGGAGCAGAAACACAGCTTCCACTGCCATTTTGATGTCACCTCTTGGACAAAAGCTCTGATGTGAGTTGCCACCCATTCAACCCAGGAAACATCACAATTCTCCAACCTCATAAAAATATAAAGCTGGCAGCAAATTCAAACCTGCTTGAGCAGATCAGCCAATGAGCTCTTCCTACAGTTACTTTCTGAAGCTTTGACTCGGCCACTAGTCTGGATTCCTCTTTAAGGTCCGTGCCGTGAATTACCTTGAAGAATTCTTCCCCCCACTCCCCACCCCACAGATATAATCTAAAATGAAAAATAAAGTGCATTTTGGATCTGTATGCCTATAAAATTATTTTTTTTTCATTTATAATTCAGGGAAAAGTCTTTTCTAAAGTTAGTTCGAGAAATATTTTTGGTAGTAAGTTGCCTGTGAAACGCTCCCCAGCAACCAAGTTCCTTCCTGATTTATGTAGTCACTGGATGAAGAACAAGGATAAGGGCTCTCAGCAGTGCCGGGACTGACAGCCACTACGGGCTTTGTTATCCAGCTTGGGAAATTGTCAACTATGTTGGCAGAGTTGGAGAAGTTGTTTTTTTTTTTAATTTTTGATTTGTTCAGCAACTTCTAGGTAATGACAATTCAAATGTGGTTTACTAATTTAAAAGGATAAGTGCCAGAGTAATTGTGTAATCTATTAAATGAGATCATATATTTCTTCTTTTCTCTTTATAAAGAAGTTATAAAATTGATATTCTCTAAATCTCTTTTTTTCTTACTTTTGATTGAAAAGTGAGAGTATTATTTTGCCCTCAGTGAAATTAAAGCATCGATGGTTTGGTGGGATAGAATGAGCAAGTGTAAGAATGGACAGATAACTTGCCGTTGTGGTCTAATTATTTCTATCTTATCTACCCTCAATCACCACCATACTTTAGTACTTGTGACCAACACGTTAAAATAAAATCCACCATTTTCTTAAACAGTAGACACCTCCAAAGTAAATAGATGGGTTTCCAAAGTGTAACAAGCGATCCAGATTAAGCCCATGTCATAGTCACTAAGAGAGTTCCTCAAGTTAACACAGTTTCTAACACTGAGTGGGTATTTGGCAAATGTCTGTTGAATAGATGAACTGATCAGCAGCAGTCTCAATGTCTAGTGAGCTGTGGAGGAACTGTTAAGAGTATATTCTTCTCAGCGAGGCACTCCAGAGGGTGCTTGATGAAAGCTGTTTGCAGAGGAAGACTCGGAATCATTTGGGAAGAATCAGAAGCTGAAAGTCCCATAATGGCAAGCATTTATTACTGTTCAGTGGCTCTAATTTTACCCCGGACTGGTGTGGCCTTAGAAATTATGGGCTGCAAAAGCAAAAAGATAGAATGGACCTTTCTTCCTCCTTACCAGTTGAGGTTTGTCAAAGATACTTTCTGTTGTATAAAAAAATGAGGTAGATCTGTGTCTGCCTCTTCCCCTGAAACACCGGAGTAACCAGTGCCCTCCCAGCCCTACCCAGGTAGCAAAGACTGGGATGAGGGCCATTTGGGACTATGAAATACCATAATGGCTTCTTCCATTCAGCAATCTTCCTTTTATGTTCTTATCTATACCTACCAAAAAGTAAAAACCCACCAAAAAGTAAAGGTCTGTTATGAAAATGCACCCAATTTAAAATCTGCCCTATGAGAACTGCTATGCCTTAAATATTCCAGAAAAAAAAATGCAATTAACCATTTGTTAACATTTTGAGCATTTAATTTTCTACTGAGGCATAAACCCTTAATGAGCAAAGCTTTTGATGCTAATAATCAATGAGTAGAGGCATATCAGCCACTGATGTTCCTAAGTCCTACGTGGCATGTTACAAAAAGCAGATACAGTTCTCCTGAACCCGTAATCTGACTTCCAAGCTCACTAAGGAATGAGCTTGGCAAATGAAAGTTATATAGAAACCTATAGAGTAAGAGGAGAGAAATCATAGCATCATTCTCACTGGACATAATCTGGGGCAGAAACATTTTCCCATACAAACCTGGAGAAAATGCTTCACTTAACGGCCTCAAACTGTTGTCACAGACACATAGATTAAGATTCTAGTTTGCATTGCCTCTATTTTCAGATCATTTGTCCAATAGCCTGCTTTTGGATAGACCTAGCTTCTCAGAAAAAGGATTTTACATCTGCCTGCTTAAGCTGTTCCAGCATTAAAGAAATAATAGTCATAAAATTTTGATTTAGGTGTAACTTAGGCAAAGTTGGAGAGGGTGGATGTGTGTGGGTGAGCAGGGAGGGAATGAGAGGCAGGTGGTAGTGCAAAATGAACCTTAAAGGACTGAAACCTCAGGAGATGTCCATCTCAGGCGCATGCTGTACCAGATTAGTGATGTGTGGGCCACTCAGGAAGGGTGGAAAGACTCCCAGGGAATCACCACAACGGCATAAACAAAACCCTGTGACCTTCTGTGATGCTCCTACCACCCTCTAGTGATATTTCCTGGCCTGAAAGGGGGCTGCTAAAGGGCAAGCTTTGAAAATCATACCTTTATTGTAGCGAGAAAACTGTGGACAGTAAATGTTAGAGCTGTGGTTGGAGAGGCAGAGGAAAGAACACCTGGGGGCCATACCTGACACCATGGCAGATTTATTCCTCACCAAGCCTGCTGTTGTATCATTTCACCCTTCCGGAAAATGGAGACAAAGTGCTCACTCATTATACCTTATCAGGGGAAGCTTCATACACTAATGTAAAATACTTTGAAAATGTCACATAAAATCTATTATAGAAATACAAGATGTTATTAGAGATTTTTCGCTGGCAGGATATACTAGAGGGGAATAGTCTCCAACAGGAATGGAACTGTAGTTTCTAGCCCCCCTTGCTGGACAAGCAATGGAAAAACACCAGTTCCTTCACCTTCCAGCTGCACAGCAGATGTCAGTGGGAGAGAAGAAGGTTGGAGCAGAGAAACTGGTCTGGTTCAGTGTTAGAATTCTCATTCACAGCCTTATTTCTAGAGCTCTAACTGAGTCCCCATTTCTGCTGTGGATACTTAGGTGGGAAGACGGCCTTGTCTTCCTCCAAGCAAAAAGAAGAGAAATAATTAAGCTCATTGATAAACAATAATATATTCTCACTTTTTTTTAATGTGTCATGGTATTTTCCCCCCATGGCATTTTTACAACTTGTCTGTGAAATTTTATAACCACGTTCAGGAAAACAGCCTCTACTGGGGTGGCAGCTTTAACACAGTACAAAGAAAGGGATGGAAGGCAATCACGTCTAACCAAAAACAAAGGAGAGCATTGCAGTCAGCAGGATGTAATTACTGGGATGGAAATGTGTGACTAGGATGTTGGGCTTTAACAACCCATGTGATCTTAGGAGTCCTAGCATCCTATCTTTGATGATGACACAGTCACGTTCAGAAAGAAACCAGTCTAGGATGCTTTTAACAGGGCCTCTCCTCTCTTCTCTTCCACCTTCTCACATGTCTAAAAGAGGTTAATGAACCAAACTTTTGAAGGACATTTGGAAGGCAGCAGACGCAGCTTGAATGTTGGGTTGTTGTTTTTTAATGGACTTGTCAGCAGCCATTCTCATTTGCAATAGAATTCCTTTTCTCTCTTACCCTTTTGCAGGTTTGTGTTTTCCCAGTGCTGTGCCAATGCTGAATAATTTACAAGGGTAGAAAAAGAAAACTGTCACTATCACAGTCCCAGGGCTCTCCACTCACTCATCTGTCACATGGTCAAATGTCACTGGTGCCATTATTTGTGAGGGGTGAGATTAACGCCGCTGAGCTTTTGCCTTCTTTCTTTATCTATTGTTAATGGTACTGAACTCCAATGTGTTTTTTTTTTTTTTTTTTTAAGAGCTGGTTGCCATTTATGCAACAAATGTCCCACCTAAGGAAATCCAAATAACAGACCTCCTTATTCCATCTCATCCTTGCATCTGCCTTCATCTATCTCTTCTTATCTGGTATTTCCACTCACAGCATAAAAATACAAATCTAGTTAGAAGTGTATTCAGAAGAAATGCCATTGTTCAAAGTGATCCCGGTCGTGTTGATTCTGTTCCTTATTAGGAAAGAGAGAAGAGAAAAAGGCCATCCGGTTGCAGTAATCAGGAGTCACAGTGAATCGTAGAAGGAGCCAAGGAAAGATCCCCTGCACTTTGCAGAAGGGGAATCAGGGCCACGGCTCTCTGAGAAATTACCAAACTGCAGAAATACGAGGATTAACATTTTTTTCCTTACCAAGACGGTAAAATACCAGTATTAATTATATACTAGAAAAGGAAAAGAAATTGTGAAATTATAACAAGCAAACATCTAATTTTAATGTAACAGAGAAAATAAATGCCATAGGGTTAGAGGCTGATGGTTACCCATGACTAGTTATTGCTCTGCGCTAAGCATGGTTAGGAGAATACCCATCCCTGCTTGAAGACAGGCTCTGAAAAGAATGAATTAATAATTCCTATCTTCCTAATTATTAATTAATTAATAAGAATGAATAAGAATAATTAATAAGAATGAATTAATAACTCCTATCTTTCAGTGTCTCGAATGTGAATATACAGAAATAATAATGATAGCTAATATCAATTGAGTACTTAACCAATGCTCTAAAGGTATTATTTCTCTTAATTCTTATAAATATTGCTACTAATGTTATCCCCATTTTATGGATAAGACAACTATGGCACATAAAGTTTAAGTAAATAGTTAAATCACATCAGTGGTGGTGGACCTGAGATTAACCCAGAGAAGAAGACACGAAACTTACATTTGAAAATGTGTATCTATACAAGGCTGAAAATATTAATTTACTCTTATAAGCTTGGGTCACATTAACAACCTTACAAAGACTACACCATTTGTTTCTGCCTCTCCTCGTTTGAGTGCCAATGGACTGAATTAAATGCTTAAGAATTAACTTGCTCCTGACCTTGTTTGAGTGAGCTAATCTGAAGTGACTACAATTTATCTGCTTCCTGCTCTTATTCATAACATATGATTGGATCCTGGCTCTGGTTAATTAACAGGTAGGCTATAGGCACAAGTTATCCTGTCCCAAGTTGTCTTCTCATCCTTCAGCACTTCTTTGTGTTGCCTTTTGGTTTGCTTTGGGAGAAACCCTGATATCCTATCTCATGTAGATAAAAACACAGTACAGCTCTGATCTCATTAGCTGCCTTGGAAGGGCAGAGAGGAATTGAGGAGATCTGCTATCTCATTCACTGCCAGCAGATAAGTGCTCTCAAAGAGCTACAAGGGCAAAATCCCCAAGGAACCTACAATAAAGAAACTTGGGTCATCTTGTGGAGAGACTCAAGCTGAAACTCAGGAGCTCTTTTTATGAACACATAAAGTGATCTGGAGAATCAGGCTTGACCCTGAACACACAGGTCACTTTTTCCAAATGCCAAATAAAAACCTGGAGTCTCAGGGTAAAGCTCTGGAGCTTTCTATCTCTTCCTTAAAGGAACAGAGATTGACAGCAATGCAATCATTTAGGATGTTATCAGGCCTATGAGCAAACAGTTGCTGCATGCTGAAAGGGAGAGCTGCAGGGGACAGACAGCACATAGACAGGGCCACCCCAGAATCAGGCATTTGCTCCAACTGATCTCGCTGTACTGAGGGAGACACGATGTCACCAAATCTGATGGGAAGTTAGCATTGTAGAGACACAACTTGGGATGGATACAGGTGTGTGGGAATGAAACAAAGGCTGCAGATTTGTTGTTTCTTCACATTGAACCAATATTTTCTAATTCCAGATACTCAGAGCACCAACACAAGCTTGGAAAATGTGGTTGTGAGAAGTCACTGTAGGAAACCACTAATGGTTGCCCTTAAAGATATTAATGCAGGTAGGGGTTCTCAGAGGGAAAATGAGCCCATTCTTACACAACTGACAACAGCTGAAAACAGTTTTCAAAGTCCCATTGTGTGCCCCCAGCCCCTTGAAGAACAAAGATGGGCCACATGGGGCTTCTTGGGTAGGTTCACTAAAGAGTGATTCTTTGCAATGCCTTGTCCAACAAAACATCACTGTTGTTAAAACCCAGCCAGAAAACTCAAGAAATCTGGAAGGGCTCTTGGGAGTGGAAATTCTGAGATCACAGAATTCTGCCGTCTTGCTCCAACTTCTACAATTTGTTTTTGCTTGTGACTTGAGGAAGTTTCTCTGGCTTTCTTCATGGGACTAACTTTTCTGTTTTCTAAACCAATAAATATGAACTGATAGGGCACTAGTTCTTTGAGGACACATTTTAAAGAATCTGTGTTGAAATCATTTCAGATGATCCATTATCTGGCTTCATTATCCAGCAGAATCTTAGCCTTCTGATCCCTGTAGTGTGTGGTAATAATTCTTTACCCCACTGAGAAAATCCATGAAGATTGCTGGTGAAAGCCAACACACTGATACGTACAACAAATGATTATTGTTGCAGACATTACATGTGAGGCACTGTGTGATGAGCTGGTGACTACAAGAACAAGACCCATCTCTAACGTCATGAAGACTGACGTCAACTAGGGAGAAAAAGACTCACAAGCTGATAAATAAAATATTGGTATGTTACATAAAATGATGGAGATAGACGCAGGCTATTATGGGAAACACCAGAATAGAGATTTTCTGTGATTTTTTGGGGGTTGGGGGGAGACTGAGCTATTTGCCCCTGCACCCTGTAACCAAGGGTATCATTTTCAAAATAAATATAAGAATTTCTGTAAAACATCTACTTCATAGAGAAAGTATTTTAAAGTACCTTAGTATATTCATGTTGGCAATGAATATGGCTTATTAGCAGTTAAATTTATAATTCATTGAAGCAAACTTGAAAAGAATGCTAATTTAATAAAGTACTGTAATTTATTACATAAAATAGCTCATACTCTTTCATTAATTCAAACACATCTCCCTACAAATTAGTGAAGTTGTAATACATGCTTGATTTCTTAATTCAGACATCAGTGAGCTAGGCTCAGCCTACTCAGGTGTGCAAACATTTCTGATCAAAGGAGCTCTTAAAAATAGGCTTTTGAAGGTAATTTTATCACTGTGAAATAACTGGGAACAACTGAATTATAAATTTTGTATGGCTCTTACAAAAGGTTAATCTGTATTCATAAACACATATGTGTAATACATATGTGTTTCACTCTGATCCTACAAATGATAAAGCTCAATTTTTTTATGTTCTATGTCACCATACCACTCAGATCCTTCATTCTATGTATTCTTTCCCACTGTCAGACTCTGAGCCAGCTAATGTGACCATAATTGGAGTTGCATATGTATACCTGACTTTGTTTTACAAAATATTATTGGTTTCCAATTATTGTTACTCAAACAATAGACATACCAAGAAAGCAAATTTTAGTTGTACAGGCATGAATTGTGCAATAGGACTATGTGGGGCAAGATGGAAATTATATATAACAACGGTAACATAACTTCCTAGAGATTTATTAACACATTTATTTTTGAAATATTAGAACAGGGTTTATAGTAGTCAAAGTTCAGTATGGACATTTGCAAACATTCCAGAAGATGACTGGATGAAATAATAGGAGTAAATATTATTATTTTCTTTTACTAGAAGATTTCTTTTGTATGGTTAGTAAGTGGATACTGCAAGCTTCTGAAAGGAAAAGTGTTTCCAAACAGATGGAATTCATTTAAATAAGAAAGGTCAGAATGCAGAGGAGCAATGGTGCCTGCATGACCATATGAAGGTACTGGATCATGACCAAGAGCCAAGCAAGTCTGCTATGATGGCCGATATTATAACAACCCATTGCTGAAGATTTCACACTGGCCAATGTAGAGTTTTTAAACCTTTCTGATTTTTATTAAGTACTGTTATTTCTATTATTGTAGTTATCACCTTATTTCATATAGTGCTTCTTTTGGCAAACTAAATCGCCACACAGATGGTAGTCTCCATAACACCTCTACAAAGCAGACACACCACATGCTTATAAGATGAGCTCCATGTAGTCAAGGTTGCAGCACAACCTTTTTCTTTAACCAGATATGTTATTCAGTAATAGAGCTAGCCATCTCCATTTATCTATCTAGCTATCTAGCTATCTACCCATCTCTATCTATCTATCTATCTATCCATCTATCTATCTGGTATTAGGATTCTTTCACTGTAACAGAACAAGAGCCAACTTTATTTAACTAAAGACAGAAAGGGACATTTATAATTAAGACTCAGAATTGATAATTAAGACACAGTAATATTCAAGGAAACTAGACCCAGGGACTGAAAATCCACCCTGAATCCAGGCAGCTTCTCCACAAATTTGCCTCATTTCTCTCTGATTGTCCTTCTTTGCTCTGCAGTAACACGTAGATTTATGATGACAACCCATAGCTCCTGATTTTAGGACTTTGCCAGTCAAAAGACCAACTTAGGTTGAAATAGAGTTTTGGGTTCCAATTCTAAAATCTCTGGTAGGAAAATCTAACTGGGTGAGCTTAGGTCAGATGTCCACTGCTAGTCCAACAAACTCTGGCCAAGGGAGTGGGATCCAGGAGAACAAATATGATTCCTGGGGCAGCCAGTTATGTAAATGAAAGAATCATTTAAGGGTTGAAGAGCTTAAATATAAGATAGACAGACCATCCTACATGTGACTATGACAAATAAATAATAATTTATAGCACTTTATATTTTACAAAAATGTTTTCATATATATTTTCAAAATTTATCTCATTCGTTCTTCACAATGCCCTTCAGTAGGTATCATTATCCCTATATTTTGGATGAAGAAATTGGAGTTGGGAAGACTGAAGCTTGCCCCAAGCCACAGAGCTAGAATGTGGAAGAGCCAGAAATAAGATTTTCTGGCTCCAAATTCAGTGCTCTAGAATAGTAGTTTCTGAATTTGCAAGCCTGGGGATAAACTCGAAGAAACATGTTTCCGTTTATCTTTTTCTTAAAAGAGGAGGACTTCTAGTCTCTTCCCTGAGAAGGTTCCCCTACCCACCCCCTAATGAATATACCTTGGCATCCTCGAATGATTGTCCCGCATGTGTTCACAAAGCAGTTTACCAAACAGACTCAGCATGAAGTGTCTGCTTATTCAACTTTTCCTGCTGTTTCTCCCACATCAATTTCCACTGTCCTTGAAGGGCCTGAAGACTCTCACTGTTGCCTCTATTGGTAGGGCACTTCCTGGGGAGGCTGATGGTTTTTCCAAAGGCATTCTCTCTGATGTTTCCAAAGCTTCCCCTCCTTGAGGTTGTAGAGCCGTGATGAGATCCCTGTGGATGAAATAACGGCCCTCCTGTCTCATCACACTGTTTCACCCAGGCCACGAAGCAGCTCTGCTGGAGCCACATCCCACAAAATTTGTTGAAAGCAAATTTCCTCTTCTAACCCTGTCCTCTCTCTTAGCAGTCCCGATAAAGTCAAAGAGGACACACAGGCAGGGGACATGTTCTGGACATCCCTTGCACCTCTCTTTCTCTCCCATTCACTACTTCTCTTTCATTCATTCATTCACCCTTTTCACCCTTTCATCTATCCTTTCATTCAATGGATATTTATTTAGTTCTTACTATGTGTAAGAGGGAGTGCTGGGTGTTGGGAGACACAGTGGTCAACAGGGGAGTGTAGGTCTCTCCCCTCTTTGAGCTCACTTCTGGTTGAAGGAGGGGGAAAGAAAACAAACAAACAAATGAACAAATCAATCAGATGAGGTTGGAGAGTGTGGAGTTTGAAGTTGGAAAGGTGACAGGGGCCAGAAGAGGAAGGATCATAGAAACCTACAAGTTCAGCCTTTAACCTATTGTCAGTGGGAAGTCTTAGAGGTTTTTAATTGAAGAGTGAGTAATCAGGTAATCAGATCTGTACTTTAAAAAGACCATTGTGATTGCCGTGCACAAAATGAATTGGAGGAAGGCAAGGATACAGGTTAGGTCAGGTGTTGTTTGCAGTAAAAATCCAGAGCAGATAAGATGGTGACTTGCACAACAGCTAGTGGCAGTAGAGATATTAAAGAAAGCATTAACCAGAGTTAATGATTAATTGGATGTGGGGGTAGGAAAAAGGAGAGTGGGCTCTTTACTGTTAAAACACTGCACCACCATAAATTTTGTACAATGACAATATGTAGCATTTTAATACCTTTCTGATTGTTATTAATTACCATTATTGGCATCATTATTCTTATCATTTCATATTTTATTATATCATTGGGACTGGCTGAATTCATGTTATTTAGAGAGACAGTATGATATAGTGAAAACTGCAGGGACTTGGGAGACAAGAGAGATGGTTATGCAATTCTGGCTTTATCCTATAGTAGCAAGTGAATTGGGCAAGGTATATGACCTCTCCCAGACAGTTTCCTTATGTTTTATGTAAAGATGCAATGCGTCCCTGCTAGTTGTTGTGTAGAACAAGGAAAGTTTGCCTTAAGTGTCTGACTTAGTGCTTCATTGCCTGACATGCAGTGGGTGCTCAATTAATAGTCACTATTATTATAACATTCACATAGCACTTAATTTGACAAGCCAAATGATCATTTAGCTGGGCAGTTTTATGAAATAATAGAGAAAGTAATGAAAAGAGATGAAATCATTAAGGTGGGGGATAGAGGGATTAATATTTTTGCTTCTACCCTAATCTGCCAAGGACATTAGACAGCATTGACCATGTACTTTAAAGTTCAAGAGTCTATGTGCAGAATATCCTGCCCATGGGTAATTAAGCAGGTTGTTAATGGGTATTTCATGAATTTTAAAGCCAAGTTTCATTGTCAAGTAAATTTAAGAAATGCTGGGCTTTGTTAAACCAGTTTCTTTTCTGCAGAATTTACCAACATTTTAAATATTCTCAAGTGTGCTGTAAATCTCCAAGAAGGGAGATAAGATGCAGCATCTTCCAAACTTATTTGATGATAGAACTCTTTTGAGACTAGTTTTTCACAGAACACAAGTTTGGGAAATTTTGCAGCAGACTGTATTTTCTTGAATATCTGCATCTCGTATGTATGCTGTCTTTACCCCACTTTAGAAATATCCACCATATATGAGAGACATAGTGAAAAATAATTTTTCATGACTTAGGAAAAGAAAATGTTAAAACCATCCAAATAAAAGAAACTTTATATTCCTTGACATTGATTGTCAGAAAAAATAAAAAAGAAGAAAAATAAAATTCATGGAAAGTAGAGAAAAATTAACCATTTCCATGTTATCTTTACATGCATATAGAATAAGTGAAATGATTCCTACCGTAGCAAGGTGTTACTCAAGTCAGGTATAAAGAAGCTTTTCCATGTATATATTTAAACCTTGTGTAAACTATGAAGATACCAAAGCAATGAATAATAACCTTAAAAAATATGCATCCATCCTCATTTATTTATTTGAAAGAAATCAGATAGATATATAGGGATATATACTTAAGTAACACTGCTAATTGCAACAGCATACATATAATATTGAAATATCACAGAAATCAGGTTAAGCTGAACAATATTACCCAGGGAAAAAAGAAACCAAAATAAATCAGTGGTTGACTATTAAATTTTATTTTCAAGTGGCACTGATATTAATATCAAATCTAACATCTGTCGTTGAGAAAGGACTGAAGAGTCTGGTCCAGTTAGTACTCTGACTCATCTCCCATCCCATAATACCTTTGAAGGTGGTCCTCACTTTCCTCCTTGGTCAATCTCACTGACAAGGCTGAATGGCCTTATCCTTGACATTTTATTGTACCATTTTCTTGGTTGGTCTGTTCCATTAGTAGAATATCAGACATCATAATTTTGATTTGGATATCTCAATGTATATCCAGGATGTTTTCTGCTGATTCCTGAATGTGCTTTATGGAATTTATCTTTTTTTGTAGACAACATGACTTCTGCAAAAGAGAGATGTAAGGAAACACTTATTGCTCCAGAATCATGTCTTTGGTGTTACAACAGGTTATCTACATATTTCTAGAAAGAAACTGTTTCCGTGTAACACATTCACCTTTTATTTTTTTAACTCATAAAGCAAATCCTTGTGTTCATTTTCAAAAGTATATGTACTGTGTATTAGATTTTGTCCAACAAGCTCTCCCTGTGCAGTGATCCCTTGTATCATTGCTACAAATTGCCAGTGAGCCGGTGAAATGAAGATATTGATTTCACCATAACTCCTTTCACCATCTCCATAGGAGGCTCTTTCTTCAGATACAGAAAATGCATTAAAACCCCATGCTGTCACAAGGTAGATTAATGCCCTTGTGTCACAGCTCTCCTTAGAAACTGCATCAAACACCAAGCATTAGAACTGGATCAGGAGCCACTGAGACCTTTGAACATCCCAAGATTGCCATTCTCTTCTGTCCCATGTGAACAATGGCTCCTTTTGCAAATAAAGGTATGAAAATGAAAACGCCTGGGGACAGCAATGCACAGATGCCCTCCTGTCATGTCCTCACACACAAAGCAGAGTGGACAGTCATGGGGACAGTGAATCAGGAGGCATAACCAAAGTGAGTAAGAAAAGGCAGAAGACAGGAATGTCAGGTATCTGGAAATGCTTTTGAAATATAACACACTAAAAAAAAATTCCTAAGGAAAGAAATGATTTACCTGAGTGACTCCTTGACCCGTCAAATGTGCCTTTCTCCTGAAACTTCACCTAATACTTGCTTCCTGACCCCAGCCTTCTAGGATAATAGCTTCTGCTGCTTCCTAGTTAAATCCTCACTATTTGCTTAATATCCCTTGGAAATGATCCTCACTCAGTGTTCCCTGATGTGCTGCATGATTGAGCTAATCACCTCAAGCAATTTTTTATTCTCATTTCTAATTTAGCATGTCTCTAATTTCAGTTTTCTTCCCCCAGAACCCTTTAAGCTGGCTTGGCATTTCTATCACCATATAAACCATTTATATCTCTTATTTATCTCCTTATAATAAACAAAGAGCTTCTCCTTCTAGAGAGAGGGATAGTGTCTCTGTTACATTAGGAAGAATGTAATTGTGTTACATATGAGCATCTAAAACAGTTTGATGAAAATCCCTTGATTTCCATTTTCTGCTGGTGACCTTCACAAAGGCCCAAAGAGCTACAAAGTCCTCAGACAAGAACCAAAGAAAGTTTATAAGGCTCCTATAAGGGTCCTGTCTGTCGCCTTGCTGGCTGTTTAACATTCACCTCCAAGGGGCACCATGCACATGTGCTGCAGTATGACTGGTGTCCATTGCAGTCATGTACTTTATAATTAGAACTATCATATATGGCAGTCCTACTCACAGCCAACCACATGATAAGACTAGTGAAGGGTTGGGTAAACCTTGTAGGTAGGGTCTATTTTTGGGTGAATTTGAATTTGGTGTTGGGGTGGGGGGGCATTCCAGTAGACATTTGTTAATTCAAAAGAAGAAGTCATTGGCCTTCTCACCTAGTCTGTTTTTGGTCACGTCATTGCAATTTGTTCTCAAAATCAGGGATGGAGATGGCAGCTTCTGTGAATGGATATTCATGCTCTGGTGTTTTCAAAGAATTTCATGAAGTAAGGTCTGGTCCTGTAGGAGTATCTGCCACCCACAAGAAACCAATAAGTTATCAATTACTTCTCCACTGATCATCCTACCAAAGTGGAGCTATGGGTATAAGAGAGGCCCTTAATAGTAACATCTGGCTGGAAAGGTACTTCTGTCTATATTTCTCTATTTGTATGTTCTGGGTGCATAAATACTTCTATTATCAGAGAGGGCAATGAAGGCATTCAAACACCAATCAGGCTCACCAAGATTGGGAAAGGCCTAAATCCTCCCCCAAGATAACAGGATAAATTATTTGCAATGCCTTTGTGAGAAATAAGAATCCCTATAAAAAGCTCAAATCTACTTACTCTTTTACTTAACCCCACAGCTGGTCCTAGAAGAAAGTGTGAATTAATTTAATCACAGTTTGCCACTATCTCAGGGCCATGGTCATCTTGGCTCCTGGGCCTTCTTACAAAACCCAACACAACCCAAAACATTTTAATGAAATTTTCAGATATGTTGGAATCCACCAAGCCAGATACTTTTGGACCACAGACCCTTTTTCTGAAGGACTTTCTCTTTGACTAGGAATCAAAATACTCATGACCTCTGCCCACATACAATTTCCAATCTAAGAGCCAGCAGAACAAATGCATAGATGTCTAAAATGTCTATAGGGCTACATCTCATATCAAACAATGATTATGACACCTGTCCTTGTTCCACTGTTTCTTCCCCCTGACTTGACCTTAGCAATACCATCCTCACATCAAATTCATCTCTTTTTGTGTCCATTAAGCTCTATGATGTCAGCTGTGAACTGCCAGCAGTTCTGAATGACAGAGTATAAGGGGAGGAGTGGCCAGAGATGTAATTGGACATAAGAAAAATAAAATCATGAAGGGTTTTATATGCCCTATGGACAGATATGAACTTTAGCCCACAGGCAAAGGGGAACTGTTGATATTTTTTAAGCAATAGAATAATAGGATTATATTTTCATTTTGCAGGGATTACTCTGTCTGGACTTGAGAGAGCAAGATGACAATGGGGAGACCCATTAGAAATCTATTACAATAGCAGTCAAGAGATGTGATCTGGGCTAAAACAGAGGTGGTGGAGAAAATGAAACTGGGGAATATATAAGAGGAAAAAAATGATGGGACTAATTGGATTGGAGGAATGTGAATAAAGAAAAGAGGAGAAGTTTGCACTGACTCTAAGATTTCTGACCTGGGATAATTAGTTAGATAATGGTTAAGGAAAATTTGAAGAGGAGCACATTTGGGGGAAAATATAATAAAATAAGGGTGTGTCTGCAGGCAGGTGGAGATGTGTGGTCAGTAGTTGGCCATGTGCATCTGTGTCTCAAGAGAGAGCTATAGATTGGGCAGTCATTAGCCGACATATTGTGGATATAATAGTTTGTTAGGGCTGTGGTAACACGATATCACTGACTGGGTGGCTTCAACAACAAAAATTTATTTTCTCACAGTCTGGAGGCTAGAAGTCTGAGATCAAGCAGGGTTGCTACCTTCTGAAGGCTATATGAGAATGATCTGTTCCAGGCCTCTCACCTTGGCTTGTAGATGGCCGTCTTCTCTCTGTGATTCACGTTGGCTACCCGCACCATCTGCCCCCGTGTGTGTGTGTGTGTGTGTGTGTCTAAATGTCCTCTTCTTATAAGGACATCAGTCATATAGGACTAGGGCCCACCCTGATGACCTCATTTTAACTTAATTACCTCTGTAAAGACTGTATCTCCAAATACGATCAAATTCTGAGATGATGGGAGTTGGGACTTCAACTTATAAATTTTTGCGGGGGATGCAGTTCAGCCCATAAAGAGTGAGCAAAGCCACAGGCATAGAAATTATCCCTCAAGTAGGTGTGAGGAAACAGAAGAGATAACAGAACCCAGGGAAACATTAGGATTTGGGTAGAGAGGGAAAGGCCTGGCAGCACAGCAGCCTTGGGAGACCTATTTGGAGGTTTTGAGGAGAACCAGTGGAGTGAGATTTTTTAGGTACTGGAAAAGTTTCAAGAAGAGAGTGATCTCAGAATCAAATGCCTCTGAGAACCACATAAAGTGAGACTATAGTTGTTAGTCAGGAGGTCACTGGTTGTCAAGCATGTTAAGGGGCTAAAAGGGCTTATTAGCTGCATTGCACTGAGTTGAAGATTGGGAAATGAGGCAGTGACATTTGTGTGACTGGAGACTATGACTCTAAAGGGAAGGAGGGAGACAGTTAACTAAGGTTGGGAAGGGTGGGGCTTTTGTTTTCTTGGGTTTATTTTCATTTTTTAAGATGGAAGAAATGTATTAGTTGACAATAAAGGGAATAAAAGAGAAGATTGAAAATTAATTTAGATCTTTCTGAAACATAAGTCTGATGACATCATTTTCCTGCTTTAATACTTTCAATGGTTTCTAACAAGTAGAAAATAAGGTCCAAGTTAGTTATCATGTCACACATGCCCTTTACAACTTAACCCATGTTACCCCTTCTGTTCTTATGCTATTCAAGCACCTGCCCTATACTCTAGCTTCATAGAACCACTCACCATTACGTGGTCTGGGCCTTCCAGGTCTCCACACACCTGCACCTCCTGCTTTCCTGTTGCCTGGGATGCCGTCTTTTCTTTCTCCACTTGAGATATCCCACTCAGCCTTCAGAAATCCTTATCTAATGCACCTCTTCTGTGGGGTTTGACCCAACCTTCTTCACCCACCTTACTCTCTCCAGTGCCTGCCATCCTTTGTTCCATTTGCATTGCACTGCAGAATGCATCCCACTGTACTGCAGTTATTTATATCCACACTTATCTATCCCTATAGCCTGTAATATCCCCAAGTTCATGAAAAGGCTCTTACGTAGTTCTACTCTCCAGCGCTTACCCCAATGCCTAGCTGCTACTAGTGCTCTGAATTTTGTTTGAGTGAATGAATGAACGACTTAATAAATAACTTAAAACTTCCTTATATCTAGGTACTTTACTAATTTGAGAACACTTGTTGCGTCTTTCCAGCTCCATTTTTTTGCTTTGAATCCATCTAAATTCTACTTATCCTTTATGATCCTGTTGAAATTCCAATTCTTCTCCCAAAGTACCACCGTGCCCACCCCAATTCACACACACACCTAGATTCCAAATTACACTGAACTTACCTTGTCTTGACCAGCCACAGGATCCATCCCTGCCTTTGCTTTCAGTATTATTTTATCTTCTAAGGACCTAAATATAAATCGTATCCTTTAAGTTTTAAGGAATCCCTTAATCTTAGAAGGCAAAATTAAATTTAAGGCTTAAAGCATGGACTGTAAACTTTATTCAGGGAAAAGATGCAGAGTGTTTCCTCTCCTCTAAGCTACTGAATATTGTGCCCTGAATAGTTGTGTTCTCAAGAGCAAAGTAAGAGACAAGAGTCAATGTTAGTGGAAGGGAATATTTATAAAAGGAATGAGAAAAGGAAGGGAGTGCCCTCTGGCCATTGTAGCCCAAAAGCAATAAATTGAGAGGTTCTGAGTTCTCACAACAGAGGTCAGTTTTATCTTGGTTACCTAAGTTTGTCTCAGAAAAATCCCTGCTGGTAAAATCAGATTCATCCTTGCTTGAATAGGTTCACTTGGGTGCTAAAAGAGGTTCCAAGGGCTTTTTAAAAAACACAATAAATTTATATGGGCTGTATCCAGGTGGCATAGACCATAGATGATGATAATGAAAATGAAAATTCAAATTCATGATCTGCTTGCTAAAATAAAAGAGTTAAAATGATTTTATAAGTAAGTGGACATCAAGTAGTTTAACGTTATAAATTATTTTATTATTGTTTATTCTATTTTATTTATTTAAGTAATATAGGCATATAATGAAAAATGAAACATGGCAGAAGAACTCAGGATAAAAAGCAAGAGTTGCTCTGTTACCACCTCCCCCACGTCTAGACCCATTCCCTCATCTCTCTCCCCAGAGGCAATAACTTACAATTCTTTTTTGGTTTTAGTTCCATCGATGTTTCTGCCAATCTCTTTAAATGATGAATTCCAGCTACAGTTTCTTTATTATTAACCTCAGAATTTGTTTATTGGCCATGTGTTATGATAACCAGGGGAGCCACATGGATACATTACTCCTTTCTCACTTTTTTCCAAGATACAACCCCATTCACAGTTCCTCCAGTGGTTATCTCTGATTCTGTCAATGACTACCACTATTGAACCGTACAATGATAAATTATTTTATGTCTGTAAGTGTGACAGAACACAGTTTTTTTCTCATTTATAGGTATTTGGTTTAGAATAGAACTTTATGTTTGGCAGTTACAAGATTCCAAGACAGCTTTTGAAGTATACCTGTAATGTGTGTAAATAAAATTGACGCTTGATCAAATATGTATAGTTGGCTCACTTTGTTATAAAGCAGAAACTAACACACCATTGTAAAGCAATTATACTCCAATAAAGATGTTAAAAAAAAAACTGATTAGGTGAGAAGAATGTTCCAAATTCAGAAATGTTGTTTATCAATAAAACACATAGAGAGACCTTCAAGATGGCAGAAGAGCAAGACATGGAGATCACCTTCCTCCCCACAAATACATCAGATATACATCTACACGTGGAACAGCTCCTATAGAACACCTACTGAACGCTGGCAGAACACCTCAGACCTCCCAAAAGGCAAGAAACTCCCCACGTACCTGGATTGGGCAAAAGAAAAAGCAGCGACAAAAGAATAGGGATGGGACCTGCACCACTGCAAGGCAGCTGTGAAGGAGGAAAAGTTTCCACACACTAGGAAGCCTCTTCACTGGTGGAGGAAGGGTGTGGGGGGTGGGGGGAGATTCAGAGCCACAGAGGACAACGTAGCAAGAGGGGGTCAGAGGGCAAAGCGGAGAGATTCCCGCACAAAGGATCAGAGCTGACCAGCACTCACCAGTCTGAGAGGCTTGTCTGCTTCCCCCCCAGGGGCTGGCAGGGGCTGGGAGTTGAGGCTCTGGCTTCAGAGTTCAGATCCCAGGGAGAGGACTGGGGTTGGCTGTGTGAACACAGCCTTAAGGGGGCTAGTGTTCCACAGCTAGCCGGGAGGGAGTCCGGTAACAAGTCTCCAGCTGCCAAAGAGGCAAGACACTTTCTCTTGCCTCTTTGTTTCATGGTGCGCAAGGAGAGAGAATTAAGAGCACTGCCTAAACGAGCTCCAGAGACTGATGCGAGCTGCGGCTATCAGCGCGGACCCCAGAGACTGGCATGAGACGCTAAGGCTGCTGCTGCAGCCACCAAGAAGCCTGTGTGCAAGCACAGGTCACTATCCACACCATCCTTCCCGGGAGCCTGTGCAGCCTGCCACTGGAAGGGTCCCGAGATCCAGAGACACCTTCCCCGGGAGAAGATACGGTGTGCCTCAGGCTGTTGCAACGTCATGCCGACCTCTCTGCCACAGGTTCGCCCTGCATCCGTACCCCTCCTTCCCCCCAGCCTGAGTGAGCCAGAGCCCCCTAATCAGCTGCTACTTTAACCCCGTCCTCTCTGAGTGAAGAACAGAAGCCCTCAGGCTACCTACACGCAAAGGCGGAGCCAAATCCAAAGCTGAACCCCAGGAGCTGTGCGAACAAAGAGGAGAAAGGGAAATCTCTCCCAGCAGCCTCAGGAGCAATGGATTTAATTTCCACAATCAACTTCATGTACCCTGCATCTGTGGAATACCTGAATAGACAATGGATCATCCCAAATTGAGGCAGTGGACTTTGGGAGCAACTATATATATATATATATATTTCCTTATTCTCTTTTTATGAGTGTGTATGTGTATGCTTCTGTGTGTAACTTTGTCTGTATAGCTTTGTTTTTACCATTTGTCCTAGGTTCTCCCTGCCAGTTTTTCTTTTTTTTTTAGTATAGTTTTTAGTGCTTCTTATCATTGGTGGATTTGTTTTTTGGTTTGGTTGCTCTCTTCTTTCTTTTTTTTAATTACTTTATAATTTTTTTTATTTTTAATAATTATTTTTTTATTTTAATAACTTTTTTATATTGTTTTATTTTTAAATTTATTTCTCTTTCCTTCTTTCTTTTTTCTCCCTTTTATTCTGAGCCATGTGGCTGACAGTGTCTTGGTTTGGCAGCTGGGTGTCAGACCTGTGCCTCTAGTGGGGAGAGCCAAGTTCACAACACTGGTCCACAAGAGACCTCCCAACTCCACATAATATCAAACAACAAAAAGCTCCCAGAGATCTCCATCTCAAGGCCAAGACCCAGCTCCACTCAATGACCAGCAAGCAACAGTACTGGACACCTTATGCCAAACAACTAGCAAGACAGGAACACAAGCCCACCTACTAGCAGAAAGGCTGCCTAAAATCATAAAAAGGTCACAGACAGCCCAAAATACACCACCAGACGTAGACCTGCCCACCAGAAAGACAATATCCAGCCTCATCCACCAGAACACAGGCACTAGTCCCCACCACTAGGAAGCCTACACAACCCACTGAACCAACCTTAGCCACTGGGGGCAGACACCCAAAACAATGGGAACTATGAACCTGCAGCCTGCAAAAAGGAGACCCCAAACACAGTAAGTTAAGCAAAATGAGAAGACAGAGAAACACACAGCAGATGAAGGAGCAAGGTAAAAACCCACCAGACAGAACAAATGAAGAAGAAATAGGCAGTCTACCTGAAAAAGAATTCAGAGTAATGATAGTAAAGATGATCAAAAATCATGGCAATAGGATGGAGAAAATAGAAGAAACATTTAACAAGGACCTAGAAGAACTAAAGAGAAAACAAACAACACAATAAATGAAATAATAAATTCTCTAGAAGGAATCAATAGCAGAATAACTGAGGCAGTAGAACGGATAAGTGACCTGGAAGAGAAAATAGTGGAAATAACTACTGCAGAGTAGAATTAAAAAAAAAGAAAGAAAAGAATTAACAGTCTCAGAAACCTGTGGGACAATATTGAATGCACCAACATTCGAATTATAGGGGTCACAGAAGAAGAAAAGAAAAAAAAAAGGGACGGAGAAAATATTTGAATAGATTATAGATGAAAACTTCCTTAATATGGGAAATAAAATAGTCAATCAACTCCAGGAAGTGCAGGGAGTCCTGCAGAGGATAAATCTAAGGAGAAACATGCCAAGACACATATTAATGAAACTATCAAAATGAAATACAAAGAAAAAGTATTAAAAGCAGCAAGGGAAAAACAACAAAAAACATACAAGGGAATCCTCATAAGGTTAAAAGCTGATCGTTCAGCAGAAACTCTGCAAGCCAGAAGGGAATGGCAGGACATATTTAAAGTGATGAAAGGGAAAAACCTACAAGATTACTCTACCCAGCAAGGATCTCATTCAGATTCGACAGAGAAATTAAAACGTTTACAGACAAGCAAAAGCTAAGACATTTCCACACCACCAAACCAGCTTTCAAACAAATGCTAAAGGAACTTCTCTATGCAGGAAACACAAGAGAAGGAAAACATCTACAGTAACAAACCCCAAACAATTCAGAAAATTGTAATAGGAACAAACATATTGATAATTACCTCAAATGTAAATGGATTAAATGTTCCAACCAAAAGACATAGACTGGCTGAATGGACACAAAAACAAGACCCATACATATGTTGTCTACAAGAGACCCACCGCAGACCTAGGGACACATACAGACTGAAAATGAGGGGATGGAAAAAGGTATTCCATGAAAATGGAAATCAAAAGGAAGCTGGAGAGGCAATTCTCATAACAGAAAAAATAGGCTTTAGAATAAACACTATTACAAAAGACAAAGAAGGACACTACATAATGATCAAGGGATCAATCCAAGAAGAAGATATAACAATTATAAATATTTATGCACCCAACATAGGAGCACCTCAATACATAAGGCAAATGCTAACAGACATAAAAGGGGAAATCGACAGTAGCACAATCATAGTAGGGGACTTTAACACCCCACTTTCACCAATGGACAGATCATCCAAAATGAAAATAAATAAGGACACACAAGCTTTAACTGGTACATTAAACAAGATGGACTTAATTGATATTTATAAGACATTCCACCCAAAAACAACAGAATACACTTTCTTCTCAAGTGCTCATGGAACATTCTCCAGGATAGACCATATCTTGGGTCAGAAATCAACCCTTGGTAAATTTAAGAAAATTGAAATCATACCAAGTATCTTTTCTGACCACAACGCTATAAGACTAGATATCAATTAGGGAAAAAAATCTGTAAAATATACAAACACATGAAGGCTAAACAATAAACTAGTTAATAACCAAGAGATCACTGAGGAAATCAAAGAGGAAATCAAAAAGTACCTAGAAACAAATGACAATGAAAACATGACGACCCAGAACCTATAGGATGCAAAAAAAGCAGTTCTAAGAGGGATGTTTATAGCAATACAATCCTACCTTAAGAAACAAGAAACATCTCAAATAAAAACCTAAACTTACACCTAAAAAAATTAGAGAAAAAATAACAAAAAAAACCCCCCAAAGTTAGCAGAAGAAAAGAAATCATAAAGATCAGGTCAGAAATAAATGAAAAGGAAATGAAGGAAACAATAGCAAAGATCAATAAAACTAAAAGATGGTTCATTGAGAAGATAAACAAAATTGATAAACCATTAACCAGACTCATCAAGAAAAAAAGGGAGAAGATTCAAATCAATAAAATTAGAAATGAAAAAGGGGAAGGAACAACTGACACAGCAGAAATACAAAGGATCATAAGAGATTACTACAAGCAACTGTATGCCAATAAAATGGACAACGTGGAAGAAAGTACAAATTCTTAGAAAAGTACAACCTTCTGAGACTGAACCATGAAGAAATAGAAAATATAAACAGACCAACTGCAAGCACTGAAATTGAAACTGTGATTAAAAATCTTCCAACAAACAAAAGCCACGGACCAAATGGTTTCACAGGCGAATTCTATTAAACATTTAGAAAAGAACTAACGCCTATCCTTCTCAAACTCTTCCAAAATATAGCAGAGAGAGGAACACTCCCAAACTCATTCTATGCTGCCACCATCACCCTGATACCAAACCCAGACAAAGATGTGACAAAGAAAGGAAACTACAGGCCAATATCATTGATGAGATAGATTCAAAAATTCCCAACAAAATACTAGCAAACAGAATCCAACAGCACATTAAAAGGATCATACACCATGATCAAGTGGGGTTTATCCCAGGAATGCAAGGATTCTTCAATATATGCAAATCAATCAATGTGATACACCATATTAACAAATTGAAGAATAAAAACCATATGATCATCTCAATAGTCACAGAAAAAGCTTTGGACAAAATGCAACACTCATTTATGATAAAAACCCTATAGAAAGTAGGCATAGAGGGAACTTAACATAATAAAGGCCATATATGACACACCCACAGCCAATATCATCCTGAATAGTGTAAAACTGAAATGATTTCCACTAAGATCAGGAAAAAGAAAAGATTGCTCACTCTCACCACTATTATTCAAAACTGTTTTGGAAGTTTTAGCCATAGCAATCAGAGAAGAAAAAGAAATAAAAGAATCCAAACTGGAAAAGAAGAAGTAAAGCTGTCACTGTTTGCAAATGACATGATACTATACATACAGAATCCTAATGATGCCACCAGAAAACTACTAGAGCTAATCAATGAATTTGGTAAAGTAGCAGGATACAAAATTAATGCACAGAAATCTCTTGTGTTGCTATACACTAATGATGAAAAATCTGAAACATTCCCATTTACAATTGCAACAAAAAGAATAAAATACCTAGGAATAAACCTACCTAAGGAGACAAAATACCTGTATGCAAAAAACTATAAGAAACTGATGAAAAAAGTTAGAGACCATACAAACAGATGGAGAGATATACCATGTTCTTGGATTGGAAGAATCAACATTATGAAAATGACTATACTACCCACAGCAATCTACAGATTCATTGCAATCTCTATCAAACTATCACTCACATTTTTCACAGACCTAGAACAAAAAATTTCACAATTTGTATTGCAACACAAAAGACCCCGAATTGCCAAAGCAATCTTGAGAAAGAAAAATGGAGCTGGAGGAATCAGGCTCCCGGACTTCAGACTACTCTACAAAGCTACAGTAATCAAGACAGTACGGTACTGGCACAAAAAGAAATATAGATCAATGGAACAGGATAGAAAGCTCAGAGATAAACCTGTGCACATTTATTCACCTTAGTTTTGATAAAGGAGGCAAGAATATACAATGGAGAAAAGACAGCCTCTTCAATAAGTGGTGCTGGGCAAACTGGACAGCTACATGTAAAAGAATGAAATTAGAACACTCCCTAACACCATACACAAAAATAAACTCATAATGGATTAAAGACCTAAATGCAAGGCCATACACTATAAAAGTCTTAGAGAAAAACATAGGCAGAACACTCTATGACATAAATCACAGCAAGATCCTTTTTGACCCAACTCCTAGAGAAATGGAAATAAAAACAAAAGTAAAGAAATGGGGCCTAATGAAACTTAAAAGCTTTTGCACAGCAAAGGAAGCCATAAACAAGACAAAGAGACAACCCTCAGAATGGGAGAAAATATTTGCAAATGAAACAACTGACAATGGATTGTTATCCAAAATGTACAAGCAGCTCATGCAGCTCAATATCAGAAAATCAAACAACCCAATCCAAAAACAGGCAGAAGACCTAAATAGACTTTTTTCCGAAGAAGATATACAGATTGCCCACAAACACATGAAAGAATGCTCAACATCATTAATCATTAGAGAAATGCAAATCAAAATTACAATGAGGTATCACATCACACCAGTCAGAATGGTCATCATCAAAAAATCTACAAACAACAAATGTTGCAGAGGGTGTGGAGAAAAGGGAACCCTCTTGCACTGTTGGTGGGAATGTAAATTGATACAGTTACTATGGAGAACAGTATGGAGGTTCCATAAAATACTAAAAATAGAACTACCATAGGACCCAGCAATCCCACTACTGGGCATATACCTTTAGAAAACTATAATTCAAAAAGAGTCATGTACCACAATGTTCATTGCAGCTCTATTTACAATAACCAGGACATGGAAGCTACCTAAGTGTCCAATGACAGATGAATGGATAAAGAAGATGTGGCACGTATATACAATAGAATATTACTCATCCATATAAAGAAATGACATGGAGTTATGTGCAGTGAGGTGGATGGACCTAAAGTCTGTCATACGGAGTGAAGTAAGTCAGAAAGAGAAAAACAAATCCCTTAAGCTAACACATGTATATGCAATCTAAAAAAAAAAAAAAATGTTTATGAAAAACCTAGGGCCAGGATGGGAATAAAGACACAGACCTACTAGAGAATGAACTTGAGGATATGGGGAGGGGGAAGGGTAAGCTGGGACTAAGTGAGAGAGTGGCCTGGACATATATACACTACCAAATGTAAAATCGATAGCTAGTGGGAAGCAGCCCCATAGCACAGGGAGATCAGCTCTGTGATTTGTGACCACCTAGAGGGGTGGGATAGGATGGGTGGGAGGGAGGGAGACGAAAGAGGGAAGAGATATTCGGATATATGTATATTTATAGCTGCTTCACTTTGTTATAAAGCAGAAACTAACACACCATTGTAAAACAATTATACTCCAATTAACATGTTAAAAAAAAAGAAAACAAAAAAAATAATAAAAAATATAACACCTAAAAAAAATGAGAGCCGAAATGCAAAATTTAAATAGAGCTTAAATTGTGAAAAAAAACAAATTGGATTTCTAACTTACTTTCACTTTGATCCTCGAAGGTGTTATATATTACTTTGTGATAGCTCAGAGAGAGTCTGAAGTGGTAAATTTATAGAGTATCATTCCATTTAAATGAACAGCAGGATGTATTTGCAGAAACAGATTAATATTTCTTGGAAATTTATTAACACCTGCTTGTTTTTCTACACTCCCGTTGCTATGTGAATTTTCTATCTATAACATGTAAATTCCATTCTTATTTTTAAAAATAAAGGGTAATGAAACTGTAAGATCTGTTTCACACACTGCAGGCTAGTGACAAATGAAGTCAAATGTAGTTTATGCCCTATTGTTAGGAAGGGTGGTGAGACATCATGGAAAGCCTGGGGGAGAACACAAAAGGACAGCAGAAAAGTGGTTTGGCTGTTTCTCTCACTTGCTGCTAAGTAGATACATTGCCTCCATCTACCCAAGCTCAATTCCTTGGAGTTTGTAGCCTCCAGAGCTGCTTACAAAAGAGGATTCTGTGATGTTCTAAATCAGTGTGATGAATGTGGAAAGGGGCAAGAAGGGGCTTCGTCTCAAGCACTTAAATGACCTAGAATCTCTCTGGGAATAGAGAACAGACTTTGCTCTACCTAGGCACCCATCTCACTCCCTAGCTTGGACTTTCAAGTTTTTGGTGTCAGATATGTATTTGGGGCATAGTCCCACTCCAGCTAACAGACTGGTGAATAATCTTTGTCCACTCTCACAATCCTCAGTTTGATATCTCACTACGAACTTTTAGTAGTTCTTTATGCTTCAATCAAGTTCAGAATGTGGTTCAAGGTCTGTTGTGTTGTTGTTTGGAGTTTTGCATGTGTGTGTGTGTGTGTGTGTGTGTGTGTGTGTGTGTGTGTGCTGCCTTCCTGAATCTTTAACATCAAAGGTAGAATATACAATTTAATACCGTTACAGTTTATATTCCCCTGAATTTAACTGTCCTGGGATCTTTCTTCCCTTCTTAAAATGAAACAAATAACTTCTAGTGGAAAGATTTCTGTCATATTTGAATCTTAGGAAGATGCTCATATAATTTACGGTGCTTATGTATGCATTTGTGGTATTTTTTTTGGGGGGGGGGAGGTGGGGAATTGTGGTACACAGTAAGAGCCATCTATCACATAAAGCCAAGTGAAAAAGGCTGAACTCTTTGAAGCTTCCATAATCCCATTGCATAATTAGTTTTTCCCCTTTTAGGTTTGGATATGGAAAGAAGAGTTTGTATTTAGAAAAGCCAATGCTTTGAAGTGGATCAAAAGTCTAGAGCCTGAGGGTCCCAGCTGGTTGTTCAGAGCAGGCACCAGAGCTGGATGCCAAAATGAATCCAACCAGAACAGATGCCAGATAAATCAAGAGGAGGGAGCCAGGTAGTAATGGCAGGTCAGGTGGACCAATTAAAGGATAACCACAATAGCCCTGCCCCATCTAATCCAGACCTTTGTGACTCCAAAGCCACATCACGCCATCTCCTTCACTACCTTGCAGCTAAACTCCCACAGGGATTAAGTTCAAATCTTTCTTCCACTAATTTCACCAGGTGTTCTATTCACCAAAAAATTACAATTACAAATGCCACCTTATTATATTGGGTGAATAAACTATGGGTCCAAGTGAATGAGAAATGCTTCAGTTAATGTAATAAGCTAGGTGGTTTGCAGCTTTGACCTTTCTCGGCATTGCTGGAAGCACTTGATTTAGAACTCATCAAATCTGAAAGGGCCGTGCTCACCTTACCTTTGGACTTATTCTTGCAAATACAAATTATAATTTTTCATTTTGCAGCAACAGGGCCCTCACTATCCAGGAATATGTTTATAAAGATGTGTTCTGAGATCTAATATACCATGTCTAATCTCCACCTTCCACATTTCTTCTCTTCACTGCTCTCCATGCTCACATGGATTCTGTGCCATACCAGCTGCTTTTGGAAGCCCTTATATGCATATTGATGCCTGAGGATTAGATCCACTTCTAGATTCATTGAAATGAGTTCCTTTGAATTTTCTTTGTTAAATTCCAGTTATTATCTCTGCATGATTTATAGATGTTTAAGAAAGAAGATGCTGAGTTTTGTAGCCATATACATAATAGAAACTCTATAAAAATATTTCAAAGGGAAATGTTCAGAACTTGTGAATGAAATGGGAGAAAGGAACATAAGGTGAGCAAAAAGGGAGCCACATTTAATTAGTGTTAACTAAGGGCAATAATTATTTTGTCCACGTTTTATTAACTAATTCATTTTTAATTTGCATTGAAATGATGAATAGGCATTTTCCCTCACTTATTCTTTTGCATGCAAATCTGTTTCAATGTGATTAATATTTTCCCTAATAAGAAGCTGAAGACATAAGTAATCATAAAACCAGAAACAGATAAGAACTCCTGTCCTCACTATTTCCTACCACCTTTCAAAATCTTTCATTTTATGAAAATATTAATATCATGTAAACTGGAAACACTTTCTTCAAAGAAATATTTACTATCTATAGCCTACCAAAAAAGTTCAAGTTTCCAAAAGTAGTCAACGGTATGCCCTTAATTTACCAGTCAACCTGTGTTTTACACTGTCCCCATTAATTCTTTGAAATTTCTCCTGATGACTTAATGTGTGCCAGGTACTGTCCTCCCCATCATGTGCCTAAGCCTGTAGTAAACAGAGTATTCACTGCATTCAATGTACGTGGTCATATGTTGATATTACCCTTGTAGTTTTCTGTGACCTCCTAGACCATTTCAAAGGCCACTTTTATTTAAAAGTCTTTGCTGAGTCATCCTTTACTGCCAATTTAAAGAATCATCTTTGCAAATATTAGATGCATGGGAAATATTTCAGTAATTTATCAAATACAAGTGAGCATCTTCTTGCTCTCGTCTTGTCAATAGTGTTGAAATTATTTTTCTCTATGACTGGTTATTTTCAATATGCTCTCTTATTATAGTAATAGGATTAGCTTTTTTATTTTTTCTTAAAGCATCAGTACAACTCATAATGACACTTTTTCTCCAAAATTGCTTCTAAGTACATGCATGAAGTCTTTAGGAGGCATTTAAAACCTCAAGACTATGTCATGATAATCACCAAGGAGACCAGTCAGTGTCTAAGTGTCATTTGAAGAAGGAAATAAGAAGTCTTATTTAGTTTGGAATATCATGATATGACAGAAAACATTATATAACTTTAATATGTAGTATCTTTTCATTATTTTTATATGACAACATCTTTTTCCTCTCTCAAGTTTTAAGAAGAATTCCATATTTGCCAGATTAATTTCTAAGGCTTCACTGTGTAGAACTGGGGTAATACTTGAGAGGGAGAATTAAGAACACTGATCTGAGTGATTCATACTGGAAAGGGCAGAGATTTATTTATAGTTAAGACCATGAGATGGGGGTGGGGGGTGGAAACAAGACAAGCAATATCTAGAACACACTGTGTTTGAGGGAGAGTTTGGAGGAGTTTCAAGAATGAAAGGGAGAGTTATTTGATTAGCTGCCATGATATAATTTCAAAAGATTATATCTAGTCTATTGGATTAGATATATCTATTAAGTAGATATATTTAATCTATCAGAAGATAGATTTATGGTTATTTTTTTTTCCTTAATATGAAACTCTCCTTTGTTTTTTTGCAGTGAATTATTATTTGAATTACTCTTAAATCCTTTGGATGTCAAATTTTTTTTTTTTTTTTCTTGGATGTGACAGTAGATGTGCCAGTTTCATAGGAGTTCCATTTAGGTTGTTGTGTTAGGGTTAACAGAGATATAGCAAAGTGGAAATTTCTTACAGGCATCGAGAGATATATGACTTGAGTTTAGATCAGAGATGGCTTGGAGAGATTTATAAATCATTTGTGTGGTTGTGGCAGCTGACACCAGGGGAAGGAAAGAGCTTTTTGAGGAATGTAGTATAGGAGTGAAAAGCTCAGAGACCACAGCTTCAAGAAACCAGTTATCTAAAGCAAGACTTGGGGGGAGGGGCATACAGATACTGACATTAGATGTTCAGGAATGAAAGGGTAAGGAGTCTTGTAATTGGCTGAATAGGAATTTAAACAAAATAGGCCCAATGAGAACGATCGAGGAATGCAATCTTACCAGAAAAGGCTGAACATTTAGGGTTCGAGGTCAAAGAAACAGAGAATATGAGCAAGGACGCAGGAAAACCACGGGCAAGAGCTATGATCATCTCGAAAGAAGTGAGCTGTGCTGACAGAGTGGCTGCCAGCTATTTATTTTAATGGGGAAACTCTGGCAGAACTTGTATCAGTCTTTGAAGAGAAGACCTTTAAGTGGCAAGTTGTCAGGGTGGGAGTGGGGAAAGAGGCCATGTCAGGACCTGGGGACATTGGAAGGACATCAGTAAGAATGGCAAGCTAAGGGCCTCTGAAAACCCACTTTTCCATAAAAGCGACAAGAACACCGACAAAAATTGTCAAAATCAACCATTTCCCAGTTCTGGAAAGTAATCAAAGACTTGCAACAATCTGAGGAGTGTTTATTCAAGGATCTAGGGGAGCAGTGTTCCATCCTATTCAACTCAGGAATTCTCTGAGCTTCTCTCTCTGGAGGCACCACCACTGTTCAGGGCATTGTAGGGGTTCTGATCTGTGCTTGGTAACAACAAAACCCACTGAGTCTCCAGCTCCCCCTCTTTCTTCCCCTATAAGAGTTTTACTTGATTCAGATAAGAGAGCTCAAGAGAACACAAAGTTCTGTGGAGCTGCGAAAATGGGATCCAGAATGGAGAAGAAGTGGTGGCAGTGAGGTGCTGTGTATATCTGTACAGAAGAAAGAGAATATTTACAAGTTGGAAGAAACCTATTTTATTACAAATAGTTTTATTTTCATAGTTCCTCCTAATTCAATTATATTCTTATTTTTTTGATGAATGCACTGAGTAATTTTTGAAGATCCACCCATTCAAATGTGATATTTTCATGACTATTACAATTCCAGAATGGCATTAGATATTATTATAATACCACTTTTTTCCTCAAACTTTATAAGGTGTTTTATATTTTTACATCGTGCTTTTATACGCAGGATCTCATAATCCTCATGAGAGTTCTGCGAGGAAGGTGACACGATTCCCATTTTACAAATGAGCAAACTAAGGTTCAAAGGGATAATCTAATTTGCCTAAAGTTACCAAAAGGGTGAATGGTGGTCAACATCTTTCCTCATATTTTCTTCCTCTTCTCCTCCTCTTCCTCCTTCTTCTTTTAAAATATTTTAGGGTAAACTTTTAAAAGCATACAGTCATAACCATCACTCAAGTCAAAAAATAAAACATTAAAAATAAATAAATAAATAAATAAAACATTACTACAGACATAGAAAACAAATATGGTTATCAAAGGACAAAGGAGGTGGGAGGGAGGGATAAATTAGGAGTATGGGATGAACAGACACATACCACCATATATAATAGATAAACAAGGATTAACTGTATATCACAGAGAACTATATTCAATATCTTGTAATAACCTATAAAGGAAAAGAATCTGATAAAGAGTATACATGTGTGCATATATATGTATATATATATATATAACTGAATCACTTTCCTGTACACCTGAAACTACCACAATATTATAAATCAACTACAGTTCAATAAAAAATTAATCAATTACTTTAAAAAGAATAAAAATGAAACATTACCAGAGCCCTGGAGTCTCCTTCAGTGTCATCTCTTAGTCATTATCCCCTCAATACCCACAAAAGTTAAATACTATCTTTACAGATATGATGGCACTTCATGTCCTTTACATGTTTATCATCTAAACATTCATCTCTAAAGACTATGACTGTGTTTGTACTTTATGTAGTACATAGAGTCTATATATGTGTGTGTGTGTGTATAAACATATATATGCCTGCATGCATGTGTGTATGTATGTACACATACACATACGTATAGTTTGAATCTGACAGTTTTCATTCAAGCTATTCTTATCCATGTTTAGATGTAGCTGAACTTTGAATATGTTTTTGTTGTATGCCACATGGTTGTGTGTGGTGTACATTAATATACCACAATTTATGTATCAGTTCCATTACTGATGGGTATTTGGATTGTTTCCCATTTTCAGCTATTTCCAATAATGCTGCTGTGAACATATTTGTATGTGTCTCTTTATGTGCCTGTGCACACATTTCTGTTGAGTATATTACTAGAAGTGGGACACTGGGTCATTAAGTGTGCACATCTTGAAGTTTGGTAGAAAATGCCAACCCATTTGTACGTCATTCTTTGTGAAGTGCCTGTTCCATTCTACCATTTGGTTGTCTTTTTCTTATTGATTTTTCAGAGTTTTTTAAAAAATGTTTTGCTTATCAGCTCTTTCTTTGTTCTGTGTTAGAAATATCTTATCCTATTCCATGATTTCCTTTTTACTCTCCTAATGGTGATAAACTGAAATTCTTAGTTTCATTGATGTTTTTCATTATGCTAAGTATGTTCTATGTATTATTTAAGAAATACTTTATCCTGATACCATTAAGATATTTTCTAAATAAACTCCTAGAAGTTTTATTATTTAGTCTTTCACATGTAGATCTAAAATCCATCTAGAATTTTTACTTTGTTGTTTATCATATGAGGTATGAGTTCTAATAGATACCCAATTGTCTTGGGATATATTTAAAAGATTCTGCAGTGCTATCTTTTTAAAAACCTCAAGTGTCTGCATGTATGTGGATACATTTCTAGAATTTCCACTATGATCCATAGGTTTATTTATATTTTCTTGAACCAATACCTCAGTTTTAATTATTGTAACTTTAAACAAATCTTAATATCTGGTTGCATAGATCTTCTCTGTTCTTTTTCAGTATTGTTTTGGATAGTTGTGGTCCTTAGCATATTTGTATGCAAACTGAGGAATTAATTCCTCAGTTTTCACAAACTTCCCTGCCTCCCCACCAAACACAAAGAAACTTAGTGAAATTTTATTTGGAATTACACTGAATCTATATATCAGTTTGTAAAGAATTGTCATCTGTATAATACTGAGTCCTCTAATCTATGAACATGGTATTTTCTCCCATTTACTTAGGCCTTCTTTTATTTTGCTCAATAATATTTAATAGTTTCCTATATATAGGTCTGATACATTTTTAGAGTTTTTTTTTAACACAAAGAATTTGATAACATGATGCTATTGCAGAGCATCAAAAAGAATTTAAAATTTTATTTTTCCAAATGTCTGTTGCTGGTGTGTAGAACTATAACTGACTTTTGTATGTTGACTATGTACTCAGCAACCTTGCTAAACTCACAAATTCAATATTTAATCTGTATTTTTTGTTTGTTTTGTCATGTGATCTGTGCATAATAAAGATTTTAATTATTTTTAAACCAGGCTTAACATTAGTTTTGAAAATGTTTTTTCATTAACCTCAAAGATTGTATCTGCTCCATTTTCTCTCTCCTCTTATTCTTGTCCTCTAACTTTCCATTTTAAACTTTTCCTTGTATTCCCTATGTCTCATGCTATGTCTTCTCTATTTTCCATATTTTTGTTACTCTGTGCTTTATTCTGAAAATTTCTTTCTATTTCATCTGGCTGTTGACTAATCCTCTCTTTTGTGGCATCAAATATGTTGTTAAATACATCCTAATTTAGGTAATTTTAAATTTCAATTCTAATATCTTCTTTGGGTCTTTTTCAAAACTTTTATTTCCTTTTATCATAGTGTCCAATTCTCAACTTTTTCCTTCACCTTCCCTCTGAGTTTTAGATTTTCTATCTTTGCTTAAATATTAGTCCAGTACTTAAACTAGATTTTAAAAATATTTTGCCCAGCTTTTCAAGTGATCCTTGTTGAAAAGGTTGCCCTGAGTTATTAACCAGCTATCCATTACTGGAGTCAGAGTCAACCATCATCGGACTTTTTAATCTTTTCACAGATGCCTCATTTTAGACACAATGCCTGCCTTTCTGGACCTTTCATGTGGCCAAGGAGATATGGTACATGCCCATTGAGCAGTTACAGAGCAATATAAGACAATCAGTGATTAAATACAAATATGAGTGATATAGACATTACGTGCTTTGGAAATCAAGGGAAGGTAAAACACTCTGTGATAGATTTCTATAGCAGAGAGGATATAAAGAATTTAGAAAAGTGCACAGGAGGGAAGAAGGCCATCTGAGTGGAAATGTCTGAATGGGAGTAAACATAAATCTAAGGCCAATGAGAGAAAAGAACATGGGCAGCTCCTGGATTGGGAGGGTCTTGACCCTCTAGGAGGATCATCCGAAGATTTTGTCACTTCCAGGGGAGGCAGATAAATACGATTTGGAGTTGAAAGTCCATATTAATGAAAATCTTAAAAGTTAAACTGAAGAGTTTGGGGCTTTATTTTGAGAACGATGGCAGGCTATGATAAGCTTTGAACCACTGATTTACATAGTAAATGAACTGCAGAGGTCTTCCTGAAAGTGATGGATGGATCTGAGATGAAAAAAATAGAAAAAGAAAAATTGAGCCAGAAAGACTTTGCTTGTCATATATAAGCCCCAGGCCTAAGCAAAGACCATGCCCAATGGTGATAGCAAGAAACAATGGCCAATAAATGAAAATAAAATGCATAAACAAAATGTGGTATATCCATATAATGGAATATTATTCCTAACCCCTGTTCTTTTACTGTTCAAGGAAGAATAAAAAGAGTCCCAAGACTATGATATCTCTCAACAATACCTCAAAAAGACTAGAGGTTTTGATCCAGAAGTAATTAATTTTACAAATAAAAAAATGTGTCGTGTCACTAACCGCACTGAAAGTGTCATAGAGCAGTTCACAGATCTGCTTGGGTAGAAAAAAGTATACACAAATTAAAAACAGAGGACTAAGAATGAAGACTTCAAAAGACCTACAAAATTCAAAAGAGTTTAAATTTAAAAGGAATTATCGGTTCAAGTAAGGTTGTAAGCTTCAGGCACAGTCAGATCAAGGGGCTCAAAAGATGTCAAGATTCAGTCTCTTTCTATACTTGTCGACTCTGCCTTCCTCCTTGTTAACTTCATTCTTAGGTAGGCTCTTTATACATATTGTTCTCCAGTTGTTCTAGGTTTCATTCCTGATTAACCCCTATAGAAAAAAAAAAGGCTTTCTCTCCCAAAAGTTCCAGTAAAAGGACCAAAAGCACTTTCATTGGCCTGGGATGATACTGAACTAATCCCTGAATCAATCACTAAGACCATGCTCTGATTGGCAGGTCTGGGTGACATGCCTGCTCCTGAAGCTGAGTGGTAGGGTCAATCACACATGAACCACATGCAGAGAGGGGAAAAGAAAGTTGCTACATTTAGCAAATGAAAATTCAAGACACACAGTTAAATTTGAATTTCAGATGAGTCATGAATATTGTGTCATATGAGTATGTCTTATGCAACATTGGGGACATATTTACATTAATATATTATTCATTGTGTTTCTCTGAAATTCAGATTTAACTAGGAGCCCTATATTTTATCTGACAATTCCAAAGAAGGTGTTTCTATAAAGGAAAATTGGAATGCCATTAAAGAAGGGGGAATAGGTGCTCAGCAGACAAAAATGCAAATATCTGTGAAGATTGAGCTAAAGAAGACGCCAGTATATCTCTTTATCCTTTTGAAACTCTACCATCCGGGGTATTGTAAAATCTCTTTAGTATAGCCAAGGGATAAACAAATGTCATGCTGACAATATGCCAAATTTGCAATCCTAATATTTAAAGCACTTAGAGAGAGTATAAATTTTTCCAAATTTTGTCAAAGCAGTTCATTCACCGATAAAGTCACTTTCTTTTTCCTGAATGTTAAAATAAAGAGCTTTGTTTCCATAAACCTGAATGTTCCAGGAGGTTTCAATGAAACTAAGTGTATCAATCCCCAAATGTCCATTTAACTAAAGAAGTAATTCACTGAAGTACAAAGAGTCACAAGTAAGTCACAAGTAAGTAAGTGTACCATTCAAAGCTCCCTCAGGCAGAAGTCAGAGGAATATTTGATCATTATGATCTCTTGATTCCAAATCTGAACGCTGATTTACAAAACATAAAATTTTATTTTGGCCATTTATATAATCCAATCTACAAAATTAAATCCCAGGTCCACATCATGATTGGAAAAATCAAAATTTATGAGTTTTGTGACTGTAGCACACTTGCATAAAGTGTTTCATAACAAAAACATTTTGCAGAGGGACAAAATACTCCAAGTGAAATAACCTAAAAGATAAATAAATGCCCATAGGTGTGCATACATAAAAATTCATATAGAGAAATATTTATTCTTACTTATTTCCTATAGGAATATAAGTATGATTTTAAGGACAGGTGATTTTTACAAATTACAAATCTTCCATGTAGTTGATTTTAAAAAAAGAAGTTTAACCAGGCTTCAGACCCTCCCCTGAGCCACCCTGGACCTTCCCCCAACGTCTACCTACACCCATCCAAGCTCAGTGTGCCTCTCAAGAATCAACGGGAACAGCCAAAAGGAGCGAGGTGGTTGTCTCACATCATGTCAATGCATCTATTTTCCATCCTTATTTGTGGTTGCAGTTTTCCATGTATCATCCTTTCCCTCTCCTCCTTCTCTTTACCTTTCTGCCTTCTCACACTTGTGTTTGTGAAACAACCTTAAGATCTTTTTACAGAAGCAAAGCATAGCAGCTGGGGGCTGTTTGTTTCACATACCTTCTGGTGAGTGCCGCTCCACAAATGTCCAATTTGCACTTCCATCCTGCCAGTCTACAGGGAATTTTCTGCTATTCATTGCTTTATTTGTGGACATTTCTTTGTTGTGTGTGGGTGTATATGTGGGGGTGGGGTTGGTGGGGAGCAATGTGCTCTTTGGTTGTGATAGAGAGACAATGTTTAGTGGTTCAATGGAACCACACCAGCTTTCCTAATAAGAGAATAGATTGGTACTTACTAGAAACAGTCGTTTGCTACAAGGGAAACAACCAACATCTTATTTGCATCTGTGCATATCAACAATGCAATTAGGGCAGACTTCTTAGAGAATTAGATTGAGATGGTAATTAATGAATTGTGCCATGAATTTTAATGTGATCATAGAGAAGTAGATTATTTAGTATTGCCATATTTTCCCACTTTAGAATAAAATGCCCTGGGACCTTTAAATGAAAATTCTGTCAAAATTGCATGGCTACTAGGGAACTTATAAAAGCAGGAACTACTTGCTTAAGATATCTGTAGCTCAAAGGTTCACTACATTAAATCTCTCCAATGGAGGTGTTACTTATGGTGCTTCAATGCAGGATACATGATGAAATGGAAATGAAGTTTAGAAGTCCAAGCTGAGGAAATTAGGCAAAAGTACTTCCACATTCTAAGCAGAAGTAGTGGGCAGCCCTATCTTATAGTTACTAAAAACTTATCAAAACTCATTAAATAATCATCGCCCCTCATTCCTATTACTCACTTCCATTTAAAAGGGGAATGAAGAGTCCTTGAGTTTGAGCATTATGGACCCAATAGCTGTGACATTTTCCCTTTATCCCACCCAAAGGAGAAAGGTTTAAGAGAACTACCTTAGGAGGGTCTATGTAAGGCCAGACGGGAAACCCCGTGCCTGACTGGACCCTATAGTTGCCGCCATGAGCAAGGAAATAAGTGGCTTGTGTCCCAGGAGCTTGTGTTCCACCTGGTAATTTCACAAGGCCTGAGATTGCCTGAAGCTACAGGTGAAAGCAAGGGCTGAATTGGGAGAATCCTGCACTTGTGCCAGTTGGCTTGGTGGAGTGTGTCTGTCACATTGGCTCAAGCCCTCATGATTGGACCCTGACCAAAAGGGAGGTCAGTAGGGATTAGCAGATACCAGCAGCAAGAGTTTGAGAAACAGGGGATTCCCATGGTCAGCCAAAGAGGTATTGCTCACATCAGGGAATTACACAATGACAAGGTTCCTGTGTGTTTTAAGGGTATCCAGGATTTGTTTTAAGACACAGAGACACACAGAAATGACTGTTATGAAGAAAGAAGTTTATAATACTCACAGATCCCTAGAAACAGGAAGTGTGCCAAGCCACACAAAGGGACCACATGGGGAAGTACCAAGGTCAGTCAGCAGGCAGAGGGAGGAAAGGGAAAATGCGGGTGAGAGCCTTTATTATGGTTTCCACAGGAAGGAACGGGTGAAGGTGGGCAAACAGGCTTGGGATGGACTAGTTGAATAATTTCAGCAGGGTCTGGGGCATAGGGTCTATCCCTAGTTATCTGGTACCTGTCCCTGGAGAGGTTAGGGCAGGTGGATAGTAGCTTGGAATATGACAGCCCAAAAAAGAGGTGGTGGGAGTATGGGCTTTGAATTGGTTAGTTTGTATATGAAAGGTGTGCTTCTGGACAATGTGTTTAGTATCTCAAGGAAGTGGCTAATCCTGGGAGGGGTAGTCCTTCCAGGGTCAGCAAAGCCCCAGATGTCAAAGCAACAGGATACAGAAAACAAAAGACATGGGTAATACACTATAGGTGCCCACAAAGACCCCATGTCTGAGCTCCAAGAAGAAGCTGGTATTTTGATGTCTGCTGCACTGGGAGGCTTGATAATGAACCAATGTTAGTCAAGAGAACCACAGCTACACCAGGGGTATAAACCCTTGTCCCTCTCCCCTTAAGTCACTCTCCCCAGATGTGGGAAGGACAACCAGAGTGACAGATATATGGCCAACCACTCTTAAAAGATGTAGGGACTCTGCTCAAAAAACTGGATTTAGAGCAGTAATGTTCTGAATTACTGAGGTTGTGTATTTAAAATCAGATGTACACTCAACAACTTCTCAGCCTTTGCTCTACATACTTAATTTATTTAGAGTTATCTATCATTCCAGTTTCTCAATTTTTTACTTTTCATTCTCTTTATTTAGTGTTTAATATATGTCTTGCAATATTTTTTTTTCCTTTAGTAATGATATGAGATGGCTTTTTTGTGTGTGTGCCCTTAAACATTTGAATATCTTTTTGTTGTCTTCACACAAAAAAATTGTCTAGGTTTTAAATTTGAATCAAAACCATTAATATGGCTACGTTTTTGTGTGTGGAATTTGGTTGTGAAGAGAAGGAAAGCTGAAGACTGTTCTTAATGTCTATTATTTTTTAGGTAATCTGCTTTTCTAACTTGATTCATGTACAGTAGAGCAGGGGTCCCCAACCCCTGGGCCACGGACTGGTACCTGTCTGTGGCCTGTAAGGAACTGGGCCACTCGGCAGGAGGTGAGCGGCAGGCGAGTGAGCCAAGCTTCACCTGCCACTCCCCATCGCTTGCATTACCGCCTGAACCGCCTGCGCCACCACCCAACCGTGGAAAACTTGTCTTCCGCAAAACCGGTCCCTGGTGCCAAAAAGGTTGGGGACAGCTACAGTAGAGTTTTATGTTTTTAATCCTTTTAATTCAAAAAAAAAATCTCTTCTATGTCTTGAAGTGAGTCCATGCTTATTGATTTGGCCTGATACATAATGACGTATTTTGATCAGCTGACTCAAATTTCTTTAATCAGGCAAATGTCTTCTATTAAAATTTTATTTGTTACTTTTATTTCATGGCCTCTGCTTTTTAACTGGAAAATTTTCAGTATTCTTAAATTGACCTCTTTCTATTTTCCATCTCCTCCCTTCCATTTTGTGATTTTTTTTATTGTTTATCGATTAGGAATATGTTCAGATGTAAATAATAGAATACATAGCAAAAATGGATTAAACAAGTAGGATTGCTTGTCTTAAACAACAAGGCCAGAAATAGGCAGCACGCAGCTAGTGCAACAGTTATAAAATAATTTCAATGTATTAGGCTCATTCTCTTAGTTCTTTGTCTTTGTGTGGGTGCTGTTGACTCTTAGCTGTAAAATGGTTACTGCAACTATGGGCATCATAACCGCATTCCAGAGAGGAAATAGAGAGGGGAGAAGAAAAAGACAAAGCAGGCTTTCTCCCAATGATATTCTACCTTTTTATTTGCAATGGATACAGCCCAGAACTACCTCTGTGCCCCCTTGACCAGAACTGGTCACATGCCATGCTCAGCTGGAAGGTGGCTGGGAAAGGGGGTTGTGAATGGGGTGGGTCAGCCACCAGAGCCACCTGCTCCAGTCTTCATGCACTCCCCCTTCATCCTGGGTGAGATTTGCAAGTTAGTCTTTTATGTAGCCAAGCCAGCTTTCTAAAACCAACTCTGTTTGTGTCCCCAATGCAGATTTTAATTCTGTGATTTTTCTTTCTGGTTTCCATTTTTGCTTTTTAATTTTGGTTTAGTTTTTTGGTATTTCAAGCATCTGCATTTCTATTTCATTCTGTGTGTCAGCCTAACTTTTACAACCTTATTCTGATCTCTCCTTATGATTTCCTTTTTTGTTGTTATTTTTCTATGCAGACCATGATTTTGCCTATCTTGTTGAAAACAAGAAGTCTATTTTTTTTTATTTCTTGTAATAAACCATTTATAGTGATGCAATTTCCTCTGAGGCTTTCATATAATACTCGACATTTTTTATGCCAAGGATATTTTTCCCCAAAGGCTGCATGCTATTAATTTTTATTTTTTTAATTCACTCTTGATTAAGGATGAATCTACATATATAAATCCATATATATCCCTTGTTTGCCTTTTCCCCTGCTCCTAATGTCCACTTCAATGCTTATAGATCAGCCTCATTCTCAGACTTCATGTAGTGCATGAGTTGATGAATTAACAATTGATTTCCCCCTCCCCCAATCCAATTTCCACTATCCATTAGCATTTATCTGTTGGTCTGAGGTGGGAACATCTAAGCTTCTACTTCTCAGTTTTCAAGTATAAGATGAATTTATGTTTAGTACAATTACAGCAATGCCTGACACATGGTTAGATCTCAATATATATAATATCACCATTATCATCATCATCATCATTAGAGGGAAGACTCATTTTAATCCACAGACACGAATGTAAACTCCCACACTGAGATAAAAGGAATGAACACCATCTCGTGAGAGCATATAACAAAGGAACCTGACCTAGCCAGGGAGAAGGCAGAGGAAAGAGACTGTGGTTGTGTTACAGAAGGCTTACCCAAGGGAGCAATGCATAAGCCGAGCTGAGAGAGATTATATGTCAGTCAGGAGTATTTTGTTTGTCAGCCGATTTCTAGCAAACAGATTTAAATAAAAAGTCACTGATTGATTCAAGGAATTGAGAACTCCAAGCTAGGCAGGCTTCAAGCTGGATCCAGGTAATTTGTCTCTCTGTCATCTGATTCTGCTATCTTCTGTGTTGGTTTAATTTTCCAAAAGACTCCAGAATTCTCAGAAAGACCAAAAGCAGCTCCATGCTCACTTTCTACCATGTTTGTTACCCAAAAAAAGATGACTTCTCATTCCCAGTGATTCCAATGTAAGTCTCAGAAATAAGTCCTGTGCCCTTCCCTGCATGAATTGCTGAGACCAGAGAAAAAGAACGTCTTGAGTGGCCAGGTCTGAGCCCTGTTCCTTTACCTGAACCAAGGAATGACTGAGAGGGAGAGAGAGCTCCCATAAGAAAAAGAGAAATTATTATTGAAGAAAGAAATGGGTTCTGGGCAAGCAAAAGCAACAGCTGTAATACAAATAATGAAATCCGTATGTCTGGAAGATCACTTCATTCAAAGGAACAATGCATGCAGAACAGCAAAGACCAGTGTCCAGGCTTCATTGTCCACTGACTCTTTTTGTGTGTCTCTACTTTCAGTACCTTCAGTGTAGTGTCTGTAGAGGGCTGTGGTCTTTGAGTGGTAGTATAAAAAGGAGTACCAGATCTGGCCATATCTGAACACCCCTGAGCAAGTGCAGTGTTTGTAATTTGAATACATCCTATGTCTCCAAGACAGGGTCGAACAATGAGGAGAAGCCCTTCCTCTCATGGAAACTGTTCAGTTACATGATTTTATTTCAGAGGGTAAAGTGTCCATGGGACACTGATTATGTTCAGCAAATCCACTCAAACCAACTTTTAAAAATGTGAAAGAGAGGGGCTTCCCTGGTGGTGCAGTGGTTGAGAGTCCGCCTGCCGATGCAGGGGACACGGGTTCGTGCCCCGGTCCGGGAGGATCCCACATGCTGCGGAGAGGCTGGGCCCGTGAGCCATGGCCGCTGGACCTGCACGTCCGGAGCCTGTGCTCCGTAATGGGAGAGGCCACAGCAGTGAGAGGTCCGCGTACCAAAAAGAAAAGAAAAAAAAAAAAAATGTGAAAGAGGAACTAATTAATTCTGTAATTAAAGGAAATTCCTCTCAGACTCCCATAAAGTGCTGACTTCAGTTTCTAATGTTATGAGGTTTTATCTTGAATTTCTAAATTGAGAGATGTGAGAGGCTATTTTCAGGGACTGGATAAAATAGCCCGATACTATTTTATCCCTGCTGATGGTACAAGATATACTAGAGAAGTAGTCAGCTCTGGGTGGCCAGTTGGTTATCGTGCTTGTTAGAGGAAAGCTTGCTTCTGGACTGGCACAATGCTGACAGGACTTCTACTTGGCATAGTTTGGTGGGCTGGTAGAAGGAAAGTTAATCACTGGGTCAACAGTTAGGATGGATTCAGCCCTTGGATGCCCCTCTTGCCCTAAAACTCTCTGTCTCCATTATTCTATATTTAAAAGAATTTGTAAAATGATGACTAATGAATTCAGCCTGTGGATAAATCGATTGACCTGCTTTGTGCATGGCACACTGCCTCCAGTTTGTTACTTATTTGATGAGAATAGAGAAAGAAAGGATAATTTATAAAACAAATGAATATGTTAAGTTAAAGTAAATAAACAAGGAGTCCTTTAGACCGAGGTGGCTCTAGTGCCTTGGTAACCTAAGTATCGAAACCAAAACCCAAGCCGGAGTCAACTCCTATAAAGGCACTCGTATCTAAAAAAGCCCCTAAATTTAGGAACAACCGATCACAGATCGCCAACTAGGCTTTCCCAAATTAGGCAACTGCTGAAGCTATAGCCTACCAAATAATGTCCCTACTTTGCTTCCTGGGCTGCTCTATTAAAGCCTTTCTCCTAGCTCCTGTGGGTGGAGTGCTCTGGAGCACTTCAGTTTGGCACTGCCCAATTTGAATCCATCCTTGCTCAAACTCTTGAAAATTTCAGTGTGCCTTAGTTTATCTTTTAGCGGTTACAATTGTCAAGTTATTGTGCAAATAATTTTTAAAAAGCAGGTGCTATAAAATTTTCTGCAGGTCACAGAAATTACCAACTCTTCCTGAAGGAGGCCACCCAAATGGGTCCATTTAAAACAGAGAGAACTCATCAGAAAGTAGATGGTGTGGAGTCTTTTAAGTCCAAGGGAACTGCTTAAGAGAAGTTATCAAAGACTGAAGGTCTATGCTGTGCCTCATGGAATGAGAATGGTGCCATTTGACAGCAGTAGAGGCTCAGGGTAGGTAACCATGGTAACTGAAGCTGGAGGCATGGGATCCAAATGTCAGATCTGCATGAGGGGCAATGTGGAAACGACTTGCAAGTTGTAAACCTCTCTACACAGTCCCATATTGTTGTACATATCTATTCCACCTGGTTAGTGAAGGAACCTATACTCTTTTCATCCTCTCAGTGATAAACAGTGATAGGCTGTGTTCTCTTTTTTTGTTTATAACTTACTATAAAAGTACATTTATAATGCAAACTAAAGAGGCATTAACTAACCCTGAGTATCAATACTAACCATGTGTTGGGCACTGACCAAAAGAATACATATAATTACTCACTTAGCAGTCACCAAAATATTTAGGGCAGAATCATTATACTTATTTCACAAAGGAAAGACTCAAAAAGCTCCAAGTACATCATTAATTTGCCCTAAATAACATAGTAAATAGCAAGCATGAAGGAAAGGGGTACTGTATATTTGGCAAGTGGAAAATGAAACAGAAGAGTTAGAATAAAAAAAAAAAACAGAGCCAAGGATTTTCAGAACAAGCATTATTTAAAGTATTACTATGATAGATTTAAACTTCTAAACTCAGTGATCTAGAACTCAGAGGATATACACAGATTTATTGCTAATTTTTAATTAATTTGTTGATTGATATTTTTGGTATTGACTCTACATCATTCAACCCTGAAGATGGCTGGGTAGAATAAAAGGAATGTCACCAGACACTATGGTCATTGCTGCCCAGAGTGGGCTGTGCTGGTCCCAACCCATGGCTGCAGGCAGGGCCTCTTCCCCTATGTAATCCTATCAGAACTTATTTTGTTTATCAATAGCAATATCCATGATTCTTAAATATCAAATATTCACTATATCCAAGAAGCAAATATCTGATCCAAAACGTAACGCAGATAATTACCGAATCAGATATCCCTGGGAAGGAATTATTTTTAAACAACCATAGCTATTTTTATTACACGGACATTTAGTCTCTCTCTTTGCCATGTTTAACTTCAAAAGAGAGATGGTAGGATCAAAAGAAAAATGTAGTATGGGTTCCATGACAGCTTAAAAGAGATTTTAACAATTCAGGATATAAAGTAAAACCAGAATCACTTTAGGAGCTTAGTCTTACCTGGAAGTTATGTGGAGACACCACTGCTGTCGTTTTTAATAATGGAAGAGAGACTCAGAGATTTTTCCCCTTTTCTTTTTTCCTTTTTCATGGGAAAATGGTTTTATAAGCTGCAAATAGTATCAATACCTGAAATGTACTTAAACATTCCTGAGACATGTACTAGTCAGAAAACTTCACTACGTACTGTATTTTTCCATCTGTAGAATTAATTCAGCAGGGTTCTGTGATCTGCAGTCCTACTGAATAACTTCTTGTGCTATTCCAGTCAGTAGGGCATGATGAAAAAATGGTTGAAAAACTATACAGATTAGATTACATATCTAATTTTTATGACAAAACTCTAAAACAAGTTTTTAATTCCTGAATCCTCTCTGTGAATTCCCCCCTTTCTCCCCCGTATCATTTACTGAATCGCTCTCTCTACGTATCTCATTTCCTGTTCTTGCTTGCTTTGGTTATGCGTCATTTCTCACCACTTTCTCACTCAATGTACTTTCTTTATTTCTACCCTTTCCTTTTTGCCATTTCTCCCTTCCTTTGATTCTTCCACTATTCATCCTTCACTCTAATGAGCAGACCATTACATATAATTTATTTATATTTAAAATACTGACTTTATGAAATAAGCATTCTGGTCCTGACTTTATTTTACATATTAAGTGAATTGAAAATCTTACATTCTCTACTAAAACTAAACAAAACAAAACAAAACCTCAATATCAACTTACTTTAGAGAGTGAGAGAGAAAGAAAGAGAGGAAGAGAGAGAGGGACTCTGTGTGTGTGTGTGTGTGTGTGTGTGTGTGTGTGTGGTGTGTAAGAAAGCACCTAATGACATTTTCCCATTGGATTATTTTTCCCAAGGACAGAGGATGGTAAGCAGGTGGAGAGGGAGAGAGGGAGAGAGATTAAACTCAGCAGAATAGCATGCCCATTTTATACCAGTATTTTAAAAATACATACTAGATTTTGGCAGATTTGGGGAGTGCTCAGTTTCCCAGTCACACATTAAGCAGTGTGTTGTAATTGATGACGGTCTGATTTTCACCAATTTTCTCTCCATTTGAAAGTTTTCCCTTTTTCTTTTGATTCTTTATGCTCAGGTATTAAGACTATCTCAATTACACCATGATTCAAATTATACTATAAGCCACTGTGTATCAAAACTATTCTGAACATAAATTAACAGAATAGTTATTTAACACATGCATTGAGATTTAACAAAACTTTATGCATTAAGGTTAATTTTTCAAAGTATGGTAAATTTTTAATTTGTGCTTTAATACTGAAGCAACTGTATTACAGCTAATGAGATTAAATGTGTGCTATTAAATAATTACCAAAATATATTTTGCTTTTTAGCAAAAAACAGACATATATATCAGTTTCTACATTTAAAGCCTCTATATAACAGAAAGGAATTTCACTTTTAGTAAAAACTAATCTCTAAAATTTTACAATAGTACTTCTGGTGTGTGTATATATATGTGTGTGTATATGTAGTCCACATAGATATAAGACTGATATAATTTTTAATTCCCAACGCATCATTAAAATTATATATGTTAAACATTTTGACAACTATCTTAATCCTGCTTAATGCAAAACACAATTTGAGAAGTACATCTGAAAATCTTATTATTTTTTATTCCCCATATTTCATGTTAACTCATGAAGGAAATCAAATTGTCAGTTAAATCAGATGCATAAAATTTGATAAAAGTCATTCCCACTTTTGGCAGTAAATTTCTGAGTGTGGCATACATTTTGGAAAGTTTGGCTCATTTCTGTTTCCTCCTCACAATGTGTAGATTGTGTGGTCAAATTTCTTAGTGCTCCAGCTTTGTTTCTGACACCTTCCACAGGTTCAGAGGTGTGCTTCCTTCCTGCTGGTCTCAATCCAAGAGAAGTCTGCCCTTCTGCAGCTGGGTCCTCACTGCCCTGCTGCCCTCGTATGGGCTGTTTCATCAGCCAGTTTTATCTCCTTTCTTAGTCCATACTCTGCTCCCTCTTATACTTCTTTCATCATGTCCCTTCCTGTTACCAACAAAAATGCTACCAAAATGCCTCTTCTTTCACTATAGATGGGTCTGTAGCCGGCACCAGCCTCCTTCAGTCCCTTGCAGAATTCTCTACCATGTCAAATTGCAGAAGTTAACACAAATTGGGAGCTTATGCCATGGCAGTTACTGAGTGAGGTACTTCATAAAGCTAGGAGGTAGATGCATTTGTTATTCCTCTTTTATAAATGAAAACACTAAACCTTAGAAGAGCATATGGTTAGTAAGCAGTGGAGCTAAGATTCAACTGCAGAAGCAAGATATTCTCTGTTCTGTTAAATTATTTTCTTAACTGAACTAAATATATTGCTTCTTATTAAAAATAATGCTAATGATAATAATAATTAGAGTAGGGCAATGGTTGTGAAAGGTCTGTGAGTATTATAAAACATTCTACCAATGTAGGATATGAGAAAATAATATTTTATAGTGTTCAAGCCATTTTATTTCACCTCATTTAACTACTTTCAGAAAATTATGCTGATTGTTCTAATAATCTGACTAATTGAAAGCATTCTGTATAAACCATATATGGGTTCTCAATTTCAAAGAGTTAGAAAAGCAAAAGTTTATTCCTTTTCAGGGCAACTTTAATGGGATGGCCTCTTTCTTTGGCGGATGAGGAAGATCTTACAGGGACTTAAAGTCATAAGCTTGCAATCTACTTAACTATATCATTGTACAATAAGCAGGCATTAATCAGGCAGCACCCATAATCAACATGAAAGAATTAAAACAGCTTTTACTATTAAAGCATTACTATTGATTTATATAAACATGAAAATAATATTCCTTCTAGGCCCATTACACAGGTAATAATAACCATTCATTTAATTAATACTGACTCACAGTGAAAAATTCAATCTGAGTACTTATAACATCCACATTAAAATCAAGAAGGTTCATTAGAATTAATACCACAATAAATATAAAATGAATTAGTAATGATTACACCATTATTTTAAAGCATTCCTATTTGTACTCCTGTATTTACTTTAATCACCATGGCTCTAAATAGCAATTAACAAAAGCTGGGCTGGGCATTTTTGTGTAGAAATAACAAGGCATATAAATGCGACCCAGTGCAAGCCCTGCGCATTTTTATCTGACCTCCTGCATCAACACACCCAAGAGTATGGGAGTTTACTTTACATATTCTATACAACATTGGTGAGGAAAATAAAATCATTCTACAGTTTGGTTTCCTCCCCATTTTTTTTTTTTTTGTTTTTGTTTTTAAACATCTTTATTGGAGTATAATTGCTTTACAATGGTGTGTTAGTTTCTGCTTTATAACAAGGTGAATCAGTTATACATATACATATGTCCCCATATCTCTTCCCTCTTGCGTCTCCATCCCTCCCACACTCCCTATTCCACCCCTCTAGGTGCTCACAAAGCACCGAACAGATCTCCCTGTGCTATGGGGCTGCTTCCCACTAGCTATCTATTTTACGTTTGGTAGTGTATATATGTCCATGCGACTCTTTCACTTTGTCTCAGCTTGCCCTTCCCCCTCCCCATATCCTCAAGTCTATTCTCTAATAGGCCTGTGTCTTTATTCCCATCTTGCCCCTAGGTTCTTCATGACCTTTTTTTTTTTTTTTTTTTTTTTTAGATTCCATATATATGTGTTAGCATACGGTATTTGTTTTTCTCTTTCTGACTTACTTCACTCTGTATGACAGACTCTAGGTCCATCCACCTCACTACAAATAACTCAATTCGTTTCTTTTTATAGCTGAGTAATATTCTATTGTATATATGTGCCACATCTTCTTTATCCATTCATCTGTTGATGGACACTTAGGTTGCTTCCATGCCCTGGCTATTGTAAATAGAGCTGCAATGAACATTTTGGTACATGACTCTTTTTGAATTATGGTTTTCTCAGGGTATATGCCCAGTAGTGGGATTGCTCGGTCATATGGTAGTCCTATTTTTAGTTATTTAAGGAACCTCCATACTGTTCTCCATAGTGGTGGTATCAATTTACATAACCACCAACAGTGCAAGAGGGTTCCCTTTTCTCCACACCCTCTCCAGCATTTATAGTTTGTAGATTTTTTGATGATGGCCATTCGGACAGGTGTGAGATGATATCTCATTGTAGTTTTGATTTGCATTTCTCTAATGATTAATGATGTTGAGCATTCTTTCATGTGTTTGTTGGCAATCTGAATATCTTCTTTGGAGAGATGTCTATTTAGGTCTTCTACCCATTTTTGGATTGGGTTGTTTGTTTTTTTCATATTGAGCTGCATGGGCTGCTTGCATATTTTGGAGATTAATTCTTTGTCAGTTGCTTCATTTGCAAATATTTTCTCCCATTCTGAGGGTTATCTTTTTGTCTTGTTTATGGTTTCCTTTGCTATGCAAAAGCTTTGAAGTTTCACTAGGTCCCATTTCTTTACTTTTGTTTTTATTTCCATTTCTCTAGTAGGTGGGTCAAAAAGGATCTTTCTGTGATTTATGTCATAGAGTGTTCTGCCTAGGTTTTCCTCTAAGAGTTTTATAGTGTCTGACCTTACATTTAGGTTTTTAATCCATGTTGAGTTTATTTTTGTGTATGGTGTTTCTTAGGGAGTGTTCTAATTTCATTCTTTTACATGTAGGTGTCCAGTTTCCCCAGCACAAATTATTGAAGAGGCTATCTTTTCACAGCTATATATTCTTGCCTCCTTTCTCATAGATGAGTTGACCATTGGTGCATGGGTTTAACTCTGAGCTTCTATCCTGTGCCATTTATCTACATTTCTGTTTTTGTGCCATACCATACTGCCTTGATTACTGTAGCTTTGTAGTATAGTCTGAAGTCAGGGAGCCTGATTCCTCCATCTCTGTTTTTATTTCTCAAGATTGCTTTGGCTATTTGGGGTCTTTTGTGTTTCCATACAAATTGTGAATTTTTTTGTTCTAGTTCTGTGAAAAATGCCAGTGGTAGTTTGACAAGGATTGCATTGAATCCGTAGATTGCTATGGGTAGTATAGTCATTTTCACAATGTTGATCCTTCCAATTCAAGAACATGGTATATCTTTCCATCTATTGGTATCATCTTTAATTTCTTTCATTAGTGTCATAATTTTCTGCATACAGGTCTTTTGTCTCCTTAGGTAGGTTTATTCGTAGATATTTTATTCTTTTTGTTGCAATGGTAAATGGGAGTGTTTTCTTAATTTCACTTTTAGATTTTTCATCATTAGTGTATAGGAATGCAAGAGACATCTGTGCATTAATTTTGTATCCTGATACTTTACCAAATTCATTGATTAGCTCTAGTAGTTTTCTGGTAGCATCTTTAGGGTTCTCTATGTATAGGATCGTGTCATCTGCAAACAGTGACAGCTTTACTTCTTCTTTTCCGATTTAAATTCTTTTTATTTATTTTTTTTCTTCTCTGATTGCTGTGGCTAAACCTTCCAAAACTATGTTGAATAATAGTGGTGAGAGGGGGTAACCTTGTCTTGTTCCTGATCTTAGAGGAAATGTTTTCACTTTTTCACCACTGAGGACGATGTTGGCTGTGGCTTTGTCATATATGGCCTTTATTATGTTGAGAAAAGTTCCCTCTATGCCTACTTTCTGGAGGGTTTTTATCATAAATGGGTGCTGAATTTTCTCAAAAGCTTTCTCTGCATCTATTGAGATGATCATATGTTTTTTCTCCTTCAGTTTGTTAATATGGTGTATCACATTGATTGATCAGCGTATACTGAAGAATCCTTGCATTCCTGGGATAAACCCCACTTGATCATGGTTTATGATCCTTTTAATGTGCTGTTGGATTCTTTTTGATAGTATTTTGTTGAGGATTTTTGCATCTATGTTCATCAGTGATATTGACATGTAGTTTTCTTTCTTTGTGACATCTTTGTCTGGTTTTGGTATGAAGGTGATTGTGGCCTCATAGAATGAGTTTGGGGGTGTTCTTCCCTCTGCTACATATTGGAAGAGTTTAAGATGGATAGGTGTAAGCTCTTCTCTAAATGTTTGAAAGCATTCACCTGTGAAGCCATCTGGTCCTAGCTTTTGTTTTTTGGAAGATTTTTAATCACAGTTTCAATTTCAGTGCTTGTGATTGGTCTGTTCATATTTTCTATTTCTTCCTGGTTCAGTCTCAGAAGGTTGTGCATTTCTAAGAATTTTTCCATTTCTTCCACGTTGTCCATTTTATTGACATATAGTTGCTTGTAGTAATCTCTCATGATCCTTTGTATTTCTGCAATGTCTGTTGTTACCTCTCCTTTTTCATTTCTAATTCTATTGATTTGAGTCTTCTCTCTTTTTTTATGGTTGAGTCTGGCTAATCGTTTATCAATTTTGTTTATCTCCTCAAAGAACCAGCTTTTAGTTTTATTGATCTTTGCTATTGTTTCCTTAATTTCTTTTTCATTTATTTCTGATCTGTTCTTTATGATTTCTTTCCTTCTGCTAACTTTGATGTTTTTTGTTTGTTTGTTTGTTTGTTTTCTCAGTTGCTTTAGGTGTAAGGTTAGGTTGTTTATTTGAGATGATTCTTGTTTCTTAAGGTAGGATTGTATTGTTATAAATGTCCCTCTTAGAACTGCCTTTGCTGCATCCCATAGGTTTTGTGGCATTGTGTTTTCAATGTCATTTGTTTCTATGTATTTTTTGATTTCCTCTTTGGTTTCTTCAGTTATCTTTTGGTTATTAAGTAGTGTATTTTTTAGCCTCCGTGTGTTTGTATATTTTCCAGATTTTTTCCTGTTATTGATATCTAGTCTCATCGTGTGGTCGGAAAAGATACTTGATACGATTTCAATTTTCTTAAATTTACCAAGGGTTGGTTTGTGACCCATGATATGATCTATCCTGGAGAATGTTCCATGAGCACTTGAGAAGAAAGTGTATTCTGTTGTTTTTGGATGGAATGTCCTATAAATATCAATTAGGCCCATCTTGTTTAATGTATCATTTAAAGCTTGTGTTTCCTAATTTATTTTCATTTTGGATGTTCTGTGCATTGGTGAAAGTGGGCTGTTAAAGTCTCCTACTATGATTGTATTACTGTCGATTTCCTCTTTAATGGCTGTTAGTACTTGCCTTATGTATTGAGGTGCTCCTATGTTGGGTGCATAAATATTTACAATTGTTATGTTTTCTTCTTGGATTGATTCCTTGATCATTATGTAGTGTCGTTCTTTGTGTCTTGTAATAGTGTTTATTTTAAAGTCTATTTTGTCTGATATGAGAATTGCCCCTCCAACTTTCTTTTCATTTCCATTTTCATGGAATATCTTTTTCCATCCCCTCACTTTCAGTCTGTATGTGTCCCTAGGTCTGAGGTGGGTCTCTTGTATACAGTATATATATGGGTCTTGTTTTTGTATCCATTCAGCCAGTCTATGTATTTTGGTTGGAGCATTTAATTTAATCCATTTATATTTAAGGTAATTATCGATATGTATGTTCCTATTACCATTTTCTTAATTGGTTAGGGTTTGTTATTGTAGGTCTTTTCCTTCTGTTCTGTTTCCTGCCTAGTGAAGTTCCTTTACGATTTGTTGTAAAGCTGGTTTGGTGGTGCTGAATTCTCTTAGCTTTTGCTTGTCTGTAAAGCTTTTAATTTCTCTGTCAAATCTGAATGAGATCCTTGCTTGGTAGGGTAATCTTGGTTGTAGGTATTTCTCCTTCATCACCTTAAATATATCCTGCCACTCCCTCTGGCTTGCAGAGTATCTGCTGAAAGATCAGCTCTTAACCTTATGAGGATACCCTCGTATGTTATTTGTTGTTTTTCCCCTGCTGCTTTTAATATTTTTTCTTTGTATTTAACTTTTGATAGTTTGATTAATATGTTTCTTGGAGTGTTTCTCCTTGGATTTATCCTTATGGGACTCTGTGCTTCCTGGACTTGACTATTTCCTTTCCCATATTAAGAAAGTTTTGAACTATAATCTCTTCAAATATTTTCTCTGTCCCTCTCTTTTTCTCTTCTTCTGGGACCCCTATAATTCCAATGTTGGTGTGTTTAATGTTGTCCCAGAGGTCTCTGAGACTGTCCTCAATTCTTTTCATTCTTTTTCTTTATTCTGCTCTGCAGTAGTTATTTCCACTATTTTATCTTCCAGGTCACTTATCTGTTCTTCTGCCTTGGTTATTCTGCTATTGATTCCTTCTAGAGAATTTTTAATGTCATTTATTGTGTTGTTCATCACTTTTTGCTCTTTAGTTCTTCTAGGTCCTTGTTAACATTTTCTTGTATTTTCTCCATTCTATTTTCAAGATTTTGGATCATCTTTACTATCATTATTCTGAATTCTTGTTCAGGTAGACTGCCTATTTCCTCTTCATTTGTTAGTTCTGGTGTGGTTTTGCCTTGCTCCTACATCTGCTGTGTTTCTCTGTCTTCTCCTTTTGCTTAACTTACTGTGTTTGGGGTCTCCTTTACACAGGCTACAGATTCATAGTTCCCGTTGTCTTTGGTGTCTGTCCCCAGTGGCTAAGGTTGGTTCAGTGGGTTGTGTAGGCTTCCTGGTGGAGGGGACTAGTGCCTGTGTTCTGGTGGTTGAGGCTGCATCTTGTCTTTCTGGTGGGCAGGTCCATGTCTGGTGGTTTGTTTTCAGGTGTCTGTGGCCTTATTATGATTTTGGGCAGCCTCTCTGCTAATGGATGTGGTTGTGTTCCTGTCTTGCTAGTTGTTTGGCATAGGTTGTCCAGCACTGTATCTTGCTGGTCGTTGAGTGAAGCTGAGTGTTGGTGTTGAGATGGAGATCTCTGGGAGATTTTCACCATTTGATATTACGTGGAGCTGGGAGGTCTCTTGTGGACCAGTGTCCTGAACTTGGCTCTCCCACCTCAGAGGCACAGCCCTGAAGCCTGGCTGGAGCACCAAGAGCCTGTCATCCACATGGCTCAGCATAAAAGGGAGAAAAAAAGGAAAGTAAGAAAGAAAGAAGAAGATAAAATAAAATAAAGTAATTTAAAATAAAATAAAATTAATAAAATAAAAACAATTAAAAATATTAAGTAATAAAAAGAAAAGAAAGAAGGAAGAGAGCAATCAAACCAAAAAAAACAAATCCACCAATGATAACAAGTACTAAAAAGTATACTAAAAAAAAAAAAAAAAAGCAGAAAAAAAAACAACAACCAAAAAACACCATTTCACCAAATGGTGAAAACAAAGCTATACAGACAAAATCACACACAGAAACATACACATACACACTCACAAAAAGAGAAAAACGGAAAATATATATATATATAATATTATATATATATATATATATATATATATATATATATATATATATATATATAAATAGTTGCTCCCAAAGTCCACCTCCCCGATTTGGGATGGTTCATTGTCTATTCATGTATTCTACAGATGCAGGGTACATCAAGTTGATTGTGGAGATTCAGTCCGCTGCTTGAGAGGCTGCTGGGAGAAATTTCTCTTTCTCTTCTTCGTTCGCACAGCTCCAGAGGTTCAGCTTTGGATTTGTCCCTGCATGTCCTCTGCATGTAGGGCGTCTGTTCCTCACTCAGAGAGGACGGGGTTAAAGGAGCAGCTGATTCGGGGGCTTTGGCTCACTCAGGCCGGGGGGAGGGAGGGATATGCATTTTGGGGTAGAGCCTGCGGCGGCAGAGGCCAGCATAACGTTCCACCAGCCTGAGGCGCGCCGTGTGTTGTCCCGGGGAAGTTGTCCCTAGATCACGGGACTCTGGCAGTGGTGGGCTGCACAGGCTCCTGGGGGGGACAGTGTGGTTAGGGACCTGTGCTTGCACACAGGCTTCTTGGTGACTGCAGCAGCAGCCTTAGCGTCTCATGCCCGTCTCTGGGGTCCGCGCTGTTAGCTACGGCTCGCGCCTGTCTCTGGAGCTCCTTTAAGCAGAGCTCTTAATCCCCTCTCCTTGAGCACCAGGAAACAAACAGGCAACAAGTAGTCTCTTGCCTCTTTGGCAGCTCCAGTCTTTTTCCCGGACTCCCTCCCGGCTAGCCGTGGTGCACTAACCCCTTCAGGCTGTGTTCACGCAGCCAACCCCAGTCCTCTTCCTGGGATCTAAGCTCCGAAGCCTGAGCCTCAGCTCCCAGCCCCGCCCACCCCGGCGGGTGAGCAGACAAGCCTCTCGGGCTGGTGAGTGCTGGTCTGCACTGATCCTCTGTGCGGCAACCTCTCCACTTTGCCCTCTGCACCCCTGTTGCTGTGCTCTCCTCCGTGGCTCCGAAGCTTCCACCCTCCACCACTCGCAGTCTCCACCCACGAAGGGGCTTCCTAGTGTGTGGAAACATTTCCTCCTTCACAGCTCCCTCCCACTGGTGCAGGTCCCGTCCCTATTCTTTTGTCTCTGTTTTTTCTTTTGCCCTACCCAGGTACGTGGGGAGTTTCTTGCTTTTTGGGAGGTCTGAGGTTTTCTCCCGGTGTTCGGTAGGTGTTCTGTAGGAGTTGTTCCACATGTAGATGTATTTCCGATGTATTTGTGGGGAGGAAGGTGATCTCCATGTCTTACTCTTCCGCCATCTTGAAGCTCTGCCCTTCCTCCCTGGTTTTAAATGTTCATTCTTTCTCAGTAGCCACATTCTGATTCAAGATGTTAGCTGAGTGCCCAGCATATAGTAGAAATATCATAAATATTTCTTATATAATTTATGTGCCCCCATAATATATACTGGTCTGGAAGCACTCTGTTTACACGTGGTTGTTTAATGTTAGTGTTGATTACAAAGAATTTGTCATTGACTAGCTGTATATGCAACCAAACTGGACAGGTGTTATTTAGTATAAGAAAAGGGGGAGAGGGGTAAACTGCCCTGTGCCTGCCAGCTGCCCCTACTGAACTTGGATAAGGAATATAATAAATTACCTTTTTTTGCAGAATGAGTCATTCAGGAGGAAAATTAAGGAAAGAAACTATAAAGACCTTCTTTTCATTCTCTCTATTCCTATTTTTCTTGGCTGAATCATGACATTTCAAGATGTTAGGAAGCTGTTTGCCTCAACAGGAGTAGCTCAGATGCAAAAAGACAAAGAGGAAAAGAAACTACACCAACAAAACTCTCCTATCCACCTTGAATCTCCCTGCTAGTGAAGGGTATCTCCATACTGGCTCTTGCAGAATCTTAAGTACTGATCATATTTGAATTGGAGAATGTGGAATAGAATGGAAATTAGTTAAGTTACTGTTAATTGTTTTAAACATTATCTGAATGGATAAAGAAGATGCGGTGTGTATATATGTATATATTGAACTATCATTCAGCCATAAAAAAGAATGAAATTCAGCCATTTGCAGCAGCATGGATGGACCTAGGTAATATTATGCTAAGTGAAGTAATTCAGAAAGACAAAACCACATGAAATCACTTATATGTGGAATCTAAAATATGATAGAAATTAACCTATTTACAAAACATACTCACAGTTGTAGAAAACAAACTAGTGGTTACCAGTGGGGAAGGGCAATTTAGAGGTATGGGATTAAAAGATACAAACTACTATGTATAAAATAGATAAACAGCAAGGATATATTGTATAGCACAGTGAAATATAGCCATTATCTTGTAATAACTTTAATGGAGTATAATATGTAAAAATACTGAATTACTATACTATACATCTGAAACCAATATAATATTGTAAGTCAGCTTTACTTCAAAAAACTATTTATTATCTTTATTCACTCATAAGTTCTGGGTAGTCAGAAGTCTATCATTTCACATACTATTGACAATGTGATAAAGGGGAAATTCCTACAAAAGAATGTCACAAAGTCCTCAGCACATTGGAGGGGAAACCATGGGTATGTTTTTGATACATGGGAGAGGATGCTTCTACCTGGAAGTTTGGTTCTGTTTGGGGTTTGGAGGCTGTGTGATGAGTGCTGTCGATTATCAAAGTTCTGCTCCACACTTGCCATCGAAGTCATCTGCCTTTGCTTTTAGTTGCTTTAATTCTTTGTTCTCCCCAGCTGTGTGACTATTTGTCCATCAGAGAAGCTAGGGATTTGCTGATGCTGGAAAGAGTGACTGCGTTTCAAGACACTATGAGCCCTGAAAACCAGAGACACAATAAGCAAGATCGCATTTATTTAAAAGATAAACAGTAAATCCAGGTAGAGAAACAAAACACAATTTATTATCCTGCTGATCACTAAGAGACTAATGCCTTTCCCTTTCCTAAAGACATTTATCCAATACGCTTTGTATGCACCACAGCAACAATCTGTAACCCACTTACAGAAGTGTCACCAATACAGTGTTCGATACCAGTGTTCGAAAATGGTCATTTCTAAGGGGAGGCAGCTTATGCAGTTCTCAGACTGGCATCAAACCACATCAGGTTCTCTTCCATCTCCAGCCTGAGGCCATTCTCTTCCTCTGAAGGAGAAAGGAGGCTATTCTCAGCATTGAAGAAGAAAATTCAGAGTGTTCCTCCCTTTCTATACCTCCAGGTATAGAAATCTGGACCTAAGAAGAATCCACCATTTTTTGCACACCTACTTTGTGCCAGGGTCCTTACATAAACTTTTGTTATATCTTCATAATGACTTTCTAATGCATGAGCATACCCATTTATAGATGAGATTCTATATAAATAACTCACCAAACAGATTATTACTGTACGTTGCAAAGATAAAACAACCTTTAAATGGGTGCCTCCACACCCCCAAAAACCTCTGGCTATTTAGTCATGAAATTCCATAACTAAAGGAAGTTCACAAACTGAAGACTGAAGATTAAAATACAAGGCGAGGGCTTCCCTGTGGCGCAGTGGTTGAGAGGCCGCCTGCCAATGCAGGGGACACGGGTTCGTGCCCCGGTCCGGGAGGATCCCACATGCCGCGGAGCGGCTGGGCCCGTGGGCCATGGCCGCTGAGCCTGCGCGTCCGGAGCCTGTGCTCCGCAACGGGAGAGGCCACAACAGTGAGAGGCCCGCGTACCGCCAAAATAAATAAATAAATTAATTAAATTAAATTAAATTAAATTAAATTAAATTAAATACAAGGCGATGGTTACACAGACACCACCACGAATCTCAGAGCCACCTCTGCGGGCACCCTTGGGAGGTTATTTGTAAGGACCTTGTATCCTAGCCCTGCGTGTGAAGTGGGTGGACTCTTCTCACCATACTTGTCAAAAATATTTTATTAAACACCAGGTCTAAATACAGAATACTGTGCTAGGTACTGTAGGGGTTTTAAGGCTTTATCTCTAATATGTGAGAACACAAGCTTTTCTCTCTCATTTTGGATCAAGCTATTGCCTCTTTTCAATTTGCGTGATAGCTTTTGAGAGCACTCTTGGAGATCATAAAAGTATCTGGGCACTCTGCCACCATCTACTTTAGTCTGTAGCATGGTGGGAAGGAGGGTGAGAACAAGGAAAGTGAATAGAGGAGAATCTAAATAGATGATGTTCAGGTCTAAATAGACTAGGGAGGATGAGAATGTAAGGAGAAATCAAGGGAAGTGGAGGTTAATAATAATAATAATAATCAAATCTTTGTCAGAGCTTGCTATGTTCTGAGCACAGTCCTAAGTGCTTTATGCATGTTACCTAGTTAAATCCTCATGATAATCCTTTCATTTAGGAACTCTTATTGTCCTCAAGTTGCCAGTGAGATAGCTGAAGGTTAAAGGTTAGCATCTAGCTCAAACTAGCTAGTAGATGGCAACATCTGGATTCTAATGCAGGATGTCTGACTCCAGTGCTTGCCTCCTTAATCATCATCTGTAAGGAAACAAAAGGAGAAAAAAAGAAGCTTCAAGAACATAATGGAAAGAGGAAGTATGAACCTGTGCTCCTAATGCTATTGGCATGACATGGAGTCGGGAGCCAGTATTCAGGACCAGCCTGGCTCCCCTCAGGAGGGGGACATCCAGCAGCTGTTCTCTCTGCTGTTCATTGTGCCACGCTGTCTGCCTCTCCCTTTTGCCTCCTCTCTTGAGTTGGCAATACCTATTGGTGGAGAAACGATGGGCTATGCAGTAAGTGGCTTTGGAGCAAAAACATTTTTATCAAACTTTTTACTGAACTATAATACACATACAAAAAAGCAAACACATCACAGGTGTTCAGTTCAATGAATGTTCACAAAGTGAGCACATACCTGTGTAACTCCACCCATGTAACATGTGTACAACCTTTGTAACCAAGCAACAAAATATTACCAGCCCCCGCCCCATTCCCCTCATCTCCAGTTACCAACTCCCTTAAAGGGTGGCCATCTGACTTTGCAACTATAGATTAGTTTTGCCTATAAAAATGAATAGTACACATATATTTCTGTGAATGGCTTCTTTTTAAAAAATGTTTCGTTTGAAAGACATTCATATGATAGCAACTAGCAATAGTTTATTTATTCTATTGATGTATAGGATCAATTATATAAATATACTATTATTGATTTATCCAGTACACAGATGATGACTATTTGCATTGTTTATAGTGTCTGATGCAGACTGTAGAAAAGTCTTAGAGCCATCCAAGGACAGTTTGATAGGAAACAAAGCAAGAATCCTAAATTGTTCTACCCTTAGTAGAAGGACAAATTAAAAATAAACTAATTACACAGAAGAAACAGCAGAAATCTTTCCTATGAAAGATGATAGAAAAAAATATAGTACTTGAGAATTTGTAAATACAAGTTGTTTTTTATGCATTCTATTTTATTTTTTAATTAATTTATTTATTATTTATGTTTGGCTGCATTGGGTCTTCTTTGTTGCACATGGGCTTTCTCTAGTTGTGGTGAGTGGGGGTTACTCTTCGTTGTGGTGCACGGGCCTCTCATTGCAGTAGCTTCTCTTGTTGCAGAGCACGAGCTCCAGGTGCGTGGGCTTCAGTAGTTGTGGCACACAGGCTCAGCAGTTGTGGCTCACGGGCTCTAGAGCACAGGCTCAACAGTTGTGGCACATGGGTTTAGTTGCTCCACTACCTGTGGGATCTTCCCAGACCAGGGCTTGAACCCTTGTCCCCAGCATTAGCAGATGGATTCTTAACCACTGTGCCACCAGGGAAGTCCTGGTTTTTATGTTTTTTAATTATTTAAATTCACGTTACCTGCACAATTAGCTTCCTAGAATCCCAGGCCTTCAAACTGTAAGCTATAAATCCTCAAATAAATAAATAAATAAATTCATACTGTGTACCTCAATCCAGAAACAAAGTATGCCCACAGATAAAATTCTAAGGAACATGAGTTATAATCAGGAAAGATAAAAACACTCAAGGGAATGAAGTCTTATAACGTATCGTCTGCAGACAGCTAAAACTCCCCTCTGCTATTAGCATTTAAAAATGTGAAATAGAGGTCACACATAGGAGCACTGAACAATAATATTTTTAAAAGACCACTTAGATTTGTAAAATATCCATAGAAAAGTCTATAAATTAAACTAAAAACAGAAATCTAAAATTCAATGAGTAGGTTGAAAAGAAACCGGGACAGGGGTGAAAACATAATTTGTAACCGAATATTTAACTCAATAAACTACATAGATTTTAACACAGTAAAACAAGGAGATGGAAAATCTAAAGAGAGATTGAGAGATATGAAGATAAATGGAGAAGTTCTAACATCCAGTTTGCATTCCAAGAGCTCCAGTGCAGGTGGGCATCATCCAATCTGCTGAGGGCCTGAAGAGAGCAAAAAGGCAGACGAAGGGTGAATTTGCTCTCTGCTTGAGGCAGGACATCCTCCTCCTCCTGTTTGTGGACATTGGTGCTACAGGATGTCCAGGATTTACACCATTGCCCCTGGTTCTTGGGCCTTTGGACTCCAACTGGTACTTACATCATTGGCTCCCCCTGTTCCTAGGCCTTTGGGTTTGGACTGGAACTACACCACTGGCTCTCCTGGGCCTCCAGCTTGCAGACAGCAGATCATGGGACTTCTCAGCCTCTGTAATCATGTGAGCCAATGTCTAAAAATAAATCTCTTTTTATTATATCTATATATATTCTATCATATCTGTTTCTCTGGAGAACTCTAATACAAGTAGTATATAGTGGTGAAAAATATAAACAAATGCATAGCATGAATACATATCAAAAATATAGCATTATAGAAGAATGAATAAGTACATATAATGATTTAATTTATATAAAAATCAAAATAGGTCAAATTAAATCGTATTTTGTTTTGGATACATACATATATAAATGGAGATTCCATAAAGCAAAACAAGAAGACATTTATAAAAATGTCCTCTTTTAAGGGAGAGAAAGAGCAAAGAATGAACAATGAGGTAAGAAAGACAGAAAAAAAAATTGGCGGGTGGGGATGGACTTCAAAACAACTGGAAACATTCTGTTTCATAAACTAGGTGATCAGCACCTGGATATTGGTTTTATTTTTCTTTCAATTGTATATATGAAGAGTGTATGCTTTTTTTTACTTTATAATTTAAGAAAATGATTTTGTACTATTAGAGAAACAAAACAGAAATGGAAATAAGAATTATAAGAATGAACTCTATGTAAATATGAGCAACACTGTGAATGTAAAAATTACCAACTATTAAATTAATCTTTGGCAAAGAAGAATTTCAACATACTTTTTATTCATAAATCTTTAAGCCACAAGTGAAGAAAATGAAGAAATAGAAAAGGAAAGAGTTACTCTGACCTTCTAAAAATGAAAGGACACAAACTAATAAATTACTGAGGTATTTTAACTTTCTTTTTTGTTATTTTTAGATGAATTACTTGATTGTATTTTTAAAAGATGTTACATGTTTATTATTAAAAATGTAAACAATACTATAAACCATAACAATAAACTGTTAACTAAAAATTATAAAGAATTACACAAAATCTCACCACCCAGAAATAATAATAGTTAACATTGAATAATCACATGCACCAAAGAAATAATAGTCAGTTAGGAAAAAAATATTTTTAAAAAATGAGATAAAATTATGTATGCTCCCTGTAAATTAAAAAATCATTAAAATTAATTTTACATGAGTTTAATAGGGAAAAAAATGAAGCTCAAGTAAATATTACAGTAATGCTAAAATTTAGATGAAATATTTTCAATCACAAGGGAAACTGCTTTCCAAAAGACCATATATGCTTTCAAAAATGTATATATTATGAAAATCATCAAGCTATTGGGATCATTCTGTCTTACTTGCACATTACATCTTATCTCCTACTATGGCATATGTGAAGCTAACAATCTTAGATTTTCTTCCCAATTCTTCACTTCCTGATTTTGGACAGTTAGAGTATTATATTTATACTAATAATTTTACACTTTTACTAATTTTAATAATTACACATTCTGTTATTGATATGTTATTATATGTAGTATTATAAGTAATTATTTTAATCACTTATACTTTATTCTCTAATAATTATAAACAGTTACAGTTCTTTTACCAGTTTTAACGTTTGAATTCTTTTTATTTTTTTTATCTTTTGTGTGGCTTGAAAATATGGGGGGGGCGGGTGTTCTTTATTCTTTTTTTCAAGAGGAGTTCATTTTTTTCTCTTTTTCTGAGTCCCTGTATGTTGCAAAATATCTGCCTATTGTCTTTATAGTCACATTACATCTAGGCTAATATCTTTCGGTCATATTTTATTTTTCCTGAAATTTTCTAAACATTACTCTATCACATTCTAGTATTGACTGTTGTGTAGAAATCCAAAATTAGTCTTATTTCCCCCCCTTAGGTAATGAATTTTTATGGATGCCTTCAAAATTATTTCCCAATTTTTGCCATTCATTTTAACTAACTGAGATGTGGTTCTGTGTGATTTTTCAGTTCCTGAGATGCAGAGGAGTTTTCACTATGTAGATTCAACGTATCTCTTCATCTCTGGGGAAATCATCCTTCATTTTAACTTTGTATACATTTTTACTGCTCAGTTTATTGGGTTGTTCAGGTTGAAGGTAGCAATGATACATTAAGTTGAATTCTCTTTTCCTATCATGTCTTTTATCTCTACTGTAATTGCTTTAATCCCTTTGTCTTTTTTCCCTTGTATTCATTGTAATTATCGTGAGTTAATGTTAGTAAATTGAAATTTTTTTCATGAATCAATTTATCTTGCCTGCTTACCCCTTCCTTCCTTCCTACCTTCCTTCCTTCCTTCCTACCTTCTTTCCCTCCCTGCCCTCCCTCCCTCTCTCCCTCCCTCCCTTCCTCCTTCCTTCTCTCTCTCCCTGTTTTGCTTTTCTTCTTAGTTTTATATAATGGTTCTCAATTTTTTTTCTTGTCTCTTCAATCTCCTTCTCAACTCATTCTATTATTTTACTCATTTTGTCTTTGAATTCTCATTGCATTTCTAAGATGAAACATATTATGTTCCTTTTACTTTTCTTCATAACCAATATTCTAATACTGCAAGGTTTTCGTGCCATTTATTATATTCTTTTTATGCTTAACATGAGAAAGCATATTGACTATAAAAGTAAAAGACTCTCTGTAGGTCTCTATAGGGATCTTAAAAGTCTAGAAAATACAAATTACATTTTGTCAATAACATTTTCCTTATTTCCAGACATTTTTGACAACCTCTATTTACTATGACAAAGTGTGATAGAATCTCCATGATTTCTTTCTTATTAATCTCTACCTAGCTAATTATCTCTTCCATTGAGTTATGTGCTAAAGACTAGGCCCATACCTGATGTAATAGGAGATGGCAGTGTGCGTGTCTGTCTGTTTGTGGGAGTGTGTGTGTGTGTGTGTGTGTGTGTGTGTGTGTGTGTGTGTGTATTATGACAGAGAGAGAGAATGATAGAAAGATCATATGACTCCTCTCTCTCTCTCTTTCTCTCTCATCAAATGGCCTATACTAAGACTGATTTTGTGTAGTTTGAGGGTAACCAATCCTAAGAGAATAATTAGGGATGGTAACCATTAAATTATTAAAAACAGATTCTGTGTCAACTGAAGATTTTTCTTGAAATTTTCTTTTGTAAGATCTTGCTCTAAAAACAATATTGGTTAACCACTATTTGATACTAAATTTCATGTTTAACTTACCCGTTCTTCAGGCAGAAAAAAAAAAGATTTTTAAAACTAAGAGATTCTTGAAATCTTAAGAAGAAATGGATGAAGTATTCTAAACATGAGTGTGAAATTACTAATGTAAAGTAACCTTTCCTGGATAGTGAGACTAATTCTTTATCACAGTGCTCAATAGGTTTTATTTTGAGGTCGCTTAGGATGGTCCATAAGCCCCATGTCAAATCCCCTAATATTCCTTTAGCATATTAAGAGATGATGCTTAAAATTCTGAAGTTTCTGTAAATGAAGTTAGAATTCTCCCTGCAGTGTATATAACCGATCATTTTCTGAAAATTCGTTTTGGTTAGGATGGGGCACATCTAGAGAACTTGGCACTTGAATTGGAGGAATCGTCTCACGAGGGGCTCATGTGACAACTGACAGTTATTTCACAAATTGGTCTAAGCTTGGTCTTGCTTCCTTCAAAATGCTTTTCCCAATGGCAAGTCTGCCTGTGTAGGACATACCCAATCAATGGACTTCAGCTGTCATCATGGTCGACATGGATCACTGAACTATTGAGTAGACTGATGATCAGTATTGACTGTGAATGTTTCTGAAATTAAAATATTGGATATACTATAGACTATTCATTTCATGAATGTGGAATATAGTCACTGAATCATGGGTCTTTAATTCCCATAACGATTATATCATTTTATCCAAACCTAACATTTTTCTCCTAAAAGAGGGAGAAATTTAAATGGCTACATAAAAGATGTAGATAAGAGCCTAAGATTTCTTGAATTCAACATTTTTTTTAAAAGAAATCAAAACATGCTCTAAAAAGTCACATATATATGGTAATTATTCTTGTGTTCTGTATATATGCCTTAGGTCCCCTATGTAAACTCTGTGAGTGTTAAGGGCAGTGTTAATTAATTTAATCAACTGTCATTGATGAAGTGGGCATTATAACATATCAGGCAGTTTCTACGTACAGAAATTCAGGCACCTTACTAGATGCAGAGATAAAATAGTGCCATGCCTTCTGTTGCATGGGCAGAGACAAACATGATGAAATCATCGCAATAATAAATATGAGCTTTAGAGGAATGTGAGTCCATTGTCGGTGAGGTACCTGGTGAGTGCAGAAAGAGGGAACTAGCTAAAGGATGCAGGAAGGATGAAGTTTGCTGAGGAATGATCTCTACCTGATGCGATATTAGAATAGGATTTCACTTAAGAAATGTAATTAACTATGCAAAGAGAAGGGTGGGGCTGGGGTGAATGAAGAACAGTCCAGTTAGAAGAAAAAGTGCTTCTACAGCTGAAATGGCACAGCACGTTTGAGAATTTGAGAGTAGCCTAATGTGGCTGAGTGTAGAAAGCAAGAGCAAGTGAGACATGAGGCTGGAAAAAGAGGCAGGGATAAGCAAAAGCAGAGGCTTAGAGTAGGGTGACTTATGCCCTAGAAAGTCTAAGACAGTCTCAATTTATGCCTGCTGTCTAATGTAATAATAACATACCCTTTCACTTTTAAATGCACTCCAGTGTGCTGAGGAAATTATATTATTACCCTACTTAAAGGCCATATTAAAGTTTTCGGTCTTTATTCTAACTTCTAACAATGGAAAATATTTAAAGTGTTCAAGCCAGTAAGAGATGATCACTTTTAAGGCTTGAAAAGATCATAGTATAAGGTGTACAAGAGGTTGATGGGGGCAGTGATGGATAAAAGAAGACTAGGTAAGAGGTAAGAGGCTGATGCAAGAATTGCAGAAGGGATGGCTCTTCAAGGTGATACTCGAAGAGACAGAATAAATGAATTTGAGGCAATTGGTGTGTACTTGTCTAATCATATCTGCCTCAGCCTGGACAAGAAATTAGTCAGACTTCGGAGTGTGTTGAGACTACTTGCTATTCAAAATGAGAGAAACTGGTGGGAAACCTGTGCTAGGGATTGTAGAATTGTAGTTAGAATTGCAGAATTGTAGTTAGGTCAAAGAAAGAACAGAAATTCTGGCAGGATAATTAACATTGCCATTTGGGGATTGATGGAGGCTAGGTGAGGTTCACCATGTTCCATCAAAAAAAAAAAAAAAGATTCTGAGGCTCAAGGCCACAGAGAGATTTTTCTTTGTAGCGGATTGCCAGTTACTTGTATAAATACCAGTTTATAGTATTGTGAGGAGGTTCTAGAATTCACATGTGGAGCTCATCACTGCACATCCCCATAAAGGGGACAAGTGTTTTACATGAGTATTTAAATGATTTCTTCAATCTGTCCTCTGGCAAGGTGTAGTAGAGTACAGTTTTAAAAATCAGAAACTTCTCAAGTCAGATTATGAACAATTCACAGCAAAGTGCTGCTGAACAGACTTAGATTCCACCTCAAATCCAAGAGGTCATTGAAATACATGTGATTCCTGAACCTCCTTTAAGAAGAGAAAAATAAGGGAAGCAGCATGGAGGAGGCTTAAATGGAGGAGCCAGTTTGAGAAGTGATTATGTCTGGATCTAGGATGATGGAAGTGGATAGATTTGCCACATGTTTTGAGTTATAAATGAAAGCCTGTTGACAGAATCAGTGTAAGTTTTAAGGGAAAGGATAAATCAACTCTTCCCTTTCAGAAAGTAGATAAATGATGATGCCTTGTTGATATAGGGAAGAATGAGAGAAGAAAACATTTGGGATGATGTGAATCAAGAGCTACATTTTTGGCCTGTCAATTGGAGATAACATTTAAGTTAATAGTTGGTTTAAGAGTCTATAGTGACTGTCAGATGCTGTAGATACTTACTGAATATGGTAATTTGGTGGCCATTAGCATATAGATGTTATATAATGTTATACAAGGTCATGGGATTGGAGGAGATCATTAGGAATAAACATATTCATTTGAAGTTCAGTTGGAAGGAACTGAGACCAGATGGCATTACGTGATAATGAGTGGGCCAGAGCAGGCAAGGAGAAGAAGGGAAGAAGCACCAAGACGAAGGAAGGAAAGAGTAGCATTAACAAGAGTGTGTATGGAGAATCAGGAAATATTGGAGCAGCTGCCCTGGGAGGTTTGGCTTTGGGGAGAAAGATAGATCAAGATGACTTTTTTTTTCTGTGTGGCATACTGTCTAACCTTCTCCTTAATATTCCCAAGAGATTTTCAGAGAACATATTCATGATTTTTCAGAGATTTTTGTATGAACTCATATTTATTTTCCTTTAGAATGTTTGATAAAGCAGACTGGTCTTGAGGTAACTAAGTTATATTTCAGTTGCTCATATATTATTTCATTTAACTCATTCAAAACCCAATAGAGGTGATTCTATTATTTTTCCCATTTTACATTTCAACATAAGATTAGTTTGTTAGATTTCAGAATGCTTCCCATGAGATTCCCGGGAGCAGAGGTCTTCGAAGCTACTATCTTTTTAGGTGGCTACTCCAGGTTTCTGTAATATGATCCTAGACTCTTTTCTCAGTGAGATTTCGGGTTAAATAGCCTGTCTATCCAGCATCTATTTTCAGGGCCTCCATAAAGATTTCCTACCTTGAGAATTGGTTCTCATTTCAGATATCTTTCCCTTCTAAGCACCATCCTAGTCCAAATGTATGCTCAACATGTTAGCTAGTGACTTTTTCTGCCATCAACTTAGATAATTTATAAGTTTAATATGTATTCTACTTATTATAAACAAAATTTTACTTGATAATTTTCACTATAATCCAGGTTCATAAGTAATATTATATAGCACATGCACCAGAAACGGAAACACTGAAATGTGTTTAAATAGATATATTTCACCTTCAAGGAATTGAGGCTTTCTCCACAAACTTCTGACACCCAAAGATCACATAAGTTTTCCAAGGTCACAGCTAAAAATTGATAGCATCAGGATTAAAACTCAATCAGTTTTGACTCCAGAATCCTTGCTTTCCATATTCCTAGCATAGTAAGTACTCAGTTCATGTTAGTTCCTTTCTAGTATGCACTAACTGAATATTTGTGAATAAAAGAAATCAATATTCAGAGTCTGGCTTGTAGTTATATATTTGTAATATACAGATCTTTCAAAGAAAACGTTAAAGTTTATGAATATTATTATTTCATCACTTATACCATGGAAATAAACATACTCTATTTTCCAGAATATGCTACCAATAAATAAAAAACAGAGACTTCCCTGGATGGTGCAGTGGATAAGACTCTATGCTTCCAATGCAGGGTGCTTGGGTTCGATCCCTCGTCAGGGAACTATACCCCACATGCATGCCACAACTAAGAGTTCACATGTCACAACTGAGGAGCCCACATGCCACAACTAAGACCCAACACAACCAAATAAATAAATAAATATTTTTTAAAAATAAATAAGAAACAGCTACATGGTACTAGAGAAGTTTTTGGAGCACTAAATCACATTACATTATTTTAAACACATGTTACTTTTATGCAAATCTTGTTGCCAGGAGAAGCAAAATAATCACTAAGACTTTGACAATCATTTAGTCCACACTTCCCCCATACACACTTTTTATCAAATAATGATGCTGAAAGTGACTTGCCCACAGTCACATAGTTAATGAAATAATTAGAACCCAAACTCAAATGTTCTGACTTTAATTTTTGTACTCTTTCTATTACATAACACTTTTCAATTGTTGCTGTTATCCATGTTTACCTTCTCTTTAGGATCTGAGATATTTGGAAAAGAAGTTAAGTATATGGGCTACTTATCATTCATATTCCTCCACCCTCTCATCCCATGAGGTATAAGCCATTTTCAATGCTTTAGAAAACATTTTTTTTTCAAGAATGTTTGCAAATTAAGTGTCAGAGTTTCTACCTTAGAGGCTAACTGTTTATACAGATATGCTAAACCAACAGGAAAAATGGACAAAATAATTCGCACTGGCAATACAGAATATTCTTTATATTGTTGTTTAATTAATGACAAGTTAAATCTGGCATTGTGTAAAGCAGTGGAGTTCCAGTGTACATTCAGGGGGTGGTGAGGGATCACATAAAAAATTTCCCTAACTTCTTGCGCATGTGTTTTCTGCATCCCACAAGATAATTCTCATTGGAATGTTTACTTTTGCCTTTTCATATTGAATAGTAAATATTCTGTATTTCCATATATTGTTATGATGACTATGACAGGTTTCCGAACAATTTTTATTAGCAGTTACTCTCAGCCTCATGAACTGAGGAAATCATTTTATCATAGGCTAAGACATTTCTTCGATATGAAGCTAAAAAGGAATTACTTTGACACAGTAGAATGCAATAAAGCAATTTGTGATCAATTTGAAAGAGATGAGTGAAAAAGAAAACAGTCTTTGGCCTTGGGAGTGTCTGCCTCTTGCTTTGATATCTTTTCTAACACTGCAGAAGCAAGCTGGGTCACTTTTCCTCCTCCCAGGCTGTTCACACACCATCTGTCAATGTTGTAAAAATACAAAAAACACTGTATAATTATTTTCCTTATGAAAAACATGAATGCAAAGTTTCTTAGAGCTAAAACTTTCTTAGAGCAGCACAATCAGCTGCAAGTCTGCTTCTAAAAAATCTATGTAATACTCCGTTGCTACCTTAGTACTTATTTATCATAATAGCACCTTATCAAGAAAAAAGGTAACATATATCCATAAAATAAAATACTATGCAGGTGTTCAAAAAATGCAAGATGTTCAATATATTTTTTAAAGTGAGAAAAATGAGTCATAAAAGAAAATGTTATGCCATTTAGTAAATATTTAGAATATGATACCATTTCAGTAAACACACACATATACACATGCAAACAATAAATCATTTTGGGAATAGGAATGAATTTACTCCACAGCAGTGGGGCAAAGCAACATCCTATGTCTTTATTTTCCTGTCTCTCCTAGCTTGTATAAAGTTCAATCTCAGTAATATTTTCACTGTTCCTCCTCTTTCCTAAGTATATACAAGAGTTCTGAGAGCTTAAAAGTCATGAAACTTTAGGAAAAACTTCTGTCCTTGCTTCTATTATGGCCACCAATGAGATTAGACCTTCCCAAGCCTGGGTAGTATTTTGGAGGGTGAGTGGCTTTGTTGCTCATAGAATCCATCCTTCCAAGTCTGCTCAAAGACCAAGAAATTTGTTAGACTTCCATGGCCCGGGTCCTTACAGTGTCTTTCTGTTCCCTCCCTGAACCTCTCTATTGTGGTTTCTGCCATTTTTGAAGGCACTGTTTGGGACTGTGGACAGGACTCATTTCAAAATATCACAAGAGTACTTCTTGGTTACAGAGAGAGAGCTGGGAGGTATGCCTTAACCAAATAATCCAAGTTAGCATCACCAAGAATGACAGAAACAGACATCATATGCCTCCTGGTGGGATGCAATGCAAAGTCCAGGACAGCACAAATCTAATATTCCTGCCAAAATGTTTAACTCGAATGCAGTAATGAGGGAACTATTGGACTAATCTAGATTTGAAGGCATTCTACACACCAATTAACCTACATTCATCAAAAATATTAATGTCATGAAAAACAAAAAGACAAGGGGACCATTATTATATTAAAGGAGACAAAGATACATGACAAATAAATGCCAAGTATGTTCCTTAATTGGATTCTACTTCAGGGCGGGGGGCAGGGGGTATCAGCTGAGATACATTTTGGAACAGTTGTATATCAGATGATATTGGTCTGTCACTGTTCATATGGGAGTATGACAATGGTTTTGTGTTTACGTAAGAGAATGTCCTTGTTCTAAGACTATATATGTTGAAGTATAAAGGGGTCAAGGGTCATAATGTCTGCATGTCTGCAACTTACATTCAAATATTTCAGCAAAGTAAATGTATGTAAAAGAGATAAAGCAAATGTGGGAAAATGTTAATAATTAGTGAATTCAGGTGAATATTTTATGGGTATTCACTTTTCTGTAGGTTTGAAATTTTTTAAAATAAAATGTTTGAAAAACAATTTTAAAATGTTTTTAAAAACAATTTTAAAATGTTTGAAGGTAAAAGTAAGATTAAAAACAAAGATAAATTTTAAGTTTTGAAAATGAAAAGACAGGAAGGCTCAGTTGTTTTGGGGGTGGTGGCAATGATACGTAAGAAGGGTCAGATGGAGAAAATTACCTCTCATACTTTTATAATTACCTTACTGCTGAATATTATATATAGCTCATTTCTCTGAAATTAATCTGGCATATTAAAAATAAAGAGCAGGGGCCTCCCTGGTGCAGTGGTTGAGAGTCCGCCTGCCGATGCAGGGGACCCGGGTTCGTGCCCCGGTCCGGGAAGATCCCACATGCTGTGGAACGGCTGGGCCCGTGAGCCATGGCCACTGGGCCTGCGTGTCCGGAGCCTGTGCTCAGCAACGGGAGAGGCCACAACAGTGAGAGGCCCGCGTACCGCAAAAAAAAATTAATTAATTAATTTAAAAAAATAAAATAAAGAGCAAAAAACTCTTGAAGCATATAAAACAAACCACAGATAAATAATGGATGAAAGAGAGAGGGGGAGAAAGTTTGTGTATGGGCTGGGGTTAATACAAGTTTCTTCCACCAGCTAAACCACAGGTTGGCCAACTACAGCCCTTAGACCAAATCTGACCCCTGATCTAAATCATAAATATATTTGAAGTTTTAAAAAATCAAACATATTTTAGTGTTTCAGTCAGAAAAATAAAAAACAGAAAGGACTAACTTGCTCAAAGCTTAGGTTTTCCAGACCTTGCTTCATCAAATGCAGGCTACATAGCTTGGCTTTCTAGAAGAAGGGAAGTCATAATTAAAATGAGCACATAAAGAAAGAAAAACTGGAGTATTCATTTAAAATAGTACATTAGGACAGATGGGCAAAGTGTTTGATAAGACTTATTTTCACTGCCCAGTGCTTATAAAAAATATGAGCTTACTTTTCCAGGAATCATGAAACCCATTTGCTGAATCATTTGCTAATTCCACTGGCGCCTCGAGAGAAATGTGTCAAGTATTTTGAAGTTTTCTAAATTCAGGTTCAGAAAGGTTAAGTAGCTTGCCAAGCAGCACAGCTCAGCACAGCTCAGCAAATTACTGGAAAGAAAAAAAAGAAGCACTGTACTTGAATGTTGGTTGAACCTACCCAGAAGAAAGTCAAGAATTTCCTTTGGGACCTTTACGTGAACTAGAACTTTTTGTACTTTAGGAGAAAAGGGAAAAACACTGGCTACCTCCTAAAAAGTGTGTTACTAATTCAATTTACAGAATTAGCTGTGTCTATTTTAAGAAGGTAACTCAACCCTGCTAGTAACCTTGGGTTTAAAAAGGTTTTAGGTCTCAAATTAAAAAAATGTAAAGTTTTTCTGTTCTTATAAAGCCCTGTATCATTTTTTTTTTTTTGATAAAAGGCAGCCAACAAATTCTCTCCTGTCACTATTAGCAATTTATGCCTTAAAGAAACAAAGACCAAAGTGAGTAGACTTGAGTCTATTCCCCTACTTCTCTTGGGTGAGCTGAAATGGAAGCATTAGCAGTGCCCACTGCCTCACTGCCTTCCTCCACACACAGCTCTCACCACCAGCAGGCATGGGAAAGAGGAAAAGCCAAGCACTTTGCTTCTTTGTGTTTAAATCTAGCCTCACCTGATCTTATAAGAAGCTCTGCAATATGAATTGTAGCCCGCAGCTTGTCCTGCCCAGACACAGGGTAGCTGGCCTGTTGTACCCCTACATCAGTTGGTCTAGCTGTGGGGTGCCTCTGGCATGATTGCATTTCCTTCTAGGAGTGCCAAGCGGGTGGCTTCTACAGGGTGAGGTGGCCCCCATCAGCCAATGGCAATCCTCTGAGAAGAGACAAGAGTGAGCTGTCAGCAGCAGCTGAAGGACAGAAGCACCGTGCTGGTGAAGGCCGCCAATAGCATCTATGCCAATAGCCAATAATCATATAAAAGCATGTTTATGCTCATGAATTACAAAAATGAAAATTAAAGCCTAATGAGATACCACATGTTCCATATGTGTTTGAAAAGAATATATGTTCTGCAGCTGTTAGGTATGGGCTTCTATAAAAATCAATTAGGTCTAGTTGGTAGCCATTCATTTCTATCTTTTCTGCTTTGCTGTCTACTTGTTCTGTCAATTACTGAGGAAAGGTTGTTAACATCTCCAATTATGATTAGGTACATTTTCTATTTGGCTTTTTATTTCTGTCATTTTGGCTTTTGAAGTTTTGTTATTAGATACATTTAGGATTACAATGGGATCTTAGCAAGTTGAACATTTTATCATTATTTTGAAGTTTACTTTGTGTTATATTCATTGATTATTCATGTTTCCATGCTCTCTACTGAAAGAGAAAGAATGGGGGTGGAGAGGAGGAAGGAAGGAAAGAAAAAAGTCCAAAAAGAAGAGCAGTCCCTTGGCTTCTTCTCCATGAGTGCTGGTTACCTAGGGAGGAATATCTGTGCTCCTACTAACCCTGTGCAATTCATTGCTCTCAATGTTTTACTTACAGAAACTCGCAGAGGCATTAAATAATAACCAATAAGTCCACTTTCCAGAAACCATGGTCCATGTGCTCACTTAGAATTTGAGTCTATTTTTAGTTCTTTTTGTACATACAATATCCCTGACTTCATTTATACCTTGTGGCTTAGACTGGGTCATAATACATGTTCATCTGAATATACAGTCTCAAAATTCAGTATTCAAAATAAGATAGTCATAGGATTAGCATTTCTTTCTTTTAGAAAACTGGGTTTTGGAGGAAGGAGGTGAGAGCAGAAGGTCACGTCTCAGCTATGTCCTGTACAATATAACAAACGTATGTTTTGATGGGTTATTTCCATTTTGTTTTCTATAGTTTTTTAAAAACTTGATAATATCCAAATTTGTTATACCGGCCAAGCACACACCCAACTTTCCTGATGACAGGGCATGTGTCCTTTTTTTAAAGTACTTTGTGGTTGATATAAAACTATATAATAGAGGGAGTTTTAAAGGCAAACTTATGTGGTATAATAATTCTGGGGTGTGCTGTTTTTTAAAAATAATGTTTCTTTGACAGCATTTTCATGCTATTTTTGCTCTAACAACTTAGCTTACAATAGACTCGAATTTGCACAAAATCAAACCCTGACCCAAAACCTGAGTTTATCCAGGTTCCTCCAAAACTACACCAGGCACATTTCTCATTAGGCATCTGTTTATTCCAAAACATACACATACACAGGGGATAGAATTAGATAACACTTTTTTGGCTTACTAAATGGGTTAGACTCAGTAAATATGGTACTTGCTTTTCAACTGATTCTGCCATCTGTCAGCAAACTTATTGCTTCTAGCAGGGGTTTTTCTTGTGATAATTTACAAGTTGTTTTTCTTCCTTTGTTCTTTTTGGGAAGATACATGTCCTT